>NC_044324.1:217358867-218558867 GCF_007399415.2 Gopherus evgoodei | reverse complement strand
TGATAATAGAATAAACTTAGAGGAAAAAAAGAATCCAAGGACCAAGAGCAAAAAGCTGAGGCCACTATGGCTTCTAGGTTTATGTCTTTCTTACTTTATTGTATTTCAGGGCCTAGATAATCTGATGATTTGTGCTCTATAAATACCAAAGAAAGAAAAATAGTGATTGCAGATCTTCATTGTTTCCTGCCTCCTGTATTTAATCCCCATTCTACCCTCCATGGCTACAATTAACTTGTTTTCATAAAGATAAAGCAGTACAAAGCATTTCACATTACTAGCCATCTCCTATAATGTGCTCACGGGAACTGGTCGGAAAAAAGTTTAACAAAACTTTTCATTAGAATTTTCAGATTCATCAAAAACAAGCTGTTTCGTGGGAACAATTCAATTTCAACAAAGTTCCAACAGACCTCAGACAGTGGCCTACCGAACTCCCTGGCCTTCCCAGGCTTTCAGGCTCCTTGGCAGCTGGCTGCCATGGAGCAGGGAGCCTTGAAAGCCCAGCTGCTGACTGAATCTGACATAATTATTGTCATTTCCACAGCTGCCCATTCGGAAAAAGCAGCCGTGATATTGACCAGCCTCTTGTTAACTTAACAACACAAGTCAGGTCAGTTTCACTACTAGATCAGATAGAAATCAATTCTCTACAAAGAGTCCAGAGGCATTTTTTGTTAAAAGATGGTGACAACAGTTTCTAAAATAATTTGAACCTGCCTATTTAAAAAATGGCTGTTACCAAGGTGAATTTTGATGTTTAGACTCTCAAACTTGCAAATAAATATGGCTACCAATATTCACCGGAAATGTTTGATACACCAACAGCCTGTGCATGAATTGGTCAGCAAAATCAAGCTGTTTGACATAATTCTTTTTCAGCCTATTAAGAAATGAAATGACTAGAGACACATCATGGTTTTAACACCTATTATATTGAACTTTTTATAGCATTTAATTATCCATATATCATAATATTAGATATAAGTTAATCAGACACTGAAGTTATTTTTCCTGTAACGTGCAATCATTTTCTTGCATGCTTAGTATTTGTTTTTATAGTACATAATACTTTGTAGTTAGAACAGAATTAACGGGTTTGGGGTTGTCTTTTTTTTCAGAAATAGACAGTGCACCAGTAGTTAGATGAAATGTTGGTTTATGATACTCATATTGGTTACAATTGTAGGTAAACCATGCAACTGGTAGTCAGTTTCAGGAGATCCATGCCAGTTTCCCACAGTCTGTGCATTATTTGCCAAGAACCAAGTAAAGATGTGCATGGAGAAGATGAACAAGAATTGCATAGAATAAAGGAGGCAACAGCCATTAGAAGGAGACTACAAGGTGAGGGAGAGGGGTAGCTCAGTGGTTTGAACATTGGCCTGCTGAACCTAGGGTTATGAGTTCAATCCTGGTAGGGGAAGGTATTTAGGGATCTGGACAAAAAAAAAAAGAGTTGAGGATTAGTCCTGCTTTGAGCGGGGGGTTAGACTAGGTGACCTACTGAGGTCCCTTCCAACCCTGATATTTTATGATTCTATGTCAAATACAGAGAGGCCATTGACAGAACCAAGTTCATTTTTCATTCAGAACAAACAGTGACAGTCATATGGCCTAGAAATTGCTATGCCCAATACACTGGCAAAGGCCAAATCCAGAGGTTGCAGAAAGAAAGAGCATCTGCAACTGATGTATCAGTTGTGGCGATCCCTAAAAACAGCAGTGTCTTTAATACAAGAGTCCAGTTCTGTGAAACCTATGGATGGAAGATGCTGCATGTTTTGTCAAGTGTGCTTTGAACAGAGACTCATCTCTATAACTACTTTCAAGATGAGAGCACAGGTAATGAAGGCAGCTGTATTTGACCACAAAATGAGTGTTCCTTTAGCTGGAATAAATGACTTCATAGCTGCTGAAGGCAAGTACCACCTGTCTTGCTACATCCCATTTATGAGGTTTGTGATGAAGAGTGAGGGCACCAAAATTACTGACACAGCAATGCTTTGGCTTCAAAATGAGCTTCAGCATGGAGCCAAATCAAGGCCAGGTTTTGGAGCTACCTGAGGTTTGGCATCATTACTGCAATCTTGCAAAGGAAACCAGCACTGAAATTCCACACTCCTACAACAGTTGTGGATCATCATACAAGGAAAAATGCCAAACTCAGATTGGGGATTTATTTCATTTCATTGCCTGATCTGTCTCCTGCTGAGAGACAAACACTCTTTGTTCCAGAGAAGTATAAATATGTACCCACCTCACAAATGGCCACCCCCATGTACTATCCCCAAGAGTCATATTTCTGTCACTGGTACATGTTGCATTGACAATTCAGTGAGATACTTGGTCACGCCCTGGCCAAAGAGGTTTGAGTGTCAGTGAGGATGATTCTTGCATTCCACAGAGCCTGTACATGTTCCTCCATCCGCTGTCGGAAGGCTGATCTCCTCCTGAGGGGGATATTGATGGAGAACGTTGAGAAACAAGAAGCAGTGACATTCAAGGTGGTTAGCTCAAGACATTGTATATAATGTGAGGATGGAATGAAATGGACACCAAAGCATATTGGTTTTGGCTGCCCCCACCCTCAGGCAAAGTCCAGACAACTTGTTCCGCTTTTCCAGAAGGCTGGGCACTGTATTGGTTACAGAGAAAGGTGGACACAGCCCTAGCAGAGAAAATCTTACAAGCTGTTCCCAGGAAGTTTGTTCACTACACAGCCAACGATACTGACATCATGATGCTTCTCTGGATGGGAAAAACACATTCCATGCTACCCAAGTGGTTGCTTGGCAAACAGGGCTTGCCCTTGATCTGATGTTGAGTGGTTTAAAGCCATCAGATAAAAGCACACTCAATGTTCCTGATGCAATCTGCACACTCGTACCAGCCAAGGCGAGGAAGGGTAAAGCTAAATCAGTATTCAAGGACCATGTTTGCAAACAGCGGTACTCTGAAGCTGAAGAAAACTGCAAAGCTGCAGTGCAGGCAAAGCGCTACCGAGACAGCCTTTATCATAAACATCAAAATGAGAGCCCAGGATGTGGATGGACACATTTCAGCCAATTGCACATGACAACAGAACCAGAAATAATTGTGATTGGATACTTGTGAATCGTTCAAGCCACTGTCCATGAGCTAAACACCCTCGATACTGTTGTAGGAAAGTGCAAGCATGTCATCCATGCTTGGGCAGCAGCATGGGGTTCTAACTGTTGATGCAACTCTATACTGTAAACTGATGGAACTAAAATGGGACACACCAGAGTACAGAGAGTTGCTTATTCCATGATTAGGAAACCCCCATATCTCAATGAACTTTCAAAAATGTACAGGCCAGCAAACACAAGCATCAGATGCCAGGATTGAAAATAAAGTTCTTGGCCTAAACTCAGCAGAACAAGTTATGAATGGCATGCCACATGCCAGGGTGATGGAGGCCCACAAACTGACATTTCAAGCACAGTGGTGATTGCTTCTTCCACAGCGCTTGGACTTGATAGCAGCATGTGCTCAAGAGCGCAGTATGGAAGCTAATCGGTCACACTCTTATGATGAGCTCACGTCAGTTCATTCTTCACTAGGATTTCGAAATCTCACCTCTGACCAGCAAAGGTAAAGGTAGTGTGAACTTCAGGTGTTTGGTAGGAGTACATGGAAATGGTGGCACTACTGCTCATGTCCAAGTGTGCCTAGACAGAAGGAACTTGGAAGCCACATCTTTTCACCTTCAAATGTATGCTGCCATTCTTCATGAGATATGACCACACAAACTGTGCAAGGTGGGGCGCCATCTATCTCGCAGAAATGCATCAGCTACTGGCTGAAGTGCTCAAGGAGTTTCAGCAAGGGAACTTGGTTGTTAAGAGATCATGTCAGACGTTCAACCATAGGTGAGCATGACACTCAAAGACTGATGGTAAATGGGACAGGGAGATGGTACTATACAAAATTCTATCACAGCTCCCTATATAGACCCCATTGTCACGTAGCATCAAGCACCTCAGAACATTGTGGTGTATTGATCCAGGGAGGCAGAGCAGTGCTATCATCCCCATTTTAGGAATGGGACACTGAGCCACACCAAAAGTCACACAGGAATTCTGGAGCATAGCAAGGAACTGAATGTGGGTCTCTCAAATGCTAGTTTTGTAGCCTAATCATGGGACGCACTGTCTCAAAGTGGTACCATGCTATGTATGCACATTGGAATTAACGTTTCCCTTTTTTCCACCTCTAAAAAATATCAGCTGGTGAATGTTGAGGTCCAAATATAAATCAAATACAAAGGCTTTCTATTGCCACGTAAGAGCAATGTGGGGCTCCATCTAGAAAGGGTTGACCAGGTTTGTTAGTTACTCACCCCAGAGTTTGCAGTGATACTTTTCATGTTCCCAGGACAAAAAGAAGCAGAGAAGGTCACTAGAAGCAAAGTGCCAGAGTTCTAAGATCCAGGATTATTGTGTGTCCCATTTCAGTGCTAAAGGCTGGTGGTGACGTTTGCGTCTGGATCAGAACTTCCCCAGAGTTCAGAGGTGTTCGATTGGACGTATCTCTGCTAGGATGAGCCAGCATTGGCGCTGACTCCATGGGTGCGCTGGGGCTGGAGCACCCACGGGGAGGGGGAAAAAAAAAAGGTGCTCAGCACTCTCCAGCAGCCCAGTGGATTAGCGCCCCCCTCCCCTCCAGCACCTCCTGCCCGCCAGTGGCCCAGCTGATCAGCTTCTCTCCTTGCCTCCCAGTGCCTCCCGCCTGCCACAGTCAGCTGTTCAGTGGCATGCAGGAGGCACTGGGGGGAAGGGAGAGGAATAAGGACAGGAAAAGGCTGGGGAGGGAGCGGGAAATGGTGAGTGGGGGTTGGGGGAAGAGGTGGAGTGGGGGCAGGGCCTGGGGTGGAACCGGGGTCAAGAACACCCCAGGAAGAGAGGAAGTCAGCGCCTATGCGAGGAGGAGTGTGTTCCCCACATCCCAACCTTGGAGGGGGCAACATTGGAGCTGGACCGGGTTGTTGTGGAGCCACTAGGGGAGCAGGAGACTGAGCAGTAGGCCCCAGCCCTGTGGGAGAGATGGGGTGGGAGAGCTCTGCAGGGCTGCTCCATTTGCCAAGAGAGGAAGCTCCTCACTCCATGAAGCAGGCTGCCTTTCCAGAAGGGGTGGAGAAGTGGGGAAGGACAGCCAATTAGAGGGCTTTCTCCATCGACTCACAGGGTTTCTCCATAGTTCCTTAAAAGTGTCTGAAAACCACAGCCTACAGGGAATCCCCAGGACTGGCAACTCTTGCATGTCATCTCGGGTCTTGCCCTATTTGGTGAAGTTCCAGCTCCCGGAGTCCTGTTATTACATGAGGCTCTCAGCCTGCCGTAAAAATATTTAACCATTCCTCTCTCCACCTATCCCAATCTCTAATATAGCCATCTCTCCCCGCTTTTTATCTCTCTATCTGCTCTCATTCATTTCACTCCCCTTAGCACTGGGCTTCTGCATCTCCCCCCGACTTCTTTGCTTCCTCACTCCTCAGTAGGGTTTCTTGGACTTATTCTCAAATGGGTTGCGCATCCTTTGTGTTCACTGGGGTATGAAGGTGTTCAGAACCTCTGACCATCAGGCCATGGGTCTGCCTTTGCCTCCCTGTCGCCTTTTCTGCTGCTGCAGCTCAGTTAATAAGGTGGCAATATGCAAGTGAACTGGACGGGGAAGGTGAGGATTGGCTAACGGTGGCTCAGAGGTTGTAGTGACATCACTCAGCTATGAGCTGGCTTTGGACATAGCATCATAGAGCCCTGGCACAGGATACCTAGGGCCTACGTGGCACCCCTGCCTGCTAAAATTTGATCCCAAGCTGGTTCAGGCTGCAGCTGAATCTTGATTCACAAGAGGCTCTAGCCCATACCAGGATGTCAGAGAGGATGTGGAAGCTCAAATGCTGGAGCTCCTTCTGGGGGCCCCTGATCTGCTGCTTTGGGAGAAAGAGGAGGAGGTAGATTCAAAGCTAGGCTGGGACTGGATGGGAAAGGATCAGGGTGGGGGGGACAGCAGAGACATAGGCAGTCTCTCTCACCACCCTTAGATTAGGGGAGAAAGCTAACATGCCATCCATCTCTCCACCCGTCTATCACAATCCATCGTCCATCCACTTATCTATCAATATATCTCAATCTCTATCCATCACAATCTCTAACCTAGCCACTATTTATCTGTCAGCATCTCAATTTTAATACATCCCGCTCTCTAACCTCCCTACCAAGTCATCCCTATGTCTATTCCATCCGTCTATCTCAATCTCTCATCCACCTTCTATTTTACCATCCATCCATCTCGTATCATCAATCTAATCTATCTAATTCCATCTCTAAGACAACCTCTAGTTTCTCTGTTTCTATCTAATCTCTAAACTCACCTCTCATCCCAGCACAAATGTGTAGCTCTATCATCTAGTCTCTGTTCTAATCTGTGGTTTTCATTATTTTGGGGGGTATTAATGGCCACAGGGAAGCCCAGTTTGACCTTCCCATTATAAGTGCTATGGGGCAGGTACAGAGGGTTACAGTATACATCTCAGCCCTGCTGTCTGAGATACAGGTTAGTTGGGGTAGGGGAACTGGTTTGGCTGTTAAATCCTTAACACAAAGGCATTGGAGGGGGTTTCTTCCTATCTTTTGTTGTTCTCTTGATCTCGATATCTCCTTTTAGGGGCTGTTGTTAATATTCCCAGCCAGAGCATGGGATAGAATCCAGAAACTCTGACTCCTAGTCACTATGCTGTAACTACTGACTCTCATTCCCCCTCCCAGAGCCAGGTACAGAACCCAGGAGTCCTGTGTACTGGAAGAGAGGCAGGGCACCTTGTCCCCTATATATACAGCTCCACCTGATCCTAACTCTCAGGTCTCTCCACAGTTCTGCAGAAGAGATCTTCAGCTTCTCCATCAGTGACTGGGACCCCTGTGGGCTGGAGAAGGTGAGGGTGGATGACTTCTCTCACCTCTTCCCAGATGACACCAGCATGGAAGGGGACTGTGGAGACATTGAGGTGGTGGCCATGGTTCACAGGACAGAGGATGAAGGGAACTTGTTGGAGGAGATGGACCAGCCTGGGCAAGAGGAGAGTGAAGGTGTAGGAGACAATAATAGAGGTCCCCAGGGTGATGACCTGGGAGAAGAGGCCTCTACCATATTACACAGGAATGAAGAGAAGCAGCATGGGACACTGGGAGGCCCAGTAGACCAGATGCGGGGGAGCATCACTGGGGAACAGGAGCTCCCTGGGATCCTGAAAAGGCCAGTCAACCATAGAGAACAGGAGAACTTAGCCCAGAAACAGGGGCACCCTGAGACCCTAGTGGAACCAGTAGGTGAGGAAGAACAAGGGAGTAAGTCCATGGCAGGAGGGGACCAAGCCAGGCTTCAGCCACTCACAGTCCAGGTCTGGGTCAAGGAAGTCCCCCTCCAAGCCTGTAGGCACAAGGAGGCTTGCCAGCTCCTCCTTTCTGGACAACACCAGAGAGAAGTGCCTGACCCTGTCACCTTCCCTGATGATGTCCCCATGGGGCAGAAGATTTTGCTGCGATTCCCTGAGACCTGCCTGCCCTGTTCATGCCTCTGGTTGCTTGTGGCCTCCAGCTGCTTGTGGCCTCCAGCTTCCTCCTTGATTATGTATTGACCCTAGGTCTTTTCCTGAGCTGCTGGATCTCCTCTTAGAGCCAGATACAAGGCTCCCGGGTGTGTGACAGGGTGAGCAACACATGGGGAACCCAGAAGAGCAGCACAGAACCCAGAAGAGCTCCATGCCACTCACTCAGAGAATTCAGAGGAGCTCCACACACCCTGGCCTGAATATGTCAGAGAGGTCCACGCTCAGCAGGCAGAGACCACAGCAGAGCTCCAGGACCAGCTTTTAACCAACATTAAGAAGAGCCAAAACACAGTTTTAAGATGTTCATGTGTCTAACATGTCACATTCCTTGTTGTGTATCTTGCACAGTTACATCGTTAGCATCCTACGCATGCCCCATTCTGTCACAGGAACATTGCCCCCAAGAGGCAGTGGCTGTGAATACACTCACCTCTTAAGTGCCCGGCCTTGTCTTTCCCAGGCCCCCTGACCCAGCAGTTTGTGGCTAACTCGCTTTTACACCAGCTCTCTCGTTGGCCCAGAGCTGGTTGGGAGAAACTCCATTTCTCTAGTGGTGCTCAAGAGCCCAAGCAAAACAAAAGTGTATTGGCTGTTTCCGTCCAGTTCTGCCAAACCACAGCTCCAGAGAAGGGCTTACTTCCATCCATCTGTGCTACATGCTCTTAGATCTCTCGCTAACAGCCTCCTGCTCTTAGCCTCCTCTGGGCCAGGCCTTTCTCTGCTCTTCTGCTTTGTGCCACTCTGAACTCTGTTGCTCCAGCTTTCGGGGAAGGCACCTGCCCCTGGGAAGAGGGAGACAATAGTGCACACACTGCAAATGGGGCTCAGCACACAGCTGGGTTTCCAGGGGATTTTCAGATCAGCTGGGGAGTGGTGGCCCCGTCCCTGAGTTTGGAGGCATGGGGCTGGGTTGTGGGTAAGGGGCAGGCTGCTTAGCCAGCATTTTCAATATCACTCCCCCACATGCTGGGGGCTTAGCTGTGTCAGAGGCACCATAAAAACAACAGGGGCAGATGAAGCTCCTGAGGTATCACCCGCTCCAAATGTATTAAACTCCAGATACACAACAGAGCACAAATGGCTCTGTGAGTGTGTGCACGCATGTGTACGTGAGCAAAACAGAGCACAACTGTGCTCCTCAGGGACTGATTCTCTGCTGTGGTGAGAGCCACTCGGAGAAGGAGAATGTGTGGGGGGAGAGTGTGGGGGGAAAATGAGTCACAGAGCTGGTTATGGTACCCTGATTCTCTGGGTTAGTCTGTGCCAGCCCTTGCATGAGTTAGAGCAGCCCAGGAGCTGCTCTAAGTTAGACCAGTTGTGCATAAGGGAACATGGTCCACCTGAGGATTGGCAGAGCTGATGGAAGCTCTGCCATGCCCAGACCCACTTCCAGTGCCAAGAGGGTTCTGGGTCAGTGGGTGCAGAAACCAACTCTGCTAGTTTTATACCACTTTGGAGCTCCAGTCATCAGGGAACTCTCTGCTGCCAGGTACTGCCAATTCTGGCTTCTCTGTGCCACTCAGGCCCTGCAAAGTCACTGGCTTAGAGATGAGAATCTGGTCCCTAGGGAGCAAGCAGTTAATCAGGGAATTTAAGGCTAATGCGGGGCCATGGGACACCAGCAGGGGAGTGAAGCAGGGGTTTTGGCTGGGTGTCTTGGATTTGGCAACACCAGCCATTGGCCTCAACACAAATACCAGACCTTGCTATATTTGAGGAAAGCAAGGCTTTCCCTGGCTCAGGGATGGAGAAGACTTTGAGGAGGAAAGCACTCACTGAAGGCATATTTGCTATTGCTGTTTAGGTGGGCATGTCCTGATTCACATTAAGGTTCCCATGCGGTGAGCACATTGTCCCTGCTTGCACTGTTTGAGAGCAGAGCAACCATCTCCAGTTTCATGCTGGGTGAGTAGATGGTTCACACGCTATGTATAGCAAAGACTGACATGAGAACAACCATGCATATTTCTGTTCGGTATTTGGAAAGAAAGCAAATGATGTAGTCTCATTATATGGTGATACTAATGGAATGGAAACTCTCTTTGGAGGATGTTAAACAGAAGCTACTAAAGTTAGACATTTTTAAATGTCCAGCAGGTCCGGGTAACTTGCACCCAAGAGTCCTAAAAGAGCTGGCTGAGGAGATCACTGGACCATTGATGCTGATTTTCAATAAGGTTCATAGCCCCAGGGAAGTTCCAGAAGACTGGAAGAAAACTAGTGTTGTGCCAATTTTTGAAAAGGGCAAACAGGATTACCAGGGTAATTATAGGTCGGTCAGCCTGACATAGATGCTGGGGAAGATAATGGAGTGACTGACACAGGACTTGATTAATAATGAACAAAAGGAGGGTAACGACTATAATTAATGCAAAGCAACATGGAATTATGGAAAATAGATCCTAACTGGATATCATTACAAGTTTGGCTGATAAAGGTAATAGTGTTGACATAATATACTTAGACTTCTGTAAAGCATTTGACTCAATGCCACACAAGCAAAAAAACCTCACCTAAATATAAAATTAATGTGGCACACATTAAATGAACTAAAAACTGGCTACCTGATAGATCTTAAAATGTAATTGTAAATGGGGAACTCTCATCAAGTGGGTCCATTTCCATTAGGAATTGGCCTAATGCTATTTAACATCTTTATCAATGACCTGCATGAAAACATAAAAGCACCACTGATCAAGTTTGCAGATGACACAAAAATTGGGAGAGTGGGAAATAATGAAGAGGACAGGTCAGTGCAACGGGGCGATCTGGATGAATAAAAAGAAACTATAACACCCTATCACACATTAATACAGTAAGTGAAACAGTGTTGAGTTCAGAGACATTCACCTGGGAATACAACAAGGCACTGTGTACATTTCAGCAGCGGCCACAGCTCTTGAGGTTACGGTGCAGGAAGCAATGAGGCAGGTGCCTTCCTTCCTTCAGTTTCAGCATTCCATGGGATTGTATCAATAAGCAACTACATTTTGTTCTGTTTCACCATGCTGCTCTCAATGCTCTCCTGACCCATTATTGTTAGTGGCTGGCTGTTCAGTTCTGCCTGGCTAATGAACGGTCCATATTCAGAGCAAGGCAGAGCCTGACGTGTGTTATTGCCTTCCTCCATTAAGCAGTGTCTGGCTTTTGGTGTCAGCACTTGGTAGGAATCATTTCAATAAATTCCCATTATCAGCCTCCTGGGAATGAAAACATCTGACATTTCTTAAGCTTACAAGCCACACAATACATGTGAGATTAATAATACACCTTTTTTTAAAATTTATTTTTGTTTCATTCTCTTATATTAGAAATAGGAGAAGGTCCTAATTATAAAATTGTGCACTGCACTCAAAACAACCCTACTGACTGACATCAGGATGAGATAAAACCATGTTGATTCATTTCCCTGTAACGTGAGCTAGGGTAGTGTATTAATATACGACTAACTGGTTGAGTAAACTTTGTGTGACCTTTTCCAAAGTAGTTTTGAAATAACTTTTGTGTATTTCTGTGTTTGCTACGTTGCTGATTGTTGAATCAACTGGAACAGAAAACAGTGTAGAATAAACATTTGTAGAGGATTCTGGTTTGCATCACGTATCTACCCTTTCACATTTCTCTACACATTGCTATTACATCAACTTCTTACACACACACTATTCTAAGCACATTTGTCTACACATGTAATAACGAGTGTAATAATTTGCCTATGAGTATAATAACATTAGTCTGTAAGAAATAACACCTTATGCTGTTGTTTGGGGCAGCTCTTATAAACTAAACAATCAGATCAAATCATTTCTTGGATAGGGGAGCCCAGGAGGAAAAGTAGGCATTGCATGCAGAAGACTGCCTGGTAGTTTTTGAAAGAGTTGGCACGTCCCAGCTAAATTACATTTTGGGTAATTACATTCTACATTCCCTCCTGTATTTTCAGTTGGATACAGGATTCTTCACTTCCTGTCCTAAAACATTTGTACAGTGTTATTGTTCACTGTTAAACCGTGGCTGCCCAGAGGTGAATGCATTTCACTGGTGGCTGTCTGAAGGGATTCCTAGATATTGGCATGTTGTAATTCTCTAAAGTGCCATGAGTAGGGGTGGCCAGAAAACAACTCCATTTCACAAAAAATTTCAAGGTTTCATTCTGATGCAAGACAAGGCCTTTAAAAAAAAATTGTGAAAAAACATGAGACACCCCAGAACAGCCAACTGCCTGGTGCTTAGGGCACTCACCTGAGATTTAGCAGACCCAGGGGTGCCTGCTCTGAACCAGGAGGAACAAAAACTTGTACTTGGATCTTCCACCTCTCAAGCATGTGCTCTGAATACCGGGCTATGAAGTCAGCCTCTCTGTCTTGGCAGTGTTCCACTTTATATAACTAATTAAATATCCACAGAGCCATAGAAACTGCTTCGATAGCCCAGGGTTTGAGGGCACTTGGCTAGGATGCAGGAGACAGGTTCATCATGCCTCTGCTCTGAATCAAGCCAAATAAGGCCTTAAAAACTGTGTCTTCCCTCCTCCCAGGTGAGTGCCCTAACCACTGGATTATTGGATAGGGATGGAGACTCACCCTGGACTCGCAAAATGTTTTGGTGAAAGGCATTTTTCAAAAAAGATTGGTTGAAAGTTTTTCCACCAGTGCTATCCATGAGAGTCTTGCAAAGTGCTCTATACAAACCACTGATTTACAACGACTCATCCTGTAGGCTCTTTACAACTTCTTTAATATAGTGGACCTCTTGTAAAGCTGTTGAAATTACCTAGATCCCGTGGACAGGTTTATTCTTCATTCATGGGGGATTTTCATGCATAACTCTAGGGCTAATTCCCATAGCCATCACAGGAAGCATGTATTCCTAAATCTGATAGAGAAATTGCCTAATTGTGCTGCACAGGTGTAAAAATCTCCATATCTGGTCCAGGGAGGAGTATAAAAGCATATTTTGATCAATTCTATAGTCAATAGCTTGACCATGCTTTGGTTCATTATGAAATATACTCAAGAAACCAAATAACCAAAGTCAGTCAGGTTTATTAATAGGGTACAGGAGAAAGGTTCTAGATGATGTTAGTCTCTGAAGAGCAGTCCTATGCAGCCATGTTACATTCACCTTATGCAGAAGGTGGGCTCCCCAAGTTACATATTTTGTCTGGTATTATGTATGATGACGATTTTCTAAGTTACACATGCCTAAAAACCACCCCATCAGTTTGTCCCATGTTAGACATTAATATTCCAGATACTGGGCTGTGAAGGTACTTCTCTGTCTTAGTACAAGCTAGGGAACAAATGTATCTTGATTTTGACAAATTTCCTACCTACTTATGTCAAATGCTTACTTCAGCAAATGCAAGATGTTACGGAACACTTAGCAAAAGTGAACAGGGTGATGGTACATGCCAGTTTAGGCTATACCACTGTTGCAATATTTGTTCTCAGTGTTACTGGTGCTTAATTCATACATACATTCATTCATACATACATGGTGTGGATAATACATATTAACATGATATATTTTCATATGCTAGCCAGCATATATTAGTCAACAAATATAAATTAGACCATACAGAAATAGAAAATAATAGTGGGCCAGATCCTCAGTTTGTGTCTATTAGCATAGCTTCATTGACATCAAAATAGCTATGCAAATTTACATCAGTGAGTTGAGGTTCTGGGCTTATGTCTTTTACTGATTCTAAATCACAACTGATTTTTCCCCTAATCAGAAGAGGATCTCTCCAGCTTCTAAATATCCATTTTTTTCTTTATTTGTTATCTCTGACACATTATAAACCAGTCATCATTAACTATCTTTTACTATGTGCTTGTATAGCACGCGGCATAACAGGCCACAGTCACACAGATGCCTCTGGATGCTACTGTAAGACAAATATGAACTGACTGGCCCAGTACCAGTTTCTGGGCTTTGTTGCAGAGAAAGCCAGATGGGGAAGGACAAGTGAATTCACAAACCTTTTTTTGGACCTTTGGTGACATGCTTGATGGCACTTGGAATGGTAACAAGGAACAAAACGAAACACAGCATGTGAATTCAAATCAGCAGGGCCTGATGCTATTCACCAGAGGGTACTGAAGGAATTAGCTGAAGAAATATCAGAGCCTCTACAAACTCATGGATAACTGGAGAAGGGTTAACGTAGTGCTCATCTTTAAAAAGGGGGGAAAGGAGAAGCTGGGGGATTATAGACCAGTCAGCCTGACTTCGATTCCTGGGAAGCTACTACAGCAATGTATAAAACAATCAATTTATGAAGACTTGGAGGATGAAGGGCTGATCACTAGCAGCCGGCATGGATTTGCCAAGAACAAATCATGCCAAACCAGCTTGATTTCCTTCTTTGACAGGGAACTGGTTTGGTGGATAGGGGGAAAAGCGGTGGAGATAATAAAAGCCTTGCTGAAGTCCAGGTATGACACAGTCCCACATGACATTCTGATAAGTAAGCTGGAGAAATGTGGGCTTGGTGGAACTACCATAATTGATTAAACAACTGCAAACAAAGAGTAACTATTAGTGGAACGATGTCAGATTGGAGGGAGGTCTCAAGTGGGGTTCCACAGGGATCTGTTCTGGATCCGGGTTGTTTACAGCTCTATTAATGACCTGGATGTAAGAATAAGGAGATACTTGGCAGATGCACAAAGCTAGGGAGGTTGCCAACACTTTGAAGGATAGAGCTAAGATTCAGAGGGATCTTGATAAATGGCAGAACTGGGCTATAGACAAAATGACACCCTGCAAAGACAAATGTAAGGTGTTACACTTACAGAAGAAAAACCAAATGCACAAATACTGAATGGGGGATAACTGACTTGGCAGCAGCACTTCTGAGAAGGATCTGGGAGTTGTAGTGGATCACAACCTTAACATGAGTCAGCAATGCTCCTAATGGTAAGACTAGTAGGACAATGAAACAGACGCCTCGGGAGGCTGTGAAAGCTCCTTTACCAGAGGTTTTCGAAAGGGTGGATAGCCGTCTGTCTTGGATGGTTTAGATGCAACAAATTCTACATCTTGGCAGGAGGTTAGACTACATGACCCTTGTAGCCCCTTCTAACCCTATGATTCTGTGCCACATATTGTGAGAAACCAGGGGAAATAATTGCTTGCCAAATAGATAAAACCATTTGGACTTCAAATTTCTAAACACAGAGGATGAAATCTTGGCTCCACTGAAGCCAATGGCAAAAAGCTCATTGATTTCAATGGAACCAGGGCACCAACATTACTACTGGCCACAGACCCATAAATAATCTGTCAACCATCGTATCTAGAGATATTTTAGGTACTTATACAGCTCCCATCAGCCTGGTGTCTGACCACATTCAATCTTCCATGGATTTATCCTACCTCCACTTTATCCTATCTATCCTACACCGGGAAGGAGGGCAGTACTATTATCCCCATTGTACAGATGAAGAACAGAGGCACAGAGAGTAACTGACTTGCCCAAGGTCATGCAGGACATCAGTGGCAGAGCATGGACTACCCACTGCTTCCAAGTCCCAGCCTAGTGCTCTAGCCACTGGACCATCCTTGCTCTCCATTAGCTGCTGCCACTATACTTTTTGTAGTTGTTGGGTTGTTCTTCTCTTTCTCCATAATGCTGGCAAATATTGTAACTTGGGGCATTGCTCTTTGTCTGAAAATGGGTGGGGGTTGGGGGAAGAGAACAGGCTTTAGTTTAACACAAGCCGGTGAGCTGTGATGAATTTTCAGGGACTCCTACCAGGTTTTGCTTACAAGTTTCACTTACCGTCCCTAGAACTTCACTGTACACAGAGGGGAAAGGGTGCTCATTTCATTAATAGGTCTGACACCAGTCTGGGTAAAAGCTGGCTGCTATTTCCTGGATCATCCTCTCAGCTCTAATGGCTTCATAAAATGTAACCCTTCTGCCCCTCTGAGTTGGCAGCAACAAGGGCCGGGTTCAGTATCCAGGGGTTCCGTTTCAGTAACACAATGCATAACCGGCTCGAGCCCCCACCCAGTGACCTGGGACACTCACATACCACACCCCCCTGGGCGCCTCTAGGAGGCAATACTTCCCCTCTCGCAAGCACGGAGTCTGAGTGTAGCAAAATCTTTTTAATAAAGGAAGGAATCAATGCGGCATCCCATTGGAGAAACACCACAAACAGGGTTATAACACAAACCATAAACAAAAACCCACCTCCAAGTACTTTTGGCACTGTCCTTTTTCCCCTTAGGGTTTTAAGTCCAATCACCCCAAAGTCCAACAACCCAAAAGTCTCTGGTCAATGCCACCCCAGAGTTCGAGAGTTCATCTGTAGAGGTCCCTCCCCCCAGCCTGGATAGAAAGGGGCACCTTACGTGGTCCTGGGCCAACTGCCCTGCCTCTCCGTGGGTTCTGCTTCCACCTTCTCCACGAACTGCTCCGCTCCACCAGCTGCTGTACGCTGCTCCTCCAGCCGTCCTCAGAAACTGCTCCGCTCCACCAGCTGCTCTGCTCCATGAGCTGCTCCGGTTCTCTCTGCAAAGTGCTCGGCTCCGCTCGCTCTGTGGGCCGCTCCACCTGTCCCACAGCTACTCCGCTCTGTCAGCCACTCTGCTGCCACCAGCTGTCCTGTGATCCGCTCCAGCCGTCCCCACAAACTGCTCCACTCCACCAGCAGCTCTGTTCCACAGTATAGCTCTGGGCTCCCCATTAGTTAGCACCATACTCAGTGCTCTCAGCTCAGTGATTTTAGCTTTTAGTGATTTTCAGCTCTTAGTGATTCCAGCTCATAGTAGGGGAGCCCCAGTGCTAGTGCACCATTAGCCCAAAGTGACTTCAGCTCAGTAACCTGTATCTAGATTCTTAAGGGAATAAAAAATCAACTCTGACATTCCACAGTGGAGAGAGGAGGAGGAGGAGGAGGAGGTGCAACTGGTGCTTCTAGCTCCACAAGGAGCCTGCACCACCAGACACAAATACCTATCCCCAACCTCTCTCAATTCTCTGGGTTTTGGAGCCCATGTCCCATGTCTAGCCAGTACCGCCCAACTGAGGGTGAGCAATTTGTCACCAAGCAATCCCACAGCTTGGGAGTCTGGGATAGGGTGGGCGTGCCTATGCAAATACACTCTCTGAACTTCTTTCCACCAGATGTCAGTGTAGAGCTTATCCTGAAAATGGGTGGGGGCTGGGGGAAGAGAACAGGCTTTAGTTTAACACAAGCCGGTGAGCTGTGATGAATTTTCAGGGACTCCTACCAGGTTTTGCTTACAAGTTTCACTTACCGTCCCTAGAACTTCACTGTACACAGAGGGGAAAGGGCGCTCATTTCATTAATAGGTCTGACACCAGTCTGGGTCAAAGCTGGCTGCTATTTCCTGGATCATCCTCTCAGCTCTAATGGCTTCATAAAAGGTAACGTCAATAGAGTTGTTGTTCCAGAAGCTGCAAGCTAACTGCCTCTGCTTCACATGCTACATGCCCTTGTGGCCTCTCTTTCTCTAGACCCTGTGTCCTGTAGAGCTAAATTATGCAGCAGGGATGCTGGA
The DNA here is from genome assembly GCF_007399415.2 of Gopherus evgoodei. Lineage (NCBI taxonomy): Eukaryota > Metazoa > Chordata > Testudines > Testudinidae > Gopherus > Gopherus evgoodei. Next base: position 218,541,691 of record NC_044324.1, on the reverse strand, counting down.
ATTCTGTGGCAGCAGGCTCACTGGGATCATGCAACGCTCTCCCCACCTTCCCTAGTCAAGTGAGTGCAGAATTCCTTGTGTCTATTTCACCCCCAATTCAATATAATGCTGCCTCTCCGCTTACGTTAATCAATGTGTAGCAAGATTTCTATATCAGCAGTGCATTGGGGAAATTATAAAGGGTTACTGACCAAAGTATCCTTTGTTCTCTGGGTGTATCGACTTTGCAGGACCACGTGTGTGGAAGCCATCTCAAAGCAGTCGGCTTTTGGGAGAGTGTGTGCAGTCCCGTTCTGTCCCAGAATTCTAGAGCCAAGGGTCTAAAAGCCCCGGCCTCCCCCAACACATCCTTTAAATCTCTGCCACAGAGGGGAGGGGGAAGGGCCATGCTGGCTCTGCAGAGGTGGTACATTTGAAGAAGCAAAGTTATGTTGGTTAGTATGCTTCTTCTGACATTGCCCCATTAGCTAGCAATGAAGAGGAACAGGGAGAACAACAGGGATGGTTCCAGGGTGAACAGTACCTTTGTCCCCTCACTCCATGGGAACTCCTTTCAAGGGACAAGCCCATCACCTGCACTTCTCTCAGAGTGGAATCCCACGATTCGTCCCACCTTTAGATGAGGTCCCTAGGTTATGCCAGCCCTGTTTACCAACCATGTTTCCTCAGCAGGTCCAATTCAGTTTGGCTCCTGCTATATGCTCCCTTCAGCTATGAACAGTAGGGCTTTGTCTACACTAGAAAGGGTTTGCCAGTAGAGCAGGGGTGGGCAAACTTTTTGGCCTGAAGGCCACATCAGGGTTCTGAAACTGTATGGAGGGCCAGGTAGGGAAGGCTGTGCCTCCCAAAACAACCTGTCCCCCACTCCCTATCCACCCCCTCCCACTTCCCACCCCCTGACTGCCTCCCTCAGAACCTCCGACCCATCCAACCCGTCCCTGCTCCTTGTCCCCTGACCACCTCCTCCCGGGACCCCCTGCACCTAACCGCCCCCCTAGGATCTCAACCCTATCCAACCCCCATTCCCCATCCCCTGACTGCCCCCCCAGAACTTCTGCCCCATTCAACCTCCCCCTGCTCCTGTCCCGACTGCCCCCTGGAATCCCCTGCCCATTATTCAAACCCCCCCCCCACTGCTCCCCACCCCCTTACCATACCGCTCAGAGCACCAGGACTGGCAGCCATGCCGCCGTGCTGCCCGGCAGGAGCTTGCAGCCCCACCGCCCAGAGCACTGGCAGCACGGCGAGCTGAGGCTGCAGGGGAAGGGGGACAGCACGGGCAGGGTCGGGGGCTAATTTCCCTGGCCGAGAGCTCAAGGGATGGGCAGGACGGTCCCGTGGGCGGTAGTTTGCCCACCTCTGCAGTAGAGCTGTACCTCTACCAGTCAAGCTATACTAGCAAACCCTCCTCATAAAGGCAGAGCTTACACCAGTAAGAGAGTGATTTTGCTGGTATAGGTTATACCAATTCCCTGAATGGAATAAGCTATACCCAGAAAAGCACTATAACTGCATCTCTAGTAGGGCTTTTGCCAGAACAGCTGTGTCAATCAGGGGTAGGAAAAATAACACCCCTGATTAACAAAGTTATGTCGGCAAAAGTTTTAAGCATTCCCCATGACTAGGTAAATGCACTAACACCAAGCAGTTTCTGACAAGTAAAATATTATTTATTTATCCGTAGAAACGCAGCAGCTAGAGAGGAAAGGGTAAAAACAACAAAAAAAATTTTGTCAGGTCAGGAAGCCCTGAGCCCCACCCTCTTCCCCATTTGCCATGGCAGAAGGAACCCAGGGAGGAGACGGTAAGACAAAGATCAAACACGTACAAAAGGAAAAAAAGACAACTATGAACATAAAAAGTGGCTCCTTTGCCCAATCCACTAACCCTTCTTCCCCACCCAACACACAATACACCTCAGCCACTAAGGAGAGTTCAGGCCAGATTTAAAGGAACTCAGGACCAGATTTTCAAGGGCTCAGCACCCACATGCGGCAGGGGGGCATTTGCCAGAGCGCTTAGCTCCCATTTTGACATCTAAATAAGGGCCAGGTTTTCAAAAGCACTCAGTACTCAGACCGCACCCAATCTGCTGAGTGCTTTGAAAAATCTAGCTACTTATTCTGGGGCACCAGAAAAATCTGGGTGCAGTTGTGGGTTATGATCACTTGCAAAAGTCTTGCCCTGTCTGCAACTGCTGTCGCCCACGAAAGCTTATGCTCAAATAAATTTGTTAGCCTGTAAGGTGCCACAAGACCTCCTGTTCTTTTTGTACAGGCAAAGTAATTTTCAGCTGTATGACAGCAGTATCACAGCCCTGGTCAAGCTCCTCCTGCTGGACAAGCTGCTGTATTTAAACCCACATGCTGCACTCATGTGCATTCATAAGCTTACCTTTGTCTGGGCAGGCTTCAGTCAGTCAGTCTTCTTTTTTTTTTTTTTTTTTTGGGGGGGGGGGGGGAGGCTCTCCAGCACACTTCCAGGGCACAGATTCTGTGGTGCCCATCTGGAAGTAGGACCCAACACCCCAACATCCCTAGGCCTCCGGGCCCTGTGTGGATCCCATGGCCTTAAGCTCACCCTTCCTCAGAGCGCCACTTTGTGAACACTCTAGTTTACAGCTTAATCCTTCAGAGACTCATGATCGTTGAAGCAAATGAAGACAGGTTTTGCTGAAGGATTTCTGAACCCAATCACTCTTCACCTTAGACAGCTCAGGAGAGATGCAGAAGTAGGCAAAACAACATATAGTTCTATGCTTTTCCTTACCTCAGTTTCCTTGTCACTCTTGAGCATTCTGTGGGATTTGACCAGAGTCCCCTCTTCTGGACTTTACTCCTCCAGCACATACTTCTCTTCCTGCTCTAGTCGGTGAGTGACAGCTGCTTTGAACAGACCTGGCCCTTTCATAGACTTCCAGACCCCTTTATCACATGACCCTTCTGGTCACCCGCAAGCCCCCTGTCAGGTGACCAGTTGGGCAGTAGCTAACATGATGGATTGAAAACCGTGTTAAAATTGTGATGACTTTAAAATTCGCAGGGGGTTTTCTAGTCCTGCTTGCAGACTAGGGGGCTTTGTAGAGACGAATGTGATCCGGGCATAGCAGCAGTCAGTTTGCAGACAAACAGCTACAGTAAGGTTGGGTGAGTTGTGCCTCTCTATTTTATTTAAGGGAGCAGCCTGTTTTGTCTTCGGTTTGGGGTTCTTGTGTTTTATTCTGGATTCTAAGGAATACAGTCATGTTACATTGCAACCTTCCAACAAGGGTGTTTTGTGTTTTTTATCTAACTTCTGTGTATCTGCTGCAAAACATAACAGCCAGTTTATCAACCTAGAGTGACTCCATTTGACTAGAAGACCATCAAAATTTAATGACCCACCACTGTTAACCCTGGGTCAACACCCCTTGGAATTTCAGTCCAATACTCAGGTAAAAAGACAGCAGAGGGCACAGGCCCAACTTGCAATCAAAACAGAGCTAATAGTTTGCGATAGAAACATGCAGAGTTCATAATGTCAATCAGAATTCATAGGCAGGCAGACAGATAGATTCCCCAAATTGCTGCAAGCAATGCCCAGAGTCCCCAGTCAGCAATGGTGAATAATTTTTCCCCTCTCTGCTCATAACAGCAAAGGTATAGTAGAACAATTTGCCTGGAATGCTTGGATGGTCAGAGAGCATGAATCATCATGTTTCTTGGCACTGAGGATTAACAGTGCGATTCTTCAGGATTCCTGTTTACAAGATTAAAACAATCTCTACCAATGTTTTTTAGTGTGCAGCACTTCTGGATATTGCCGGGCACCAGAATATCAGACATCTGGGTAGAGAGACATGCTGGCCCAATAGGGGTTTATTTCTGAACTATTTTTGTATTGTCTGTGCAAATCAACACCAACATGACTGAACATACACAACAGCAGCTGGTTCCTGTATAGCTTAGTGTTTTAAGCCTGGCAATTCTGTGCCCATAGCTAGATCGTATGATTGCCTTGACCGGATTTAGTGAGTGATAATAATCATTTTGCAATTAATGGATCTGAAGCAACCACCCAAGAGAACTGCAAATTTTTGGTCCCCAGATTTTTTTTTAATTAAAGGTCAAAATGATTTTTTTCTTCATCAGAAGATTTTCCTTCATTTTAAGTTAATAGGATTCAGAATTGTATGATTCCTGTGACAACTGTGGGGTGCAGCATGAGCTAGTGAGCAGAGTACCCGGACTGGGAGTCAGGAGACCTGAGTTTTATGCCTGGCATTGCCATTGACCTGCTGCAAGTTGCCCTTGTAAATAAGAAACAAAGAACTTGCAATGTGATGAAGGAGGTAAGGAGTAGGCCAGGTTCCCTATTGCCCTGCACCTTGTGTTGTCATTTACACCTGTGTGAATGAATGCAGAGACGGATGTATAATGGTGCCAATATAGAACAGTGCAAAGAGAGTGAAATGCTACTGGTGTCAATGACTTCACAAAATGCATGGGAATGGAGAATTAGGCCTGAATTAGTGTTTTGCATGGAAAGACAGGACCAGAGCCACAGATTATGCAAATTGGCATGGGAACAACGGAGCTACACCAGTTTACACCAGCTGAGGATCTGACCCATTGTCTCCAGTATGTTTCCTCCACAGTAGTACTTTGCCCAAGCACGTCTTGTTCCTCACTCACTCAGTGCATTATACACCCATAATTATGTAGGATTGTTAGCACCTTTGATTGATATAACACCTTTCATTGCAGGTGATCATGTTCAGCCCATAAGCACCTCCCACCTACTCACACTGTGGGTAGAACATGGCAGCCATTCTATGCCAGCAGCTCCATTACTGAGGGGCAGCGAAGAATAACGTAGTAACTGAGACTGCAGAGGGGAATGGAGAAGGCAGAATGCTATAGCACAAGTTAGCACCTGGTCAAGAATTTGGTTAACCAGGCCCTATTCTTGCAGACAAAACAAACAAACAAAACCACCCTGTGCTAGGTCATGCCCATGGGAGGGCACTCAGCAGCACTCAGTTTTACATCATATCCAAAAGAACTCACAAGGTTTTCCAGCTGACAGAGTTCCGAGCTTGGCTACAAGTTCTGAAGAGGCTGAGGTGTCATGTTCCTCACCATCAGAACCCCGAAAGGTAAAAGCCTCTTTCCTACAGACCTTTCCTAGCCTCCCACCACACTAGCCCCTCTCACTCAACTGTCTCCATCTCTGGCCCCCTCTCTCCATACAGCTGCCAGCTTATCTTTCTGCCTTCTTCTTTGGACAGCTGATTTCTCCAAGAGTAGGCAGGCCAGCTCCCTTGCCCTTTGGGCCTGTCCTTCGCTTCCAGAGAGATGTGGTGGTAGGCCATACCATGAGTACCCTGGCTGTGCTGCTGTCGAAGAGCACTCCTGTGTGGCAAGAAGGGTAAGAAACAAGCAGGACAGCTGGAGCTGAAAATTGGCCTAGATCCATGGAAGTTAATGCCAGTTACACCAGCAGAGGATCTTGACCCAGGTATGGAAAAAAACACTCCAGGTCTGTCTCTGTCCTCTGCCAGCTAGATCTGATGTGGTTCCTGAACACCTTTGACCTAAACATTGAAGTAAGTCGGGCACTGTACCCAGCCATTGCATTGAACATAACAGCACAGAAAAATGGATTTCAGACAGTTGCCTAACCAGTTCTAATTCAACTTCTCTCTGGACCTACTTTTCTATCCCCACACTGCTGCAGAATCAGAGGGCCTAATCGTTAGCAGGCATAAGTTAACATAGCTCCACCGAGCTGGCTCAGAAGTTCTGATTTCAGGTGAGTCAATCTGCTAAGCAAGTGCCATGTTCTTGATTAGTGGTGGGAACACTAGAACAATTTAAGAAGCTCATACAAAAAATTCCTTCCTCCCCCTAGCCTCCCTATAAGACTAACCTTCAACTTCAGTTCAGTCTAACCCTCCAAGCCTATGGGGAATTTTCAAACTCCTTGCAAGGTGGGTACTGCTGCTGAATCTTGACATAGTCACTGGCACCATGTTGTTTTAGCACAGACAGATGTATATAGATGCTGGTGCAGTCAACAGTGGTGATCTGTAGTGAGCTTTACATGAACCCCGCGTCTTTGTGATACGCAAACTGGCTGATGCTGCATCCCATTTTGCCAGGTCAGCAATCGGCAGGTTTTCATATTTGCTGCCCCTTGAGATTTCCAGCATGGCCTCTCCATCAACTTCTAACTGCAGAAGTAATCGCAAGTACAGTGAGATAATGACCACTGCACAGGGTGGAGGGCCAATACAGATTTTTTTCCCTTTCCCCTGTCCTGCAGGCATTGCTTGATCACCTTTCTGAGCTCATGTGCCTGGAGGGGTCTGACTTCACGCAGCACACAGCCAGAACTCGGGGCTGCAGAACGGAAGCTCAACGACTGCTCATTGTTAACAGTGAGTGCTGGCAGTGCAGGGACGGTGTATTGCCAGTAAACACAAGCGGCCAACCCCCTAATATCAGTTCTGCTTACTCGGTTCTGCCAAAGGTGAGCATCATCCATGGAGCCAACCACATGGACTTTCAGGAGCTAGCCAGCAGCACAGCTGTTTTATGAACAGCACAGAGACCATCCAAGCCCCGAACCAATGCTGAGCCCCACAGACGTAAGAGGAGACAGAAGGGCTTCTCCAATTTGCAGTGCCTATTGGGCTGTGTCACTCGTGGTGCAGAATCACTACTGTAGCGCCATGATGGAGACAGCCCAATGGCGTTCTCCCTACACCAGGGCTTGCAAAAGGAGCTGTCCAGGGCTGATTCTGTTGATCCCAGGCTGTTTCTGGGATGGGGGAATTCTTCCCACCCCCTCGAGGCATCTGTCTAGCCCCATACACTGCCACAGTGACATATAATGGGTGGGATAAGCAGAGAATCTCTTCCAGAATTTGGTAACCACCGCAAAAACTACGAATAAAAGTGGGACAGGAAACAGTTACATTCAGATTGCCGTTTACTGACTGAACCTGGACTAAAGTAAGATGTAACCTACCCTTTGTTCCTGTGATGAACCTGGTTCATTGTTCAGGCAAACTGATGCCCAATAGGCAGATCCTACTGTAGGCAGTTACTCCATCAAAGGGTGTGGGTCAAGTCAAGGACTGGCAGCTAGCACCACCCCCCTCCATCTTGCTATGGCACATAGGATTGTTGCTTAAGCAGCTACCCCGGTCAGCAAAGCAATTAGTGTGACCTTACACATTCTAATAGAAATGACCCCAGCAGGATGAAACAGCTTGCATTCACAGGGCTCCGGCTCCGCAAAAGACATTAATGACACAGGGGCAGAGGAGCCAAGCGTGGGCAAGGAGACACGCAGAACAGAAGAGGTAAGCAGCCTGGGAAGATGTATTAATAGCAACAACCTAGCACCAGCCATGGGCACAGCCGTCTTTGTTTATAGTGGTCCAGCTGTCGTTCTCATTGCTGGCCTTAGCAATTTTGCGTGAGCCTGCAAAAGAGTTTCAACATTCCATCCCCACAAACATAGCCTCCTCCTTCCTGCCATGAGCAATCGCACCACAATACATGGAGCCGAGGGTGGTGCAGTGAAAATTCCTTGGGGGCATTCTTGCACTTAAATGACACATCCTATGCATATGCTGAAGAATGGGCTAGTGGTTAGTATGCTACCCTAGAACTGAGCAGACCAAAGTTCAAATCCCTGCTCTATTACACGACTTTGGATAAGTCTCTGGGCCCCAGTCTGCCTCTGTAAGAAGGGAGTAATAGCACTCCAAGAGGTGTGTGAGGATAAATCTATTAATGATTGTAAGGTGCTCAGAGACTACAGTGACCAGGGCCAAACAAATATCTAAAATAGATCTATCAGCTGCTTGGGCTGGACTCTGCACTGTCACCAGTGTTCTAAAACTGCACACTGTGCCCCCCATAGTCACTGTTTTCAGATACCTCTGTTTTGTGGGCATCCATCTTCAGACACAAAGCAGGCTGGTGTGCAAAGAGAGAGCCTGTATCAGAAGACCAGGGAGCGCACTCTTAAAAATCAGGGGAATTTTCAAAGCTCTGGCAAGCAGTAGAGGATTTCTGAACGTTTGCTCCCTGCTCTGACTGCAGGAGTTGCCTGATGCTAACTACTCACTCAGCATCCAGATAGTGCTTGCTCCCCTGGGGCAATATATTGCACTATTCCAGGGCACTAGCATTTCCACAGGAGGCTGAGCAGAGTCTACGTGGTGACCATTGTGTAATGGGAGGAGCACACGTAGACCCAGGAGACAGACTGACGGTATCGGAAATGCAAACGCCACTTGGGGCAGTATCGACAACTCATCCCGTCAGCTATATGCCTGCTCAAAGGAGAAGTGATGCAGAAAAAAGGGGACTATTGCAGCAGACGTTAACCCAAAATCCTTACATGAAAAGAAAGTGGTAGGCTACAGCAGGAAATATCAACTACCAGCAGCATCTTGGACCAGTGAGCAACGTATTGAAGCAGGGGCAGTCACTTATGTCATGGTAAGTTCTGATCTGGGATCTTTATGTGAAGATGGGGAGGGGGCAGAGTTGCTCTGTATGAAACGGACTAGCTCCTGTGGTTGAAAATGTACAAACAATAACCAGGGACGGCACTGGCTAAACACTACTCAGCTTTCCATGTTTACAAGAAATCAACACCACATTGCATGCTATGCATCACCTGTCACGCATGCCCTGCAGTCAATTAAGAGGATGGGCCCAGAACTCAAGAGTACTTTCTCTTCCTAGTTCTACCTGATGTACTAAAAAGGTTCCTTAGATGCACCAGAAATGTGTGTGTCTCAGCAGCAAGATCTGGGCTAAGATCAGAAGGAAAATTGGTCACTTCAGATATCTCAGAAAGGGAGTTAATGGCTAGGCACATGGGCAGAGAGTAGTGTGCCTATCTGACCAATGGGTGAAGGAAAGGGAATGACTGATGGGAAAACAAGGTTCTCTCATTGGCTACAGGCAAATCAACCAAAATAGAGACCTTACTATGCTGGATAACAACAGCCTGAGCTGTTTATGTCAGAATGTACAGTTAAATTAACCCCGAATGACCTAAATAGTTAGCCAGGCATCTCCATAGCTCATGCACACCCCCTCACTCATGCCCACTGCAGGTATGTCTCACTGACAGCAAATAGAAGAGAGCCCCTGATGAACTACATATGTCTGCCTTATCAAAAAGCCACCAACGGACCTAGACACAAATGTCCCTCCACTCATGCGGAAGGTCACACCATTCCCTGATGTCCTTCCTTTAAACAAGCCGATGTTTCAGATACTGGCTGTAGCTCACATATTCACAGTACGATCACCTATTGGGTTCTGCAAGATGCACTCACTCATACTTAGCTATGTATGCACGTACCAGTCTCACAGGCAGAGGCCCTGCACAACGTAGCAGAGCCAAAGATATACACTGAACCGGGGAGGAGAACAGCTTAAACAAGTACGTTGACAGAAGGAAAAAGAACAAACTGTTGTGATACTCTGAGGCTGGCACATGGATCAAAGCAAACACCATCCCTTAGCAGGAACTATTTGTGTTTCCACTGTCAGTTGTTCTGGACGGCCCAAAAATGTGTTCCATTAACTCTGCACTCTCCTGCTCAAACACACACCAACCGCAAAATGTGTAGGGAACAGATAGAATTCAACAGCCCCTTATTTCGGCTGCACGCCAGCCAAACCACAAGCCTGTTGTCAGTGGGGAGTGAGCACCACAATGACAACGGTACTCGGGGAAGGAAGACTACAGAAAGCCAGTGCTCAACACTACACAAATTGTGCAAGAAGAGGCAAAGGGCGACGCAGCAGCCAGTTTCTATTAAATGCAATAGATTCTATCCAGCCAGGAACCAAAGCATGCATCACTCCCTCTCTCTCCACTGCTCAGCTTGGCCAGAAACTGCTACTCCATATGGGAAGACCCATAATGTCTCAATCTTATTTGACAAAAATAGCCAGCTATTCAGAGTCATGGCTTAAAAGCAATAAGAATGTAGGAACTGACAGACTGGATCAGATCCAGGGTCCATCTAGTCTAGTATCCTGTCTCTGATAGTTACCAATACCAGATGCTTCAGAGACAGGGTGTAAGAAATCCGGCAGAGGCAGCTATGGGATAATCTGCCTCCAAGAAAAATTCCCTCCTAAACCCCAGTAGTTAGAGTTTGGTTTGTGTCATGAAGCAGTTTGTATCCTTTCCAAACTCCTCTTTGTGTTTGTTGGGTGTTTTTTTTTAAATCCTTTCCTTGCTATTGTAACTCTTGATAGTCTTGTCATTTAATTCAATCCTGTTTTTGAATCCTGCTAAACTCTTGGCCTCAATGACATCTTGTGGCAATGAATACCAAGTAAAAAAGTTTACACTCTTATAAAGTTTTAAATCTGTGCATTTCCCTTTGGCTGTTATTGTTTCTGTATTGAGAGAGAGGTTGAATAGAAATGTCTGATCTAATATCTCCAGGCCATGCTCTTATTTCTCTCCTCTCTAAAGAGAAACAGTCCCAAGTCTTTTCACTCTCTCTTCCCATGGAAGTATTTCCATGTTTCTAATCACATCTCAGGACACTCTTATTCCTGCTGTATCCTTTTAGAAAGAGAGGATGCCCAGACTGAAAACAGTATTCAACACAAGGGCTTATGATCCGTAGTATATTGGCAGTAATATTTTCTGTTAGGGCTGGTCTAAAGTTCTCTCTCAAAATTGTTTGTTGATGGGGGAAAAAAAGAGCTTCCAGATACTTTTGGTGAAAATCTAGTTTATCTGCTTTCCATAGAAAATTTCAGTTATTCATCAATCAACTGAAAACTCAAGATCTGATTTTTTTCTAATGTGAAATGGTGCAGCAATCACTCATGGGAGTTGTAGTTTGGATGCCTTATGCTTTCATTTTTCTTTTATGGGCCAGGCTCCTCTTCCAGACTTCATCTCCCATGATGCACTGCATCCATGTAACTGCCATGATGCACCGCCTCCCACCAGCAAAAGGGGATACCATAGTGCATCATGGGAGATGTAGTTCAACCAGGGAGTTGGCTTATAGAGAATAGGAGCATGCTGTTCCTGAACTCCAACTTCCATGAGGCACTATAGCTGCATTTCAGAATGAAAATATTTCAGGGTTTGGCTGAAACATTTCAAATTTCAATTTTTAGCTGAAAATCTGATAATTTTGGTTTTAAGTTTTCCACAGAAAATGTCTAAAAAACAAAACAAAATATGTTTCCTCTCAACTCAATTCTCTATCCTATTCTTTATGCATCCTAATTTTCTAGATGTTTTGGTTTGGGATTTTTTGGCCATCACTGAACATTTGAGTTGAAGCCTTGGCATTTTCCAAATCATTAGGGTCCTTTGAGAATTTACTTCATCGTATCCGCACAACGACATGGTTTTGACAAAATTGCTTTGAAGCATCTACCATCAGAATGCCTTGCAGCTGTTGCTGTGCTAGTGAATTGGAGGAGTTGTGAAACACCAACCCAATACTGCCAAGGTAATTTCCCAACCCGAGGCACTGCACAGTGAGATGCAGTTAGGAGGACTGGCTGAATGGATGCAGGTGCAGTGCTTGTGACATCCTGTCTAGGAGGAGGATAGCAGCATGATTCACTGCATGGATCCAACCAGGCCTAGGGAAAGCTCTGCTCCCAGATGTTGTAATCAACTGTTACAACTAGGACTGGGTGAGTACTGTGAAAAAATTCAAAGTGAATATCCACGTGAATTTTAGAACATTTAATTCCACTGTGTGTTTGCTTCCTATGAATAGTCCAGCAAATAAGTTTGCTGGAAGGAATCTTAATAGAAACAGCATATTTTAAAGTAATTATGGAAAGGGAGGGTTTGCAGAAAGCTTTTTTTTCTTCCATAAATCACAAGTCTTCACAATGGAAACTCAATTCTAAGGGTTACACTTAGCCAATCAGAGAAGAGAAAGCAGAGCATGTGACCCACATGGTCCAATTAAAACAGCCTGAATTTCAAGTAGCATATATTAGTAACAAACTGCTGAGGAATAAGCTGTAGACCAAGGATTCTTTGCAGAAATTATTCAGTGAACAACTTTGATTTTTCCCAGATGTGTTTGTTGTTCAATCTGTTCATGGACAATTCTCAAAACAGGAAAAGAGACAGTTCATTGGCTTCATCATTTGTTGCAAATGATGCACTCAGCTCTAATTACAAGAGAGTGCTTGTGAAACTCCTGGGATAGCTGTTGGATGCAAAGAGATGAATGGATATTGTAAACTCAAGATATTCCATGCTGTTATTTCTTATGTTGGTTTGTAATTATGGATCTCAGTTTTCCTGTCTACAATCACGAAGTGCTGTAGAGAAAACATGAAGATTAAATGGTTTATACAGAAAACCTGTTAGTGAAAACTGACTCTAAGGTCTTGGTAGTACTGACAGAGCACTGAGTTACAACAAAGACATGACTGTTTGTTGTAACTCAGTGCTCTGTCACTCTGGTAGCGCTCACAATCCAGTATCTTTGAAATCTCATCTAGGTCTCTCTCTCTGGAGTTAAGAGCAACTGGAAGGTTGGTGGGGAGAAAAATGGTCTGTCTCTCTTATTCATTATAACTGAATACCCATTACCCACAATCCTCTTTCTTGGTGTCTCCAGATATGTCAAGTAACTTTTTGTCAGGCTCTCCTGATTGGCTGTTTTTTAAAAACTACCTTAACCTCAGGCTTCACCCGTCAATGCCATGTGGAAAGACACCATGGTCACCTAATGCCCAATCCATGTCCCACTGAAGTCTTTGGATCAACAACAGTTGGAGTAGGATCAGACCATTATTTGAATCGAAGATCTTTCCATTCTTATTTGGGGTTGCAGCAACACCCTTTTGTTGGAGGACACTAAATTTAATTACACTTCCAATAGATTCAATTAATTAAATAATAAAGGAGTCTCATCTGCTTACTTAAGAGAAATGGGAAGTCTGCACTCGCAAGGGGAGAAAAAGTTTGAAGCTTGTTGTCTTAGGCTGTGTCTCTACACCAGCTTTCTCCCCCTACAAATCGCCAGCTGCTGTTACCTTGGGTGCAGTTTCACCAGTAGGCATAGCAGGAGATAAAGTCAATACAGGACTCCCCGGATCTCAAGCATTTTAAGCACCAGGCCTCCTAACCTGCTCAGAGCAGCTCTAGGGACTGTGATCACTGCTACCAGTGGCCACTGGTGTCTTGTCTCCATTAGCACTGCCACTGTTCCTACTGCCAGGGGAGTGGAACTGGGGGTAGCAGTGGGGGGGATCTGAGGAGTGTGTGGCAGAGGGACCCTCCTGCAGCAAGGTCCCAGCATCACAAAGACTCTCCACTAGAACTAAATCTCAATGAGGTACAGCAGAATGCTAGAAAGATGTCTTCTCTCTCTAATCTTGGTCACCATCTGCAGTTCAGCTTTAAGATCCAGTTCAAAGTAAAGGGCTGGATCCTCAGCTGCTGTAAAATCACCAGGGCCCACAATTTAGCAGAGCTTTTAAGCAGATGCTTAAATCCTTCCTTTTGAGCAAAGCCCTCAGGGTAGGATTGTCAAAAGCTCATTAAGAAGTGAGGTACCAACGCTCCATTGACCCTAGATGGGAACTGGGAGCACTCTTGAGAATCTTATCCTTATCCTGGGCCCAACTTTAAGTTAAATTCAAGCATGTGCTGAAATGTTTTGCTGAGCAATATGGACAGTTGAAGGAGAGCCATAGTGAGGATCTGCCTTCATAAAATACAAGATGTCACTATTATTAGTCTGCATAAGTAGAAGTCAAGAGTATTAAGAACATATGAAGGGCCATACTGGGTCAGACTAATGGTTCATCTAGCTCAGTATTCTGTCTTCCAACAGTGGCCAATGCCAGGTGCTTCAGAGGGAATGAACAGAACAGGTGATCATCAAGTGCTCCATCCCCTGTCACCCACTCAGTGATTTTGCAGCCACTCTGCCACTGGGTGAAATTTGAAATTGGAGCATTCAGATTTGTGGACATTTTCATGCTTGTGAATGGGATAAAGGCCTTGTAATCAATAAATCGGTTTTCGCTCTGATAATACACTTTAAACTATTGCTCAGAAGTCTCTTGGCAATGCCATTAGGGCATCATTAGTGAATTATTGCTCACCCAGATTCATGAAAGCAAGAGCCTAACTTTAAGCATGCATGTAGTCCTATTGAACAGTTCATATACTTAAAGTAGGTACATTCTTGAGTGCTAAGGAGACCTGGATTCTAATTCCCTGCTCTGCCAGCGACCTGCAGGATGACATTAGTCAATTGCCCTGCTAAACCCAGGGTTGTGAGTTCAATCCTTGAGGGGGCCACTTAGGGATCTGGGACAAAAATCAGTACTTGGTTCTGCTAATGAAGGCAGGGGGCTGGACTCAATGACCCTTCAGGGTCCCTTCCAGTTCTATGAGATAGGTATATCTCCATATATTAAGTCACTTCAGTCCAGATCCTCAAAGGATATTTAGGTGTCTAATTCCCACTGATTTCAATGGGAGTGAGGTGCCTAAATATCTTTGAGGAATCTAGACCTATACATATCTGTGCTTCAGTTTTCCCATCAGTAAAATGAGGATAATTACACTTGTCTCCTTTGGAAAATGTTTTGAGATCTATTGATGAATAGTGCTATAGAAAAGCTAGATATTCTTATTATTTTCTATAATGTGCTAGATTTAAATTAGTTTATAATGACCTATTTGGTAAATATCCCAAAGTATTCTTTCCTCCTTTGCAGAGAGACGCACCTCTGAATGATAATCTTTCATAGTAATCTTTTAAGTGTTTCATAGGAGAATACCCATAGAGAATTATTATTAAAATCATTTGTATGATCATAGCTTCTAGGAGCCCTAGTCATGGATCAGGACTCCATCATGCTAGGCACTGTACAAACACAAAGATAGATAGTCCCTGCTCCAAAGAGCTTGCAAAGACAAACGATAACAGATGGATACAGACAGACAGGGGAGCACAAGGGAAATATGAGACAAGCTGGATCAGGCATCACTAGCAGTGCACCAGCAGGCAAGCTGCATGAACACTGTAATTGTATAAACTCTCATACTGTGATTATGTATTTTCAATGGAGAAATTTGGGCAAGATACTATAATTAACTCCCAAATTCATGTTTAGACACCTGTCTCCTATTTCTAAAGTCCTGAGCACCCAACAACTCCTATTGACCTCAGAGAACTTCAGACAATGAACTAATTTGTGGAAAGTGTGATCTTGTTTTTGCACCAGTTTGTAAAGAGGTAAAAGAAAAGGTTCAATTCAGTGAACAAACTGTTCATGGCCAATAGTTTGCTTATCTCCATTCTGAAATTATTGTATCCGTGGGGAGGGTCTGATCTGCAGTATATGGTGAAGTCAGTATAGGAAAAATTAAGTTAACACCTAAAACATCTCACCAGGTTGTCGTCCCTTAATTAAGCTGATTTCTTTTTTGGCAGCGTGTGTGTTATTAGAAGCTCAAGGTTAAAAAAACCTAAGACTTGGGTTGTAGAGAGTTTGATCTAATATAGTGTGCGTAAGTGAGTCAGCTGGTAATTATTAAGAGATGAAAACATTTACTCATTTCCAGTGAATGTCACATGGTAATTATGTGCAATCCCCCCCCCCCCAATATACGTCTGCTAATTAAATCGTCTGATATCTGCTTTACGGGCTTTTAGTCGGGTTTCTTTTTATCAGCTATGAAACAAAAAGAATGGAAAATATTAATAAAACTTGGTAATAATACAGCCTTAATACTTGCATCACTGAATGCAGGTCATGGGCATCGAAGAGAAAAGAACGAGAGAGTAACTGGAGGCTGATTCCCAGATGGTGTACGTCAGCCATCGCTCCACTGAAGCCAACAGGCCAGATCCCCAGGCAGTGTAAACCTGTGTAGTTCCACTACAGTCTGTGGGCCTGATTCTCAGCTGGTGCATCAGCCAATGGGTAGTCCCATGATTGTCTTCACCAGTCAACATATCCAACATCTCCACTCCTTCCCACCAGGAGCATGGCCCATCCACATCACAGGAGCACCCTATGAATGGCTACAGAAGCCTAGCTCTGCTCAGGAGTGATTGCAAGGGGCTGTCTCCTACACTAGACAATCTGGACTAGGATGATTTTAATTCTCTCAGACACTAAGGCCCTAGGTTATGGTCGTGTCACCCTACTGATACCATGGAGGCTGCGTGAGTAACTCAGGGGCTGCTTTTAACCACTCTAAAGAAAACGCTTTGTGAGGCTCAGTAGCAACTGTGATAGACATAGCATGCAACTAACAGAGAGAAAGTGCTGTGTAGGAAGGGATTGTGGTTAAGGCGCTAGTTGGATTCAAGAAGGTTCAGTTCAGTTCTCAGCTCTGCAACAAATTCTCTGTGCAACCCTGGGCAAGCTCCTTCATCTCTCTGGGCCTCAGCTCCCCATCTTTAAAATGGGGATAAACCTCTTCCCTGCTGTCTGCCTTGCCAATGTAGGTTCGAGGCTCCTTGGGCAGGGACTGACTTTCGCAACGTGAGTGTATGCTACCTAGCACAGCAGGGCTGCTTGGTGCTACTGTAATACAAAGATCATGTATATTACTTACCTCTTGATAACGGCCAGTGACCATAGACTGCAGGTGAGACATGGAGGGCTCTGGCCTCAGGGAACCTCAGCAAACTGTCATTAATATAAGCACCGGCTAGGGCAGGGGTGGCCAACCTATGAATCCAGAGGCACATGCGGCTCTTCAGAAGTTAATATGCAGCTCCTTGCATAGGCGCCAGCTCCGGGGCTGGAGCTACAGGCGCCAACTTTCCAATGGGCCGGCGGTGCTCACTGCTCAACCCCTGGCTCTGCCACAGGCCCCAGCCCCACTCCACCCCTTTCCCCAAGGCCACTGTCTCTTCCCCTGAGTCTGCCATATTCCTTTACCTCCCCCCCCAAGCCTCCTGCACACCACAAAACAGCTGATCGTGGCAGGCGGGAGGCACAGGGATGGAGGGTTAGGTGCTGATCAGTGGTGCTGCTGGCAGGTGGGAGACACCAGGGGCGGGGAGAGAGCTGACGGGGAGGCTGCTGACGTGTTAATATGGCTCTTTGGCAATGCACATTGGTAAATTCTGGCTCCTTTTAAGGCTCAGGTTGGCCACCTCTGGGCTAGGGTGACCAAATGTCCTGATTTTATAGGGCCAGTCCCAATATTCTGGACTTTGTCTTATATAAGCACCTATTACCCTTCACCTCCATCCTGATTTTTCACACTTGCTGTCTGGTCACTCTAGTACCTGCTGTTTGGTTTCCCACAACCTCCACAGAGCCAGTCTGAATGTAGGCCATGAGGTGATGTAGCAGAGTGGATCTTGGCTCCTGCCCTGAAGGAGTTAAAAACAGCCCAGGGAAGGGGCTGGGGCTGGGGCTGGAGAAAGCAGCCTTTAAGCTGGGCTGATTGGGGAAGTGGCTGCAGCTGGGGCCATGCCCCAAACTGAGCCACAAGGCCTAATAAGAAGGCCAGGGAGCCACAAGCAGCAGAGAGTCTCTCTCTGACTTGACAGGGAGACAGGCCTGGCTGCTGGGGAACTCACCCAGGGGACCTAGAGGAAGGTGGAGCTGGGAAGCCCTAGGCTAGCAACTCCCCAGGCTGCAGGGCCTAGTTCTAGGCCTCCCAGGTATTGGGCTTGCAGAGGGGCAGCTGGAGGGTGGGTAAAAGCAGCCAGTCCAAACCCCTTGTTGCCTGTGATGATTGGCTAATACACTGCAGTCTGCCCCAGGGTGTGGGGGCTAAACAGAGACTGGCAGTAGCCACAACTGAGGTGACATGGGGATAGGGAGTGGGGGTTCCCTGGGGGTGGGGAAACCCAGTAAGACTGTGGGGTACTGCAGGAGGCAGAACCCTGGGATAAGGGCACTGGGGTCCAGGGAGGGACATGGGGGCCAGCAGAGGACAGGTGGATCACTGGCCTGCAGAGGGTGCTCTGGGCTGGGACTGAGCTAATTCCCTGAAGCAACCAGCAGGAGGTGCCACAGGGGTGAGTCCACACACTTACAAGTGAGCAGAGTAGGACAGTGCATCAGGGTGTCAGTGCTGGAACAGACTGGTTAGGGCAGCTGGACAAAAGGGAAGAGGGAGTGTGGTCTAGTGGGTAGCACACTGGCTGATGAGTCAAGGAGATCTGAGCTCTAGCCCCAGCTCTACCATGACCTGAAGCAAGTCACTTCCTTCTACTTTCCCTCCCACCCTCTGTTTATATTTTAATACTTCAGGACAGGGACTGCCCTTGTGTGTGTGTTTGCACATTGAGTGTTCATGGCTGCAGCCTCCAAGCACTACTGTAATATAAATAATTAGTGACTGAGGCCTCCAGGCACTGCTGCGATGTACCTCAATTAGAACATTTGGAAGAGGTCAGTGTTTCTGAGTTCTCAGTTGCTTCCAAAAGAATTCTGAGTGCTATTACATGTATGACATAGCTTTGTTGAGAGCTTTTGGTGGCCTGTACTAAGCACACTTCATTGTAGAACCTACTACTACAAGTGGTGCCCGTTATTTACATTTACCATTAGTAGCAAAAATTGGAGGTCAGTTTGTAATGCCATAAGCATATGTTGAGCTCGTTAACGGCAACTATGCTGAAGTTCTTCTGTGCAATGATTTTGTTCAATCTCTTTTGAAGAAGCTTTCATTTGCCTTTCTCACGGAGTTTCTTCGGGCATTGTTTACAGTCGTCTGTTCCAAACTAGGTTGTTTTTGATCACTTCGATGGGATACTGGATTCAAAGGCCTTGGTAGTTAAAAGCCAAATAATAATCTGTTGAAACACCCACTCCCATATGGCAAAACACATTCCTTCCAAAGCACCATGCTGTCTGCAGAACATTGAGGATTTGAGATTCCTTTGCTAAAGCTAAGCCTCAACACCACTTCACACAGCACAGGGTGTTGGGTTGGATTTGTACAATAAATGAAGTGTGAATTCAGCAGGCCAGAACTTAGGGGGAAATAAAGCAGTAGCTTAGATTTACAGAGTACCTTTCACATTGAGTGATGATCATTGGCCCAGTTGAGGAGGGGAGGGAAAGCTGTAGGCAGGATATATCTTGATTTGAGTATGGCTTTTGACACAGTCCCACGTGACATTCCCATAAATAAGCTGGGGAAATGTGGTCTACATGAAATTACTATGAAGTGGGTGTGACAAGGTGCAATCCAAACCAGTGAAGGTTCTGTCATGACTTGTCCTGCATCCCTGGGTACCTTACAAAGCTTCACTGCTGTAGTTTCCAGCCTGCGATGCTTGCTATCAGCCTACAAGTATGCAGATCATGCCCTGAGTGTCTGTGTGCTAGACAGCCTTGGTTCTGCAGCCCTAACCCCAGCAGTCTGTCTACAGCCCCAGCCTTGGTTACTGCCGGCAGGGTGACCCCAAAGCACCCGCAATCCTGAATTTGCCCCCAAAAGTGTGATCTAATATCCCACCCTCCCTGGACTGTTCAGAGAAATAATAAGGTTTGCTTGTTCCTCTGACAAGCACACCACAGTTTATTAACTGGGGTAAATACCTCTATCATTTCAACACAGCTCTGGGCTTGCTTAAATTAATAGTACAACACACAAAAGAAGATGGTTAAGTGATGCCAAATAAAAGAACGAAGTCAGAAAGGGTTACAAGCAAATAAACATGAAACCATGGAACAGCAGATGCAAAACTAGTCGAAAGACCATACTCAAAGAGTTGTTATCTGTGGTTTGCTGTCAAAGTGGGGGGATACATCTAGTGGGGGCCGCACATGGATCTGTCCTGGGTCCACTACTCTTCATTATTTTAATTAATGAGTTGGCTAATGGAGTGGAGAGTGTGCTTATAAAATTGGCAGGTGAGACCATGATGGGGAGGGGTTGCAAACACTTTGGAGATAGGATTAGAATCCAAATGGCCTTGACAAATTGGAGAATTGGTCTGAAATCAACAAGATGAAATTCAATAAAGACAAGTGCACAGTACTACACTTAGGAAGGGGAAAAATGCACAACTACAAAATGGAGAATAACTGGCTAGGCAGTAATATTGCTGAAAAGTATCTGGGACTACAGGGGTTCACAAACTGAATATAAGTTAATGTAATGCAGTTGAGAAAAGGCAAATATTCTGGGGTGTGTTAACAGGAATGTTGTATGTAAGACAGGGGAGGTATTTGTTCCACTCTACTCACTGCTCATGAGGACTCAGCTGAAATAATTTTGTCCAGTTTTGAGCACTGCTTTTTAAGAAAGATGTGGACAAACTGGAGAGAGTCCAGGGGAGAGCAACAAAAGTGATAAAAGGTTTAGAAAACTCGACAGATGAGGGAAAGTTAAAAAAACTGGGCATGTCTAGTCTTGAGAAAAGAGACTGGGAAGGTGGGGGGCTGATAAGTCTTCACGATCCTCTTTATAACAGCCCTTAACCTATTTGATCAATTGTTCTCCATGTTGACTTGAGATAGGACAGGTAGTAATGGGCTTAATTCACAGCAAATGGGATTTAGATTACATAATAAAAGCTTTCTAACTCTGAGGGTACTTCAGCTCTGGAACAGACCCCCCCCCCGGGAGGCTGTGGAATCCCCATCACTGGAGGTTTGTAAGAACAGATTGGACAAACTCTTTTCGGGGCTGGGGTGTGTGTGTGTGCTAGGATTACAAGGTCCTGCCTCAGTGCCTTTATTTTCTACCTTTTTATAGATTTACTTACTATGGAATCTAGGCATCATGTTACACCAATGTCAAGCTTCAGCATTTCCCTGCTAGGTCTGTATTCTCAGCTCCACACTTCATGGAGTTGTATTTCCTAGAGAGCCTTTTCTGCAGGGCTGATGCAGTGGGGCAGATTCTTGTTGCTACCTGCTCTGGCTGTGCTGTACTCTCTATTTATTTATGCATTTGCTTTACACATGCCACACTGACTTCATTTGGAGCCCCGCTGGTACAATCCCTAGCATGAGTATTTCCAGTCACCTGACTGCAGGAGAAAGAATCTCAGATTCCTTGTACAATCAATTTACGCAATAACAACATGATAAAGAAAACTGTCGTAATACTGGATGACTCAGGCCACCCCGCATGCCTCAGCGGCCTCGAGCAACATTCAGTTTCCAGACCTATTTAACTCTTGGCTTCTCTTACCATCACCCACCTGGGGGCTCATATTAGACATCAAGACCAGGGACAATTTTAAAGCTGGAGTTTTATTAAGCTTAGCATCCCAGAAACAAAACCACCACCCCGCCCCTGCTTGCACCATCCCCATTGTTGCAAAATCTTTTTGGAACACTCCAAAATCTGTAGCTGCAATCACACCTGCACCCTGTAACAGTCCCCTCCCTTTTGACTGCCTCAGCAGACCTTCAATCCTTAAAGAGACAGGGCACAAGTAAATTTAACCCTGGCATTCCCATATGCCTCCTGCAAATGGTGATGATGGGTCATGTGACATGCACAACTGCCCTCTAGAATTTGGGTGGAAACCAGCAACTCTCTTCATGCAGGACACCAGGCAGGGAGGGTCACTTCCAGGTGGGTCTTCAGAGATGTCAAAGGGAGTTAGGCACCCAATTCCCACTGAATTTCAGTGGGATTTGGGTGTGTCCCCTAGAGTCCTTTGAAAGCCAAGCATTAGCCTCTGCCAACACGGACTGGATTCAAACGGCTGATGTACAGCTGAATACAGTCTGACCCCTCGGAAATCTTCCAGTCCCTGTCCCCATCCAGCCATACACCCATAACCCTGCCCCCCACTCCAGCACCACTGCAATGGGGAGGAAAAATCAAGAGACATGCATGACCCTTTCTGCTCCTGCCAAGAAGCACAATGCCAGGAAGTGTCACTCCAACTGGAGCACTACCAGCACTAACCCCGCTTCCCCTCCATGATGTTTTATTTTCAAGCATCCACAGGCAGCTGCTCCTCTGTCTCCCACAACACAAATGCTCTTTTGCTCCCGGTTGATCAACACGGAGGCTGCCGTTACACAAGAGACCACAGAGGCTTTGGCTTGCGGCCATCAAGCTGCGACAATTTTAAATTAGCGACATTTAACGGAAAATAAAAGAAGGAGGGTTTAACTGTCTTATTGAAATACGGTACAAAAGCCTGCATCCCAAATAGCAATGGCTCAAGAGGGCTGATGGCTGGGGTCCAAGATAACAACTGAGGCTAAAGGCAAGATTCTCAGCTGGGGTAAACTGGCTAAGTCCATTGAACTCCATGGAGCTGCACCAGTTTGCACCACAGAGGATCAGGCCTTAAGCTCTTCTATACAGGGTGGGAGCTGGATCCCCAGCCCACCAAAGACCCTTTGGATCAGCCCCCTCACGCAGAAGTAAAGGGGCAGATTTGAAAGTCTCTTGGCCTTTCTTTTGGCAGGAGATGGGAGAGAGAAAGATTCGTCAGTCCCGGACGTTTTCACGGTTGTCCCTCCCCTCCTCCAGGCTGGCAGCAGTGAAAAAAGCTTTTCCGGCTAGCGAAGGGTCCTACACTCCGCAGGTTTGTTTCCTTGTGGCTTTTGCTGCATGTTATCAGTTGTGCACACTGTGGTCCCTGCACCTCTGGGACTCAGCCCTCCAGCCAGGTCACTACATATTACACACACACACGCGCGCGCGTGCTTCTGAGGTAACGAATCCTACATGTGGCACATCTCAGGCAGTCTCCTATTCCAATTTCAGGTCCTGGGCCACTTTGCCAGGGGCAGGTAGGGGAAATCCAGGCCCACCTGCAACTCCAGGTTTCAGCCCAGGGACCCTATGACTAGCAATCCAGGTCTGCTCAGTTTCAGACCCTGGAGTTGCTTCCTTGGACTTCTTCCTACCCCACCTCTCTCACTCTCCGTTTACTACCACCACTTCCCCTGGTTCTCTTGGCAACATCACCTTTCTTGGCCTCTTAAGATTGCCAGGGTCACTTTACATCCACCAGTCTGGCTTTTTATTCCAGTTCTTCATTGTTACACAACAGAACTTGCAGATTTCTCCCCAGGTTTCATTAGAGCTTCCCCAGCCAAACTTCCTTTACAACCTAGTCACATACCATCTACTGACTTAATTAGGCATCCTTTATTTTAAACAGGGGCAAAAAGGGGCCCTGAACCTGACGGAAGTATTTGAGTGCCACCACAGTACAAGCTGTTAATTAAATACAAACCCTCCACTTACAGTAAAAAAAAAAAAAAAAGCTAGGGTTGCAAAGTCAAGCACTTAAAAGTTAAGAAATGCTAGAATTAAGGTTGCCTGTGTCACCTTAATTCAGCCCCCTCAAGCATATGCATTATGATACAGTCTTTTATGACGTGACCACATACTGCTTCCCCCACCACACACAGAGGACCCCCTGCCTCATTCAGTGCACGGACTGTCTGTTGCTGTTTTAAACAGTACAGGGAGCTGACCCCAGAATAAAGGTGATTTAAAGGGATCTTTGACCAATACTGCACCATTACAGGAATGGATGATCTGGCTCTGCTTAGAAAATCTGAGTGGGGTCTGTTATTTTAATACCAGAACAGAAATAAATTCCCACCCAGGCAATTACTGTGAAGTGTTTTGTATTTTCAGGAGGAATTCGTAGGGGAAAACATCAATTACAAGAAGGTCAAGCAGCATATAACTGTGGGTCATGAGACCAGCAAAAGGGAGTTGACATTTCTTTGCATCCATAGTCTCAGATGGTAACTTCATGAACTTGCACACAAAATGCTCTATGACAAGCCCGTCAGAAACCCACGCAGTTCAACCTCACTAGAGCTAGGTGACTTGCTCATTTCATCTGCTGAGGGTAGATGATTGCGCCTCCCGTTTATAGCAGAATCACTGGGAACTCAGAGCATGCTCCTCATTAATTGTTGCCCTTTAGGAGGGAATTACTGATTACAAACTTCTGGGTGTGCTTCTGTCCCTCCTGTTCAGTAGCACCTATTATTGGCAACCTGGAGCATTCAAAATCCATGAGATTTGTGTACAATGATAACCATTTTTCTCCTGGTATCATAGCATCTAGCGGTCATATGTTCAAGCTCCTATTCCCAAAGGTGACTGGTAGAAACTTAACATGAGAAATCTCAGCTTTCATTAAAAAAAGTTATCACCTGACTCCAAGAGCTGGGGCTTTAGGAACAGCACCAATGGTTTCAGATACATTAATTACTTGTTCAGCCTCAGATGCTTTAAAAAAACCCAGATTCACTATTAGTCTACGGCACCATCACTCCATCTGTAGAAGGTGACCTATTTTATATATATATATATATATATATATATATATATATATATATATATATATATATATATATATATATACACACACACACACGATAGCTGGTGGTAGTGTAAATAACACTTATTTCTTCACTTTTGCATCCCTTAGGAAACCTTGCAGAACCAGCCCCATTCTGCACTGTACATCCCACCCATCCTAAATCACTACATCCTTGGCTGGGGAGGTATGGATGATATTCATAGCCTGTTAATGGCACTTCCTCAATTGCCCAGAGGGGTCATTATGGCTGAATACCACTCTTGACCCAGGGAGAAAAGGACTGTAGGCCCATTCTGGGGGTTGGCTTAGCTCTGCTTTGTGCAAGATCTGAGAAGGGGTGGACAATAGAGAGATTTGCATAGCATCCTGGGCCTCACTGGTTCGAGCTCCGCAGCACAATTCAGAGCAGTCTCAGGGCTACTCTAAATTGTCCCTGGCTGCTCACAGCCCCATGACAGTTTTCTGGGAGCAGTGAATAGCTCCAGTGCAACAACGCTCTCCCCACACCTTCATTAATCTGGCCATGCACTCTACACCAGTAGCTGCAGAGAGGGGGCAGAGGAGATGCAGTTTCCTCCAGGTCCCCCATTTGAGAAAGCCCCCAAAGCAAGTAGCTTTGTGACCAGGCACAAGAGGCACCAGGCCAAACCTGAAAGGCTCTGCGACTCCGCCTGCGAGTTCCCAACACCACTCATTCAAATTAGCCCGACAGCCTCTCTGGCATAGCAGAGGGGCAGCTAGGCCAAACCCAAGTGATGCTGTAACCCTGGGCACTGGGTTGCAATGCCTGGCATGAGAAGTCAGGCCTACTCTTGTGGGGCAGGAGCTGCCGCTGCAGCTTGAAGGTGACCGCCCATCTCTTATTTCAAGGAACCATCCCTTTTTTCATTGATCTGTCCCCTAGGGTGACCGCCTGTCTCTTATTTTAAGAGGTAGCGAAATGCATTAAAACTGATGAGTCCCTTTTAAACATTAAACTGAAGCTGATAACTGCACTGTGACCTTGAGGGCAGGAGAAATGTACACTTGAAAGAGAAATAGGACACTAAAGGGAAGTGGTATTTCCCCAAAATAAAACATTGTCCCTTATTTCTCCATGTGGTTTTCCCTTCTTGCCACCCAACCCAGGTGGTCACCCTAGTTGCAGATGAGTGTGGTTACCCTAGTTGCAGATGAGTGTGGTGCAGGCTTCTTCTTTGCTTATCTTAGCCACCATCGTAAATTTTATGGGAATGTGGCGGGGGGGGGGGCAGTTCAGTTCCAGATTTTGCCCTGGGCCCCCCAAAACCTCTGTGCGACCCTGGCTGCAGAAGAGGGATGGGATGCAAAGCCAGGCCCACAAGCAGAATTATCACTGAGCCACCCAGTGTTTGTTAGGGACACATTTTGCCTATGCATCCTGGGCCGGATCCTCCCTGCCTGGCCCCTTTGGGAGTCACACACGTGTGTGCAAAGTGGGTATGAGATAGTTCCTTGCTGATCCACTCCTGTCCTGCGACATTGTATTTAAACATTCCACACCACGTCATGGGCTGGATTCCTGGCCCTGCAGCTAGCTGCTCTGTGATGCCTCAAAAGCCGTTCTAAAGCTGCCTCATAGGAAGGGTGCCCCCTCCAGTGCAGACATCCCCTCTCCTCCCTGCCCCCTATTCTCCACTTCTGCAGCGAGAGGGCCCTCAGCATCACCTGTTCACTCCTGCAACCAGGAGGAGCAGACAAATGGCTTAACCCAAGCTTGGTGCAGCTGTGAATCTGGCTCTCTGATCTGACGCTGACGTGTTTCTGGGAGCAGGGAGGTTACAAGGCTTAAATGCAGTAATTGAGGGTAATATTCTCCATCTCCCCTCTGTCCCTTAAGCAGAAACTCTTAGCCCAATCCTCCCCTACCCTGCAGAGCAGGTGTTATTAATTGTTATTTTATTTATTACAGTGGGTTGATTTTAAAAAAAAACCAAAAAGGTTTTAAAACCAAAAGAGTGGCCTCTCTTTCCACAACCAATTGCGAACATTAGCAAAAAAGTATACCTGCCTCCCTCCCACGCCCACCAATATATTTACTGCAAGTGTTAGCAAAATGGTTATAGAAATCTTGTGTTTACTAACAACTGCAGGGTTGATTTGACTTCAGTGGGCCTTGAACAACATTCTTAGTGCTTAAAATTCAGCCTGTGTGGGAGCGTTTGTTGAACAGGGATGGATAAAGCGCACACGTCAATACCTTGCTGAAGAGTGGAAGGATGGCCTAGTGGTGAGCTAAGTTCCCTCTAAGCTGCACACCTGCCCAGCCATCCACTGAGTAACATGCACATCAGATGCCTGTCCCCCCCACTGCCACGCTGCTCCTGCCCTCTGCCTTAGAGCCCCTGGCCAGCTGCTCCCGGGAGCCTCCTGCTTCTTGAGTGGGGTGGTGGGAGGTGGGCACTGATATCAGGGTGTCCCCTTCCCCCACATACCCCATCTCCGCAGAGCGGAGGGGGGCAGGATGCAACAGGTCTCCAAAGTGGGATGGAGCTTGCTGCTGTGTCTGAACACGCAGGCTTCAGACTGGTGAGGGCCGACATACTTAAAGGGGAAATATATTTAAAGGGGCAGCGTGTGTCATGTCTGTCTCTCTCTCTCTCTCACTCACATACACTGTGTCTGTCTCAAACACACGCTCTGTATTATTGTTATTTCTTGATACTTCCTGCAATGCACATATATTCTCTGTAATTTTATTCTTTCAAAGTGCTGTTATTTGAGGTTTTTGACTGGGTCTGTGCCTTTCATAATTTTTATTTCTCTCATGCTAAAAATGTAATTCTTTGAGTAGTGAGTTCTAAAATGTCTAACCTGTCCAGGCTGGAGTCGTTATCCCTATGGTAACTCATATATTATATCTAGGTTTTTTTGTTTCTACTGGTGGCGCACATCCGCACCTACCTCGATATTGGTGCACATACAAAATTCATTCCACGCATGGATTGAAAAAATTAGAGGGAACATTGGTGGTGAGGTATTAACCTAGGACTTGGAAGGCCTGGATTCAGTTCTGTGCTCTGCCACAAACTATGTATGGGATCCCAAGCAAGTAAGTCTTTCTGTGCCTCAGTTTCCTCTCTGTAAAATGGGGATACTAGCACTGCACTGACTCACATGGGTGTTGCAGGGATAAGTACAACTAAATATAGTAATGGTACAAGTACAGTAGAATTGGGGAAAGCACATTCTGCTTAAGAAGAAATTCAATTTGGGGCCAGATCCCTAGCTTCTGTAAACTGGCACAATTTCCTTGAAGTCAGTGGAGACATGTTGACTTATAGCAGCTGAAGAGCTGACTCTTGAGATTCATGCAGTAAAACAAAAATTGTTGAGACTCCAACCTCAATACCCATGCCTCAATGGCACTTTCCTTTCCCTATTCTGATGCTATTTTAGCAAACACAGGGCTGGTATATTTAAGTAGAGGGTCATTACATTGAATCATTGTAGTTGCTCCTCACCACCGCTTTTGACTGGCTTGATTTCACAATCAAATGCAGGACCCTTTTCAATTCCAAGTGTCCTATTGTATGGAATCTCTGTCTGTCGCCCGGGGCAAACAATGTAACTGTTTTTCCAGCTATATTGGCAAGTCCACATAGTGCTCCCTCATTCCTCTGTCCAAATGATTTTTCTTCCTCATTGAAAGAAAAATAGTTGCAGCACATAAAATCTTTTATGCTTAATTCCCCGAAAAGGGCTTGTTCTATTCTACATAAATCCCTGTACGGTACTCATTCCTGAAGTAGCTATGCACCTTCCAGAGGTGCACGAAGCACCGCTGCTATACATCGGTCATGAGTTGTTTGTTCTCTTCTCCTCTCCTCTCCTCGGGGCAGAAGCATGTGCAGTGGAGTATCCTGCTTTGGTAGGATTTGGGTTTAACAACGGTTAGGCAGCTAGTGTCCTGAGACCACTGCCCATTATGGTGGCCAATAACATCCCCTTGGATATGTCTACATCTACATTGGAGCTGGGAGGTGCAATTCCCATGCTAGCCAAATAGCAATGTTTCCATGGTGCCATGGGTGGCTGCTCGGGCTAGCTACCCCAAGTACAATCCTGCCTGACCCCTGCGCACATATTCAGGTAGCTAGCCTGAGCAGTGCCACTGCTATTTTCAGGCTCTGCTTGAGCAGAGCCAGCACAGGTACATCTAAGGGAGCTTGTTATCACGCCTTCCAGGCAAAATGTAGATGTACCCACTGCTGCCTTGTACTCTCCTGTCTGTATCCAGCGGTTGTCTCTTGTCTTGTCTCTTGGGGCAGGAACCCTCTTTTTTTCCTGTGTTTGAACAGTGCCTGTCATGATGGAGTCCTGCTGTATGACAGGGGCTTCTAGTGCTACCATAATAACAAGAAAAAGGTAGGAAACAAGTTTGCTATGTGGGTTCCAGGGAGATAGTAAGTGACTCGGTCTGCATGGCCCACTGGGTTCCTTCTTACACCAAGGGAAAGAGGTCATTCTGCTGCAGAGAGAGATGAATTCAGTCATTTACATGAGTTACTGGAGGCTAGGATATTTTAGGCCATCAGCTGTGGCCTCTCACAGCCACAAGCTCATCTTGCAGCCGGGCAGGTATAGGATGCTGTTTAGACATGATGTGTCAAGGACTGCTTCTGCTTCACCTCAGGCTTCTTGTTTTGGAGAGGCTGCCATGAAGGCGTAACCCAGACAGCAAATCCGCAGGCCTCAGAGCACACAGGCTGTGCTCCAGAAAGGGGATAAAGACAGGCTCATTTGCTGAGCAGTTTCCAACACAAATGCTTTTCTTTGCCTTTGTTTTAACTTTGTCAGTGAGTTAGTCTGAGAGTGGCTTTTTGCAGGGATAAAGGGAACAACCCTGGAGGCCCCCCTCATTGTTAGAAATCCTGAGGCAAACTTGTGTTGGGCCAAGCCAGTGCAGTGGCCTAGAGGCACTCACAGTGGGTGCCAAGTTTCAGAAGAGTTTGGGACACTGGCTGTGTGACACCCTGGCACCCCCATATTCACCACTATCGTGTAATTAGGATCTGTTTCGTACAAAGTATGTCTTCTGAGGTATCATTCTAAAAGTCTTGATCTGCTCAACATTAATATCTCACTGAGTTGTATGAGCTACCATCGTATGTATGTGTGTGTCCCTGAAACATGTTGTGAGGTTGAAAACACCCACAAGCAGCCTTTCAGGTACAACAGTAAAAGGGCCAAACAATGTAAATGGCTTATTGAGGAGAGGCACACAAGCACAAGGATTACCCCAGGAACTGTGAACAATAGAAACCTCTCAGAAACAGCACTACACAATGGGAACTGTTTGACCCAGGTCACAGCAAAACAGCTTTCCAGCAAGTGGGAAGATATAAAAAGGGGACAATGGCATCATGAGGGTACCTCACTCTCCCTACAACACCACACCTGGAAAGAGCTGACAGGCAAGGACTGAACTGTGGGAAGTGATGGTCCCAGGCTAGAGGGATTTTTAGCCTGTGTATGAAAACCTGGGAAAGCCAAGGCAGCTTGTGCCTTAAGAATCTGCCAGCCTGTTTATCACTCAGGGTGAGAATTTGCTAATTCATATCCTACCTATTTAGTGTGTTAAGCTCAGTTTGAGGTTTTGTTTATTTACTAAGGTAAGCTGCTTTGATCTGTTTGCTCACTTAGAATCACTTAAAATTTATCTTTTCTAGTTAATAAACCTGTTTTTGTTTTGTTTAAAATGAGTTTGTGGAATTCATAACTGGGGGGCAAAAAGGCGTGCATATCTTCCTCCACGTTGAGGGAGAGGGTGAATTGTATGAGTTTATGCTGTGTAATTGTATGCGCAGCACAAGATGGTACATTTTGGGGTTTATTTTGAGGGGAGAGGGGTGCTGTTGAGTACTGGGCAATTCCTTAGCTGAGTCTTCCCATGCAACACTGATTTCAAGTTGTGTGTGTTTCTGCAGCTAGGTGTGTCCCTACCTATAGGTGTGCTGATAAAGTGCAGTCTGAAGCCTGAGAGAGAGTGTGACTCACTTGCCTCAGCAGTACAGTGTAAATAGAACCCAGGCTGGTGGGTCAGGCAGGCTCAGTGATACCCTGGTTCCAAGTGAAACCCGAGAGGAACCCTTCACAGGCTGCTGAACACTTTGGGAAAGCCGGCCCCAGTTTGGGGTGCTGAGTTCCTGAAAATCTGGCCCTGAGCTCTCTTGAAAAAGCTGGCCCTTCAAGCATTAACCCTTCACCTCAGGAAGTGAGAGAGTCCAACATAGGAAGAGTTGGTGGCTTGTAACCATCTGTCCTGAGACCAATACCAGGATTAGCTTGTAGGTTATGACAGCAGTTGATATGATTGTTCCATTGGGAAAAGAGGCCCAGGCCTGGGAGTTACAGGTGAGGACTTAAGTCCAGTGGTGCAGGTTTAACAAGGTGAAACTTGGAGTACTCAAGAGAAATCAGACTCCTGAAAGGGGTACAGTAGTCTAGAAAAGCTGAGAGGCACTGGTCTAAATGGCTAACACTAGGGAGGTCTTTTCCATCTGCAGACTCTATGGTTCCCCTCACCCCTTTTCAGGGCTACACTTTCATTTGGGGTCCTGTGAATACAAATGCAGGCCGGGTGCCACTTCAAAGCAGAGGCTCAGGTCTAAAATATGTCTTTAGTCTGACCAAGTATTGTTCTGCCAGCTCTCAGCAGAAGGAAAGTAGAACCAAGTGTTGCTGTGGTGGGTTTACTCAGATAATTAATGTACCATAGCCTACCACAAGTATTACTTATCCTTTATAGGCCTGTTTTTAAACAGACAGTTGGCTCACAATATTTGCCTCATTTTTAATAGGCCAAATTAATCCCTGACAAACTCAGCATGGCATTATGAAAAAATTTGGCCCTTGAACTCCATTGAGCTTTGTGGAGTTTACGAAGGACGAATAACCCATTGTGTTTTTACAGTTCTGCTGGGAAGGTTTCATTTTTCAGTAAAGATCAGAGTTTTTTTTTAAATGAAAAAGAGAGAGACACACGCACAGGCTGGTGTCAGGCACATGAAGAAATGTAACAATTAAGATTTACATATCTATAGTCATCCTCCCAGTACCATTGGAAACTGCTCTGTTTTAACACTCCGTACAAAGGAAGTTGGATCAACAGAAGCATGAAGATGCTCAGTAAGATAAGCAAGGCAGCCTACCTGCTGCTATAAGCTTATTACAGCTTCCCCTGCCCTGGCCTGGGACAGTTTCCCATCATACTCACTCTCCAGGGCTGCTGCCTGTAGAACATTAGCATCCCAGCCAGAGCTTAAGTTGTGGTAACCTTCAGAATGAACACATAATGACTCCAACTACTAATGGCTCTAGCAGAGACTTTATTATTGGGTTAAGTCTGCGCCAGTGTGTGGCCAAAAGCTGGCAGACAGTCCTCTAGCCACTCATCTGAAATACTGCAGTCAAGGAGCTTCTGGTTACCAGTGTTGTGCGAAAGTTTGCAAACCACAGTAGCAGCTGCCTCAGACGACCACACAAGGAAAGCAGTAGATCTTAAATCAAAACCACACAATAGGCCTCTGGATCGCAACCAAAGCTCTGATTCTTGAAAGTTCAAAGGCTCAGCACACTACTTTAGTAGCAGTTTGCTTCTGCTTCAATCCAGGTGCATGATGAGCTACCAGTGCTTTGCCAATCCGACACCATTACAATTAAGTAACGCTATTACCCCACTGGTCTGACTGGACTAGGGCATCACTTGCACCCAAGATGAACAACAAGGTTTTGTGAAGGTAGTTAGGAGGTTTCTGGGAGGTGACACTGTGTGCCTGCCAACCATTCTGCCCTCGCCTTTCAAATATGAAAGAGCCG
The DNA here is from genome assembly GCF_007399415.2 of Gopherus evgoodei. Taxonomy (NCBI): domain Eukaryota; kingdom Metazoa; phylum Chordata; order Testudines; family Testudinidae; genus Gopherus; species Gopherus evgoodei. The sequence goes on along the minus strand of NC_044324.1, from coordinate 218,509,551 downwards.
TTTGCCCGTCTGTAGATTCAGTGAGACCCCTTCTGCTGTTTTCTGGCATTCATGGGTGCAACCCAAATGAAGTAGGGAAACCAGGAGGAGGACGGGCTAGTTATGCAAGCTTGAAAAATGCATATTAACTGACACTGTGTTCCATATGGCCTTGACAATGCTTTTACATTGCAAGTGCCTTTGTGTATTAGAATACCTTAGAGGAAGAGGCCACATCTTCGTTTGTGCCTTGTGAGCATTCAGAATGTTCTCAACTCTTACCAAACGAATTGCCTTCAATAACAATAATCTTTATGGTAAAATACAGATTTGAGCTCTTGTATCTACACAGGATCATTGGTACTTTTCAAAGCTTGTATTTTCACAGAATATCAGGGTTGGAAGGGACCTCAGGAGGTTATCTAGTCCAACCCCCTGCTCAAAGCAGGACCCATCCCCAGATAGATTTTTACCCTAGTTCTCTAAATGGTCCCCCACAAGGATTGAGCTCACAACCCTGGATTTAGCAGGCCAATGTGCAAACCACTGAGCTATACCTCCCCCCATTTTGATTGGTGATAAACTCTTCTCAAACAGACCATAACAGAAGGAATTAGTGTTCAAACAGTGTATGCAAATAACTACCTTACATCCACCTGAGATAGGATGTTCAGAATTAGTTCTAAAATTCCACCTGTAGCACTGTCCCTTGTACGGTTCTCAAAATAGCAGAAGATTTAAAATGCTATGTGTGATGCTTTTGGTACACCCAACATGACTAGTTAAGGGTGAAGGTACAGCCTGGACTCTGCACAACAACTACAGCAGAGCAAGTTGGTTATGATCAAAAGGACTAGTTAACCGGACAGACTTTACCTCTATCTCCTGATCACAAATGTCCAGGAATGGACTGTGAAATTCTTACATTTATTCATTATTCAGAATCTGTCAGCAAATAGCTCTTAGGATTGTGCTGTGACCATATCAGTCCATTTCTGTCATTTTGTGTATTCCTGTAATTATGATGATTAGTATTACATAGTGCCTAGAGGCCCCTATTGAAATCAGGAATCTCTTTTGTTAGATGCTATACAGGCCCTGCTCCAGAGACTTTATAATCTCTCGAGACATTGGACGTATTGTTATCCACTTTTCACAGATGGGAAACTGAGGAACAGAGCAATTAAGTGACTTGCCCAAAGTCACGTAAAAACTCTGTGGCAAAGCCAGGAACTGGACTCACATCACCCAATTCTTCAGTGCCTTAACAACAAAGCTATCCTGCCTCTCCCGACATGAAGAACAGCCATATACTTTTAGCCTGAATACCTTATTCCTTTAACTACTCTAAAATTAAAGTTCAGTGCAGTACCCAACCAATGAGACAGACATTTCTCCACCTCTTCATGCTGGCAATCGTTTATTTGAAGTCAGTCATTTTAGCAATCCCCTTACATTTATTAGAGAAGCCAGTGTAAAACATGTCTCAATGTCTATACTTAGCCCACATAACGTGTGTGTCTGTGAGAGAAATGGAGAGAACACATGACCTTGAAGGGAAAGGTGTGCGGGGAGTGGGGGAGCAGGACTTGATTTGCTTTAGACCAGTGGTTCTCAAAGTCAGTCCACTGCTTGTTCAAGGAAAGCCCCTGGCAGGCCGGGCCAGTTTGTTTACCTGCTGCGTCAGCAGGTTCAGCCGATTGCTGCTATCGTCTTCCATGGATACAGGAAGTGAATATCAGCACCATGTTGATAAAGGGGTAGGGCTTTATTTTGCCATTGTATATGGGCATTTGAAAGGGAATGGCACATGTACATATGTACACACACACACGTACACACACAGAGTGTAAGCCAGATTCAACCCACTTATGAGCTGAAGAAGGAAGGGTTTTTGCTAATCACGTTTCCTTCATCAATACACAGCACGAATGTTGTCTGGCCACCAAATGCTGCATGTTGCCTTTTTCCTGTGGATTTCAAGACAGTCTGAAGACAGAAGGGTATTTTAATTACCTCCGAAGTTAGCGGGGGTGGGGGGAGATGAATGACTTAAGAACTGCAGAGATCACTCACTGCCAAGCATATAGCCTATTGCAGTGGTGTCCAAAGTGGGGTGTCCGAGCAGCTTTTTTTGTTGTGGTTTTGTTTTGGCAAAAAGTGGCAGAGCCAGTGCGGCCAGGGGTGCGTGCTCAAAATTTTTTCAATGATAGGCGTGTGCGATCAAAAAAAGTTTGGAGAACACTGGCCTATTGAATCTCCTTTGTCCTGCTAGTGTATTCACACTATTTGTCATTGGGCTAACTTCTGTTCTACTCAGGAATTTAAGCCACATTTTTTGTGCTAGAGTAAATGTACCATGCGCTGCAACCAGTTAACCACACAATTAACATCCTGGCAATGTGCACAGGCTAGGGGCTTTTGTCCTAAAAAAAAATAAAAATGGCTTTGTGCGCCTTTTCCCATTCAAAGTGCATTGGATACTAAGGAAACAAATGATGCTATGGTTGGAGAATTGTGGTGTCCACAAATACAGCAGAGATGGGCATGAGCAGAGTCTCTGGCTGTGAACCACTCCCCAGATTTGGGAAAGTCCAGATCTGACCTCCATGGCCCAGGACCATGGTTCTGAATGGATCTTCTCATGACCGTCCACACATTGTCAGTGTTCTGGCCAATCTACTCTCCACCTACCCTGCAGGTTGCAGCTACCAGTGCAAGATATGACCAAGCTAGAATACAAGGATCATTCCACATTATCTCCTGGTTAAATAGGTCCAGTGGTGTCTCATGTGAGACTGAGTTAGCTCTGGGGAATGAGGGCTGACACCATCCCAGTGGAGGTGACTGGACGCATTAAGCCTTTGAAAGGCATAGACCAAGGTTTTCAAGTAAGACTCGTGGGATCGAGGGCCTTACAATTCAGAGGCCCAATCTGAATCACTGCAAACAAGCCTGAGTTTCGGAGCTGGGGGCTCAGCATGTTCTGAAGATCAGGCCATCTTATGACATCCCCCCCCCCCCGCTCCCCAAATCACTAGTCATTTGTGAAAGTCTTGGCCAATGCCTTGCCAAGGCAGCTTTTGGTATCATTTAGGCTTGATCCGATGATTCCAGGGGGAAACTGGCCTTTCACCTTGCAGCAGGGTTGAGTTAGCCTAGACCTTGGAGGTAGAAGACAGCTGGGTAATGCATGCTCAGAGCGGTCCTCTGTCTCCCTCCAGTGGTGGCTGAGTCACAGACAGAGGCCGATAAGCCTGCTACAGCCTCGGCAAAGGGAGCAGACGCCTTAGTTCAGGGAACAGGGGTTCACACTTTTAGAATCAGAGGTAGGATGACCAGACAGCAAATGTGAAAAATCAGGACAGGGTAGGGGGGTAATAGGAGCCTATATAAGTAAAAGACCCCAAAATCAAGACATCTGGTCACCCTAATCAGAGGTCCCAGATTTGATTCCCACACAGGGGTGCAATGTTCCATTTGCAGCCAGCTGGATGAGTTCTCCCCCATGTGCTAGCATCCCTGCTAACTTAAGGAAGCAGACATGATATCTAGCATGAGGCACCATGTTACTACTGGCTACTGCCAGTTATCACACAACACCAGCTTTCCAAATGGTTAGCCATTAGAAGCGGGGGAAATAGCAGTTAGTATCCACTGATCCCCTCCACAGAAATGGATCTGTCACAACCCTGCTTTAGAACCTCTCTTTAACCCACAGGGATATGCACTTATGAGGGTCTGGGTGCAGCGCCACCTTCCCACAGATCACACAGTCACACCTTTTCCTTGGAGCGCCGGCTGCCAAGACTTGGGGCCTGATCCAAAGCTCATTTAAAAAAAAAAAAAAAAAAGCCAGTGGAAACCTCTCTCTTGATTTCAGTGAAATTTGGATCAGGCCCTTGTGATATTTTTACTTTAGTGGAAGGAGCAGTTGTAGACAGCAGGCTCCCTGTAGCATTTCTAGATCATGCAGAGCCACCCCGCTGCCTGGCTGTGCATAGAAATAAGCAATAAGCATATATTACAGAGTAGCAAAATTTAAATAGCCATAGTCATTTGCCATGCATGCATATTCCAGCAGTAGGGAGCCAGCAAGATAGAAAGCCATTGGACCAGATTCTTAGCTACTGTAAACCAGGGTAGCTCCAATTAATCCGATGAAGCTACATCAGCTGAGGATGTGGCCCCATAATTATATTCCTCTGTGTGTGTACAAGAAAAAAGTCTTATCCTTCTAACATTCTTCTCTGTTCCCATATAAAGGCCTGCAGAAAAGGCCACGTAGCTAGACATTCTTTCCCCAGAGCAGTTAGGATTTTAGCATTGAAGAAAGAACAAATTTTTAACACTCCTCCCCCCACACACACACCTCACCAAGTCTTTTTAAGGCTTGTTTTAGCTGCACACATCTGCACTGCAGCCTCGGAGCCCCGCTTTGGCATGTCGGTTCCCAAGAGTTAATGCACTTGTATATGAAGGAAAAACAAATTAGCTCAAGCTAATTCATTTTTCCATTGCCAGTAGGCATTGTTGGAAAAATCTATGGAGGAGATCAAAGTGATAGGGTTAGAAAGGACAGTATAAGTGTTTATACCTTGCTACATTCCTAACACTCGGGAGCATGTAATGCCAGGCCAACTACATTACCAGACTGTGTTAAATCTGTTCTGAAAAGGGGGGAGGGCTGCCTCATAAGTTTCTTTTTCATAGAAGTTTGTTACATTGAATTTGTAACCGCCTACCTCGGCTCATGCCTTTAGAGCTGTCGACATTTCAGAGGATACGTCTTCACTGCTGAGATATTTACACTCGAGTCACTCCCCTCACGGTAGCATAACAATGTGTGCAGGTCAACCAATGCAGCTGTGTCGCTGTAGCGCATCTGGTGAAGACACTATGCCGATGGGCAAGCACTCTCCTGTCGGCATAATTACTCCACCTCTGCGAGAGCATCTCCCATCGACATAGCGCCAGTAAGGTCACTGTAACTTGCGTTGCTGGGGGGGTGTGTGTCTTTTTCACACTCCTGAGCAGCACAAGTTACAGTGACTTAAGCAGTAGCATAAACTCGCCTTATGATAGAACACACAAGCGGCTGCATCCCCGATGGTGTTGCACTCACTTGCGTGAGTCGCTAAAACAGCCAGGGAGCACAGCCTATGGTCGTTTGCACCACATGAAGCTGTGCTGCCTTGTGAATTTTTTCCCAGAGAAGTGTGGAGAGGTTGTCTGTTCTTTCTGGGCACACAGGGAGGAATTGTGGGATAGCACTGGAGGACCAGTGGCATTCAAAGGGAGTGAGTGTGCGTCCATACTACCGAGTGGTTGTGTCAGCAGCTGATGAGTTTTACTAACTCCAGCTTTAGCCTATACCCCCTCTTAGCCATCCAGCTCCAGTTAAGAGCATCACGGCGCTCAAGTTAAGGGTTTGCATGTGTGAACAGGACTTGAGTTAAGGGCAACACTCAACTCAAATTAATTTTGCACTGAAGACAACCCCTGAGTGTCACTTTTTAAAGATAAGCAGGGAAATCTCATTCTGCGGTGTCTGAGAAGTGTGCATCTCCTTTACTGAGAGATCGACGAACAGCATGTTTTCATATGGCTTCAGTCTCCATCCTGCAGTCCTTCCACAGGTGGAGCTCAGCTGGATCTAAGCCGAGGTGGACAAACTTTTTGGCCCGAGGGCCACATCGGGGTTGCACAACTGTATGAAGGGCCGGGTAGAGAAGGCTGTGCCTCCACAAACAGCCTGGCCCCCCGCTCTCTATCTGCCCTCTCCCACTTCCTGCCCACTGACTGCCCCTCTTAGAATCCCCAACCCAGCCAACCCCCACTGCTCCCTGTGCCCTGACTGCCCAACCCCCATCCACACCCCTGCCCTGACAGTACCCCTGGGACTTCCACCTCCTATCCAATCGCCCTCTGCTCCTCATCCCTTGACAATCCCCTCCCGGGACCTCCTGCCCCTAACTGCCCCCCAGGATCCCACCCCCTTATCCAACCCCTCCCTGCTCCCTGTCCCCTGACTGCCCTCTCAACCCCTATCCACATCCCTGCTCCCAACAGGTCCCCCGGGACTCCCACTCCCAAACCTCCCTGTTCCCTGACCACCCCCCCAGAACCACCACCCCTCCTCCCTGGCTGCCCCCCAGAACCCCCCGCTCCCTTACCAGCAGGGGGAGCTTGTAGCCATGACACCTGGCCAGAGCCAGCTGTGCTCCGCACTCTGCCCAGCAGGAGCAGCGGGCCAGAGCATGGCCCACGCGGCTGTGTGGCTGCGGGGGAGGGGGGACAGCAGGGAAGGGGCCACGGACTAGGCTCCCCAGCCGAGAGCTCAGGGGCCAGGCAGGATGGTCCCATGGGCCAGATGTGGTCCAGGGGCTGTAGTTTGCCCACAACTGAGCTAAGCAAAGATGGACAGCAGGCTCAGACCTTCAAATACAAGTTGGGTTTAAACAATACTTTTCATTCTTTGGACAGTTTCCTTAGTTTTCATAAAGCAAATATAGGGGTTTAGGATCATTTATGCTCTGTTTGCCTCTCTCTCCCCCCACCTCTTACATTTCATTTCCATTTGATCAGTTTCACTTTTGTTTCTAGTTGCTTTCTGGGTCTCCCCTGCTAGCACAACTGGATGTTGGTTTGGTGTTTGGGTTTGCATCATTACATGGGGAATGCTGAAATATAAAAACAACCGTTTCCCTTCATTTTTTTTTTAAATGTGATGAAACCAGGCTGGTTCCTATTTGGGTTTGTAAAACACTTTTCAAACATAAAGCAAGTGTTGGGCATAACCTGAGGTGAGGCTGCTCCTTTACAAATTCTAGCACTAAAAAGATGCCAAAGTACAGAGCTACGAGGGATAACCATGGAATCCATTTCATATGTTCAAAGAACAGAGAGCTAATTCTTCAGCTGATGTCAATCAGCATTCGCTCAACTTAAGTCAATGCCAGTTTATACACTCTGTGGATGTGGTCCCTACCATACAATGGGTTGGACTATAATATGTTAAATATTACACACCTATAACATATCCAGCCTTACCTGTGCTGTACAGACGGGGGAAGGGAGAGGGAATTTAATTAGTGGTGAGAAGGAAACGAGAATTCACTGCCAATCCCCTCAGCCTTTCATCGACTAGATGAAGCTGGGAGTATAAGGAAGTGTTTGCAGAAGGAATTCCAGACACACATGCCATTTATAGAAGCCCTTGCCAGACCCGTCCTTCGCTCTGTGATTTTCACTCTGAGAGACAGGCAGTTTGGAAATCACAATCTCCTCTAGGTTTTGTTTCTCGTCTGGCTTCACTGCACAAAACCGCTTTCATCTCCTGCTTCCCCGGCCCAGCCATGTTTACCAGATAGGCACATCTTGCGAGGCACAGCCAGGCACTTGGTTTAAACAAACAAGAGTGCTCTCCTTTTAACAGCGCTGCAACTAGTTTAGCAGCACAACAGCCTGTGATGTGGCTGGCAGTGGAGACAATGGCAGTTCAACATTGTTTTAGAGTTACAGTATACTTCACAATCTTTGTATGTCTGGAGGGCCTGACACCACGTTGCCATTTCACATTACAAAACTGATGATTTCTACTCTCCCGCTATGACTTTTCCTCCTCTTGTCCAGTTTGCCAACCTGGCTCGTGGAGGACAATGTGGCGTCGTCCATCGCTTTACTGCTGGCCCCTTCAACAGCCCCATCCATGCTCATTTCCCCTCCCCACCTCTGGTTGGTGTTGGCGGAAGGCAGCTCCCTGGCAATGCTACTCCTTGAAAGGACATGAGTCAACACCTCCAATTCCCATCCGTGGCCAGCTGGAGGGGCACCTTCTCCTTACCCACTAGTTCAGGCCCTTGTAACAGCTGAGCCTTGTTTCTCTGCTGTCGTTGCCTCTAACAAGAGACTTGATTTGCCCCTTCCCAGGACCTGCCAACCACACACGTTAGGGAACAGTCAGGGGCCTCTTGGATGAAACAGACCCTTGTGACCATGGTCATTCAAGGATGGCTCTAAAGCAGAGCTGCTTTCTACACTTAGAAATAAACTCAATGAAAACAAACAGGACACAGGTTTGCTACCTTCGAGACAGTCCCCAGCCTCCTGAGGGATCATGTAGTCATGTTTTCCTGCCTCTCCTCCTTATTCCTGCCCCACATGCCCAAAACTTGTCATCTCCGGTTTGTCTTCACTTGCACGGTAAGCTCTTTGGGGCAGGGACTCTGTCTTTGGGCATTATAAAGTACCAGGCACACTTACTGCACTGTATAACTTATAAGTCAGACTGGTAACAATGCACTGCCTCATTATTATGCACAATTAATTTGGTTCAAATAAAGACAGTCAATTGCCTCACGTCTGGCCTTTGGGAATGGGCAATCCGAACATACGCCATTACTACTTTCCATTTCTGAGGGAGAATAACAGAGTTCACTCACTACTGGCGCCTCCTCGTGGCCAGGTACGGCATCGCAGATCTCTCGTTGAGTAGCACCTGAGCCGATGGTTACTATGGCGATTTCTCTGCCTGGTTAACCAGCTAGGTCCCTGCAGCTAGGTCACCATTTTCAGTCCATCCCCTTCAAGGTTCCAGTTACCCCAAAACTAGACATCCAAAAGCATCTTTACAGAGGAGACTCCTTCCACCATCTCTGGGGCTCCCCCACAGCCAGTTTTCAGCTCAGCCTAGAGCCCCTTGGGCGGGCTCAATAATCCTTTCTAGGGGCTCCTCCTTGGGAACCCAGCCCGACTCTTGGTTCTGGGCACGGGCCATGCACCAAACAGCCAGGTCTGCTCCTTTATCTCTGCTTGTGCTTGCTTCCAAACACTCTTCTTAAATCCCCCCAGGTCTCTTGTTACTCAGGGTCTCTCCCAGGCCTTTTTCTTGCCAGCATTAAGCTTCCTATGTAGCTCTCACTCCAGTTCATTCCCCAGCTGGGTTTTATCACCAGGAAGCATGGGATCTTTATGGGGAATTGGCTTATTCACCTCAGGTGGGGCTCATTGTGTAATCAGACTGTCTTAGCTCAGGCTGTCCAGCCCCTGGGGCAAACCTACCCTGCTGCATGGAGCATTATAGGAACAGGCAGTGTTTAATTTGCCAGGACTGAGCCCCGGCACCTCTAGGCTTAGCAGTTCATAGCCCCAGTACCCCTGGGCTTGCCACATCAGTTATGAAAGCAAGAAAAGTACATGAGCTGTGGCACCTCTTTCTGCGGAGTCCTAGATTCGAGTGCCATTGTGCTATGCTGCCGTGTACACAAACATAACAAGAGACAACAGACCTGCCCCAGACAGCTCACAGTCCAAATAAGAGGGGGCAGAATTATTGTCCCCATGTTACAGATGGGGAACTGAGGCACAGAGAGATTAAATGACCTGCTTAAGGTCACATGGGGGAGGGGCAGTAGAGCTGGAAACAGAAGCCAGGCCTGAATCCCAGTGCACTGTCTCAACTGCAACGCCATCCTTCCTCTCCAATGCGGCTGCACTAATTGTGTTATATGCACAGGTGCTGGCTTCCAGTTTTCTCCAGGGGTGCTGAACCCCAACTTAGCTCCAGGCCCCACTCCCACTCCACCCCTTCCCTCAAGCCCCCACCCTGCCGTGCCTCTTCCCACCCCTTCCCCAAAGCCCCTACCTCTTCCCACGCCTGCTCTGCCCCCAGCCTGGCCCCACTCCACCCCTTCTCCCAAGGCCCCACTCACCCTCTTTCCGCCCCCTCCCCCAAGCATGCCCCATCTCCACTCCTCCCCCTCCGTCCCAGTGCCTCCTGCATGCCATGGAACAACTAATCACAGCGGGCGAGAGGCGCTGGGAGGGAGGGGGAGGAGTTGATCGGTGGGGCCGCCAGCGGGCAGGAGGCACTCGGGGGAAACAGGGAGCTTGGCTGCCAGAGGGTGCTAAGCACCAGCTAATTTTTTTCTGTGGAGTTGGTGCCTATGGTTATATGGACAGCTTCTTCCCAAGTCTGGAAGATAGCAAGATGCTCTTTGCCACATTAATGCATAAAAAACCATTACTGATTGCCACATGCAAGAAAACTATTAAACAGGTGGGAAACTCATGGGAATTGGGGTGTTCAGCAGTCAGTTGAAAGTACTATTCTATAAAGTGACTGAATGGATCTGTTTTCTCTGCATTGTTTTAGGCCACCTGCCCCCCACACACACATTCCCTATGACTAGCCAAATGATGAAGTGGAAGAGACCCCAGTGTAGGTTAACTTGCTCACAGCATGTGTCATAAATAGATAGTTAAGGGTTAATAGAACAGAAGTACTTCATGTCTCTTTTGCCTGTAAAGGGTTAACAAGTTCAGTGAGCCTGGGTGTCACCTGACCAGAGGACCAATCGGGGACAGGATACTTTCAAATCTTGAGGGAGGGAAGTTTTTGTGTGGGCTGTTAGTGTTTGGTGGTTGTTCACTCTGGGGGCTCAGAGTGACCAGACGTGCAACCAGGTTTCTCTCCAATCTCTCCGATACAGGTTCTTATATGTCCAGAATAGTGAGTACTAGGTAGATATGGTGAGTTAGGCTTATGTTTGTTTTCTTTATTTGCAAATGTGTGTTTGACTGGAAGGAGTTCAAATTTGTATTTTGCTGAAAGGATTTTAATTTGTACTTGTATACTTAGGCTGGGAGGGTATTCCTAGTGTCTATAGCTGAAAGACCCTGTACCTATTCCATCTTAAATTTACAAAGATAATTTTTACTGTTTTTTCTTTTCTTGTTTAAGAACCTGATTGTTTTTCTTATTCTGGTGTGAGATCCTAGGGGACAGGGTCTGGATTCACCAGGGAATTGGTGGGGAGAAAGGAGGGAAGGGGGAGAGAAAGGTTAATTTCTCTCTGTGTTAGGATTACTTTCTCAGGGAGAGTCTGGGAGGGGGAGAGAGAAGGAGGGGGGAAGGTGAATTTTCCTCTCTGTTTTGAGATTCAAGAAGTCTGAATCACAGTAATCTTCCAGGGTAACCCAGGGAGGGGAAGCCTGGGAGAGGCAACGGTGAGGGAAAGGGTTTACTTTCCTTGTGTTAAGATCCAGAGGGTCTGGGTCTTGGGGGCCCCCGGGCAAGGTTTTGTGGGGACCAGAGTGTACCAGGCACTGGAATTCCTGGTTGGTGGCAGCGCTACAGGTTCTAAGCTGGTAATTGAGCTTAGAGGAATTCATGCTGGTACCCCATCTCTTGGACGCTAAGGTTCAGAGTGGGGAATTATACCATGACAGCATGGAATTGTTACCTTCAACAATCTTGTAAGCCAGGGGTGCAGTTACATAGGCCATGTTAATGGTTTAAAACTAGCAGGATAGAACCTTAAACAAGACTGGATCTGCAAAGATATGTTCTGCTGTTTTTCCCAAGCATTGAGGGGAACGTACTTTCATCGTATGTAAGATGTTCTAGAATAGCCATTAATGCAGAGTGAAGCTACACCCCTTTTGAGTATAGTATTCCGGTATTCACGTGTATAGGGGAGTAGCCCGTTAAACAGTGTGTGGGCCCTCTAGTGGCACTCACCCTGTTTATGTTCTAGAAAGCAGACAGAATAGCAGTGTGCAGCTGTAGCTAGGACTTGAAGTCATGGCTATTTGGACCCTCACCATACCCCTGTGGTTCCTTCATGTTACGTTTGTTGTGTCAAGAGCAAACCACACAACCTCACTTAAGCCCAGATTCTGGGTTGCAGCAGAAATCCACTCAGCACAGCAGGTCTGAGGGGACGGAGGTGAGCAGGAGGTTTGGGATCTGCTCTAACCTGCAGCAGTTGCCAGTTGTCCCCAAGGCCCCATCTGTCAACAGGGGATGGGCAGACTGCAGTATATGCTGGCCATGACTCCTCCATCATGCCCAGTCTTTACCCACAAAGCACTCCCTGAGCTGGGTGATAAGTCTCAGTGGGGAGACAGGGCCAGTGTCTGGGAGGTTTGGGCCACCAGAGTTGCACAAAGGGGACAATTCAGGGGGACAGGCAGGTCGTAGGGAAGGAAGCATTTTGCACCTGTCACCCACCTCCACTCAGCATGATGCTCAGTCTCTCTCTGCTGATGGCTGGGCTGTAGACGGAGGTTGATGAGCCTTAGCTAACAGAGGTGGGTCTTTAGCTCAGGCAGTCCATGCTCATCCCTTAAGATTCTGCCGTCTTAGGTTCAATCCCTGCTGGCTGTGTGCAGTGCTGAGAATGCAGCCCCCCCTCCAAGCCACTGCAATTAGGAGCAGCTGGTGTGTTGGTACGAGTGCAGCAGAACAACCACATCGACGTGTTCCCCGTCAGTCTTCCAACTTACATTTTTTACATAACCAAGGAGCAGGACGGACTGACTGGCAAGCCCAGCATTTCCAAGCACAAACATTTCGCTCCTTGGCCCCTGCTGTGCTTTTTTACAGAGCTGGCCATGATGGCTTTTCCTCAGAGAACCTCCTCGATCCCACCAGCAGTAGCAATTCAAGGTATTCTCCATTGTCACGCTGTTTGAGCCTTAACTACTACCACCAGCCAGGCTCCCTCCCCTCTCGCAGGGGCTTTACAAACTGCCTGCTTGGGAAGAGGCTGCCACAAACCAACAAGGAGAGAAAAAGGTTTAACCCATGAATGACAGAAACAAGATTATTGCCTCCAGCTCCCCCGTTGCCATCATGAGAGGTAGTGTCACTGGACAAAGGAACTTGGGAGCCTACCAATGGGAGTTACGCATCTAAATACGGTTGAGGATCGGACTGTTGGTATTTTCTGAAGCTCACACCTGCGAAGCAGTATGAAAAGTCACATGGCCATGGGGCCCGAGTGGTGAAAACATGCTGATGGAAAAAGAATAGTCCAAAGCAGGAGTTTCAATGAAGCCAATGGGAGCCTGGCTTCTTGGCTTTAATGTGCAGGAGACAGGCCTTAGCTGCACAGACCCTTGTTGCCAGGGGTAATACTTAGTACCATGAGAGGGCTCATCCATGTTTCCTTGCTCCACCCTTTGTCTTTTTCAGTTAGTTTCAGAGCAGGGATGAGCTCTCACTGCATGTTTGTGCAGCACCTAGCACAATGGGGCTCGGATCTTACAGCGGGGGGGATGACTACTGGCACTCCCACAATACAACAGCAGTGTTGAAAGTGTTGGCAGGCCTGGGTACTTATTGTAGGACTCAGGGGAGCTCATCACATGGGAATTAAACAGCTTGGGTCCCAGCACTGGTACTGGGTTACATAATAAGAATGTGGCTTTGCTCCAGGGAGTTCTCACAAGGTGCACTCTGTCTTCTGGTTACACTGAACCTGCTTTCCAACCTGGATCATGCTGGATAGCAGGAGATCTATGTGCTACTCTGTGCTTTTGAACATCTAGCATTTGGAGCAAGTAACCAGGCCATTTTCCATATTCCATTTTAGAGAGCACTGGGGTCTACCACAATAAAGGAAGAGAAACAAAATGGAAGCGATGAGCTGGATCATTTCAGAGGGAAAATGCATCGCCCTGCCTCAGGGGGTGGATGAACCTGCCCCAGAGCTCTCGGAAAAGGGGCACCCATGAGAAGTGCCCATGCTCCAGGAGGAGGGACAGCGAGGCTGGGTGCATGGGGTTGGAGGGGAGAGCGAGACAGACTGGAAAACCAAGGGTAGGAGGTGAAAAGCACCTTCACCTTGCTCCCCCGCCCCCACTGGAACAGACATCACAGCTACCATGAACTTAGTAGCACACAACCCCTATGATCGCTGTGATATCCTAGAATGATGCATTCTGGGATTTCTCCAGCAACCCACTGGATTTCACATAGTTTCCACAGAATATTTGAAAGACGACTTCAAATGTATTTCAGGGTGGAATGGCCCCTCCCCGTGGCCTGGTTAGAATGAGAGACATTTGGAACAAGCTTGAGCTTGACTCAGCTTTTATTTTGGCTTTGCACTTCGCCAGCATCAATCGCGGCTGTCAGCACAGCCCTGGGAATTGTGCTTGTTATTTAACTGCCATTGACAAAGCCACCAGGCAGGAGCACAAAATATTGTGGGTTCTGTGGCACCCACAATAATAGGGGTTATATGATTTTCAGTTCCCTTCTTGTATACAGAGATGGAATTTTAAAGCCCACTCAAACAGCAGATTTTCAACTATTCAAGATGCAACTTCTTCTTTCTTAAAAGCCCTCTTTCCTCTTCATCCAAATAGATCCACTCTCCACCTGCACTTTGCTATTACTAGAACAGGTTTTATTTCTCACCTCCAAGCCCCAGACGTATGGGGAGAGATTCTCCACTGCACTGAAGCCCCAATACACTGCTCAGGCGGCAGCCAGTGGGGCAGAAATATCCTGACACATTTGCTGCGTAGGGCAGCTATAAAATGCCAAACTGTGGCTCTCCATGCAAGCCCCAGGGAGCAGAAATGGCAGGGCTGCAGTGTGGTGCACTCTAGGGAATCCTGGAAATGTTCCAGAATGCAGAGCAGTCCACTGCTGGCCCTTAGGAGACTAATTTACACCGAGGGGCCACACTGACCCGGGCACTAGCCCAGAATTGGGAGGGGGAATTAAAGCCACCGTTGACCTGTCCCCATAGTATGATGAGTAGAACAAGAGAAAGTGAGTCAGGTTCACAAGGAACCCAGTTTGGTGTGACACCAGCTCAGGAATGCAAGCTCTGCCAGGCTGTTCCCAAACACACCCGAGAGCATGCAGCGCTTGCCTCTCACCATGCTTAGTAAGTTCTGGCTGACGCATCATTGATTGCTAATGAAACACATTGCTTTTGGCCTGCACATTGAGTCAGCTGCAGCACAGAATCCCACCCAGGCTCTGTCACACACATCCTTGTCTTTATTTTTAATCACTGTAAAAAACGGAGCTTGTTTGGCCATGAACCAGTGCAGTGAGGTGGGAAGCTCTCCCCTCACCTCTGCTTCCTGCGGTGCTATTACAGGACTGCATTGTAAAATGAAACAGACCATAAAAAGTTTACTTCTTGAAACAGCATGACGTGGCTGGACAGGGAACTGCAGTATGTTCTTCGCCCAAAATAAATCCAGTCCGTGTCACCTAGAGTTGTAATGCAACAAGGACGACAGAGACAAATTGCTGCTTTGGAATGGCACAGTTGTTGTCCTTGTTTAAATTCTAGGAGCTAGCGGGTAGGAGACGCGATGGCTGCCTGCAAACGCTCTTTGCTCCCGTACGCAGAAGTTTTGTTGGGCCTGAATACTTGTGTTTTCTCCAAATTCAGACTGAGAGCCTGTTGTATCCTGCCTGCCCCAAGGGCTATAGACTGTTCCCTCGCTCCAGGGCAGTGTAAATGACATTAGTCTCACAGGGCTCTCCAAATTGCTATCCCTATTTTCTAGGAGACCTATGCTGTGCAGCCACTCATTTGCCAGCAGACAAAGAGAATATCAACATGCACCGTCAGATGCTGGATGGAGAGAGCTAGGGAATGTGTGATGGGGCAGGGTCCAGTCAGAATCTTATTGCCATGAATCTGTGGTGGCTGCATTATGCCTGTGCACTGCGGAGGAACAAATGAGTTAGGGAGGTCCTCTCGTACAACTGACCCCTGAAAACAAAGCACCATGGCACTGCTTAGGGTCCAGGGTTCTGCACCTGGTTCTGCCACTGGCTTACGGTGAGCAAGTCCCTTTGGTTCTGTCAGCATCAGGAAAGTGAAACTTTGCTCATCATCTGCCTGCCCTTCTCAGCTGCTGATGAAAATGACAGAACCGGCAGCCTGACCAAGACAAAACCATTTCAATACTAGCCCCAGAAGGTTGCTGAGGCTTAGGGGAACATGAGCTGTCAGCACTTTCTGCTTCAGCTGCTCTGTCTGTAAAATGGGAGTAATGGCACCTTTTTAAAAGTTCTTTCAGATACCCGGCCCTCTCATAGTGCAAGGGGCTGCAGTGTATGTTCAATCCCAACAACCGATTTGTCTTGCTTTGGCTTTTGTCCTTTCTTAAAAAGTCTCCTTCTGTTTGTTACCATGCAATGTCCATTGGTGGGCTAACGAGTATGATGGACACGCAGCCCTTTGTAGGGCTACACTTCAAGTTAATACAGCTATGCTGGTTTTTACACCAGTCCTATAATTTCCGCGATGCCTGATGCTGCCCTTGCAGTAATCTGCAACATGAATGAGCATTACACACTTGTTTCATCCTATTGCAATACTTCCCTTCACTAGATTGTCCTTGATCAGTTCCTCAATACAACTGGTGCTTTGAGCACAACTACTTCTGGCAAACATGAAAAAAAAAAAGCCCTGCAGTGTTCCCTAACAATACACAAGGTGCCACAAAAATGAAATGCAAATGCACAGGACACCTTGGAAAGATTCTTCTTCATACTTCCTGGCCAAACATAGAAGCCAAGCAATGAATTTGGAACAGGGACTTTCCTCAATTGCATTACAGTAGAAACTCAGAGTTATGAACACCAGAGTTAAAAACTGACCAGTCAACCACACACCTCATTTGGAACTGGAAGTACACAAGCTGGCAGCAGCAGAGACAAAAAAATAAAATAAAAGCAAGTACAGTACTGTGTTAAATGTAAACTACTAAAAAATATAAAGGGAAAGATTTTTAAAAAAAGATTTGACAAAGGAAGGAAAGTGTTTCCTGTTTGTTTCATTTAAATTAAGATAGTTAAAAGCGGCATTTTTCTTCTGCATAGTAAAGTTTCAGAATTATTTTAAATCAATGTTCAGTTGTAAACTTTTGAAAGAACCAGAATGTTTTGTTCAGCTTTACGAACATTTCAGAGTTACAAACAACTTCCATTCCTGAGGTGTTTTTAACTCTGAAGTTCTACTGTAATACAGCAGGAAAGCAGGTGAAGTAAGCAAGATCTGCAGGATAAAAATCATAATCCCTAGCATGTAGAGCTAGATTTGAGATTATGAGTCAGATCCCCTGCTGGCGTTAATTGACTTCAATGGAGACATGAAGATTTACACCACCTGAGGATCTGGCCTGACACTGTTAATATATGAAGGTTATTGTAGCTGAAAGAACACCACCACAAAAGATTGTGTTAAGATGGTAGTTAGGACAGCTTGTGCTGAAATATTTCACAGAGCTGTGTTAAAAACACAGTCAGCATCAATTTTCTGCTTTTCAATGTGATTTCCTGCACAGCAAAGAAATCTCTCGGATTGCTGGGGGTAAAGGAAAAGAAAAGTCAGATAAAGAAAAGGGACGTGACCACCAATCAATGCATAACACTCCCTTCCCCCTGAACAAGGTTATATCAATCACAAGGAAAGTGACTAGTTATCACCGTTAAATAAACCTCTACTCAGAGTTTAAAACACAGACCCACCAGAATGAGTCTGTCTCCAAAGCCCAGAGCGAGATAGATATAGCGTGTTAGTGTCATGACCCCAGTTCAGCTGGCCACCCTTGTTTAGGTGAGGCCAGATTCTGTTTTTCACTAAGGTCTCTTTACACCATTCTGGCGGTGTAATGGGCCACAAATTGGGTGCCCATTTAATCTGCATTTACCATCAGGGGCACTGGAACAATTTATACAGTGGGGGTTCTGAGAGCCATTGAATCAAACTGTAAACCCTGTATATGGTGGAAACCACTTCAAGCTGGGGGTGTAGCAGCACCCCCAGGTCCAGCACCTATGTTTACAACAGCTCCACAGTACAAATAAGAATCCGGTCCTCAGTTTCTAATTTTCCACAGAACAAGGTTTGGCCTGTGGAGTCATAGCCTGACAGCCATTTGGAAAGAGTAACATGTCCATTTGTTTTACTATTCTGTATAAATAGCCTCACTGGTCCTCTACTGAGGACAAAACTACTCTAGGTTCGTTGAGTACAAGGCAATAAAACAGCCTCCTGGCTTGATTTAAAGAAGACCCTCTGGTGGCCCGAATATAATTTAACATTTCTTTACCTCAAGACCTATGTGATCACACGATAGTGTTACAATTAAAGGGACTTAGATGAATTGTTTTATATTTTGACCAGAAATTCATTTTACTCAATACCAGGCCATTTTGATCGAGTCTCTCCTATGCCCACGTGAGCACAGGGCAATGAGCCACATTTTTATGACACTTCTGGTTTCAGCTCAAAGCCAAGCCAAGCTGAAAGCTCACCATGCCAAGGATAACGCAGCCACTTGTGCATATGATCACACACACATGCACACGCACACGCACACACACGCACACACAGGTCCTGCTGGTTTCATATAGTTTAACATTTTAAGCTGCTGCACTATAAAAGTAACCAGGCAGTACATAATACCTAGAACAGGCGCTGAAATTCAACCAGTAGATTAGAGATGAACACACACCCCAAGAGTAGGTTTGCTTTGGGATCATCTATGCCAGAAGCAGCCTGTATTATCTCTAATCCGCTCAGTTGGAACGAGATATCCTTTCTGACTTCAGTTATTCTCCAGAAGTTTCAAGGCTCACGCATTTCAATGCTTTGGGGCTAGATGCACTGTTATCTGGCCCAGATTGTTTATGTCCCTGTGGAATTTAAATGTTAATAGCAGTCACTGCAATGTGCAGGCTTCGGGCATACAGAGAGAGAAAAATTCTGTCCTTGTTTACGCCCTCTACAGCCCACACTGACCTCATTGAGTCATGGTGGAATCTGGCTTGTCGTTTGGATTTCAGCCACTTTAACAAAATTGGGTCATCCCCGTAGCTGGTGTAAATTGGCATAGCTCCAGTGACGTCAGAGTTCTGCTGATTTACACCTGCTGAGGATATGGGATGTACCAGAAGGTGTGCCCCTCAGCCAGCACTAAACATACTTAACAGCAAATTCTGCGACCAGCACAGGAAATGGAGTGAGAATATCCTTGGATAGGGGCCTGGCCCCAAAGCACATGCCCGACACACGGTGGGAACAACTCTGTTTTCATGTCAAAGCTATGAGATGGAACTGTAACGTACTAGCTGGTGGCATACCATTGTGTCCTGTAATGGTGAGCATCAGACCTGCTCATGTGTATGCAACTATACCCCTTCCACTGGTTGTCCTAGAGAGAGGAAATAAACCCTAGCACTCTGCACCTAGTGGCCAGCCCATAAATAGGATAAGCACCTTAAGACTAATGGTATAAGCTCCTGCTCTCATTGCGTCCCTATTGACTTAACTGGAGCACGCTCAGGCCTCTGACATGGAGTCTCCTTTAGCTCCGATGGCAGAAGTTGCTGTTTTTGGAGTAGGAGACCCTGAGCTCTATTGCTCCGACCCACATCTGTCTGTTTCAGGGGACAGCCAAGGAGTCTGTGAATGCAAGTGGCTTTAGACAGCTGCAGTAGTACCACAGAGGTCATCTTAGCGGTCCCCATTCCCACCTTCAGCTCAGTTCCCGTCTGGTCAGTAACCCTTCCTGTGCATCTGCTGGAGAACAGCCCTGGAGCAAAGAGAGCTCACATCCTCTTGCCTGAGGATCCTGAGCAGACAGACATTCCACTCTCCCTTCCTTTGCTGCTTCTTCTTAGAGGACACAGGTTGTTTTTCTCCCTTCTCTGTCCTACTCTACGTGAAATTCCCCAGCAACAGCCTCAGACCCAAGTGGTCTAATTAGAAACAAGATTGATTAAAATGTGCATGAGAACAACAGATCAAAGCCAAAGAAAGGGGATAAACACCACGTGTAGGGCCAGACCCTCAGCTGGCACAAATCAGGACGCCTCTGCTGACATCAATGGAGCGCTCTCGTTTACATCAGCCGAGAAGCTGGCCTAATGAAACTCTGCAAAAGCTCACCCAGCTGGGTTCACCTTAGGTTGAGTTACAGCCAATAAAAGGAATAAATAAACTCATACATTTCTAAGGCAGCGCTTTCTCCTTTTCCCTCAGTGACCAGTTCAGCCTCCCAGTCTGTCAGTCCTTGGTTTCAGGTCTCTCAAATTCCCTGCACAACACTGTTATACCTCACAGGTTTCTTTGATGTGCCTGATGCTTTACCATACCAGACAACCCACCCCTGAAGTGATTCTCTCAGGGGTCCATATCCCAGTTCATTCGGGGTTATATTCAGGGCTGCAGCTCAGTTTCCACTCCCCCTCTGCATCTTATCCCCCACATAGTGCTCCGAAGGTTGATCCGTACCACCGGGGACTTTCAGCCCCATCTTACAGCAGGTGATTGTCTGTTGGCAGAGGAGATGCTTTCGGGATGCTAATTAACTCCCTTTCTGTTGCTTACTGTCCTCAGCTGAAAGGCTAACTGAGCAGACAGCTCATTTTTGCCTTTACCATAGCCTTTAAAGAGGGAGGGCTCGTACAATTCTTAGCAGAAGTTGTGCCCTAGATTAGAGATTCTCAACTATTTTGGGCTCAGAACCCATTTGTAAACCTGGATGGCATATTAGGACCCAGTAAACGGGAACAGTGCAAAAACCATCTGGCTTACTAAATACTTCTTACCCACAATATATAATACACATGAGTGTAGTAAGTACTAATTAAGTACATCATGCATACCATAGCAGCAGCTCCTGTCCTCCTCACTCCTGGCATTGCAACCTCCAGGGCGCAGCGCTCTTCAGGTTTGGCCCAACCAGCCCTATAACAGCTACTGTTCAGGCCAAATTTGTGTGAGTGGCATTGCAACCAGGCACATGGCATTGCAGTGCCACTTACTCAAATTTAGCCCTCCTGGCCCCCCATCATCATGATGGAGCAGTGGCTGGGTCAGACCTGAACAGCACTGTGACTCCATGTACCAGGTCATAATGCCCGGAGCAGGGAACTGAGCTCAGCCAGCCTCGTGCCACAGGAGGTGTCGCTGCGGGGTGAGTGTGGGACGGGCTGTACAAATGCCTCAACCTCCAGGGCCTTCCACAGCCCCACTCTCCCACCCGCTGCCCAGGCCTATGACACATTCGGGTGACGATTTTGAGTCATCTTCCATGGGTTGAGAAACCCTGTCCTATAACACGTGTATTATGGAGAGACTACACCTAACCTGCTGCACAGTGCTAACTGAACAGCTTCTCCCGCTGCAGCACTAGCACACGAGACGTTTATGGGGATGGCACTCCTGAGAAAGAGCAAACATGGAACTGTTCACAGGGCCAGATCCTGACGGGTGTACGTAGTTCCCTTCAAGTTACATCCATTTACATTTGCCAATGCAAAGACATTAGGCGTAGCCTGAGCACTTTATATCCCCTTCCTACTGTGTCTCACTAAGAATTTCCCCCAGAACAACAATGACCTGTTCCCCAAACGCTAGGATCTTTGCTTCAGTAGCATTTCCCTGTGGATTCATGTCACAGGCATCAGGTCATCTCTCCAGGGCATGGCTTTGAAGCCCTTTCTAGCTCCAGCCAGAGCAGGCTGAGGTACTGATCTGAAGCCCACTGAGATCAAGGGGTATCTTTCTCACTTCAGTGGAGCTAGATCATTAGCCCCGGGTCATTAGAAAAGAAGAGGATCTGTTCTGGGACCAATGCTGTTCAACATGATCAGGAAAAGGGGGTAAATAATGGGATGGCAAAGTTTGCAGATGATACAAAATTACTGAAGATAGTTAAGTCCAAAGCAGACTGTGAAGAGTTACAAAGGGATCTCACTAAACTGAGTGACTGGTCAACAAAATGACAGATGAAATTCAATGTTCATAAGTGCAAAGAAACACACATTGGAAAACATAATCCCAACGATACATACAAAATGATGGGATCTAAATTAGCTGTTACTACTCAAGAAGGATCTCGGAGTCATTGTAAATAGTTCTCTGCAAACATCTGTTCAACGTGCAGCAGCAGTCAAAGAAACTAATAGAATTTTAAAAATCATTAGGAAAGGTATAGATAATAAAACAGAAAACATCATAATGCCACTGTATAATTCTATGGTACACCCACACCTTGAATACTGCGTGCAGTTCTGCTTGCCCCATCTCAAAAGATATATTAGAATTGGAAAAGTTGCAGAGAAGGGCAACTAAAATGGTTTGGGATAAGGAACATTTTCCATATGAGGAGAGATTAAAAAGTAGGGGGCATAGAGGTCTATAAAATCATGACTGGTGTGAAGAAAGTGAATAGGGAAGTTTTATATACCCCTTCACATAACACAAGAACCAAGGGTCACCCAATAAAATTAACAGGCAACAGGTTTAAAACAAACATAAGGAAATACATCTTCACACAATGTACATTCAACCTGTGGAACTCATTGCCAGGGGATGTTGTGAAGGCCAAAACTATAATTGGGTTCAAAGAAGAATTAGATAAGTTAATGGAAAATGGGTCCATCAATAGGTATTAGTCTAGATGGTCAGCGACACAACCCCATGGTCTGGGTGTACCGAAACCTCTGACTGCCAGAAGCTGGGACTGGATAACAGGGGTTAGATCACTTACTAATTGCCCTGTTCTTTTCATTCCCTCTGAAGCATCTGGCACCAGCCACTCTCAGAAGACAGGAGAGCAGGCTAGATGGACCATTGGTTTGACCCCAGTATAGCCATTGTTATCCACCTTCTTCTCTATTTGTATGTTGTGAAAATAACAATCACCACATTTTCTCTATCGTTCTTAGCACAACATGTGAGACACATCTCTTTGACATACCTTTGACACAACACTGACTCTATAGGCTGATCAACTAACCCAGCCACACGTCCCTCAAGGGAAGAAGAAAATACCCTACACAATAAAAAATTACATAGATAACCTTACAATTAGTAACTTCCTCACACTCCTTAAGAATAATCCGAGAGAAGGGCAGAAGCAATAGTCTTTACAGCTTGAGATTGCTGATTGAAGTAAAATGGACAAATGGATAAAGTGCTCAAGTAGGAGTCAAGAAATCAAGGTTCAACATATTGGTTTTGCCAACAGACTCCTTGGGCACGTCACTGACTCGATCTTGACCTTAATCCCCAGTCTCTAAAATGGGGATGCTTGTGCTGCTTTTGTTTACCTCCTCCTTTTAGGGTATGTCTACACTGCAAACAAAACCTGTTCTTAGCTTGGGCTAGCTAACCCAGGTTAAAAGAACACTGAAGACATGGCAACTCAGCCGCTCAAGTTAAAGCCAATAGGGGAAACACGGATTCAACTCGAGCTGTTAACCTGCGTTAAAAGCCAAATCGCCTCGACTTCACTGCTCTTTTAACCTGAAATCAAACTAATCTGAGGAAAGAACATCTTTTTTGTTTTTTCAGTGTAGACATACAGACTGAGCGGCATGTGTTGTCTGGTAATATGTGCATACACGGAGTCTCACACACTGGGGCTTGATCTCAATTTTTATACAAACAATACTTGTATAATTTTCTTGGCACTCAGACGTGATGATCAATGGTGCATCTCTGTCCCGCACTG
This sequence comes from Gopherus evgoodei, assembly GCF_007399415.2. Lineage (NCBI taxonomy): Eukaryota > Metazoa > Chordata > Testudines > Testudinidae > Gopherus > Gopherus evgoodei. The sequence goes on along the minus strand of NC_044324.1, from coordinate 218,486,274 downwards.
AAGGCAACGGGTGTTTGGCCATTGACTTCACTGAGAGCAAAAATAAGCCCATAGTACAGAAGGTTGTAGATTAAGGGGCGGGGCCGGAAATTTTCCATGAAAACTGCTTTTTGATGGGAAATTGGGTATTTGATTGATTTTTGTTAAAAGTCTGCTTTCCCCTGAAAATTAGTTTTTCATCAAAAAAACATCCAAAAAGTGTTATAGTTCAACCTGGAAATGCTGCCACAGTGCCTCATGGGAGTTGTAGTTCGGGTTCCTCATGCCCTCATTTTCTTCTGGTAGGTTCCCCAGCCAGACTACATATCCCATGATGTCAAAAAAAATCCAGACTTTTCTACAAGGGGAAAAAAATCCAAACTATCTTCCAACCAGCTCTGATGTAGGTTGACACTAGATTTACCTCAGACACGTGATCTTTATAATTTCTCATGGAAGAAACCAATGAAGAAAAGTGTTAGAAAATGGATAGTAGATTTGAGATGCCTGTACTCCAGCTGGGGAGAGAAAAGCCACCTCCTTGTGTGGATGATAGAGAGGAGAGTGAATTGTCATGGAGAATAAATCCACTTGTCTAGGCAGTGACTGCCATGATTTCTCAGTCTTGGCAGAGGAGCTAGGGAAAGAATTTATTAGCTCTTGTTAGTCATGTGGATCCAGTTGCAAATAGTCAATTGAACATCTGATTGCTTGGTTTGATATCAGTATCCAAAATAATTCCTCTTCTGGCACACAGAGGAAAGACCAATGCAGTGTTGTGTATTTATTAAAATATTGTAGCAGCAGTGGGGTTGTTGAGACTCAGCATGTATTATTCAAAGCTGTCCTGTGAGGAAAGGACAAGTGGTCTGTTCAGTTAATGATAAACAATCCATACCTAATAAAATTAGCAAACACAAACAAGCTGCTAATATCCAAGCTGCCCTCTGAAAGTGAAATGTGTTTAGAGATACAGTCTTAGAACTGGACTGAAAGTGACATTGCCAAGAACTGCACTCCTTTGAAAACTGTTTATCAGGAGGGTCATTTGGTATTTTTAATTTTTACTCTCCATTATTTACCATCGCCTGCTGTGAGCTGGACAATAAAATGCCTTTCCTTTCCAAGACCCAGACTGAGCATTCAGGCCCAGCCTCAGCAAGGGTCAGTGTGCGTAATTGCTCCATCCCAGAGCAGCCTCGGGAAGGAATTGGGACTCGGCTGTGACAGTTCCTCCCCTCTTACTGTGCCCCTTAGGAGGGTGCAGTTTATTTCCCTACCTTGTGCCTGGCCAGGTATTCTGGACAGGTGGGGAGAGCTAAAATCTGGCATAAACAGCTGCTATAGGAAGCTTTTTGCAGAGCATGGCAAGTTTTGTTGGTCCTCCAGCAAAGGGACCATGCTATGAGTGCTTGAGTGCCATCTACTGGCACTGTATCTGCTATTTACCTATACACAGATATGGTGCACTCCAGTGGCAGGGTGAGGCAAAGCCACGCTCAACCCACTCCCCACACATTTTTTGCAGTGTGTGTGGGGGAAATCAGGAAGGTAGGGGTTGCACTCTTCATCAGACCCAACAGCTGCAGAGGCCAAGCAGAGGCCTAGAGCACCCGTTTTCCCTCTTTACCTCCTGCTCAGCTGACTAAAAAAGGGCACAGTCCAGCCCCAGTGACTTTTGGCCAGACTGTCTCCTACCGGGGTTGCCCCATAGGGCACTGGGAACACACCAGTATTGCACTCACAGAGTTGTTCTGATTGTTCCCTGGGGGCCATGTTGCCCCAGTACAAGTCCTGTGTCTCTCAGGAGCAATGCTGGCTGCCTTGCGCCTCCGTCTTGGTCCCCAGCTCCCCAGGGCAATGGAAGCTACTGAAATGGGGAGCAGTTTCCATGCCCGAAGCGGGGAAGGGAGTCAGATGGCGCAGAGTGGGTCAGTGTGGTTGAATGGGACGATCCCAGCAGCTTTCCAAGAAGACAATGCTGCGGTGAACATCTGTGGTTCCAGCCCAGTCCTGACTGTAGCTATGCATGTACACAGCACTCACCACCGCGGTATCTATGCCCTCCTGCCCCTGGGCAGCACCCACGGTGGAGCCTCCTCGGGGTCAAGATAACGGGAGGGGGAGGCTGATGCAACTGAAGTGGCACGTCCCCTCTAACCCACTCCCTCAGCTGTGCCAGATGTGAGTCTCTTCCACTCAAAGCAGTGCAAGGGATAATCTGGGTCCTTTCTTCTATACAGGGACATTAATGTCCCTTCCCGCCTTCCCTGTCTCTGTGTTTTTCTTACCTATTTGTTTACATGCCAGCAGCAAAGTGTGGGCAGTTAACCACTGGAATACCCTACCTAGAGACATGCTGGGTTCTCCATCACGTGAAGCCTTTACATCAAGATGGGCATCTTTCTAAAGTAGATGCTTTATCTATGTAGTCAAGTATCAAGGGGTAGCCATGTTAGTCTGGATCTGTAAAAAGTGATGAGTCCTGTGGCACCTTATAGTGGTCCCAGGATATTAGAGAGACAAGGTAGGTGAGGTAATACCTTGTACTGGACTCTCACCAACAGAAGTTGGTCCAATAAGGTAGGTGAGGTAATATCTGTTGTCTCTCTAATGCTCTGTCTAGTCAACCATAGGATATGGGTTTGATGCAGGAATCACAGGATGAAATTCTCTGGCCTGGTGTCACATGGGAAATCAGACTAGATCATCATAATGGTCCCTGCTGGCCTTGAAATCTATGAACTTGTGGGAAAAAAGATGCCAACAAGCAGCCAAGAGGAGACAGGTAAGCTCATAAAATGTTGTTTTCTGGGCATCTGATATACATAGTGTTCATTCCTAGCTTCTGTTTGGTAATGTCCTTTTAAATGAAAAGAGCTCCTGTTGGCAGTTATACCTTTGTATTCTATGAAAACTCAAGGGGCACCGAGACTTACTATGCAGATTTTTAATTGTCAGTGACTTCCTGGATGTTGCTTTCTGAGGAGTGAAGCTGAATGCATAATACAGCAATGAGTATGACAATTATAGAATTAAACTCATCTTCAGTGCCAGGCTGGAGAGAATACACAGCTGGGTTATTACGGACATGCAGTGCTGTGGACAATGTCTCCTAAATCAATTAATGATAAAAGTCACATATTTTCTCAACATTAAGTGCCATACAACTCCTTTTGTCACGTAGCTCTTATTATGACAAGTGACACTCAGCCTGGCATGAACCTGAGACTAAGCAATCAGTATGAACCCTCAGCTTCAAATACAGACCAAGGCAGAAACCAGATCTGGTTGGAACTATTTAAATTCTAAAGTTACTTTATTGGTTTTTGGGAACAGACAAGTTGAACTGCCGCTTTTTAAGAGGACTTTGGAAGAAAATGTACAGCTATTCACAGAACAAGAAAGAGTCAAGAAACAAATCTAATTTACTGGATGACTAGTGAAGCTTTTGCATTATGATTCAGATGAAACATATGTCCATGCAAAGTTTTAGTGCTAATAACAAGCTAACAATATCACTTCACAAAACTCACATTTATTTTTATACCCGGTGTGTTACCTGTTCTTCTCAGAAGCCATTAATGAAGGTCTGTGAGTGTTAAAACTGCGGAAAAATTTCCCTCTTGCCCTCCTTTCTCCATCCTTGAGAGCTGTCTCTGGGCCCATTTCAAAAAGCATTTAAGCATGTGATTAAATCCATCCTTATTAAGCAAGTCACTTAAGCACATTTGTGACTAAATGCACCACTGTATTCACACCATACATATTATTGTAATAATATTTGTACACAATTTGCCTTGTGATGTATCATTTGAAGAAAAAAAAAACCTCACTAGTCCATAATATCATGGTGAAGTGTGTGTAGCAACATTATGTGTAAAGTTATAAAATCCCCCCTGCATGATGTTAAAGGCATGTGTTCAAACTCACATAGCCCCAGTTAGGTAGAACTGCTCAAGCAGGCTGTCTTAAACAAAGGGCTGTGTGTTTATCTCAATTTGCATACAAGATGTAAACAGAGTCTTCAGACAGTAAGAGGGGGAAGAATGAAGAGAAAGAACATCTGCATTTCAGCATAAACAGGTGAAAAGAAACATGACGTCTTCTTGGTCTCAGCTACAAATAACTTTATTTTGGCGTCACTCTCAGGAAAATACATTTCAAAGGGGGACTGAACTATAAAAGGGAGGGGCAAAAAACACCCCAAGTTCTCTCTCCCTGTCCATCTAAGAAGACAAAAGAAACAGCCTATGGACTTTGGGAGTAGATCCTGGCCTGTGGATTTGGTCAGCAGTGTGCTGAATACATGTGGTAAGGGACTGCATCTTGAACCAAGTCTAGTCTGGTGAGTTTAGAAAGCATTTTAACTTTCTTTCTCTTGTAACCATTTCTGACGTTAATGCCTCGTTGTACTCACTTAAAAATCTCTCTCTTTGTAAAAAAGCTTGTTTTATTTTTGAATTAAAATTAATTCAGGGTTGTGAATTGTTTGGGTAACTCCATTTAGGGTGGCAAACTATTGTAGGTTGATCCCCTTAGAGGGGTGACAGACCTAATCTATCTGGACTATCCAGGAGAGGGCTGGACAGTGCAACATACACTTTTGGGAGGAAAACTCAGGATTGGGAGTGTGTTGGGGTCACACTGCAAGTGGTAACCAAGGCTAATGGAAGCCAGAGTGTGTCTGGTGTTTACCAACACGCTGCTTGGGTCAGAGCTGCTAGACCAGGGCAGTGTCTATACACAGACACTCAGGGGATGACCTGCATGTTGTTTGTGAGGAGCCCAGGTTGGAAGCTACATCAGCAAAGCATTGAGAGGCACCCCAGGTTGCAGTGACACAGCCCCTGACTGGTCTGTATTGCACCTCGGAAGGTTGTAACATCTTTATCTTCAAGCATGTGCTTAAATCTCATTGAAAAATCAATGGGATTTAAGCATGTGCTTTGCTAAATGGGGATGGACTGCTGAATCAGTGCCCTAAAGAAGGCACTCTCTCTCATATCTTGCATCGTGGAAGTTTTTCCCTTGACTTCAAATGGAAGGGGATCAGGTTCTAAATATCCAACTCCACTGGGTCAGGGCTGGCTTTAGGCGTATTCCCCCAGTTCCCGGGAATCAGGCCCCAGGCTTTAGGCACCTTTTTAATTTTTTTTTACTCACCCAGCACTCGCGGGGGTAGGGGAGATTCTGGGTCTTTAGCAGCATTTTGGCGGTTGGGGGTCTTTTGGTGCCACAGAAGACCCAGAGTGAATTCCTCCACCTCGCCCATCAACAAAGTGCTGCCAAAGCCCCGGACCACCACCAGGTATTCAAATCGGGCCCCGCAGTTCATGAAGCCAGCCCTGTTCATTTTTACAGTGCAAATATTTGTAATCAAAAATAATAAAATAAAGTAAGCACTGTATACTTTGTATTCTGTATTGTAATTTAAATCAGTATGTTTGAAAATGTAGAAAACATTTATAAATATTTAAATAAATGCTATTCTATTATTGTTTAACAGCATGGTTAATTTTTTTAATCTCGCAGTTAATTTTTTTAATCACTTGACAGCCCTATAAATTAATCACTGGTGAAATGAGGAACTAGACGCTAATTGTTAAGAAAGAAAGGCAGCAATATCTCCCACCTTCATTATGTCCTTATATGATGCAATACTTATTATATGGCACTTTCTAGCAGTAGCGCTCAAAGTGCATTACAAAAGAGGCAAATGTCATTATCTCTATTTTACTGAGGCACAGTTCGGGCTCCACCTCCTAGGCCACACTAAATTTTCTCAATATTTGTTCCACACGCCAAAGAAATTGCAGTATCGCTTTCATTTGATTGATGTGTCTATAACCCACACAAACACAAGCTGGGCCCTTTGTCATCTCTAGTGGACACACCTCATAGAGGTAGGAATCTGCTATTTGAGGATAAGAACTTTTGCAGCTATACTGAGGCTTAATACAATTATAATAATTTATTACAAGTTAGGTTATTACAAACCTGCCTTTACGTTTATTGAAATTTAGGAGATACATCCTCATGAGGCTTGGAGAATATTACAAGTCACAATCTTCTGGTTTGGGTTCCTTATTTTATTAAATGAAATGTTCAGTCTAATTAAAGAAACTCTTAGGAAATCTCTGCTTTCTCTCAGTAAGTGACAGGCACAAAAAGCATCGAGAAGAATGCTTGATGCCCTCTCCTTGACCATAAATCTTTGCTTATCACCTCCAGATCTGATTGCACAGACTGTGGAATGCAACTTTATTATATCTTATTTGCTTTAATAGTCTGTATTGTTTTATTTTATATTACAGTAGAAAGCTATCTGAATGGTTGTTATTTTTGCCTTGTCTTTAATTGTGAGTTGTGGCAGAAGCTGCTCCAGATCATAATCTTGGGAATTGTTTGGTTAAAGGGCACGCGACCAACAAGTGTGTCTTCTCAAAGAGCAAGACACCTCACTTTTTGCTAAGGGAGGTGAACGTATTCAATTCCTAGGATATTTCAAAGAGAAGTGGTGTGTAGAACTTGGTCTATCAAGGCCACAAAAGCTAAGCCAGGAGATTCTTATCCTTCTCCCCAGCCTCTCTTCAGGGAGGAAAACCTCAAGTGTTGAGCATGCATGTGGTAGTAGTCCCAACATGGTGTAATTGCGAATGACAATTTTGCTTTTCAACAACAAGAATTCAGGCTGTTGTAGTTATACAGTCACCAAATAGTAACTCAAATAGGAATAGAAAAGTAGCAAAAATCAATGGAGATCACAGTTCAGATTCATAAAACAGAAAGTTTAAAAAGTCCAAGATTTTCTCCAAGTGGGACGACAAAGATTTAATATCTGGTTGGTTTCCACCAACTCCTTAGTCGTGTCTCTGTCCTAGGCTGTATAAAGTATACATTAGTAATAACAAAATCATCAGAATCTTTCCAGGAGCTCTTTGGGGAGGGAGGATTCCATGAACTAGATTTGAATAAGAAAGGTCTCAGTATTGACTCAGGTTTGAACAATGATTCTCAAATGCCTGGGGGCTCACAAAAAGTAACCAGAGCTTAGTCAAAGGCAGCATGGGACTTGGGCTGAGAATGCACATAGAGGTATCTAGGTCTAGCTGACCCACCCAAGGACAAGGGATAGGAGCCTCAACAGAGCTCCCTTAATGGAGAACTCCCACTGCCTTAGGCTGCTTATAAAACAACAGTCTACACTTATTCTCTCTTTCTAATGAAGAAAGTTCAACTGAGAACCAACTATACCTGGAGAGCTCCCAGAAAGACATGCACCCTTGTGAAAACAGCTGTGAACTGGCCTGATGAAGATAACATTCATCCAACATAAAAAAAACCAACAACAACGAGAAGTCCTTATGGCACTTTAGAGACTAACAAATTTATTTGGGCATAAGCTTTCATTGGCTAGAACCCACTCAGCCCACGAAAACTTATGCCAAAATAAATTTGTTCGTCTCTAAGGTGCCACAAGGACTCCTCATTGTTTTCTCTGATTGTGACGTTATTGATATAAACTGGGACCATATAGAACATGGGTTGCAACCAAGGTCCTGTAGTGGCACCAAATCTTATGTAAAGGGGGTCATATAAGGTGTCTAAGACCAAGTTATGAGTTACTGATTATGATTATGCTGTCTGTATATCTGTATCATTTTGGTAGTTGAAGTTATGAGTATTGGCTGTATGCTGTCTATATTTCAAACTTATGCTGTGTTACTGGGAAAGATCCCAGACAAGTTGGTGTCAGCTCTGTTTAGCCTGCTTGATGGCCCATTAAGGACCATCACCTACACAATTGTCCCATCGAGAGAAGGCAGTTACGCCCTGTGACTCAGCAGGGTGTGCAGAAACTGGCCCATGTGACTGCAAACTCCATTTTGCTGTAACTTTCCACAGTAAGAACAAAGAAGTGTTTTTGCACCTGGAAAAGCCTATATAAGGCGGAGGCCTCATCTCCATTTGGTCTTCAATCCTGCTTCTTACCTCTGGAGGGATTTTGCTACAAGCTGAAGCTCTACACAAGGGACTGAGGACCCATCCCAGCGGGGGATGTTCTCCAGAGACTTGATTTGACCCTGCAGTTTACTCCATCACTGCTACAAGCCTGAACTAAGAACTTTGCCATTACTATATGTAATTGATTCCATTTAACCAATTCTAGCTCTCATCTCTATCTTTTTCCCTTTATGAATAAACCTTTAGATTTTAGATTCTAAAGGATTGGCAACAGCGTGATTTGTGGGTAAGATCTAATGTGTATATTGACCTGGGTCAGGGGCTTGGTCCTTTGGGATCAAGAGAACCTTTTTCTTTTACTGGGGTGTTGGTTTTCATAACCATTCATCCCAGGACGGGTGGCACTGGTGGTGATACTGGGAGACTGGTGTGTCTAAGGAAATTGCTTGTGTGACTTGTGGTTAGCCAGTGGGGTAAAACCGAAGTCCTTTTTGTCTGGTTGGTTTGGTTTGCCTTAGAGGTGGGAAAACCCCAGCCTTGGGCTGTGACTGCCCTGTTTGAGCAATTGGTCCTGAATTGGCACTCTCAGTTGGGTCCCGCCAGAACCGCAACGTCACACTGATATAGACTAAAACAGCTACCACTCTGAAACCTGTTCATCCAACATGTTTTCCTGGACATATTTTAACAGCAGCAATCAAAATAGTATAGAGAAGTGGGAACTGACTGCATCTAGGAACTGCAAAGAAAGACTAATAATCAGGACCTAATTAATCTTGCATATTGCCTGAGACTGAGACACCTATTGCTAACAGTGTTCTCATAATAAGTTCATCGTGGCGTGGCTGGCTCTGTGCTCATCTGAATTCTCTGTGTGGAGCTGAATTGTTGGGAACTGTGTGCTACCTATCTTTGCCCTCCGCCTGCAGAATCAAGCGGGGCTGCACGCAAAGTTCAGCTGGTCACAACAAACTAGAGGCTCTTCAACTAACAGGTCTTGCCGTTTCCTGCATGAAGTCCATTCTTATGGATGCAAAAACATCTTTGCACTGAGGCAAAGTCCAGAATCTATCAGAGTCTATCAGACCTGCATGCTGCCTATATTGCTATACGAGTGAGAAACCTGGACCCTCTTATAGGCAGGCTTGGAGCAGCTTGAGGCATTCCATATGCGCTGTCAGTACCAAATCCTAAGGATAAAACGTCTTGACTTTCTGCAAAATGTCATAATCTCATAGAGATCTTGCCTTCCTTCAATCACTTGGGTTATTGCTGATTATGTACTCTATGTATCATATGACTTTAAAAACACAGTTTGTTTTTATGGATAATCTAAGCACTGTACCCAGATGTACAGACTCTTTTCCTAGCCTATGTATTATACAATTTTTATAATTTTTATTATATAATTTTATTATATAAATATATAATTTTTATTATATAATTTTTTTAACATTAGCTTTAATAAAATTTTTTAATCTGAACGTCTCAGTCACCAAAGAATGTATCCTCACAACAGCCCTGCGAGTTAGGAGGTAAAGGGCCAGATTTTCAAAGGTATTTAGATGTCTATAACTGCAGATAAGTGCCCCGTGAGATTTTTCAAAAGCTCGTAGGTGCCTAACTCCCATTAGGTATGTTCCCATTGGGAGTTCAATGCCTGAACACCTTTGGAAATTCCACGAGACATGTAAATACCTTTGCAAAACTGGCATTGTCCTCCTTTTACAGATGGGGAACTGAGGCACAGAAAGATTCAGCGACATCACGTTCACACAGAAATCTGTGGCAGAGCCAGATTTTGAACCCTCAGCCTCAGCCCTGAGATTTAGCCACAAAACTAGCCTTCTTTAAAATGGTGCCGATTTTAATAATCATTCATAAATAATGGGGCGGCTAAACACCAAAATCATTTTCTGACTCTCAGACTTTAAGTCCAGAAGGGACCATAATGAACATCTAGTCTGGCCTGCACACTGCAGGCCACAGAACCTCACTTGCCCACTCCTGCAATAGACCCATAGCCTCTGGCTGAGTTACTGAAGTCCTCAAATCTTGATTTAAAAATGTCAAGCTACAGAGAATCCACTGGGTGCTCTAGTTCCAACCAGACCTGTGCCCCATGCTACAGAGGAAAATGAAAACCCCCTAGGGTCTTTGATGTGTGAGACATCAGCAGCAAACACCCAACCAGCCAGGGGATTCTCTGGGACCCAGAAAGAATATTGGGAAGGCTCATTTTAAATTGTTTGCTGAATTCTTACTTTTCCTGGACATGTTCCCTTTCAGTGCTCTTTGTAAAGATGGGAAGGGGCTCCCTATGGTTAGCATTTTAAATGGACTTTTTTGGAGAGCTTTATATGCCGTTGTTTTTTCAGGATGATCTAGCATAAGTTCTAACAACAGCTGCTAATTTTATTTGGCAGGGGTTGAGAGAAGGAGATTGTTAGTGGTCAATTTTTTCCCAACGTACAGGCATTCAGCAGTGGATGCTAAGCTGGTGATCTGTTTTCTGGTGGTCTGCCCTTTTGGGCAGAAGGCCCAGGTAAGATTCCTCGTCTCAGTCATTAACAGTCTACTGCAGGCAGTACACAGCATGGGAGTGAAATCTCCAGCTGATGCTGCATCACACTATTCAGAGAAAGAAAAGAGACAGCAATGTCAAGTCCATTCTCCCTACAGCAGGGTGTAGCCCCTAGAGACTCACTCCGTGCATTGCAGAGAGGGCCAGAAAGGAGCAATTTTGCACTAAATAATTAACAGAAGAATGCAGGTGTTGGGAGTCCACAGGGATTAGACCAGGAATTTCGCCTCAATTTCCAGCCTAGTGTTACAGGGCAGATTCAGTGTTTCTCTTTGAACCCGCAAAAGTCCTTCCCCCACAGAAGACAGGACCAGCACCTGAGGAGAAGAACAAGCATTATGCTGGCCCTTTGGAGTCCCCTGGAGCAGGAGGCGGCATGTCTGGGGGAGTCCTACACCTGGACAACCCCCTGCTGCTGCAATCCCCAGAGAGGCCGTGGCTGCAAGGAGCACCAGGAGGACTGTCCTCCCAAATAGAGGAGATTCACGCTGCTGCCTCTCAGTCCCTGTGCCGTCCCAGCACCAGCTCCGGGATGCATTTGGCCAAAGGTCCCCAGTAGCTCTGGCACTGGTTTTTGATGCTTTGACTGTTCCATGAGTAGAAACAAAAATCACAAAGAAGCAGGAAATGACCAGAATATGCACATGCAGCAAACTTCATCTAAAACCGATTGGCCCAAAGCTGGGCTGGCGTCAGTTGGGACAGAAGCAGCTGGATTATGCAACCAAGGGCAAGTTGCTCAAGAGCAAAGTTATCAAGCCATTAACCCCCTTGCAATGGTGTCAGTCAGTGGCCTGTGGACTCTACGACACTCTGAGGTGCAACCCAGACCAGTGAGGGGCTCTGCAACCTGGGGTGCCTCACAATGCTTTGCTGCCGTAGCTCCCAACGCGGGCTCCTCACAAACAGCCTGCTGAGTGTCTGTGTGTAGCCACAGCCCTGGGCCAGCTACTCTGACCCCAACAGCCTGTTAGCAGCACACCCGCCCCCAGCTGCCTTGGTTACTACTCACAGGGTGACCCCAACACACTCTCAGTCCTGTATTTCCCCCAAGAAACCTGTTCTGCACTGTTCATCCTTCTCCTGGACAGCCCAGATACATTAGGTCCGTTGTCCCTCTAAGGAGATCAGCACACAACAGTTTCCTACCCCAAATGGAGTTATCCACGCAGCTCAGTTTAAGTTTCCAGTTCAAACATAACACTGGATTAGTTTTAATTAAAGAGTAAAACAAGTGTATTTAACTACAGAGAGAGATGTTAAGTGAGTACAAGTAAAGGCATTCAAGTCAGAAACGGTTGCAAGAGAAATAAAGATAAAATGTTTTCTAAACTGAACTGGACTTGGTTCAAGGTGAAATTCTTCCCACAGATCTCCACCAACATTGCTGACCCAGTTTCAGACCAGGATCTGTTGCCAAAGTCCAATGGCTGTGTCTTTTGTCTTCTTAGGTAAAAAGGAGAGAGGTGGACAGGGAGAGATAACGGGGCAGAGAGGCAGGTTTGCCCCTCCCTTGTATAGTTCAGTCACTCTTTGAAATGCATTTTCTTGAGGTTTAGCCCTAGATAAAATTCATTCCCACTGCGAAGTTGGCGTCAAGGAGTCTTGGGGTGGACAAGGTTCCATGCTGTTGTTCGCTAAGATGCAGATCTGTTTGTTCTCACCCAAGAATGGTCACTCAATAGGTGATGGCCCATCAGCTTTGATGACACCTAGCTAGAGGAATCAGCTTGTCCTTTATCTTTGAGAAACAGGTTTACCCAGTCCCCAGATTTGTCTGATAAACACAATTCAGTCATGATTTCAGCTTACGTTTATAACTTTATGTGTAAGGTTACTACACACATCTCATCAGGATATTATTGACCAGTGAATTATTCGTTTAAAAAAAATAGATTCCTCACAAGGCGTATTTTGTACAAAAATTACTACAATAGTGTGTGTGTGGGTCAATACGGGGGTGCACTCCATCACAGCTTCGTCTAAAAGGGGTGCTTGATGGGAATCTACATGGGTAGAACCTAGAATTAAAGATTTACACATGCATTTACCACTTGCTTGTGACTCAACAGTTAAGTTCTGGGGAGGGAAAGCAATGAAGTGTTTCGCAGGTACAAGGAGGCACCCTGTATATTTAGATATTGCTAAAGTAGAACTAGGTTGTGGCATGACTTAAAGGCCTGATAGCCTTCAATTAAGACTTGTACATCTGAACTGAGAACACATCCGTGTCACCTTCAGAAGGTTAAAGGAAAAGCAGTAATCACAGGGGACTGGGGAAGGCATTTTGATGGATTAATTTATACAGGCTGTGGCTCCCAGCTAGAGGGGAGGACGACAATTAATTTTCCGAGGCATTTAACAGGCTGAAGGGTGACCTAATCAGCTTGCAAAGCTAAGTATTATCTGCCAGCCTCCTCTTCCCTGCACGCAATCAGAACAGAGCAAAAGTGCAGGCTCAGTTGAAATTGTCAGGAATCTCAAACAATGCCCTAATCCTCCTTTGGCCTGCAGGATTAACGCGCAAACAAGGCTCCCCCCTCCCACTTCACTCCGTTTGCTGCTGCTGGATTGCTGCAAGAGAGTGTACCATAATGTCCCCGCGGATCGTGCAAAGCAAATCTAAATTATGTTTGATCTGCTGGGAAAAGGGGTTAGTGATGACAGATAACTTGGAGATTGGAGTTTTCTGAAGGCACAATATTTCTCTTGGCTTTAGCAAGGCTAAATCCCTCAAAAATCAGGGCTTTATCAGTGTGCACTTTCAAAAGCCATTTGGAATAAAAAGAGAATCTCTCATTGGGTTAAGGAACTTTGACTTCAAATTACTGGGGACAACTGAGAAAGGGACAAGCAGAAGCAAAGATTAACTTGCCCCTTCAGGCAGAGTATAAATAGATTGTTTATTACATCAAAAAAAAGAATTGGAGATTTTCATTTTGTTCATAAAGTGATTTGTTCAGCCCTTGAAGCCAGAAGTAGAAATGCCGGCACCAATGCATTCAGATGTGAGCAGTGTACCTGAAAATTGAAATAGCTGCTTTCTACAAACCTTCATTACACTTATTGTTTGAATCGCAACCAAATGAGCACTCATTCTCCACTCCCCAGCCCTAGTTTTCGGATAGAGTAAGGACATTGAGTTAATTGGGGTTACTCTTGATTTAGTCAGGCAAATACTCCTGATCCAAAGCCAACTGAAGTCAACTTCAGTGAGCTTTGGCCCAGGGCCTGGGGAGAAGATTCAGGTCCAGTATATTCACATGTGAGTACAATTCTGCTTTGTAAAGTGAAATAGCCCCTTCTTGCTCAACACATCTGCTCCCTGCTCACAGTCATAGCTATTGAGTGAGGAAAAAGGTAAACTTTTAGTGCTTTTGATTGATAGGAGTCCTGAAGAAGCAAAAGTGCTATGGGAGAGCGAGCTGGATTCTATTACTTTTCACTCAGCAGCAGGAATGCCAGCTCCTGGGGCAAAGAATGGCCCAGTTTCACTTGTGCAACTCCACTGGAGACAATTAGTTACACCTATGCAGGACCATGGACCATGCAGGTGTAACTGGGGACATTCTGATTTTGTCTATAGAATCTTCACTGTTGGTGATAATGCAAGTGAAAGAATCCAGCCTGATTTTCAGATCCCAGGGGGAATTTGCAGGGCTAGAGTTAGAATAGTCAAATGGGAACAGATCCTCAGTTAGTATAAATCCCTGGATTTCAGTAGCTGTGGTGATTGACCCAAATGAATTAGAATTTTGATCTGGAAACCAGCGAGGCAATAAAAATGTGATTTCACAATGCAGATTTTACAGTCACTGTCTGGAGTACACGCCCTGCTCGATCATAGATCTACAATTGATACAAATGGAAGTGCTGCACATAGCATGAGACTGAAATATGCAGAAGAGATTTGAATGGTGGAGAAGAATGGACCCCAGGGTACACATTTACTGCAAAAAAATTGGGTTATTAACTCAGACTAACTAACCCACATTAGCTAACTCAGGTTAAAACAGCAGTGAAGACACAACAACCCAGCTTTTAATTTGGGTCAGCAGCTGGAGTTCCACCTCACGCTCCCCTGCAGGTTTTAATTTGAGCTGCTGGCCCGAGTTAAAGGCTAAATTGCAAAGTCTTCATTGTTATTTTAAGCCAAGTTAGCTAATCCGAGTTAGCTAACCCGAGTTAAGAACGCACCTTTTTTTGGCAGCGAAGATGTCCCCCGAGAGAATTTGGCCCTTAAAAATTAAACTACCTACATGCTTAGTTTTGCTTTAACCATTTCTGGGGGAGAGAAAAGTTCTGCAGGAATGCATATATTCCCCTTCACTTGAAAGGCAAGAGCTGTTGAGAAACTTTTTCAGAGCCCCTCATGTAGACTAGGTGGAATTACAGGTCACTTGGAAAATGAGCCGCTAAATATGAAGTGAATGATGGGAGATTCCCTGCAGCTTATCTGCCCTTTCCAGCTTCCGAACATTATTGCAGCTAGCACAAAGCAGAAAGCCTCACAATGACGGCCTAAATTTGGATCCCATTTCACCGATGTTAAATGGGGTAGAGAAGCAAACCCAGATGCCTTTGCCAATGCTCTCTCTTTCTCCTTTCACACACAAAAGGAAGCGGCATTAACAGGCAGAAGTGGCTTTTATGCTGCCAGTCATCATAGCCAGTTCACAGAAGGAGGTTAACGCTTGAGGGCAATGAATGTTTAAGAGAATTTGTGGTTTAATAAGGAGCTCTCCAGGCGAGATGCTTACAGTTCAAGGATAGCATCATCAGGCTTAACCCTTTTATGGATCAGGAGCAGAGGGCTGAGAAAATGTCCTCCCCAAGTGAGCTATTAATGCCAGAGATTTCTTTCTTTTCTCAAATATAGTATCAAGGAAACAAAAGTAAACTGACCTCTGTGCCCAGGGAACCAGGCATTTCAATACAAATGGGCCTAAAAAGAAGTAGATCCTAAAAGGAAAAGTTGGTGAGATCAAGATGGAGCTGAATATCTAGGCCTTGTATCCAGATTAGCAGACAGCCACAGGAAGATGGCAGTAGGCATTTTCAGAGGGGGATTCCCATAGACTTTACTCCTCAACTGGGAAGGTCCAGCTTGCTGGCTCGGTTCCGGTGGAACCACAGGACAGACGGCAAGGGCAATCCAGCCAACTCTTTTGTCTTGGAGGTCCACAGCGGAGAGGATATTTCAGACCCAGATTGTTCATTTTAAATGTATACATTAACAAGTCAGTCTGGAACACATATGGTCTTTGAGGGTGTGCTCCCTTCCCTCCATGTGGAGAATTCCCTGCCTTGTTGAGGGGCTTGGAAGGGGTAAGACGGGAAAGACTCCTTGGCTACACTTCTAAGCACGCCCTTTTCAGGGAACATCACGGTATTATCTAAAACCCACATTGTGCTAGGTGCTGTACAAACATATAGTATGAGACAGTCCTTGACCAGAAGCCCCTGCAGTCTAAATAGACAAGACAGACTAGGTGAGGGAGAAAAGGATACAACACACAAGCTGCAGATGTGGGATTAAGGCACAGAGAGACTAAAGCCAAGATCCACAAAGATATTTATGCTCTTAATGTCCACGAAAAGCAATAGGTCACACTGGGACTCTCAGCGGTGCCATACCCACGCGGCTAGGTTTGTGGTTCAAAGGAGTGTCAGCTGACCAATTCGCACAGCTTGGGCCCTTATCCCATGTCAAACACATCACACTAATGAATGCCCGTCCCCTCCTCCATCCCTTCTGCACGAAACGTCTTCCCCAAATTGATTTGAATGGACGCTGGTCAACCTCAACCTTCCATCCATTCGCAAATTGCCACGTGATACAGGCTAGGCCAGTGGCCGCTTAGTGACTCATTAACCTCTCCTGGTCACTCATCTTATTTTAAAAAATCCAAACAACTATGAAGCCGTGAAACTGTACACTTAGCAAATACATACAGCCTTGTGTTCCTGTCCCAGCCATCCGTGTCCACCTTCTCCCATTGTGACCTACTGTACTGTAATAAGTTAGAATATCTTAATATGAGTTTTTAAATTAAACTGTATCATTATTAAAGATGGACGATGGCATTTTATGTTTGGAAAGGTTATGTATGTAAGATTCAGAGACATGAATTATTCTTCAATCATTGAGCTTATCAAAAGCATATTCCCCACCCCACATCCCCAAGTTAGCATCCAGCCCTGACCCCAAGGGCGCTATCTTTAGGAGAGCTTCTTGATAGTTATTCATCCAGTTTAGACGTTGAGATACGGAACTGAGGAATCTCAACATCCTGTGCTCCTATGTCATCACGCTTTTAGATTATGTCCAAGGGCTGGATCAATTTTTAGCCCATTGATTTGAGCCAGCAAGAGAGACTGCACCACGATGTGGACCATTCAGTAGTAGGTGGGAAAAATTAGCTTAAATCAGCTTGTAATTTTAAATTTTTGATGTGCCTTAGAATTAGACTGGAATGTAACAGTGTGCCAGTGTGCCCAGATATTATAGAATGTCCAAATCCAGTGTGGTCCAGATCTTTCAAAATAGCACATGGCCAGCTTGTGGCTAGTGCACAAACTCCTGTGCTTGCAAATATGGATGCATGCGCACAAAAGTTTTGGGTGTGCACAAAAGTGCCCACACTTTTGAAGAGCGGGGTCTATTTATTTCTTCTTCTCTTTTCTCTCTTGCTTATTACCTTAAAAATAAATGTCTTTCCCAGAGGTGCAATATATATACCACTGATGTTGTTGTACCCATTCTTACTTATTTATTCCTAGATACTTCACAACTTTCAAAGCAAAGATTCTTTAAGTGTTTGTTTAAAACCAAATAGGCCTGATTCTCAGCCCTGGTCTACAGTGAGGGTGTGGGGGAGGGAGATCGACCTAAGATATGCAACTTCAGCTATGAGAATAGTGTACCTACGAGAATACCGTAGCTGAAGTCAATGTATATAGGTCTACTTACTGCGGCATCTTCACGGTGCTGAGTCGACTGCTGCCACTCCCCTGTCGACTCCGCTTGCGCGTCTCACGGTTGTGGAGTACCGGAGTCGACAGGAGAATGCTCGGGGATCGATTTATCACGTTTACACTGTCGATCCGGCAGGTAGTGTAGACGTACCCTCAGTTACAGCTTGTCTACACATAGCTATTTCTGAATAACTCCATGTGTGAACACACTTAGTCCAGAATAGAAGTGCTTTGCTCCTCTTTAGCATGATTCACTGCTGTGCTAGGTTCTTTCATGGATTAAGCTAAACAGGAATAAGTGTCCACACAAGGGGCTATTCCGGAATAGCTACTGGGCTTTAAACGTACACCCTACGTTCATCCAAATTAACTTTCAAGTATAGACAAGGAGCCTTTCACTGTAATTTATACCCACTTTAAGGCTCCTTTGCCATGCCAGAGCAGTGCAAAGAGGTCTTAGTGTATGTAAGAATCAGGCCCAAATGTCGCTGTTGTAAGCGTAATGCAGTAAGATTGAATTCTGTGACAGTGATCAACATACACGACTGATATGAAGCTTGTGCAATACATGTTTCTTCTGTTCCTGCGTCTGGTACTGAGCTGCTGGATGAGTTACTTCACCTCCCACACCTTATATGTCTTGTCTGTGGAACGTGTAAGCTCTCTAGGGCAGTGACTTCTCTTCCTATCAGTTTGTAAGAGACCTACCACAGGAAGGTGATTTCATTTGGGACCCAGAGGTAATACTGAGAATATCTGACACGCTCTTGTGTTTCTTCCTCTTGTACGAAATGCCTAGCACAGTACAAGGAGGTACAAAACCTCCCAACTGGCAGAAACATTGATTCTTTTGGGGACCTGACTCAGTTCTGCTCACAGGCTGGCACCTAAGCAGCAGGCACAAAGCAGATCAGTGACAGCAAGTCGCCTGTAATTGCCCCATCTCACAGTGGCACGTGCAATTTAGGGCGTCCTTTGTAATGAGCGTTCACCACTTAGCAGGCTCAGCAAATCACCCCAATGTCAGGATTAGGCAGATAGCAGGTAGCTTCCAAGCAGGGCCAGCTCTGGCTTTTTTGCCACCCCAAGCCAAAAAAACCCAAAAAACCTGTGGGCTGGCCGGAGCAGCAAAGGGGGAAAAACAAAATAACCAACCTGCGGGCCGGCCGGAGCAGCGAAGGGGGAGGGGGAAAAAAATCTGCAGGACGGAGCAGCAAAGTGAGGGGGGGGGGGGAACCTGCGGGCCGGCCAGAGCGGCGAAGGGGAAAAAGAAATAAAAACAAAACCTGCGGGGCGGACGGAGCACAGGTGCAGGGGGACTCCCTGCCCTGCAGATGTGCCCCGGGCAGCAGAGTGCGCGCCCCAGCTAGCGGGGGGGAGAGAGAGAAGGGGGCAGCCAGGGCTTCCTTCAGCGGGGCATTCGCCATGCCGCCTGCCTGGAGGGCTCCGCACTGCTCCGGTCGGCGGGCAGGGAAGGACGCAGGCTGCCCTGCTGGGCTTGCTACAGACCTGGCACCACTCCCAGCAGGGCGCTCCCCTCCTCTGCGCTGCTGCTCCCTACAGGGCGGCCGGAGCAGTCAACCAAAAAGAAAAAACCTGCAGGGGCAGCCGAAGCGGCGAAGCAAAAAATAAAAAAAAAGGATTGGGTGGAATGCTGCCCCTTGGCATCTACCACCTCAAGCACAAGCTTGCTTGGCTGGTGCCTGGAGCCGGCCCTGCTTCCAAGATCTCCAGCAGGCAAAGGACAAGCGGAAACGGGCTGCCCAATGTCCGCGAGTCGAATATCTGACAAAGAGTTCTGGAATAGGATTGTTTTAATCTCACCCATTCCTCCCGCTGCATCTCTTCCTGCATTAAGCATTGCAGTTCTTCACAGCATGATACTTAGCTAGATGCTGGCACCATTTCTTCTTCAGGCAAGCAAAGGGTATTTGCTGTGCTGACAGGAACGAACAGGAAAGATGAGGGATTCTCAGGCCCAGGACTGCATGGTAGGATAAAGTTTCAGGACTCCTCTTTGATCAAGCCATAATGCAGCCCCTGGCCCTGCTAACAGCTCCCCCTAGGGGGTCACACCTGGACCTGGGCAGAGCTTTTCCACACAACTTTTTTGGAGGGCAGCAGAGGGAAAATGCAGATTTAGCAAAATGCTTCCAGACTTCCTGTTGAATTCACGAAATTGTTCATGTCAAAAGAACCTAGAAAATTCAGAAAAAAAACCAAAACCTTTTATGGGGTTTTGGTTTGAAAGGACTTTTCCTGTCAAATTTTCCATTTGTTTTATAATTATTTTTTAAAGTTCATTAAATAAAACCTTTAAAATGGTCAAAAGTAAAAAAAAAAAGTGTTTCACTTCACCCTCAATTATTATTTTATCTCTACTTTTTGATTCACTAGACTGGTTTGAAAATATCATTCTTGCTTCTGCCCAAAACCATTTTTTGTGTTTTGTGTTTTTTGTTGTTGTTTTGTTTTGTTTGCTCAGAGTTGCCAGGGATCCAAAAAAATCTGCTCTTCTGAACTGCAGCGAGGCACTGAAGGTGACCACTGTTTGTCCTAGACCATTCCCTGCTAAAACAAACAGCCAAGGAATCTTGCTGGATGCAGTGTTGAGCCCTGGATACTACAGAGAAAAGGAGGCTGAGCTTATTGGACCAGCTCCTGCTGGTGAGAGAGACACAGACTCTTTTTCAGATCTGGGAAACTACCTCAGAGTGCTGTCAGGTGGAATGACCTCTTCGACAGAAATGGCATCTTAATGTGAGCACTGTATTTTAAGACTGAGCAGTGAAATCCTTACAGTGACAGTCTGAGAGCATTTGGTTCTGATCAACAACTGCAAAGCCATTGCTTTGCATAATTCCACTGTGATTTCCCTTCTCCGCTGCATGTTCAAAGACACCAGCTGGCTCCTCAGCTTCAGGCAACACACAAGCTCCAGAAATTCAGAAATCCAGGGCTGGATTATTCAGCCAGATTCCGAGTCCTTGAGACAGGAGCCAGAACACAGTTGTGTGCCGCTCTAAATGTGAAATTAGGAAACAATATAAGAAAATTGCAAGGAATATTCATACGTGGAAGTCAGATGAACGGCTTGCGAATACTGCAATCACGAACAATAGCAAGAGATGAATAAAAAGAAATGAGGAGTCGTTAGTTAGCACTGACACTCATCTTCTCCCAATTTCTTCATCTACTGCCTCCCTCGAATGGTATTTAGAAACTGATTTTGTTTATCAAACCCCCACTGAATTCTTATATGCCTTTTAAAAAAATGTATATCTAGTCAAGTGCCAGGCACTAAATCCCACTCACAAAATGGCATAGAGTAAAAAAAAATATCAACGTCTAAGGTGGACAGCTAGACATCAGAAAGGCTATTTGGAAAATAATTATTTGAGTTTAATGATTAAAGCAGCTGGTATGCTCTGGCCTCTTATTACGCTAATCTTAGCTGTCACCTTGTGCTGCCCCAGTTGTTTGTTGCATCCACCTGTTATCTCTTGTCTTGTTTTTAGTTACACGTATACATGAGTCTTGGAACAGAGGTGGTCAAACAGCTTGCAGCGCAATCTCATCTTTCAGGAAATCTCAGCTCAACTCCAGTGCTTGGTTCCCAGAGAGCAACTCTGACTCAAGAACTGACTTTAATCAGAGGCCAAGGCAGACAGCAAACTCTTCTGCTGCTCACACAGCTCCCTCTCTGAGGGCCACTCACTGCCACCACATACTACGCTTCATAAGAACTAACTACAACACAGCATGTCTCCCTAAGAGTCAAATCTTGTTCACACACTAAGGGCTGGTCTACACTACAGGGGAAAATCGATCTTAGATATGCAACTTCAGCTAAAGTCGAAGTATCTAAGATCGAATTACTCACCGTCCTCACAGCGCGGGATCGATGTCTGCGGCTCCCCCTGTCGATTCCGCAACTCCGTTCGGGTTGGTGGAGTTACGGAATCGATATAAGCGCATTTGGGGATCGATATATCGCATCTAGATGAGACGCGATATATCGATCCCCGAGCAATCGATTGCTACCCGCCAATACGGCGGGTAGTGAGGACGTACCCTAAGAAAAAGAATTTGGAAGACTGTAACAGCGCCACCTGGTGACCAGGTGTGCTGGAACTAGAAGTGCTGAGGGGGGCCACAGCACCCCATGGCATGAAGTAGTAACAACAACAAAATACATGGTTTCCGCCTTCTGCACCCCCACTACAGAACTTGTTCCAGCACCACCGCTGGTGACACCTGCCATAATAGTACGTTCATCTGACAAAATGAGGCCCTAGCCCAGTGGCCCCCAAACTATGGGGTGCACCCCCTAGGGGGCACATAGGAACGTCTGGGGGGTTGTGGACTCAGGCCAGCCACCAAGGGGGGCAGGGAGGGACCACCATTCAGCCCCATTCTGCCCCTGGCCACGGCCCCAGCTCCAGGCCCTGCGCCCAGACGCGGCTCTGTCTCCAGCCTTGGCCCCAGGCTGCTGCTCTGCTCCCAGCCCCGCCCCCAGCCTTGGGGCAACCCTTAAAAGTTTGGGGATCACTGCCCTAACTCCTACTGGGGCTGCTAGGGGACCAGACTAACAATTAGCAGGTGAAGCAAGGTCCAAATTAATGTGACACCATGTTGGGGAAATAATTGAGTGAAATTCTGGCTCCATTGAAGTCAGTGGCAAAACTCCTCCTGCCTTCAGTGGGGCAAAGATTTCATCCTTATGTCCACATAGCACTCCAGGCTCCAGCAGGCTCCCCAAAATGTTTACTGACAGATCCAGAGAGGAATATCTTGGCCTTTCCTCCAAATGCAGCTACCTAAGGGGTAAAACGTGGCAGCTCTTTTAACAGCAGAGGCGAGAAGGGCTGGCAGGAGTAAGAAAGGAGAAAGAGTGAAGGGAAAGGTGGAAAGGAAGTAGGACAGAAAGCAGATCAGAGAGAAGCAGAGTGTGGGGCAGACTGTGTAGGGAGTGTGAGGCTGGGCAGTTGAGGGGCTGCAGTGGCAGGACAAGGAACACATCATCAGTGACAATAAAGCAAAAAAGGGAGGGGAAATCCAGAGTAGAGTATAAATGTCACTGCTTAGTGAATGTCAGGAGACTGTGAAGGCTCCTACAAGCTGCTCCTGCTGTCCCCTATGCGGAGAGATGTGCAAACTATTAATAGCATCACCACGTTCCCCAGAGAGATGTTTGCTTCTCTTGGTGATACCCAAGCCCAAGGTCTATAACCATCCCTCTTCAGCAAACAAGGGACAGAGGTCACTGCCAGTGCAGAAGATCAAATCAGTCACATCACTATCGCTATCCGTCTCTTGGCTGTGCTAAGAGGTTTTCACACTGATCATGCCTAGACCTGGGAAAATTCAGTTTTAATCAATGTCATTGACTTCACCCGACATCCTTATACACCATGGAAAAAAGTGCCTCTTGTTGATCATGAGAGAGGGCTTCAAAATGCTGAAAGTTCTTCATGAACGGGTTTGAAAATTCAAAGTGTTGATGAATGTTTTCCACCAAAAAATGTTGCACTGAAATTTTGAAATGCCCAAAATTTTCAGCCAGCTGTATTGATAATCATTGTACACAGAGTGGGAAGGTAACATATGCTCTTGTTGACAACTGGGACCCTGTTTTGACATCAGTTCTACCACTCAATTATTAACAACGGATGTTTGGGATAGGATGGTAACACATCTGGGGCCATCTTCGAATGCCAGTGTTGGAGCAGTGCTGCACTGTGGCAAGACGACACTCAGAACTTCATGGTGATAGTTTTACCCTTCCTGCACTCAAGGCATAGGCTCCCACCACTTGAGCTAAAGGAGAATCCCCTCCAGCAACAGCGATGTGTGTCAATATGAATCATCAGCTGTGCTGAGACCACTGCCTATCCCAGAGCTATCTCCTTGTGCCCCTCATCTGACTGTCTAGCTACTTGTTGTCTCTTGTTGTTTATTCAGCTTCTAAACTCTATTAAGCAGAGACAGTCTATGTGCCTAGCACAGTAGGGTCCTGGCCAATGACTAGGGCTCCTAGGTATTACTTCACTATAAGTCATTATAAAACAAAGTGGTGTTCTTTTTCTTAATTTTGATTTTTACATTCATTCCATTTTAAATTAATTAATTTCTGAGTTTGATTTAAAAAAAATTTCACACTGATGCAAAAAATCAGAAGTCAGTAAAAAAATTAGGAAAGAAACATTGATATCATCTGTTGTAATTCAGAAAAAAAAAGTCCAGGGCCAGACCCTGAGCTGGTGTCACTCACTGTAGCTCCATTGACTTCAGTAGAGCAGTACTGATTACACCCTCTGAGCATCTGGCCTCCAATCTTCCCATGCCTGTATCCCTGACATGGTAACATACACAACACCAGGCCAGTTGATGCCTTCTGTTCTGAGCTCAGTGGAAAGGAATTTCAGCCTACCCTGAATGTGAGAGCTCCAATGCTTGCCCCTACCAAGAACTATCTTGTCAACTTTCCACCCTGGCCAGCTGAGGCCAACCGGGGCAGGGTTCACCTGCACCACGGGACCAGTCAAGGATACCCTTATGCAACTTCACCATGGGAACCTCCTTGCGGGATGCACTGCCCAATATGTTGTCATGTTAGGCCGAGTGCATCACTGTGCACATCATTTCCAGTTCTTACATAAGAACTTCTCATATTTACAAACTCCCGGGACCTTCATGCTCTCTGAGCAACCAAGATGCTTAGACAGAGATCTGCTAAGCGTATAGCCAGCCACTTAATGGTTTTTTAAAATCCAGCGGGCGTGCTGTATCTGATTGGATAACCTAGCAGCTCACAGGGCTTCCCTAGCCATCGGTTCACTGGACACTTCTGATCTATCTTCACAGGCAACATAGATAATTCAGCCTCTCCCCGGGTACAGCTCAGCGGGTTAGTCAGGTATTGAATTGTGTTCATCCTTCTGTGATAATGTCAAACATGCCATCCTCCAATACATCAATCTACTTGGACAGGTGACTCAT
Organism: Gopherus evgoodei; assembly: GCF_007399415.2. NCBI lineage: Eukaryota > Metazoa > Chordata > Testudines > Testudinidae > Gopherus > Gopherus evgoodei. The sequence continues at coordinate 218,461,763 of NC_044324.1, read as the reverse complement.
TTACATTAGACTGGAATTTCCAAAAGAAGCTAGGGGAGTTAGGAGCTCATCTGCCACTGAACTCCAGGCATGTCTATTTTACTTCTCATATCTACTAGATTTTAACAGAAAGAAAAGCCTGCTTTTGCATAGGAGACTTTCCCTTCGAAGAAATCTAATGACCAGGTTTTCTTTCCCCTAATTTTTTCTCCTTCAGTTTTATTCTCGCTCTTTCTTTGTGGCATCCCAGCAAGTCCAATAGCCATTGTCAAGCAAAAGTCAGGAGAATGCGGGGAAGCAAGTAAACACATAAATCTAGCCCTCACAAAGAGTTTTTTGTTTGTGTGTGTTTGATTCCCTGAAATAAAAAAGTGAAAAAATCAGGGGGTGGGGGGTGAGACATCATACATAGGGAGAAGATTTCTGATAAAGAGCTTTAATCTAGCAGATTTAGACAGAACAATATCTGACAACTGCAAGATGAAGCTAGACAATTCAGACTAGAAATGAGTTGCATATTTCCAAAGATTAGGGTAATTGACAACTGGAACCACTTACCGAGGAAAGTGGTGGATTCACTTGAAGTTTTTATATCAAGACTGAATGTCTTTTTAAGAGCTCTGACTGAGCTCAACCAGAAGTTATTGGCCTGGTGCAGGAATTACGGGGAGAGATTCTGTGGTCTGTGTTATACAGAAAATCATAATGGTCCCTTCTGGCCTCAAAAAAACCCAGATGAATTGGAGACCCCGGTTTCGGAACATCTGACAGGAGAATGGTTACCTAACTAGAACTGATTTTTAGTTACTGGTAAGAGCCAGCAATTCTGACATGCAATTTGCACAACCAGTCAAAATGATGATTTACCCAAAGGAACTTCTCACAACATAGTGATTGCTGTAGCCAAAGTTTTCAAACCTGAGTACCTAAAATTAGATTCCAAGTCCATATTTAGGCACCTAAGGCCCAGTGCCTCAGTGGGAGGTTCAGTGCCTAGAGATCTTTGAGACTCTGGGCCCAAGTGTCTGGTTTCCAAAGATGCTGATCCCTGCTAACTGCAGCTGACTTGGGAGTCTAACTTTAAACACCCAGGACCCCATTGAGTAAAGAGGCATAATTATCTGCATTGCTACCTTTGTCTGGGAAACAGCTTTGGCATGGGACAGCAAAATGTCTTGTTTTCCCCCCCACTCCATCAAGAAGTGATCTTTAGGCCCAACATCCATTTTCAAGCCTGGGGCCCCGATTCAGGAGCGCCAGCCCTCTTAGGGAAGCATTTAGTTCAGCCTCATTGAAGTGAAGCACATTGTGGTGGCTCAGCTAAAGCAGCGCCCCCTTGTGGACTTTCTGGGTGCCCTGATGTGGCCATACATCTCATCAGGGCTGGGGGTCTCTATCTCTGGAGTCCACTGAGGCAGGCTCTGGCTCACCAGCTAATTGTCCCTTCAATCTGACCTCCTTCCTGCAGATGTTGATGGACTCAGCCCCAAAACATTTAACAAAAAGCAAACCTGGCTCAATAGTGAGCCATCCGCCCAGCCTTCAGAGGGGAGGAGGGGGATATTCCTGCCCTTTCCTTTGGCCTTGATTCCCAAAGAGTCTCCAATTTGTGTTGCACTTGCTCCTTGGGGAGTCTAACTGTTCCTCCCCAGTGGCTGCTGTAGCTAGCAGGCCAACCTCTCTGCAAGCAAAGCCCCCTTCAGGCTGAGCTCCATTCTCACCAGTCAGCCCCAAAGTGAGCCAGGGTCTCTCTCTTTATTCCCCATCCAGGCTTGTCATTGGCTGCTGATATAACAGGGCGGGTCCAGCTCGACCCATAGGCTCTCCTTAACCTCTTTTCTGCTGCTGTGGGGCCTTTCTGCCTCATCACATGTGCTTAAGTGCTTTGCCAAAGAGAGTAGGGAATCAGTGCTGATTCAGGGCCCCTGGCTTGCAAAGGATGGTGCCTTAAGATCCCTTTTTGATGAAGCAGGGTGAGAACAAGGGACTTGCTTTCCAGCCCTAAAAGCTGTTTCCCAGACAAAGGGAAATGATGCAGATAATTTTGTCTCTGCCGTGTCTCCACATAGTGACAACATTCATCACTTCAATCCAGATTCACACGCAAGCGTATACACCAACAGGCCATGTATAAAACAACTGAAGGAAGGAAGAATAAAGGTAGCATACGCTCAGGGCTCTTTCTAAAGAGCCAATTTTATACATGATCATTTCATGATTAAGTGACAACACATCTGTAGCTTTCACTGCATTTGTTTGGAGAGAGTTTTTAACATGGTAATTCAGCTGCCTGCTGAGCTGTGCTATTGTTATTTAAGTTTACTGCTCTGGGCTTTTAAATGTTTATTTCTGCATTTACCATAGGTCTGCAGTGGTGAACTAGAAGGACTTCTTTTCAGCTGAATAAAAAAGCAACTTCTGCGAACAGCTACTGCAGTATATTTTGTATTTAAAAAAATATGACAGCAGGGGAGAGCAAGAGAATCAGGTAAAGGCATATTAATAGCTTGTTAGTGGGAGATGGTGCGGCTCAGTAGTGAGGCCATTGTACTAGACGTTGGGAGAGAAGCATTCTAATCCTGGCTCCCCCTCTAGTCTCTGTGCAACCCTGGACAATTTACTTCACCTGTATCTGCCTCAGTTTCCCTTCCTCATTACTTAGCTAGGGTGACGGCAAATTCGGCAGGTCTTTTGTTGTGTCAGTGTCACCAGCTCTGTGATTTGGTCACAAGTCTTGCCATATTTCGTGTTTTTCTTTTTAAAAAATTACAGTTGCTGGAGTCAAGAGAGGATTTGCGATTTTCAACTTTCATTTTAAAACTATGCCCTTGTGGTTACATAGCAACCATGGAAAACGAGAAGCGGGGGTAACCTCAAGGGTCAAATACCAAAAGACAAAGAAAAAAAACAGATTTTTTATTTAAAAAAAAAATCATCATCATTATTAGGCAAACTCATTATTTCTGAGCCCTTGGGGTTGGCAGTACTGCTACATGTCTGTACAGCCCCTGGCACAGTGGGGCCCTGATCTCAGTTGGGGCCTTTAAATACTACTATAATACAAATTAATAATCGTGAGCTGGGATTCCAAGAAAACAGCTTTACAGTGAAACAGAATGAAAGTCCCACATGGGTTCAGTGCTTTGCATTGTACCACTCACCATTCCCACTACAGCAAATCTCTCCGTAGGATCTGCTCGTTAATAGAAAGACTCACGTGGCTCATTTCTTGCAGGCATTATGGTAGAAGTGAGTCCTGCAGAGGTATTTGTTGGAGGAGAGTCTGTTGGCCCTAACAATCCATGCATGAAGGATGTCCCACAGGCAGGGGGCAGCATGGGAGAAAGCACAAAGATGGCTGTAGCAGATCAAGAAATCCAATATGAAATTGAGGAGAATGCAATGAACAGAATTAAGAGGCCCACAGCCCAGCCAGATCTACAAGGGAACTGATTTACTGAACCCAAAGTCCCCTACCTCACTTATACGAACACGCCAGACAATTTACAATATTTGGCTACAACATAGTTAACTTCGTAAATGAGTAAATGGCTCCCTTGTGTTCCCTTCATAACTGGTTTAATTACACACATGTGGACTGGGGGAAGGCTTGCTTCCCATCAAAACAGAATCCCCTGCTGGGGTAGGTACGGCTCTGACTGTCGCAGTTACAATTCCTCCCTCACAACCAGATCTATACACACACCGACACCGCTGGCTAAGACAAACAGCAAATCAACAGGACTGGAACATATCACTGTTTTGAGAGCCACATATTTCCCCTCACAGTAAGTGCATTTCAAAAAAATGATTTACCCAGCACACACAACTTCTAAATGAACGCTACTCTACAATGTTTGTTCTCTAAGGCTCCAGTTCAACAAAGCATTCAAGCATATGCTTAAGACCATCCCTATAAATGCTCAAGGAAATTAGAGAGGCTATTAAAATAATAAAAACTCAGTAATGAGGGATTTCAGCTATTCCCATATTGCCTGGGTACATGTCACCTCAGGAAGGGATACAGAGATAAAGTTTCTTGACACCTTAAATGGCTCCTTCTTGGAGCAGCTAGTCCTGGAACTCACAAGAGGAGAGGCAATTCTTGATTTAGTCCTAAGCGAAGCACAGGATCTGGTCCAAGAGGTGAATGTAGCTGGACTGCTTGGTAAAAGTGACCATAACATAATTAAATTTAACACGCCAGCAACCCAGCACTGTAGCATCTAATTTCAGAAAGGGGAACTACACAAAAATGAGACTAGTTGAACAGAAATTAAAAGGTTCAGCACCAAAAGTAAAATCCCTGCAAGCCGCATGGAAACTTCTTAAAGACACCATAATAGAGGCTCAACTTAAATGTATAACCCACATTAAAAAACCTAGTAAGAGAACCAAAAAAGAGCCACCGTGGCTAAACAACAAAGTAAAAGAAGCAGTGAGAGGCAAAAAGGCGTTCTTTAAAAAGTGGAAGTTAAATCCCAGTGAGAAAAATAGAAAGAAGTATAAACTCTGGCTAATGAAATGTAAAAACATAATTAGGAAGGCCAAAAAAGAATTTGAAGACCAACTAGCCAAAGACTCAAAAATTAATAGCAAAAAAAAATGTAAGTATATCAGAAGCAGGAAGCCTGCTAAACAACCAGTGGGGCCACTGGAAGATTGAGATACTAAAGAAGCACTCCAGGATGATAAAGCCATTGCAGAGAAACTAAATGAATTCTTTGCATTGGTCTTCATGGCTGAGGATGTGAGGGAGATTTCCAAACCTGAGCCATTCTTTTTAGGTGACAAATCTGAGGAATTGTCCCAGATTGAGGTGTCATTAGTGGAGGTTTGGGAACAAATTGATAAACTAAACAGTAACAAGTCACCAGGACCAAATGATATTCCCCCAAGAGTTCTGAAGGAATTTAAATGTGAAATTGCAGGACTACTAACTAGTCTGTAACCTATCATTTAAATCCGCTTCTGAACCAAATGACTAGAGGATAGCTAATGTGATGCCGATTTTTAAAAAGGGCTCCACATGTGACTGTGGCAATTACAGGCTCATAAGCCTGACTTCAGTGCCTGGCAAACTGGTTGAAACTATAGCAAAGAACAAAATTGTCAGACATGTAGATGAACATAATTTGTTGGGGAATAGTCAACATGGTTTTTGTAAAGGGAAATAGTGCCTCACTAGTCTACTAGAATTCTTTGAGGGGGTCAACAAGCATGTGGACAAGAGGATCCAATGCATATAGTGTATTTAAATTTTCAGAAAGCCTTTGACAAGGTCCCTCACCAAATGCTCTTAAGCAAAGTAAGCTGTGATGGGATAAGAGGGAAGGTTCTCTCATGGATTGGTAACTGATTAAAATACAGGAAACAAAGGGTAGGAATAAATGGTTAGTTTTCAGAAAGGAGAGAGGTAAATAGTGGTGTCCCTCAGGGGTCTGTACTGGGACCAGTCCTATTCAACATATTCATAAGTGATCTGGAAAAAGGGGTAAATCATGAGGTGGAAAAATTTGCAGATGATACAAAAATACTCAAGCTAATTAAGTCCCAGGCAGACTGCAAAGAGCTACAAAAGTGTCTCCCAAACTGGGGGACTGGGCAACAAAATGGCAGATGAAATTCAATGTTGATAAATGCAAAGTGATGCACATTGGAAAACATAATCCCAACTATACATATAAAATGATGGGGCCTAAATTAGCTATTACTACTGAAGAAAGAGATCTTGGAGTCATTGTGGATAGTTCTCTGAAAACATCCACTCAATGTGCAGTGGCAGTCAAAAGAACAAACAGAAAGTTGGGAATCATTAAGAAAGGGATAGAGAATAAGACAGAAAATATCATATTGCCTCTATATAAATCCATGGTGCGCCCACATCTTGAATACCGAATGCAGATATGGTTGCCCCACCTCAAAAAAGATATATTGGAATTGGAAAAGGTTCAGAAAATGGCAACCAAAATTATTAGGCATATGGAACAGCTGCCGTATGAGTAGAGATTAATAAGACTGGAAGTTTTCATCTTGGAAAAGAGACGACTAAGGGGAGATATGATAGAGATCTATAAAATCATGACTAATGTGGAGAAAGTAAATAAGGAAGAATAATTTACTCCTTCTCATAACAGAAAAACTAGGGGCCACCAAATGAAATTAATAGGCAGCAGGTTTAAAACAAACAAAAGGAAGTATTTCTTCACATAACACACAGTCAACCTCTCGAATTCCTTGCCAGAGGATGATGTGAAGGCCAAGATTATAATGGGGTTCAAAAAAGAACTACATAAATTCATGGAGGAAAGATCCATCAATGGCTATTAGCCAGGATGGGCAGGGATGGTGTTTGCCAAAAGCTGAGAATGGGCAGCCGAGGATGGATCACTTGATTACCTGTTCTGTTCATTCCCTCTGGGGCACCTGGCATTGGCCACTGTCGGAAGATAAGATACTGAGCTAGATGGACCATTGATCTGATCCAGTATGGGTGTTCTTATGGGTAATTCCCTGGTAATTTAGGGGGCAGGAGGTTATCCCCAAAAACAGGGCTGTCCCTTTAAAAACAGGACAGCTGGTCACCCTACCAATCTACCCATTACATTGCTATTGCATCTTTTCATCTGATTTTTTTAATCCAAAATTAAATTAATTAAATATATTCCCTAAATCAATTGGCCACAGTGCAATCACTTCTTACAGGGTATATCTTGTGAGCATTTTAAGCACAAAGACATTGAGAGATCATTGTAATGGACATGAATGAGTTTTATTCACTCCTAGGCTAGGACAGGTGGAAGAGACCAATACAGCAGGGAGGACATAGCTTTTTGCTAATAGGCTTCTGCCAATATCTAGTCAGCATTTAGAGCAGGGGCAAGCAAACTTTTTGGCCTGAGGGCCGCAATGGGTTTCAGAAATTGTATGAAAGGCTGGTTAAGGGAGCCTGTGCCTCCCCAAACAGCCAGGCATGGCCGGGCCCCAGCCCCCTATTCCTCCCCCCCTGCTTCTTGCCCCCTGATGGCCCCCCCAGGCTCCTGCCCCATCCAACCCCCCCGTTCCCTCATGCCCCCCCAGAACCCCTGCCCCATCCACCCCCCCGCTCCCTGTCCCCTGACCGCCTCCAGAACCCCCACCCCTGACTGCCCCCTGTCGCCCCATCCAACCCCTCCTCTCATTCCTGAATGCCGCCCCCCCCGGGCTGTAGTTTGCTCACCTCTGGTTTAGAGACCCATAGTCCCCTACATGGGTCATTCCCACAGAGGGGAGTGGAATCTTCGTGGGTTTCCACTTGCAGTTTCCCCCTTCTTCCAATGACAGGTGGGGGGACCCAGCCCCCACCCCACAGTTCTTGGAGCACCCACCAGAGATAAGAGCCATCAGGCAGGGTTGCTAACCCTCCAGGTTCAGCCTGGAGTCTCCCGGAATATTCGGCATCCATCTCCCAGTGACTATTGAAAGCAATGCAGGAGATTTTAATAGGCTATTTTAAGAAATTAAAATTTAGCAGGCCTTAAACTTTAGTCAAGGCCCTGAGTTTGGTCAAGCTTGCTTACAGGCCTTGAACTAAGATCCTGCTTGTTTCTGTGTACAAGGGGCAGAAGGAGTCAGAGTGGGGGGGGGGAATCCCCAAACAGAACAATTTGTAATAGCCGAAGCTTAGGAAATATATAACTGCAATAGCACTGTTAGAAAAGTCAAACCGCAAATGAACCAGACTGTGAATAACAAGAAGAGTGATTGTTCTTTTTGCTTTTGACCTCTATTAATTTTGCAATGTATTCCAAATAAGGTAATTAATACGGAAGTATGTGTAATCTGTCTGTGGTTTTAAGCTTTAAAACGCTTGTGTGTTCCTGGACTCTGGGGTGGGGGGCAGCTCCAAATAGCTCTCACCCCTTGTGTGCTTGTAATCAATAAAGGGCCTAGGGCTGATCTGATTGAAAACACAATGCGTGGATTGATTTTTTTCCACGTCAGTCATATTGGGGGAAAAAAACCTCCCGGAATAGCTTCAGTCAGAGTTGGCAACCCTACTTTCAGGGCAGTTTCTGTCCTAGAGTCACTGTTATACATGGGCCTGAATTTACATGAGCTCCTCTGTGTTTTGTTAGCAATACAGAATGCAACATGCAGACTTGCAGGAAATGGATCTTTATTAAGCCTGGTGAGAAGCCAGGGTTACATACTAATCCAAAGACCAGATCCTCAGCTGGTGTAAATCCATGTAGCTCCATTGACTTTACACCCACTGAGGATTGGGCCCTACATCTCAGTGTCTATTGAAAGTCTTCAAAATATCCCCAAAGCTTCCTAACAAGCAGGCTATTAATATGGGCTATAAATCTTGCAATGTGCTTTGGTGAGTTTCCAGCTGTTTTCAAGTGTTAACTAAACATTACTTTAATTATACTGCTGAGCTATATAAATATTATGCTTCACAAAATGGTACAAAGCAGTTATTTTTAGTAGTTGACAGATGTTTGTTATGATTAGCCAAGTCAGAGACTTGGAGGGTGCATGCGGCTGTGTGTGTGTGTAAAAAATGACATCTTCCTTATCAGAAATTGGCCTCTCTTGCTTCCAGTGTTGGAATTCACTGGCAAAAATGGAGGGGGGCGGGAAAGCTCATTTGCAGTGAGCCTGATCTCTCGTCAAAGGAGGCAGTGTTGAATGAGTGGGGCTCCACTCTGGCATCATCCTAGCACTGGTCCCACGGCAAGAATGAAACCCTTAGGTTCCGAACTCCAGGGTAGTGCCTTAATCCCAGCCATGAGCAACAAGGGGCCAGGAAGAGCCATTCCTCCCCTGCGTCCTCCTTGTGCTGGGGAAGGAGAGGCACTCATTTCCTGTTGGCCTGCACCAGCAGCAAATGCAGAAGTCTGCAGAAGAGGAGCGTGAGGGGGGATTTGATAGACGCCTTCAACTACCTGAAGGAGATTCCAAAGAGGATGGAGCTGGGCTGTTCTCAGTGGTGGCAGATGACAGAACAAGGAGCAATGGCCTCACATTGCAGTGGGGGAGGTTTAGGCTGGATATTAAGAAACACTATTTCACCAGGAGGGTGGTGAAGCACTGGAATGGGTTCCCTAGGGAGGTGGTGGAATCTCCATCCTTAGAGGCTTTGAAGGCCCGGCTTGACAAAGCCCTGGCTTTGATTTAGTTGGGGTTGGTGCTTATTTGAGCAGGGGGTTGGACTAGATGACCTCCTGAGGTCTCTTCCAACCCTAATCTTCTATGATGACATGCCCATTCTGCCTCAACCGCCCTGGTCAGCAATGGTGATGGAGCCAAGGCTCTACACCCAGCCCCTGGCTACCTGCACCAGATGAGGGAGAGAGGGGGTGAAAAAGCATGCAGCACAGTATGATCCAGTGAGTAGAGCACAGGACAGGGACTCAGGAAACCTGTTCTGTGACCTGAGGCATGTCCCTTCCCTTCTTCGTGCCTCTGTTTCCCCTCCCACCCTATCTGTCTTGTCTAAATAGATTGTCAACTCTCCAAGGCAGGAACTGCATCTCATCAGATGCATGCGCAGAGCCCCATCATAATAGAGTCCCATTCCTGGCTGTGGACTCTGGGTGCTGCTGGAATGCAAATAATAAAACAACACAGGCCCAGAACAAAGACACAGGCCAGGGAGTAAATTGAGTGCCCAAGGGAATCAGAAATCATGTTGTCCTAGGGTGGCATTTTCCAAAGCACCTAAATCCCATTTTCAAAAGAGGGTCCTAATTACCTGAGACAAAGTCCCATTGACTTTCAATGAGATTTAGGCTCCCAAGGGCCAGATTTTCAAAGGTATTTCAGTTCCTTATGATGCAGCGAGGCGCCGAGTGGGATTGCACTTAAGCAGGTGAGGCAGCTAACGCCCGTTGCAGTCAATTTGAAAATGCCACTGGGTGCCTATCTGCTGCTTCAGGTGCCTAAAACCTTTTGAAAATCTGGCCCTCCATGTTTAGATCACTTTTTAAAATGGGATTAAGACTCCCAAGTTGCCTTTTTTTACTTCAACTCCAAGCCACAATGAGTGCATCTAAATTGCAAGGCAGCAGAGCCTGAATGCCAACCTGAGCCCAAATGTTTACACAGCACTGTTACACCATAGCACGAGTCCGAGTCTAGACCTGGACCCTGAGGCTCACTGCCACGGGCTGCTGCTTGTACCCAATGTAGACCCAATTTTCCTTTTTGGAAGTTAGCAGCAACTGGAATCTCTTCATAAATGGGGTAGGAGCATTAACCCAAGAATGGGACTTCGGCTGGGCTGGTTTTCTCTCTCTGCAAAGCACAGAAAAGAAGTAGAAGCATAAAAGGAAGAATCTTGAGTTATTTCTCTCAAGGTCCATGCCTCTGAACCTACACTTGTGTGATGGATCTGCTAAGCAGGGGCCTAGAACTCCCATCAGCCCCCTCCCCACTGCACATCTCCTGAGATCACATGCCCCAGGTAATTGACTTGATCACAGAAAAAAACCTGCATTTTACTGGTTTCACCTTTAAATTGGCTTGGTGTAGCTTTTCCAGCACTGGCTTCAGTCTGTCTCAGCGACTCCCTCTTTTCCTAGCGCCTTGATGAACTGATAGTACTTGGGACACTGAATCTGGATACACAATCACCTTCAGGTGCCAGGTACCAAGCCCCATTCCGTGGTATATGACTTGGGGTCACACTGGCACCTCTCATTGCAACACAGCCTCTCATACTTTTGCCTAGGATCCGGGCCACTAGAAATTCATGTCAACCTAATGGTGGGGGTTCCCTCATGCCTTTGTAGCCCTTCTGTCAGGTTCCCCTTCACCAGTCCAGGAACAACCATCTCACTCCCCAGGGACAGAGTCACATTCATCTCCATGGTGACCTCGTACACCTTCGTTTAACCCCCAACAGGTGTCATGGCAAACTGTCTCTCCTTGACGACACAGGAAGTCACAGGCTAGATTGAGGGTGTTCCAATCAATGGTTGTTTGCCATATTCCCATGATCTTGAGCTGAGTTTGGTTTTGTTTGGAACCTGGGACCACACAACTGAAAGGTCTCAAGGTTCTTCAGGCTCCCTGGGTGGCTCTTATCCACAATCCTGAGTGCGCAGTGGAAACCTGTGCCCAAGAGACTACCAGCATTGGACGTGGACCTGCTGATCTCTCTTTTGGTGTAGTATTTGGCCCAGTCTCATTGGCAGTTAAGAGTTTCTTGTTTGGAATCTAGTGGTCTGCGGGCAGGGGCCTGGCCATTGGATCCTGCCCTTGAGAGTTTCTTTGTTTCCCTGGTTATCCTCCTTGCCCTGACACACCTCAGCACATGAGACAATACAACCATACTGTGATGCCAGCAGCCGAGGCCCAGTGGCTGCCTAGAAGTCCCACCATACTCAGGTCCCAGAGAACAGCAGATCCAGGACAGGCTGGGGAAGCCAGGATCAGAACCGGACTGGAGCTTGCAAGCACTGCGATGGGGGGGAAAGTGGGCATGAAAAGCGGGGGAGCACGAGAGGGGAGGAACCATAAGGGAGCATGAGAAAAGGATAAAGATTAATTACAAGGGAGCAGGCGGATGAGAAACCACGAGGGAGCACGGTGAGGAGGAACCACGGGGCAACGAACAAGGAAGAACCATGAGGGAGGATGCGAGGAGGATAAAGATGGATCACCAGCGAGCACACAGTGAGCCAAATGAGGAGGGAGCACGCAAGGAGGAGAGACCATGAGGGAGCAGATGGTAACCCGGCTCTCTGGACGGGTCACCTTCTTTAGTCCACTCCTTCCAGGGTCCCAACTGTCCCAAACTAAAAGTCCAAAAATGTCTTCAACAGAAACAAAAATCCTTCTGCCCTCTCTGGGACTCTTCCTCAGGTGGTCCTCAGTTCAACTTGCTTCCCCTGAGCTGGACTCAACAACCCTTAGAGTGGGCTGTACACCCCCTTTCTTGGGGCCAGTGGGGGAACCCAAGTCCCACCCTCAACTCTGGGTTCTGGCCCCAGCCCCTGTACTGACCAGCTGGATTTGCTCCTTTACCTTTGCTGCAGTTTTCCTTGGGCTACTTCCTGCCTCTCTTCTCAAGTTCCCCCAAATGTCTGCCAGAGCTTTCCCCAGTTAGTCAGGGTCTCCTCCAGGCCTCACTGCTAGGAGAGCTTTTCTTTCTCCTTCTCTTCCCTGAAGCTTCCTTGCCTGCACTGAATTTTCCCCTGCTGACTTAGGGCCCTGCAAGAACCTTCTTGCTTCCTACAGTCTTTACAGACACAGGAGAGCTGCAGCTCCTTTTATACAGAAATCACCTGATTCCTCTCAGGTGGGGCCCATCCTCAATCCAGGCTGGCTTAGCCCCAGGCTCTCAACACAGAGTTCAAGCCCTCCCAGTACAATTTGTCTACAATTATTTTTTGCTGTGGGATGGTTACTATTTACCATTGTTAATCTAACTAATTGTTAAAGTGCCTGGAGTTTAGCGAATGGGCATTTGTATTGTTCTTTAATCTAAACAAAACAAACAAACAAACAAACAGAGACCACTAAATTCAGGGCAGAACCACAGAAAAGGCTGAACCAGTTTGTAAAGGAAATGAATCTGCTTGAATCGCCTCCAGAATACCAAGATGTATCAAAACCAACAGAAACACACATCCACATTTACTTTGTTTAAAATATGTTTATTTTCTTAATATATAAAATGCATAAGATAAAAACCTACTTATACTGAAATATAACACACCAGCCATATATGCAGGGGACTCAGATGAAAACTACTGTAGCAGAAACATTAAAATAGACTGTCTAATATATTTACAATAGAAACAACAGCACATTTAAGTTCAGATATGGGCCCCTTAACTTCTTTAATGTCCCTGGATTACCTCCACATTGATAAATAATTAGGAGTAGTATTGCATATCCTACTGGGACACCTGTAAAACATTTGCGAGTTACAGATTCATCTGACCAACATCTTGTTTGTGTGTGACAAGCCTGGAATAACTGCTATCTGAACATATTCAGAAGTGAATGTTTATGGTTTTTAAATATTTGTTTTACTGTGGTACTTGTACTCATTGTCTTTTGTTTGTTAATACATTGTTAACCAGGGGCACTGAATGGAAATAGGAACTGTGCCTATAAGAGGGCAGAACCCTTCACAGTGTGTTTGTTTGCTCAATGCCTGGAGTTTAGAGCAATCTGCAGGATTGGGAGTTTTGTCTGCAGGACACAGAGCAGAGCATGAGAGATCCACTTGGTATTGACAGTATCCGGAAAATCCCCCTCTATAAGCTCCCAGTTAGGACTTGAGTTAATAAACTGAACTCTCCAGAAAACAAGCCTCATGCATGTCCTCCTCTCTTTCAGCATTGCTCTCCTACATTTTCCTTGATATATTTAATAACTTCTTCTGAATTATTAAAAAAGCCATGACCTGGATCTCACAAATCAAAAATAAACAGGAGCCCTTACATATGTTTCAACTTTGAATCCAACCAGCACAAGTTTTCTACATCTCCACAAAGATTCCCGATCCCTGTTTTACATTGAGGTCACAGTTCTGAAATTACACTGGACGTTGGTTTGCTTGAGTGAGATATTCTGGTACTGAGTATTCCTTGCTGGAGGTGAAATGATATCATCCTGTATGATTGGTACAAATGTAACCAAATCTGCTCAAACGTCAAACACCGCTGTATGCCAGCATAAGAATTCGAAAAGCGTTCTTATCTGCTGGCTTCTTGGAATACCCCATATGGCTGCATTTGCAGATATTAGAAATTCATTGAGATATCATTTGAATATTTATCAGTCCTCTTGCTAAAGGTTTCATCTGAGGTTGTCTCAGTGCATTTCCCAAAACTGCATTCAAATGTCTGAGTAAATAAAAACTGACAGAAGTGACTAGTTAAGATATCAAACTTTGATCACTGCAAACGACCTTACCAAAGACATCCTAATGCCTTATCAAAGACATCCATCGGCCTGATCATGTCTGCATGGCTCAGGAGTCACATGTGGCAGCACTTCTGTGATGCTGCTCAGCTTTGCAGGCACTTCTCATCAAAGCAGTTTGGATGTTGCTGTTGAGAAGCGGAGACGATCAGATCCTTGCTGTGTCTGTACTGAGGAAGTGTTTCCTGCCCAATCCAGACAAACCCAGAGATACCACATGTGCAGCACACAGATCAGAAATCATCCTGCAGTCACCTCCTTTTCTAAAGCTTCTAAGCACAGGAAGGAAGCTCCATTTAGGATCAGCACAGGGCATCAGCATTCCCCCTCTGTGGCGCTTACAACTTTTGCAGGAGGAAGGAAAGTCTTGTAAAAGGCACTGGACTGGCACTCAGTTCTGGGTTCAATTCCTGGCTCTGCCACACTCCCTGTATGACCTTTGGCAAATCATTTAACCTCTCTGTGCCTCAGTTCCCCAATCTGTAAAATGGGGATATTAATCCTTCCTTTGTCTTATCTATTTAGACTGTAAGCTCTCTGGTACAGAGACTGTCTCTTCCTATGTGGATGTACGGTGCTTGCCACGATGGGGCCCTAATCTCAGCTGGGGCTTCTATACATGACTGAGCAGGAGGGATGACTTCAGAGAATGAGCGAGTAATCTGCATGCTGGAAAAGGAGAGCGGTGGTAGACTGATCACTTGAAGCCTGATCCTTGCATTAGACTCAACAGCCATTTTGTCACTGACTTCAGCAGGGAAGGCTCAGACCCTCGGATGTTATTCTTGTTGTCTTGCCAAACCATGAGGTGTGGCTCAGGTGGCGGCTTGCAGTGGCTTCTCTCCTCTCCTCACAGAGGTTGGGTCCTGCGTTCTTGTTTCTGATGTCTGGTGCCTCCACTCGAGGTGACTCCTTGTTGCACCTGGGATTCTGTCCCTTGAGAAAACTGACTAATGCTGCCACAGCTGACAGGACACTCCCATCTGAATTCCAACTCACCCAACAGGGCTTGTTCTATGGGAAAAACTTTGAGGCTGAAGGAGAATTCAGGGTTGTCAACACTCCAATGGGATTTCCCAGAAATGAAACGGTAACTGGTCAATGTTCCTTATATGTTAAAAAAATCCTTACTTCTTCCAAAACATCAATGATCTGAAGCACCATTGTAACCCAGATTGCTAGCAAACTGGCCCATATCACTTCCTGAGCCCCATTCCCATTAACTAAGGAGAGTGAAAAGGAGATCATAGCCAGGTGACACTGGGCCTCTAGATGATCTGGGGGGCCCTTCAGGCCTTAAACTCATAAGAACGACCATACCAGGTCACCTCTATGGTCCATCTAGCCCAGTATCCTGTCTCTGACAGTGGCCAATGCCAGATGCTTCAGAAGGAATGAACCAAACAGGGCTGTTTCAAGTGATTCATCCCTTGTCATCCAGTCCCAGCTTCTGGCACGCAGAGGTTTAGGGACACTCGGAGCATGGGGTTACATCCCTGACCACCCTGGCTAATTGCCATTGATGGACCCATCCTCCATGAACTTACTTAATTCTCTTTTGAAGGCATTTATAATTCTGGCCTTCACAACATCCCATGATATACATATTTGGTGGGTGGGTTAGGTTCTGTTTAATACCCAAAAGTCCCCGGGTAAAATTTTCAGAAGTGCCTAAGTGATTTAGGAACCCAAGTCCCATTTTCAAATGTGATTTAAGCACTTTGAGTCAGATTTTCAAAGGTATTTAGCTGCTTAAATCTGCAGATAGGCATCTAGTGGGATTTTCAAAACTCCATAGATAGGTTAAACACCTAACTCTCATTGAAAATTCTTTTGAAAAATCCCACTGATCACCTATCTGCATCTTCAAGCACCTAAATACCTTTGAAAATCTCACCCTTAAGCACTTTTTAATATTTTACCCATTATCGTTATCTAAAGTATCCAAAACTCATAGCTTCACAGCACTGTCATGGAAATCTTACAAGTGCAGGAAATTCCACGACATTTTTATTGCTTCCAGTTTGTGCTCAAACTGGGAACTGGACCTGGAAACACAACAAGCAGCACTTTGAGGCACTTAGACTTCCTAGCAGAATCCTGAAATACATAAATGTGAAAACATGAAAAATAACGAGCTGGGTGGGGGAAGGGAACTGCACTATTTCAAGCCTCAAAAATACAGTTTGGCTCAGATTTGGGGTGAACGGTCCATTCTTTTACAATGAGGCAGGTCTCATCCTTACTTGATATCTTGGAGTGTAAAGATGTGAATATCACACCAACCTTTGCAGGATTCATCCTCTAGCAAAGTTTCTAACGGGAATACCATGGAATGGCAGATTCTAACCTCTATACAGACACCAAGAGCCTCGTGAGCCTGAAGTGGGCATCGTAGCTAGAAGCAGACCCATCCCCCCAAACTGGGACAAAGGTAAGGACAAGGAGTTCTTATGACAAATGTGTGTTTTGATTTAGGTTAGCCAAGACTACTAGGGAGGATGACCGGAAACTCCAGAGGGTCCTTAGTTAATAGGGCAACACCCTGAAATGCGGAATTCAGTAACACACACCTGCGCAGCAAAGGCTACATCTCAGCCTCCTGGGGGTTCAGAAGATCAGGAGTTTAAGTTCAGCTCATTAAGGATTAGATTGTCACATACTCTTCTTTGATGTGACTTACTTTTCACTGTGTGGATGGGAAATGGTGACTTGGAGTGGTAAGTGTTCCTTGCTCTTCCCCAGGGGCAGCTGCACACCCCTTATTCAATGCAGATTGAAAAGTTACAGCAGAGCCCTGACTACCAAGGGCACCAGCCAGTCTGGATCTGAAGTTCCCCCAAAGTTCAGGAGAGTTGGATCATTGGGTTTGACTCAGGCCTATTGCCCGTTACATTGCAAACAACTTGCAATGTCATGTTCTGTAGAATAAACAAGTCAAACGACTCAGCCACACTGACAATTTTTGAATGGTTGTAACTCTCAGGAAAAAGATCTAAGGTCCAGGTCCTCAAAGATATTTAGGGTCCTAAGTTAAGAGCCTAAATACTTTTGAGTATCTCAACAGTTTGCTTAGTGATAAACAAGATGTTAGGTTGCATTGAGAAGGGGATGTGGAATAACATAGTAACTGTTACCTAGCGCTGGGTGGAAATTTTTCATCAAAATACTTTGTTCAATGAAAAATGTAATTTCTGTTGAAATCAAAAAAATTTTTAAAGTGTCAATTTTTACAAAATTTTGTACAAAAAGAAATGAAGTGTTTTGATAACGTAACGTCTCGCTTCGGCATTTTCAGGATGGACATTTCAATGTCTCATTTCAAAAAGACTTGGTGAAACAAAGTTCATCGTTCTTTATATGCTTTTTTAAAAGTTGAAAAGGTCAAAATCAGAATGAAACATTTGGTTTTTATCAAAATCAAACATTTCAATCAACCCAATTTTTGTTCAGAATTTCATTTCACAGGAAATTTTAAAAAATGTTATTTGTTTTTGCTCCCTTACAGAATAGAAAACATTTCAAAATCATGGAATTTCCAACAAAACCAAAAATCCAGCCCCTGCCCAGTTCTACTGTTATGGCACTGAAGGCAGTTAGGTGTAGTGGTGAAAGCAAAAATCTGGGAGTCAGGATGTCTGAGTTCTAACCTCAGCTCTGCCCATGATTTGTAAATCACTACACTTGTCTATGTCTCAATCTGCCATGTATAAAATGTACACCTATCCTACAAGGGTGTTATGAGGACTCCACAATTTAATGTGGCAAGGGAAAAGTAACAGGAGATATGACAGAGATATATAAACTAATGACTAGCAGAGAGAAACCCAGGCAGGTGCTCCTAGTTCTCTTTTCCATCATGCAAGAACAAAATGATACTATGAAGGGGGGGAAATTAAAAGGATTTTTATACAAGGGCCCCTTAACCTGTGGAACCCACTGCTGCAGGAAAATATTAAGGCAAGTAATTTAGTAATTTTCAACAAGGGATTAGACATATGATAAGAACAGCATCTACATTTGCAGTAGTTAAGATAAAACAACATGGCCTATTAATCCTTATGCTTCACATGTGACTGGGTTCACAGACTTGGTCAGTGATCAGGAATTGGCCAGTGTCAGAAAAAGAGCCCCTGGCCTGTTCAGCTATGGCAATTCCTCCATAAAAGCATCATACAAGGCAGCCAGTTGGACCTCTGAGCTCCCCAACCTTATGGAACACCCTGCTTTTGGTGTGTTGTGTTGCATAGCTTCCAGAACTCTGGGGAAGTCACAGCACTCGTTGGCTTCTCCAACTCATGTTGAACACACCTTAATGAAATGTTCCAGGAGTGATCTCCCTATGTTTAGAGATTGTCCTAGGCTACATCTTTCCCTCAATTTTACTATTTACTGGTACCTGTCTCCCGCACCTGCCTCCACAAACCCATGTTGCAGTGACCTCCCTCTGGTTAAAAGTACTGGCCACAAGTCGCTCTTATACATGTCTCAATGGGCCATATTCATCCCCAGTGTTCAATGGAGTTACCCCAGTGCTGAATCTGGCACAGTGTCTCACCACTACTTTCCCATTTGGCTGTGGAGGAACATTGGAGGTTCAAAACCTTCTCTGAGCAGATGATGACGGCAGAGCTCCCAGCCCCAGTCATCTTTGGAAGCTCAGGATGTGAACCCTCTTTCCTGAACTTCAGAGCAGCAGACATATACTTTCCTGCGACTGAAATGAAAAGCACTGTATGCCTTCCATATGCTTGCTGCGGCTAAGCAAATGCATGAAGACAGATTCCATTGAGGACCAGTGAGAGAAGCAGTGCATTATGCTATTAACTCCCAGTTTACTGTAACAATAATAATTGAGCAAACAAATTAGCTGTAGATGTCTCCAAACTTGAATAGTAAGAATTTGCATTAAAATAGGATGTGCATTTTTCAGTCTCCATTGTGAGCAACTTTGCTGTATGACAAAAGGAATTCAGTCTTGGCCGTTCTTGCCACCAGTAAGGCACAGTGCATCTCAGAGTTTAGCATGATTTTTAAGAATCATCTCCAGCTTCTGACCCAACATGATGTTGCCTCTTACCTTCAGCCTGCCAACAAAGAATGCCCTATGGGGCTTAATCTTGCCCAGAACCAACTGCATGAAGTCATGATCGGAAAGGGTGAAGACTGTGTCAGCAGGACAACGTGAAGCTCCTTGATAGATCTCTCCAGAGCCAGTCTTTAAGTCAAGAGTCCACTGCACCACCATCTTTCCATCTCTAGTGATGTCCCACTGAAATATGGCATTCACTTTCTTGACCAGCTGGCTTCCCATTTCCTTGATGCGGCGACCGATTTCCTCAAATATAAGATCACTCTGGAGGCTGGCGGCTTTCCCTGAAGGTTTAGCAGAGGTGGATGTCAGAGTCATATAGGAGCCTGAGCCAGTGGCTTCTTCTGTCTCTTTGATCTTAGTCTGAAGGTACATTTTCTTTCTTTCCTTCCACATCTCTCTTTGCAGATTTTCTACAGACTACAGTTTGACCTCAAGATGCCAACAAGGAAATAGTTGTCTGATTTGTCTGTCTGCTGATTATTGTACAGTACTTTTTTATGTCACTGTGTTTCCTTCGTAAACCTTGCCTTCTGCTTTGGTATAAAAGGTATTATTTAAATTTTTTCAATAATGTGAAATCATTGTTGGGTGGTGGCATTGTGACATCAGAGGTAACCCAGCTAATCAGCATAAAGTATTAGTTCATTTGCACACTGTAATTCTATTGGTTAATACTTTACAGTGTTAAAATTTGGGGTGGGTTGTATTTAATATCACATTTCATGCTTTTTACTTAACAGCCATGATAATATCATTGTTGTGAAATAAGTTGGGGTTTCTTGCTGTTGTTGGCTAGCAATGAGGAATGTTTGCTATATGCTTAATACAGGAATACTGCATTTGTAACCGGGGTCCGTAGACTACACACAACCTGTATATGTTACAGGGTTAGACAATGTAGCAGCCACAGACACTAAGTCTGAGTATTTGAGACTGTCTTTAGGTCTTCAAAATGTGTGTGCATAGCCACCTAGAGAAGTGTATATGTAGCCTTTGTTACATGTCCCAGCATCTAATAACACAATTATACATTTTTTCACTACTTACAGTAACTTTAACTGGATCAGAACAAAACAGCAAGAAAATGATACAGTGAATTGTTAGCACAGTTAGGAGGGTGTTCATTACCTACAAACTATAGCCAGCCACAGTCACTTCATTCTTGAGTCCAGCCTCCAACCAAGTCCAGCTGCAACAGTTGCCTGCTGACTTGTTTTCAGTCCAGAATGATCCAAATTTTAAAGGCACAGTAACTACACAAACTCACTATCTTAAAGCTCCATATGCCACAACCTTACTCCCAGGTTTTCTGTTCTGTATTTTACACGTTTGCTAGAGACAAGAAGTTTTTAAAATATTAATAACAACCCACAACATGACTCTTTAGACTGCCAGGCGCATTATCCTGTCGAAGGGTATGTCTATATTACAAGGGCTACAGTTGCACAGCTGCAGCTACACTGCCGCAGCACTATGCTGTAGACACTGGGCACTTCCATCGCTGTCGTAAATCCAGTCTTCGAGAGGCGGTAGCTAGGCTGATGAGAATTCCTCCGTGGACCACGCTACATCTACAATGGGGGCTAGGTTGACCTAACTATATCACACAAGGTGCAAACTTTTTCACAGCCCTGAGTAACATAACTAGACTGACTTGGGTTTGAGGTGTAGCCCAAGTCTACGGTATTAATATGGCACCCATCTGAGGTGTCTGAGTGCCTCGCAATCTTTAATGATTCAGCCTCACCAAACCCCTGTGTGGTCTCTAACTATGTATCCCAGGACTGTCTCAGTCAGAGGGACATTATTTTCATGATGTTTCAATGGGTCGTTTTTTATTCCAGTGGCGCCTATCTCTTCTTCAGATGGGAACTGAGCCACAGAGAGGCTAAATGACTTGCCAAAGGTCACACAGGTAGTCTGTGATTGACCAGGGAACTGAAACGGAATCTTCTAAGTCCCAGGTCAGCACCCTAACCACTAGACCATCCTTCCTCACTGAGCAGTCACCAATCCTGCTAGGCCAGCCACAAGTTTTCACCCAGCTCTAGTTGTATATGGATCTGGCTGCTTCGAAATTAGATGTTTTCTCATAGGCACAAGTGGGCCAGAGTTTTGTAGATTTTATGGGCCTCTTCAATCATCTAGTCTGACTTCCTCTATGACACAGGCCATAGAACTTCATCCACACGTGCATGTGCTATTCTGTAGGTCCACACATGGGCTTTGGTGCCCAGCTACACTTCAGCTTATGCTGTGTAGCCAACGCTGCATGGCAAAGGGAACTAAGGAGCTGATCGGTTCTGTGGAGAAGCGAGCTAGAGAAGCTGGAAATGAAAACGCAGATACTGTGAGAGTTTCTTTAGCAGGTGGCTCTCTGACTGAGCTGTAATGATTTGAGGGAATTTTAACTTTTACGCCAATCAGCTTTTTTCCTCTTCTGAGTTTTAACACTGCACTGGATTCTCCTGATGTGAAGCAATGGGTGGCTGAGGCTGCAGTCTCACTTGGATGCTGCTTTGACCGTCTGATTGTGCCTGTATCCTGGTGAGGGAGCAAAGTAACTTTCCATTTGCAGACCAAAGCTTTATTTCTTTGAACATTCCCTTTCCCTCAGCATCATGTTCTCTAGCTGGGTCTTCTCACTGGAAACTTGTCTCTCTTCCTAGCACAGACTTGAACATTGCTGTAACTTAGACTTCACAGCAGCCTGTAGCAGAGCGAAGACTCACTGGCACGGCGCCTCCCCCTGGTTGTCCAGGGAATTAGTTTTTCAGCCTCCAGAGTGCCCTCTTCGGGCTGGTGTCTCACCTGCTGCTGGGCCTGTGTCCTTCCCAGACCTTGGTGCCGTTTGCCCAGGGGTTCTGCCCACCGCAATACCTGGGGAACCCCCAACCCTCTAAACCCACCTTGCCTCAGTGGCTACTGCCAGTCATCGCCTAGCCCCAGCTCACTGGGGCAGATTGCAGTCTGTAAACCACTCATCATCGGCAAGGCGGGCTGGACCAGCTGCCTCTGCTTATCTCTGGGCTGCCCCTCTGCAGCCCCAGTACCTTTGTGGGCCCTTAACTCAGCCTGCAGCCTGGGGCTTTGCCAGGCTGGAGCTCCCTCTGCCCTTTCACAACACTGCTCCGCCCTAGGTACCCTCCTCAGCTTCCCAGGCAGCAGCAGCTCCCCCCCTCCGCCCTGAGGCGCCTCCCTCATGGTAGCTCGGGGAGCCATACAGCAGCTCCCCACCCCAGCTCACCTCTGCTCCGCCTCCTCCCCGAGCACGCCATTGCCACTCCACTTCTCCCATCTCCCAGGCTTGCAGCACCAATCAGCTGTTTGGCACAGCACGTCTGTGAGGGAGAGAAGCAGAGCAGGGTGGCGTGCTCAGGGGAGGAGGAGGAGCAGGGCTGAGCTGGGGCGGGGAGCGGTTCCCCTGCATGCCACGACCCCCTTACTTGCTGCAGGCAGCTCTCCCCGTGCCCCCCTGCCTCAGGTCCCTCTGCCTAAATGCTAACAATGACTGGGGTGGCTGAAGAACCGGCTGCCGCAGTCACCGCCGAAGGACCTGAAATGTCGCCCCCCAAATGCTAGTGCCCTAGGCAACCACCTAGGTTGCCTAATGGGTTGCACCGACCCTGGCCAGCTGGGCCCTGATTAAGCTGACCACAGCTGTGGCTGCTTCTCCAATCAGCGCAGCTTTCCCCGCTGCAGCCCTCTCCAGGGCAGCTTTAACCTTTCAGGCAGGAGCAGGGTGACCACCCTGCTACACAGCCCATTGGCCAACATATGGAATAGGGTAGCTCATCTGCAAGCCACCCTACAGTAATGATCCAGCCGGTGCCATCTCCCAGCTGTAGCCTGATTTGGGGTGTGGAAGTAATGTTGATTTAATGTATCCACTTAATTTTATTGAATTAGTTAATTTAAAATTAAAATTAAGTCCCAAGTAAATGATAGAGGGGTGGGGGGGTGTTCCCCTCTCCTCCCTCAGTGCCTCAATGGCTTGTAGCTGATCAAGAGGGCTTTTCCCTCTGTTGGGATCTGCCAAACAGCTGGGGATCTGAGGTAGATGGATCAGAGGTGCAGCCTGGGAGAGTTGTGGGGACTGAAGAACTATTAAAGTTCTGAGTTATTGCAGCCTCTTGGTGGCAATTAATACATATATTTATCAACTCCCCCGCCACCACTAGTGTGGGTCATCGGGCCCAATGGTACTGCTTATATCTTATTGGTACCATTTGTTACAACTTCAACTCCAACAAAGCCCCTTAAACAGGGGTTGTACCGTACGACTGGAGAATTGCTAACATAGTTACTATTTTTAAGAAAGGGGAAAAAAGTGATCCGAGTAACTATAGGCGTGTTAGTTTGACATCTGTAGTATGCAAGGTCATGGAAAAAATTTTGAAGGAGAAAATAGTTAAGGACATTGAGGTCAATGATAATTGGGACAAAGTACAACATGGTTTTACAAAAGATAGATCGTGCCAAACCAACCTGATCTCCTTCTTTGAGAAGGTAACATATTTTGAGACAGAGGAAACACAGTGGATCTAATTTACCTCCCTTTCAGTAAGTCATTTGATACGGTTCTATATGGGGAATTATTAGTTACATTGGAAAAGAGGGGGATCAATATGAAAATTGAAAGGTGGAGAAGGAACTGGTTAAAGGGGAGATTACAACGGGTCGTACTGAAAGGTGAACTGCCAGACTGGAAGGAGGTTACTAGTGGAGTTCCTCAGGGATCAGTTTTGGGACCAATTTTATTTAATCTTTTTATTACTGACTTTGGCACAAAAAGTGGGAATGTGCTAATAAAGTTTGCGGATGACACAAAGCTGGGAGGTATTGCTAACACAGAGAAGGACCGGGATATCATACAGGAAGAGCTGGATGACTTTGTAAACTGGAGTAATAGTAATAGGATGAAATTTAATAGTGAAAAGTGCAAGGTCATGCCTTTAGGGATTAATAACACGAATTTTAGTTATAAATTGGGAGCACATCAGTTGGAAGTAACAGAGGAGGAGAAGGACCTCGGAGTATTGGTTGATCACAGGATGACTATGAGCCGCCAATGTGATATGGCTGTTAAAAAAGCTCATGCGGTTTTTGGATGCATCAGGTGAGGTATTTCCAGCAAAGATAAGGAGGTGTTAGTACCGTTATACAAGGCACTGGTGAAACCTCATCTGGAATACTGTGTGCAGTTCTGGTCTCCCATGTTTAAGAAGGATGAATTCAAACTGGAACAGGTTCAGAGACAGGCTACTAGGATGATCTGAGGAATGGAAAACCTATCTTATGAAAGGAAACTGAAAGAGCTTGGCTTGTTAGCCTAACCAAAAGAAGGTTGCGGGGGGGATATGATTGCTCTTTATAAATATGTCAGAGGGATAAATATTAGGGAGGGAGAGGAATTATTTAAGCTTAGTACCAATGCTGAAACAAGAACAAATGGATATAAACTGGACACTAGGAAGTTTAGACTTGAAATTAGACGAAGGTTTTTAACCATTAGAGGAGTGAAGTTCTGGAACAGCCTTCCAAGGGGAGTAGTGGGGGCAAAAGACATATCTGCTTCAAGACTAAGCTAGATAAATTTATGGAGGGGATGGTATGATGGGATAGCCTAATTTTGGCAATTAATTTGGCAATTCATCTTTGATTATCAGCAGGTAAGTATGCCCAATGGTCTGTGATGGGATGTTAGATGGGGTGGGATCTGAGTTACTACAGAGAATTCTTTCCTGGGTGCTGGCTGGTGAGTCTTGCCCACATGCTCAGGGATTAACTAATCATCATATCTGGAGTTGGGAAAGAATTTTCCTCCAGGGCAGATTGGCAGAGGCCCTGGAGGTTTTTCGCCTTCCTCTGCAGCATGGGGCACAGGTCACTTGCTGGAAGATTCTCTGCAGCTTGAGGTCTTCAAACCACAATTTGAGGACTTCAATAACTCAGACATAGGTTAGGGGTTTGTTACAGGAGTGGGTGGGTGAGATTCTGTGGCCTGCATTGTGCAGGAGGTCAGACTAGATGATCGTAATGGTCCCTTCTGACCTTAAAGTCTATGAATCTATAATTCACAGGCAAATGACAGGATGCTGTATGGAGCTGGTTGTGTCTGCAGGAGAACCATGTGGTTCTCAGTTTCTAGGCTCCACTCCTGATTCTTCATTTCTATGGTGGTGGGGGAACAAATGTAGTTATAAACCACCTCTTGTCAGAACAGCCAGGCAACGGCCCGGGCTGGAGCAGGAGCAGTCCCAGAGTGGTGCCGGAGCTGTCTGCCAGAGCTATCAGGCAGCTGGGTGCATCCCTGGCAAAGTAACGATATTTATCGGACTGGAACCGCTGCTTTCATTAGGAACCTATATACCTACCTTAGGGTTACCTGGTTAGAGCCTGGCTTGTGGATTGGCTGGACTCTTAGGACTCACAGGAAATTACCTTAGATGATTCCTCAAGCACTAAACATCCGACACACTTCTGTGCTGCCTGTTTTCTGAGACCATGCGTGGGCTGGCCTCAGGGCTCACTCAACTTACTCTGTGCTTCCCCTGGGCCTGGGAAGCAGCGACTGGACATACTGGTGCAGTGTGCTCCTGATATGTCTCCAATCCATCCATTACTCTGGTGGCAGGGAACAGAGCCAGTGTCATGCCCGTATGCCATCTCTACCCCTGCCAGGGAGGGCCCCTGTGGTTTCAAACCTCCTTACGCTGCCAGAGCCCTGTAAAAGGGGCCTCGTGTAGCTGAGACTCTGGCCCTGTGTGTACAAAGAGGGGGGTGACAGTCTTTCCACACAGGCCAGGGTTTTCCTCACCACAGAAACTCACTGCTGTGTGGCTTGCTTGGCAGCGTAGACATCCCCTAAGAACGTCTGTCTGTTGCAGGGAAGAGTTCTAATACCCCTCGGGTGGTGAACAGATGATGAAAGCCATGACTATTGTAGCTGTTATGATGAGAAATGCTAATGGCTACCATGACAGGCGGGAGGGGTGTGTTAGATCCAAAGACAATCATAGACCTCATAAAGGAAGGCCAATTAAATTAGGTTACACCATGCTGCGGTGGGGTTGAGCATCCCCATGGAAAAGGGGCCATGGCCGCCTAGCAACCTCCTCGCTCCTCCTTTTATGAATGAACATCTGTGCTGATCGTAATGGTGGCTGGATAATTAGAGCTGCTTGGATTCCCTGCTATATGCAATTTGATTTGATTGCTGACTCTTCGAATTTTGGTCTTCGTGGCACTTGTCTGTCTGTGGCAGCATCTCTAATTGCAACTTCCTGGCTGTATTTGCAGTATTTCTTAATGACTGCCTCTCACACGCCTGCCCAATCCCCTGTGGCTGCTTTCGGCAAGGTTTGCACCTCACTTTTTCACCATGGCAACCACTGCTGACTCGTTGTGGCCTGGTTTTGAAGCCTTTTGCTTTTAGGCCCAAATCCTGAAAGGTTTTTAGCACCTAATGCCCATTGATATCAACGGGAGCCAGGCACCTTTGAGGCTCTGGACCTTACCTCTTGTATGAGACCTTTCGCAGGGTGAGCTGGCCCTTTAAGAGGGTTAGGGCTTCAGCCTCGCCTACGGCAAGCATAGGTTGCCTCCCTGGGAAAAGGGAACGCACCCAGTGGTCATACAATAGGAGCATGTGAATCAGAGCTAGGCCTGCTGGGAGATATAACAGGCAGCCTGAGGCTAGGTAGAGAGGAATAAGGGAATAGAGCTGCTGGGAGATTTTCCGCTAGAACAGCTGAAGAAGAACTATTGGAAAATGCCGATGGGATTAAACTGAAACGTTTTGCAGGAGTGCATGGAGTCCATTGAAATTTTGGATGGGGAAATTATTGAAATGTTTTATTTTGACTTTTGTGATACTGTGCACAAATCAGAATACAACCATTGAAATGAAGTGTTTCGCTGAGGTTGAAATGAAATATTTTGGGGCTTATTTTGATTTGCAAAAAAAAAAAAAATCTGAGGCTTCGACTTTTTGTCCTTGTGTGGCTTAGGATGAAATCAGACTTTGAAATCTCTGTTTCCTGCAGGGTACAAATTCTGGTTTTTAACCAGCTGTACAGGTAAGCTTCTGCAGGAGCCCCTGCAGTAGGGGAAAGGATCCGGCTTATCTGTTTGATTTACATGGAACTGTTTTCATTGGAGAAAATAAAATTCAGTCCTGAAGCAAAGGAACTAAAATCTTGGTGCTGATGGCAGGGTTATTCGATACAAGGGCTGGTACCTAGACCTTATCTCATCTGACACTTTTAAAAAGGCATTCTTAAATAAGAACAGCTATTGCCAGGGTTGAACTAAACAGCTCAATTAGTGACAATAATGTAGGCCCCATTTCTGCAAACACTTGTGTGCATCACATCAAGCATCTGAGTAACCCTATTGACATCAGTGGGACCATGCACAGTGCTTGACGTGAAGCATGTGAGTAAGAAGATGTTGTGGTATAACTGTTGCTCCCTCATCACAGGGACTCTACAGCACAGCACTAACCCAGCTGACTGGGAACAGTCCCAGCTTGAAACCCCAGTTTAAAAAAATGGCATGAAATCTTCTTAAGAAAGGGTCTTTTTTTACATTTTAAAATTTTACAAAAATAAAATTGCCCCATTCTGGAGCTGGCTAAAGATCAGACCAAACCCTGAGAAAAACTTTTGGTCAAAAGCCAAATCTTTGAGAAATCTCATTGAAAAATCAAAATGGGAAAAATTTCAACTGGCCCTAGCCCTTGGTACCGTTCCAGGCAGCTAATGGCCCAGGAAAGCAAGATCACAGCCTCTCAGGCACTACGCAGGTTGGGTCCCAAGGGGAAGTCAGTAGCAGGGCACTGCTGCCACCTGCTCACCCCTTTGCAGCTGAGTGTGGCTTTAGAAGCAGTCCTAGAACTACTGGGTTTAGGAGCTTCTTCTCTAAAAGTCCCTGGCTGGGGAACCCAGGCCCACCACTCCGCTGGGCTCCACCTCAGGCCCTTGTTTGGAACAGCCAGAACTGACCCTTCTCAGTCCCTTGGTGTTCCCTGGGCTACTCCTTACCTCTGTAGCCTTCTCCAGCCTCCTGCTCTGTTTCTGCCTCTTTAGGGCGTCCGTTTGTCTGGCAGCTTCTCACCAGTTTGCTGGAGGGATCCTCTTCGTGCAATCTCTCTGGAAGCCACCTTTCTTCTCAGGAGGTTTTCCTCTACCTGAGGTCCTTAACCTTTGGCATGCCCGACAGCTTTCTTGTATAACTACCTGCTTCCCAGTCTCAGTAAGTTAACTACTCCCAGGTGAACCTGAGCTGCCTCAGTTCCCCTTGTGGATCCTGTCAGAGGTAGCTGGGCCCTTAACTCCTTCTGAGAGCCAGCTACCCTCTGACACATGCCAATAGCTGGCAACCAGCATGCTCCTCCCAGGGTAATCCAGATACCCTGCCTCTGTGAATCACCCATCACCACAGTCCAAGTGACAGGGAACCTTCCCTTGATGCTGACTAGAGCCCTGTGGAGTAAGAGAAGAGCACCACATATTACACAGCTCTCTGCTCAACTATTATTGCTCAGCAGATTCATCGCAGACAAATCGGAGCCTGGCTTCTTATTGTGTAATGCTTTGCTTGCAACGTTCCAGGCTGTTTAAACTTTACTCTGATATGTTAGGTTGGGTAGAGCTGGTCAAAAGTTTTCTGACAGAACAGTTTTCCCTCCAAAAATGCCATTTCATCAAAATCAAAACACTCCCCCGGGAACACGTTGCTTTCGAAGGAATTTTGTTTTGAAAACCTCTGAATGAAGTGTTACAGTCAAAACACTTTGACCATACTGGAATGGGACATTTTGATTTTCATTTCAAATTCACATTGTTTGGAAATGTTATAGTTTAATATAAAAGTCAAAACATTTCAGTTGCATCAAAAGAAAATGTTTCGGTTGACCCCAAACTTTTTTTGTTGTTGCTGTTCCATTTTGGAACAAAGGCAGATTTCGAAATGTTGGCAATTCCAGTTCTTGATCAGCTCCAATTCTGGAATTTTGTTTTGTTTATTAGCTTTGAACTTCTTAAATTGTCTCCTTCTGCACAGAATTTCTCAGTATTTTCCCCTCCCCCCTCCTCCTTTTCATTTATACAAATCCTTATACTGTACAAACTCTTCTTGTGTTCTCTGTACATTTTTAGCCTCTCCATATTGTCCTTTTAAGTTACTCTGAAGATTTTCATTAGCTTTGGATGAGTACACTCATGAGTTATGCAGAACATTTAAATTAGTGCAGTTGGAACCTTTCTACCACTGCACAAAATCATCTGGTTTGCTATGTTACATATCTGACAGCAAAGTTAACAAATTGTTAGAGTGTCTTGGAACCACTAAATCAATCCTGTTCTAGTAGTGCTCAGCTTATTACCATAAATCTGACTGCCTCAGAAGAGATAGTACTAATAGTGTGTTAAAACACTATGTAAAATTGCTTGTCTATGAATACTGCGGTTCTTTTTGGGGGGTCTTCCATACAGACTCACTGCCATGGGTGGGAACCTACACGCATTCTCATTGAACCACATTAATGATAAGCAATCTTTCTTTTAAGGTCCTCAGTTTGTTGTACTTTATAGTGAGCAGTGTTCATGAATCTTCAGCATGTGTTATGTAACAACATTAGTGGGGAAGATAAGTATGAACTGAATTGAGGACCACTAGATCTAAGAGCATGAGCTGCTACTACTTGAGCTGATTACTCTGTTAGTAGGAAGTAGAACCAGATTCTGATATAGACCAGCTGCTAAGAGACAGAGTCCTATACTGCGTTAATGGGGGTCACAGTTACTAAAAATGGGTTGCAATGGGATTTATGGATTTTTTTCAAAATATGTTCATGCCATAATGGCGTGTCCTTGTATAACTCCTCCTGTTGTCTTTCCTCAAGTCAGACGCCAGAAGATTAACACAGTACAAATTGAGGACACGGTGGATAGAACATAAGCTGTGTGTGCGCCTTCCTCTTGGTCATGGAACATGCTGTTATATATCATTTAAAATTCTCAACATGCTTCTTCTCATTGTACATTTTGGATAAGAGGTGGAGGGGCTGCTCGTCTTACCACTTTTTAGACGTGGACCCTCAGTTTTTTCAGAAGTTTGTTTTGTAAGCAAAAGGAGTGGGAGGTCATGAATGAGATGGCACCTGAACAAATATCAGGAGGACCTCAGCTGCTAGAAGAAGGCCTCATCCTCCCTGATTGAACTAACCTCATTATCTCTAGCCTGGTTCTTGCTTGCATATATATACCTGCCCCTGGAAATTTGCACTACATGCATCTGACATAGTAGCTCCACTTTTCCTCTCGGAAATAAAACTCACTGATAGATTGTTTCAAGAGGAATTGTGGATGCTCGCCAATATTATGCTTCGAAGTCTGTGACCAAACAAAAGGAGAGAAACAGGTTTTCTCCCAGACAGGAGGGAAAGCAGCTATCCAGCGGTTCCCTGTGTAAATTAAGCATGGTGGAATCAAAACAGTGATTTACAAATCAGCAGAGGAATGGAAAGGGAAGAAGAGCATGAGGTCATCCTGTCTCTTGAAACAAAGTCAGTGAATTCTAGGTTCTCTCCTAGCCCTTCTCATCCCTCTGTGCCTGGGAGCTCCCATCCCCATCAAACAGCCATTTAAGGATATTGATAGGCAGCAGAGCTGATAGTATGAATGTGTTTTGATGATCCTGCAGCAAAAAAACTTCAGGACCAGACTTCAAAGAGAAACTGCTGAGCTTCAGTTCATCTGCAAATTTGACACCATCAGCTCAGGATTAAACAAAGACTGAATGGCTTGCCAACTACAAAACCAGTTTCTCCTCCCTTGGTTTTCACACCTCAACTGCTAGAACAGGGCCTCATCCTTCCTAACTGAACTAACCTCATTATCTCTAGCCTGCTTCTTGCTTGCATATATATACCTGCCCCTGGAAATTTGCACTACATGCATCCGACGAAGTGGATATTCAGCCACAAAATGTCTGTTAGTCTATAAGTGCCACAGGACTCTTGGCTGCTCTGTCCTCAAAGGGTTACTTCCACTTGCATCCTCTAAAACGTTCCCTTTCTAAGCGGTGAGTCAGTTGAAATACACAACTCTGCCAGTGCTGGACAGGACCTGGGCTTGCAGAGTGACGCAAAAGCCAAAGTTTTCAAATACAGCGGCATAAAGCTAGACTCCCAAATCCTTATTTAGGTGCCAGAATAAGTCGCTGGAGTTTTCAGAAGTGCTGAGCAGCCAGATCCCATGGAAGTAAAATCAGGCTGTCAGACACTGACAGCACAAGAAAGAGCATGGTAATGATCCCCTAGAGTTAATCCCATTACTTCCCACCTTACTGTTAAGGAGGCTGACCAGGTGAAAAGAACTGAAGACAGCTGAAACTGCCTTGGAGAATTCGGCACTGGAAGGAAGGAAGACATTTCTCTCCTAAAGGCCCGTGGCTCTGTAGTTAGGCTCTCCCATTTCCAGCAACAGCCCTTTAAATCTATAGCTCTGACCTATCATGCCTTCTAAAGCCAACCTAGCCCAGATAATACCGTTGCCCCTTTTTGACCTGAGCAGTGAATCAAATTTCAGGGCCGTGGGGACGTTCCAGCTGGAAGCAGAAATTGAGGGAGTCTGGTATTGTCTTTGATGCGGTCTTGTTCATTTACAAGGAATGTACATAATCCTGCTTCTGTGGACACAGGCGGAACCAAGAACCAAAGGGAGCAGTTTCTTAGCTCACAGCCCCAAGCCTCTTTAGCCAACACCAGCTCTCTTTCCAGATTTCTCCAGGGTCAGACTGCGCTCACAGGCTGCTGCTCGGCTTGCTTCCTCTTCTGTTCCGCTCAAGTTCTCAGCGTTCAGCTGGACTGTTTCCTTTAAGTTTTGCATTGCCAATTTCCCTTCTTTTAACAAATTGAGTGTCTCAGTTTTTCTAATCATTCAATATGGTCACGAAGCAGATTAGAATCTCCTTTCTCCTCACACACATTCGACACGGAGATGGACTTACAGAGCTCATGGCAATCAGCTTCCATCTTCCTCACTAGTGGTTGCTTCCTCTTGCAGAGAACTGCTGAAAGGAAAGATTCAAGTTCCCTGGGCTATTTCCCCAGCCTCTCAGAGTGTTTTTTGGCTCCTTTCACTGATCTTGATCTGCGAGTCCACATCCAGCTAAGCATCTATAAACTGGTCCATCACCAGTTTATCCTGGAAGGCCCTTTTGGTATCTGGGTACACCAGGAATACAAGCTTCCAGAGGTCCTCTGCCAGTTCAGGTGGGGTTTCTTTTTCCCAGCTCTTCTAGTCTTAGCTGTGTCCTGGCCCACTCAGATTGAGGTCTAGCTCCAAACCACATATCAAGGGCTTGCACCAGGCCTGGATAACTGTGTCTGTTTTCTGGGGGTAAGTCTACAGCACCGTCAGAGCTGGGCCAACCTGGCTACTAGTAACCCTCCTTTCTGTCCATCTTCCCAGCCATTCATTTGAGCTATAATGTTGAATTGAATCAAATAAGCCTCCCAGGGAGTTTTACCCTAAAAGGTTTTGCATAACAGATAGAAACATAATTTGGCATCAATGCCTGGTCTTACCCAAGCCTTCTGGCTGGCTCAGTTCCTCATCTGGGAGGCTGCCTTCAGCTGTGCTCTGTGACTCTGTCATTTCCTTCTGGAGCTGGATTTTCAGTTCCTTAGGTCCTTGCTGCAAGTCATCTTGGTTAGCAAGTTTCAGACTGGCCAAAGCCTGTTTGGTCTCCACTGTTTTCATGGAAAATTTCCGCTCTGTGGCAGTCAGATTGTGCTCCTGTCATCAATCTATTTTACCATTCCAGCCTGGGTGTGCTGCAGCTGGGTTTCCCAATTTGTCCTTGCTGCTCTAACAGGAATCTCATCTTGATCTGCAGTTCTGTCTAAGCCCTTTCTGAAAAACCTCCAACTCTTATTTTAGATCTTATTTTAAATCCTGCTGGCCAGTCCTGATTTCTGCAAGCACCTCCAATATTTGCTCCGTCTTGGTTGGATGGGTACACCAGCTCACAATTTCTCTCCTTGGAAACTAAGTCCCACCACTAACAACAGTGTTGCTGCTTTTTGACCTGAGTGGCTAGTCAAATTTCGGGGCCCAGCTGGAAGTAGAAATTGATGGAGTTTGGTATTTTCTTGGATGCAATCTTGTTTATTTACAAGGAACATATAAAGTCCTGCTTCTCTGAATGCAGGAGGACCCAAGAACCAGGAGCAGCCTTAGCCATTTTACTGGCAGGGGGAAGGGAAACCATTTTCAGTGCCCCCCTCCCAGTCTCACTGCACAGTAGTCCAGCACCCCCTGGAAGTTGGGGCCAGGGTCAAGGGCCCTACTTGCCTGCTCTGCCAAGAACCAAAGGGAGTAGTTTCTTAGCTTACAGTCCCAGGCCTCTTTACCCAACACCAGACCCCAAATCTTGCTCTCTCTAGCTTTTTCCACGGGCTACTGTGCATACAGGCTGCTGCTGGGCTTTCTTCCTCCTTTGAGCCTCTCTTCTAGTCCTCTCAGTTTCTGTGTTACCCCATATACACAGACCTGGTCACAATACCCAGTGGAACCCCCCTGCCCACAGGGTGCTAGTCTCTCAGCAGAGTCTATTACGCCTTGTTTTAGGTGTGGCCCCTTAAATATTACTTACAGTGCTCTTACGTGAAGCGGTTTGGGATCCAAGCAGTGCCCAATACCTTGCACTGTAATAGTACCTTTCAGTAGGAAGCGACGCAATGGATCTTCATTCCAAGGTTAAAATGTTACACCTTCTTGGCCTGGAGCAATAGCTGGGACATAAAGTCTGTCAGAGATCTCATAAAAGCAAACAGTGCTCAGCCAATGGCCCATGACAAAGTCTGTCTGGTCAGGATGATCCTACAGTCAGGTGATACTTCATGATCTAATAAACCCAGTAGAGGAACCTAGCAGGGGGTTAATCGTCTTTTAGAAGAACAACTGAAATGAGGCGCCTCCAAAAAACAAAGGGACTCATTAGCCACTGTCCTTGTGCCATTGTTAATCTGGTAGCACTTTGTACTCACAACACGCAAGGTGCCAGGTAGTGGAGAAACTGGCCCGCAGTGAGAGAGTGACTGTATTAAGCTGTATTAAATAGCGTATCAAATACTGACGGTCACATCCTCGCTGGGGGTGAGTCGGCAGCGCCCCACTGAAGTCATTGGAGCCTCACTGAATTATAGCAGCTGAGGAGCAGACCCAAGTATTTCCTCCAAAATGGCGTCTAGCTGGGACTGCAACTGAGATACTGGTAACATTTTCAAAAACACCTAAGTGACTTAGGAGGCCAGCTGGTCAAAATGTTCCACCAATACTTTTTTAATGGAAAATTGGGTTTTTCAGACCCAGATTAACCAGTATGCACTAGATGGACTCGCACAGGGACCACATCGCTGTAGGAACCCTGAACACCAGAAAAAAACAAAAACTGAGTAACTCTGAGACATAGTGTGCCAGGTCACAAGGCCACTCACTCAGATTTGACCCAGCCCCTCTCCCCACCCCGCTGTCATGATGGAGGGGCAGCTGGGCCAAACCTGAGTGAGTGCAACCTGGTACTTGGTGCACCTCCCACACTCTTCTACCATAACCACTGAACCATCAGAAAGCTCATTGTACCTCTTGTTCCCCTGGAAGTCTTCTCTCCCTCTCTGGCGAGCACCTCTGTTCTCAGGGGTAGGATGGGGCAGCACACTGAGTCTTGCCTCAGGTGGGGATTGTCTTGTATATCACATGCTCTGTCTGGGTCCCCCATTTTCCATAGTGTGCAAGGACCCCATATTTTTGACTCTGGGCTTTGTGGTTTTGACTAAACAAACATTCAGAGGAAATGTCTGGTTTACAAAATAGTTGAAAATCGGAGGAAAAAACGTTGGTTTGGGGCTGAAAACAGAAAAATGTTGGGGTTTTCAACAAAAAGTCAAAATGTTCCCCTGCAATTTTCAACAAAACCAAGATTTGTTTGGCTTTTGCCAAAGTTTCCAATGGGGGGTATCCTATTTCTCGATCAGCTTTACTTGGCCTCCTGAGTCTCACTGACATTCAGCTGCCTTGTGACTTTCAGTGGCCAGAGACTCTTCCTTCTGTGTTTGAGATGGCCACGTTGCTGGCTACTGGTGAGACCTTGAGCTATGGATGCACATAAACCTTTACATTGTGCCACAACAACAGGTATTTTGTATGGAAGCAGGTGCCTTTTCAGGACTAGAGAATGGCTGAAACTCACGGCAAGTTTACAATCTGCAGCCACTTTGCACCTGCCTAGCACTTCCGGGTAGCCCTGCTACCCTTAAGGGAAGGAATCTCTAATTGATAGAAGCTGGAAAGAAACTTTCCCTGGGGGCAGGTTATTTCATCACCACATATTGTGGAGTTCACACACCTTCCCCAAAGCATCTGGTGCTGGCCACTGTCAGAGGCAGACTACTTGGCTAGATGGACCACAAGTCTGATCTGGATAGGGAATGCCTAAGGATGATTAGAAAAAAGGCAAATCAACAGATACAAAAATGAGATCAAAGATGGACAAATAGGGGGACAACACTGTTGGTCTTAATACTGTGTCCCACCTAATATTTCTGCAGCAGTTATGGGCCATCTGAGCTTAGTGATGAGCTGTCAGATGGGGCAGTACGTAGCTGCCTAGACTACCATGTAGTAAAGCAATGTCTGGTTGGCCTTTTTGAATTTCTCTTGTAAGAGTGAGCTATAAACAGTGATCTGTACTGGAGCAAATTTCCAGGGGGAATTTCTACTCTCTCTGCAGGTATTACATTGTGCATTCAAATAGCATTTATTCCCCTTTCTTAAAATCCTAGAGGGAAACTGTGCCACAATTTTTTGCAGCTGTATATAAACTGTGAGTCTAGAGGAGGGCAAACCGGAGCTATTCTAATCACATGTATATTTCTTCTTTCCACAGTTGCTGGGATGGAAGTTACCCACTTTATAGTTTCATTCCTATAATAGCTTAAGAGTGAAAACATTTAT
The DNA here is from genome assembly GCF_007399415.2 of Gopherus evgoodei. Classification (NCBI taxonomy): domain Eukaryota; kingdom Metazoa; phylum Chordata; order Testudines; family Testudinidae; genus Gopherus; species Gopherus evgoodei. The sequence continues at coordinate 218,425,733 of NC_044324.1, read as the reverse complement.
TTCAAGGGGTTTTTCAGTTCCTCTGCTGTGATCTCCATCAGGAAAGGACAGAGGCATTAACCTCTGATCTAAGACCTCTCTGAAGGTCCTTTAGTTGGGTTTGAGATTCTGAAATGAGATCCTCCCCCACACTCCAGTCCCCTTCTGTCTGGTTAAAGGGCACGAGAGACGTCAAGGGGCCCTAAGAGGCCTGGTTCTGGCTGGGTGAGAGAGGATTCCCTGCACATGCACTGTGGAAGACAACCCATACAGTTGTCCTCTGAGGACCTCTCAGAAGTCCTGGGTGGGAGGGTGTCAGGGCTGCAGCATGCAGCGCGGTGGAGGTTCTGGGCAGTGCTGCAGCCCATAGGGAAAACCAGTAAGCTTAGACAGGGCCCCAGCACTGTCTAGGGGCATGGCGACACTGCGGCTAGCTTTCATCTAGCTAACTCAAGTACCAGAGCAGTGAAGCCACAGCAGCAAGGGCTGCGTAAACCCACCTGGAACTGTGGAATTACTCTCGGGATAGCCTGTGCTGCCGCAGCTTCACAGCGGTAGCCAAAGTAGCTAGATTAAAGCTAACTTTGGTACAGCTACGCACGCTGCAAGTGTAACGCCGACAGACCTCGGTTGTCAGCAGGCAGGATCGAACCAGGGACCTCAGTGCATGAGCCTCTACCCATGAGCTAAGAGCCAACTGGCTGTTAGGTAAGGCTGCAGAGCAGACTCATTTTGCTCTCTCCCTCTGGGTGGGACAGAACACCACACCCAGGATGTGTGGGTTACCCAAGCACACCTTATGCTTGCTGTGTAGACACAGCCTAAAGCCTTGTCGACCTTTGCGGCGCCGCATAGGGTACGTGGAGCTGTGAACTGTGAACAGCAGGCCATATCCACACTGCGGCGTGTAGCTACACGCAGGAGTGAAAGGCTCCGGCAGGGGAGCGGGACACCACACTGCTAAAACAGCCATGGGAGGCGCTGCATGGGTGTGTAGCGAGCCAGGCCAGGTGTATACCCTAAAGTTCTGGCACTTCTGTTAACTCTACTAACCAAACCAGTGCCTACCTGTCAACACGACTCTTCCCACCTGTGTGAGCTGGGCATGCGGCATCTGTGCTCTGTACACCTCTGTGGGCGTACACCCACCCAGCATCCAGAACAGCCCAGGATTGGGGGAGGACAACAGTGGTTTAAAGTCACCATAGCGCCCCCCAGCCCTTGGGTCTGTGCAGGTGCAGTTCGGCCTCTTTCCTGCTGCTATAAAACATTGGGGACAGATTCTAAGCCGGTGTAAATCTATGTTGCCCCTTTGACTTTGCACCAGCTGAGGGGCTGGCCCACTCTTTCTGCCCTATGGTGTGTAGAGGTGAGGACTAGGCACTGCACTAGGTTACCAAAGAGGCTGTGGTCACTAGGAAACTAGCAAAGCAGTTGGATGGGACTGCAACAGGGCCCGGAACGCACCGTGCCAGCAGGTAGAGCAGCGTTCTAACAGTGAGCAGCCAACCAAGTACACAGGGATTAGCTAGGAAAGCTCTTTGAAAAAAATCTGTCAAGGAATAAGAGCTGCAGGAATTAGAGAATGAACACATGGAACATTCCTTGGCATTTGCATCCCTCCAAACAGCCGACAGTCCCGGAGGCACATACCTTCCTTTAGTTTGGCTTCTGAACTGGCATGGTCTCCCCTGATCCAGCAATTCATCCCTACTAAGCAAAGCCTTTAGCATGTGCTTAACTTCAGGCATATGCTTAAAATTGGATGTAAGCAGGTGCTTAAAGTTATGCATGTGCTTAAATGCTTTGCTGAATCAGGGTCTTCCATTGGTACTCAGCAGCTTTGTCTTCACTGAAGGTAGAGTTGACATCATGAGGAAGATTAAAGCCTCCTATCCAATTGACACCACTTGCTTTTCTTTTGTTTGGATGTCCTGAATAGTTCCTTGTTGTTCAGTCTCCCCAGGGGAGAGATTTTCCATGTGGAGTTGTTAATAGTCTGGTCAGCATCTTTCCTTAACACACTTTGTTGCTGCTTTGATTCATGCATTGGGCTTGAAGGGATGTTCCCTCTCCTTTGACCCCATTACACTCCTCAGAAATGAGACCCAGAGGCAGAAGAGTGGAAATATAAATAAGAGTTTACCTATGGATTCATTGATGCTGATACAGGGCTGTTAAATCTGTGACTCAACTGTCTTCTCTCAAACCATTCAATCCCACTAGTATTTCACTGATGCTAACCTCACTGCTGTATGGAATTTAAATTCTAAATTTGATCCTTTGGAGTTGAAATCAGACCTGCTCGCTTTGAAAATGTCATTCTGGGACATGCATTCTAATGGGAGAGAAGAAAATGAAAGAACCCAGAGAAAATGACAGCACCAAAATCTGTGACTGAGCTACTTGAAAAGGAGAATGTAACTGTAAAGGACATACATTGGAAACTAATGTAAATGGAAATGTCATTAAAGCAAATCCTGTGAGATTACTGTGTGTGCTTGATGAGTTAGAAGGTGAGGAACTCTTTTAACTATTTTTTAATTCTGATGCAGAATTTCATCTTCCATCCACTCCTTTTATAGGATTTTAAACACCTTTTTAAAGCCAACTCATTTTAAATCTCCTTCTTCCCTGTCTACATTTATTAGACCCATTATAGTTCCCTTGGTGTCAAAGTTTGATAGCAGTTTATGAATATGACGGAGCATGGATGACTATGCCCTGGTTTACGCTGGGGGGTAGGGGGGAGAAGCGATCTAAGTTACACAAGTTCAGCTACGTGAATAACATAGCTGAAGTCAATGCATTTAGATAGATTTACTGTGGTGTCTTACGGTGAGTTGACTCTGCCGGTGCTGGAGTACAGGAGTTGATGGGAGAGGACTCGGGGGTCGATTTATCACATCTAGACTAGACATGATAAACTGATACGCGCTAGATCGATCGCTGCCTGCCGATCCAGCGGGTAGTATAGACATACCCTATGGGTAACTTCTTAATAAGACATGTCATATTGCCCCAGATGATTATTATTAGTTTTCTGTGAGATTCTTTGATTATTGGGATGATTCTGATATTTTTATGGAAAAAAACAAGTGTGAGGGGAAAAGTTTCCCCTCTTCCCATGTATCGTTATCTACCGGGGGGAGGGAGAGGGTTAATTTATTTTCTTGAAACAAATCAGACAATGCAGTGACTAAGCGGAAAGCACTAAGCACAAATGAACCATCAAGAATTAACAGCATCATGGGATAATTCATACCAGCTCTAGGCAGGAAAACAAGCCCACAGAAATACCACCCCCACACATAGACTGCCTTTAACTGGGTTCAACAGGCCCAGCAAACTGAGAACGCTATCAAGTGGGCAGCCTGATACACAAGAAGTGTCTCTCTCACTGCATCCAAGTACGGACATGAGACTGTGACCAAGAGGGACAGACCCCGCAGCCACGGTATGAAGGACTTTGAAACATACCAGGGTCTCCTGGTGGAAGATGGAGGACGCTTGGTCAGACACGCATGCGTCCAAGCTGTTGCTTGTTTTTAGGATATTCTTCATCTACTCTGCTTCATGAAGGCTGACTGGTCACTGGTAAACCTGCCACTCTGCTTGGAAGAGAGCAGGATGGCAATTGCTGGACTATGCCAGGCTCGTTAGAGCGATCACACTGAATGGCAGGCAGAACTGCCTCCAAATCCTTGTTCTGAAGGAAGAGGACTGCGGAAGGGTTCCTGCCCTGAGAGGGCCGATGGCTGGAGGTCTGAGTGGGATACTCTCCAGGAGATCACGGAGAGCTCAGAGGTGCCGTTACGCTGGACCTATGCCAAACTGATCATGCAGAAATTCTCTCCCTAAAAATGCATTCATTACGTGTCACGATGCCGGTAGGATATTACCAGTTTCTCAGTGTTGGTCTAACTCTGCTCCCATTGGAGTCAGTGGGACTTTTACCATTGACTTCAATGGGAGCCAAGTGGAGGGTGGGGGAGGGATAGCTCAGCGGTTTGAGCATTGGTCTGCTAAACCCAGGGTTGGGAGCTCAATCCTTGAGGGGGCCATTTAGGGGTCTGGTGCAAAAATCTGTCTGGGGATTGGTCCTGCATTGAGCAGGGGGTTGGACTAGATGACCTCCTGAGGTCCCTTCCAACCCTGATGTTCTATGATTCTAGGATAAGGCCAATGCTGGCAGCTTTTGAAAAACCCAGTGCCCATACTTTGTACTTCTCCCCACCCATGCATCTATGCTAAGGGCTTTTGTTCCTTTTGAGTGTGTCTGGAAATTCAGCTCACCAAGATGTCATTCAGTTTTTGTACTAGCACAGGGAACTATTTTGTATTCAGGGGGGCAAATCTCTGGAACATATCAGTGATATCGTCAGCAAGGAGAAGTTAGGAATGCTGGTAGAAACAACTACAGCATAAGGAAAGACTTGCACTAGTAGCCACATCCCCACAGGTGTTAGCTAATCAAACACACAAATGGATTCTGCATAAACTCTCCAGTGATGAAGGGGGGAAAAATAGCTGAACAACTTACAAATCTTCTCTAGGTTGAAGCATACCCAAGCCAAAGAAATGAGATGCTTTGGTCAGCGCCACAGTGCAGGCATTCCCCTATGGTGGTGAAAGAGCAGCTCAAAAGGCTGTTAAGAAGGATTGAGGATCGGGACCAATAATGTTCAGATCAGTTGCTTTCAGGCATTCAAGGGCCTGTTGGAAAACAGTGTTAGTCAGAACTATATATTAATAATGTTAGAGCGATGCAGCATTTCAGAACACTGTTGAAACAGCGTCAGGGTGGTGTGAAACCTGGCTTGTCTCTCTTGCTTTGTAAAAACCCTTGCTCTGTAAAAATAGTAGGGTGAAACAGTAGGGTGAAGGAATTGTTAATTTCAGATGCTCCGCACCCCAAGCTAGCAAGCAAAAACCCAAGGCCACAAAAACAGACCAGCAAATTAAAACAACTGGGTGGAGCCAGTGGGATTAACAGCAGAGACCAGGTGGTAGAAGTAGACAAATATAAATGTAAGCAGGGTAAGCCATAATGTATGAGCTTTTGTGATTTATGCCTAACATGATTTAGTCAAGGGGTTAGAATGGATGGGTACATAGATGAGGTAGCTGAGTAATGGAGGCTGCGTAGAGATATGAAAAAAATAATGATTGACAGCAAGAGAGTGGAGAAGACGTGGGGCAGAACATAGCAGGACTAGAGATCTGAAAAAAAAAAGTCACTTTGTCTCCAGGAGAGGTAACTTGATCAATTACTCTTCTTGCCAAATCTGTTTTTGCAGGTATGAGTAATTTATAGGTGATAGTGTCTTAAAAAGTACAAAGTAAAGGCTACAAAAAACTGTTTAAACCTAAATTGGAGTGGATCACATCTGTCAACCAACAGGCCAGATCTTTTCTTTAAAAAAAAACCCTCTTAATTTAGAAGACAAGAAAGGCATGTAGTTAAATTGGACTGGGGAACAGGGGTCATGGGGTTGTGACTCCCTTGCTCTTCCCACATTGCTAAATGGGAGAGAGATTTGTGGGGGAGGAGAGAGTCCAAGTATGCAGAAGGTTGACTGGTGTAACCCACATCCCTAATAGGCAAATATCTCTTTAAGATGTCTAAAGAGAAGCAGGGAGAAGGAATTAGTTGTTTGGGACACTGGTGCTGATGCACAATTAGCATTCCACATTTAGAAGTTTCTAGGAATCGCCCCTGTCTGAAGCTCACCCCCAGGACCAGAAAGCAAGCAGGTTTCTCCTAACTCTGAAGCGTTTTGAAGCAGGTTAGGTGACCCAGTTAACATTCCAACAGGAAAGCACCAGCAGCAGTAGTTACAGAAAGGGGAAATGAGATGGGAAAACTTTTGAGGGCAAATGCCAGGGCATCTGCAAAAGGACATGTGACCTGCGCTTTAAGACCTCTTTAAAGAAGTGGTGGGAAGGGGTGTAAACTTCTGTTGAGAAGAAAATATTCTCCCCACAGTCCAGGAGAGTCGGCTGTTCAGTCCATAGGAACAACTAGATAAACACACTTTCTTTATGCTATAAAGTTGTCTTGCTTAGCAAGAAAAGATCTGCATATGTTCATGCTCCATCCGAGCGGGATGTCACTCAAAGGGGAGCTCCCTTCACTTCTTAACCACAAGCCCTTGAGACAAAATAAACAGTGTTGATTTCTAAAGCCTGATGGAGCCTTATTTTTTGCTGTCCTTTGCCAAATACTGTATGCAAAACACAGTGGATGAGGCAGATGGAGAGAAAGCAACGGGCTCTGGAGACCAGTGCCAGGCATTTAAAGTAGTTCATTTACAGGCTCAGCAACACAGTAAGAATACTGTGAGGAACAAATTGAATTAACATGCAGCTGAATAAAGAGCTAGGGTCTGAATACCACCCCCTGCAGTGCCATTCAGGTGCAGTTACAAGATCGGGTTGGTACAGACACACATCTTCTTGAGGCCAAACTGCAGTCACCCTGACTCTTAAATAAGCCATTATATTAGCTCTTGGCAGAGCTGGTGGGGAATTATCCCCCGTCCCAACAAAACTTTTCTGAAGAAAACGAAAACTTTCCATGGAACATTTTTGTGGTCTCTGTCCAAAACTGAACATTTGTCAGATGAAACATTCTCGGTTGCCAGAAACTAAACAAAAATGGGGATTTTTGTTTTTTTACCGAAACCTTCAGAAAAGATTGAAAACAGACACTTCCAATGGGAATTGCCATTTTTGACAAAAAGCCCTTTTCCACTGGGAAAAAACCCCATTGACAACGTTTTCAACCAGTTCTAGTTCTCAGTGCAGGATGGGTCAGATTTTCAAAGCACTCGGCGTTGCCCTAACGCCGAGCACGTGGAAGTTTTATCAGGAACTTGGAATGGGACCAGAGTTAGATCACCACTAAGGCCCAGATCGTCAACGGCATTTAGGTTCCTGACTTCCTTTGAAATCATTCAGAGCTGGATGCCTAAATACCTCGGGAGGATCTGGGCTTGGGTGCTTTTGAAAATTCCACCGGGTGCCTCTCCAAATTGCACTGCTTCATGTACGAACAGAGACTTTCACGTGCCATCTGATCCACAGCATTTCTGTCTCCTGAGCAATATCTTGGGGAATGACAGCAGCCAGAACAATTGGTTAACAAGTGAATGTTGCATTTTTTTCCCCCCAACGTTGAAAGTATTTCTCCTGAGAGAGGCCAGATGAGCAGCCCTGCAGAATGAAGACTTCTGTTCATCCACATATAGTCAGTGGCCAGAAGTTTAACTTCCTCAAACATGGCATTTTCCATCATACTGTGACATTCCCTGTGTGTAATACCCTCCCATCCTAGCCCCAAAATAACCCATCAATGCCCCGCCCCGCCAGCCAGAAAAATTCAACCTGGAAATAAGACACACAGAGGGCTGTTGACCATCGGAGCAGCCTTTCCATAGGGCATGGTAGATTCTCAATCACTTGCAGTCTTTAAATCAACTCTTTCTAAAAAATGCACTCGAGCTCAACTACAAGTCACTGGCCTTGATGCAGGGATCAAAGTGAGCTTCTCTGGTTTGCGTTACCCAGGAGGTCAGATTACATCAGGACTTCTCAAAACGGGGGTCATGGGTTTATTACATGGGGGGTCGTGAGCTGTCAGCCTCCACCTCCAACCCCGCTTTGCTTCCAGCATTTATAATGGTGTTAAATATATTAAAAAGCATTTTTAATTTATAAGGGAGGTCGCACTCAGAGGCTTGCTATGTGAAAGGGGTCACCAGTACAAAAGTTTGAGAATCACTGGATTATATCATAACAGAGGTAATGGCTGGTCTTGAAGTCTGACATTTAACAAAAGCCACATTTTTCCCCTTTTTTAACCAGCTCTCGCAACAACCTCTGTTTCTGAATTAACCCGTTCGTAAAATGTATCTAACACCAGCTACTTACATCATAAATAGGCTTGGAAGGATTCCATTTTTATTGGTAAACGTCAATCTCACCGTACACATAAACTGATGCAAAAATATTTCCATCAAAATGTACAGGCGAGCCCAGTAAGAAAAATGCTGGTAGAGAACTTATGAGAGTTTGACGTAAGACTATTTGCTTTGTATGTTTTGCATGTCACGTTGACAATGGTTTTAATGGTTAGACAGCTTTAATTTCTTGAATCTCAACATCTGCTGTCATGAAATAATCATCTTACCCACGCTGTTGTCTGATTGCCACCCTATAATTTCCCGCAACTGTGAAGATCTAAATTGGGGGTGGGGGGAATGCTTAAGCTAAACATCGATATTTCTGTCAAAATTATAACAATCAAAATCAAATTCTGCCAAGCCTAATTATAAAGGATGGTGCAAGCCCTGGCAGAGCTTTCAAAGAATTCTGAGATTGGCAATTAAAGGACAACAGAGAAGTGCCCCGCATTATCAGTGTTAGCTGTAACAATTTGCCCTGTATATTTAATGACTTTTTTTTCATTCTTGTTGGTCCTAATTTTCAGCCTCCTCACCACACATTAGCAAACTGACCAATCTTGTCTCGTGGTTTCCTTGTATTCCCCTCACAGTCTGTATCTATCTGATGTCTCTTGTTTTATACTTAGATTGGCATCTCCTTGGGGCAGAGACTGTCTTTTCATTCTGTGGTTATACAGTGCCTAGCACGCTGGGGTCCTGCTCCAGGACTGGGGTGCTTAGGTGCTATGTAAAAACAACTACGTCAGTCCCAGTTCTGAGGTTCCAAAGCATCTGTAATGCCTTACGAACCCCAGGACACGAACCAGGACGCAATGTGTCTGGCTTGGGTTAATGATTCCGCATGATTAAGTCAGTGAAATATATTTAATATGTTTCTTTGGAAGCCTCCTAAGGAGAATGTCACTGTGTACTCGCAGACAAATAGCTACTGGAGTCTGAATTACCATAATAATACACAGTTCCTTTTCTCTGCTGCCAGGAAGCCACATTCTGGCACCCTTTAATCCCCCTCCAACCCACGAAGGCCGCTCCTCGCTCCCCTTCCCTTTTTTAGTAGAACTCAACATTTGCAGGAGGAAACGCTGGTTGCTGATATTTGTGCCAGGCTGTCAGTGTCTCTTGCTGCCGTTCCAGAGGGTCAGCCTCCTCAGGGAGAACTTGGCCCTTCTGTGCTGTACCTAGAAGGGAGAACTTGGCCCTTCTGTGCTGTGCTGTGCTGTGCCAACCTGCCCGCTTCAAAGACAAGCAATTAGTGAACTTCCACAGGGGTCTGTCCTGGGTCACGTATTACTCAGGCATTCCCGTGCGTTCAGATTCCTGGCATGTACACGTGCCCCGCTAATACCTACATGGCAGCGTACACTGGGAGGCACCCCGTGGGCTCTGATCACCTACAATTAGAGTATGCAACGTCAAACTAGCCTTCCCTCTCCCCCAGCACATGCCTACATTCCCCGCTAGCAGGGCACCAGTGGATGCAGAGTTTAAAGCAGGGCTGTCCCACCAGTCCATGGCCTCATTGGTAGAAAGGCCACTGCAGCCACATGCAGAGCACAAAGTGCTTTCCCCTATGTTCCTGCCTGATCACCTATTATTTATCATATACTGCACCGTGAAATGAAACCTCCCTCGATACCCATGTCACTTCCTGTCGGACAGGGCTATAGATCTTTACACTTATCAGTGTCTTTCACGAGAAAGCGATTCCACGACCGTTACTTGTATTAGGTGAATTGAAAAATACTCTCTCTCTTGATTTTACAGTGCAAAATTTGTAATAAAAAATAATAATATAAATGAGCACTGTGCACTTTGTATGCTGTGTGGTAATTGAAATCAATGTGTCTGAAAATGTCGAAGCGCATCCAAAAATACTTAATAAATTTCAATTGGTATTCTAGTGCTTAACAGTGCAATTAATACGGTGATTAACTGCAATTAAATTTTTTAAATGGTGATTTTTTTTAGTTAATCGTGTGAGTTAACTGCGATTAATCAACAGCCCTAGAATAAATCTAATTTATCTAAGCTGGCAGGGCCTGATGAAATTCATCCTAAGGTACTTGTTGGAGCAATTCTCTTCAAGAACCAATGGAGGACAGGTGAGATCCCAGAGGACTGGAGAAGGACAAACACAGAACCTATCTTTAAAAAAGGGAACAAGGAGAGCCCAGGGAAATATCGACCCATCAGCCTCACTTCAATACCGGGAAAGATACTGGAATAAATTATTAAACAATCCATTTGTAAATACCGTACCTGGAGTATAACAGAGTGTGTCAAAAACAAATTATGCCAAACCAACCTAATTTCCTTCTTTGACAGAGTTGCTGGCTTAGTGGATATGGGGGAGCAGTAGTTTTCAGTAAGGCTTTTGATACAGTCCCACATGACAGTCTCATAAGCAAACTAGAGAAATATGATCCAGATGAAATTACTATAAGGCAGGTGAAACAAGTGGTTGAAAGACCGTACTCAAAGAGCCATTATGGATGGTTCTCTGTCAAAGTGGGAGGGCGTGCTTAGTGAAATTCCACAGGGGTCTGTCCTTGGTCAGGTACTCTCAATATTTTCATTAATGACTTGGATAATGGCGTGGAGAGTATGCTTTCAAAATTTGTGAACACCACTGCACTGGGAGAGGTTGCACACACTTTGGAGGACAGGATTAGAATTCTAACAAATGACCCTGACAAACTGGAGAACTGGTCAGAAGTCAACAAGATGAAATTCAATAAAGACAAGTGCAAAGTACTCCACATAAGAAGGAAAAATCAAATGAACAACTACAAAGTAGGGAATAGCTGGCTAGGTGCTAGTACTGCTGAAAAACGGTCTGCGGGTTGGAGCAATGTGATGCAGTTGAGGAAAAGCCTAATGTTCTTGGGTGTATTAACAGCCGTGTTGTATGTAAGATTTGGGAGGTAACTGTCCTGCTCTACTCAGCGCTGGTGAGGCCTCAGCTGGATACTGTGTGTAGTTCCGGGTGACACAGTTTAGGAAAGATGTGGAACAAATTGGAGATAGCCCAGAAGAGAGCAACAAAAATGATCAACGGTTTAGAAAACCTGACCTGTGAGGAAAGGTTAAAAAACTGGGCACGTTTAGCCTTGAGAAAAGAAGGCTGAAGGTGGGACCTGATAACAGTCTTCAAATACATTAAGGGCTGTTATAAAACGGAGAACAAGTCAACACTGTCCATGTCCACTGAAGACAGGATGAGAAGTAACAAACTTAATCTGCAACAGGGGAGATTTAGGTTAGATATTAGGAAAAGTGAGCCAGAGGGATAGTTAAGATCTGGGGCAGGCTGAAGATTTTTAAGAACAGGTTAGACAAACCCCTATCAAGGAAGGGCGAGGTTTACTGCTGGTGTCTCAGAGCAGGGGACTGGACTAGATGACCTCTCAAGGTCCCTTCCAGCCCTACGTTTCTATGATTTTGTGATTTTCAAACTTGGGCTCAGTGAAAGCTGCAGGCACTCAGGCCCTCTGCAGATCAGACCACTTGTATTTAGGTGCCAGCCTTTGGGCACTGAAATTTGAAAATTTTGCTCTGTGTTCAGCTTTAATTTCAGCCATTCCTGATTTTTTGAGTATTTATGTTTGTAACCCTAGAGTTCTTTCTATCTGTGTTCAATTTGTGAATGTGTGTCTCTATATCAAATACAAAGCCAAATTAAAATAGCCAATCATTTGCTCGGTAGCAATTGACTTAATAAAGTAAGATCAAATATTGCCGGTATTGTCCAGCACACTTCAGTAATATAGATTCCACAACATGACATAACAATACTGTCTTAGGCTACCCTTTCAGCCAGTCCAGATCATAGATTTAGTATTTGTCTCAAACATGTGCATGATGCACAATAAACTCTTTTATTGCTGTAATTACAGCCTTGCCTGAATATAATAGGCAGTGACAGATTTACTGAAAATTGAAAGGATTCACAGCATAATTTCTAGTGATCAAGAAGATATCCTTCCCCACCCCCACCCATGGTTGAGCAACCAATAGTAGGATTGGAAGGCAGGGCAATAAAAACCCTTGGTAAGTTGCTCAGTGTTGGTGTAAATCCCAACAGGATGATTTGCAAATATTCAATTCAGACAAAGAGCTGAAGTATTCAGCTTGAAGTTGTGTCCACCCCTCATGGGCATTTCAAGCTGAAAAACAAAAAGAACAAAATGCAGCATTTCTTGCAGTCTAATTTGTTGCATATAAACTTCACAAGGCTTTCTCGGGACTCCTGAGACGAAACATTTCCTAGGACTTTACAAGACAGCAGCCACTTTTTCATTCCACTGAGCCCATTATTAGCGGTGTTTATAGGGCTTGTGATTTTACAGTAGTGAAAAGCTTCCTAGGTGCCTAACTGAACAAGACCACGAACCTCGCCCCATATGGCCCACAATCCAGAGTCAGTGGCCACATGGGGGTGGGGACCAATCACTCAGTGAGCAGGGAATGAAGCAAGGCAGGAAGAGGGTTACAGCAAAACGGACAAAGGGTTACTCAACTGAGGCCCCATTTCCATTGGTAAAAGGTAATGATTATTTAATCCATATTCCTGCAAGTCAGCATCGTGAGGAATGATGGTCCCAGTGTCCCCAAAACATCCTCCTCTGATTCTGACTCCAGCAACGTCAGCGTGAAGGTAGCCAGCCTCAGGCTGGAGATTACAGATGCCAGGCTTTCTGAGTAAGAAGTAGCTTCATGTACAAGCTGATGTTAACTGGCCACTCCCTCCTTTCACACGCATCTTCTTCTCACTCCTCCTTTGCACAGCTTCGTCCTCTCCTATGAGCGAGCACAAGTAGATGTCCAGGAGTAGATTCTTCAGGAGTCCAAATCTGTGTAAAGGAGACTAAATGACCAGCCCTTGATTCATCACTTCTGAATCTGAATATTTATAAACAGATTAAAAAGGGGAAACTGCCTGTTAGCTAAATAAAGTAATGTTAACCCCTCCTCCATGGAAGACTCATACATACACGTACATATCCTTCCATGTCAAAACGTTACACGTCACAAAGAGGGGGAGACAGGTGATAAAAGCTGACTGGGTGAGTTGACTCAGATCAAAATTCATTGGCTGAAGGAAAGGATTAAACTTTTGTAAGCATAGACTCAGACTTCAAGGCCAGAAGGGACCATTGTGATCATCTAGTCTGACTTCCTGCACATTGCAGGCCACAGAACCTTACCCACCCACTCCTGTAATAGACCCCTAACCTCTGCCTGAGTTAATGAAGTCTCAAATCATGATTTAAAGACTTCCTGTGACAGAGAATCCACCATTTACACTAGTTTAAATCTGCAAGTGGCTCGTGCCCCATGCTGCAGAGGAAGGCAAAAAAAAACCCCAAAACCCAAGGTCTCTGCCAATCTGACTTGGGAGGAAATTCCTCCCTGACCCCAAATACAGTGATCAGCTGGATTCTGAGCATGTGGGCAAGACCCAGCAGCCAGACCCCTGGGAAAGAAGTCACTGTAGTAACTCAGAGCCCTCCCTATCTAGTGTCCCGTCATCAGCCCATTGGAGATATTTGCTGCTGGCAGTCGCAGATCGGCTACGCGTCATTCTAGGCAGTCTCTTCTTACCATCCCCTCCGTAAACTGATGAAGCTCGGTCTTGAAACAAGTTAGAGGGCAGTGATGACAAAAAAAATCCTTGGAAGGCTGTACCTGAACAACCACACAACAAATAGGTACAAGTTTGGAGTTTCTGAAATATTCGATGACATCACTCTGTCTTTTCCAGTAGTGTCAAGAATTACCCTAGCAAAGGCTGTGACTGCTGGTTCTTGCACATTAACATGGGATCGGTAAGTCCTTTCTTCCTCTCACTACGTAGCATGCTATCTCGATCCAGAGGACAAAACAATTTAACACCTAATGAGATCTAGATTTAACAAGAAGTTGTCATCGTTGCTACACAACAAAATCTGGCCAAAGGATCAAGCACAAAAGCTACATTTTCATACCATAGAAGGCTGTCATGTGGAAACTTGTTTCGGTGTAACACTGCCAGTATCTTAGGCCTCATCAAAATTGAGTAAACAAAACTCTTGACCTAAGCTGCATGCATGACAGCATTAGTCATCTGTAGGCCGACCATGGCATCATATTTATTGGAATGGGTTACAGACAAAAGGCTTGGGTGGGATTAACATTGATGATGTATTTGAAGCCATCAGACTTTTTAGCCTTGGTGGGCACAGTCCATCATATCCAGACAGCATCATGCAGCACACAGCAGTCTTGTCTTTCATTCAGAACTGACGGTTGTTTCAAATTCATTAGCACTTGGAATTATACCTACCCTTGGGTCTACATTATATTGTTCTTGTAAATCAAAGCTTGTGGGACATTGAAGTTAAGATATTCACAGCTCACAAGAGAAGTCTTAGCTGTGTTAGGGGGATGCAAACATTGTTAACTTCACTGTATGTATCTTTTGCGAACTGGGGCTCCTAACAGGGAGTTTCGCAAGGGAGTTCTCCAGGAGAAGGAGGAGCAAATACAGCATCTGTGGGGTAACTGACTGTCTGTAGTGTGTGTTTGTTTATGTTTGGGGGTTACTTGCTGTGTGCTGAGCTTGTGTTTGTCAGTCTGGTTGGTTGGTTGAAGGACCATGTCCTGTGGCTAGCAATTGGAGGCCGTAAGCTTCAAAGGAAGGTTTGAAAGCTCGAAGCCTCTGGTAATTGGCTGAGCCTTAATCAGTGGGCGGGGTATTCACTCAGGCCAAGGCTTTATAAAGCCACACACAAGCAACCAGGGAGCTTTGCAAACAGGGAGTTTCGCAAGGGAGTCTGGGAAGGGAGCGGGAAGGGAACGGGGGTCCCTTGTCAGTCCTATCTGTTCCTCTGTAGTCCCCTTAAAACCTATAATCCAAACCACATTTCAAAACCTCTTTCTTTAAACCACCCTTCCATTAACTAGGAGACAATGCAGGCAGAAGCCCAGCAGCAGAGTGGGGGCTATCCAGTTTATTGCACGGAGTGTAGCATGTATGATTACCTGCCCTGTGGGCAGATGGCATATGTGTGCAGTCGGTGCAAGGAGCTCCTGGCCCTCAGAGACCATGTACAGACTTTGGAGGCCAGGGTGGCGGAACTGGAGGAACTAAGAGAGGCAGAGAGGTATGTTGATGAGGCTTTCCGGGACACTGTAGAATTGTCCCACCTCCGCTCAGACAGTCCCTGCGCTGTTGAGGAGGAGGAAAGGCCCAGGGAAGCAGAGCAGTCAATGGGAGCAGAGGGAAACCTTCCCATAGTTGGGACCCTCCTTCCAGATGGTGCTGGGGTTGCCTCTCGCACTGAGGTTACCTCTCCAGGGGAGGGAACTGCAGTTGCTAGGAAAAGGCAGGTGTTAGTAATGGGAGATTTGATCAGTAGAAATGTAGATAGCTGGGTTTGTGATGAACGGGAGAAACATATGGTGACTTGCCTGCCTGGTGCGAAGGTTGCAGATCTCTCGAGACATCTAGACAGACTTCTGTGTAGTGCTAGTGGAGAGCCAATGGTCATGGTACATGTAGGTACCAGTGACATAGAGGAGAGTAGGAGAGATGTCCTGGAAGCCAAATTTAGGCTGCTAGGGAAGAGACTGAAATCCAGGACCTCTATGGTGGCATTCTCAGAAATGCTTCCAGTTCCACTCGCAGGGCCAGGTAGGCAAGCAGAGCTTCAGAGTCTCAATCCGTGGATGAGATGATGATGTAGAGAGGAGGGGTTTACATTCATTAGGAACTGGGGAAACTTTTGGGATGAGGGGAGCCTATACAGGAGAGATGGGCTCCACCTAAACCAAAGTGGAACCAGATTGCTGGCACTAAACATTAAAAAGGTTGTAGAGCAGTTTTTAAACTAGGAGATGGGGGAAAGCTGACTGCTGCAGAGGAGCATGTGGATCTTAGGTGAGAGTCTTAGGGGAGAGTCTGATGATAGAGAATCTCCAGGTTATAGTCAGGAGCAGAGGACGGAAGAGGATAATGTAAGGGCCGGATCAGATGATAAACAGTCACATAAAAAAGAATCTGGCACATCAAAAAAGGGCAGACAAATAAACAGGGACAAGTTTTTAAAGTGCTTGTATACAAACGCTAGAAGTCTAAATAAGATGATGGGTGAACTAGAGTGCCTTGTGATAAAGGAGGATATTGATATAATAGGCATCACAGAAACCTGGTGGACTGAGGGCAATCAATGGGACGCAATCATTCCGGGGTACAAAATATATTGGAAGGACAGAACAGGTCATGCAGGGGGGGGAGTGGCACTATATGTGAAAGAAAATGTAGATTCAAATGAAGTAAAAATCTTAAGCGAATCCACATGTTCCATAGAATCTCTATGGATAGAAATTTCATGCTCTAATAAAAATATAACATTAGGGATCTATTATTGACCACCTGACCAAGACAGTAATAGTGATGATGAAATGCTAAGGGAAATTAGAGAGGCTATCAAAATTAAGAACCCAATAATAGTGGGGGATTTCAATTATCCCCATACTGACTGGGAACATTTCACTTCAGGACGAAATGCAGAGATAAAATTTCTCGATACTTTAAATGACTGCTTTATGGAGCAGCTGGTACGGGAACCCACAAGGGGAGAGGCAACTCTAGATTTAATCCTGAGTGGAGCACAGGAGCTGGTCCAAGAGGTAACTATAGCAGGACCGCTTGGAAATAGTGACCATAATACAATAGCATTCACCATCCCTGTGGTGGGAAGAACACAACAGCCCAACACTGTGGCATTTAACTTCAAAAGGGGGAACTATACAAAAATGAGGCGGTTAGTTAAACAAAAATTAAAAGGTACAGTGACTAAAGTGAAATCCCTGCAAGCTGCATGGGCCCTTTTTAAAGGCACCATAATAGAGGCCCAAATTCAATGTATACCCCAAATTAAGAAACACAGTAAAAGAACTAAAAAAGAGCCACTGTGGCTTAAACCATGTAAAAGAAGCAGTGAGAGATAAAAAGACTTCCTTTAAAAAGTGGAAGTCAAATCCTAGTGAGGCAAATAGAAAGGAGCACAAACACTGCCAGCTTAAGTGCAAGAGTGTAATAAGAAAAGCCAAAGAGGAGTTTGAAGAATGGCTAGCCAAAAACTCCAAAGGTAATAACAAAATGTTTTTTAAGTACATCAGAAGCAGGAAGCCTGCTAAACAACCAGTGGGGCCCCTTGACGATCGAAATACAAAAGGAGCGCTTAAAGACAATAAAGTCATTGCGGAGAAACTAAATGGATTCTTTGCTTCAGTCTTCACGGCTGAGGATGTTAGGGAGATTCCCAAACCTGAGCTGGCTTTTATAGGTGACAAATCTGAGGAACTGTCACAGATTGAGGTGTCACTAGAGGAGGTTTTGGAATTAATTGATAAACTCAACATTAACAAGTCACCAGGACCAGATGGCATTCACCTAAGAGTTCTGAAAGAACTCAAATGTGAAATTGCGGAACTATTAACTAAGGTTTGTAACCTGTCCTTTAAATCGGCTTCGGTACCCAATGATTGGAAGTTAGCTAATGTAATGCCAATACTTAAAAAGAGCTCTAGAGGTGATCCCGGCAATTACAGACTGGTAAGTGTAACATCAATATCGGGCAAATTAGTCGAAACAATAGTTAAAAATAAAATTGTCAGACCCATAGAAAAACAAAATGTTGAGCAATAGTCAACATGGTTTCTGTAAAGGGAAATTGTATCTTTCTAATCTATTAGAGTTCTTTGAAGGAGTCAACAAACTTGTGGACAAGAGGGATCCAGTGGACATAGTGCACTTAGCTTTCCAGAAAGCCTTTGACAAGGTCCCTCACCAAAGACTGTTATGTAAATTAAGCTGTCATGGGATAAAAGGGAAGGTCCTTTCATGGATTGAGAACTGGTTAAAAGACAGGGAACAAAGGGTAGGAATTAATGGTAAATTCTCAGAATGGAGAGGGATAACTAGCGGTGTTCCCCAAGGGTCAGTCCTAGGACCAATCCTATTCAATTTATTCATAAATGATCTGGAGAAAGGGGTAAACAGTGAGGTGGCAAAGTTTGCAGATGATACTAAACTACTCAAGATAGTTAAGACCAAAGCAGACTGTGAAGAACTTCAAAAAGATTTCACAAAACTAAATGATTGGGCAACAAAATGGCAAATGAAATTTAATGTGGATAAATGTAAAGTAATGCACATTGGAAAAAATAACCCCAACTATACATACAATACGATGGGGGCTAATTTAGCTACAACGAGTCAGGAAAAAGATCTTGGAGTCATCATGGATAGTTCTCTGAAGATGTCCATGCAGTGTGCAGAGGCGGTCAAAAAAACAAACAGGATGTTAGGAATCATTAAAAAGGGGATAGAGAATAAGACTGAGAATATATTATTGTCCTTATATAAATCCATAGTACGCTCACATCTCGAATACTGTGTACAGATGTGGTCTCCTCACCTCAAAAAAGATATTCTAGCACTAGAAAAGGTTCAGAAAAGGGCAACTAAAATGATTAGGTGTTTGGAGAGGGTCCCATACGAGGAAAGATTAAAGAGGCTAGGACTCTTCAGCTTGGAAAGGAGGAGAGTAATGGGGGATATGATAGAGGTACATAAAATCATGAGTGATGCTGAGAAAGTGGATAAGGAAAAGTTATTTACTTATTCCCATAATACAAGAACTAGGGGTCACCAAATGAAATTAATAGGCAGCAGGTTTAAAACAAATAAAAGGATGTTCTTCACGCAGCGCACAGACAACTTGTGGAACTCCTTACCTGAGGAGGTTGTGAAGGCTAGGACTATAACAATATTTAAAAGGGAACTGGATAAATTCATGGTGGCTAAGTCCATAAATGGTTATTAGCCAGGATGGGTAAAGAATGGTGTCACTAGCCTCTGTTCGTCAGAGGATGGAGATGGATGGCAGGAGAGTAATCACTTGATCATTGCCTGTTAGGTTCACTCCCTCTGGGGCACCTGGCATTGGCCACTGTCGGTAGACAGATACTGGGCTAGATGGACCTTTGGTCTGACCCAGTACGGTCATTCTTATAAGGGCCATTCTCCATGGTCCCACTTGAGGAGCAGAAGTGCATGCTCAACGTTTGGCACATAATTCACTGCTGTCCTGAACAGGATTGCTTTCTTGAAATCAGGGTGCATACTTGAAAAAAATCCTAACTCAAACAACAACTATGTATTGTATGCGGGGGCTGAACATTGCAAGCCTACTCTTGATAGGCCTTGTGCAGCAGGAAAGCCCCACTTTAAGTCTTCTAATCATGAGGTTTTCTAATTTCCACCCAGTTAGGGTGGTGCCAGGGTTGCCGATATCCTTACAGCCCAAGCCTGTGCTTTGCCATGACCAGAACAATTAAAACCAGGAGACATTCTAAAGTTCCATTCAGATTCCTGAGGCATTGTTGCAACATGAAAACAGATTATTTGGCTAGAAACTCTCCCATCTCCCCAAGCTTTGAGTCTGTTGTAAGACCTGTAGGCTTTCTGGTGTAGAAATGCAGCAGGATTGTACACTGGGATGTGAAGGAACTAAGAAAACCCATCCAGTATAATTTAGTAGCAAGGAGCTGTGAAGTGAAGACTGTGTGATATTCATTCACTGTGGAATCTGGACTCTGGCTCCTGATAACGCCCTTGTGACAGCGAAGCCACAGTGTAATATCTAGCTCAATCTTTTCTACATAGCGACATCCACAGTGGCATCGGTGCCAGACTACTCCACAAACCATGACATGGTGCAGGGGTGGCGGAGGCTAGCTCTTCCACAACATAAATACTCGGGGAGTGGATCTTGGTTTCTCCCTCGGGTGGTTTCCATCCCCATGACTCTTGCAGAGGCGAGAGCAGGACCCAGCTATGTTTTCCCTCACACACAGGCACACGGGGAGGGGTGCAGAGACAAGAGCAGAGCAGCAGAAGGGGCTGGAATGGCCACCATGATGCAGGAGATTGGGCTAGCCACTGGGAAGCAGCTAGAGCTACCAGCGGAGACACCCAACCTGGGGGAGGGGCAGCAGCACCTGGACCAGCTCCCAGTCTGGTGCACCAGCACCTAAGTGGGTGACAGGGGATGTCACCGAGGGGAAAGCACAGAGCACCAGCTGCCCAAGAATGACAGTAGAAACTACCAGGATGCCCCTTCCCAGCCTGCAGCCAGCAGCCCCCCCCAGTCTCCGTAGCTCTCCTCACTCCCTGTCCTAGCCCTCTCTGTCCCCCAATGTGGTGTGCAAACAATATTTCACCAGAGACAGAACGGTAGGAAGTCTCTGTCGTGGATGTATTGTGTTGTTGGACATTGCCCGGTTCTGTCTGTCTGAGGTACTTATATGGCCCCCATCACCGGGGTATCTGAGTGCATCACACGCCTTATCCTCACAGCACCCCTGTGAGGCAGGGCAGTGCTGTTAGCCTCATTGTACAGATGGGAACTGGACACAGAGGCTAAGTGATATGCCCAAGGACACACAGGAAGTCTGTGACAAAGCAGGTTATTGACTGCACGGCTCCTCAGCTGCAGGCTAGCACTCATACCACCGGATCCTCCTTCCCCTCATTTTAATGACAGATCAGGAGAGAAACATCACACTCTTCGCCCTAGAATTCTGCTGAAAGTTTCTTTAGTTTGTATTTGCTTTCTCTTTGGATTTTAAGAGCTATTCTTTGATTTAGATGCCTCACAATTTCTCTTCCTGAATGCAAAAGGGGGGATTTTGTCCATGCCATACTCTGAAGCTACAGGAGGGAATGCAAGAATTCAGACGCGGGCTTAGGTAGGTACAACGGACAGATCCCAAAGCAAGTGGAGCCATTGCTTCAAATATAGCGTCAGTGTTTCGGAAGTCTGGGACTCTGCTCTGAAGCTGGTCGGATTCATTCCTCACAACTGTTTAAACCCTAATCTGATCCAGATTGTTAGGACACTGTTTACAGACCAGAAGACTCCAAAGTGACAAGATGTGTTAGGAGAGAAATGATCCCTTCCCTCCCAAATTAAAAACAACTACTTATACACAGAGACGCAAAATGCCTTTTGCACCAGGAAATGACTTGATATGGTTTATGGTCTGCGTGGGGGCAAGATTAGAGTCTCCAGTCAAGTGAACCATTAAAAGCAAGATTAAATGAAACCTTTCAACCTATGTTAGCTACTTATTGCTCTGTTGAGAGTGCCAAGGTTGTGGCCAGCCAAATCTTTGTAAAAATAGCCATACATGGCGAGTTTCTGAATTCTTCCTGTCCTCAGGCAAATATTTTATTAGACAATAAACTGTGAATTATAAACACAAGCAGAGAGCAGCATTTGGAAATGTGACATGGGCAAGTCAGCACAGATGGTTTTATAGTCTGCAATTATGTCAATACAGTAACAATTGGATTCAGAACGACAGTTCATTAGTGAGGTAGCGCTACAGTACTGAATAGAACAGTTTTCACATCATAAGGTACAGAGACGGAGTTCAGAGGAAATCTAATGCTTCAGAAAGTAAATGGTTCATCTTGCAAAGGAATAATTTAGTGACACAAGTAATTTAGATTCCATCCAGGCATACAAGAAAATTTTAAAAATGAATGCTTCTGTTCACAGAACACTGAAACCAACGTATGACAAACTTTTATTTTTTTTTTTTTTAAATGAATCACAGCTATTCAGCGGGAATGATGTTCTTGCCTGGGGTTACCCTGGTAACAATGATTCCTTTCTTGACAAATACATTTTATAAATGTCCTACTACATCTAACAAAGAGGCAGACACCATAGCCTTTAATTTCCCCTCTCAGAAGAGTTAAAGGGACAGGACTGAAATTTCCTGGGCTTTCACTTAACTACAGTTTTTGTAGTCTGCTAGTTCTCTGCTCTCACTGCACTCTGCCAGTTTTCAAAGGCTATTCTGCCTCTCAAGCTGATACAAATGTCACCAGATGCAAGATACTGTAGATGGAGCAGCTGCCTCTAAAATTTTGGTGGCCAGAGGAAAGCGTCTAGAAGATCTAGACTGACTATGCCTAAAATGTTAAATGTACCAAGGTAGAAACTTTTGTCAATAGAATTTTTTTTAAGGATGAGAGGAATATGATACTCTTCTATTAAAAACTTTTCGGACAGATACTTGTGCTCTGCATCAGTTGCATTGTTAAAGTTCATTATGTTCCCAAGATCACAGCAATCCATATCAAATACCAACAGGCGATAAGGTAGTGTAATTTGTTTATTAAAGTGTTTTCTTAAAAAAAAAAAGTTTTATAAGACTTTCACATGATAAATTTCACATGATAAATTATCAATGACAGTTTTTTTAACACATGAAAAAAGACTGTACTCCCAAAACTGGTGTTAGACAGAGATTGTACAATATATGGTAATGTACACAGATTTATACATTGCTATGGAAACAGGCAGCACATG
Source organism: Gopherus evgoodei (assembly GCF_007399415.2). Lineage (NCBI taxonomy): Eukaryota > Metazoa > Chordata > Testudines > Testudinidae > Gopherus > Gopherus evgoodei. Next base: position 218,403,349 of record NC_044324.1, on the reverse strand, counting down.
ACACTACATAACGCAAATGAAAATACAAGCTCGCTTTGAGATATCTTCGGAATTAAAGTCAGAATTTGAGGAAAAACCTGATTTATTTTTGGAAATTGATCATGTGCTCTGTTGTCATATGTTCTGTTACAATCTGCATTAAAAAAATCACCCTTCATTCAGTAAACCATGTGAAAACAAACACAGATGCACAGAAAAATGCTGTGAGTCATTTTCACTACTACGAATACATTTTAACTGAAACTGGTAACTTTCCTTTGGTTGTTTTTAGTACAGAATGATGTAGAGTCATAATTTCTTAGTTCTATTTTCCTACTTTTCTTTCTTTTCCAAAGTCTTTTAAGATCGACTCCGACGATAATGTAAACTGTGAATTCTTAAGGCTCCAACATAGCCTTTGTATGACAAACTGTTAAATGCAAAAAGAAATAAGAATATCACTAGAAACATATAGGAAACTTACAGGCTTCTGTCAAATCACATGAAGAAAAATATCTTTGCTTGCAGTTACGTGAAGTCTCCTTCATGAACGTTTTCCCTTTGCTAAGCACACCCCACTTATCGACACCACTCCAGATCAGAGCTCCATTTAAAACCCAGGACAAAAATGCATGGCTGACTACCTAAAATAAGTAATTAATGGAACCCCACAAAAAGGAAAAGCCCACATCTAGAGGAAGATACGCAGGTTTGTATTCATGCAGTGTAACGGTGATACCAAAATTGCTGGGCTATTAACAAGATGCAGCAAAAATTTACTAAGTGCTTCCCCCTCCCCCAATCTTAAAACGAGATGTTGCAAACACGACCAGCCTCTGTTGCTCTGAAGTACAGACTATGTAATAGTAAAGGTCTTGAGAACATGACCTATGAAGGAAGGCTGAAAAAACTGGGTTTGTTTAGTTTGGAAAAGAGAAGACTGAGAGGGGACATGATAGCAGTTTTCAGGTATCTAAAAGGGTGTCATCAGGAGGAGGGAGAAAACTTGTTCACCTTCGCCTCGAATGATAGAACAAGAAGCAATGGGCTTAAACTGCAGCAAGGGAGGTTTAGGTTGGACATTAGGAAAAAGTTCCTAACTGTCAGGGTAGTTAAACATTGGAATAAATTGCCTAGGGAGGTCGTGAAATCTCCATCTCTGGAGATATTTAAGAGTAGGTTAGATAAACGTCTATCAGGGATGGTTTAGACACTATTTGGTCCTGCCATAAGGGTGGGGGACTGGACTTGATGACCTCTCGAGGTCCCTTCCAGTCCTAGAATCTTGAATCTATAAGCTCTTAAAGTACCCACTCTACCTTCTGGCTTGATTTCAGCAATGATATGTCACAGAAACCTAATTTGTTTTGATTGAAGCGAACAGAGACAAATAATTGTCATATCCAGAACAAAACTTCTTCGGTAAACAGCACTTCATTAGAAATCCTGCATTCTCATCTGGCAAACCCCCAGACAAACCTCTGCATGCATACTGCCAGGGGTCAGAGCTCCTTTTGTTTACTAAAGTACATGGTAAGTAGTATCAGAACAAATAAAGTAATGGCAACTGGCCAGTGGAAATGCAAGATTTACTGAATGTGTAATATGCCACTCAAGTACTAAAAACGAAGGGATCATCTAGTTTATCATGAGACGTTTTGAAGAGTGAACTGTAGGCTAGCTGGTGCTGGTAAGCTAGCAGGACGTTAACAGGTAGAGGACATTAACACAGCCGAGGACTGGAGCATGGGACTGCATACTCCAGGATTCGAAGACAAAGAAATGTTTCGACTTAAAGGTTTCTCAAGATCTTCCCGGAACAGACTAAAGCCCTTATAGAGAACTCCTCTTGCAACCTGATTCATTCATTCATTTGTGACCTACCATACTGTGGCCCTATGCACCAGGCTGCATCACAGATATAAGCAGTTTCTAACTAATACCTGATATGTGACCAGATAAATCATAGCCTAGACTTTGAGAGGAGGGCCAGGTCTAACTAAGTCACTCTGGTAATAAATTAAAATGAGTAACAAATAGCCATTCAAGGGAAGAACTGCTTTGCTATTAGTAAAGGAAAAAATGTCAAAGGTGCCTAAGTGATTTAAGCAACTATGTGCTATTGATTTTCCGTGGGAAGCAGGCACCTACATCACTTGGGCAGATCAGCAGACGTGTTCAAAGAAAGGGTGGGAAGCCCTGTCTTAGAGACCTCAAACAGGTCTGAGATTACAAGGTACTAAGCGATGTGGCAATTGAAGACGACTAGATGTCGGACCAAAATGTCTCAATAGCAGCTGCCAGGGTGAATGGAAAGAGCCATTTGTCCAAGTCATCCTCAAAAATATTTAGAAACACTAGGAAGGGAGGGAGTCATAACTGGATGACTCATTTCTAGTCTCTCTTCCACTTTTAGATTGATTCCATACCAACTCTTGGAGACAATGTTTTCTGGAAATAAGTCCTGGTGGCCACTGCTTTCACAGAGATGCCTCGCTATCAGGGAAAGCCAGGAGGGCAACATATCTCAGTGCCTCTCAACGCTGAAGAGGACAAAGAATAGGATTTCCAGACAGGGCACCATAGAGCTTGAGAGTAAGAATTTACTAGACTCCAGCTAGAATCAGATCCAGATTCAGCTAAATCTCTATACACTAGATCTGGATTATGGCACGAATGGTTGTCAGGAGTTAAGAAGTTTCTCCCAAAGGCATTTATTACCACGCTCAGAACTGTGGGGAATGGATCCTAACAACCCTATCAATTGTCAGGATGTGGGGTATTCTCTCAGCCCCAAAGAGTCACAGCTGGTTTTGTTTTTACAAATAATATTTTTACGACTGTTACCACTGTGTGCATTATTTTCACTTATGTATATCATAGGTCAAGACAAAGTTCAGGTCTCTCAGGTCAAACTAACAACAGACCCAGCGGGGCTTGATTTTTATTTACACCAAGGCTACTTTACGCTTCTCTGGCAGAGCAAATGGAAGAAAATTACATTTGTACTCACTTTAATGCCCCCTCTGTGCTGCCATAGTGGTGTAAAATGGCTTGGGCGTAAATGAGACTCAAGCCCAGATGTTTTTAAAGACAAGGGATTTTGAGGAATAAAGCAGCAAAACACATACCAGGAAAGTCTGAGGTGTTGTATCAGGAAAAGGCGGCTGAAAAACTATAATTGATGATGCAGTTAGATTGTGTACACAATGGATATAAATAGGAGGAAGGGCTTTAGCTGGTGGAGAGACAGAGAAAACAAATGATTATTACAATTGGTCCGGTAGGTCTTGATTGATGGAACCTGGAGTGTGACAACCCAACAGCTGATTTGTGAATCCACAGTGACAGACTAAGATAAGGTGGGAGCAAGATTAATCTGGTCAGGGCAGGATATTTCATTCGAGTCACACTAAAGTCAGATCAGGACAAGAGCTGCTGAAAAAAATGTATCTTATTCTGCTTAAAGAGTCAGAATATGGAGCTTGACTTTGTCAGAATCTTTTAAAGGAGACACATTACAAACCCGTCTTCACTAGCTGGTACGGGGTTATGGATATAACTGGTATGCTTTTCGCTGCTAATGGGAAAGCCCTGTAATATTCTGGCTGGCATGCCTTACAGCAAGCAGATAAGAAAAACAGAAGCAGCTTTTAGCAGTTTAATGTCCATTTGAGAAAATAAGCAAGTCACATTTCTTCCTGATATATGTAGAACTGTTGATCACCTGGAAACACTAACTGAACAGGAAGACATTTTCTTATCTTCAAAGGAAATTTTGCACAAGATTGTACATTTTTTTCCATCTCCCAAACAATCAATCCTTCAATCCCACCCTTATTCTTCTATGCTTTAACCCACCCTTCCATGTGTCCAATTTCTTCCACACAAGCTGTCTGAAAATTCTGGCTAAATGAGGGTAAGGAACGTCCCACGCTGGAAAACAAGAGACACATGAAAGCTTCTGTAAACGAAAAAGCCACCAATTAAGATGTTTCCACACCACTATTCCATGTATCTCCACAAGTACAAGAAAATGATCAATAACTGAGGAAAATACCCACAGAACAAAGTTAGTTAAGATTTTAAACATTCCAGACAAAAATAAAAAAAGTCCACAAGAGCACTGACACCACTTGACACCTACATGACAGTCTGAAAGGCAAAAGTACGGAGCTATCCAGTGATGATGATGAACTACTGCAACTGGTCACTGAGAACTGCAGATGGGTCTCTGGTGACATTGTATAAGCAAAAGTCTGCAGCTGATAATTATCATGAACTGAAGAAAGTCCATCTCTGTTGTGAATGAAAAAGAAAAAGAAGACTCGCTATTCTTGTGTGTTCACTTTACACAGAACATGTCCATTTTTTCCACATGCTGCTGCTCCTCGTTTGGGAGGATAACAGATGCCAGTCACCTGGCTTCAAGTTTTCAAATATCAAAAGCATGGTCCTGTCGGAATGTTGCCTTGCAGATCTGTGACGTCTCCTTTCGTTCAGGTTATTTTATTGAATTAAGTGGCATTTTGCGTGAGACCATAAGAGTTTTAAAACCTACAAAAAGCTTAAGAATGACATTTACAACACGTTAATAAAAGAAGATTTAAACCCAAAAGAGTAAGGGACATTTATTCCACTAATCCCAGGCACAAATGAATTTACTACTTACGTTCCCTTTCCAAAGATCTACTTTCAAAGATGTATGACAACTCCTCTATTATTCCACCTATTTTTAAATCAAGATTGGATGTTTTTCTAAAAAATATGCTCTCGTTCAAATAGGAACTAATTCAGGAAAGTCCTAAGGCCTGTGCTGTAAAAGAGGTCAGACAAGATGATCACACTGGTTTTATAACCTATGAATCTACTCTTCTTTTAGGAACAGAAGCATCGACATGTGGCACCAAACTAGTGGTCCATCTATTCCAGTATCCCATCCCTGAGAGTGGTCAATTCCAGGTACTAGTTAATGGCCAGCTTCTTCTTATTTTGTTTGTAATTAAAATATATATATAAAATGCCCTAAAACATGACGGTTTATATCCCTATTTTTAATACCATATAATGCCAAATGGGTGTCCTCATAAACCATATCAATGTCTAATTCTTCTAGACATTCACATAAGTCATACGAATGGCTCATCTGACTACTATTAAGATCTAGGATTCAATGTTATATCATGGCAATGCATATTGCAGGTTTTTTATGAGCTGTATGAAAATATTTCCTTTAATATGTTTTATATGGGTTGTCTTTCCGTTCTTTGAATGCTACTTGTTCTTCTATTATAAGAAAGGATAAGTAGGAGCATTTGATTTACTTTCTCTGTACCATGCATTATTATGCAGACCTCTACCATGTCCTCCTATTCATCTCTTCTAAATTAACAGCCCCAATCTTGACAGTCTCTCTTATTACAGAAGCCTGCCTGTGAACTCCTATTTCTGCCATATCTTTAGGGAAGGCCGTGTAGTTGTAGTTGGACTGTAGTCGGACTCAGGATATTAGAGAGACAAGGTGGGTGAGGTTATATCTTTTGTTGGACCAACTTCCGTGGGTGAGAAAAACAAGCTTTCAAGCCACACAGAGCTCTTCTTCCGGGCTGGGAAAGGAACTCCCAGCATGACCGCAAAATGCAAGGTGGAACAGATTGTTTAGCGTAAGTAGTTAGCACATATTGTAAGGGACCATTCACGCACCTCTGCAGTCACAGGACAAAAAGAGGGGTTAGTGGGTTGCAGATTGTTGGAAGAAGCCACAAATCCAGTGTTTCTGTTCAGTCCATGATTTTTAGTGTCCAGCAGAGTAATGAGCTCCCTGGCTCATCTCTGAAAGTGCTGTCCAGATTTCCTTTGAGGATGAGGGCTGATAGGTCAGATACAGAGCGATCGCTTTGTGAAAGAAGTGGTCACCCGCAGGTGATGGGATGTTTTTGTGTTTTATCATTTTTCTGCGCAAGTTCTTTTGAGAGCATAGTGATATGCTCTGAGGAGAAAGTCTGGGATATACACCTTATCACACACAAAACCACATTCACCGAACACAGACGCTCCACCAGAGAAGTCATTCACATTGTGGAACGAGCCACCCAAATACCCTGAGAGAACCTGCCTCCACACAGAAATAACCCCCCTCTGACTGTATCCCTAATTGTCACCTACAACCTCACACTGGAACCCATATGTGATATCATCAAACAACTACAGCCCATACTCTGTGGGGACACCATCTGGGAAGAAATTTTTCCTAATCCGCCTCTTCTGGCCTTCAAACACCCCCACAACCTCTCTAAGTTCCTCATCAGAAGTAAGTTCCCCACAGACCAGGTCCCCACAACTCAAAACAGCACCAGACCCTGCCAGAACAACAGATGCCAAACCAGCAGACTTCTCTCCTCTGCTACAACGATCAACACACACCAAGATCTGCGGGTCCTACACACACCTATCACAATATGTGGCGTACTTCATCCAGTGCACTAAATGCCCCAACAATGACTATATGGGTGAAACCGGACAATCTCTACACTCGAACAAACTCTCACAGGAAAATGATAAAAAAACAAAAACACCCTATTACCTGCAGGTGAACATAGTTCACAAAATGATCGCTCTATGTACATATTTTTAGTTTGAAATGCAAAACACAACTTTAGAGTTCATTTTAATGTTTTAAGTGTCTGGTTTAAAGAAACAGGGTATATTGTTTGGAAATAAATGCTTAAGAACTTTGCTACTTGAGTTCATAAAACTCAAAGATATCTTGAAACGCTACGTGTATATACATAAATATGTGGATACCTATATTCAGCCTTGGGCTGAATTTTGGAGGGGAAAGTTTCACCTAAACAAGTTTAGCTGTTTCAGAGAATGAGACTAAGAAAAAAGATGATTTGTCCATTAAAAAAAATTATCACCGTTTTGTTGAGACATTCTAGCTTCTCCCTGGCTTTGCAGCAGGGACTTGAAATTTGGTAAGGGATTCTCCACCGTAACTGGGATGTGCCTTTTGCTGTCCCCATGAAAATCCACCCACATCTGGCCAAGTTATAACTTTCTGAAAATCTCAGTTCGCACATGAGCAGTACAGACTTGTTCAAATTTGGCAGCTAAATTCTTTGGAGATCCTACCTACACTGAGTATGTTCCATGCCAGGGCTGGGGTGGCTGAGCAGGATTCTGCCTGCAAATTGCTCCTTCTGGCAGCCTGAAATCACTGCAGTGTCAGGTACCATAACTAAGAATAAGGAGACACACTATCCAGTGCTCCCAATGCATCCCATGCTGGTGGCACAAGCAGCAAGAATCACCCTGAATAGAAGGCAGAGGGTGAGCAGCTGGGAGTGTCCTTACTCTCCTTGTTTCAGCCCGAAGAGGATTCCATAACCCAGGCTAATATAAGGGTAGCTTTAGAAAAGATTGTACCTTTTCCTACGTAGCCAAGAATTTGTCAGAAGTATACCTGACAGTAGTCATAAGTGCAGGCCAAATTCACACTTGGGTCTTGTCTACAGACAACTCCTAGTGGTGCTGCCACCATTTCTGCTGGTAGTATTGGTAGAAGCCTTAGTATGTGCAAGGTCTGGACTGACTTCCAGCATTTTAACCACTAGGGGTGAGATTCCGAGCAGCACCTCTACAAGGCACAGCACAGAACCTGCCACCCAGCTGGAGAGGAGTTGGGAGAAGGCTATGGTGGCTTTAACCAATTTTGCTGTCTCCTAATCCTGGTCTTTTCCAGGGGCTGGAGAGGCAGCTGGCTTCCCTATGGGCTGCATGTTGCGACTCTGCCTTCAACACACCCTTCCTACCACCAACTCCTGGCACTCCTCCTACACCAGGACTTGCAGTGGGGTCCTGAGAAGGCAGCCAGGGTTCTTTATTGTGGGAGTCCTCTACTGGCTGGAACCAGGGCTTTCAGAACTTTTTTCTGCTTGGACCCTTTCGCCCAGCCTAAAGCGGGGAGAATGGGACTGAAGATTTCACTTGGTCATGTTTGGGTTCGGGGTGAGTAGAGGTATTGGAAATGCAACAAACTGTAAACGAGAAAAGAGTGACTGTTCAAGACGCTGAACTTGAAGAGGAGATATACTTTTGAAATCTCTAAATCAAAGACGCCGTCATCTACAAGTTAGCTGTCTACTTTAGGGCCAGGCTGAGGAGACACTTGTTCACAATGAATAAGTACCTTGCCCAACAAATAGCCCCTGAGGCTAGTCACTGCAAACAAGGGTATCACTATTAGGCCTTTAGGCATTTGCAAGGTGATTGGCGGAGTATCCAGCCAAGTGACAAGGATTCATACCTGAGGCCTGCTTTTGAGGATCAAGGTTCCCTTTCAGAAGACACATCTCCCTCTGCTCCACTGCTTGCACTGGGGTCATCCTTATTACGAGGCGCATTTCTTTCTCTACTTGATTCAGAGGGTACCTTGGTTCTGGTCTTCTCTTTCCTTTGCTGCTGTTTTTCAAGCTTTGCCAGCTATTAACAAAAAGAAAGGAAAAGAAATACTTTAAGAAATACGAACAGATTATTAGACAATAGCACCAAAAACTTGCTGAATTTGAACCTCTCTTCTGCAACAACAGTAAAAATATTTTCAATGGTTCCTAACATCAAGAGAAAAGTGAATAATTTATAAGATGTGATCTCAGTGGATCGGAGGTGAATAGAAGAGCGCTCATCCTCATGCTCTTCTTTTGGGAGTGCAGTATCTGCGGAAGATACAGTACCTGGTCATTTGCCAATATGGAAAACTGATTAAAGACCTGGATCAAAAGAGGAGACAGAGTTTAATTACAAAGCCCAGGATCCACAGAGCGATTTGGACATCACAGTGCTGAGCACTACAGCACCCAACTTTTAGGCATCTAGAAAAAACACAGGAATACCAACGCAATCCACGAAGCCTGAGCTGGGTGCCCTATACGATGAATGGGAGATGGGTGCCTTAGAATGCAATCTGCAAAATCCAGTACCCTGGGCAGGGAACCGACGACGACAGGGCGGGTGTGCTAAAAAACCTCACCCTTCTCTCAGAGACAGGCTCCTAAGTCTGGGCTACACAGAGGCACCTATCTCTGCTTAGTGATCCATGAATGGGAACCCACCTGGAGTCAGTCACGCTCATGCTCTCTGGCCCAATGACTATTTAAGTATTTATTCACAGTGAAACTGCCATTGGGCCAGAAAGAGAATGAGGATGACTCTGTAGTCCAGAGGTTAGGGTGGCCTCCTGGGAGACCCAGGGTCCAACCACCTGCTCCAGTCACTTTTTTCTTATCTATCCACAGCGGAACAGCTTCAACAGGAGAGAGTGAGGGGGCCCTGCATCACATTATCCCATAACTCAGTGGTCAGAGCATTCTCCTGAGAGATGGGAGACCCCTGGGAAAATCCTCTCCCCACTTCTGGCAGAGAGGGGGTGGAACTGAACCTAGGTCTTCACATGCTAGGGGGTGCTCTAACCATTGGGTTAAAAGTTAAAAACCACCTCCTCCTAGATTTGAATAGGATATGATCCAGTAGGCTGCCTCTGAGCATGCCTACCAGATCAGACCCCATACCTGGGTTCGGTGGCCGAAAGCCTGTCTTCCCGGGGTTGCAAATCACTCTGGGGCTCGGCAGGAGAAAGGTGTCCGGATGCCTAGCGGGAGGCAGCAGCACGCATGCCCAGAGGCAGAAATTGGGCGCTAAGGAAGTTTTACCCTGAAAACTTAAGCACCAAGTGAGTTTATAAGCCTACAGAATTCGGCAGTTCTGTGAATGGCTGTGGAGCCAAACCCCCCAAACGTAGGTGTTTAAGTCTGAGGTTTAGGTGCCTAAGTCCCTTTGTGGATCTGGGCCAAAGCTCTTGTAGCATTCCAGTGGAAACCCACCAGCTCTATAGCCTTGGGTTTTAGAGGGGCTTCATCATCTTGGCCATTTCTTATTCTGTAATGTTCTGACTAAGGCAGAGCCAGGAACCAATCAGACATATTCCGTGTTCTGAGACCCAGCCTACACGCTAGAGGGGAGTGTTCTGAGACCCAGCCTACAGAGCCATGCTAGAGAGGAATGTTATTTTTATGGAGACAAACATTTGTATGCTCCAAAGCGAGGGAAACAGAACACTCGATTTCAGCCACATCAGAGAGAAATCTCAGCTAACGTTGTAGAGCTAATACTCAGAAGGAAGAAATCATTCCTCAATGCAGAAGCCTTCAACTCAATATGAAAAATCAAATTAAGTTGAATGTCAGTGTCACTTTGGCATTTATCTCCCATTTTTCAGAGATGCAGCCTGCAACACGCTTCAGGTATGTTGCTTATCAATAGCTACTCTACTGACTGAAGAGACTTCATGATTTTAGTTTATCAGTTGATTTGACTTTCTGTAATCTACTGTAATTTATCAAACTGCTTTTTCCAATTTCTTCTGGGTTAATAATGTGTTAGCTGCAAATCATTGTTTCAAGGCCAGCAGAACTTTCAGGGAATGAAATCCACAGAAAACAAACTGAGCTCGTTTGCGTGTTACTGTTCAGTAAGCTGAGATACAGCTTCTTTTCCTGCATGAGCTGGTATAGTATAACACAGGGGTAGGCAACCTATGGCTGATTTTCAATGGCACTCACACTGCCTGGGTCCTGGCCACCGGTCCGGGGGCTCTGCATTTTAATGAAATGTTAAATGAAGCTTCTTAAACATTTTAAAAACCTTATTTACTTTACATACAACAATAGTTTAGTTATATATTATAGACTTTTAGAAACAGACCTTCTAAAAAATGTTAAAATATATTACCGGCACGCAAAACCTTAAATTAGACTGAATAAATGAAGACTCAACACACCACTTCTGAAAGGTTGCCAACCCCTGGTATAACATTTTAATTAATGCCACACAGTATAGTGATAAGTCAAGAGGACAAGTATGTAACCCAATGGATATGTCTCACCTATATGTACAACATTCTAAATCCCATATTATATAACATGCACATTATTTTCCCAACAATACTACAGATAATACAGCAAGTGAATGTTTTAAGTCAGTGGTTCCCAAACTTTAACAACCTGTGAACCACTGTCACTAAAATGTGAAGCCTCCTGAACTCTGTCCTAAAAATGAGTATTTCCAGGGACTTTCTCCCCTATCTCAGCATAAATGAGAAAAGCAGTGATCTTGCAAATATAAAATTTGTTTTTATGACATGCTTATTACACACTATTATTAATTATTATTTATCATTACAGTATTTTTATTACATTATGAAAACGGCAACACCCTTCCAAGATCTCACTTTCATAACTTGTATCACTTTGAATAAGCCTGTTATAAGACAAGGCTCCTATGTTTCATCAAGGAGTATCAGGTGGGAAACAGCATGAAGCTATTTAAGAAGCCAATTCAAAAAGTTCCTCCTACACAAGCATTCAGATCTTGAGCAGTCCAGGCAAACAACATACGTTATAACAAAGCTTAAATTTGTTCTTCATAATAATTTTAAAAACAAGACTAGCTGCCTATTTAATTTAAAAACAGCAAAAAATATCCACCTCCCTTTCCGTTTCTTATGTGTCTTGAAGTTTAAATCTCCTCAGTGTGATAGATACGCTTGCTTTGATCTGCTTAGCTCTTGGAAGTCCAGAGGCTCCGGGGTGCTGGCCCCATGCTACCTACGGACAGCTCTGTCGGCCATTAGAGAATGTTTTCCCAAGAACCCCCTGTAACATTTTGCGAACCCTCATTTAGGAACCACTGTTTTAGGCGATAATGGAAATTGGTACATTTGCATCCAAGGAAATCTCGGATACATTTACATTGCAAAAAAACAAACAAACACAGCAGCAAGTTTCAGAGCCCAGAGTCGGTTGACTTGGGCTTGCAGAGCTCACACTGCAGGGATAAAAATAGCAGTGTAGATGTTTCCACTTGGGCTGAAGCCCAAGTTCTGGGACCCTGCCCTCTCGCTGGGTCTCAGAGCCCAGACAGTTGACTCAGGCTCGCTGCTGTGGGATTTTTTCTGTGGAGTATTTGTACCCCTAGACTAGAATTGTTACTTTAAGAACCGTTGTAATTTTTGGCTGTTCGAGCTCTCGCAAAGCACTGACATGTGGTCCATGCAATTCATTGCGGTAATGGTAAACTCCAAAGACCCAAATCAGAAGCAGAGCCTTGTTGAGCACAGCCTGATGTAAACACGACTGTCCCTACTGCAAGGAGTTTACAATCTAATCTAAGAAGCAATACAACAAGTGTGACAAATTGCACAAGGGAAGGAAAAATTGATGGTGAGGGAACAGAATGGGAACATGCTAGCAGCATGAATAACTCAAACATTCCCAACCAATTTTTAAAAATGTTATATGTATTGAGATATGTACATAAAATAAAATAAACTAAATACCAGCAATCTTCAATCGCTTGGCCCTCAACCTAGTGGTTATCAGTTACATTTATAAATCTAATATTAACCTCCAGCTGCACCAATTCAAAAGTGCCACGAGGAGATGTTAGACAAGACCCACTATGGCTGACAAACCTCTAGGAAGTTACTCATATTATCAGTGTGTTTCCTCATAGAATTACAATTATTTCCTTTACTGAAATACGTTTAATCGCAACAATGACCCACCTATCTTAAATAAAGGTGGCAGAAGGTATAACTGTACCTTCCACAACTTTTAATAGTTTGTGATAATGATGTGATTATCTGAATAAAAAGAAACCCATTATTCTGTAACTGATGTTCTCCTGCTCCTCATATTAGTCAATTGTTTAAAAAAACAACATATGGCACCATGAATCAAACACAGTAAAATTTTCTCTGAGAACACTGCGAATCCACCTAAGAAATCTAAATCTGTACTTTCTGAACTTGGAAAACAGCAGTGTATGCAAATTGTGGAATTTGCATTTTGAAGCAGAGAAGCCACAATGTTTATTCCATATTTTTATATTATATATTTGATGTGCAAATGGACCAGATATGCTCTTAGATAATAGTCTTCAAGTTATGGGATAGATGCATATGAAAACAAAAATACAACCTCAAAAGAAATAGTAAAGACCCATGTATATTTAATGAAATATTTGCAAAGGTCATTTTTATCGGTTGAAACAGTTCATATTTCTAAAAATCAAACAGTCTAGAACAGGGGTCGGCAACCTTTCAGAAGTGATGTGTCGAGTCTTCATTCATTCACTCTAATTTAAGGTTTCGCGTGCCAGTAATACATTTTAACGTTTTTAGAAGGTCTCTTTCTATAAGTCTATAATATATAACTAAACTATTGTTGTATGTAAAGTAAATAAGGTTTTTAAAATGTTTAAGAAGCTTTATTGAAAATTAAATTAAAATGCAGAGCCCCCTGGACCAGTGGCCAGGACTCGGGCAGTGAGAGTGCCACTGAAAATCAGCCCGTGTGCTGCCTTTGGCACCTGCCATAGGTTGCCTACCCCTGGTCTAAACAAAGCAGAATAAGACACTACAGATAGCAAATTAACTAAAGATCCTAAGGCAACTCCAGATCCATCTCAAAGCAGGTCAAGAATCCAGGTGTTAGTATTTAAATAACCCCCTCTCTTATAGGATGTGGTACCTTTAATAGACAAGAAATGGGAACTGAGATAACTGTGGAATTCAGGTTGCAGTGGTCTATATAGCAGTATTTCCCTGCTAAAAATAGAAAAGATGTAACAAATGACTTGAAGAAAAGAAGGTGCCCACCTCTTTAGTTGCTATATTAGCCTACGGCTTGTGTCATACATGGGATGTAGTATCTACTACATAATACTTTATTAAAAGATTAAAGACTAGATCACAAAGAGCTGTGAAGTACATGTATAGAGACAACAATCTAACTATGTACTTACATGCTACCATCACCGTACCATTAATCTGTGGGTCAGAATTCAGATACTTAGGATGTGATCAAATAAGTATTCTTAGTAAAAGGCCTATTTTGACTTTAGCTTTTCATTTCCTTGCTTTTAAGTGCTTGGGTTTGTTAAAATGATGTGATAAGCAAGTACAATGTTGTCACTAGGTTTAAAAAAAGTTAAGGTAGTTCCATTTTTTGGCTTTCGACAGAAGATAATCTGAATTGTAAACATTCTGGTCCAACAAATCATGTCTTGCAAGCTTCCAGTGTATTACTGAACTTTTCACGAAGATTACAATGTCCTTTGAGATGGTTTTAAAAACAAGCATAAGACATTTTATTGTTAACATTACATTGTGTTTGTTGATTTATTATTGTTGAGAGACTTCACGTGTGCAAATGCCGTAGTCAGTGAAGAGCGTTTCCATATTTTCCAAGATATCCCGAGAGGATCACAAACTACATACCTTGTTAAATGAGTATGGGCTGCAAGGGGAGCAATTACGCCTTAAAACTAATTAGGAAACTATAATTTTCAGATGTAGACCCTGGAAACTCTGACCATCTAAATCTACTGATGCAGTATCCTGAAGCTCATTTGTGTTATCTTTCTGGTCCTCAGTCAGAAAGGGCCGGGGGGGGAGAAATACACCATACCAAACCAATCAGTTATACAGAAATAATCATCCAATTTATTGCACCTGCATTTTCCACTCATGCTTTCTGAATCAAAAGAACCCATGATTATTTCTTTAAATATCAGCTTCAGTTTTGTTCAACTGCTGACTTCCTGGAGCATGGTAGGAGTCAAAAGTGTCTTGAAATATCTCAGGTGTTATAAGGCTATTTTTCTCTCATTCCATGTAAAAATGCAAAAGCCCTCACTCCACAGAAGGCGACTTTTCCCAATATTGATATTTTCTTTCGTTGAGACTGAGTTGATAATCAAAGCCTCTGGAACTATGTAAATACACATTTTTACCACCTCTAGAAAAAAACAAAACAAAAAACCTTAAATAATCAACACACAGATTAACTAATGCATGGGATAAGAGTTTTGAAAAAGGTCAATATTTACATCTGGGTTAACAACTTCTGTGCCAAATTCTAGCATGAGGCAATTTAACAATACATGACAGATATGAAATCCTAAAAACGGAATTCTTATAATGGAAAGCTTGACAGAATGTTAAGACAGGAGGTTTCATCAACACTGAAAAGTCTGCCATTATATTAGTTAAAGTTTCATGTCACGTCACTTTTAAAAATCAATTTGCCTTTAAATAAAAACACTCTGAAACAAGCTGGCACATCAAGTGAAAGAAAGCGTAGAGTCAAATGAAATAAAAATCTTAAATGAACCAAAACTGCACCACAGAATATCTTTGGATAAAATATCAGAGGAGTAGCCATGTTAGTCTGGATCTGTAAAAGCAGCAGAGTCCCGTGGCACCTTATAGACCAGTGGTCCCCAACGTGGTGCCCGCGAGTGCCATGGTGCCCGCTGGGGCATTTATGTGCGCCCCCTCTACTGCCCAGCAGGGCAGAGAAGCTATGGCCCCACGCCTGCCAGGGACAGAGAACTCTGGGGCTGCAGGCTGCGGGCACCGGCGTTCTCTGTCCCTGGCAGGCGCGGGGCTGCGGCTTCTCTGGGGCCGCAGACTGCGAGCACCAGCGTTCTCGGTCCCTGGCAGGTGTGGGACGATGGCTTAAGCCGGAGAGAAGCCGCGGTCCTGCACCAGCTTGCTCCACTGCTGCCTGGAGCCGGCCCTGTATGTAAGTAATTGTTGGCGCCCACCACACTCTTCTGAAAACATGAATGTGCTACTGGCCACAAAAAGGTTGGGGACCACTGTTATAGACTAAAAGAAGTACTGAAGCACAGGACTGCCCAGAGGATTCAGGGGCCCGGGGCAATTTTGAGGGCCACTTCCATTTAAAAAAGTTGCAATACTATAGAATACTATTTTCTCATGGGGGCCCCTGTGGGGCCTGAGGCAAATTGCCCCACTTGCCCTCCCCCTCTGGCCGGCCCTGCTGAGGCATAAACCTGTGTGGGTGAATACCCACACGTCTGACAAAGTGGGTATTCACCCACGAAAGCTCATGCTCCAATATGTCTGTTAGTCTATAAGGTGCCACAGGACTCTTTGTATATTTGGATAGTAATTCCGTGCTCAAATAATAAGAATATAGCAGGAGGGATATACTATCTATCACCTGACCAGGATGTGACAGTGACTGTGAAATGCCCAGGGAGATTAGAGAGGCCATAAAAAATTCAGTAATAAATGGGGATTTCAGCTATCTCCATATTGACTGAGTGCATGTCACCTAGAACGGGATGCAGAGACAAAGTTTCTTGATATCTTAAGTAACTGCTTCTTGGAGCAGCTAGTTCTGGAACTCAAGAGGAGAGGCAATTCTTGATTTAGTTCTTTGTGGGGCACTGGATCTGGTCCAAGAGATGAATATAGCTGAACCGCTTGGTAATAGTGACCATAACATAATGAAATTCAGTATCCCTGGGAGAGGGGAAACACAAAAGCAGCACACCATGGTAGCATTTAATTTCAGAGAGGGGAACTACACAAAAGTAATGCACACTGGAAAACAATCTCAGCTATACATATAAAACGATGAGGTCTAAATTAGCTGTTACCACTCAAGACAGAGATCTTGGAGTCCTTGTGGATATTTCTCTGAAAACATCCACTCAATGTGCAGCGGCAGTCAAAAAAGCCAACAGAATGTTGGGAATCATTAAGAAAGGGATAGAGAATAGGATAGAAAATATCATAATGGCTCTATATAAATCCATGGTATGCTCAACATCTTGAATACTGCGTGCAGATGTGGTCTCCCTATCTCAAAAAAAGATGTATTAAAATTGGAAAAGGTTCAGAAAAGGGCAACAAAAAATTATTAGGGGTATGGAATGGCTTCCGTATGAGGAAAGATTAATAAGATTTGGACTTTTCAGCTTGGAAAAGAGATGACTAAAGGGGGATATGATACAGGTCTATAGAATCATTACTGGTGTGGAGAAAGTAAATAAGGAAGTGTTATTTATTCCTTCTCATAACACAAGAACTAGGTGTCACCAAATGAAATTAATAGGCAGCAATTTTAAAATAAACAAATGTATTTCTTCACACAATGCACAGTCAACCTGTGGAACTCTTTGCCAAAGGATGTTATGAAGTCCAAGACTATAGGAGGGTTAAAAAAAGAACTAGATAAGTTCATGGAGGATAGGTCCATCAATGGCTATTCGCCAGGATGGGTAGCGATGCAAAACCATGCTCCGAAGTGTCCCTAATCTCTGTTTGCCAAAAGCTGAGAGTGGGCAACAGGGGATGGATCACTCATTAATCACCTGTTCTGTTCGTTGCCTCTGAAGCACCTGACATTGGTCACTATTGCAAGACAGGATGCTAGGCCAGATGGACCATTGATCTGACCCTGTATGGCCTGTCTTATGTTCTTAAGTATCCAACTTACACATGTTAATAACTCCAGGGGTCTTTTGTTTGGACAAAGTGAATTTTTCCAATCTTAGGTCTTGTGTTGTCAAATTTCTTCTACTTTCCATTGTTTTTAGAACATGGAAAGGTGACTCCCAATATTTTCCTTTTCCATTTGGCAAACGTCTGAATTTAGCTGAATCTCTTTACTCCAGTTCCAATATTTCTTTTTTGGCTGGACCCTAGAAACACAGACAATGTCAGTAGGAAGTGAACAATTCTGGAAATATTGATACTTCGTTAGCTGATTGCCTCATTTTGCTATAATTGTAATTTGGATTATATGAAAAGAAAGTGGGAGAAGGGTTACATAACCTAGTATGGATAGAAATGTTTTCATTTCACTATTAAAAAAAAATTCTGGGAGCTGGAGGGAAAAAAATTAAACATTTGCCTGCATTGCTGGAGCCCAAAATAACAGGGGCCGCATTGTTCTAGACGGATGAGATCTTGAAAGGGAAGCTATTAACAAAAGTGAAATTGACGAGTCACTACTCCTGATTAAAATGTAAAAAGTCAAAACAACAGCATCTTTAGTTTTAATCATCTAAGTTACTGGTAATGGAGATAAGAGAGAACGTTTTGTCTAAACATGATTATTAGTTTGATAGTGCCTCTTTCAAAAATGGGATTCACTGCTTCCTAAATTCAAAAGAGTCTGGGGCGGGGGGAGAGAAAGAGAGGTAAAATCCGCTTTTTGCCTCTGGCAATGTAAATGTCCAAATATATACAGATTACATTTGGGATGCTAAAATGTTATTATGCAAAATTAAAAGCCAGCCAGCTTTCCCCTCCTTTGCTATAAACTAAGAGCATACAATTTTTATGAAGGGATTTAGATAAGGCACATTTCTAATGAAAAGAGGGGGAAATTATAATTGGATGATGTGGTATTATGGTATCATTCTTAACAGTTATGCGAAGCTGCACAAAGATAAAGCAGCTGTCAGATAAACTTCACGACTAGTGCTGAAAAGCCCTTGCATTTTGCTTTAAATGCTACTGCTATTACAAGATGCAAAACAAACTGATGCCACAAACCAAAACCCCACAAAATTTTGTGAGTAAAAGTAATATAGTCTGTCTTTCTCCAACCCTTTATCAGAGACACAAAGCAACATGAATTCCACTTCTATTTAATCTTCAGCTCTGATAGATTTTCATAAATAAAATTTGTAAAACAAGTGGATTTTAACAAAAAATGGCCAGTAAAAGTGTGTTTCTCTTGAATCCTGACCGGATTAGGAAGGATTGAGTGGGCAACGGATTGAACTTTCAACTCTGCAAACCTGTGCAAATCCAACTTCTGTTATTAACTGAAATGAGTTTAGTAGCAAAGGCTGCCTTTGCTCAATTCCTAGTGACCGTATTCCATTATTTCTAATTCCTCAATATTAATCACTGTAACATGAAAAGTCTGGAACTGGCATGAATCCTCCACTGAATGTGCATTACTTCTTGCTAGTACAAGGAGTGGTCCCACCAGGACAGGTTATGGATTACTGCCCAATCCTGACAAAAAGTTAATGATTGAAGTCAATGAGACTACTCGTATGAATAAAGGTACCCACAAACTTCTGTCTTTGCAGGACCAGTCACTATATGAGGTGTTGAGTTAAGAATGCTTCCTATACATTGTAAGTTTTCCAACAATGTTTCAGAGATGTTTGTAGGTAAAGTTTATTGGACAGGGGGGAAAAGTGTCCCCGAAACTATATAAAACAAACAAAAATGCTTCAACATTTTGTTGCTAGCACCTTCTGATAGTTAGGGGTATGTACTCTTAAAAATAAGTTGAGGGGTTTTTTGTGTCTAGACTATAACAGATTTCTTCTAGTTATTTGTATTAGAAGAAACTCTACAGAACGCATTGCATTCATAAGCAATCTAGAAGAAAAAAAAATAGACAACTCATCTAAAAGTAAGAAACCTTGCAAATTAAACAAACCTCATTACTGTTATTTGCATTCCGTTAGCACCTGGGAGCTCCAATCATGGACCAAGACCCCAAAACCATGTTAGGTGCTGCATCAACACAGAACAAAAAGAGAATCCATTAGCTCATTGTCTGTTATGCTTTAAAATAATTTACAGAAGGACAAGATGGCTGAGGGGATTAGCAACAGGATATACAGTTTTTCATTCAGTGATCTAAATCTGGTCAGTAGTAACTGAAAATAATTATCGGTCTAGAAACCTATTACATAAGATCAGTGTACAGGGATATCAGTCCAGTAACCAGCGTCCACACCATGAAAAAGCACCACCAAAATTAGCATTAACCGATAATGCTCGTAGCAGAATTGCCAGACAGTGAGAATGGGCACTGGCACGGAAATGCACTCCAACCCTGCAAGACGATCCTGCCAGGTCAGATTTCAGACACGTTGGCAGAGCAGTGTGAGGAAGCTTGCACCGTTACTACTCATGTTGTACTTGTTCTGTGGAGAGTAAATTTACGTCTCCAGGTTGGTCAATCCAGCACCCGTTGACAGGGACTAAATTCCCGCACAGAAGTAAAAGTGTGTTTTGTTGCATTTCTTTAAAGAAAAGGAGCGACTTTACACAATTCAACTTGGTTTTGTTTTTTCATTGAGCAAGTTTTAAATTCACTCAGAAAAGAAAGATGACAAGCACTGGATAGCAACAGGCAAAGCAAAGTCTCATCTAAATGGGCTAACGTCATCTCTGTTGTCAACAGAATTACACCAGGGATTAATTTGGCCCAATATTCAGACAGGAGCTTGCTTAAAGTCTTGTTCATTGAGGTATATTTTTCATTAGAACAGATCAGTTTTATGTTCAAGCAAAAATATTACATAAAAGTGAAAGACATCAATTTTGTGGTTAATAATGGATCAAGACTTTTTCTATATGGTTTATATTGCCTGCTCCTTTTCTTGGGACAATAGCATGCTCCTGAAGCAAGGTCTTGGCTAGCTAATTATCTTCATTTCTGAGATAAACTTGTTAATTAGAGAAGGATCATTTGTTTAGTCACTTCCAAACAAAACCATATTAACTAGTCTCAGAAACGAGCATGCAATGACAAGGAGATACAGTCCAGGGCTGACTGGACTTCTATCTGAAGTTCAGCTACAAGAAAGTTCCTTATCTACACTACAAAAATTAAACCCCGTATTTCATCATGGGTACAGCTCCACCATATGACATACCATATATAGGGCTCAGATGTTCTTACCACATCATCTGACCTTGCTCAGAGCAGGTCTAGCTGACACAGAAGTAAACATGTCAATGTAACTGTACCAGTGGCAGCAACAGCGGGAAATTTTATGAAAAAGTGTGTAGGGTAGAAAAGGTCCCAAGAGACAAGCCTCATTTCTGTTTCAAACGTTATCTTCCTCTCATGCAGAGGAACTTGCAAGTCAAATGCCTCTGCCTCAGATATTAAAATATTTAAATTAATGTTTTAAGGCTGGAAATCTCTCTTTCATAGAGTTGCTAAGTAAATATGTCTATATAAGATATGCTTTGTTTATCTTGCTTAATTCATATATTTCTTTCTAATGTAAATTTCAATTCCTTCAGGTTTCCACGTGAAGAACTGAATACTTATTTTACAAAACACGGAAATCAAATAGGTGGACTTGATTTTCTATGCATCTGAAGAAGTGAGGTTTTTTACCCACAAAAGCTTATGCCCAAACAAATCTGTTAGTCTTTAAGGTGCCACCGGACTCCTTGTTGTTTTTGTGGGTACAGACTAACATGGTTACCCCGATACTAGATTTTCTATGATTATTAAAAGATTTTTTAATGTTTCTTCCAAAATTTATTATTTATGTAGCTCTACTTTTTATCATTTCATTTTTATTTTCTTCTCTTTTTGTCTTTTTAAGTTAATAATAAAATGAAGTTGTCACTTTTGTCTTTGTGGGATGAATGTTAGCCCTTCTTCTGTCTTTCACAAGTGTAATTTTATGAAGCAGTTCTTCAGGATTTTCTTGCAGTTCTAGCTCTTCTTGAGGAATAAACTGCTTATGTATGCAATGTATCGATCAATCAGTCAACTATACTTTTATATAGTCAGTTTTATAACATGTCAAACAGTTGGTTCAGAGTTTCATCTTCCTCTGACTAAATATGGACTAAAACGTTTGCAAGACATCACCATCTACTGGCTATGAAGGGAAAACGCAATCCAGATATCTACCAGCCATACCTGTCACTAAGTACTTCTCAGACCAACAGGAATGAAGGGTGTTCTCCCATGCCTTTGACAGGCCTCTGCAAACCTGAGTAAACCCCTATCAAAGATGCTCTACAACTGAACCCAGCCAGGTTGTTGTGGTTTCATTTCTGCTACAGCCTATAGTATTCACTGTACATTATCCTCACGCTCAAAATGGTCCAGCCATTCAATCAGGAAACGGAAACAATTCCATGTGACTATGGTGGCCAATCATACCACAGGAAACAAACAGCAAATAGAAGAGTGTGCAAGTATCCACCCAAACTATCCAACAAATAGTTATATACATACAACACAGTCTCAGAAATCAGCACTGGTTTGAAAATGTTTTGCAAACAGAAAACAAAATATTATGAGCCCAATAAATAATATTGACAACAAATAATTCAGCTAACTTTAGTACTAATATACAAATTAATACAACATTATGCACAAGATCTGAAATATTAATCCATGGAAAAGGATGAGCTCCAACAAGAACACTACATAACATTAGTGTTACTGTTAAATAACTCATCTATCAAGCATTTGAGTTCATAGAAAGCTAAAAAGCTCAAGAGCATGGCAACATTCCCAGTTTGAGCCCATGTACTCTTTAAAGGAGAGTTCCTTTTTTCTGTGACTCTCTGAAATGTCCCATTACCTAACATTTCAGGAGCTGTTCTTGTGTCTAGTGAAGAAGCTTAAATGTGAAGGGGAGGGATTATTCTATTGATTAATGGTGTCGTCATACTGTTAAGAAAAATATGATCATTTTAAAATATTTCAATTGTTTTAAATACCATTCTTATTGAGCAGCCAAGAACAATCAAAATCCCAGCCCAAAGAAATTAAGTTTAAATGACTTACCAATCGAACAAACTTCTGACCAAACAAGGTTCTAATTCCAATTGCACTGGCTGGCCAAATGTCTGACTTTAAACTGAATATGAAAACAAGGCCAATATTTTTTTTTAAATGAACCTTTAAGTAAAGCTCCTGAATAAAAGTTTGCCTGATTTTTCACAACGCTGAGCATCCTTAGCTTCTGCTGATTTCAGGTGGATTTGAGGGTGGCCCACCATTTTTGGAAAAATCAGGCCAAACTTCTTTAGGATCTCACCTTTAGGCACCCACTTTTGAAAACCATGATCTGGACTTCCATTTCAGTTTGTCACTGATGGGCAAAATAAATTAATATTCTAATCTCCCCAGCTATTTTGTTTTGCTGGCTCTATTCTGCCAGTGACATACCGATGCTGCAACAGGGAAAGAATGTATCTATGGCTTAAAAATAAATAAATAAATCTGAATCATTTTCCAGTCAGCCAATAATCTGGAAGCTCTATCCTTTGACAGGGTGTTTTAGTTTTTTCTTTATGTATTACGGTAATTTTTTTTTCACAGGAATGGGCCATCTTATCCATTTCACATGTTACTGGATTCAAAGTAAAAGGTTCCAGAAATGAACAATTATCACAATAATCAACTTAAGCAGCTGGGTTTATCATTCCCGAAAGCATTTTAACAAAAATGCCAAGTCAAGAACTGGATATTGCCATGGTATGTTTCATTATTTTTAAAATATATGTTCCATTTCTCACTTATAATCACAAGTTTGGAAGCACGACACTGAAATCTATTTCCCCTACAGCATGCTTCCCCTTCACTACATCTGTGGTACTGCTTGGTCATAAGGAGAGTTGTAACTACTAGATTGAACTGAGTAGTTCTCTCACACACACACACACACACACACACACACACACACACACACACACACACACACACACACACACACACACACACCATGAGGTTCGTTTTAAAAGAAAAGTTCATGAAACTGAGACTGCATTCCTACAAACACTTCCGCATACCATTAACTTTACCCATGTGAGTAGTGCCAGTGACCTTAATAGGATGACTCACATGAGCGAAGTCAGGCAAAGCCCATGCAAAAGCATTTTTAGGAACTGGGTCTATGGTAGATGTGATGGGCTGGATCACAGAAACCCCTTTGGGACTGCCACCTGATGTACTTAGACTACCTTTGAGCCTGTTTTCCCTGCCAGCTTGGGACTTCAGTGCCCTGCCTGGTTTGAACCACACACACTTACCTGCTACAAAAACAGACCCAGGTCTGAACTACGTCCCCCAAAAGCTGCAGGCTTAACTGAAAACAGCTTAAGAAGTGCTCTTGTCTCCAGCACTCAGATACACAACTCCCAATGGGATCCAAACCCCAAATAAATCCATTTTACCCTATATAAAGCTTATATAGGG
Organism: Gopherus evgoodei; assembly: GCF_007399415.2. NCBI lineage: Eukaryota > Metazoa > Chordata > Testudines > Testudinidae > Gopherus > Gopherus evgoodei. The sequence continues at coordinate 218,379,494 of NC_044324.1, read as the reverse complement.
TAAACTCATAAATTGTTCACCCTCCATAACACTGATAGAGAGATACGCATAGCTGTTTGCCACCCCTAGGTATTAATACATACTCTGGGTTAATTAATAATTAAAAACTGATTTTATTAAATACAAAAAGTAGGATTTAAGTGGTTCCAAGTAATAACAGACAGAGCAAAGTGAATTACTGAACAAAATAAAATAAAACACACAAGTCTAAACCTAATACAGTAAGAAAGTGATTACAGCTGAAATCTCGCCCTCAGAGATGTTCCAGTAAGCTTCTTTTACAGACTAGCCTCCTCCTAGTCTGGATCCAGCAATCACTCACTCCCCTGTAGTTACTGTCCTTTGTACCAGTTTCTTTCAGGTATCCACTGGGGGTGGAGAGGCTACCTCTTGAGCCAGCTGAAGACAAAATGGGGGGAGGTCTCCTGGGACTTAATATAGTTTCTCTTTTGTCGGTGGAAATCCCTCCCTCACCACGTGTAGAATCCCAGCTACAAGATGGAGTCTTGGAGTCACAGGGGCAAGTCACATGTCCATGCATAACTTAGTTGTCTATAGGGACATCCCCAGGAAAGCTTAGATGTGGATTGGCGTCTATCAAGGACCACTGTTCGCCAAGTACTTCCGTTTACTTGAATAACCCCTTCACCTTATGTTGATCAAACCTGCCTTAGGTGCTTTCTACAGCAAACACTTTAAATACAAGCAGAGCCAACGCTCAACTTCAGAGATAAAAATGATACATGCATACGAATAGGATGAATACATGCAGAAGAACAAAACCTTTGCAAAGGTATGTTTCATGCCATATCTAGCATAAAACATATTCTAGTTGTGTCAAATTTACATTCATAAGCATATTTTTATAAAGCATTATGGGGTGCAATGCCACAGTAGATTCCTCAGATCAGAACAAACAATAGGCCAGTGCAGCTTATTTTAGCATGAAAGCTTCACTTACGATCATCTAGTCTGAGTTCCTGCCTAGCACCTGCCACAGAACTATACCCAACGATGCTTGGATCAAGTCTATAACTTCTGCCCCTTTCAGAGAGACATCCCATCCTGATTTACAGATGTCAGATAACAGTGAATCCATCACATCCATTAGTAAACTCTTCTAGCAGTCAACAGCCCTCACATAAAAATGTTCTGCCTTATTTCTAGCCTAAATTGGTCCAGCTTCAGCTTCCAGCTATTGTATCTTATTGTTCCTCTGCCTGCTAGATTTAAGAGCCCTCTAGTATCAGAAATCATCTCCCCATGTAGATACTTATAGACTGTGAAGGGTTATATTCTGGGAGATTGACAACATTAACCCCTGGGCCCCAGCACCTCCCTCCACCTTTGGGGAGCCTTGCATCCTCCATGGTGCTAGGAGGGAGCAATGGCTGGAATCATAACAGGACTGCAGTTGTACCACGTGCAGGAGATGGTGCAATACAGAGGAAGGCTTCTTGGGACCTCCTTCCTTGCACACCTATAGAAGGTCAATCCCAACCTGGCACTTGGACCAAGTAACCCAAAGGACTTAACTTTTACGACTGTACAAACTAAACTCTCTCAAAGAGTTCCCATCCTTTGAGTTACCCCTTTCTTCTCCCTCAGCTACTCTTCCCACTTACCACACAGTCTACTGGACATGGACAATTCTCTCTCTCATGCACACAGGTTGAACTCACACACACATGAAAATGTGAATGAGAATTTTTTTAGATGCAGTTTCCTCTAGATTTCCCTGGAAAAGGTTACTACTACCATGGAAATGTAGAGGCATCTTCAATTAAAATTTTTTTTTGAAAAGGATGTGGTGTTTGTTGACTGAGAGAGGAGCAAGGGATCTTCTGATACAGACAAAAATGAAGTTAAAGCACTAAGAATTTTAAGAGCTCCCCCATGTCTACTGCTATGCAAAACAAAGTCACCCCAAGGAATGGGAAAAATCAAACAGCTTCACGTAGTGTGGCTTATTTAAATTAAGCTCAAACCTGAACTAAAGGAAAATGCTGTAAAAGGGCAGAATACAACTCACAGAATATACAGAGCTGTTTTAATATCGTTCACAAAACCAGATGCAAACAAGAAAATGGAGGATAAGCATCCCATAAGTTACATGAGCTCTCTGAACAATATCATACTAAGCAGAGCTGGGGGTTTGCCTATCAAAGGCTGTCTAACACTTTCCATTACAAACCCTACTTTCAGTCATTTATAACCTGCCAGACTCTAACTCTTCAGGCTGGCGTCTTCCATTCTCACTTTGTCTCGGTGATTTTTTTTTTTTTGAAGTTTCAACAAATGGCTCGGCCATTTCCCCAGTGCAGATAGGGGAAAAATAAATAGTTTTGCCAGTGCTAAAAATTTTTTCCAATCATTTCTTTGAAGGGCTCTGGCACTTTCAGATCTTTAAAAAGGAACTCAATATTTGGGTGATAATCCTGAGGTCAGCAGAATGTTAATACTGCTAAATCAATGATTCAGAAGTTAGGAAGTGTCAGAATTAGGGGTGCCTATCCAATCTTAATTCAGCCCGCCTGTGCGTATGCATTGCTATTGCCTTTAATCACATGACCATGCGCTATTTGTTCCAATTTGTTCTACAGGATTCTAGCCTCAGTGTATGTGATGGACAGCAAATGAATCAGAGGGCAAGGAGGAGATGAAAGATGTTCTCTTGTTGTTATGGCACTGGACTGGGACCCAGGAGAGCTGAACTCTACCTCTGGCTTTGCCACAGACTCTGCGTGATGTTCAGAGAGGCTATTATAACACCCACAAGAGGGCCCAATTAAGGCTGCATTAAAAAGAAACCCCGTTATTATGGCCATTTCTAGCATTAAGAGTGCTAGATTCTGTAATCTTTGGGGGGGTTAATGGAGTTTTCTCATATATAAAATAAAATAGACCACAAGCAGAGAGAAACCTGATTTTAAAAAACAGATCATACTTCAAATTCCAAAACTGTTTAAACACAGGAGAAAAGCACTGTTTGCACCTCATTCTTGAAAATCCAAGTTCCATTTTGAAAGCAGTTCACACAGAATGCAGCTCGAGTTTGCTGTGCTTTTATACCTCCCTTGGACAATGACTTGTGAAAAGCAGTTAGAACAAATATGCTGAAATTGCTCATCACTTTAAAACACAAACCTAGAAATCTGAATGAACACCTTTCCAGCAATACCTTCCAGTGCTTTCCTGCTCAACAGGCCTGGTATAAATAAGCATGTTTCATCAATAATAAATTATAAATGTACTCCACAGTGTTTGTAAAATAGATGTCGATGCTGAACCATTCAACAAAAATAACATTCCATAAACAGCAGATTTACCCGACTAGCTAAAAAGCCATAAATTGCTGGTCCATCAATCAATCATGCATTCACAGTGAAAGCTGCCATAAATAGGGCTGCAGCCTGGAAATACTTTTTTAGCATGTCAAAGGGCTTAATTTTGGTTTTTAACTTTGCAATGGGCATCAAGTTAAAAAAAATATCAAATATTAGATTTCAATATACAAAAATCTGTGTATGAACAGAAATGAAATCAGTACTTCTAACACAGAGGTCCAGATGTAATTAAATTATAAGAGCTTCGCCAGAACCCTTGGACGGAATTGCTGCCTTATAATATACGCTTGGGAGGCACGTTATTGGTTATATTTTGCAGTGACTGAAAACAGGATATTTTGTGAGAAAGTTAATGCACTTTAATTAACAATTTGGCTACTTGTTTTGAGGTATCTAGGGCAGTATGGCAGATAGGCAGTGTCATAAAACTTAATTACATATTGATTAGAAATCTAGATTCTGCCACTGTATTTGTGCTTTATCAGCAGCAGCAAAGGGTCTCTACAGAGATACAGTCCCTTGATGACTTATAAAGAAAAGATATGTTAAGATTGTTAGGGCTAGGCTGTCACTACCTTTAATCCTGATTCAGCAAGATATTTAAGTACCTGAGGCTAAATTCACATCGCTCAGGGGTGTGAACATTCCACCCCATTGAGTGACATAAGTTACACCAACATAAGCACTAGTGTGCACAGCGCTATCACAACTTATGCTGCTCGCGGGGCCGGTTTTATTATGCTGACAGAAGAGCTCTCCCATCAGCATAGAGCGTCTTCATCACCTGCACCAGTGCAGCGCTGTACGCGTAGATGTGGCCTGCGTAGTCCCATTACCTTCAGCGGGATTACTCATGTTTAAAATGAGGCACGCAGTTAGGTACTTTGGTGAAGTGGGTCTTCTGAACACATGTGCCATGTGGGGGGCAGAACATACCCCTTCCTTGCACAGGGACCAGGCATTATCTCATCTCTTGTCCTTTTGATGCACAAGGACCTGGGGAGTTCAGCACCAACACTACAGTCCAGAAGCATAATTAATAGCTAATAATTCCTTCTGGCCCTCAAAAGTTGGAAAAGCTCACTACCTCCATTTATCCCACAATAGGACCCACCTATGAAGACTAGAAGAAAATGGTTCACATCACATGAGACATTTTGTCTACGGATCCACTGATTAGCCAAGGCCAGGCGTTCCCCTTGCCAACTACAGAAACTCAAATAGCTTCATGAGGGTATTGTTAACCACCTAGGCAAGACTCTCTCATAATTTGAATAAACCTTTTTCTCCCTTCCTACCTGGCTAAAAAACTCCAAGGGTCACACCCTGCTTTTGTATGCAGTGTTTTCACCCCAAACTAACTATACACTAAACAATGTGCTCCCTGCAAATGAAATATAGTTGTCAGATCTTTATTCTTCTACACATGAAAAATGTCTTTTGTTCTACTATAAGTCCTAAATAATGTAAAAAGCTTATGTACATTCAAAGAATGCATGGAGTATATTCTCCAAATTTAGATGATTATAAAGATTTTGTTGGTTTTCATTGTAAGTAATTGCTGCACTCTAGAAGTAATAGGAATGGTCTGGCACAAGGAAGGAGGGGAAAAAAGATAAAAGCCAACGTATAACTTTGGGATATTAAGAACAATTACTTAAAAGGGAGACGCCCCAATTGATAGTAGCGGCAAATAATGAAATAGAATCCTTGAAATGATTCAAACTTGAAAAACCTCTGATAAAAAAAAAAGATTAAGGAGATTTGTTATACACCAATGTCATTAGACACCAATGGAAGCAGCTGCAAAATTAAAAGCTGAAATCTGCGCAACCACTTGGCATCTGTCCAACAGAAATCAGAGGGTGCCCCCTCCAATGAGCCCCAAAACTAGTATATATAAAACTGAGGTTACCATGCACTATGGGAGTTGACTGAACCCAACACAAGAAGCTGCAGAATCCTGAATGTAACTGATGCCAGGACCAGCCACGTGGAAAAGAATCTCTCCCATCCCTGGATTCAGAGGAAAGGAAGTGGTGGTGAGATTTCATCTCAAAGATTGTATTTCCTCTTCTATTCTTTGATATAAATAACTATAGGTTATCTTGCGGAGTCTACACTCTCTGGTGAGACCTCAAGTAACCATATTTTAGATTTTAACTCCTTTATAAATCCAAATAAATTGGTCTAGGAGAGATTGAAAAGAATGGTTTTAAGCAATTGCTTTTAACATGCTCAACTTGTCCCTCTTGGATGAATCTAGTCAGAGAGAAGTAACCACACTTTTCACGGTGCCTTAAAGACAAGTGTACCATTGGAAGTCTGATAAATGAGTTAGGTACTAAAAAATTGAGAATTGTTGATCATAAATAAATGTAATAAGAAATCTTGGTAATTTGCATTGTTGTTTGCGGTAAGTACTGACCCTCAACTCCAGTCTGTGATAACTGCTTGCAGGTCTGTATTCTGTGCATAATACACAACACTGATTGTGTGTATATTCGAGTGGGGAAACACTGATTATGTATTAATGTGGTTCTGGGAGAATAAATAAATTGTGGTTGGTTAAGAATAAGCAAGTGTCCTGATTTGAGACATATTGTTCAAGTTAAAAGCTGAACATAAGAACAGCCATACTGGGTCGGACCAATGGTCCATCCAGCCCAGTATCCTGTCTTCTGACAGTGGCCAGCGCCAAATACTTCAGAGGGAATGAACAGAACAGGGCACTTTATCAAGTGATCCATCCCCTTTCATCCCAGGAGACTGTACTGACACCTGAGACATGGCCAAGAGGAGAACAGAAGGTTGGTGACAGTTTAAAGCTGTTGGTCAAGCTGCCCACTGGATGACCTCTGTGGGCTGGAGCATGCGTGAAAGGGACTAGGAATTGGTAACAATGTTGTAGTGATTCCAAGATTTCTTCTTTGAGTGAAAACAGGTAATTTAAACCCCATCATTTTGTATGTATAGTTGGGATTATGTTTTCCAATGTACATTACTTTGATTTAATCAACACTGAATTTCACCTTCCATTTTGTTGCCCAGTCACCCAGTTTTGTGAGATCCTTTTATATCTCTTCACAGTCAGCCCCAGACTTACATTATCTTGAGCAATTTTCTACCATCAGCAAACTTTGCCACCTTACTGTTCACCCCTTTTCCAGATCATTGATGAATATGATGAACAGCACTGGTTCCAGTACAGATCTTTAGAGGACTCCACTATTTACCTCTTTCCACTGTGAAATCTGACTGTTTATTCCTATCTTTTGTTTCCTATCTTTTAACCAGTTACTGATCCATGAGAGGACCTTCCCTCTTCTCCCATGACAGCTTACTTTGCTTAAGAGCCTTTGGTGAGGGACCTTGTCAAAGGCGTTCTGGAAGTCTAAATACACTACATCTACTCTTCAAATTATTTTTTGGCCTGCCTCATTACACTTTCACACTTGACTTGCTAGAGTTTGTGCTCCTTTCTATTTTCCTCAGTAAGATTTGACTTGACCTGAAAAAACCCAGTGTTAAACTAGTACACTAATGCTCCCTGGACTCAATAAAAGGGGTTATCCGACTGGAATCCAATGTATTGGCAAACCTAGTTTGTTAGATTTCAGCTTTAAAATCTAACTGGCGCCATAGCAAATTCATAAACTGACCACCTTTCAAGCTTACAGGGCTGGAGCACTCTGCACTGGCCAGAAGACCTAGGCCAGTATGCATGTGTGGGGAAATGCACTCTGCACCCTCTAGAAGGGATGGAGAAGCCGCCACTGTTCTGGGTGCTTCCTAAAGGATCCCCCTGTGATTGACTCAGGGCACAATGCCTCTACAGGCCGCAGTTGGTGTTTTGCAACTTTTGAACCCCCCCTACCAGAGCACTGTAATTTAAAAATATAATCCAGCCATAACTGTTTTATGCTACTTTCCTTAATTTTAGCTAGGGCTGTCAATTAATCGCAGTTAACTCACGTGATTAACAAAAAAATTAATCGCAATTAACTGCAGTTTTAATAGCACTGTTAAACAATAGAATATCAGTTGAAAATTATTAAATATTTTGGATGCTTTTCTACATTTTCATATATATTGTATTCTGTGTTGTAATTGAAATCAATGTGTATACTAGTTTTATTACAAATATTTGCACTGTAAAAATGATAAACAAAAGAAACAGTATTTTTCAATTCACCTCATACAAGTACCATAGTGCAACCTCTTTGTAATATAAGTGCAACTTACAAATGCAGATTTTTTTAAATAAAGCACTCAAAAACAAAACAATTTAAAACTTCGGAGCCTACAAGTCCACTCAGTCCTACTTCTTTTTCAGGCAATCGCTAAGACAAACAAGTTTGTTTATATTCACAGGAAATAATGCTGCCCTCTTCTTATTTACAATGTCATCAGAAAGTGAGAATAGGCATTCCCATGGCACTTTTGTAGCTGACATTGCAAAGTATTTACATGCCAGATACGCTAACATTCGTATGCCTCTTCATGCTTCAGCCACCATTCCAGAGGAAATGCTTCAATGTTGATGACGCTCATTAGAAAAATAATGCATTAATTAAATTTGTGACTGAATTCCTCGGGGGAAAATTGTGTCTCCCTTGCTCTGTTTTACCCACATTCTGCCATATATTTCATGTTATAGTAGTCTTGGATGATGACCCGGCACATGTTGGTTCATTTTAAGAACACTTTCACTGCAGATTTGACAAAACACAAAGAAGGTACAAATGTGAGATTTCTAAAGATAGCTACAGCACTTGACCCAAGGTTTAAGAATCTGAAGTCCAAAATCTGAGAGGGATGAGGTGTGCAGCATGCTTTCAGAAGTCTTAAAAGAGCAACACTCCAATGCAGAAACTACAGAATCCAAACCACCAAAAAAGAAAATCAACCTTCTGCTGGTGGTATCTGACTCAGATAACGAAAATGAACATGGGTCAGTCCACACTCCTTTGGATCGTTATCAAGCAGAACCCATCATCAGCGTGGATGCATGTCCCCTGAAATGGTAGTTGAAGCATGAATGGACATATGAATCTTTAGTGCACCTGCAGGGTGAGTGCAAGGATGTTTCATGCCTTAGGCGAAACTTCCACCTTGCGCCCCCCCCCGAGCCCTGTGGCAGCTCTCCACCCCCCGCCCCGCCCTGAGGTGCCTCCCCGGCGGCAGTTCCACTCCTCACCCTGAGGTGCCCCCTCCGCGGCAGCTCCCCACCCCAGCTCATGTCTGCTCCACCTCCTCCCCGAGCACACCGTCGCTGCTCCACTTCTCCCACCTCCCAAGCCTGGGAGGGAGAGAGGCAGAGTAGGGCAGTGTGCTCACGGGAGGAGGCGGAGCAGAGGTGAGCTGGGGCAGGGAGTGGTTCCCCTGTGTGCCGCGCCCCCCCCCCCTACTTGCTGCAGGTGGCCCCCCTGCCCCAGTTCCCTCCAAGCTGACGACGACTGGGGGGGCTGAAGATTCGGCTGCCACGGTCGCTGCCGAAGGACTTGAAATGCCGCCCCCCAAATGCTAGCGCCCTAGGCGACCGCCTAGGTCACCTAATGAATTGCACCGGCCCTGTGCACCTGGCATGTAAGTATCTTGTGACGCTGACTACAACAGTGCCATGAGAACCTCTGTTCTCCCTTTCAGGTGACATTGTAAACAAGACGCAGGCAGCATTCTCTCCTGCAAATATAAATAAACTTATTTGTTTGAGCAGTTGGATGAACAAGAAGTAGGACTGAATGGACTTGCAGGCTCTAAAATTTTACTTTGTTTTATTTTTGAATGCAGGTTTTTTTGTACATAACTCTACATTAGTAAGTTCAACTTTCATGATAAAGAGATTGCACTACAGTACTTGTATTAGGAGAACTGAAAAATACTATTTCTTTTGTTTTTTACAGTGCAAATACTTGTAATCAAAAATAAATATAATGTGAGCACTGTACACTTTGTATTCTGTGTTGTAATTGAAATCCATATATTTGAAAACGTAGAAAACATCCAACAATATTTATTGTTTAACAATGCGATTAATCACGATTAATTTTTTTTAATCGCTCGACAGCCCTAATTTTAACTCTTCATTACTGTAAAATGGATGTTCCAGGTCATGCTCATAGCTCAGTTTTTAAAAGAGAATGGAAAATAACTTGAAGATGTATAATGATAGGTAGATAATTATACTTTTCTGCCACTAGCTGATATTTTTCTCTCTAATGTAGAATCGTAATTATATATTGATTGTTTTTTTTAAATCTGCAGGCAATTAATCTGTTGCTGATTAGGAAAGTGATACCAGCACTGTTATTCTAGAGTCTGAAAAATAATAAAATGTTCACCAAGATAATAAAAGGAAGACGATATATAACCACAAGGCATAATGGTCTATAACTCCTATTTAATTATACTGTAACTTACCCTAAGGTATTTAATATGGATCATTCCAACACTATTTACTTTCTTTGCTCCTCCTTCAGTTCTGAAATGTTAAGCCTGCTAGATCACAAAGTAAAAAAGTTTTTGTTTATGAGCATCGTTCCCAAATCTGAACCGATAAGTGTTATCTAATAAGCAGACACGCAGAACAATAGGTCATGTACTCAGTACTGGTCTGTCTCTTGTGCCTTTATAAAAAAAATCCCAAACCCACTGTCTATTAGCCTACTAGTTCTCCCCATTCCACACCAATTAAGGACACACACCAAAAACACCCCACAAAACACCAGCCTCCATTTTGTCTCAGAGACAAAATACAAGATTACTTGGCATCTGTGCCATTACTTTCACAAAGTATTACACCTGAAAGTTGCAATAAACAGTCCTCTACCCCATAAATAAGCCAATGACACAACCATGGCTCAGTATACTACAAAGTGCCTGATCCTGTGCCACTGAATTCAGTGGGAGCTGACTTCAACAGGTGCAGATCAAGCCCAAAAAGCCACTAGGAACAAGAATTAAATTCTTTCAGTCACCAAGGAGTCAAATTATGAGAACTAAAGAAAAAGTCACATTTTCACCTATCCTAACAACAGAGAGAGACTGCTAAACAGATTAGTCTCAATACTGAACACTGCAGTATTGCCAACCTCAAGTCCAACATCATAAGACTGGTTTAAAAATCATGAGATTTTTTTTTTTAAATTGACTCTGTATTTGCCTTCTTGTTCCGGAGCCTCTGGAGTGCCCCTGTTTTATGTTGTCACAAAAACTAGAAACTTAGTAGAAATTTACTTTGTTTTAATGAAAGCTGAGATTCCCATGAATTCTATTGATTCTAACAACTGGGTTTTAAGAATAACACCAATATCATGGGAAAGTTTTCAGACTAATATATTCTAGAAGTAGCTTCATGTATGAGAAACCTAATGTTAACCACAAATTGTTGGTTAAGGCAGATATACTACATAAATTAGCTGTTTCTCTGGTTCATAATATTCCAGATAAGGGATTAAAAATCCACAGGTAGTAGCTTCTGTACGTGATATATTCCTTTTGACATGCCAGCATTCAGCACAGAATGCAACAAAATGCAGCAGTCAGCACAGATGGAATTAAATTACGGTGTAACGAGAAAAAATAAGCAGTCCTCAGCTTTTTATTTATTATTATTTACTGCTTTCTTTATGGTTTAGTTTAGGCAGGATTTTAAATACACTCTATGGGCTTGTCTTCACGGCACCCGTTTTCTCGACTTACTCCACTTGAGAGCTAGTAAGAGCAGAGTGAGGGGACAACTACACAGCAAAAGCTGTGCATGGCGTAGCTACCTGAGCTACCCTGAATTCCAGCCTTGCTAACAGCAGGAAGGAGAGTGCAGCACAGGCTAGCAGGGTCTGTGGTGGGCTTGTACTACTTGTGCTGAAGCCCATGCTGCCCTGTCTTTCCTGCTATGGTTACCCATGCTAGCTGGATTCAGCTTCTGCAGTGCAGACGTACCCTGAGAGTCACCACACTTCAGAACACCTGAGCTGCAGAGTGATTGGATTAGCAGCTGATGAGCGACTGCAACTGGAGCTGCTGCATCAGCACGGCATTGCTACCTTGTGCTTCAGCAGCACACTAGCTCCAATCCACACACGCCCCCACCAGGGCTGGCTCCAGGCACCAGCAAAGGAAGCAGGTGCTTGGGGCGGCCAGTGGAAAGGGGCGGCACGTCCGGGTCTTCGGTGGCGGGTCCCTCAGTCCCTCTTGGAGAGAAGGACCTGCCGCCAATTTGCTGCCGAAAAATGAAGTGGCGCGGCTGAGCTGCTGCCGAAGTGCTGCAGATCGGGGCTTTATCTTTTTTTTCCCTCTCCGGCTTCTCCGCTTGGGGCGGCAAAAAAGCTAGAGCCGGCCCTGGCCCTCACCCTCCCAATGGGCCAGGTAGCTCCAGTTTAAAGCACTGCTTCACAGCGGCATTGCAGAAGCTTTGATGTCCAGGCTATTCAGAAAAAACAAACATGTGGCACGTACTGTAAAGAACAATCATCCATGCTGCCAGACATTTTCACTCATTTTTCCACTAGCTTTATTTTCGTTCATCTGTTTAGCCAGTTGGCATCCACTGACAGTGTACAGATTCCAGCTGGCATACATCTGCTGAGTTATGATAGAAACTCAAAATGCAGCCTCTTCTGAGAAAATGTGAGCAGACAATATTTCTGTGAACCTGTTGAATGGTTAGGAATTAAATGGCCAGTATTGTTTCTCTCTTGCATAAATGAAAACTAGAGGGTTGGTCTACACTGAAAAGTTACATCATCGTAGCTACGTCTGTGAGGGCTGTGAAAAATCCACACCCCGGAGAGATGCAGTTATGCTGACCTAACTCCTGAAGTAAACAGATTTAGGCCAACAGCAGAAATCTTTTGTTGACCTAGCTACTGCTTCCCGGGGAGGTGGATGACCTATAGTGATGGAAGAACCCATCCTGTTGCTGTAATAAGTGTCTACACTGAAGAGCTACAGTGGCACAGCTGCAGCTGTGTTGCTGTAGCATTTTAAGTGTAGACACAGCCTTATGCATGGGAGTAAAGTTACACGACTAAGGGGAGGACTACACTTAAAATGCTGCATCAGCGTTTAAGTGAAGACACTTCTACACCGACAAGAGAAAGCTCTCCCATTGGTGTACAGTAGAACCTCACAGTTACAAACACCAAGCTGATGCGTCAACCACACACCTCATTTAGAACCAGATGTATGCAATCAGGCAGCAGCAGAGACTCAAAAAATAAAAGCAAAGACAGCACTGTTCTGTGTTAAATGTAAATTACTAAAACAATAAAGGGAAAGTTTAAAAAAAAAGATTGGACAAGGTAAGGAATTGTTACTGTGCTAGTTTCATTTAAATTAAGATGGTTAAAAGCAGCATTTTTCTTCTACATATTAAAGTTTCAAAGCTGTATTAAAAGTCAATGTTCAGGTGTAAACTTTTGAAAGAACCACCACAATGTTTTGTTCAGAGTTACGAACAACCTCCACTCTCAAAGTGTTTATAACTCTGAGGTTCTACTGTAGTTAATCCATCTCCCCTAAAGGCGATAGCTGTGTTGGCGGGAGAAGGTCTCCCACCAACATAGCCCTGCCTACACGGGGAATTAGGTCAGTATAACTACATGGTTCAGGGGTGTGGATTTTCACTTGGGTAAGTGCTTGAGAAACAGGGCATAGGGTTGTATTAAACATATTAAACATTGCAGAAAAAATTATAGTCTTTTGACTGTGTATTATTTTATGCAGTGTTTTTCTTCTGACGCAGCACATACCACCTGATAGTCCTTACAGAATGTAAGTAAAAGGTCAGTTCATATGTTTTTCTTAGACCAGGTTAGTTATTGATTTCTTCTGAGGCAGCTTATTTTACATTGTTGAAACCTCAGAATTATTATTTTTAAATAGGAAACTCCAACATCAGAAACAATATAGATATACATTTTCCGTACTAAAGCAAGCTATAACATTGGACAAACTAATGTTGTACCTTTCATATTAAAATTTAAACAGGCAATATTGTTTTGATCACCGGCTTCATCCCAGCCAAAGAAAGGCTTTGGAAAAGACGACCTATCATCAATAAAATAACACAGGAAACTGTTAGGAGAGTGGAGAAAACAGTTGCTCTAAAAGTCATATGAGATGAGGTTCAGACCAGCCCTCAGAATCAGGGAGTTAAAGTTATGCACGTGCTTACATGTGTTTCTAAATCACATTAGTGACAGAATCCATACAGTGCTCTGAGATTCTTCTAAATGAAACACACAATACAAACTATACAGCAAAGAAGGAATTAGGACCAAATGACCTCCTTTTGCCAACTAGGCAGACTAGAATTTTTCAAGAATATTTTGCAAGAATCATAATCCTAGCTTTCTGAAAAACTAACATAATCCAAAAAAGTACATTCCTAAATCTACTTGCAATTAAATATATATGCTAATTATGTATTTGCTGCTGCTGCTGCTTTTTTTCTTTTTTCTTTCTTTTTGAACAAGCATGCAAAATGTTTCTGGCTTTCAAGGCTGATGTACAACATCAACTCTTGTTTGTCATATGTGGATGTGTGGTCTGCATTTATAATATTGGTAGGAAAGCAAATGTGTTTCGGTGAGTCAGTGATAGCATGCTGTATAGCTCAACTTTTAAAAAAAACAAAGGTTTTGGGGAGAACAGAATAAGCAAGGTTACCAACTGATAACCACACTGAAAAATTAAAGATAACAAAGCAAGAATGTTTTAGTGTTTAAATCACCTGAATTTCTTATCATTAACCCTCTAGCTAAGATTTCGTAGAGCATACTGAAGTGCTATACCAAAAACAGACACCAACCAATCTTAGCTTACGCAAAGGATTCTCAATGACATTTCCAAAACAGTAGGATGCATTCTGGGTATACCATTTTCTGGTGACACCATTCAGTCATCTATTTCGTAAGGAATATAATGATTTATTGAAGAACGCATTTCAAAACAAAACGAAGTTAATGAAAAGGGTACTATTGCTTCATTCTCCTCATGTTCAAACATAAGAATCTCATTAACTAACTGTCATCTATGAAAAACCTAGAACAACAGAGTATTATCTGAATATTGTTTTTCCTCTATAAAGGAAGAGGCTAATGAGTTTCTTCCAGCAATTAATATATGTCTCATGTATGTCAAATTCTGATTATTAGCCAGAGGTGTAATACTAATAAAGGCATTGAATTCAAACACTCAGGTTGCCTCTACTGCTCCTGTTTGGCAGCTGAAAAATTATTTTGTGGGCGAGAGAGAGAGGCTATTGGCATCTTCTACATCTTGCAAGTTAATCTCTTTAAATATAATTAGTTTAAAGTAGGCAAAAAAACTTTCCAGCAAAAATGTAGGAAGCTACTGAAGGTCAAAAGAATTAGTAACTGGAAAGGATACAAGAAGTTTCACTTTTAATGAACATTAATGAGAGCAATTGCAAAGAGCGGAAAGCAAGGAACAGTAGCAAGTGCTACACTGCAGGGAAGGGTGGGGTCAATAATAGGACCCAAAGTCTTGCACTTAATATTTTCATTAGCAAGCTAAAGAAAGGAAACATTTCAGCCATATGCAAATTTCCCCACCGCACTAAAAAGAGAGTGGCCATAAATACTGTACACAGGAAGACAGAAGTAAACTACAAATAATGGGGCAGACCAGTAGACTGAACACCAAAAGGGACGATTTGTTATTAACAAATGTAAAGGCATATAGCCAAGGAAAGGAAATAAACAGCACACCTGTAAAAAGAAGGCATCTACATGGAGAGGTGGAAGTCTGGAAAAGATCTGGTAGGATGATGGGGTTATTTTAGCAACAACGTAAATAAAATTGTTGTTTTCCACTTTTACAGCTAACTACATATTGCCCGGTGACATCATTAGTGAGATTTTGGATAAATCTAAAATATCCCAGTACTCATGAGTGTTAGGGAATATTTTTAAGCATCAGGGCAAGTTTTAGCATTGACTTCAATAGGATCAGATTTAGGCCAACAAAGACTGCTTCTGACACTCTCACCCAATGCGTTTTAATCCAAGGGCTTTCAAGAATTCAGTAACAATCAAGCTACTGTTATGTGCAAAATTTCTTTCAGGGTACATCCATACTACCCGCCAGATCGGCAAGTAGCAAATCGATCTATCAGGGTTTTATATATTGCATCTCGCCTAGATGCAATAAATCGATCCCCGAACGCGCTCCCCTAGACGCAGGAACTGCACCAGGGAGAGACGCGGAAGCGAAGTTGACAGGGGGAGCCGCGGCCATCGATCCCGCACCGTGAGGATGGGAGGTAAGTCCAAATAAGATACATCGACTTCAGCTACGCTGTTCCCGTAGCTGAAGTTGCCTATCTTACATCGATCCCCCCATACACACACACAGTGTAGATCAGGCCAAAGAACTGTACAGCCCACTATAAACTTACACTGGTATAAGTACGTCGATCAGGGGTGTGAAAAATCCACACCCCTAAGCAATGCAGTTATACTGGCCTAATCCCTGGTGTGGACAGCACTGCGTCAATGGAATGCATCTCCTGTTGGCACAGCTACAGCTTCTCGGGGAGGAGGACTAACAACTGCAATGGGAGAAGCTCTCTTGTCGGCATAGTGGTATCTTCCCTGAAGCACTACAGTGGCCCAGCTGCACCGGTGAATCTGTGCCACTGCAGCGTTTGAAGTGAAGACCTGCCTTTAGCTTTTCTCTTCAGTAATCAGACCAACAGGGCTGGAGTTGCTTGATTTGACCTAGCATGAAATCATCATCTCCAAGGAAGCAGAATTAGATTGACTTGAGGTGGGACTGGGCTCCGTGTACCATGATCTGTTTGATACCTGTGGAGTGATCATCTATTTATAGTATCAATCATCTATATACAGTACTTAGGGCTGGTCCATCGCAAACTGGAGTGTAAATCTACAGCATTCCAGCACACACGCACTAACTATCCATTTGGACTCTGATGCTGCTCACTACAAGTTCCCCAGTGTGTTTTGTGTACTGCTGTTTCTGGAAACTGAGACTCTTTTTGAATGGGAATTATCAACTAGCCCCTGTTGTGGGGTCTAGATCAAAGGACTACCTCCACGTATTAAACTAACAGACCCATCAGAGCTACACCTCTTTTCATAGAGGACTTTCTGTTAGATAGAGGATCTGATGTTGTCTTTTATTTCTCCCTTTTAGGTGGGAAGGAGAACAGTTTCCTCAGAGGTATACTGAAACACATTTCCAAATACTCATCATCTGAATTGGAATTTAAGGGGAAATAGCTGGGTCTTGTTTGGCACGTGATCCAATTCTCAAGTGCCCTGTATCTTGTGTACTCCCATCTGCTCAATGAGAGTGCAAAACGGGTGTCCAACTACCATTTCTGATCTGATAACATTTTACAAAGTGCAAACCAGTGACTAATCAGGCCGTGGAATCTGAAAAAGTCCAAGAAGTGATGAACCGCTGACATCATTGCTTGTTTCAATGCTGCATGGATTAACACCAATCATCTAGACCACAGCTGCCTGTCAAGGCTGCTACCGTGACTTTCATTGTATTCTGCAGCCTCCAGGAGCTGCAGACAGTCTGAGTGGCAGTGCTTCGTACTGGAGATGATAGTCCTCTAGGTAGTGCTGACTATGGGAATACGAAGTAAGCACCAGATACTAGTTATTTATGTGGACCTACGATGATGAATGCAGACCTCACCAGCTCCATCCTGGGGTGTCTTTGTACCTGACATCTAGTACAGCTTTTTGGAAATATAAAATAGAGTAAACATCTCAGCAGCTCTCTTTGCAGAACTGGAATAATATCCCTACAGAAAAGAAGTGAAACTATAAATAAACAAAGATGCCAGTTCTCTTTTCTGATTGTTCCTGGACCAAGGGAGATGAGAAACAGCTTCCTGTCTTGAAACAGAGGGAACTGGGAGAAGTCTATCTAATGCCATGCTGAAGTGCCAGGCCTCATTTGCTGAGGTAACCTGCATCCCAAAAGAGTAGAAGGCTCCCTACTGGAGGAGTTGGTAAGGCAGAAGTATGGTAGACTTCCCAGAGCCATGGATAATTGAGACAGCTGTTTAAGGAAAGATTCCCCAGAGAGAAAAATCCTGATTTGGAGGTTTATACAGTTCTGCCTCATTTACTGCCTAGGAACATTTTTAGTTCCAGCAGACTATACTGGTAACCTATTTACTTCAGTGTCTCCTTTCAGAACAGTTTCTAAACTGAGCGCTCCTCTCTCTGATTCCCAGGACAGGTCTTCATCTCTCTGATAATAGCTTGGGGGTGCATGCAATATCAGGGAATTAATCTTCCTCAACTGCCTTTGCAAACCAGGGCACTTTTTGATGGCTTGATGGACCACTGAGGGAAGGGCATGAGCTGGGTCCTCTAAAAAAAGTAAGAAAGGAACACTACAGCAAGATCAGACAGGAGGAGAGACATAAATTATTCAGCAGGCCCAGAGGCAGGAAGGCTTGCATCATATGGAGAATAGTCTGAATTCCTGTGAGTGGCATAGCAGGAAGTTTTAGGCTCACTAGTTTCGGAAGCCATACTTCTAGCCAGATAACTGCATGACAAAACCTAGTTTATTTGCTGTTTTGTTTGTAGGCCCATGATCAGGTGAGAAAGCTTCAGATTTGTCTATCCGCCTCACTCCCTTTGTGGGTCAGTGGTTGTCTCCCCACACATCATGCAGAATTCAGCACTTTATCTGTTTTTCTTTTCACTTTGATTTTTCCTTATTTTCTTATCAGGGGCTGCTTGCTGTGACTATCTGTGCGAGAGCCACAACAACAAGCAGAAAGGTTGCAGAGGGAGAGGCGCCAATAGAGAGCATCAGACAGAGGTTGCTGGTAGCTGTTGCTGCCGGAGGCAATATGAAGAACTCATTCCATCATAACTGGTGAACAGAAGGAGCAGAATTACATTTATTTTAATGGCATCCATCCTTGGCCGTAACCTTTGAAGCAATTAATGGGTCATGTCCCAACTACACTAGAGATCACATCTCCATCTACCAACTGCCAGCACAGTTGCATGCCTCTGGGAGAACGCTGATCACAAAGCCCAGAATGAAGCATGTGAGCATCGGGAGCAGAGCATTCTAAGTTAGGGGGATCCAGCTACAGAATCAATTTCTAGAGATAAGTGAATCCAATGCCTGATCACCTTTCAAAAATGCCACAAAACTTTCCAAGCTGATAACACATTTCCAATATAACCAGAACGTCCACAACGTCAACCACCTTTCTTTTACCCTTTGCCCCCTCCCTGCCACAAAAATCAGACAGACAAACCTCTATCTCAAGCAGAACTCCCCATAACCCACACTCCTCTCCTGCCAATCTATTTTAGGGGGAAGCCTTGAGATACTATGTTGATGCGAAACCCTAAGAAGTGTTCATACTTAGTTTGACCACTGTTGGGTTTTAGTTCAATTTACCTACACGGCATTGATCTTTGAGACCTGAACATTAAACCTCCCAGTCTGGACTACTGTCAAAGATGGTGTACTTTTTGGTCTAATACCTTTAATACTGGTGTAAAGAAACCATTGAGGAGCTGTACCTCATCTCATTTATGCCAATCTAATTGCACGGACTTCAGTAAAGTTACTCCTAATTTACACCAGCATACAGGTGGATCAGAATTATATCCTTAATATTTAACAGATTGCTAAGAGATGGCTCAAAGACCTTATTGTGCCAGGCTAGGCTTGTTATCTAGCAGCAGATTACGCATTCCAGTGGCAAAGCCAATGTTGGGTTCCAAGAGACTGGGAAGACTGCAGAGGCAACTTACCCAGCCTCTGCTGGGAGGAGGCAACTCATATCCTTCAAACAATCCCCTACGCTTGGCATTTGGAGCACACTTAATGGACGCTTCTTCGAGTGGAGTCAAGAGGGCCACCATGATGTATGGTGAGAAAGAAAAATGAAGGGGAGAGTGAACCCAGAAAAGCCTCTCCTTGGAAGTAATAAAAGAAGACGAAAACTGGATGGGAAGTCCTACAGATACAGGCCTGAAAGTTTTAAATATATCACCATGATGTGCTGTGATCAATCTCGTGTCAAATTTTTCCCTTTCTCTTCCTTTATTAATAGAACTTCAGCTGCAATTAATGTGCTTCTTATATCCAAGATACCATGTTCATGAGCGACCAGAAGGCAAGTAATCAAGATAATTCTGTTTTTAGGTTTGTTTGATGTTATCACATTTTATACCAATTGCCCAACAATATGCTATTACTCACATAATTCAGAGTCAACTGCCAACCCTACATAAAATACAATCACGCACCTCTTCTGCTTGTACCCTTGTGGAATTTGAGTGCCTTGAACAAAACCATATTAAAGGACTCTAAACTAAAAATGACAGGCAAATGACAGCACTGAAAGGGCAACACATTTATAGTAACATGTTTCATTTTTCATGGATTTCATAGATTCCAAGGCCAGAAGGGTAATTCCTAGACCTTATCTTTTAGAAAAACATCAAATCGTGATTTAAAAATTGTCAGTGGTGCACTCAGCAAAGAAATCACTCTCCAGTGCAGAGTTATGGCATTTTTAACAATATAAACAACAGAAAATGTATCTGGAATTTACTTACTGAATTTTCTATAATCAAGATCATTCTGCCATTAAAAGTGCAAATTAATTAAATCTTACTCTTAAGCAATTCCACCCCCATTCAAAATCCTGTTCACTCAATTCACAGAGGCATTAAATTATTATTATTTATTACTTATAGAGCAGCCTAGATGGGTGCAGTGCTTTACAGAACAGATAAGGCCAGATGCAATGACAAAGCCCGTGCCAATGTTCTCTTTCCTCTCTTCTCTCCCACGATTGTGTCCAGTTCCAAAATATGGGTCTAAAATAGAATGTAATTTATTTCCTTCTGGACAGTAATGGACTAAATGGGGACCTTGGAGATCAATTCAGTCTTCCATTACAGTACATGCATTAAACATTAAAACTGCTATACTCTTTCCTAACAGAAGTATTAAAAATGCACAGTACATTTCCAATTTAAACTTCCATAATTATGACTAATGCTTTCAAAGGTTTTTATTTTTTGATCTGTCACTATTCCACTGCCGCCGCCACCGCCACCCCCCCCCATCATCCCTACACCCTAAAACCTCCCAGCACCCCAGCTCTGGCTGTCATCTCCTGCTAGACACATGCTCCTTCAAAAGAAACTTGAAGATTCTTTCTCCTAAGCCTTCTCCAAAACATGATATAAACATGATGTAAGTGTTTTATCTCGCTATAACTGTCCTAATCAGTCTTTTGGTGATTACCATGGAAACTAACTTGAACACATCAGCACTGAATTCAGTTTACTGAAACAGCTTTACTTGGTGACCGTCTCTATGTGATATGGATGTGGGCAACATACAACTGTCAACATACATTATGTGAGTGCTAACTTTGAGACTTGTCTCTGTTCTTTAACTGACGGAAGGTATTACAAAAACTTAACATTCCGAGAAGGGTGTTTAAAAAACCATTCGGGTCTTGTTTCTGTAACATATAGCGGGCTCCCTTAGGTGAGACAGTACCTATAGGATGCGGCCAGCTCTAGGTATTCTGCTGCTTACAGGGTTGCAGTCTCCCATGCAAGCAATTAACATAAGATCGGCCGTACCGGGTCAGATCAAAGGTCCATCTAGTTCAGTATCTGTCTACCGACAGTGGCCAACGCCAGGTGCCCCAGAGGGAATGAACCTAACAGTCAATGATCAAGTGATCACTCTCCTGCCATCCATATCCATCCTCTGATAAACAGAGGCTAGGGACACTATTCCTTACTCATCCTGGCTAATAGCTATTTATGGACTTCACCACCATGAATTTATCCACTTCTCTTTTAAACGCTGTTATAGTCCTAGCTTTCACAACCTCCTCAGGTAAGGAGTTCCACAAGTTGACTGTGCGCTGCGTGAAGAACTTCATTTTATTTGTTTTAAACCTGCTGCCTATTAATTTCATTTGATAACCCATAGTTCTTGCATTATGGGAATAAGTAAATAACTTTTCCTTATCCACTTTCTCAGCATCACTCATGATTTTATGTACCTCTATCATATCCCCCATTACTCTCCTCCTTTCCAAGCTGAAGAGTCCTAGCCTCTTTAATCTTTCCTTGTATGGGACCCTCTCCAAACACCTAATCATTTTAGTTGCCCTTTTCTGAACCTTTTCTAGTGCCAGTATATCTTTTTTGAGGTGAGGAGACCACATCTGTACACAGTATTCAAGATGTGGGCATACCATGGATTTATATTTGGGAAAAATATATTCTCAGTCTTATTCTCTATCCCCTTTTTAATGATTCCTAACATCCTGTTTGTTTTTTTGACCGCCTCTGCACACTGCGTGGACATCTTCAGAGAACTATCCATGATGACTCCAAGATCTTTTTCCTGACTCGTTGTAGCTAAATTAGCCCCCATCGTATTGTATGTACAGTTGGGGTTATTTTTTCCAATGTGCATTACTTTACATTTATCCACATTAAATTTCATTTGCCATTTTGTTGCCCAATCACTTAGTTTTGTGAGATCTTTTTGAAGTTCTTCACAGTCTGCTTAGGTCTTAACTATCTTGAGCAGTTTAGTATCATCTGCAAACTTTACCACCTCACTTTTAACCCCTTTCTCCAGATCATTTATGAATAAATTGAATAGGATTTGTCCTCGAACTGACCCTTGGGGAACACCACTAGTTACCCTTCTCCATTCTGAGAATTTACCATTAATTCCTACCCTTTGTTCCCTGTCTTTTAACCAGTTCTCAGTCCATGAAAGGACTTTCCCTTTTACCCCATGACAGCTTAATTTACATAAGAGCCTTTGGTGAGGGGCCTTGTCAAAGGCTTTCTGGAAATCTAAGTATACTATGTCCACTGGATCCCCCTTGTCCACATGTTTGTTGACCCCTTCAAAGAACTCTAATAGATTAGTAAGACATGATTTCCCTATACAGAAACCATGTTGACTATTGCTCAACAGTTTATGTTTTTCTATGTATCTGACAATTTTATTTTTAACTATTGTTTCGACTAATTTGCCCAGTACCGACATTACACTTACCGGTCTGGAATTGCCGGGATCACCTCTAGAGCTCTTTTTAAATATTGGCGTTACATTAGCTAACTTCCAGTCATTGGGTACCGAAGCCGATTTAAAGGACAGGTTACAAATCTTAGTTAATAGTTCCGCAACTTCACATTTGAGTTCTTTCAGAACTCTTGGGTGAATGCCATCTGGTCCTGGTGACTTGTGAATGTTGAGTTTATCAATTAATTCCAAAACCTCCTCTAGTGACACTTCAATCTGTGACAGTTCCTCAGATTTGTCACCTACAAAAGCCAGCTCAGGTTTGGAAATCTCCCTAACATCCTCAGCCGTGAAGACTGAAGCAAAGAATCCATTTAGTTTCTCTGCAATGACTTTATCATCTTTAAGTGCTCCTTTTGTATCTCGATCATCAAGGGGCCCCACTGGTTATTTAGCAGGCTTCCTGCTTCTGATGTACTTAAAAAACAGTTTGTTATTACCTTTGGAGTTTTTGGCTACTGAATATTTTGTTGCCCCCAGGAATTTTGCTTCTCTAGGGGGCCATCTCTTCAGTCCATATCTCAAAGATGGCTCTTTGAACATTATACAGGTAGTGGCATATTCCAAAGCTATGATAAACAAGTGGATTCTGGTACCATAATTGCAAAAGCAACAATAAGATGTTACTAAAGATTTTGTTTTAAAGTTTATTTTTTACTATACATAGGAAGTAACAAATAGAAGACAAGAAAATATTTTCTCTGGTCTCCCATCCTATGCAATCTTCTCCCTTTTCTTCCTTCTAGTTCTTTCTTACCCTTTTATCTTCTTCTGCTAATTCCAATCTTCTACAGTGACACTCTTTCCATCTTATCCATTAGGATCAAACCAGTGGTGCATCTAGAACAGCAGCTTGTCTCCAACAGTGGCCAGTTCCAGATGTTTCAGAAAATGTTACAAGAAATCCTGCTGGAGATAGTTATGGATTAACCTGTCCACAGGTAAAGTTTCTACCTAAGCACCATTAGTCAGTTGCTTGCTTATGCCTGCAGGATTTAGTGTTGCTTCTAGTTGTGTCTTTTTTTTGTACATGGACATATGTGCAATTTTTTTTTTAAATTCTGCTGTGCTCTTGGCCTCAAAGATGGCTTGGGGCAGTAAGTTCCACAGGCAAATGAAAGAACTTTTCACACAAAGCATTATCAGCTTTAAATTTGTAACTTTCAATTTTGCTGAACAGCCTTCTGCTTTTGTATCATGAGCAAGCATGAACAGAAATCCCTGATCTACCTTTTCTAGAACATTTATTATTTTGAATGCCTTTATCAACACATCTTAAGTGAAACACTGGAACTGTTTTAAAAACCCTTTCTGTGTGTCTAATCATTTTTGTTGCCTGAATCCCCCGTACTTTCCAGTCTGCTACATCCTTTTTTGAGATAGGGTGACCAGGACTAAACACAGTATTCCAGACAAAGTGCAACTGATTTATACAGTGGCATTGTAATAATTTATAGTATTATTTTATCTGTGATTGTGCCCACTATGCCCTAAGCACTTTCCAAATTCCCTAAGAATCCTAAAAGTTTGTTTGCTTTTTTGATTGGTGATTCACATTGAGCAGCGATCTCCATTGATCTCTCTGCAATGATCCTCAGGTCTCTCTCCACCACACACCAAAGTAGTTACACTTAATTTATACCCTAGTACGGTGTGTAAGTAGTTCAAATGATTCCTTCTAATGTGCTTTACCTTGCACTTGTCAACATGCACCTGACATGGCTAAGTCCCTCTGAATTACCTCATCCTCTTCCCTGGTTTTGAGAAAACTGAAACAATTTTGTGATCTGTGAATTTTACCACCTCACTGCTTATCCCTTTTCTAAATTCTTAAACATATTAAACACCGGTCCTAGTATTGTTCAATCATCCCTCTGTTAACCTCTTGCTCTTATGAAAAAGCGCCTTTTATTCCTATTCTGTTTTCTGTCTCTGAGCCAGTTCCTGATCCATGACAGTACTTTGCCTCTCATCCCATGACTAGCTAGTTTTCTCAATAGCCTCTTCTGAAAGACATTTTCAAAAGGTTTTTTGAAGGTCCAAATAAACTGTCATCAGCTCTCCTTTATGCCCTACTCTATTGACATGTCCACAGAATTCTAGTACATTAGTGAGTCACGACTTTTCCTCTGTAAAAGCCATAGTGGTTAGTTCTTTTCTCTCATGATCACATAGGTATATTCTAATTTTATATTTTACTTATTGTTTCAACCAACTTACCTCTTACTAAAGATACCATCCTTTTAACAATGTCAGAAAAAGAGGTTGGCACTTTTAAACTAATAGAATTATTGTGGCTACTGCTTTTTATTAGTGTTTCACCTACAACTGGGCCACTCTCAGCTTCTAATTTTTATTATACAACCTCTCAGAAGATGCTTATTGCTCTTAGTTTAATTTTTAACCGATTTATTTATAACAGTGTAGTCCAGAGAAATATGAAGTATGTTTAGATTAAATAGCCAGAGTTAGATTAAATCAGCATTACAAAAGAATTATAAAGATTAGAATTACCATTTATAATCTGAAATAGCCACTCCCTTTTAAAATTAAGTGATAGTGAAATATACATAAAGACATGAATAAAACAATTGCTGAGAAGTAATTCAATCTCCTTTTGCCCATCTTACAAATCACATATTATCGAGCAATTTGTCTCCATTTGCTGAACTAGGAAGCAAGAAGCAACCCTTTCACTTCCAGTCAGAACATTTCCCATTCTACAAACATGCCACCAGACTACATAATAGCAGAGAAGAACGCGGTGCTGGGATGCTGAGGGAAGACGAGGGTGACAAACATAAATTACCAATAATTCTTACTTATCTAACATCTCGTCACCTTCCCTACAACCAATCATAAATGACAGCAGATACATCAAACAGTATTATGATAAAGAGAGCCTAAGAGTGACAGAAGTGACAGTGCCTCTGACAATGTGCGGTAAAGTCTCAGTACAAGCTACAGAGGAATTCCCTTTAAACTATGTCTGAACAATCCAAAAATACAGCAAACAAACATGCAGATGTGGATGCAACTGGAGCTTTGTTTCCTCCGCAAAGATCATGAGGACCAGAACTCTTGTTTTTCGGAATGTAAGATCTTCAAGACACTTTCAAGTTTACACCACTACTAGCTAGCATGCAGAAAATGTTTTCCCTTCCCAAGTTTTCCAAAGTGTAGGACAAAGCTCAAAAAGCCCCCTCTGCCACAATGCCTCTCTATATTAAAGTCCCAGTCTTGACAATCCTATATTCTACCATAAATGCTAGGCAAACAGAGATCAAAGCTATATGCAGCTGCTGGAGGGGAAATAGTCACACAAAAGATACAGAAAAAAAATGCTAAGGGTACTGGATACAAACAAACATTATGCCAGTAGAAGTATCAGATACATACTATTTAAGCTTGTTAGTTTATATAGTTTTAATTCTCATGTATTCTCTTTCCACTGGCTTTAGATGTACATTCTGTTTTAGAGAGATTAGTCTGTCTGCTGATAAGCGCTCAGCCCTTTTTTAAATTTAAAGTTTACATGTAACAGTTCATTCTTGGAGCAATTTGAAGGAAATTCTGGTACCCCGGAATAATGTTGCTCTTTTCAAACTTTGCCTTCACTTTTTTCCCCTGATGAAATTTTGATGTTAGAACAAATATTATCCAAGGTTATATGCAAAGATATTTTATTCAACAAATTCTCTAAATCTGCTAAGGGCTTTAACATGCAATAAAGAAAAAAAATAAACTTGGTAAGCATGCCCATTCCTTCTTGGCCTGTCAGCTAAGCCTGGCACTCACTGGCACAACTGTGGTAAGAGTCTGCTAACAAGTGTGCCACTCAGTGCCAACTGTGGTAGGTTTTGCACTGTGGACATCTATGCACTAGGACCTGGATTAAGGCCACCAATTCATTTTCAGAGAGGGCACAGAAGAGGTTTCCGATACTTACTAGTTTTGCTCAGTAGGTGCCCCCAACCTGACTTCAGTTTGAACTCAATGGAACAGGTTTGGGGCCAAACTGCATCTCGCCATATTTAGGTGTGCAAGGGCAATTGGCAGAAGAGGGCAAAGAAAAGCTTTCACCTCTCTCCATTTGATTTTTACAGGCTTTTCTCTGGTGCTCATCATTGCAGTATCTGAGCAACCCAACATGAATTAAGCCTCCCAACATCCCTGTGAGGTAGGGACGTGGTATTACCTCCATTTTACAGATGGAGAAACTGAGGGACAGAGAAATTAATGGCCTGATTTTCATAAGCGTTGAGCGCTTACAACTCCCACAGCCAGTGATGAGAACCATCGTTGCTCAACACCACCTAAAAAACCAGGCCATATGCAACTTTTCTGCAGTCACACAGGAAGTCTGTTTTCGGGCTGGGGAGCGTATTCAGACTTATCAAGACACAGTCCAATGCCTTAGCCACAAGGCTACCGTTCCACTCACTCATCCATGGGCAGGAACTAGACACAATATCAGTCCTTACATTCACGGAACACAAGAAGCGCATACAGAGCTGGTCCCGTCCATGGAGCATGTACTTTGCTTTGCAAAGGCTGTGACAGCAGCTAACCTTCCAGAGACTGCATATTCATTGGGTACGAGGCCTCTGGGAGGTCACACTGGACTGTGTACGCTTCGCTCATATTCTTGCCACTGGACTGAGGCTTAAAGCTGAAAACCTTTGTGTTTTCCACTAGTACAGTTCTCAAACATCTAGAACCCAGGAAAGATTATTCTAAAATATATTCAGGTCTATTCTTTGTTTTTCATTTCAACAGTAATGGACAATGGAGAGTTTAACAAAACACAACACAGCCGCATACAGAACTGTTTACCTTGTTTCAAAGGCAAGTATTTCACTGACTGATTTGCATCTCTAGAAGAGGAGTGAAAATATAAGAAGCTATAAATCCCTCATAAAAAGCAGCTATTATAAAAGCCATAAAAAGCAACTTTGAGAGCAATAAGGTGCAGAATTATGAGCCAGGAAATACAAAATAAGATATTTTTTAAAAAACCAACAAGCCGAGAATTTAGATCATGACGTTCAGTAATTTTCAGCTACTAATGTAACAGTGCAGCATGTTTCCCATAGCAACTGTTACCAAGATAGTTGGTCTTTCAAGCTGAAGCCACAGAAAAGGTAAATCACAATAGGCTTCAGTGAGTAAAAAAATGCTTAATTCTCACTCATTACAGAATCATCCCTCTTTTTAAATAAGTACAGGAGTGGGAGTCAGCCCACCTGGGTTCCATCCCAGTCTCATCCACTCCATCTCTAGGCCCATTTCCCTGTCTGTAACATGGGGATGAGATCTCCCTTGCTCACAAAGGTGTTGACACACTTCACTCATTAATGTTTGTCAAGCTCATTGAGAGCCTCAGACATGCTACATAGCGCTGAGTATTCATACTGAAACTGGAGCCTTGATACCTCCAAGGCTGCCAGGGACAGACTGTCTCTCCCCGCTTCCCCCTCCACAGATAGCCCTGTGCCCCACACAGATCTCAAGAGAGCTGCTGATTTGGGGCTGTCAAAGCCTCTGCAGTCCTCAGCCAGTCTTGGCCACTTTTGAGGCAACAGTTCCAGAAACATTCCATGAGGAGAAACGTGACAAGTTTCCAGACTGTGACACAGGCTACTCCCACATAAAGCATAATCTGGCCCAAAAGTTATCATCAGTAAACTTCTAGTCTATGGACCTTGAATTATTAGGTTTACCAGAAAGAATTTATTCTTAAATTACCTTATTTGTATTCTTTCATAAATACTATTTTTTGAAATTGCAAAATAACTTGTTACATAACAGTCCACCTATTAGAGTCATGAAATGTTCTAGGATATATGCAACAAATAGTTTGCGATTAATAATATTGAATCATAGCACTGTTTTTCTTTACAAAACCTACAAAAATTCTACCACTACTAATCCATCAGACTGTAGCTGAGGAACCAACATGTTGAATATTTGCTGTTAAGGTTTTTATTGGTCTTGAAAATCCATCACTTATTCAGGCTTCCTTCGCTAGAAGAAAATGCAGCTGAGACTTGCTTTGGGACTACTCCACCTATAAAGCACTTTTCACACAAGAATCTCATAGTGGTAAGGAGGGTTGGCAAATACCATTAATGAACACATAAGTATTCACTTACTTCCCCAAGGTCACACAGTCAAGCACCAGCAGTTAGAAGAAACCCCCAGATGTCTTTACTCCTAGCTCCCTATACTAACCATTAGCCAACACTGCCCCACCCCCACTGCTACCTAGGAATGTCTACACTTAAAACCCTGCACTAGGCACAACTGCACTGCTTTAATGAAGCTGCTCTAAGCCAATGGGAGACAGCTTTCCCGTCAGCGTAGTTAATCTACCTCCCTGAAAGGCAGTAGCTATGTTGGCGGGAGAAGCTCTACTGCTGACATAGTGCCATCTAGATGTGCAGTTAGGTCAGCATAACTACATTGCTCAGGGATGTGTATTTTTCCCATCCCTGAGCACTGTAGTTATACTGATATAGGGCTGTAGTGTAGACCAGACCTGAGATCCCTGCCCAGGCTGAAGATCTGCTGACAGTTTTTTAAAAGCACGTTAGTACCATCTATAATGATGAGGGACACCACATTAGCACCTTTCTAGAGAAATGTGTTTTAACAAGGCTTTCTAAAATGGTGCTAATGCATACACATCTCAGTGCTGCTCTACACTGAACACTTACAATGGCATAGCTAAGGATGCCGACCTATAGCCCCTCTTGCCCCACAAAATTAGGCAGTGCTAGGTGAACGGAAGAATTCTTCCATTAACTTAACTACCAGCTATTCGGGAGGTGGATTAGCTGTAGCAATCAGAAAACCCCTTCTGTCTCTGCAGTGAGTGTCTACACTGAAGTGCTACAGCGGAGCAACAACTGTGCTGCTGTAGCATTTTAAGTGTAGATATAGCCTCAGTGTAGACAGGGCCTAACTTAACATTAAACAAATGGGAATTCAGTGGAGTGTTTTTCCAGACCCTCTTCTCTACTGGAAGCTCATTCCAACAAGCTTGTTTCTTTTGTACATAATTCAGTAATAAATTTGACCAGGTCAGGCACGGGTAGGTATCGTTCTTAATTTTATGTTAGTTCTGAAGAACTGCAAGACAGACAGCCAGACAGACATTAAACAGACAAAAGTCAAAAATACTTTAACACTTCTTCCAACAAACCAAGTTAAAGTGTGATGAATAACCTACTAAAAGTCAGACAGAAGACAGCTTCAGTACTTTACACTATGTAATAAACAATACAAGGGTACCTTATTGCTCTTGTTCTTGGCTATAAGATTTAGGCTAAGAAGAGTGATGCTTTAAAAACCGCATAGAATGGAGTCTACTCACCAGAAAAGCAAGCTGAATTTGTGTTGCTCAATATAGCATAACAGGGTCAAGAAATTATTTAAAACAGTTCTTTATTAATCAATTACATTTATTATGGAAAGGTGTTAAATACTCTGTGACATTTCATATTGTGTTTTATTAGTCAGATTTCTTTTGTTTTTTAATAAAAGACTTTTGACTGGAGAAAGCAGATTCTAGCATTAAGGGGTTACAAAGGAAGGAGAACTCAAATATGATTAACATTTATATTCCAGGCCAAGAACTGCCAAGCTGTAGAAAAATTAATCACAGCAGAAGCAGCATAAAGACTTCTATTACAGAAAGATTTACGTATGAAGTGGCACCTTTCCTTTTCTTCTAACCTTCTCTCTCTCTCTTTTTTTTTTTTTTAAGTGATGGGAAAGGCAATACAATTTGTAAATACAGGTGAACCCAAAGGGCAGAAGTTACTGTAAAACTAGATAATTGGCACAGCCTCCACCACTTTGTGGATGAGGTTTCCCAGTTGACTTTGGCGCTAACGCAGGAGGTGAAGGTGAACTTGGAAAAGCCCATGTCAGGCAGGGGTTCTGAAATCTGCTCAGAGGCTAGATACAACTTTTCAGTAGCCATAGGGAGACTAAGTGGAAATTCTATATCACCCAACAGAGCAAAGAAGAGATTGTCTATTAACAGTGGAAAGTTGGTGGTTGGGTAGAGAACAGATATTGAAGACATCCTTTGTTGACCCAAGTACATGTTGAGATATCATCAATCCATGGGATCTGGCTTGGTGCTTTGCTCTGAGGTTAGTCTTGGGCCTTCACCTTAAGGAAGATGTGAATTTTTGAGGGCCATATCAGGATGGCCAGGAGGATTGAGTCAGAATCTGGAAGATTGATCAGTCTGGAGCATCAGCGTCCTCAGATTTTTTTTAGTAACAAACCAGGAGAGATTAGATATTATAAAATTAACAGCCAAGCACAAATCAGTTACTAATCTGTCCATATTCCACATGCAGTAGTCATGACTCAAGTAAAAGACTGACATCTTCCCCTTAGGCCAGTGCTATGTAATGCAAGTCTGGTTCAATTGTGGGTAAGATGGCCAACTTCACTTGCACGGGGACTCAGTTTAGCATGCACTAGAATGGGCCGCAGGGAGGAAGTGACTGTGGATTTCCATCTGAGATGTAAGATGCGTGCTACCCCAAAAGTGGCATTTGTTCAAATGTGACGTGTCTACTTTGGCTAACCCTCTACATGATATTAACATAGTTGTGGTGGTGTACAGGTCATTCAGCCTCTCCCCTGGATTCCTGCTACCATCTGAGATCTTGTTAACTCTAGCACTGGGGTAATCAAAATGTATTGTACTTGGTGATTTCCACATTTACATCAATTACCACTGACACAATGTGGACATTAGTTACAACAGATTAAAAGACCAAAAGATACAATAATAGGAGTGTCAGAAAATCCTAGATAAAAAGACCAGTTTAAGTTTAATGGATAAAAGCCTGTTTTGGCCTGTCACAACTCATGTATTGTACACGTTGAGAGAGAGTCATATGACTTGCCCCACAAGGAAAAGGGGAAGCCACAGATCTGCATTTAGGCCCTCAGATCAAAAAGATGATTTAACTGAGTTTTGGCACTGCTTGATTAAAGTGCAGTAAATAAATACAATTTATATTTTCCTCTTACAAATATCAATCTTATTCCTAGTTACCAAATGCGGTGTTTGAGAGGCAGACCTAAGCTACTAATCTTGGTGGTATTTACAGCTGTAATTATAATTATATCTCAAAAACTCCCAGTGGTTCAAACTGCAACAGCCTATTTGCCTAGCAACACTGATTTCCATGAACGTCACCTTGTGTTCTACTCTCTGCAATGGCTCCTCAGTACATAAAGTTCAGGTCAAGGTCTCTGTTCTGATGTTCCGAACCCTTCATGCTTCTTGATACCAGAGAAATCATCTCTTCTCCAGACTGGCCTACACTACAAGGTAGACTGAACCAGCTATGCTCTCAAGGGGTGTGAATTTTTCACACCCCTGAGAGATGTAATCAAGCTGACCTAATCCCATCACAGACAGCACTACGTTTATGGAAGAACCCCTTCTGTCTGTAGTTAATGTCTACAACAGCGGTTCTGAAACTTTAGCAACCTGAGGACCCCCATTTTGATTTAAAATTTTTCAAGGACCCCCCCAACCCAGCTTCTCATTTTTCCAAGGGTGCTCAACCCCCACTCAGCCCCAGGCCCTGCCCCACTCTACTCCTTCCCCACAAGGCCCCACCCCTGCCCCACCTCTTCCCACCCCAACCCCTCCTCTTCCTTGCCTCTTTCTGCCCCATCCCCCGAATGCGCCCCATCTCTGTTCCTCCTCCTACCTCCCAGTGCCTCCAGCACACCGCTGAACAGCTGTTCCGCAGCATGCAGGAGGCACTGGAAAGGAGTGGGAGGAGTTGGATCAACGAGTCCAGCGGTCCTGGATGTGACTCATGGATCTCCTGGAGCTGGACATGACTCATGGACCCCCTGGAGTATCCTCGTGGACCCCAGTTTGAGAATCCCTGGTCTACACTATAGCAGTGCAGCCGTATACACAAAGCCTCCATGGCCATGAACTCCTGCAATAACTGCAATTCTAGCAGAACAATGGAAAAATCATCCACGACCTACAAGGGGGTTGCAAACAGAGGAGACAGACCTTTTAGAGGAGCTGAAGTTAGGCTATGGAACTCACAACCTTGAGAGATAAGAACCACTATGGACCTTGACACTTCCACAGTTAAATTCAAAAAGTCATTTCTTTGCCTGAGCTTTCTTTGGTAAATTTCTTCAACTAGAGATGCACAGCACACCCACAACCAACAAAAGCAAGCATGCAAGCAAAATACCCATAAAACTAATCAAGCAGAAATTATTGGGTGAGGTTACTTGGCCTGCACTAAGCAGGGAGGTCAGACTAGATTGGGAGTTAAGGAAAGAAAGGAGAAATTATTATTTCTATTTTTAAATATCTAAGAGGAGCTCAGATACTACAGTGGCTCAGAGTTCTGGTTCATCAAGCATTCTACAATAATCAAGATCTGACGACATTATGTACCACAATTTATGCTACAACTAGCCTGAACATGGTGTTCCCTTCTACAGCAATACCCTTTGTGCTTTTTAGTTTCAAAACATACTTCACAGGAGGAAGAAAAAAGTACTCATACTCTAAATAAATGTCATTTATCGTCTGACAGAAACACTGCCAAACAAATGGCTTGATTCTGAGCTGATATTTTCTTAGGAATTCAGCAATTGCTATGCAATGTGTTCCTATAACTCAGCAAACTACCATGTTGCTATCCAACCTGTTCTTTGTCTCACATCCGACTGCCCAGAACAACTGCCTGTTTAAAGCGCTGCTTACTAGACTGTATGTCAAGATGAAAGGATCAGTGCCAAGACCTTTCTTCGTGATAACTCTGGCAAAGTCAAAAAACTGCCTTATAAGAAAGCAAAGTAGTTTACTTAAGAATACTACATTAATTAGGTGTACAAAAAGTCTATCGTTAAAGGGGAGGTCTTTCCAAAATAAATGCTGTCATTCAAACAGAAGTTATGGGTTTGATACAGAAGTCCCTGGGTGAGGATCTTTGGCCTGCACCATGCAGGAGGTTAGATTAGATGATCATGATGGGCACTTCTGGGCTTAAATCTATGAAAGTGTGGTTACACAGTCGGATAACTGACTATGATACAGAGGGGAGCGAACCTATGGAAAAAGCCTTAGCTGAAAAGATGAGCATGGCCATCCTTCCCTTCCTTATTGCAGCCATGCTACTCTCCATGAAAGAGCCAAAGTAGAAAGGTGCTGCATGTCTGAGGTGAGGAGGAATAACTGAATTCAAGCTCCCCACTATCAAGAACTTCATGTCTTCAACAGTAAAATATAAAGGCTGTTAATGCAGTTTTGAGCCCACTCAGAAGGTGCACTACTCAGCAGGTTTAAGTGAGATGGTGGCAAAAATGCTGGATCTTTGTCCACCCTAGGGCTCCTATTATGATGTATATTGTAGTAGCACCCAGTATCCCCAGTGATGCACCAGGCCCCATTGTGCAAGGTGCTGTACACAGAACAAAAAGACTTTCCCTGCACCCAAGAGCTTACAATCAGTTCAAATTCACAGATGGCAGCACCAGTGGGAATCCCCTAGCATAGACGCAGACACAGTTAAATGCAAGCCATCAAGCCAATGGCAGCATGGCTGTTGGCCTGGCCATACTGCCATGGCTGAGGGACCTCCCATGCAGCTGTCCAGGATTCTTTGAGTTAGGATTGTTCCATACTACCCTGGTGTGGTCCTGCCACTGCGAATCCATTAGACTAGCCAGGGGAGAAGAGATCATGTGCTGATTCTACAGCTATTCAAAAGCCAGACTGTTTGTATTAGCTTGCTTCCTCCTCAGCGTGTATTTGTTCAGGAGCTAAATACATGGCCCTATTTTAAAATATCACCTTCATAATGAAAGACTTTGCTTCCTATGAATATTCAGAGTTATATGGTCTTACTTTACTGACAAAAATAAACTTTGAAAAAAACACTGACAATACTAATGCATCACCAGAGCTATAAAAGAGGGAGAGAGCATGCTGGATTCTATTATGGTTTGAACTTTGGCAATAGAACTTTTAACCAGCCCAACTTTCAAATCCCCTGATTCAATCCACAGGGCTAAAGTTAAAAATATAATTTTCTACTTGTTAATCAAAAGATTTAATATGAAAAAATTACCAAGAAAACATACATGGAACCCTATGGTTTTTTTACATTACTTCTCAAAATATATTTTCCATCAGAGATTTTAGTTTTAACTACTGCCCTGGAAAAAATAAATGCCAATTTCATTTTCCAGCACGTAATTGCAGTTATTGAACTAAAAGCTTTTCACTTATATTACGAATAAAAAAAATTATAAGCACTAAAAAGCAACTGAACACTAAGTCATCTTAACTTACATGTGCATCACAGGAAGTAAAGTCACTGATGTAAATTACAGTGAGCTAGTCAGAGAACAGGGACCTGTAATTACTGATTTACAATCTTTTTGTAACTAGGGTATGCAAATCCTTGAAATCTGATTTGCTAATACCCTCACAACTGAATATCTGTATGTCCACAGATATCAACTTGGCTAACCTTTTATCATAGCTTTTCTTTTAGTTCAAAAACTTACTTCACCCAAATTATGTTGCAAAACATAATAATAAAACTTAAGTATCTTTTCTGATAACTTCGTAATAACCTAGTCTACAGTTAATACCCAGTACGTAACGGCTTTTTTAAAAGGTAATAACTAACATATTAATTGGAATTATGGATGAATTGACAAAGGAACAGATCTTTTTCTCCATTCCTACCCCCCCCCCCTTTTTTTTTTTAAGGAGTATTAGTCCTCTTCTTAAGGGCTTCGATATCACCAAGCTATATCTTAACAAGTTAATAAAAATGTAAACTAAAGTCAGAAAATATCTGTCAAAGAGAATAGATGTTTTTAAATTATATGAAATTCACTGAAAAGTACCACTCCACAGTAGCATTAAAACACTTTGGAATAATGATATACCTCATGATTTCCCTACCATATGCCTTAAATATGTATTATTTCTAGTACTACACTTCTTGTAAATGAAATTTCAAAAGGGTTTCACTAGCATTACAATTGCAGCATGGTTATTAGACTCTCAAAAGTCTTTACAAATGACAGTGTTCAGTACTCCTCAGGTATTGTTTGGGATCTAACAGCCTGTGTTTAATGAGGCCAATTGCATCTCTATCTCTGGAAAGGTTAGTCTCTGTGCTTGTGGAGGGTCATTGGTTTCTCCCGTAGGATGAAGTGAGGAATCTTGGAAGTTTCGATTCCCTGATGTTTCATAGAACACCAGCTGCTGATGAGAAGCAGGCATTGATTTGATGGGCACCAGCTGTTAAAACCAAATACAAAAGGTAATTGCTGCATTAGAATTGCTTCTTTAATGGAAAGCAACTTCATCTGGATAGGATAGGCCCACGTCAAGAGAACAACAACAGGGCTGCTTTTCTCCTAAAGCTGAAGTACACCTCTAGCCTGATATAATGCGACCCAATATAACACGAATTCAGATATAACGCAGTAAGGTAGCACTCTGGGGGGGGGCGGGGCTGCACACTCCGGCGGATCAAAGCAAGTTCGACATAACGCGGTTTCATCTATAACGCTATAAGGTTTTTTGGCTCCCAAGGACAGCATTATATTGAGGTAGAGGTGTATATCGAATCATCTCCCTATCCACCCATCCCCTCTACCAGTAACTCACTCCAACTCTGCATCTTCTTATTTAGTATTCCTTCACACCTGCAGGAAAAGTGGAGCTTAATAAGCAAACAGAAGCTAGTCCGTATTGCCAAATTCTGCCTGAAATGGCTCTCTCTTGTCTCAGCAGCCAAGGCCTCTGAAATGGCTCTCTCTTGTCTCAGCAGCCAAGGCCTCTTGAAATATATATATACACACACACACACACAAAATTTCCTGCTCTTCCTGACCCTCTACTCCCTAACACACACACAAAATTACATTTATTCAGCAATCTCTGGTGCCTGGGGAACTCCTCCTTTGCCTACTTTTTTACTATGACAGCCCATTAAAACAGAGCCTGTAGACAGATAATTTCTTAATTTCATCCTCTTCCGGTCTTTACTGAACACCACAGAAGGGTTATTTGTGGGTTCCCACATCACCCAGAATTCAGCCTCCATATCCGTGTCTGCCCAGCCTCAAGCACTAGCCACTTGATCTTGAGAATCAGTCACCATCACTCTCCTCCCTCTCGTTTGGTGGGTTCTGCCCCCCACCCCCAATAGTCACAAAGAGTTTAACAACCCTCATTGCCAAACCTTGTCAGATAGGAGTCCATGTGCTGGATAGCACTATCTGGACAACATGGTCACCAGCTCCCCGGCAACAGCTTTGCTGCAGAAGTCAAGAGAGTGTGTGTCAGGTTGTCTACAGTGGCTCATGACCATGAATGCCAAATGCAGGGCAGACTGTTAAGAAACAGGGCACACATCCAAAACTAGTTGTGTTCTGTAACGACATTTCACCAACCAAATATCAAGTGTGACCTCCTCAAGCACCAGGATTATTTTGTATCTCTTCATACCACTGGATCAGGTCTAGCTATAAGGCCCAGCAGGTCTAGAACACAGGCCTGCAGAGATGCCAGGCAGCAGACATCTCCAGGCTGCTACCCAGTGGCAGCCGCAACCAGTTTGTGCGCCTCATGTGCTACTCATGACCCGCTGTGGACAGAGACCATGGGAAGTCCCACCTTGGGGGTCTTACAGGCAAGAGCCTCATGGCTCCTGATTGGCTCCCCACGCTGGGTAAACCAAAGGGGCATTCCAGGAAGTATCCAGGCAAGAGTGCTGATTTCCTGTAGCTGCCGTGAGCTCTTGGACTCGTGGTTTTGACCTCAGCTTGATTTGGACTTTGCCTCCTGACCCAGAAACCTGGTTCGAATTCTGACCCTTGATATTGACCCTAACCTGGAAGCTGACTACGAACGTCTCTGCTAGTCCCAGCCTCAGGTTTGGCCCTGCTCTGACCCTTGCTCCCAACTGCCCTTGTTCAGATCCTGACATTACCATACTTTACCATATGATGGATTGATTTAAACTGAAGTGATTTACATCACCAATTTTCATCACTTAAATCAGCAAGCAGGAAATCATTAATTTGTGTTTAGGAAAATAACTAAAAAGTACAAATGCTAAAGAAAGTTGAGAGATTTCTCAACCAATGAGAATCAACCTATTAAAAAATGTTGATTTGCAACTAGAAATAGTTGCACATTTAGTTACCACTAAATTTGGTGCTTCCTTTTGCTAATCAGGGGGATACTCCAGCTACGCATTTATTTAATCCAGGGGTTTCCAAACTTTCTGCCTGCATGACCCCATTTGGAGACTGTTTCAGGTGACCCCAGACAGCAACAAAGTGACCAACAAATTTACACATTAAGTATGTTATTTAATGCCATTACCGTGACACATGGGCTTGCATGTTGCAACACAGCTTCTCGAAGTCCGGTGGTGTGGGAGAAATTACACATCTAATCTCCGATGTGACATCAACAGTAGATTGATACTGAGACTTGATGGACACAAGGGTGCTGAATCCAGCTTCACACAAATATGTGCTCGCGAATGGCACCATCAGTTTCAAGGCGCGTGTTGATATTCATTCTTGACATTGAACCAGAACTCCGGGAGAGAAAGCTGAGCACATGTTCCCTGAAAGAATCGATCACAGAGACTACAACAGGGTTCAAAAAAGAACTAGGTAAGTTCAAAGAGGATAGGTCCATCAATGGCTATTAACCAGGATGGGCAGGGATGGCATCCCTAGCCTCTGTTTGCCAGAAGCTGGGAATGGGTGACAGGGGATGGATCACCTGATGATTCCTTGTTTTGTTCACTCCCTCTGGGGCACCTGGCATTGGCCACTGTCGGTAGACAGGATACTGGGCTAGATGGACCTTTGGTCTGACCCAGTATGGCCATTCTTATGTTCTTATGAAATGTCAATGAGCTGTTCAGTTTCAGCTGCTGGCAAATTCATGGCCTCAGGCTTGCACCCAAAGGAGCTTTGCACCCAATTACATTTTGTCATGTCCAAGTCGGGGAAAAAGGATGCAAACTGTTCCTCCATCTGGCTGAGATGCTCAGCCACTACCTGTGCGGGAAGGTAAATAATTTCATTGTCAGCCAGGAACTTGCGAAGCTGTAGGAAGGATTCATAGTTTTTCTTCAATAGATTATTCTTCCAGAAAACAATTTGCTTCAAGAATCCTGTGAGTTGATCACTCGCTGAAGGACACAGGTATTCTTTCCATGCAGACCTGTATTCAATTCCTTCAGTTTCCCAAATATGTCTGTGGCACAGGCAAGAAGGCACATCATCCTTTGGTCACACAGAAAATCAACAAATTCACTTTTTGCAGTCCATTGCATAGGCATGCAGCTCATCTCTCAGTTCAAAAAATTTGCCCGTGTTGTTCCCCCTTGAGAGCCAATGAGTCAGCATGGAACAACAACACGTCATAATTGGACCCCACGTCTTCATACAGTTCATACAAACAAATGGGCGAACAGGCTGAGTCTTGTTGTGGTTCATAATAGATGAGACCTGCTGTAAAACTTCACCTAGGTCTGGACTCAGTTGTTCTCTGTGAAACATGCAGAGAGTCCAAACAACACATGGAGCAACTTTCTTTACCAAGACAGCTTGACCTGCTTTGTGGCCTGCTGTAGACGGAGCTCCATCTGTGCAAAAGCCCACCATACGATCACATGGGATATTTTTGTCTTGCATGTGGCACACTGAACATTCCTTGGGCAGTCTAGTGCCCAGGAAGAAGGAGTCAGAACAGAATATCTTTGAGAACTGCACACTCCCATGTGTATTTCAACCAGGAAACGTGCATCATGCCCTCAGTGCTCACATCAACTTGAAGAGCAAAAGCATCCATGTTTTTCAGACCGCTCCACCAGTGTGTTTTCCTAATCTGCCGCTATCAGCTCAATCCACCGCTTCACTGTGTTGTTGGAGAGTGGTATGGCTTTAAGTCTGTTGGCCTTGGTTTCCCCACACATTACCTTCCGCGTATCAACTGGAGCTGGTAAAAACAAAGCGTCTCCAATTGTGTGAGGGCTCTTGGCCTACGCAATGCAGTAACTCACCTCAAATGATGCCTTTGGAGCACGGTCAGAGTCGGATATAGCGCTCCTGAATTGCACTTGGTGCTGCAAAAATTCTTCTTTCCGGTGCTGGAAAAATGACCCTTCTGAAGGGTTTCCAAACGTTGTTTAAGTTTATTAGGCATCATGCTTTTACTAGATAACTCTGTGTGACAGGAGGCATTTTGGCTTTTCTTCATTCTTGACAGAAACACACTGGTGATGTCATACTCAAAGAAAGTCTCATCAGACCTGCAAGCACGTTTCTTGCACTCTCATTTTTGTTCATAAGTTCATCACTAGACTCACTGCTGCAGGCTGAAGCACAAACTCTGCATAAAATGAGTCCATCATGCCTGTTATCACAAATCAGAAAAAGGAATTCAGAGGTAAGCAAATAAGGCCAGAACTCAGGAAGCCCCTCTGTGATGATCCTAGGGCAGTGCAGACACTGTTACTCACAAGGATTCTTTATCAAGTGCTAATAGGGTACTCATGGTGGCATAAAACAAGATATGGGCCCTGCCTTAAGGAGCTTACAAGCCACTGCAGGTTCCTATCTCAAAAACGGCTAACACAGGCTCCTACCAGCCCCAGCAGAGAGGATGCTCTGTTGATAAGGCTGTTGCCCAGAGATAAGGATTTTCTGGATTCAAGTCTCTCAACTGGATGCTTGCACAGCCAGATGGTGCAAATGACAGAACAGCATCTGCACACCCACCTCCGCTCAGCCAACATGTCCAGACCTGCTCCACAAACACCACTCCAGGAGGCCACCATTTTACAAAATAGCTGCACAACTTGGCCTTGCACACCCAGTACATGTGAGGTCACACTACAAGAAGTCTGCCATTTTGATCTACAAAATGGCAGCCTCTGCACAATGTGACCTTAGATGCCTGTGCATTTTGTAGATTAGGTGACATCCTCTCATAGGCTGAATCTGGCCTGTTGGACCCAAGATCCCATCTGCTGATGGCATGACCCCATTTTGGGCCACGAACCACAATCTGGGAACTGCTGATTTAAGCAGTTACACAGCTTAATTTACACTTATTCACATTCTTAATTTTTACATTTTTTATTATGTTAATTGCATCATTCATCATTTTCTGTTATTTACTAGATTTTTATAGGTGATTTGTGTCAAGCTCTATTTGGCTAGAAATCCAAATTAAATTAACAATCCACAAAAACAGCATTTTTAAAAAATTATTAGCTGAATTACTCCTGGGGTAATTCTGCACCATTGCGCAATGCAGAATTTTGCAGAAATTAATGGAGAATTTCCTCCCCCCCACCGCCTCACAGAAATGGACTGCAAAGATGTTGGCCACCACTAGGGTCCGCTGGACCCAGCAGAGCCCAGCTCACATATAGAAGACAAGGCCAGCGGGGAGGAGGAGGGAATTGGAGGGTTCCTGGCATTTGCAGTTCCCAGCATGCCCTGAATGAAGGAGACTGTGGCAGGCAAGAAACTCCATGCAAGCTGGGGACCCAGCATCAGGCTGTTTCTCATTCTGGATCTCTGGACTTTAGAGCGTGGGGGAGCCCTGCAGCTGGCCTCTGAGGGGGAGAGATGTGAGTATCTGGGGTGTGGGGGGGGGGTTCTTACACATTCTAGTCCTAGCCAGCTGTAGCTGTAGACGATATATTGGGTATTCAGATAACTTTTCCATCTTTTTATAATCATTCTCAGTACTTTGCCTCAATATCTTGTGGCAATGAATTCCGCATT
Source organism: Gopherus evgoodei (assembly GCF_007399415.2). NCBI lineage: Eukaryota > Metazoa > Chordata > Testudines > Testudinidae > Gopherus > Gopherus evgoodei. Next base: position 218,338,140 of record NC_044324.1, on the reverse strand, counting down.
TTTATGAAATTAAACTGTGAATCGCCTTTTGTCAGTTTTCAGTGTGCTGCCTTTTAATTTTGCTGGATGTTACCATGCTCTAGGATTGTGCAACAAGGTAAATAGGAGTATCTGACTAATCTTCCAAAGACCAATTATTTTATTCAATTCCAGCATGCTGCTACCTATTCGTTATCTACACAAATAAAATACACTCTCCTCCATATGGAAGTCTCTCCATGACCTTTCTGGGCTTCTTTGATTTCTGCTGTATCCTTTTTTAAATTAAGTGATCAAAATTGAGCACACTATTCAAGATTGCTTGTACTTAGCATTGGAATTTCAGTGATAGGTTTTTTGCCACCAGGCCAGTGTTGTCGGATGAACAGATTTCTCAGGGTTTTGCAATTTATTCTAAAGAACATGTATTAAATAAAGTCATAGCATATATGCTGGTTTCTACAAAGGCTGTAATGTCGTCTGCCTTCCAATGATGAAGAATAACATTGTCAGCAATGTCTTATAGGCATAACTCTGTCTTCTGAGCACTGACCCAGACTGGGATGACTCCCCCACAAAATGAGACAAAGCTAGAACCAAATATCCCAGGGTGCTGTTTAAAGTGTGCGATTTGACTGAAGTAGGACACGGTATTGGCAAATGAAGTACAAAGTGGACTCTGGAGACTCCAAGCAGCTTCCATTCCAGTTTTTCCCTTGGCCTTACTTGATGGGCCTTTGGAGTCTGATACTCGGGTGACAGCAGAAGTGAATTACAACAGATCTTTGAGAACTTTGCTTTCTGGTGGTGTGCGTGTGTTTAATTCTCACAGCTTTTTCAATAAATGTTGAGGTTTGTTTTTATCCTTTTGCAAAATAACTTTCTAATGCATTTTGTGTTTACTTTTGGCAAGCTCAATGAGATTTAACATCAATTTTTAAAGCCTCCCAGCAGATCAACTGGGACAGGCTTAGAACACTTTCTGATTGGAAGTTTTGTGGTGCTAGCCAGAAAAAAACTACTCAGAATGCTTAGATCTGAGCTATAGTAAATAATCTATGTTAATATCTTTACCCGAACCTTGCTTTTCATAAATGTATCATGGGAGCTCATTCTTTTTTAACAACTTCATTTACTAAATTTGGCTTTGTTTTTTAAAAATATTGAAACAATGCAGCGTTCTATTTCAGTGGTAGAAAGGACATCAATGGCTTTTAAATAAAGGGAAACAATTATCAAGGGACTTAAAAAAAGAATTAGTACCTGTGTTTGCATCTTAAGAATTACTAGGGACACTATTAATCTTTCAGACCTTTGTGAAAAGTTTGATCTTGAATCGAATTGCCTTTTATTTTTTAAAAAGGCACCAGACAGTAACATAAAAGAATAATTTACTCTGACAGTGCCTGGCTTGTTTGATTTAGCTTGTGAAAGCAGTTCAGAACCGAAGACCAACACACTGACTTCACTTTATAAAACAAAACATAAGTCATCTACTTTATACAAATTATATAGTGGTCAAAAATAAAATCCCTAGTTTTGAGGCTTTAATCTAATTGTTTAACTCTTTGAAAGTTAAAAGCACTGTCAAAAGCAGTTAGGTGCGTAGAGCCCAGACATGTTCCCTTTCAGAGAACGAACATACACCACATTGAGACACTTGTAACTTAAAAAACTCAGCTGCTCCATCATTGTCCTTTGGAAAAATGCTAGAATTCTACTCGAGTTCTGCTTCCTCTTGTTAGTCTCACAGCCCTAGGTAGCTTTTGCCCTGGCCTCCATGTTCAGGAAACGAGCATGCACGTACTCTCAAGCGAGAAGCATTTCCCTGAAAGTAACCGTTGGGGCTAGGCAAATTTTGTGGTCAGCAAGTTCCTGACAGCCCCCCCCATGAGGGTGGTAACGAGACATTTGTAAATCTCCTAATTAGGAGAAACCTGGCCAAAAAACTGAACACGTCATTACCCTTATAAATTGCCCACCGTGCAAGCAGTGGGCAGGGAGAAAACGCAGAAACCTGTATCCGTAACCGAGCCTGATCAACTCGAGGTCTCCCTCAGCTCCATGTTCTCAGAAGCCTACCCGTCTGCTGGTGGTAATGAAACGTTTGTGGCTTATGTGTGTAAGTATGCCTAGCTGCTAATTCTGCTAACTAACTGAGGGCTTGTCTACATCAGAAAGTTGCAGCGCTGGTGAGGGAGTTACAGCGCTGCAACTTTGAAGGTGTACACATCTGCAGGGCACCACCAGCGCTGCAACTCCCTGTTTGCAGCGCTGGCCGTACTCCCGTTTTGTCTCGGGTGTAGAGGATCCAGCGCTGGTGATCCAGCGCTGGTAATCCAATGTAGACAGTTACCAGCGCTTTTCTTGACCTCCGTGGAAGGAGGAAGCCTCTGGTAATCAAGCTGGTTTCCTTTCCCGGTTTGCTCTCTCGGTCCCGGAGCCACCCAGCAAACCGCAGGGAAGGAGACCTGCTTGCTCGGGGTTCCGGGACCGAGAGAGCAAACCGGGAAAGGTGACCAGCTTCGCCGCGGTTTGCTCTCGCGTTCCCGGAGCCACCCAGCAAACCGCAGGGAAGGAGACCTGCTTGCTCGGGGTTCCGGGACCGAGAGAGCAAACCGGGAACGCCGCGGTTTGCTCTCTCGGTCCCGGAGCCACCCAGCAAACCGCAGGGAAGGAGACCTGCTTGCTCGGGGTTCCGGGACCGAGAGAGCAAACCGGGAAAGGAAACCAGCTTCGCCGCGGTTTGCTCTCTCAGTCCCGGAACCCCGAGCAAGCAGGTCTCCTTCCCTGCGGTTTGCTGGGTGGCTCCGGAAATGCGAGAGCAAACCGCGGCGTTCCCGGTTTGCTCTCTCGGTCCCGGAACCCCGAGCAAGCAGGTCTCCTTCCCTGCGGTTTGCTGGGTGGCTCCGGGACCGAGAGAGCAAACCGCGGCGTTCCCGGTTTGCTCTCTCGGTCCCGGAACCCCGAGCAAGCAGGTCTCCTTCCCTGCGGTTGCTGGCTGGCTCCGGGACCGAGAGAGCAAACCGCGGCGAAGCTGGTCTCCTTTCCCGGTTTGCTCTCTCGGTCCCGGAACCCCGAGCAAGCAGGTCTCCTTCCCTGCGGTTTGCTGGCTGGCTCCGGGACCGAGAGAGCAAACCGCGGCGAAGCTGGTTTCCTTTCCCGGTTTGCTCTCTCGTCCCGGAACCCCCCTTGAAGCTGCCCAACAGCGCTGCAGTGTGGCCACATCTAACACCACTTGCAGCGCTGGTTGCTGTAAGTGTGGCCACTCTGCAGCGCTGGCCCTATACAGCTGTACTAATACAGCTGTAACAACCAGCGCTGCAAAATTTTAGATGTAGACATGGCCTGAGCCTGTAATCGTGTTGTAAGCCGGAGACGAAAGCCGATTCCAGCTGCCCCAAGGCTCCTGCTAGGGGAAACCCACTAACCAGGAAACCTTGAAGGCAAGGGGGATTGGCCGGAGTCTCACGGCAATCTTTAACCGTCTTATTGCATTTTTTTTACTTAGACGAGTAATTGCATTTATGCTTAATAATAGCACCAATAGCACCTTTACTAACCCTTGGAAGGACCTAAATAACTACTGGGACTTAGAGCGGTACCAGGGTCAGCTTCTGTTTGTAATTGCAGTATTTTTATTATTTATTCTAGTATTATATTGTAGGCCCAAGTTGTAACTAGTATTAAGTTGTTCCTCATCCTCACCTGTAACCCATTCAATAAACCCTCAATTTTAACCCCGCGACTCATTGTTTGCGTTATCCCCATTGCTACCTTCAGGGCACTTGTCACCCCTCCCGAGGACATCCAGTGATCGAGCCTCCGCCCTATCCCAACGCTCATTACCCGGTAGATAACGGGCACCTTGTGACCATATCGGTGGAGCGAGGGGCGAGAGTAATCAGTGATCAACACCTCTCTCTTGGCAACTTCCACTCCACTTCTTACCTTCTCCCTTCTGCTTTTGATTGCTGTTCCTTTTCCTTTCCCCCGTGCTCTCTGTGAGCCCTAGGGTACAACTAAGAGTAATGGGCTGAAATTAACTCCCTTTGTTGAATTTATCAGTTTGTTTTAAATGGAAAATATACTTTAATACATTTTTAGAACTTTTCTTAACTTATGTATCCAGCACATTTTAGGTAGCTCTGTTTGGTACTTCTGGGGGAATTCTGCATCAAAAAAATAAAAAATTCAGTGCCAAAAAATTAAAAATTCTGGCACAATATTCTACAAATTTTATTTGTCTAAATAACACTACCTAATCAAGCCAGTTTCAATTCTTTTGCTAATTTATTTCAAAACACCTGTCGGAAGTATGTCTGTAACAATAAAGACACACACAAAAATTCTCCCAGGAGTAGAGTTACAGAAACCCCTACAACAACCCAGGTCCTATTTCTCTGTCCCCTTTCCACACACCCTGTCCCCCCGAGGGGCCACCCCTCATGCTTCAGAACTAAAGCAAACCATTAGGCATATTATTGCATAGCTTCCTTTGAAATATCAGATACTGCATAACGGTAGAGTCAGGATACCTGATCTATGTGTGCCATCAATCTGATCCACTATGGAAATTCCACAACTCATAAGGAGAAAGATCAGCAACACCAACTTATTTCATAAGAACGGGCATACTGGGTCAGACTCATGGTCCATCTAGTCCAGCATCCTGTCTTCTGAAAGTGGCCAATGCCAGGTACTTCAGAGGGACTGAACAGAACAGGTAATCATAGAATCATAGAATATCAGGGTTGGAAGGGACCTCAGGAGGTCATCTAGTCCAACCCCCTGCTCAAAGCAGGACCAATCCCCAACTAAATTGCTGAAGGGAATACCCTACATGGCAGAAACAAGCTCAGCAATAGCAGTAGAGCTCCCTCCCCCAACTCCAGGCCTTGCAATTATCATCACTGTTGTATAAAGTGCCCAAGATGCGCATGACTCCAGGGTCTGGTGATGCAGGGGAGATCTATCCTCTGGGAGTCTTGTGTACCGCACTTGGCTCTCCGCTCTGCACACATCGCTGCAAGCGCTCAGCAGGCCTGGAAGGTGACCCCATTGCCTCTGAGAGAAGTCATATCTCTGAGTCACGAGGCCACGTGTGCACAGAAGGGGCAGGCGGGGACAAGGGGCAGTGATGGTAGACAGGGAGGGCAGCTCTTACAAGTGATCCATCCCCTGTCGCCCATTCGCAGCTTCTGGCACACAGATGCTAGGGACACTTCAGAGCATGGTTCTGCATCCCTGCCCATCCTGACTAATATCCACTGACGGACCTATCCTCCATGAACTTATCTAGTTCTTTTTTGAATCCTGTTATAGTCTTGGCCTTGACAACATCCTCTGGCAAAGAGTTTCACAGGTTGATCATGCATCGTGTGAAGAAATACTTCCTTTTGTTTGTTTTAAACCTGCAGTCTATTATTTTCATTTGGTGACCCCTAGTTCTTGTGTTATGAGAAGGAGTAAATAATACTCCTTATTTACTTTCTCCACACGAGTCATGATTTTATAGACCTCTATCATATCCCCACCTCAGTCATCTCTTTTCCAATCTGAATAGTCCCAGTCTTATCAATCTCTCCTCTTATGGAAGCTGATCCATACCCCTCATTGTTTTTGTTGCTCTTTTCTGCTCCTTTTCCAATTCCAATATATATATTTTTAGATGAGGCAACCAGATGTGCATGCAGTATTAAAGTGTCCTTCTTCCATTTCAGGACATTACTGAGCACTGACCCAGGACAGATTACATAGAATTCCCCTATCAACCCACAAGCAGCATGACATTGCCCATACTGGCTTGGTCCAGAGCATAGCATCAGAATTTGATTCATCCGAAAGTCTGTTTTCAGTGTAGATCTGACAGTTTGCAACTCACTGAAGCACAAACTAGTTTGGTTCTGCTGAACAGTACAAATGTAATACACATATTTAGACACTGGAATATTCTACCCAAACTACTGGTAGCTTACTTTTTTTTAAAATTACATTTTAGATAAAGAGCCATTACAAAACAATGCTAACTCCATGTGCAAGTCTATTCTCCAGAGAGGTTTGTTTTCAGATATAAAATGGCCCTTTATGTTTTGATACAAAGAATTTAATTTCATTGAAGAGCATGTAGCATGAACTAGTGTTCAGCAAAACTGGAAAGTCTCTACTGCAACCAGAAAGCTGAATGTCTCTTATTAACCTAATTGCACAGAACATTCTATTAAACAGATATTACCATTTTTTCCACTTGTCAAAAAGCTACTTGGAACTAATAAAATATGACAGACTGTGGAGACTATAAATTGAGATTTCCGTGGCTTTGGCTGATAAAAGTGCAAACAGAACTGCAAGGACTTGAGTTCATAAGTATGGCATGAAGCAATATTGACATAATATCAATAGTGTGTCATCTGGAAAGATTTTGAAATAAAACATTGGGAATGAAAAACAACTGAAGCATTATATCCTCAGTAGTCTGAATCAGCAAAATCTTTCCAATTGCCCAGTCACAAATATAAGCATGAATCCAGGTACAACTTTCTGTAGCAGATAAACAGGTCTAATTTTTGTAAATCAATATTTTGAATGTTTTGGGTTTTTTTAAACAGCCACATAGACAAAACAAGAAAATAGTTATTAAAAGAAAAATGAACATACTGCAATTTCATAAAATTTCACTTCTTCTCTCCTGTCAACAGTTGTGATTATTTCTTTGTGGCAATTACGGGGTAACAGGAGTTCAATTCTCCAAAACATAGGGCATCTGAGGCTGAAAAATCCAATCGTCCATGGTAAATAGTAACTTTCCCTTTTAAAGTGCCATCAACTTTTGCAGAATTTAGGCTTTCACTTAAAAAAAAAGAAAAAAAAAAGAAAGAAAGGTAGAGAGATAGAGAGAGAGATTCCATCCAGTATGATTCAAGTAATCTTGCAGATAAGAATCGAGTGTCTTCCTACATCTGCCCACACCTCCAGTGCTTCTGCTGCAGCAGAGGGAAAACAGAACAGTCTGGTCCATTTTTAGTGCTGCTGTTCGAACCTCACGAGCAGCAGTGAAACCAACCAGATTCAAGACAGCTGCATCCTACTGCATCTTGGGAAAGCTCTGAGCAACAGGAGAGGCAGGAACTTGGGCTATATGGGGATGGAGGGAGGGGGACCCCCAATGGAGGTTGGAAGAAGGATGAATTAGCAGAGATCCTCCCTTATAGAAGCCAGGGGCCTGCACAAAGTGAGAGGGGCAGAGAGAGCATGTGAACATTCAAGATCCTTTCCAGCAACCAGAGGCAGATGATGTAGATGTTTGAAGCCTGTAGAAAGAGGGAGCCACTGAAAAGGGTGGAAGGACAGCATCCTTGCAGGAATCCCAACAGCTACGCTTTCCTTGCAGATGAGTGGGGGAAGGGTTTGATTTCTGAATTGGGCATTACCTCTGCAGAGTGGCTCATCTTAGAGGCTACTGGGTGTTTGGAAAAGTTTTCAGCTCTTAGATTTGAGTAGCAGAAAGGGAAAGAAAATATAAAAGCCAGAGAAGTGGTGAAGGAGTCTGGTCCTTCCTGGTCTGCCCAGATTGCAGGTAGAGCAGAGAGGCATGGTCAGCCCCATGAGAGACTGACAGTAACTGCTGGCAAATGACATCCCTCTGTTGAGGAAGCTGTTATTGGTTAGTGGCCAGCACTTTTTCCAAGAGCTGGGATTAGCTAGTCAACGAGGGATCCACTTGTAAACGAAGAGCTGCAGGCGGAGTGTTCCTCATTTTGATCCACCCTCTGTTGCTTCCCAAGGATCCATGGCCTTTGCCAAGCCTGGGAATATGGAAGGATCGTTAGGATGCCCAGTTAGAGCACAGAAAAAGTGGGGGGCTGTGGCTGCCCCTCCTCGTCCCCTTCACTGCTGCCAGGACAGGTTGTTTTTCGGAGAACTCTTGTATTACAGTTCAACAAAGTTGCAGCCAAAAAATACTATTTGTCTGTCTTCACTGCCATTCACAAGCAACATTTGACATGTTTTATTAAAAGGGAAAGTTGTTTTGACAATGAGGTACTAATTAACACAGCACATGACTCTTTCATTCCATTCGAGTGCTGGGGGCAAGGCTGCACAGGTATCTCTCATCCAGTCTGGTATTAATGGCCAACGAAGATTAATTATCTCATACTCAACTCTTAACTGCAGGCTAGACACTATCTGAGGTACAGTCAGAAAGACTTGATTTTCCCAGCCAATGGTCCCCAGGGAGTGGCTATTTTCCTCAGCGGGTCTCTCTCAAGTGTATTGTTGCCAGATGCCATTTCCTACTCATTAAACTGGAATCAACACGACTCCAAGGTCTGCAAGGTTGCTGGCTGACAGATCTGTGACACTTCAGAAGTCAAGTGCTCTGAAAAGTTCAAAGAAAATATAACACTACATTACACATCTGGAAATCTACGGCTCACTAAACCAAACACATCTCAAAAGTTGAGACGCGAAGATTAATAATGAAATTACAGCATAATAGCCTGAACTGTGCTCTCATTTACACCGGCTGAACCCCGGCGGGACCACTCTAACCAAGGGCAGAAGTTAGCTGAATACCCTTAGATTTGAAGTTCTTCGGGACAGGAGTTTTGCTTCATGGTATCTATATTTTTGTTTTAAAAAAAACACTGTGTACATCTATCAGTCTGTGTAAATAACTCATTTCTCCTCTTGCTGGCTCCAGCCTAGACATTCTGGTCCATATATTTGTGAGCTCCAGGTTCCACTATCTTAATGTACTGTACCTAGGACACCAGCCCTGAAAAGAGATTCCATTTAGTTCAGAATGCAGCCCCCGTCCTTAACGATACAGGTCAGTCAACTGCTCTCTCTGGTAGCTCACTTGCTTCACTAGCTCCCCAGCAAAGGGGAGGAAGAGTCACATTCAAGATTTCAATCCTGATCTTCAAGGCTCTCCATGGAGAGAGGTACCTCTCTCCACTGCAGTCATGCCTCCCACAACAGCAATGTTCCTCAGAAGCAATGAAACAGCCTACCTTGAAACGGTAAGTGAAATAACTTGGTAACCAACTGTGGAATTTGCTTCTGCAAGAGATCAGAATGGCCACAGACCTCGCCACATTGAAAACAAAAATCTCATGTCACTTCCCCACAACAAACCAAACCAAAAGGATGGCGCAGAGAGCGGGAGAGGGAGAAAAACAGAAATGTATTCAAGCTAACTTTTAGAAGCTGTCATGCGCTCAGGTACTATTGTGATAGGCACTGTTTAAATGCTGGAATAAGAGAGAATAGAATAATGGTCCGTGTGCAACCACAACTTGGATACTTTTTAATTAGTGCATGGAAGGCAGACAAAGGTGTGATCTTAGATGTTGTCCATTGTATACTGGAAGTTCCCTATCCTCCCATGCTTGTCTTGATAGACACTGGCACTGGCCACTCAAAATGAACAAAGTCAACCAGATACTGCATTAGGCAAAGACTGTTCTGTTTAGATAAGCTCTCAAATTAGCTACTGGAACTTGAACAAGCCATCAGGAAAAAGGTTTCCTATGGAATTCCTCATGGAGTTACTGACAGGTTTTTTTAATGTAAGATGTGGTCCTCAGATCTGGTAAACAACAGATTCAGTTCTCCAAACCTCAGTGTCCTATTACAGCTGCAAACCCCAAATTATTTCCTTCCCAAAGATCATGAATATCTGGAACAGTCAGGACATTTATTTCCACGCATTTGAAATAAGAACTTTGCCACTGTGTCCTCCGAACTGGAACAGCTACTTATTTGAACTTATGGGACTGATTTTGGATCTCTTGTAGTTCTAATGCTCTGGCCTCATATGTTGTGCCATCAGGTATTGTATCAACTATTGAAGAAAGATTTCACACATGTGCTTTGCAGTATCAGAGAATCTCCCTAGGACAGAAAAAACTAGGGCTGCATTTCTATGATTAAAATGAAAGAAAAACAAAACGCTTTCATGCTAAATACTCAAAAGAGTTCTGGCAAATGCCTCAATAGCTGTATTAATAACAATAAAAACAAGAAGGGTATGTAACAAGTTAGGTATGAAAGGGCTACTGCAAAGCTTTGACCTTATGAAATTTCCATAAGGGCACTCCAATTTTAGCTCTGTGCACTGAGAAATCCACGCTTTGCCTCAAGAGTGAGCATCTTCTAATCTCATATTTACATTTCATAAATTATACATCAACTTCAAGCCACGAAAAACTCTTCCCAAATAAGGAGAATCTATTTTTTCTTTATTATTCTCTGACTTTTATAAATTGATATGCATAATCTGGGACACAGATTTTTTCAGCTTTGCTAACAATATATTTATAAACAAAACAAACATGTGAAATGTGTTTACTGATCATACTTTAATATTTTTTTATGTTCATTAAAAAACCCAGATGCGGGAGTGGACTTTGTACTGTGTAGACAGCAGTAGTCGATCCACAGACCTGGGGTAATGGTAGCAGTGTGACCTTCCTCACACTGTCTGGCTATCGTACCTGAATCCTGATCTAACGGGCTAACGAGAAGGATTGGGGGAAGTTCAGCCTCTAAGCTTTTTTCATCCTTGACCACTCTGCTGAAAGTACCAAATCAGAAAAATGTAAGTGTCAAGCGTAGTATTGACTTTATTTATGTGCCATATCCCAATCTCAAACAAACACCAACGCCAGGTCTACATGACAAAGTCCAACATAGCTGTGCCAACAGAAGAGTAGTAGTAACTACCGTAATAATATAATATCAGTATGGTGTTGTTATACTGACAGAAAAACCCCTTCTTTCAGCAGAAGCTGCGTCTACACTAGAGGCCTCTGCAGGGATTGCTATACACTGTTATGTAGACCAGGCCTGGCAAAAGATATAATCTACTATGGCCAATTCAGAGGAGAATGAGGAGCAAGTACCAATGCAGCATGGTTCTCCAGGGGGACTACTCACATGCTTAAGTATCTTGCTGCACTGGGGCTACACAGCTGGGGTTCATCAGCACAGTGACAACAGAACAACTCATATGAACCCATATCTTCACTAACCCCTCCCAGTGGCTTTATAAGCATGTGAAAGAAAAGGGGAGACAAGATGGGACTGTGAAGAACCACGGGAGAGCCGGCACTACGTTTTGAAATGGCTTGGCAAAAACAGCCACTTCATATTAATGGTACCAAAGGCAGCTAGTAACTGTTTAACTTAACTCTACAGGTAGGCATGGCCAAATTCAGTTTTATTTATTTATTTCAACAGATAGTGATGTTTACGTTTAAGCAGTTTTTATTTTTATCCATTTAAATGTTCACAGTTGTGGAAAGGTATGGGAGGCTCAGACAATGAGCGCATTAGACAATATTATTTAAAGACAGTAGACGTTGAGATTCAAAAAGTTAAAGCTTTGTGAGCATTAAAACACAAATTGCCAACATATACGTCAAAATATACACAGTAAATAGCCTTAAATCAAATTCTAATAAGTTCTCAAGCAGCATTTTTCTTACTTGGCTTATCATGAATTTCAATTATTACTGATGGAAATATTTTTTCTTTGTGCGTGTTCGGTGAAATCAACGTTGATTGACATTTATCAATAAAAATCTAACCCCACCAAGCCTATCTATAGGTTTTATATTACATGCTTTTCAATGTCATTTAAAAGTCCATCTCTTTTCCCCTTCCTAGACATGACATATTGAGAGACATGTCAAGAATTATGTTTGCATTTGTACAAATAATTTGAAAGATAAAAGTTTCTATCTAGAAAAAAAATCTTGTAAGTAAAGACAATTGCTAATAAGTATTAAAATACATTTAAATATAAACATGCTACTGCAGCACCAAATTATTTTGAACTGGGAAGGAGAGAGTTAGTAAAACATGCTCCAATCAAATATTTGAATGTATAAATCTAAAAGTGCTATTGAATGAAAATCTGAAAGTCATATTACTGGATACATATTACCCAGCTCATCATGAAATAAAAGCCTGCTGCTTGCCTTTTGCAGGTAGAGTCTGTAATGCTGGAAAATCAGCCTGTGTGCTAAAAAACAGACTAAACATGCACGGTCTCATTAATGCTCTGAAGTGTAGAACAGTTTTAGCACAAGAGATGTTTTGTTCAGCATTACAATCCAGGTTGGAGATTAGAAATGTTTTATAGTTCAACACAAAGATTAAACTGAGTCTCAAATTGAGATGCAGATTAGGAATAAGCCTAAAAGGCTGGAGGTAAGGAGGGGGCACACTCAACAACACTTAATTTACGAGTAGTTCCAAGAACATGGAACAAAATCTTCCAGTTTTGCAATTTCAGTAACATGGGCTATAGAGTTAGAGAGGCAAAGTGGAGGACAATAAATCAGGACTTCATGCTATGCAACAGGCTCAAATTAACTGCTCTCTTGCACTTCCTGGAAATAGTTCTTTTACCTTGGTAATGCAATTATCAGATAGCAATCACAAGGCAGGCAAATTACAATACCTGTGTTTAAAATAGCTACCCCATTGCTTCTCTTCACGACCTTCTTTGGCAGGGAAGAGCTATCACTCTTCAAGTATCAGAGGGTAGCCGTGTTAGTCTGGATCTGTAAAAGCAGCAAAGAATCCTGTGGCACCTTATAGACTAACAGACGTTTTAGAGCATGAGCTTTCGTGGGTGAATACCCACTTCCTCAGATGCATGTAATGGAAATGAAAACTCCATGTGAGAGCCACACTCTTTCACCCACGAAAGCTCATGCTCTAAAACGTCTGTTAGTCTATAAGGTGCCACAGGATTCTTTGCTGCTATCACTCTTCAGTTAACCCCTGGCCCTTCAGACTTTTCACACTTATACAAAAAGGAGAATAGCTGACGATGCTTAGATATAATGGGCAGCTGAATTAACATTCAGTTACAACATGGCCCAATGTCATTCATTCCATAGATATAAAAAGGAGGAGTGTCAGGTTTGACGGTGAACTTGGAAGTATCTTTCCCCTACAGGTGTCCCAAAGCGGTGACTCCTTTGGTCTATAGGTATCACTGCAGCAACACACCCATACAAGTTTTGAGCAACCCTAACTGAAGAGAAATGGGAAACTGTACGCAAGAGAGACTAAAGTGATTCTGAAATACCAGATTAGAAATACCAAATACTCTACATGTTAATTTAGCACTAGAGGACCTTGTATTTATTTTTATCTGATGTTCTTCATTAAACTTCTACCTTCACCTTCCTAATCAAAGCAGTCATCACATTTGCCTTCAGCAAAGTCAGCTCTCAAGATAAATTATTTCTCAAGACAAGATCACTTTATTCAGTTTATGACAGGAATTTGTATTGATTAAACCTTTAATATATTTTGAGATACCATCTCCAACATCCATCACAGCGTATCCTGTACACATAAAAATATAGTAGTTTAGGAAGGTAGCCAGACTTGCCATTACATACCCCGTGTAGCTACAAAGACTCACCCAATGCAGGGGCAAACGAAGGAAGCTTTATTAATCACCAGAATTATCTGGTTGATCATCTCTCTACTTCCTTTGGGGCTCTCATATCCAATTTAGACATAATTTTTTTGCTGATTACCATTGTTTAAAGCTCTATCGTGCAATTTTAAAGGAATTCTATTCAAGAGATACTACGGCGGCTGAGACTTCTCTTAGGGTTTTTCCATTCTCCCTTTTTTGTAAGGCCCCCAATAACATTTGAAAAGTATCCAAGGATATCTAGAATCCCTGATTTACCTACTCTGATATTTGTTTTAAAACTGTATATAAGCACAAGCTCTGAAATAACGTAACTCTACTGACATCTAGTGTTACATGTGCTCCTCCAGGAATAAAGAAAAGTGGTGTGTTTTTTTTAAAGAAAACGTATTAAAGAAAGACTGAGGATTTATCAGTTTCCAATTCCAGAAGCATTGTCTGTTATTGCAAAAAGACTGTCCATAAAAAGGAAATACAGGTAAGATCAACACCTGGAAAATGTACATGACTTTTGTGAAACCCAGTATGAACCCAAGTCCATCACAGTTTATCTTATGCTATTATGTGTTGAGATTGAGTGCTGCTTTATTATGTCAATTTTTAGGAATAGTCAAGCAGTCGTCATGGTGATAAGGGAAAGAATTATATAAGTATACTGTAGTAAAAAAGCATCAGGTATTACAGCCATTTGTATTCCAGAGACGTTAGACTATGTCAGTTCCATAATACAAGAGGACCGATACGAATATGCAATAGCAATTGTCGTTCTAGAATGAAACTGAAAAACCCAACGTAACTCTACAAATAATTATTTTTACCCTAGAGGGTGGGGAAACCTCATCACCCGAGAGGAATTAAATTCTCACAGTTCTCTAGTCTGATCCAATGCATCACAGCAGTGTTGCCCCTACTTCTCATTAGCCTCCCATGCTGCTCAGGCTTTAATCTGGAAGCACTCTAGTTTCTCAGAAAAACTAGTTTGCCTGTTGATCACCCCATGCACCCACCCACGTACAATAGCCCCAAAATGTCAAAAGTCTTGACTGTAAAATAAAAAGCAAATAAATACATTTGAAAAAAAACCCCCAATCTATGACTCATGATTAAAAAGCAGCCTTAATGATGAATAAGAATGTACTATAAATGCTGCTCCGTATGACACATAAATGACCTTTAGCAAGACGGTAGGCAGCTTCCAAGGAGCCACGGAACTATAGAAAAATTATTTAACTTTGCAGGGGCAATTCAGAAAGCATTAAGACCTCATGGCAAAAGTCAGCTGTACTGTGTGATACAGAACAAAGTAAACCACCCAAGCCACCCAGTTGTCAGCAGGGCATGTCCACCCTGAGAACTCTACAAGCATTTCCCCTCGCTCTGAATTAGAGCCTTCTAATGGCTTGCCTGCTTGGGGTCCACGGTGGCAGCAGGGGATTCCAGTTCTATAGTCACAGGACCATCATTCTGGATGTTTACTTGCATGTAGGCTCCAAACTTGCCATCTGAAAATTAAAAGAAAAAAAGTGTCACGGGACTCTTGACAGAAGGATGCGCACCGAGGGATCACACTATTGAAAAAGTGCAGTCAACATTTTTTTTCCAATGGTTTGTTAAAGATAGGCCTTTATTCCTACACGCAGGTGCCAAGATAAATCGCCTGACTTTCAAGAGTGTTGAGCACCCAGTAACCTCCTAGAATGAAATGCTTATAAATAAATTGAGCAGAAACACTCATGCTTTCATCAAATAAAAATGAAATGCACTATAATTTGGGGAAGGGCCCATTTTTTTGTTCTGTGTTTGAATGGGGTTCTGGTCCATTACTAGGGCTCCAAGGCACTATGATAAATAATAACTCCATAGCCTGTTTTGGTAAATGGGGGCTCTCTGGAGTCTGTGGCCTCTGATAGATGCATAGCATGAAGTGGCAAAAGGTAGGGACGTGGCTTACGATAGAGGGGGTCTGCTATTCACACAGCTAGGTGAACGTTGAAAGTATAACAGAGCTTCCAATACAGAAGGAGAAGCTGGATGGGTAGACTGGGCGGCTCTTAGTTCATACCAGAACGGCAGACAAGAGATAGCGTTCTTTCGGTCGGAGGGAAAGGATGCAGCATGTGTTTTTGGTTTTGAAACCATATCAGGAAATCAGGATGGTAGAGGGCCATGTTTCTGGTCTGTATTTGGGGGATAAAAGGTAAGAACGCAGTATTTAACCATAATAAGGAGCTAAAATGGAGGGTGGCATACAGGCTTTACGGGGTGGCTGGATGAAGGTTCATCGCTCATATTGGAAAGGTATAGGAGGCAGGGGCGGTAGGGCATAAAAGGGGTTGTGACTTAACTTGCAACAAGGTGGAGTCAGAGAGGCCAAGGTGCTCCCATAAGGCTCAACAATGGATTACCTCAAATGGTGGTTTTGTTTTGGTTTTGGGCATTTTTGACACTATCTATTTACAGCAGGGTTCCCAACATTATTCCTAGGGTGCCCACTTCACCATGGATTGGTGCCTGGACACTTCAGTTCCCACCAAATTTGGTCTCGAAACAGTCGCTGCGGTGTACACGTTTTCTCCTGTCCTTTTCTGCCTGCTCTTTTTCCTTCTCATCCCTGCTTTATTTCTCCTGCAGCTCTTTATATTTCTTCAGCTTACTCCATCCCCAGTTTCTCACCCTGCCCCCTGTGCTCTTCTTGTCTCCTTTTCTTCCTATGTGGCTGAGACTGCTCTGCTGCCAGCCCCAACACATTCCCTCTCCTCATCCATGAGCTTCGGTCTCCTTTTTAGCCTTGCCGTAGAGACAGCAGGTAGCAACACAGAGAGAAAAACGTTGTGTAATGCCTCGTGGGAGAGGGAAAAGGATACCAGACAGACAGAGAGGAACAGTTACCCACAGGCTCCTCTACCTGTGAACACGGGTATCTGGGAACCCCGTAAGTAGCAGGGCGCACCCCTAGGCTGGGACAGATCCCTGACGCGCTGCCTTATGGCAACGCTACCACAGCTTAATTGTTCTCGTGAAGAACACCTGTACAGGTGCATAAACATTGTGCTATTTTGGATAATGCTTGAAAAGGATTTTCAGCAGATAGGAAATAGCCATATCTCAAAATCTGCTACTCCAAGGTTTTGTGCCTGCTGAGCCAGTCTCTGAGGGAACACCTGGTTGTGAGCAAGTGCATCCTCAAAATTATGGACTAAAATGAGTTAAAGTTCCCCAAACACAAGAGCTTCTTCCATTCTCCAAAGCAAAGTGGTGAATAACCCTGAGGGAAAATATTTCCCCTGACCTTGAATTAGTGTTCCCAGCACAGATGTGCATTAAGCCACATCTAATCGATCAGATACATCAGACGTTAGCAGACAGCAGAGGTGATGGAAAAGTCCCATTTCTGACTGCATAATACACCTGAAGAAATGTTCTGAGACTGTTTTCTTGTTCACCCAGATAAAAGCTGAGTTTTGCTATGAATAGTGAGCTTAATCCCCACACGCCTGTTGCAGGCACATACGTTTGGAATCTCAGCAGAAATACCACGTTTCTGTTGCTCAGCAGGCCACCCTACAAACAGCCCATCCAAGGGTACCGCATGGCCCAGCCCCGTGTCATGTAGAGTCCAGCTCCAAGACAGCTCTCCAAGAAAGTGCAAGGTGCTGCGTGTGACCCACAGGAATGGCATGGTTTGCCACAGCTGGTCCACTGCAGCACACACCTGTGTGTGCATGGGAAGAGAGAGAGGGTCTTCAGAACACAACTGCCTTTATAACACATTCTGTAGCAGTGGCTGAAACCAGCCTGCACAGAGCTTCAGATCCTCCCTTCAGGCCGAGAGGCTGAAGATTACACTCACTCTCCCAAACTCCTCTGTTGTTCCCCAGTGCAAAGTTCTTTGCTTGGGTTCTGAACTGCAGATTGGAATTTGACCAAATCTTTCCACACAGATGGGAGCAACTTGCTTTGAACAACGGTAACCAGATTAGCACCAAAGCTGCTAGCTTCTTTCTGATAATCAAAGACGTAACAATGCACTGCTGCTCTTTCACGGCTAAAAGTCATAGCGTTCCAAAACACAAAGCAAAAAGAGATTTCTTGCAATGGAAACTCATTAATGACTTCCCTAAGGACTGACAATTATGAAGAATTATTGCTTCAAAAAAACCATGACAAACCTATTTTCCATTCAAATAAAGATACCATGAAATATTCACTATCCTGGGGAAATGCCATTCTATTCTCAATTGCTAACTAGCTATGCACCAAAAATACCAAGTAATAATGGAAAATAAAACAATTTACGAGACTGGAGTGCTACCAAGCAAGTGAAAAACAGATCTGATCTGCCTCTTTCTCAATTTGCAAACTTGCAGGAGACTGGAACATGAAAGGGGTCCCACAGGGAGATGACGTCAGAGCATTCAAAAAGCCACAGCCATTATAATTCTTTTGCACATTTCTTAAACTCTTTGCCACCCACAACAGATTAAAACCCACAGAGAAACCCGAGATCATTTTTCTATATTTGTGGCCCAGAGGTTTGCTGGTGAATCACATGGGCAAATGTTTCCTGGGACGATTATAAATGATTCACAGCTGAAAAATAAGTTTTAGAACACTGAATTTAACAATGGTTAACCAATAGCTATGTCCACAGACTAAATACTTATTCAGATGTTTAGGGGAAATCTCTTTGCATTTATATTGATTATGGCACAGTACATCTTACAGGTTTGGTTCCCAATCAGAGGGAGAGGATCCTGTTTCTGATAAACACATTAAATCTGGAACTCTAGCATTAAACACAGGCTAGCAGGGATGGTTTAATGCCTAAAAAAGTATGCAAAGTGGTTGCATGTTTACATAGCTTCCCCAGGAAGTGATTATAAACTCTGGATGAACTTGTACCAAAAAGGTGACTGTTATTTGTACACTACATACTCCCATACGACAAGGACAACACCAGGTTTATAGCCCCATACTTAAAATGAGAAGGATTGTTTTGATTCAAACAACGTTCACCTCAGGCAAAAGCCAAGCTTCTGAAAACAGCATCTTAAAACGGAAACACTTGCTGCTAATGCTCTGGCTCCTTATAGATGAAGGCTTGGTCTACACTAGAGCTTACTTTGGTATGACTTATGTTGCACAGAGGTGATGTAGCCGGGAGGTGCACGGAGGCCACCACCTGCAAGCATCCGCTACAACTTGCAGGAGACCCCGAACGGGGGGCGCCGGGCCACAGCCTGAGCAGGAGAGGTGGGGGGTGCAGCTGCTCCCCGCTAGTGGCGCCACCTTTGCAAGGCTGTTGCCCCCTGTGCTGCACTGGCTCCTCCATGACTGGGGCTTGCCGCCGCCGCAAGTGGGATGCTCTGGCTCTCCGGTGCCTCCGGAAGGCGGCTTCTCCCTGCCGAGCTGCAGCAGCAGCCCAAGCCCGGCAAAGCCAGTGAGTGGACTCGGGGCGTGGGCCACCTAGCTGGGGTGGGGAGGGCTCGTGGGGAGGCTGTGCACCCCCCAGGGGAGTTCAAGAGGCGGGAGGGGAACCTGGTCTGGGGAGCAGCCCCTGCGCATGGCTGGCCCCTGGGGTCTATAAAGGCTCATTGGGATTTGCCCGTCAATGAACCGATGTGCAGGGGTGGGGGCGCAAAGTGCAAGTTTCGCCTAGGGCGCAAAATACCCTTGCACTGGCCCAGCTGATATCAAATATGTTCTCCCTGCCGAAGCACTTATCGGCTGACCAAAACACCTTTCAACTTTCTCTTTGATCCAAGAAGCTTATTGACATTAGTCTGTATGTAAGAATTTAATTAAAATCACAAGTTCATTTGTGCTTATATCATCACCCTCTTCATTTTTTTAAAGCCTTTTCCTTTAGAGGTTTGTATGTACGGTACCTCCAGGGCCATAGAATTTTTCTTTTCTTTTCTGTGTTTAAGGTGAAACGAACAAGCCATTTCTGAGATACAGGACTTTAAAAATAGAAGTAATTTGCATATAGAATATTCTCTGGACATCTCTCAGACAGCATGGCCTAGAAACTTCACATTTGTTTTATTCATAATTCTATCTGAGGATATGTCTGCACTGCGCAATTACACCCAAGCTCTCATCCAGGTTTTAGCCTTAACTCTCCTACTGTCCACACAAAGACCTCTGACCTGGGTTTGGAGGTGTTTTAAGCCCAGGCTGGCTGGGGATGTGGACTACAGCCTGGGCTCCAGTTTGACTTTGGCTGTAACCTTCAGGCTAAATCATTCAAGTGCTAATAGTCCTCCAATGCCCTTCCCACAATTCCCTCCCTCCTTCCCAAAGGACAGACAAGTTCTCTTGGAATTGACACGAATAACTGAAAAAGAATCTTAGAGCTTCCCAGCACGATGAACCATAGGCTATGCCCCGAGACGGGGGAGTGCAGAAACAGAGGCCACAGTAACTGAAGTACTGCTTTGCAGTGGGCATGCTCATATCTGGGTGAGGCTAACCTGGATTCTAATCACATGGGTTAACTGTGTAGCGTAGACATAGTCTTAGATAATTATCTCCACCCATTCTCCCCTCTACCCCCCGCAATTTTTGTAATATCTTTGGGGAACTGAACTTGAACGGCTAGTTCTCTGACCATTCCTCCCATTATCCTTCATAAGAGCTAATGTACAGAACAATTTCTGGCAATGTAGGCTGCTGACTTTAGGAAGTTTTCAGTACAGATGTCAGGATGTTTGACTGGACTAGTTATTACAACTTTACCAAAGGCCTGGTGAGCGCCACAGGCTCCACTGGTATATAGCTTCACTGAATATGAAATCTCCATTAGCTACAGTGCTCCAGCTCAGCAAGATTATTACAGTTTGTGAATTCCATCAGCCAAATTACTGGGTATAGTAGGAAGAGAGCCTGAGATATAAACCTCTGTATCAGAGGCCTGATATGAGGCAGGACCTGCTCACAGAATCTGGCAAAAACAGGGCTAATATTGCAGAAATACACATTCCTAAGAAGCGCTAAGCACAGAGCACTCACGCAAACGTAACCCGATATCAAGTAGTACCAAAACATCCCAGTATCAAGGATGGCACAAAAACACTCCCCAAGGATAACAGGAACACACTAAAAGACAAGGTCAGGAAGACAGTACGTAATACGGATGTTTTGATCAAACCAACATGTACAAGGTGGTGGGTGATAACTAGCCACATCAGGGGGCAGTAACTATGTCAGAGGCAGTACATAACTTGTTTGTATCAGGGTATAAAGATGCATCTCAAGGGGAGCATCTTTGTCCAGCCAAGGGGGGAATGGAAAGTCCTGCCGTTCACTGAGCAACATCCACTGTCACAAGAATATGTGTCTCAGTGTCCTCGCAGAGTCTGACAGGTGCTAATACCATACTTTGTTGGCAATAAATCTGGTCTGGTACCTTCGTACCCTAACAGATCTTGTTGTCATTTGGCGGATCACTCAATGTCTGCTGTGCCGGCTGTCTGCGCAGAGCAGGGGCAGCACACAGACTGTTTACAAACTTCAGAAAGTTTACAAATATGCTGGCAAAGGCATCGCACTCTGTAAGTCACACACTGCTGGAGGAGATTTTAATATCCATCAGAAGAATTTGATTCAGTAGGTCACGACTGGCACAGCCTCCAGAAAGTATAAATTAGTAGATAGTTCTTATACCTGAGCTAGTTTGAAATGTGCATTACCTGGCAGGGCAGTGAGGACAGCAATTCCCAACCCCTGACACAACACTATTACAGACATTATGCATTTTTAAATGTACATTTGCAGCAAGACAGAGCGGAAATCAAAGCTATTTTTAAAGTAAAAGCAGACATTCAAGAGACAGTGGTGACTACTATTTTATTTCAAGAGCACAACTATGATGTTGCTTGGGGAGGGAAAGAGGAAGCATTTAAAATATTGTTGTCAAAATGTAAGAAGCCTCAAAGTGAAGCACTGTGATATTAGAGTTCAGAAATAATGAAACAGAAAATTCCACAAAGCCAGAAAATAAAGCTAGATATGCCAAAACTTCTATATTTCCTTCTCTAGGTGAGAAACATACTTATGTTTTTCAGTTTAATTTCACTGAGAGATGAGGCTTCAACTAAGCAAAGGCAGTACTGGACCAGATTCTGGTCTTGTTGACTTCAAGGGAAGTTTTGTTACTGCCTTCATTGAGAGCAAAAACAGGCTCCTTACTTAGTAATAACTTGACATACACATAAAAGGAAACATGGGATTTAGGCTATAACTATGGTGGATAAGAAGCAGCCTGAAAGCTACCGTTTAAAATTTCAGGAAGCAAGAACTCTGTAATTTCATCAGATTTAGGTTACTATATTATGTGTCAAAACTGAAACATCTATTAGAACAACATTAGATCATTATCAGCACATTAACTGCAAAAAAAAATTTTACTAAGACACTGGAAAGCTGACATGAGACTGACATTTTAGGAATGGATTTCATCACTAGCAGACACAATCTCTTTTGAAAGTGTATATGATACACCAGTATCTGGGATAATTATGGTTCATATACTGTCAGTCAGGAGATTAACTCTTAAACCTTCCCCTCGCTACCATTTTTCTGCTTACTTTTCTGTTTTCCTCTTAAGCAGGATGAAGCAGACCGTGACAAAACGAGTTATATTTTTATACTTCAATCTACCCTACTAGCGATAGCAATAGTTACACAAATGTACTTTCTGTATGCACTTGTTTGCTATACATTTACACTAGAAATTCAATACAAATTAGAAGAGGACCACAGGACACAGAGAGAAAAGACAAACAGAGGGCTGATCACAGGAGAGATTGTTACTCACCATGTTTCCTTTAGCAAAGAGAAGACTGCTGTTTAGTTACTATGAACAGAGCAGAGACCAGACTGACTAGATTAGATCTTAGTATCAGCAACATACAACATATCCTACCACCATCATCAACATGTAACATGGTGAAAAATGAAGGAGTAAAAAGTGAAAGTCATAATGTTCACTACCCCGTTCACTTTTAAATGTGACTATTAGAAAAACCTTAAGGAGAGAAGATTCTGGCTTGGTCTAGCTGTCTGGGGTAGCACCACGCATGGCCACAGGTGGGAAGAAAGACTGAGGCATCAGTCTATGTCGCTACAAAGTGGCAAAGAGAAGACGGCATTTCTTCGGGAGCAGTTTACGTAAGCAGCTTTTGCTGGTGACATTAAAGACTGGGGCTTAAACCGCAGAAAGGACTCAGCTCTACCCCAAATGGGAAAGACAAAAGTCACCCACAACATTTTTAAGTGCCCCTTTTTCAAACATACCGGCTCCACCTTACCTTTAATAAGCTCTGGCTTGTAGGCTTTTTTAAGTTGTTCTAGGAAGTTGTTGTAGAAAGACTCTGCTTGGTCTGCAGGCATAGCCATGTGATAGTCTGGTTTGTTTCCTTTCAGGATGCACTGCAGAGTGAACTGGCTGACACAAAGCACCTCATACTGTTTATCCATCACGCTTTTAGACCAGTGTTTTCCACTTTCGTCTTCAAACACACGCAAGTTTAAAATCTTGCGAACCCTGTGAGGAGAAACAGAACAAGGAAGGCTACTTGCATGACCCTGGCTTGTTCCAAATCATCACGTGTAAGGTTAACAGGTGTGAACGGCACACAGGTATTGATACAAGCACAGGTAACAAGAAATAGATTATAATACATAGGTACAGGTATTTGATCACAAGCCATTCATTCATCCCTTTCCCTAAAAAAGGGAAGTCTGATCAATATCACACATACAGAACCACAGGCATGAAAGCCCTTACAAACTCATCACGCTATTTGTATAAAAGCCTTCTCTTAAACATTTGGGGAAAAATAATTTGGAAGCAAAATTAACTGATTGGGGAGGACAATGATTTATTTGAGGAGGTAAAACTGATTTAGAAAACAGAACCAACTGCCTGGACTGGGCACACAAATGGGCCACAGGGCAACTATGAACTGGGCCCAACACTAGTCGTCAGCAGAGATAATCGCCCCCTCTGTATGTATGCATTGTTGGTTCATTTCTACTGTTCGATCAATAATAATACTCCATTCCCATCCATCTGGATTCTTTTAAGTTCTTCCTTTAACGTTTATGCTGTTTCATCACTTGCAGCACCTAGTAATGAGCCCTGCGAGTTTCAGTTTGTCTGAGGAGTACATCCAAGGCAAAACACTACAGTCATCACTTTAAATTGATCATTTTGTCCCCCACTGAAGAGGATGTTATTAGCCTAAACTTGGAACGCACTTATCATCAAGCGGAAGGCTTTGCCTTTCAGCTGTTTTTATGGCACAGTCATATATTGATGTTCAAGAATCTCTGAGTATCAAAGAAACAGAAACTGCTCCTGAAACGAGCTGCTGATTAAAGGCTGCTGGAAGGCCTGCGGCAGAGACTTAAACCATCATCACTGATGCACTTAGCAGATGATGACAGCATTGGAATTGTCTCACTTGCAGGATCAACAGACAAAGTTTCATTCAGTGACACTTGAAGAACCTGCTTAAAGCAGACTGTCATTTTTTCTCCTTAGCAATTCTGGACCATGTTTATATTTTATTTAAGAATAATTCTCTCTCTTCACTAGTTCAGTCCATTCAATTGTTTCCTGACTCTTTATTCAACTTCCATATACGTTGAGTCAGAGAAATTAATCCCTTGGAGTTTGGGAATCTCTACATTCTAATCACTCAGGTGCAGTATTGATCACCAGCTTTCACGGTTACTAAAGCAAGCATGAGATACAGTGACTCAGTGAACTGAACATACTTTGAAGACAGGAAAAGTGAGATAAGGTAGCCCAGCTTTACACAGAAGCACATTTTCAAATTTCCTGCCCATCTTCTAAAAATTTTAGATTCTAACAAGTCAAGCCCCAGGACAGTTCACAGCTCCACGCACCATTCTCTCTTCAGCATCCAATGACAGTTGATTTAACCCAGTTTCCACTCTTCTCTCTAATCACCAATGACTTTATCTATTTCATTCCCCTTCTCCTTCCTTCTCTAGGAGTCTTTAGTTTTCTTAGCCTTTCTTACTTGACTTAACAAAGCGCTAAAGTTTTCATGTGCAGATTGAAAAGAGATCCTGAGATTTCCAGTATCACAAAATTTTTCAAATATGTTGTATGTTAACGTAAACAGTTTATAGTGACATACAGTAGAAATGTTTAAAACAACTATAACACCCCCCAAAAAAAACAGAGGTTATTTTCTGGGGAAAACATGTAGTGGTTGGTTTATTTGTTTTAGGGAGACTTTTCCACAGTGCTGCATAAAATGAAGTGAAACTACATTCGTTAGTCTCTAAGGCGCCAAAAGCACTCCTCGTTCTTATAACCAGGAGGCCCACAATCAAAGTGTAACATAAAAAAACAAACACGGAGAAGCTCACATTTTCCTACAGCAAGAGGCCACTTTTTGAATATAGTTCTGAGATTACTGATTCAGAGTTAGTAGCATATGAATAAACAGGAATTAAAAGGGAACACTCAATGCATGTCATGACTTACATGTGTTCTAGCTCTTTGTGAGTATCTTCCAAAGAAATACCCAGCAACACACAGATGCCTCTTCCAATGGAACTTATTTGTTCCCCACCCACTGCAGGACAACAACAAAAAAGAGTGTGAAATTAACACACTATCTGGCTTTATGGCACATGCAAGCATCAATTCCAACAGGCAATGGTACAATAAATGCTTTCTGGATACGTCACTTGAATTTAAGGAGTTAACTAGCTGTCTACAGCATGTACACCAATTCAGTTTTATAGAGAGGACTGAAAGTCATTTCTGTGAAAGGAGAATTACCTTACAAGTAAGTTTAGCATCTTGCAATGCTGTAAGAAAACTCAGAACATGTACACACGCCATACATTCCAAATGTTAACTCCCCATTATACATTTCTATCCATCAGTTTAAAGGCAATATTTAGTGTCCCGCCCCCTTTTTTGGTGAGTTACAAAATATCAGCCCCTTGCCTCTCATGAAATAGATTTGCTAAATGAAGAGGTGATTTGGCAGCTCAGTATGCTTGCTCCAGTGTTTCAAAACATTGCATGAAGAGTTTTAGCCTAGCAATTCTCATTATAGTCAACGTGAGTCACATGGTTAAGAACATGAAAAAATTCTTCGAAAATTTACCCAACTGTATTAAATCAATAAACTCATTTGATTTCTGCACTGCTGAAGTCTCTACAAAAATTAACATTTTAAAAGATTTTTTTTTGGTCGTTTTCACTGCAAAAAATAAGTTGCATTCAACTTATTGGTTTTTCATGATTTGCAAAGAGACAAGCATTATGGCGCAGAGGTTAAGGCCCTAAGCTGAGACCAAACAGACCTGTGTTCTCTACAGCTCTCAAGTTGGCTGAGCAGTCTACGGGGTCCTGAGTGGTTGGGGGTGGGGGTTGAGTGTTTTTCTAAACGTAATGCTCTAATACAAGCACAGCTATTGAACTTGAAGCAGGAATTAATACAGGGACATCCTGTTACCTTGTTATGCAGAAAGTCAGATGAGATAATCACAACAGTCCCTTCTGGCCTTCGAATCTATCTACGAAAACTGATCTTGGTATAAATGGGCCAATTCTACCCAACCGCATGAAAACAAGTATCAGTTTCATGACATCTAAAATAAAATATGTCCCTCCAGACCCACTGTAATATGCTCAGAGAGATAAAAAGTGATTTTAATGAGAACCTGGGGCCATGGCTAGGATTACTTTATTTAGATTTATACAACATCTAAAAAAAACACTGAGCATTTTAAGATTGGTTACAAAACACAACCATACCTGTACAAACAAGAAAAAAAGCCAGCAGCTACGCACAAAACAGAATATAAAATGCCATGAAAGCTGAGAGTCAAAGCTGTGAACAAAACCTTACCCACCCTCCAGCATGCCCTTGCTCAAAAACCTGCAACAAGTGACTGGTTGAGCAGCGCACCTGGAGGGTCAGTAGATTTGGACAATTTCCAATGAGGGATTGGTTGGAAGGATCAAATTATAGAGCTGAAGGCCCTTCATGGAGACTATCTTGTACCCAGCCTCCTCTGATTGCTACTGAGAGGTTGCCAATTCAAGCACCTCTGCTGATCTCAACTGTATTTCCCTCAGATAGGCATGTCCCAAGCCACTTACGGCTTTGTGGGTCAAAGCCAACACCTTAAATCCCAATCCACAAATCAGGTAATCAGCGTGGATCACACAGCACTGGTGCCATGCTCCACGTAAGATACGCGGATTAATAAGTAGGGTTGCTGTATTGACGGTCTGCTTCAGTTTCCAGATGGATTTAAGGGGAAGCCCCAAATTGAACGTATTGCACTCTTATTATCTTCTGTCCTGAGGTAGCATCTCGGATCCCTAGTTATATACCAGTGCCCTGCTGTCATAGACAGACAGACAACCTGCCCTCTGGACTATGAAAACTGAATGAGATAGGTTATGAGCAGGTCAGGTCAAATCAAATGTCGCAGTCATGCTGGAAGTACACATCAATCAGTTCCTTCACTGAAAGAGGCCTTTTAACAGTCTACACCAACAACAAAACTTTGAACTTCATTGGGAGGCTCTCAGAGAGCAAGCGGAGCCGAATGTAGCTATGGGAGAATAATGATAATACAGATACAGACACTCCCCAGCTCAAATTTTGCATAAGTCGGAAATGTATAGCCAACCATTTGCAAAAAAAAAAAAAAAAAAAAAAATCCTCCTATTTCTAGCTTACGGAACTTTTTCCATAAGCACAGATTTGCGTAAGTCGGGTTTGCGTAAACCAGAGGGCGTCTGTAGACCTAAAAGCACTATACAAAGGAGTTACAAATCATTATCTCCATTTTACAGATGGGGAAACTGAGGCACATAGAAGTGAAATAACTTGCCCAAGGTGACCCAGCAACCCGGAGCAGAGCTGGCAATAGAACCCAGGAATCAAGTCCCTGTCCAGTGCTCTCTCCACTACTCATCCTTTTCTTCAAGTCCTTCTCCCCCAATAAATAGCCATAGTGCCTGCTCCCACAGCTGCTTGGAGATTTATCCAACTGCAACAGAATGGTTTTCACTTTAGTGCTGTGGGCTCCGCCGCTGTCCAGAGGTCCTAAACATCAGAAGAGAGAACCAAGGGAGCCCTGATCTGTTCTCTTTGTGGCACAACTCAGCAAAGCACTGAGCAGCAGCAGCGGCACTGGGGCTGGCTGGAGGCTCGGGAAGGCAACACTAACATTTAGACGGGTTTTTGTTTTGTTTTTAATCTTGAAGGAGATTTTGAATGAAAGCTTTGACACTGTACAAGGTGATGCGGCTCGTCTAGGAAAGCTTTGTAGTGGTTTACTCAAGGTTTAGTAAAGAGAATGGGTGGGTGGGCCAGGGTGTGTGGAGTGGGGGGAGGAACAGTGGGGTGGGATGGACTGTAGATACTTAAGGGGAGTGGGAGAGTGGGAACATGGGCTGAGGGGGCAAGTAGGTGGGATGAACGGTGGTGTCATAAACAGATAGCTCAGGATTAATGTCTCTTTCACCTGGAAAGGAGTGACCTGAAACACCTGACCAGAGGACCAATCAGAAAACAAGACTTTTTCAAATCTAGGTAGAGGGAAGTTTTGGGTGTGAGTTCTTTGTCTTGGGTCTGACCCTCTCGGCTATGAGAGTGAGTTTTTCTATCTCCTGGCTTTCTAATCTTCTGTTTCCAAGTTGTAAGTACAAAGATAGTAAGACAATAAGGTTTATATTGTTTTCTTTTGTATTTACATGTGTGTAGTTGCTGGAATGTGTTAAATTGTATTCATTTTGGATAAGGCTCTTTTACTCATTTTTACTTTTAAGTAAATGACACTGTATTTGTCACCTTAATACAGAGAGACCATTTTTATGTCCTTTTCTCTTTCTTTTTATATAAAGCTTTCTTTTTAAGACCTGTTGGAGTTTTTCTTTAGTGGGGACTCCAGGCAATTGAGTCTGCAGCTCACCAGGGAATTGGTGGGAGGACGAAGTCAAGGGGAAAATCTCTTTGTGTTAGATTTACTAAGCCTAACTTTGCATACCCTCTGGGTGAGGGGGGAAAAGAGATTAGCTATCTCGGTACTTGTGTTTTCCAGGACTGGAAACAGTGAGGGTGGAGTCCCTCTGTTCAGATTCATGGAGCTTACTTCTGTATATCTCTCCAGGAACCCAGGGAGGGAACACCTGGAGGGGAGGAGGGGGAAGGAAAATGGTTTATTCCCCTTTGTTGTGAGACTCAAGGAATCTGAGTCTTGGGGTCCCCCAGGGAAGGTTTTGGGGAGACCACAGTGAGCTAGGCACTGTATAAATCCCTGGCTGGTGGCAGCGTTATCATGTCCAAGCTGGTAACTAAGCTTGGAGGTTTTCATGCTAACACCCATATTTTGGACGCTAAGGTCCATATCTGGGAAAAATGTTATGACAGGTGGGTACAGGGAATGTGTATGTGGGTAAGGAGGACAGTGGGAGAGGGTAGGACAGTGGGTGCAGGGGTGGGAGGGACACTGGGTGCATGGATAGGTGGGTGCTCGAGAGCGTAGGTGGGTGCAGGGGTGAAATAGTGTGTGGGAGTGCAGAGGCAGTATTTGCAGGTCTGTGGGTGGGAAGGTCAGTGGGGGCCAGGGGCAGCATGTGAGTGGAATAGCAGATGCAGGGGCTGATGGGCGGGTGGGAAGGAGATGGGATGCAGGGGAGAGTGGGAAAGATGGGGTGCAGGGGGAGGGTGGGCATGCACGGAGGTGGGAAGGACACAAGGTGCTGGGGGAGGGTAGAACACGGGGTGCTGTGGAGAATGGGAAGGACAGTGGGGGAGGGCAGAGCGCAAGGGGAGAGATAAGAACAGGACTGCAAGGGGAGGGGGTGCAGGGGGAAGGATGCATGGGGAGGAGGAAGGACGGGGGTGCAGGTGTGGGGGGCAGAGGGGGAAGGCCAGAGGGTACAAGGGGAGGGGCTGCAGGGAGAGTGGGGAGGATGGGGCGCAGGAGAAGGACAGGGTGCAAGAAGGATGGGGTGCAAAGAGATGGGGGTGCAGAGGACGAATGAGTTGCAAGAAGGACGGGGTTGAGGGGGAGGGGGAAGGAGGAGGGTTGTATGGGAGAGGGGAGTGCAGGGAAAAAATGGGGGATGGGGTATATCGGAAGGGGGAACAGGGGAAAGGACAGGGGAGGGGTGCAGGGGTTCATGGGGAGGGGGTGCAGAGGGAAGGGGAAGGATAGGGTGCAGAGGAAGGGGGTTCAAGAGGAGAAGGAAGGATGGGGCAGGGGAAGGAAGAGGGGTACATAGGGTAGGGGGTGCGGGGTTACATGAGGAAGGGGGATGCAAGGGGAGGAGGAAGGACGGGGGCAGGGGAAGGACAGGGAGGGGTACATAGGATAGGGGGTGCAGAGTTACATGGGGAAGGGAGATGCAAAGGGAGGAGGAAAGACGGGGGCAGGGGAAGGATGGGGCACATGGGGAGGGCTAGCAGGGGGGTGCAGGGGAAGGATGGGGTGCAGGGGAAGGGGGTTCAAGAGGAGAAGGGGTGGAAGGGGAGGAGGATGGACGAGGGGCAGGGGAAGGACGGGGGGGTACATGGGGAAGGGGGATGCAAGGGGAGGGGGAAGGATGGGGGCAAGGGAAGGAGGTGCAAGGGGACAAGGGGGTGGATTGGGAGGAGGAAGGACGCGGGGCACATGGGGAAGGAGTGGAAGGGGAGGAGGATGGATGGGGGGGCAGGGGAAGGACGGGGGGTACATAGGGAAGGGGTGCAGGGGAAGGGGGTGCAGAGGAAGGGGGTTCAGGGGGAGAAGGGGTGGAAGGGGAGGAGGATGGAAGGGGGCAGGGGAAGGACGGGGGTACATGGGAAAGGGAGTGGAAGGGGAGGGGGGAGGATGGCGGTGCAGGGGAAGGGGGTGGAAGGGGAGGAGGAAGGATGGGGGTAAATGGGGAAGGGTTGGAAGGGGAGGAGGATGGACGGGGGTAAATGGAGAAGGGGTGCAGGGGAAGGGGGTGGAAGGGAAGGAGGAAGGAGGGGGGGTGCAGGGGAAGGGGGTGGAAAGGGAGGGGGATGGACGTGGGAATACAGGGGAAGGATGGGGGGTAAATGGGGAAGGGGTGCAGGGGAAGGGGGGTTCAGGGGGAGAAGGGGCAGAAGGGGAGGAGGATGGACGGGGGGTACATGGGGAAGGGGTGCGGGGGGAAGGACAGGGGAGGGGTGCGGGGGGACATGGGGGAGGGCTGCGGGGGGAAGGACAGGGGAGGGGTGCAGGGGTACATGGGGAGGGGGTGCGGGGAAGGGGTGCGGGGGGAAGGACAGGGGATGGACGGGGGGACATGGGGAAGGGCTGCGGGGGGAAGGACATGGGGAAGGGCTGCGGGGGGAAGGACAGGGGAGGGGTGGGGGGGTACATGGGGAAGGGCTGCGGGGGGAAGGACAGGGGAGGGGTGCAGGGGAAGGGGAGGAGGATGGACGGGGGGGACATGGGGAAGAGCTGCGGGGGGAAGGACAGGGGAGGGGTGCGGGGGGACATGGGGGAGGGCTGCGGGGGGAAGGACAGGGGAGGGGTGCAGGGGTACATGGGGAGGGGGTGCGGGGAAGGGGTGCGGGGGGAAGGACAGGGGATGGACGGGGGGACATGGGGAAGGGCTGCGGGGGGGAAGGACAGGGGATGGACGGGGGGGACATGGGAAGGGCTGCGGGGGGAAGGACAGGGGATGGACGGGGGGGACATGGGGAAGGGCCGGTTGCAGAAGGCCGAAGCCGGGGGGGGGCCCCGCCGTGCACTGACCTGTCACGCTGGCCTGGCTGACCCGCTGGATTATCGCCTTCATGGTGCCGAGGCCGCGCAGCCAGGCCCGGCCGGGGATCAGCGGCGGGACCCGGAATCAGCGGCCGCGGCCGCCCCCTCCAGGCCCCAGCGGGCACTGCCGCAGCCCGGCCGAGAGCCGGCGCGGGGTGAGCTCCGCCCCTGGAGGAGGGAGGGGGACGGGACAGCCCCTATGGGGAGAATAGGGGCATTCCCCACAAGGGAGGAATAGTCCGGGGGTGGGGGTGAAGCAGCCCCTATAGAAAGAGGGATAGAAAGGGGATAGGCCAGATAGGGGAGGAATTGAGGCAGACCCCATGGAGCGAATGGGGGACACTCCCTCTAGGAGTAGGAAATGGGGAGCAGTCCCCACAGAATGGGGGACACTCCCTCTAGGAGTGGGAAATGGGGGGCAGTCCCCACAGAATGGGGGACACTCCCTCTAGGAGTGGGAAATACTGTCTTCCTTGAAAATGAAATCAGGATGTTTGCTCAGATAGAAAGGTCAGGAGAGGATCTTGCTTCACAGCCTCATAGCCAGTCTTGGACATAGGAGAGCAGGCTTCGATGCTCTGACAGTCAGCAGAAAGGCTGCTATTGATCCTGGCTGCTTTTAACGTAAGGGATACATACACACAGGTGGGAGATCCTGGGTTTAGCTTTGTCATTGGTTTTCCTCCACATTTATGTTAAGTGACCACATTAAAGAGCGCTCTGTGCATGCCACTATTCTGTTGCCACAGAAATAGCCACTTTCACCGCAAAATTCCTGAGTGTCATTTTGCCATCACTTCCCGGTGGCCGTTAGCTTATCCCCTTGACAGCATGTGCTAGTGGCGGTTTTAAAGACGGAGCAGAAGGCACTGACGTGGTGAGCCTTTTCAAGTTCAGCACAGCACTGAACTTTAAGGATGACACTAATGGCACCAACATTAAAGCAAGGAACTGACAGGCAGGAAAGTTACTCTGAAGAATCCCAAATGTTGAGAAAGGAGGAAGCATGAGGTGATAGAAATATGAACTAATTAATTCTTGGTGGTAAATTTGAAGAGATAGGGGCAGGGCCTGGGAACCAGCATGGAACTAATGAATTGTGTGTGTTCAGAAGATGGGGAGTAATTTCTCCAAGGTTAATTTCTCTAACCTTCACTGCTTCAAATGGGTTTGGCAAGCTCCACATCTGATGACAATGACAACTAAGGTAGAAAATTGGAGGGAAGGCTGTGGTAAAGGTTTGCATTGCACTTCTATCTGAAAAATGTCTTTATGCTTCTGATAGCACTTTTTATCTACTGGGACTGGGCGACAGGAGATGGATCACTTGATTATCTGTTCTGTTCATTCCCTCAGAGGAACCTGGCATTGGCCACTGTACAAATAGGAAATAATATATCAGCCTGCAACAACTGGCAGCAAAACTCAGGTCAAATAGTTGTACCTGAAACTACTTGTAATTCTTTTTTAAATGACTAGCTTGCAAGTTGCTTGCGTCCATTTTAAAGGGAAAAAAGTGAATAAGGCCTTGACCTGCTTTATAATTTAAAGTGTGCCACACACTTCTTTTGGCAAAGAAAGATGATGCATTTCATTAGCAGGATAATAGAAAGATCCATTTCCCCTCCACAATTACTCCATAACTAGGCCTACATGCTTCTTAAAATACAGACTTAATTTAAAAGGTCTTTATGAAAATCTGCCTTTGGTTGCAATAATAGTCTTCCATGGGAGCAGGACTAGATTCTTTAACTCAGTAAACTCCACCTCCACCCTCTTACTAAAAGCTTTCTTTGGCTGTTCATTCACCATTTGACAGAGCAGCACAGACACTTCTTTCAAAGTAAATGCAAATATCTCCCACGGATGGACTCATCCCTTACCTACACTACATACTAGCAACTGTCAATGATCATGTATAAGGTTTTTGTGTTATGGAGTTCGTCTATCCTGGAGATATCACACTTAGGTGTTTTTTGTTTTAAAGTCCTTGGCGATACCTCAAGCAGGAATTTCTTTTCTAAACAAAGTTGATTTTTTTGTCCTGTTTCAAATACTGCTCAATTCATGGCTGTTCTTATAGGTTTTTTAAATCTACCTCACTTTAAACAATGCCTAATTGTAATCAAAAATTAATTACTTGTGGATTAGCATCACTGCTATCAACATGGATTTGGGAATACTGATTAGTTACTTAATACTATAAATCCAGCAGAGGAAGCACAAAACATCTCTTAAGCACCTTTTAAAATTTTCTAGTTTTGATTAATCCAGAAGATGTTCTCTCCCCCCACCCATTATAATTTTAAGATTCTTTTAAGTACTGCAAAACAATCAAGGTTTAAGAGATGAAAGATTTTACTCTATTCCCAATCTGAAGTTATTCTAAAGATAGCATTCCACATTTATTGCTCTATGACCTCCACATCATGTGTGTTCAATTAGTAAGTTTAAAAAAAAAAAAAGCTGCTTCCATAGCTGCTACTGCTATAAAATCCTGCTGAGCTCTGAAAATTAAACTCTGTTCTTTCCAGTTTACTGATCTTCCCTAACCCAGATGAGATATAATATAGTGGTAGTCAAAATGCAATTATGGCAAACACCTCATTGGTAAAGATTCTGTAAATGGTACTTTGTAAAAAAGATATAATCAACTTAAAGTCTAAGTAATTTCAAGTACACCTTCCCCATGTTTGCAGTTAATGTTAATCTCTCCTCTGTTGCTGTCTGAAACAGCCACAAACACAAGGAAAAATGTCAAAGCACTAGATGAGCAAACTGAAAACAAAGATATTTCTCTACTCTTTTCAGTTAGTGATCTCAGATGTTACTTGTAATAAAAGAAGGCTAGTCAATCTTTGCACAGTACTTTGAGTATGGCAAGTGCTGGGTAAGTGTTACATATCAGTAGTAAATAAAATAAATGTTCAGGCATCACTTTTATATTTATAGTAGGCCTTAACAATTCTCTTGCTGAAGTTCCAGCCAGAAAACAGACCAGCTCAGTCTCCCCTATCTGTGGGCTCTGCAATACGAAGAGAAATAAAAACACATTTACCAGTACAGTAACTCTGTATACACACAGAGGTGACTCTGAATACACATAGTGAACTGGTCTGTGGAGTAAAGTAGTGGGATTCTCACCAAAGTGCTCTTCAGATGGGAGCCACACTTTTAAGTTGTTGCTAATGCAACTTTACATATGAACAAATTGCTTCAAGAAAGTGACCTTGTAGAACAGTTGAGTCATGAACATCGACAAAGCTATTGGTGAGAGTGCAGTTAATATTGGGCACTATTTACACCTTTAACTTCACTCCTTTAGGAAAAGGAGATGAAACAGATGAGTTATTCCAACTGAGTACAGTACACTTGAGTCACTCAATTGCGTTTTTAAGAGATGAATTTCTATATTCTTTTATGTATTAAAGTTGGAAAATGGGACTGGAAGTAGATAACATGAGGACTCTCTCAAAAGCCAACAAAGTAAAATATAATTCACCTTACTGGAAGAGCAGTTGGTGTCCAAGATTGTGAATGTGAGACAATCTCTAAACTGACTGCAATTTCTTATTATCTGATCAAAGCTAAAGCTCTAGAGAGGAAATCATGTTAATTTAGTAGACACTACGTGGGGTGCAAAATCATTAAAATAAACTTCAAACTATACAGATTTAATTACAGGAAGTTTAATAATTTGTAACTTGTTTAATATTTCAGCCCTGTAAAAGTTTTTGGGAAAAAACTCTGTCTTTAACAGAGTTGAAAAGGTTTACTAGGCTTTGCAAATCATTCTGGAGTTTGTTGTTTTTTGTGGGCAGGAGAAAGCGTGTGTGTGTGTGTGTGTTTGTGGTGTATTTTTTTTTTACTTGAAATAGATAAAACCTGCTCTTCAACAAAAGACTTTTCATGTCCAAGCAAGCTATCTTGATGCAAGCCATTTCTCTTGCATATGTATCAAATTCCTAATTTTCAGGATCAGTTACTCTTCTGGACCAGGGCCTTCACTGGTTGCAAAGAATGATTTCACGGTATCATACAGGTCACTTATAGGATGTGCAGCATTCTGTTTATATGTTATTGTTGATGTGAAAAAGGCATCTGTTGGTATTTCCCTTGGAAGTGTTCTTTCTTCATCTAAAAAAAAAAAAAATAAAAAGAATCAATTCTTAGGCACTCTCTCGTTTCCCTGCTTATGGCTGCCAACACAGTTGTATCAGGATACTGTAACAACTATATTTTTAGTCAGTTTGTGGTTCACTTAATTGCTTCCCAAAATGTAGGAAGGAACAAATGACATTTTTAGAAACAATTTAAAATCCAGTTTAGAACACAAGAACAGCCGTACTGGGTCAGACCAAAGGTCCATCTAGCCCAGTATCCTGTCTACCGACAGTGGCCAATGCCAGGTGCCCCAGAGGGAGTGAACCTAACAGGCAATGATCAAGTGATCGCTCTCCTACCATCCATCTCCATCCTCTGACAAACAGAGGCTAGGGACACCATTCCTTACCCATCCTGGCTAATAGCCATTTATGGACTTAACCTCCATGAATTTATCCAGTTCTCTTTTAAACACTGTTATAGTCCTAGCCTTTACAACCTCCTCAGGTAAGGAGTTCCACAAGTTGACTGTGCGCTGCGTGAAGAACTTCCTTTTATTTGTTTTAAACCTGCTGCCTATTAATTTCATTTGGTGACCCCAAGTTCTTGTATTATGGGAATAAGTAAATAACTTTTCCTTATCCACTTTCTCAGCATCACTCATGATTTTATATACCTCTATCATATCCCCCCTTAGTCTCCTCTTTTCCAAGCTGAAGAGTCCTAGCCTCTTTAATCTTTCCTCATATGGGACTCTCTCCAAACCCCCAATGATTTTAGTTCCCCTTTTCTGAACCTTTTCTTTTTGTGTACTAAATGAAATTTAAAACATTTGAAAGGGCCAGTTTGGTACTGGCAGCAGAATTATTAAGCCATAACATTAATAAATGGCAGGAACAAATGAATAACCTTGACAGCCTTTTCGGCACTATCCGCCAACCAGTTATAAAACCAGATTGAAATTTTGGGTGTATTCTGGGGAGATTTACAAGACAACTCAAAGCAAGACTAATCCTAAATATATTTGGCATGCATGTAAGCCACACGGATTTTGTGTGTGTGGACATGGTGTATTTTACAAGCATGTTGAGCTAACAAATTTTTTCTTAAGTGTGTTGAGTATAGACAGAGCCTAGGAGTGAAAAGCTCAATCTCCAAGATCATTCATGTTTGGCCCCTCTGCTGAGACTTGCCAAACAGTGTCAATGCTGGGTTTTTCATTAGCCTCAGCATTGCTGACATTTCCAAGCTAAAATGAACAACCAGGAAACAAAATGTTTTTGAGACAAAACTGTCAAGACTTCTTTATATATCATCCAGCAGCAAATATCGGTGCAAGCTTCCCTCCCTCTTAGGCCCTTTGTAGCCCGCCTCCAAGTTACAAGTCAAAGGCAACTCACCAACTGAACTGGGGCCTAAATATTTACTGAGCCCTTCCTTGCCCCCCTCCTGCTGCAGGCGCCGTTAAACGCGCGCACAGTGAAGCGTGGGTGCAAACTGGCGGCCCGCCACCCACTCCGGGAGTCACGGTTCTGAACGCCAGCGCTTCCAGCCGCCGCTAATCTCTCCGACGTTGGGACCACCCCGCCCGGCACCCGAACCAGGAGCGCAGCGGGGCCCCTGGTGTCCGTCCCCCCGCAGAGCCCGGGGCAATGCCAGCGCAGGAGAAGCCCTTGCCCCGGAGGCAGCAGCAGGGACAGGCCAGGGGAAGGGCACCACGCACGGTGCTGGGCAGAGGCCACGCTGCGTCCAAAGCGCCCCGGGATCCACACTAACTCCCCACACACGCAGGGGCGGGGGCCCGGCCCCACCCCCGGGACACATCCGGCCCAGGCCGGCGCGGCGGGGCAGGCCTCAGGCGGGCCCTGCCCGTACCGGGAGGCAGCCGCTCCGCGCGGTCGCTCCAGTTGTAGTAGAGGACGCAGCCCAGCAGGCTCCAGCTGCCCACGGCGTACAGGACGGCGAAACGCGCCTTCCAGCGCAGCGCCTGCAGCGAGAACATCCCCGGGCCGGGCCGCGCCACCAGCCAGCAACGCCCGCGCCTATTGGCTGCGCGCAGCGAACCAATCGGGTGCGGCCTCCCCCCACGGTGGGGAAGCGGGCTCCTTCCGGGAGCAAACGCGGTCTCGCGCAGGCGCTCTGTCCTGGCCGGTAGCCCCGCCCCGGGGCCGGTCCTCCCTAGAGACCCCGCCCCCGTGCCCGCCGCTCCCAGCCCCCTGGGCCGGATTAAGGCGGGGCGGCCGCCCAGGGCCCCGGCTCAAGGCAGCGAGCTCGGGCCGCTAAAAGGGGGGGAGGGGGCTCTGCGCGCCGCCCCGCCTCCAGCCTGTCCCCGCAGCTCCCATGGGCCGGTCCCACCACTGGGGCCGCAGGGCCGTGCCAGCACCTCGCACCCCTCCTGCACCCCCACCCCCTGCCCCGGGTCAGAGCCCCCTTCTGCGCCCAAACTCCTGCCCAGACCCTGCATTCCCACCTGCTGCCCCAGGTCAGAGCCCCCTTCTGAGCCCAAACTCCTGTCCACCCCCTGCCCCAGCTTAGAGCCCTCTTCTGCGCCCAAACTCCTGCCCAGACCCTGCATTCCCACCTGCTGCCCCAGGTCAGAGCCCCCTTCTGAGCCCAAACTCATAGACTCATAGGTCAGAAGGGACCAGTCTGATCATCTAGTCTGACCTCCTGCACAAGGCAGGCCACAGAACCCCACCCATCCAATTTTATAACAACCCCTAACCCAGGACTGAGTTATTGAAATCCTCCTGTCCAGAGCCTGCACCCCCACCTCCTGCCCCAGGTCAGAGCCCCCTTCTGCACTCAAACTCCTGCCCAGATCCTGTATCCCTGCCCTAGGTCAGAGCCCCCTGCTGCACCCAAACTCCTGTCCAGACCCTGCACCCCTCCTGCACCCCCACCCCCTGCCCCAGGTCAGAGCCCTCTTCTGCGCCCAAACTCCTGCCCAGATCCTGTACCCCCGTTGGTGTCACTCTGGCATAACCCTAGGTAACTCGGGAGGGTGGTAGACCAGAAGTGTCAATGAAGCCCTCCTGTTGTAGGCCTCAATGAACCAATGTTCCTCCATGTTAAACGCTTTGTGTAACCTAATATGTTAAGAGCTGTAAAATGTAATGTCAGCAGTTAGTTTTCTGATTGTAACAGCCAGTTCCCTGCTGTAACACACTGGAGCTAAATTGAAGCAAGTTTCAAGGCTGCTTTTAGATACAGCATACATGTCTTTGTAGCAGGAAGGGGGAGAGGGAGGGGTAAGACAAAGGAGTGTATGAGAAGAGAATGCTGCAGCTGGACAGAAGAGGGAGGGGAAACGGGGGATTGCTAGGCAGCAAGAAAAAGTTGTGTAGTAAACAACTAGGATATAAAAGGAAGAAACTGCTTGTTTTAGGTGTGCAGGATTTGAGATTGTTATTTCTCCCTTGCACCTTATTTGAGTTCAAATAAACTTGTTTTGCTTCTCCACGCTGGTGTCTTTATTGGCGTGGCACACCAGGCGACAGACCCCCTCCCGCTGTTGCTTGGCCTCAGGCAGTTATCTGCCAGCAACACCCCCACACCCTGCCCCAGATCAGAGCCCCCTTCTGCACCCAAACTCCTGTCCAAACCCTGCACTGCTCCTGTACCCCTAACCCCTGCCCCAGGTCAGAACCCCCTTCTGCACCCAAACTCCTGTCCAGACCCTGCACCGCTCCTGTACCCCTACCCCCTGCCCCAGGTCAGAGCCCCCTTCTGCACCCAAACTCCTGTCCAGACCCTGCACCCCTCCTGCACCCCCACCCCCTGCCCCAGGTCAGAGCCCTCTTCTGCGCCCAAACTCTTGCCCAGACCCTGCATTCCCACCCGCTGCCCCAGGTCAGAACCCCTCTGGATCCCTGAGCTCAGGGGAAAAGAGTGCAAGTATTTTGGCAAAAGTGGGGGACAGCTGGGTAACTGGGCCAGGAGGTTACACACCCAAACCAGGGAATTAGGAGAGGGAGCTGTTTGTGTCATTACATGGGCCCTGTGGGGGGGGGGGCAGGGAGGGGTTCATAGCATCATAGGTTTGGAAGGGACCTCAGGAGGTCATCTAGAACAACCCCCTGCTAAAAGCAGGACTTAATCCCCAACTAAATCATCCCATGCCATTTTTTACAGTCACTTTTCAGACTGCATTTCAAGGGCATGGCATGTGTTAAAATTAGATTTTACCAATAGTGACACACATGGGAAATCTAGCTATAGACACATTCCTCATTCTGGGTTCAGCAGTTTTGAGCAGGGAAAATGAAATGCAGAGACTCTTGATGTATTAACAAGTCTGGAAAAAAACCCTCAAATTCTCTGATATTCTGGGCAAGAAAT
Source organism: Gopherus evgoodei (assembly GCF_007399415.2). NCBI lineage: Eukaryota > Metazoa > Chordata > Testudines > Testudinidae > Gopherus > Gopherus evgoodei. The sequence continues at coordinate 218,298,443 of NC_044324.1, read as the reverse complement.
GTTAGTTTTTGATCTATATAAAAGAAGAGTTACATTCAACAAAGCCAATGTTAAATTTCTGTCAATGCAAGTCAATTTAGATGGTAACAACAGAGCTGAAATTAATAAAATGTAATTTAGATAGAGTCCTTGTGTTTTTGATCAACATAACCCTATATAGCAGAGAAGGTCTGAGTCTTAACAAGATGAAGCATTCTAAGATCTCCAGAACAAAGAAAAAGTTCAAGTTCATAGTGTACGTTATTGTGTGATAAAGTCAACCTTTTAGTGCGTACGCATGCACGCACACACACGCACACACACACACACATTCAGTCCAGCACTAAATATTAATGCTCTCCTCCTCCACTTTTATTTTTCATCAGTACAGTCCCCCTGGTACCTGATGAAGCTGCTGAAAGGCGAGTTACTGTTTTTTAATTATTTTACACACAGGCCATTAAAATTAATCTAAAAATGTATTAATAGCTATATCAGCTAAAACATCCTTGGGCTGCAATGTATGAAAAAAATACAGATCAGAGACATCACATAAAAGAGGAATACAAATAAATTAAAAACTAAAAGAACTAAGTACAAAACTCCCCTTGAATATTTGTTTTGTGTAATATTTAAAAGCCTTGATCTCAAAGAGGGAAAGGAATGTAGTTAAGGTTTTCAGTTAATTGTCACCATGATCCCGGTAATTCTTTGCTTTTTTTGTCACTTCTTTGTTAAGTCAAAGTTATGATGCACTTGACACTGCCAACTTTTTCAGATGATCCATGAACACCTGGAGACTAACATCATCTGTTAGGATGGGAGATCCCGATTCCTACAATTATATAAAATAAATTAGTAAATAACTGTAAGAACAAAGCAAACATGGTTACCACTAGGACTGTTCTGAAAGGATGTCAGGCTTCAGTGCCTTATCCTAATTGCCTGCTAAATCAATTGCATAAGGATATATTGGGAAGAAGCTGCTTGGTAACAAAAGCAACAATAACATTCCATATTGTGGATTCCCAAAAGAATATATAGTAATGAAATACACCGCTACCTCGATACAATGCCACCCGATATAACATGAATTTGGATATAACGCAGTAAAGCAGTGATCCGGGGGGCAGGGCTGCGCACTCCGGCAGATCAAAGCAAGTTCAATATAACATGGTTTCACCAATAACGCGTTAAGATTTTCTGGCGCACAAGGACAGCGTTATATCGAGGTAGAGATGTATTTATTATTATTCATGAAGCAACCTGTGTATCCCTGCCCTGGAGAGTTTACATGGACAAAATAAAGGTAGAGGAAGAATGGAGAGTCACAAAATCAAACACATTGTATATTCAGATGCGGTACACTTATACCTGGTGGACTGATTCATTTAATTATTAATATTTTTGCTCTATAGTACCAGAGTACTATTGTAAACCAGCTGTGATCTAATGGTATCAGACCAGTGAGTGAAGGGTAGATCAGTAAGATATTGTGGACATTTTCAACCCTGACTGCCTGAAGCTTTGGAAGTGCAGCCTAAATCAGAGTAGCTTCATTTTCAGAGTTGCTGAGCTCTGGCAGCTCCCACTGAAGTCAGCAAGAGTTGTAGGTGCTCATGACCTAACAATCAGATTACTGTTGCCACTAATTATCACATTACCTTTATTTAGGATCTTAAATTTAAAAAAAAGTGAGGAGCTGAACTTTAGACATCCAGGTTTGAAAAGGTTATCCTGAATGTGCAAGTTATTTTTGTTCATTTACTTGTCCTCTGTTAATCTAGTTTAGCTAGTATATTCTAATCAATTGATATTTATTGTAATGAACACACGATGTACGTCTAGGTTATAAAGAAAATCTGGCTCCTCAGAACTGAGTTCTCAGTTTTTAAATACTGTGACGATCAAAGCCTACGCCCAGCAATTCCATTGTCAGCTCCATTGTTACACTGTCACAAAACATGACAGAATTTCAAATCATCAAGACATCAATGTCTGTGAAAGTTGCTAGCCAGGGGAGAAGCAAGAGAGTCTAAAGCAACCCACAGGAACAAAGCAAGCCATTGTTCATAGCCTAATGCTCTGTGATTAGAAAGCAAATAGAATGGGGGAAAATCAAAAAATGTGTGCATCTTATATGTGCACACTTCTGTCCTTCCTCCAACAGTAGTAATTCCTCCATAACTCACCTGTCCCCACGCATAGAGGTTATTGTGAGTCTGAGAGGGGTTCACTTTAGACAGAAGGAAGCGGGCCTATAAAAAAAAATATATATATATATAGAGAGAGAGAGAGAGAGAGAGATATACATATTACAAAAATAGTTTTTAAAATAAAGAACATCAACTCCCTCGGGACGTATCACCACAACCAGGTCACCACAGCAGTCGGGCTAGCCTTTGCTTTCAGCCCCTTGTCTAGAGAATATTTATTTCTTATTTAACTTCAACTGATGTCCCATTTAAGTAGAAATGCAATAACTATTATGAATATTACTATGGTAACCAAATGATGCAATGGTTTTCATCTCTTGATCACTGTAATAGCTAACATATGACCAATATTTTTGGACATCAGTTACTGCTGCTAACTGATGTGGCAGTTATGCCATTTTTATGGGGGTGTAATAAGCAGAGAAGGGAATAAGAGGAAGATAAAGCTAAATAGCTTCTTATTACCAGCGGCATATGGACTATACCCATTTTTGTTGCCTTTTTTTTTTCCCCTGAGGCACAAGTATTCCCACTTTTTACTAGTTATGAATGTTGCCATAAGCTATGGAAAAGAGAATGCCTTGACTAGGCTTCTAATCCAGTGTGATTCAAACAAAGTTGCACTGAATGTATTACCTAAGCTAGATAAGTTTTTATATGTAACAATCAATCATTTATTCTTCATGTAGTATTTGATCTGACCATTTTCTTTTTTGCGCCCTTTTATTTCAAAGGCCTGTCCCATGAATTATTTCTCTAGTACACTTTTAAAACAGACCATTAGTGGTAAGGGCTCACAAGGAAAGATATACCTACAGGCTGTGCACTTTGAGGGTTGAATTATTGCAAAGTTATTTAGTCTACAGAATCAGCTAATTACTAAACCTAAAGTTATGAACTTGCTTCATTCAAAACAAATACACATGTGCTCCTGGATAAGGCTTTGCTGTACCTGACTGCTTCCATGTTCAGTGTTAATATAACGCGGCATTGGGAATCTAGTCTGCAATATTTCCTGGGCATCATCCAATGGGGCTTGCAGTAAATGCTTGAAGTTTTCATATTCAGGCATGTCTTGGTAGCCAGCTTTCTGCCACTGTGCAATCGTCTATTGGAGGAAAAGAGAGAAAGTAGGAGAGAAGTCTCCATGTTACCCCTCATTTTGTGACTTACATGTTTTTGCTTTAAAAGACTAGAATGTTACAGGATACAACTTTTTATTATTTAGACGATTACTTTGTATTTGTCTAATCCTGAATTCAAATAAAGAGCATGCTAACAAGATGAGAAACTCAGCCAAATATCTACATTTATTTCTGTAGAGCTGCAAGAGCAATTTGTTGAAAATAAAATTGAAACTAATGGTTATCAAAATATACATTTATGAGGGATATGCACAGCATTGTTAAAAATTGCTATTTCTGAGTTTAACTAAGACTTAAATACCATGGCAGTAGCCATTTTCTGGTACTGTTTATAAGGCTACAGATACCTGACAACTGCTCCACTCACATACAAATTTACCCCTTCCCTTGACAGATTTCACCAAAACAGCTGATTGGCTCAAATTGCAACATTACAGGAAGGTGATGATTTCTTCAGACAACTCTGAAAGATCTATTCTCCTGCTTGACTCAGGTGTACATACAACTCACATTCATATTAATTAGACCTGTGTGCATATCTCTCGCAGAGAACAAATCTCTTAGAGAAACAGGTAGCAGATAACTGAACCACTGCAAACTGACATGCCTTTAGAGACAATATTGTAGGGGAATTAACACTGGTGACATTACACTAGCCCAAGCTTTTCAAAACAGCTCATTTTACACACACAGTAACAGTGCAGGGTAACAAGAGAAAGACACATGATTTGCACGTTACCTCGCCATGGTAGATTACAATCTGGAAGAAAGTATCCATCAGCAGAATTCTGTCAGCAAGAATGCTGCTGCTGTCCAATAGCACAGGCTGGGAAAGATAAATGAGAAGTCAGTTACTGTGATGCCCTCAGAACTGCATTAAACTTCAAGTTCAGTGCAATAGATCACTGTACTGCAGTGGTACACAACAGAATCAACAGATCGACAATCAGTTTGAATAAGCAAATTTCAGAGCGTAGCCAATGAAACAAGTATCGCGGAACAAATCATAAGATACCAGCCGCTGCAGGAAATGTAATGCATAGAAAAGCTATATTTCAGCTATATGAGTTTGATTTGAAATGATCTTGGACAAGAATCTCTCACTGAAATAATATTATGGTTACTGTATGTTCACAACTTTAGAATTTTAAAAAATATCCTTGTCTTTGAAATACAAAATATTTTTCTGAATAATTAAGAACATTAAATGCAGACCATACTACAAGCTGGACCATTTGTATAAAACAATATCATTTTGATGACTGACTAGACACCATTAAGGATTGTTCCAAAGCTCTCTGCTCAACACAGCAGTGAATGATTTACCTCGGGTGGTCCAGAGAAAGAATAGGAATAAAGGATGGGCTGGATCATGATGAGGGACTGGGTCAGATCTTGTCTGGAAAAGTGATGACGGTAAAAGGAAGATTCATCCGGGCTATTATTAAACACTTGAAGAAACGGAGATCGTCGCAAGTGGAACATAAACTACATTTACATAGAAAGATGAATGAGAAAAGAAAAAATATATATATATATTTTTTTTAAACATCCTTATTCACAAGTCCAGTCTCAATGTACAATAAGTTACTGCCAAAGTCTTTCCTCTAATTAACTCTTTGGAAGCTTCATCTACCAGTCGTTTACAGCATTTAACTACATGCCAGGGTGTTGACTTGCATTACAACAAATTTAAAAATCATCAAACAATCATAACTGTATATTTTATTGACATTTCTGCCTGTAACTGCCTTTTTCCACATTTCCATATCTATACAAAGTGGAGTCCTTACCTGGGGATACAGAGAAAATGAATCTGACAGTCTGAAGGAATTTGGATCATCCTTGTTATACTGTCCAAACTTCTGACACTGTTAGAAGGAATGCATATATTTCAATCTCTGGGGGTTTGTTTGTTTCACACATTCGGTATTTGTAAGAATTTTTACAGAGTAACCCAGATAAGAAGAGGAGAATACCAATGGGTAATACAGAGAAACATTACACAATGTGGTGTCTCTAAAAACTTCTCACTGCTAGAAGCCAGGACTCGATGACACAGGATGGATCACTCAATAATTAACCTGTTCAGTTCATTCCCTCAGAAGTATCTGGCATTGGCCACTATCAGAAGATAGGATACTGACCTAGATGGACCTTTGATCTGACCCAGTATGGCCGTTCTTATGTTATCACATTACTAATTAAGTCACTAATGTGTGGGGCTATTGCTGGAATAATGATTGGACTCCATTTTCACTTATCATATTTTAGCATGTAAATACATAACACACAACCTTAGTACAAAGGTCAGATTCAAAATAACTAAAGGGGAAAAAAATTGCTTCCAAGAAATTAATGTTTTTTATTGCATCAGTTATGATCCGATAACTCGCTCTTATTTAATGCTTCGTATATTACATCACTTAGGCGTCACTATGTATGCTACAAAACACTGGTTGGCCCAATGTTCCTTGGCTCTGTGACAGCAGACTGGAAATTCTGCAGCAGCATCATTGAAAATTAATGGTTTTAATGACTGAAATATGCAAATAAACACTGCAAAGAAGTGCAGTAGCCAGCCCCTCACATTTGTTTAGCATTCAATTCACTTTTCTTTTACATTTAACCCATATTTTCAGTACTGGACATGCCACAGATTTTTGTACTAACACAACATGGCTGCATTATAGGCTATGTCTACACTTTAAATGCCACAGCAACACAGCTTCAGCACTGCAGCTGGACTGATGTAGCACTTCAGGATAGACACTTGCCAGAGTGACAGGAGGGGTTCTCCCATCACCGTAGTTAATCCACCCCCACAAGAGGCGGTAGCTAGGCTGAAACAATAATTCTTTCATCAACCTAACACCATCTACCCGGGGACTTAGGTCGGCTTAACTCCATCACTCAGGGTGTAGATTTTTCAAACCCATGAGCGATGTAGCTGGGTCAGTTTAGTTTGTTAGCACAGACCAGCCCTAAAAGCTGTTGGGGCATAGCTGGAGATTTAGGCAGCTGGGACTTTTGGCCCCCTTAGAAGAGTTGAAGGCAGTCTGGAGTTGTAATATAATCATGTGGGCTAGAGGACTCTGCTAAAATTATCAGTAGTGGAGTAGCTGATGTTTATGGGCTGGTCTACGCTGAAACTAACATCAGCATAGCTGTCTCTCTCAGGGGTGTGAAAAAACTCTACATCCTGACTGCCCCCTGCCACCCCATCCAACCCCCCCTCCTTCCCGACTACTGCCCCAGAACACCTGTCCCTATTCAACCCCCTGGTCCCCAATCCCTATCCACACCCCCACCCCCTGACCACCGCCCTGAACTCCCTTGCCCTCTATCCAACTCCCCTGCTCTGTGCCCCCTAATCGCGCTGCCTGGAGCAGCAGTGGCTGGCGGTGCTACAGCCACGCTGCCCGGCTGGAACCGGGCCAGACTGCTGCCACCACCGCACGGCACAGAGACTGGGTCAGGCTGGGCTCTGCAGCTGCGCTGCCCCAGGAGCTCACAGTCCCACCGCCCAGAGCACTGCGCTGGCGACAGAGCAAGCAAGCTGAGGCTGTGGGGGAGGGAGGACAGTGCGGGAGGGGCCGAGGCTAGCCTCCTGGGCCAGGAGCTCAGGTGCTGGGCAGGATGGTCTCGGCCCGCGGGCCACACCTTGCCCACCTCTGGTCTGGGTACTACATCTTGGGGTGGTGGATAACTACAGCAATATCCTCCTCTCCCATCCCTGCAGTGCCTACATTGAGGAGCAACAGCAGGGCAGCATTTCAGGTGTAGACAGAGCCGATGTTTACACTATTTCAGATTTAACCCACTGAGATCCGCCCATCACACATACCAATCTGATTAGCTGCCTGTCTAGCCATCGCAACACATCAGGTCCCTCCTCCGACTCAGCTCTGTAGACTCCCAGACGAGCCATTAGCACTGCAGCTACTTCCTGGTCAAACGCTGCTTCAATATGTTGGAGCTGACTCTGTGCATCTGCCCAACTGATAACAGGAAAGTTAGTGCTACATACATTCAGCTTTACCAGGTACAAAAACTGGCTCATGCTACACAGGCAAAACACCCTGTGTCCAATCCACCCAGACCGCTGGAAAAATTCAGAAATACAGACTATATTAACGCTTCTGCCATCAAAGAACAATACAGTAGGGACTGGCCTATGGAGCTCACTTTCTTGCAATAGTGGTTACTCGAATGCGTCTCTGTGTACTGGAGTGCTGATACTGAGTGACAAACTGCACGGCGCCTCTGCCGCCCTGAGGTATCGGTGCATTGTGCTGCAAAACAGAGGAATAAAGTGTTACTCTCATAAAGAGTTTATAGGCAGAGTTACAGAACAGCAAAAGAACTGCAGTGCATTATACGTCAAGCCTGAGTATAATTGCAAGCTTGAGTCCCGCTGCTCAAGAATGTCATTTTTTAGGGCTGCTGGAAAATATAAGGAGTATTAAGCAACCCCAGAGTAAGCATGTGGTGGCGGGTTCATTAGCTACTTTGCTAACAGTTGGGCAATAAAGGATGGGAGCAGTTTATCATCCCTACAGCAGTGGAAAAATAGTGCATGGAAGGAGTTGGCAGGACTGAATAAATATAACAGGTAAGGAAGAGAAAAAAGAGAAACAATAGAGTCTTTGTGCAGGGTAAAAACATTTATTATTTAGTTCTTATATAGTGTTTTTCATCAGGACAGCAAGTAGGAGCATGAATGCAGTCTGTGTAAGACTGTTTTTTCTAGCTATGAAGCTTATTAATAGGTATCTCATATGTTACAAAGGTACCATTGTAATTACTCTTCGTGGATCTACCAGGCAGGTGATGGCTACTATAGACAACACTATTCTGTAACTGTACATAAATGAGGGGGAAAAACTGGACTGACCTGATTCACCACTTCAAAATATATGGCAAGAGTTGAACTGGGATCAAGGCTACAGATTTTCCACTGACATGTACCTCCAATACCAAGTTCCTGGAGAGGGTTCAAAAGAAAGTGATGTTTTCTCTAGTGCAGGGTAAGTTAAGATCATTTTAAATTCTGATCAAAGGTAAGACTCAGCACGTGCCCTCTACTGGATCTTACACCTTTCTAGATACAAATTCAAGTCCAAAAATGAACCTGAAAACAAGTAATTAGATGAAAGCTTTACTGTGTAACAGCTGAAGCCAGATTCAGCTGTCTTCTCCAAGGACACCAGTCACCTCTTTCCACTGGTCAGCCACTCGTGGGATACATTACGGGCAGTCCTGCAGGACGGACACGGACACACACACCATTCAAAGACCAAGCACGTCACTTCCACAATGCACCCAATTTCCTCTAGCCTGAGGAGATGAACCCTAAAGACACTCCCAAACCAGTCTCTCCTCCTTGACAGGACCCAGCATTGCTGTCAGACCACAGCGCCAGTCAAAAGGCTTTGCACCATTTACTTACTTCTTTATAAAAGATTTTCCACATCAGTGACTTACGTTTTCAGAGACGCATGGTCCTTTAGCATTTAGGGATATGCACGGTCCAATAGCCCCTGAGATTTTCAGCTCCCTAGAAGTCTAAAATAGGGTCAGAAAAGTTTGAAAATCAAATCAGTCAAACGAAGTACACATCTGAAGTGACAGAAAAATCAGCTGCTCAGCTTTAATCAGAAAAGACATTGATGATCAGAGTTTCCCAAACTGCTCTGCAGAAAGCTGGCGGGTCACATGGGGCTGCCTTCTCCTCCTCCTTTTCAGCTGCTAAGTTACATTAAAAAACAGTGAAACCACATCCACTAATTTCCCACGGCAGCTAGTGTTGCAGTTGCCACAGGGATGTTGTGCAATCATGAAGGGGAGGAAATGTAGTCCACGTGACTGTTCCTCTAAAAGCCACACTGCAATTAGAGTTTGAGAACCTCTGATCTACATAATCAGATTTCAGACAAAAAACACAAGCCCACAATTGCCTGTGGGAGTATGAAATTGTACTTGACAAGTGTGGGTGAGTAGGGCTAAGCCATTCATCTCTGCAAAGATTAAGCTTTCCCTAAGGAAGAACACTCCAAAAAATCCATTATCTGTGAAAATGACAAGAAACTGGTCAATTTCTTTCTCCTGCTGCCTGGGAAAGACAAAAGCAATAGCCTGGGCAGGCACTGGAGCTATTCAGAGTGAGGAGGAAAACACTAAAAATGGAGGCAGGGGAAGAGGAGAGTAGCGTTAGGCCAAGCCACTCATTATTCAACAGGCTCCAGAGAGAAATCGCCTCCCTTCCAGCAGCCCAAGGGACATGAGTGCTTCAAGTCAGTGGGGTTGGGCACCAAGTGCAGGGATCTGCCTGCATGGAACAGCTTGGAGGGCTGAGGCATTAGGTTAGATACTAAGTGTCAGGATCTTAGAACTCCCTCAAGATAGGGCTGGAATTCCCTCCAAACAGGTGTGGTTTCAAAACATACACACTCTCTAAGGTTTCTGCTTCCATCACTGAGAGCCACTGGAAATTTAAAATAACTCACTAAAATGTTGCAAAAAAAGCTTAAGCATTCCATTGTTTATATCCTACACAGAACCAGCTATTTAACCCGTTAAATCAGAGTGCTCTTTATGATTTATCTGTTCATTCTGTTTAATCAGCCCTATCTCTCACCTTCACTTCTAACGTAGCACCAAACGCCATTCGGAATTCTCCATTGAAGTCTTTGCTAAACACCCGCTGGAAGGTCTGCTTGAAGAGAGAAGTGTTGAAAGAGTCCCCCATCATCATGTGACCCCTGGGAAGGGAAAATGACAAGGGAATTAAACAACAAGTAACTGGAACATAATCACAAAGGATGTCTCCCTTCACCCACCCCACAGACAGATAGACACAATTTTTAAAAGATTCCATGGTGAATTGCAAAGTAAGGACCTAGCTACTGGTGGATACATTCCAGTCCTCAAATCTGAACATGCTGTCACCATCCCCAGGAGCGGGGCACAAAGGAGCAAGTTCTGAGTTAACACAAAAATGGGAAGTACAGTAAGTGTTTATGAAAGGTGGTAGACTGACAGCCAGGGAGCTGTCTGTTTGGCCACAGAACAGTTCTTGCAATGGCAGTGCAGTCGTCCCCATCTGTATGCTAGAATGGAGACTGAGGAAACCTAATTCTAGGGCTGGAGGGTAGTTCTGTCTTTATCTGTTTATTTTCCAATGTATGCAGTGCACCTAACTCACAAACTACTTGATGCCCTAGTGGTGATGATGCTTGACACATTACAGAACTCCCCAACCCATGAGCAACCACTAACTAAATCCTCCACCAATTAACTCACCTTCTCAGAAAAAGCCTGAGTAAATGGATAGGGCCTAATAGAGCAGACTGAAGGTCTATCACACCAAGGAAGAAAAGGCAATTCTAGAGCTAAGAGTCTTCTGTCAAAAACACACTGCTTCCAGAAAGACCAACATAGGGACTTCCCAGTTAACTGGCCCAGCTGATCTCAACTGGCAGATTAAAGAGACAGGCAGTCCCTACGATAATCCAGGTAGTGGTTGGCACCTCTGCAAATGCCACCAGCAAGGGTGCTACTCAGTGCAAATTATGATGGTGTTTGGACTGGGGATACGTGCCCACTTGGGACTGCAACGACTCTTGGCACTGGCTTTCTTGACTCACAGAGGCCAAGTATCTGCAAGAAATTATAATTCTGCTACTACCCCGAAGCAAATTCAATCCAATGCCCTAGTACCAAGCCCTCCTGGTCCCTGCAGAACATTTCATTTTGTAGGACATAGTGCAAGATTAACAAGCACTTAACATTCTGATCATAATGCCACTGCTCATAATGTGACTGCTTAATCTGTTTTTCACTCTCCCCTCTGGACTTGCTAAGTCCCAGTGAAATAAAACGTGTTTGTGGAAAAGACAGCCTCCAGGGTTTAGGAGTTGGTTAAAACACTAAATCACCCTTCTCTAAACAGGATATCTGCTTTGCCACGGACTGCATCAAAATTCATCCCATACAAGCGGCCCTGAAGTACGACCCTGCACTACTAAAGTCAAGGGCAGCTTTGCCACTGAATACAAAGGACACAACATCAGACTGCTAATGCTCAGAATCAGAGAAATGACAATTGCTCACTTCCATACCTTTATATCAAACTAATCGTTTCCTATCCCACTCCTCCACCCCAAAAGACAGGGCTGTGCTTGCTCACTGCTCAGGGCTGAGGACATACCCAGTGAGGTTTGCACAACACTTCATCTCCAGAAGGCCAGTCTGATCGAGAGCGCAGGCATAAATATCTATGCAGTGGCCGTTGGCCGCCGTGCGATTAGCTAGAGTCTCATAGTGCTGTGGAGACAAAGGGCACGCAGAGCTTTAAAAACATTCCAACAGGCATGTAAGGATTTCTTTGGGTTCTACAGCTGGGGCCGACGCAGGAATTTTCGCCTGGGGAAAGCACGTTCTATTTTAACGGTGACACACCACCCCTAAAGTTAAGGACCTCAAATCCCAGAGCCACAATACACAACCAGCACTGCATTAGAGCTTGCTTTTCACTGCTATGACCTTTGCTACCATCTCCAAACGGCACTGTACATGCAGAATAAATGCAGCACATTTTAACCACTTAGCTATGTGTTAAGAAGACCCAGGAGGCATTTGGAGACTGACTGGTTCTCAGCAGGAAAAGCAAACTCTCTTTCTTGCCGGAAGGAGAAGAGGGGTTAGGATACGCCTGGAACTGGGGGTCAGATCCTTCTGCTCTCCAAACGGCTGAGGAAGAGATGCTAAAATACCTTCTTGTTCTTGGAGAAAGAACTGTGCTGGATGCAGACTGGGACTGAGGGACTTAGCCTTTTGTTTGGGACTTGGCAGAACAAAAGCTAGCCTTATACTTTGACCTAGGCAGTTGGCTGAAGAAAGCAGCATCTGTACCCCTGAGGCAGACCCAGGTCCATGCCTGGGCATACAGGCCTCAAGGCCACAAAGAAGCAGCATGCTTGTCACTAGTAAAGTCACACAAAGGGGTTAGTAAAGTGAAGGGCAGCTCATCAATACAGACCTAGGATTAGCTATTGGTTCCATAGGGGCAGCTTAGAACTGTGAGCTGATAAAACTGTGCTGCCACCACATACACCGTGACACCCAAACTGGTTGTACACAGCAGGTCCACATCGTTTGTGCAGCAGAAGCAGTGTCTTTGCTTTAGCAGACAGGAAGACCTACCTTTGTAGCCTTTTTCATGAACCGTGCATTGTCCTTCTCTATGTCATGCCAGGAACGAATGGGTGTTTTCAGTTCATCTCCTACCACCATGCCTGGCCCTTGTGTGGGTGGCCCGCCTGTAAACAACATTATTCTGGCCCCTGTGTTTGGAAACGTGCCCTAAAATAAAATCAAAGCCCTATTTTAGAGCTGGGCAGATTAAAGGACAGCAATACTTTTAATCTACTTTTTGGGGCAAGGTCTGTGTCAACCTCTGGGTACAGCACCTAGCACATCAGGGGGCTGATTCTGATGGAGGCGTTTGGGTACTCCCTTCATAAATAATTCTTTCCTTCTTGACATGGAATACTGGGGACTGACACATTGCTGTCAATTTCTAAACACAGGGCAGGTCAGATTTCATGCTCCCACTCCAGGAAGCAGGACTGTATCTGCTCCCATCTTCCCCCCTGTGCCTCATGTGATCTATGCACAAAAGCAGTGTATAATTCCAGAGATGTGGTAAGGCCCTGATGCATCTGAAAGCCAAATATTGGTTGTAAATATCTCTGAGATTCCTGAATGCCCTCATACAAAGCATCTTTCAAATATTATTTAAGCATTACTATCCTCAGCATCACACTCCAGGAGGCATCAAGTTGGGTCATTTTCCCATAACAAAGTTGAATAGGTATTTCAAAAGTTAAGAGATGATACAAACTACACTCATGTCTGATACACGAGGCCCTACCAAATTCACAGCCATGAAAAACACATCCTCTCCTCTCTGGCTGTGAAGTAAGGGTGGCAATTCCACAACCTACAAGAGCCCTGCATCCCACCCTCACCCTGACCTTTTGGGTGAGGACCCCCATGGTTACAACACCCTAAAATTTAAAACCCCTGGCCATGAAATTGATCAAAACGGACTGTGAATTTGGTAGGCCCTACTGATATGCAATCAGGCCACAGACCAAGTCTTTCAAATACTGAGATATACTGACCAAGCACAGCATAACCCCATAATATTTTAATTTACCAGGTAATCTCACATTAAGAGTGAATTAGGATTACCTCCAATAAACCAACAGCAATTGACAAAGCTACTCCAGTTGATCGCAAGGGTCGCTTTCCCTGAGTCACTGGCCAAGGGTCCCTCTGTAATTCCCCAAGAAGATCTGTCAGGTTCATGTCAATCTTGTGTACAGGCTGCAGGAACCTGCAAGAATTCAAAATGAACAATTATAAATCCTATTGGTTTGGTCTTTGCTGCCAAAAACTGCATCAAAGTAATGCGCTTCTTACACCTTAAGTTTTCAAAAAAACAGACAAGCACAAATAAACAAATTTGATCAGAGCAAGATACAAAGAGCACATAGCATGAGGACTTGGAAAAGTACTCCACCAAAATGTACAGGAGAGCTGGCCACAGAACAAGAGCTTTAGGACTGAGTGAGTGACAGAGAGCACATGAGCTGGGACCCAACACAGGGAAACACAATTTAATCTGGAAACAAACTCCCGCTGTTTTCTAATCATTCAGTCTCTGCTTACACTCTAAGTACCATATATACTAGTTCAGAAGCTGAATATTTTTGGTAAAAAAAGTGACGCATCAAAGAGCGAGGATTGGCTTATAAATAGGTCTACACCAAAATCTGAAGATTTTAAACTCTATGAAATCATTGAATTGAGTATCTAATACATTGTCGTTTTGTTTACCTGGAGCATCTGCAGGCACGGAGGCCCTCAGCTCCCAGAGCGCCATTTCCCGCAGCTCCCATTGGCTGGGAACGGCAAACTGCAGACATTGGGAGCTGAGGGGCTCCGTGCCTGTGAACGCTTCAGGTAAACAAAATGTTCAGGCCCACTAGCGGCTTACCCTAACAGGTCAGGAGCCAAAGTTTGCCAACCCCTGAAATATAGGGTCGACTTATGAAAGGGTCATACAGTTTTTGCTATTTTTACCTAACCATCTGGGGAGGGGGGCGCCCTAGGCTTATAAATGAACAGGCTAATGAACGAGTATATAAGTTTTCAAATGCTGGCTCCAAACGGAAACCCAGCCTGGATGGCGCTATTTTTGGAGTCTGTAAGAAACAGACTCTATGAAAGCACTATAGGCTGCTCAGATAAACCCCATCAATATAGATCTACAATTGTAAACAAGTTATTGCAGTTAGAGAACAACTCAAGCCATCTTACAAAGGATTCCCTTTCCGAAACCGCATTGGGGCTTGGGTCCTACAGGTCATAATGTGAACATGGGCTCTGTCCTGCCCTTCTGGCATAGTGTGTTTCACCGAGCCACTTACCTGCTTGAAATGGGTGGCTGTTCTTGAGGCTGAAGAGGTCTTCCCTGCTGAACAGGTACCACAGGCCTTGTAAGACCCAGCATATCCTACGGGACAGAGGGAGGTGGTGGTGGCAAGGATAAACTTGTTGACTTATGATTTACTATCTAGCTACCATTCCTAGGTACTTATCTAGCCCCCTTTCCCCTAGTATCTAACTCATTCACAATCTTTAATGTATTTATCCTCATATGCCTCTGAGAGTTTGCTATCCTCCCCATTTAACAGACAGGGGAAACCAAGGCACAGACAGGTTAAGTGACTTGCCCAAGGCCACACAGGAAGTCTACAGCAGGGCAGGAAATCGAACCCAGGTCTCCCTAAGGTTAGTGCCCTAATCACCATCCTTCCTATTTGCTCTCTACAAGCCAACAGTTTGAAAACGGTGGAATATGATAAGAGCCCTAAATGGAATTACACGTTGGATTAAGTGTAGGAAGAGAAGGCAGATCATACCTGTATTTGCTTAGCTGTCAGGTCCTTGGTCCCTCTGAAAACATAGCTCTTGGAGATTCCTTCACAGCTCAGTTCATGAACCTGGACCATTCTACCAAAAGTGATCAGCCCTACCAGTGCCTCTGGAGGCAGCAGACTCAACGACATCTGCAGGGATTCCTTCAATGCTTGCAAGTCTTCCTCTTCCAGACACGTGTCAACAACATAAAGGAAGATCAGTGGAGTTGGAGAACCTCTCTGTTGTGGAAAGAAAAAGGTTTACTATGAATCTGTATATGCTCTCAGTGACACACACTGCCCATCCTTCTTGGCCTGGGAATTATCATAATGAAACAAAATATTTTAATCAAAATGGTTATAGAATTAAGAAAACTCTTATGTCTTTCATTCACAAATATCTATTTAAAGTCAGCAAGTTAAAATATCTTGTTTTGGGACTATCACAGGGCTCCTCCTGAAACAGAGGACAGCAACAACAGATCCGCAACTGGATCAGCAAAAGATGGTCACCGTTTCTCATGACTGGAGGCATCAAGAACATAGCACAATGCAGGCAGGACAAAGACCTGGGAGACACTTCTCTCTCCATTGACTTATTTGAACTATGAAATTGGTTTTAGAGATCCACTGCTCACTAGGCTGGCAGGATTGGGCCACAGCCTATAACCACAAGACTAAGGGCTTGTCTACACAGAGATTAACTCTGAAATGGGTTAAACTAAACCAGAAGAAGGCACTCTTGTCCTGGAATAAGGGTGTCTGCATATGGAGTTATTCAGGAACAGCTATTGCAGAATAGCTACTCTGGTCAATTTCCAAGTGTAGACAAACACTTAGAATATGGCTTGTATGGCTTCTATTTAGTTAAAATAGAGAATCTGGATGCTAAACGTAAGGAACTGCATCCATTTCCACTCTCCAGTCTTCACATTAAAGTTGTATACACGGATTTTGGAGGAAAGCTATTTAAATTAAAAAGCTAAAAGTGAATGGTTTAACCCAAGAGATCAGACAAACAGAAGGGGGTTTAAACTGTGCTTAATTAATCTAAAAACCAACTGCACTTTGCTCATGAAAACACTTTATTCAAATTATCTTGAATAATTTTACAGCATACATATGTGTTTCAAATGTTTTCTGAGAATCCCAAGCTTAACCATGATGCACTTACCTGCACTATGTATTCGATTGTGGAAAACTGAGGCATAAGTTCTGCTGGTTGATTTATTTCGGATATGCCTGCATACGCTGGAGGGAACTGAAAATGAGAGCAAGGATTAGAACAAGCAAGTTAACTGTGCAGGTTATTTGAAGAAATGTACAACAGCAGAGATATCTCCTGCATTGTGAAGGCTGGATGATGTACAAGGGAGGAAAGCCTTCAAATTCAAGTACGTGTTGCTCAAATGCTTATTTCCTGGTATAGCAGCAAACTCTTTTACCTGAATAAAACGCAACATTAGTTCTTCACTGCTTTTCATCATGAATGGATAGCAGTGGTGGTTAGCAGCATGTGTATAGGTCTGAAGCCCAATTCAATTAGAAAGCAACTGAGAATAGGTTAGTCAGATGATACACAGTGTTTCTGACAGCAGACATCCACTTCCAGCACAGCAAGTTTCATACTTAGAAAAACAAAAGAATGATGAATGCTGGCCTCAACATGCACAAAGAATATGATGTAAATGTAGGCACAAAAATAACCACAGATCTGCTGCCTATAGCACATGCACTGGCAAACGGCCACTGCAAAACTGAACCAAGATTAGAAGAGATGACATTCCACTGCTTTCACACCTCACTGATTAAAAAGAATGCTGAACTGGGTGCACAAAGAGAAAGCGACCATGGGGAAGGGTCTCATTAGCAGAGATTTCTGCTTATTTTACTACCCTTCGCTAGAGAATGCTATCAGTTGAATACTCAATGAAGAGAGAATGAAGTGGATAGAGAAGATCATGAGAAAATGAAGCACTTTCCGAACCTACCTGGTTTCTCTGAAAACAGAAGTTACAGGCCCAGAGCTTGGCACGATAATCAACTTGACTATAAGAAAGGAAAGGTGGGACATTTAGTACAAAGGTATCAATTTTACAGCCAAACACTTCCCAGACTTTACACTTGAGATGAAAGAAAATAAAAATACTCAATATATATTCTTAATTTTAATGACAGAGTTAAAGGGCCTCAGATTCAGATTTTAAAGCCAGAAGGAACCAGTAGATCTAGTCCGACTTTCTGTATATCACAGACCACAGCACGTCATCCACTTACCCCTAAATTGAGCCCAATAACTTGTGTCTGACTACAGCATAGCTGCCAGAAAGACAACCAAGTTTGATCTGAAGACATCAAGAGAACATAAAGCATCTATTTCAGAAAGGCATCACCATTTCCCTTGGTAATTTGTTACAATGGTTAATCACTCTCTCTGTTAAAAATCTGTGCCTTACTTCTAATTTGAATTTGTCTGACTTCAGCTTCCAGCCAGTGGTTCCTGTTCCGCTTTTCTCCGCTAGGTTAAAAAGCCATTTAGTACCAAATATTTTCTCCCTGTGGAGGTACTTACAGGGGAATAAAGTCACCTCTCAATTTTCAGACTGTGTTTTGGGGTTGGTGTTTTTGCTCCCTATCAGCTAGTTAACAGATGCCACAAGTCAGTGGAATATCACTATCATTTATTTGTATTGCAGTAGGACCTAAGGCCCGCAGTCTTGGAGCAGGACCTTAACGTGCAAGGGACGTACAAACAAAATGATGGCTCCCTGCTCCAAAAAGCTTGGCCCTCGTAGCCCCTGTAATTTTAGAGTGTGAAGGCTAGCGCAGTAACACTTGGGTGTACTCTCCTTCCTATGGCCTTTCTTTACAATCACACTCCCTATTGATCTCATTGGCAACACCTTCCTCCCAATACTTGTCAGCGGACGTGCATGTCCATAAGAACATCATGGGAGTTTGAGAACACAGAAAGTGTTTCCTCCCCTAAAATAAAAGCACACCCACAAACAAAACCTTTCTACTTACATCAAACCTCACCTACATCAAGGAGGACTACAGCATTGATTCAAATTCCCACTATGCCACCAAAATCACAGAGATCAGTCTCTTCAGACATTCACGGTCCTAATACATAGAGCCCTGCAAATCCACAGATAACTGCTTTATATCCACATCCACAGATGTGGATATTCGTGGACCATTTTTGCAGATTGTGGATTGGATGCAGAGACAAATTTTGTATCTTGGCAGGGCTCTACTAATATGCCCATCACTGCAGCCTCTAGGCGTCAAGCATGATTGTCATTTAGTTTAAGCTGCATAGCACTAACGTTACACAAGGTCAATGTCTCAGTGATTATAACGTAGCTATTTACACATCAGTGCTGGTTTTCCTTTAACAGCTACCCCCTGACCTCGGATAATCATTTGCCATTTTTGCTTCCTTCTCGTTCTGACAGCCCTGACTAAGAGACTGACGTTCTTTACTTATCACTAAGTGCACAAGCGTTTTAAAAATTGCAGGGCACCTAATTTGAAGGGTCTCTTGGGACAGGCCCTGGACTGAGAGACGAGGAAGGAATGTGATGGAGATCAGAAAAAATAGATTTCCATCCAGTGTTAACATTCATAGATTAGAGTGAAGTCAAAACTTCATACCAAAGCGGGTTGAGCACTGCTTTGCAAGTCTGCCTGCTACAAAGCACTGGTTCATATTGTACAGGCGGCAGGTCTAGACGTTCTTTCAGGGGAGTCAGTAGACAGGCCAAGGGTACGACCATTCTTGTAGCCTCCAACCTGCTGGAAGGCCACACATTCCAGCTGAAACGCACCCCGTCTCGTTCTTCATTTTGCTGAATGAACTCCAGATATGTTGCCATGGAATCTTCAAGGTTCTGAAAGAAAGGACAACCAATATGACACAGGTTCATTCAGGAACCACTCACTCGAGCAACAGAACGACAAGGGAGCATATCAGTTGGCAGACAGACACAAGACGACAAGAATCCAGCCCTAAAGAGAATACCATCAAAAGCCTGAATCTCTACAAAGATGGCCACCCATCAGTGGGACTACTCACATGAGTAAGTTACACACATACACAAGCCACTGCAGGATCAGGCCCTACATGATAAAATGAGTCACCTATGAAGCTCCCCTAGTGCTCTGGCCAAACTACCAAATAAACATTTAGGAGCCAACTGAAATCAGCAGATCCCAAAGGCCACAGGCAGACCTCCCCTTCACAACAAGACTACTCCCCGTTAACCATGAGCATCTCTTTACGGTAAACACCCCAATTCCCCAACTCTCTTGCTGAGCTCAGCCCCACAGCTTCCAGACCAGTGGTGCTCAACCCACTTACTGCTGTGGGCCACATATGCAGCTCTGCGTTATGGGGGCCGCATCCACACAGTACAGTAACTCCTCACTTAAAGTCGTCCCGCTTAACGTTGTTTCGTTGCTGATCAATTAGGGTACATGCTAGTATAAAGTTGTGCAATGCTCCCTTCTAGCATCATTTGGCAGCCGCCTGCTTTGTCCATTGCTTGCAGGAAGAGCAGCCCGTTGTGGCGAGCTGGTGGGGGCTTGGAACCAGGGTGGACTGGCAGCCCCCCATCAGCTCCCTGCTCCACTAAGCTCCCTGTGCTGCAGCCCCCTAGCAGGCTATCAATCAGCAGTTCAGCTCCTCCCCCCACTGCCATGTGCTGCTCCTGCCCTCTGCCTTGAAGCTGCTCCCAGAGACTCCTGCTTGCTGTGCTGGTGAGAAAGGGGGGGTGGGCTAATGTCAGGGTGTCCCCCCTCCGCCCTGCTCCTGCACCCCGCCTACCCCTTCTCCATCTAGAGCAGGGAGCAGACCCGGACAGAGACAGCAGAAAAAGCTTGGGACAGCAGCTGCTGTCTCAACTTCCTGATCCACTTAAAAAGACAATGCACTTAAGAGTGAGTCAGCTTACGTAAAGGGGCAGTGTGCATCTCTCTCTCCTACACACAAGTGTTTGTCTGTCTCTGTCTGCTATGCTGTCTCCCCTCCCTCCTGTTCAGGCTGCCTTGATGAGAGGCTACATTAACAACCTGTTAAGCCTTGAGGTTTCCCTGGAACCTAACCCCCCTATTTACATTAATTCTTTTGGGGAAATTGGATTCACTTAACATCGTTTTGCTTAAAGTTGCATTTTTCAGGAACAGAACTACAATGTTAAGCGAGTTACTGTATATATACTTCCGGTATGGCCCTGAGAATGTCATGTGGGCCACAGCTGTGTGCTGATTGCGCCGCAAGCCTCCCCACAGAAGGCTTGGAGAAAACCGGTCAAGCTTGCAATACAGCCTGAATGTCACCAAATGAAAATGTGGGTGAACCAAAGGAAAAAGCAAGTTGTCCTCTTTGACGGGGCCTTCGTTCTACATCTTGCTGCCAATCCTCCCCTGTTTGTAGCAGGAAAGGGAGCTGTTAGCCTGAGCACTTCAGATGATCTCTGCACTGTGGCAGCATGTGACGAAAGCCCTAAATAGTTTGGGGTCTTTTCAAGGTAGAAATGTACGGTGGTGTTTCACCTGGAAATCACTGGTTACCATGCAGATCATGGAGCGTCGTGTAACATGGTCCCTATGTGAAATCCCCCCGAGATACGGGTGCCAGGCAGCCAGATTCTGCACCGGCTGCAATTTCTGAAGGGTTGCAAGGAGCAGATCCCTGTAAAGTGCATTGCAATAATCGATCTTACAGGTGACACAGGCATGGCTAATCAGGCCAAAGTCTGTATCCAAAAGGGAAAGGACACAACATCCTCACCAAGGGCAAGTAAGAAATACATTTGACCACCACTGCCGTCTGGGACTCCAGCAGCAGAGGTGGAGATAAAAAGATCCTCAGGTGCCCTTACAAACCAACCAGACACAACCATTAAGCAGAGGTGCAGACAGAAGAACTGTCTCCCTCATACCCTGTGTAAGCATTCTCTCAGTCACAGCTGGGTTGTGGGTCAGTCACCCTAATGTGAATCCATGTCCCAATCTCTGTCAGAAACTAATTTGTCTGATCACATCTTACAGAGGACATGGCATGGAAAGAGAACTGATTTCCTTCAGCATACTGAAGAAATCATCATTCCCGATGCCTTACCAAACTCTCTAGCAGCACCATATACACACTGAACTAGACATGACAAGACAAAACCCTGGGGACCCCATATGAGAGCACCTTCCTGACACATAAGCAACTGCCCACAATCCTTGATACATCCCAGAAGATACAGACCCACTTAAAAGCAAGACCACCAGTTCCTGTTAGGATCCATATGCATGTTAATGGTCAATGGTCCAACACTGTAGCATTTAATTTTAGAAAGGGGAATTACATAAAAATGAGGAGGTTAGTTAAACAGAAATTAAAAGGTATAGCACCAAAAGTAAAATCCCTGCAAGCTGCATGGAAACTTTTTAAAGACACCATAATAGAGGCTCAACTTAAATGTATGCCCTAAATTAAAAACCTAGTAAGAGAACCAAAAAAGAGACACTGTGGCTAAACAACAAAGTAAAAGAAGCAGTGAGAGGCAAAAAGACATCCTTTAAAAAGCTGAAGTTAAATCCTAATGAGGAAAATAAAAAGGAACATAAACTCTGGCTAATGAAGTGTAAAAATATTATTAGGAAAGCCAAAAAAGAATTTGAAGAACAGCTAGCCAAAGACTCAAAAATAATAGCAAAGAATAAAAAAATAAAAATAAAAATAAAAGTAAGTACATCAGAAGCAGGAAGCCTGCTAAACAACCAGTGGGCCACTGGACGATCGAGATGCTAAAGGAGCATTCAAGGACGATAAGGCAATTGCGGAGAAACTAAATAAATTCTTTGCATCAGTCTTCACGGTTGAGGATGTAAGGAGGCATCCTCAAACCCACTACACAGTACTACTTCCTCTCAGTGCTCAACACCCCCATCCCCAACGTTCAGAGCTCTCTCCCGTGAGCCACTCAGCTGCATCTAAAAGTCATGACACCCTCATCAGTGTCTATGTACTGAGCAGAGCCTGGGAGTCAGATAGGCAGGCTGATGACGGAATTGACTAATCCTGACGTAGGGAAGTTAGCTTATCCTGGATTAATAGAGGAATGCCTTGCCTCTTTAGTTTTAAATATGGCCTGTATCCAAGATGTTCACAGAAGGTCTCTGTGAAGTTTGTTGGACTATGGGTGTTAGCTAGAGAGTGAGCATAACAGGGCAACATTTTTAAAAATGGAGACATTTTAGCTGTTTCCTCTGCAAAAGAGAGTAAAAGTTTACCAAAAAGTACACAGAAAATGCAACAGTGAGGCAGGGCCCCTCACACCAACCAATATTGGAGGAGATTGCTCCATTCCCTCCCCAATAGCGATATGGGAACTCCCACACCAACCCCATACTGGGGGAGACTCCCCCATCCCACTCCAACAGGAACACAGAGGCCTCACACCAACCCCCACCCAGAGTGGGAGAATCAATGACGTGGGGAGGTACTTGTCCCTCCTTCACTGCCCACAACAGTGGTCCAGGGGATCCCCCCCTCCTAGGGTTGCCACCTCCAAAGTACAAAAACACCACACTAATCAGAATGATCCTGAGCCCATCAAGCTGGGCAGCTGGCAGCGTGTACTGAACGCCCGGCTAGATTCCCGGGGCAGTGACCTCAGAAAAGGGATGATATTGGGGAACTTGGACAGGTAGAGCAGCCCTACTCAGCTCCCAGATCGTAGAGGAGATGGCCTCAAAAGCAACAGTGGGGCCCTTTCCCCTCCTACAGTGGCCTGGGGAAATTGATCCCATCCTCCACTACTGGGGACTGCCTCTTCTGGCCAGGGGGACCTCCTCATACCATCGCCCACTGGGGGGGGGACCCTCTCCCCTGACCAGGGGGATCCCCCTCGACTGGTGGGACCCCCTCCCCCATCCCTTACTGGAGGGGAACTTCCTCCCCTGACCCAGGGAACCCCCCTTGCCTCATCCTCTACTGACAGGACCCCCTAACTCCATCGTCTACTGGAAGGGGACCCCCTCCCCTGACCCGGGAGACCCCGCTCGACCGATCCCTGACTGGCGGGGCCCCCTCCCCCAGGCCTTACTGGAGGGGGACCCCCTCCCTGACCCGGGAGACCCCGCTCGACCGATCCCTGACTGGCGGGACCCCCTCCCCCATCCCTTACTGGAGGGGGACCCCCTCCCTGACCCAGGAGACCACCTTCGTCCCATCCCCTACTGGCGGGGCCCCCTCACCCGATCCCCCACTAGAGGGGGACCCCCTCCCCTGGGCCGGGAGACCCCCCTCGACCCATCCGCTACTAGCGGGACCCCATCCCTTACTGGAAGAGGACCCCCACCCCTGACTCAAGGGACCCCCCCTCGTCCCATCCCCCACTGGGGGGACCCCCTCTCACACCATCGCCCACTGGAGGGGGACCTTCCCCCATCCCCCACTGGGGGGACCCCCTCTCGCCCCATCCCCCACTGGAGGGGGACCTTCCCCCATCCCCCACTGGGGGGACCCCCTCTCACACCATCGCCCACTGGAGGGACCCCCTCTCACACCATCGCCCACTGGAGGGGGACCTTCCCCCATCCCCCACTGGGGGGACCCCCTCTCACACCATCGCCCACTGGAGGGGGACCTTCCCCCATCCCCCACTGGGGGGACCCCCTCTCGCCCCATCCCCCACTGGGGGGACCTTCCCCCATCCCCCACTGGGGGGACCTCCTCTCACACCATCGCCCACTGGAGGGGGACCTTCCCCCATCCCCCACTGGGGGGACCCCCTCTCACACCATCGCCCACTGGAGGGGGACCTTCCTCCATCCCCCACTGGCCCGGGGGGAGCCGTCGCCCTCTCCCGGGGAACACTCCCGCACTGGGGGATCCCCTCTCCATCTCCTCCCCAGCCTCAGCACAGGGGGCCCTGGCGGGCCCTGCCCTCCCGTCGCCCCCCGGGGACCCACCTGCCCGCGGGGCTGTAGCTCTGCCGGCTCCGCTTCTCAGCGCCCGACGCTCCCTGTCCCGGCAGCGCCCGCGCCCGAAAGGCCAGCTCAGCGGCGGGGGCTGCCCGCCAACGAGATGGCGGCGCGAGCGCCTCGCCGGCTACATTGCCCTTCCCCAACATGGCGGCACCATTGCTTGGATGCTGTCGCCATCTCGGCTAAGGGCACCCGCACCTCGTTACGAGCTTCCGCCCGCATCCAATATGGCGGGCGGCCGGAGTGAGGCTCGCGGTACTGGGCGGGCCTTGCGGGGTTAGCGCTGACTCGCCCTTCCAGTGGGCGCTGGCGGATGGGGGTGGAGCGGGGGATGGGCAGCTGTGAGTCATGGTGATGGGGGTGCCCCCCCCCCGCTGTCTGTGCCCTGGGCATGGGTGCGGCTCACCAAGGCACCTCGCCCTTCGCCCCCCGAGGTGGAGCCCACATGGCAAACGTGCTCACCTCCCCACCCCACAGAGCCGCCTCCGAGGGGGCCCGCGTCCTGGCACAAACCGTCACCCCACCAGGGTGACCAGACAGCAAATGTGAAAAATCACGATGGGGGGAGACGTGGTCATAGGAACCTATACAAGAAGACGACCCAAAATCGGGACTGTCCCTATAAAATCAGGACATCTGGTCCCCCTACCCCAGACTCGGAGCAGCTATCTCATTAGGCTAAGGCCGGAGCGCTCCCACGGCAGCGCTTTGACGTGCAAGTGTGGTCGCGGCGCCAGCACCACCCCACCTCCCTGAGGGGATTAGCTTACAGCAAAGCTCCCAGCACTGGGGCGCTGTTTACACTGGTGCTTTACAGCGCTGTAACTTGCTGCGCTCGGGGGGTGTTTTTTCACACCCCTGAGCAAAAAAGTTGTGGCGCTGTAAAGCGCCAGTGTAGCCATAGCCTAACACATTCAATTCAACTCAGTGCTCTCATCAGAGAACTCAGAATTACCCTACAACTTGCAACCTTAACTTTGACATTCCAGCCTATTCTATTTAATTATCTAACGACAATTATAACCATTTAGACAATCTTTGCACCTTTCACATACAGCAGACAGAGAACCCAAAGGCCGATTACATTCTCAAATTTTCCTACCTTATCAAAAATACAAGCCTGTATTATATATTTACACTATGTCTTTCAAAAATTATATCAGCTATCCAATACATACTGCTAAACAAAACCATACACAACCATTATTGAAATGTATGCATACACATTTAGGTATATTGATAATATTATCTCCTGAAAAAAATAATAGCATTTTGCATTGCATTAGTGTCTGTGGACCAGGACGGGCCCCATTGTGCTAGGCCCTGTACAAACATCCAACAAAAAGATGGAAATAAAATTAACAAGAAGAAGAAATCTGTGTAGCTTGAAAGGTTGTCTCTCTCGCCAACAGAAGTTGTTCCATAAAAGGTGTTACCTTCCCCACCTTGTCTCTCTCATATCCTGGGAGTTGGGACCAACATGACCAAAACACTGCAAACAAAATTGCCAAGTAGCAGGTAAGGCGCTATCTTCCATTGTGATTTGCAGGTCTTTGATGTGTTGCTTTTGTCTCCTGAACTTGTGCTTTGGGGCTTCTAAATTAGCTCATTTCAGAGAGGAACAG
Organism: Gopherus evgoodei; assembly: GCF_007399415.2. Taxonomy (NCBI): domain Eukaryota; kingdom Metazoa; phylum Chordata; order Testudines; family Testudinidae; genus Gopherus; species Gopherus evgoodei. Next base: position 218,272,497 of record NC_044324.1, on the reverse strand, counting down.
ATGACAGCAACAACCACACTGTGAATGATTTTCTACAAAGAAAACTACAACTCCCAAGATGCCTCCTTTCTGTCTCCATTTCCCAGCATCCCCTCTTCTTGGCTTGAAATACTGTTTCCGCTCCTCCTGCTGCAGTGTTGCGGCATGTTCCAGATGCAGCCGCAGCTTCGTCCCAGTAGAGCTGTTATAGTGCCTGGGAACGGGTCAGGCGATGTAGAGAAATCCAACTGGTATGGATGGGTGTGGGAAGGACTGGAGGAGGTGAGACGTGGTCATGACAAAAGGATTGATCTGACTGTGTTTATTGACTCTTCTCCCCACCAGCGGTTTGGAACACCCTGGATCAGCCTCCCTGTCCAGCTGTGTGCCCCCGTCTCTGCTTCCCTTTTGTGAAGTTTAGCATATAGGTTCCCTTTCTTTAAATTCACAGCTGGCAAGCAGGAGGGGGACTGGCGAAGGGTCTAAATTTTCTTTGTGGACCACTTTAAAATTGCTGAGGGTCTTGGCAGACCACTTAATGATCTTTCCAAATGCTGTTTGTACCGTTAGCTAACTATTGTCAAGTGCTTTGCATAAAAGTGTTATATAAAAACAACTTAACTTTTTGTCCTAGACATAAAAGCACACAACTCATATTTTAATATCAGTAGTCTTACCTTTCTAATGCGATGGATGTGCCCTCTCTCCCCTGCCGCAGCAGCCCCCAAGCTGGGGCTGCGAAGGAGTGGGGTCTATCTCCAGCAGCCGCAGCAACCCCCTAGCTAGGGCTGGGAAGGAGCGGGGTCTAGCTCCAGCAGCTGCAGCCCTGGAGCTGGGGGAAGTCAGTTCTTTCTCTGGCTGCTACAGCCCTGCACGTCCCAAATTCCCCCCATACCCTCTTCTCACCCCACTGCCCCGTCCCTCCTACTACTCCCTGTTCTCTGCCCCCAAGGCCACCACCTCACCTTACATGTGTATCTTCTCCAGGGTCCACGCACCTAATTAGTGGAGCCATGCCTGCAGGGCTCCACTAATTAGGTGGGTGGCCCTTCATTCTCTCGTGTATGGCTGCCCAGGCATGCTCCTTAGAGGGAACTATCCACGGACCACCTGAATGATGCTCACGTACCACAGTTTGAGAACCTCTGGTGTAGGCAGAAAATCTGCATTGAAGCAGAGAGAGAGAGATCATATTGTTTTTCTTACTCTAACAAACTTCCTTGTTCAGCATTAGAAGTAAGCGACTTTTTCTGTGATTCTTGTCTCTGTCATATAACATCTCCCCCCCAGGCTTGTTCAAAGCTCCCTTTTGGGGGAAGATCTAGCATGCTGATTTGAGTGATGCCTGAAGGATGCAGAGTATGATGTTTTATTGGTCCTCTAGGGACTCTTACCTTGTTCGCTGTAATACCACTCAGGTATTTCTGTTATGAAGTTCAGTCACTTGACATCATACGGAGGAGGAAGTTAGCACAGAAATAAGGGATCGCTCTTAGCAAGATGCAAGCACAAGAGTGCAGTGATTGGTCACCCAAGGGAGAACCCCAAAAGGTATGTTTGAGAGAGATTGCTGGTCATTCAAATGAGGAATATTTGTAGAATCCTTAATCTCTCTCCACCCAGGCTATAATAATTCGCAGTGTGAACAGTGCTTTACATTTCTGAAGCACTAGGTAAATACTAGCTACTCACTCTTCTCCATATTCCCCAGGCATTTAACCTTTCAACCTGACACACTGTAGCAAGGCCCTTCTTTATAATCCCGAAGACCCATTGGAGGAAAGCAAGCAATGCAATAGTTTGCTAACTTTGTTTGCTAAGGGACTGTGCAACCTTTGACAGTGCAATCATTGGTCTTCTCCACACAGATACCTGGTTTCCAGTGTATACTTCGAAATATGCCTGACCCAAGTAAGTCTGTTTTTTCTTGTCCCCTTATTTTGCCTTATCCTATGCTCAATATTTCCAGAAAGTGCAGGCTAATATTCATTATCTCAGTGGCTGTCTTCATGCTTGGGGAGCTGCTGCGCCCCCAGCCCTCAGGGAGATCCATTGTGCATAGCCTGCTCAAATGCTTTAATGAGAAGAGGGCTTGGGATGCTCATCTGAATGCTACGTGCCTAGACAGTACATGCTTGACTAAGTCCTGCAAGCCCCAGAGATTCCACAGGGCCCTGAATGAGCTGGAGCAAACTGGGGAGCTCAATGGGGAAGTGTTCATGAAGGCTAATGTTCCAGAGTGCTATTTTTGCCAGTAGTTCTAGACTAGACAAATAGTCTCTGTCTCAGCCCAGTTTCCAGCAGACTGGTGTCCACAACGCCGCCACTGCCACCATCAGGACTGGTCTCTTTGTTGGCAATCTCAGCCAAGAGGCCAAAGACTGAGCCTTGGAGGTTAAACCACACATTGACCCTTACACCTGGCAGCTCCATATGGAAGCACTTTGGTGGGATAGTGTGGTTGGAATTTGCACAGCTGCAGCGTACCCTGGACACATACTGGTGATAAACAGAGGCCTTTGGTCTCCAGGGCTGCTAACTTAACCCCTTTCACAAGCACTAAATACACCGAGAATTAAATAGAGAGACAATCCCTGAAAGAGACGCACACAGAGCATGCTAGCCGGGGTGGCGAGGAGGAGAAGAGCTCATTCTTTGCCAGATAAGGAAACACAAAACATTTCTTTAAAAATCAGTTACAGCTCGAGAGAGTATCTGGCTGCCGTTCATGGAATCGGAACTCCATTGCGATGAGCAGACTATCATTATTGGACATAGTTCTGGTGCTGCTGCTGCCATGAGGTACAGTACAGGGGACATTGCACAGAGCTTCATGTTTCACACTCTAATGTGAACAGGCCCATTTAAGCTAATGATCCCAGTTCTGCTTGACTTGAGATCAATGGCAAAACAACCCCCCTTCTCCCCCCGTATCAGTGTGAGTATAGAACCATGAGTAAGGGATTCAGGATTGGCTCTGTATTGCACCTCTTATCTGCCATTGAAAAACTGGACATGTAACAATGGGGACAGAACGTCACGATAAAACACCCCCAGCTAAATTGAATGTAATAGTTTGGGTGCTCTGGCATTACACGATCCATCTGAAAATCGTTGGGTGACTTGCCTGTAGCTGTAACCTGTCCAAATCTTTTACATGAACATCACCCCAGCTTTGCTGAAAGAACATTGTAAAGCCCTGCCGTCAGATTCAATCAGTTACTGTCTTGGCTTCTGCTGTTCCCTGCTTCTCATTTGCCTTTAAATGTAAAAACAATCTGGATTTTTTTCATGTTCTTAACTGATAGATTAGAAGGTAAAAACCATCTCCCAAAGGTGTTTGTGAGCACTTAGCAAACTGCTTAAAATGACAGGAACTGTGTATTGTGTCCCAGAACGATGTACAGCCTGCTTAGTCACTGGCTCCTTTTTTCCCCTCAGGTATGCAGAAACTCACAAGGTGTATGCAATTATTTTAGTGTCTGCTTACGTTTCTGACTTGGGAGATGAGAATGAAAGAGAGAGTGGTAAGTTGATCTCATTTGATCTATGCATGGCCTTCTCTTGAACCAGTTAAATTGCTGGCATGACATTCACTAATCATTTGAAAGGAGAGTCCTGTCCTTTCAAACACATCTGCTGCCAAAGCTGAGACTGCTTGCTTCACACTGCAGTCAGAAATCTTTTAAATCCGTGACTGCTCCTAGTTTGCCTCTGTTCCCAAGAAGAAATTTGTTTGCATTGGAAATTTACAAGGAAGTAAATAGGACACTGAAGATACTACAGAGAGATTACACTCTGTTCCATAATGATTGTCTTTGTGCCCTTCAGGATACTTTAACCGACCTTGGCAATGGGAGAAGATCAAGGCTAATTGTCATCGTATTGTGCAGTTTGCTTCCACAGATGATCCTTTCCTTCCCTGGAGCGAGCAGCAGGCAGTGGCCAATGAGCTCAACACAGAGCTATACAAGTTCACAGACAGGGGCCACTTTCAGAGCAGTGAATTCAATGAGCTAATAAGATTGATCCAGGGAATACTCAACAGTGCTGCTTAAAGCAGGGCCAGTTCATTTTGTATTTCCTTACCTTGGGGGCGGGAGCTGCAGGCTGTATTTCCTACTGAGCAATTTGAGAGCAAAGATCTAGAGCAGTGGCTTTCAAACATTTTTTCTGGGGACCTAGTTGAAGAAAATTGTTGATGCCTGCAACCCAACAGGGCTGGGGGTAAGGGGTTTGGGAGGGGCAGAGGGTTGGGCTGCAGGGGTGAGGGCTGTGGGGTGTGGCTGGGAATGAGTTCAGGGTGTGGGAGGGGGCTCTGGGCTGGGGCAGGAGGTTGGGGTGTAGGAGGAGGTCAGGGCTCTGGACTGGGGGTGCAGGCTCTGGGGTGGGGCCAGGGATGAGGGGTTTGGGGTATAGGAAGGGGTTCTGGGCTGGGGCAGGGATTGGGGCATGGGGTTGGGGCACAGACTTACCTGAGGAGGCTCCTGGTCAGCGGTGCAGCTAGGGTGCAAAGGCAGGCTTCCCACCTGTCCTGGCACCATGGACCACGCTGTGCCCTGGAAGCAGCCAGCAGCAGGTCCAGCTCCTAGGTAGAGGTGCGCAAGTAGCTTTGCGTGACTGTTGCCTGCAGGCACTACCCCCACTCCCCAGTTCCCATTGTCTGGTACCCAGCTAATGGGCATGCGGAGCTGGTGCGCGGGCAGGGGCAGCGGGCAGAGCTCTGTGGTCCCTGTCTTGAAGCTGGACCCACTGCTGGCTGCTTCCGGGGCACAGTGTGGTGTCGAAACAGGTAGGCACTAGCCTGCTTAGCTGGGCAGCGCCACCGATGGGACTTTTAACCAGAGCGACCCAGTGCCTGACATGCCATGACTCAAAGTTTGAAAAACGCTGATCTAGAGCACGATTAAGACCATGTACCATGTGAGCAAAGCTTGAATCATCAGCTTGCCTGTTCTCTGGCAGCAGGCTCAGCCCCCACACTGCTTGGGAATTAAGAAAGAATTGACTGTTCGTGTAAAGATTACAGATGGATGGAATATGTACAGGAATACAGTGGGAAGAAAATTAAATCGGAAAGAGAACAGCTAATCCAAGGGTTGGATGGGTACTGTCTGGGAAGTCCTCACTCTGCTTTAAGGACCAGAGCCAATAGCCATTGCAGTCAATGGGTGTCTTTCCATTAACGCCATGGGGCTTTGGGTCAGGACCTCCTATAGTGTAGTAACCAAACTTCCATGTGTTCTCTTTCCTAGTTCACTTCTGGTCTGCAGCTTGTGGGACGTCCATTCTTTTGCCCTTTTTGTGTTGATTAGATTCATGGTTTCAAGGGTGGCGATAATTTTTGATATTTTGCAAAGGCTCTGACTTTTTTAATCTCACAATAATATGGCTTTTGTTAGACAAAATACGTATCATTTCTTTTAAGGAGTTTAGGCTGTTACATGGGGCTATTCCACTAGCTCTGGCTCAAGACATGGTTATAGAGCCACAGATTTTAAGGTCAGAAGGGACCTCTGGTGGAACGCAAGCCAAAGAATCTCATCCCCTAACCCCCTCTGGTGTGCTGTAAAGGGACATCTTCTGCAGTATTGCTATCAGGCTGTCCTTTAACATTGTTTCTAATAAAATATGGACAGATTGGTCTGAAAATTGGCATTGTAACTAAGCAGCTGCCACTCCATTAAAGTCAATGAAGTTACACCAGTCACAAAGAGCTATTACTCCAGACCAGACACAGCTAATGTTGATAATTAAAACTGTAGCATAGGCATGGATATTTTGGGGGAAAATCACAGGCTGGGCAAGAAAAAAGGTGTGGGATAAAAACCTCAGATATTGCTTTGTACTTAAAATAGTCTCCTTTTCTATTTGTTATGCCAACCTATCATAGTGCAACAATAAAAGATTCCTCTTGCATTGGAGAAGTACATTCCTCTGCTGGTGTGCTGGAAGATCAGTTAGAGTTGGGAGGGCATTCTTTCTGGTTACCCTTTACTACTCTTCTGGCTTCACAACATGAACTGGGATGTGGGTTTCGGGTGTTGTTGCCAGGGAGGCAGTTTGTCTTGCTACATAGGGAACAATGCAAGCTTTTATTAAATGCTTTAAAAGAAAAACATACATTTAAACATTTTACATAAAAATGATCAAATGAATCTGTGTATAATTTCCTCTTTGATATGTGTGTGTACATGCCTGCCTGCCTGCACACAGGCCCAAGTATCCTCTAAACTTTTTCAAAGAGAATAACTCTTGCTTGACAGTTTCTCAGAGGCTGTCAATTGTCCTTGGTGAAGAAGTATCATTTTGAGGTATTAGCTCTCAGGCCCTGATGTTCATAGAATATCAGGGTTGGAAGGGACCTCGGGAGGTCATCTAGTCCAACCCGCTGCTCAAAGCAGGACTAATCCCCAGACAGATTTTTGCCCCAGAACCCTAAATGGCCCCCTTAAGGATTTAACTCACAACTCTGGGTTTTGCAGGCCAATCTGCAAACCACTGAACTATCCCTCCCCCCTAAAATAATGTCAAGGAGGGTACTGAAGAGCTGCCTGTTGAAGTTCTTGGGGGATACCCCAGGGGGAAATGATCACCTCTACATCTGACCAGGGACCTGAACCCTGGACCCTCAGATTAAAATGATGCTCTACCACCTGAGCTAGCCAGGTTCACGAAGTTTCATGCTGTCTCCTCTCAAAACAGGATAAACACACGGTTACAGAGAGCTTAAGCTTTTGGGGTATGTCTGCACTGCAGTAAAAGATCCCTGGCACAGCTGCAGCTGGCCCTGGTCAGCTGACTTGGGGTTTGTGGGGCTCAGGCTGCAGGACTAAAAGTTGCTCGGTAGACTTTGGGCTCAGGCTCTGTGACCACCCACCTCACAGGGTCCCTAAGCTCATGTACAGTGCCTAGCACAACCATGGGGTCCTGGTGTGCAGTACATAGAATTAACAGGGGAGGGATAAAAAGTGCAGTAAATGCTGCTTTTTCTCCTGCCTGGGTGGCAGTTCAGTTGTTGGAAAGCCAAAAACAAAATACATGGCCCAAGACTCTGTCAGACACCCCAAGATCTGGCTTTACTCCTCTGCTCTGAGAAATGCTTGGCTGAGCTACATTTAATTTCCTCTGGCCAATCTGGGGGAGACAAATCTTTTTCACTGAGATTGGACCACCCAGGACAACTTTTTGCTTGGAGAACTGACCCCAAAGCCTTGCAAGGTTAGAGCTGTGCTGGCCAAAAGACAAGATGGGGGAAGAAGGAACTAGACAGAGGGTGCAATGTGTCATGCTGGGAGGAGATGACAAGAACCTTTGTACAGGGCATCACCATGGCGCTGGTGATGGCATTGGCCTGCCTTTCCTTGTCTGAGCCCATCATATCCATTTCAAGGTCAGCAAGAAAGGCTACAGGTAAAGCCCCAGGTCCCAGCATGGATGGCCATAGCAATGACCACAGTGAAGACATGCCCAGAAGGGTTAGGAAGCTGGACTTACCTAAATGACCCAAAGCACATTCCCTTGTCTTGCAACGATTTGCCTGTTAGCACGCTTGAGTAGCCTTATGAGCTGCCTGAGCCCCGTAGTCAGTGGGTCTTTTAATTCAAACTCCCTTTGCATCACATCATTTCTTTGTCTCCCTTCTGGGCGTCCTTTCAACAAGGATTTTAACATCTCAGCTATCCAGCTTGTCACACTGACTTGCTTGCCACTTTTCACCCACTTTGAGATTTCAGCTCAGAGGAGGGCTCAGCACAACAGGGTTTTAGGGATCTCCTGTTACCCATTGGGGCACCTTTCCGACATTCTACTGTGTGTGTGCCTTGTGTCAAGCAGAAACAAGGCTGTGTGTCTGTAGTGGGAACGAGCCCTCTGCAGAAGCACTGTTCATTAGACTGAGCGCCGTCTCACTGTCTTAATGGAGACTCCCAGTACAGACTCCACCGGATCAATAATTTGATTTGCAGATTGGTCCAGCACATCACAGTAACTTCAACATCCAGGGAGCAGCTTCTTCAAATGAAGATAGGGCTTTTGTTTGAAGAGCTTCCTGTCTTGCTTGTGCTGCAGAAGTCACGGCTGTGCCAAACCTCTGCTCCTGCTGGTAATGAAATGGATGGAAATATACCTTGCAGTAGAAAAAGGGGGGGAAAGATTTTTTTTTAAATCATCATTTTGAAGGCTACAGCTTCAGTAAAATTAATAATCTTCTTAAGACTGGACTCTGAAGACTCACCCTATTCTCCAAAGGGAAGACACTGGATACAAATGCAGGACTACCCAGAGTAGGCAGCAGATGGTGCTGTAGGAGCAGCAGATAAACCTAACTAGCCATTGACTATTTCCAGTCAAATGTAATTGAATGAAAAATGCCAGTGAGTCACAGGGAAAGTGGTTTCTCTATCAAATATCCTGGTATATCATTACTGATACAGTCTGTAACCTTTGGACTTTTCTATGGAAGGGTGGCTCTGGTAGGCGCTGTTAAAGAGCATCTGTTAGCTGTCTGCTATCAGCATATGCTGCACAACCTGGCTACTGGAGTTAATTTTTTCTACCAGGAACTAAAGCAAATCTGGTGTCTGATTTCCCAGATGAGAACAGTATTTGGGTGTGACTATCATCAGCTTGCATTTGGACTGTTAGTTTCAGATCTCTAGCCTGCTTTTATAGGCCCTCCTGGCCAATGAATTTCTGATGTTTGAGCTACAGTGTCTTGAGGGTTTGAATGATAGTGAACATCCAGGTCTACTATAGTTAAGGTTTAGACCAGCTTTCTGCTTAAAGCTTGACTCTTCCAACTGCTCTAAAATCAGCACGGGTTTTACTTGGCTAGATAAAGGATTCAGAAACAGTCTACCCGGACATTTTTTCTTTGGAGGTGAAGTTTAAATCCAGTCATGTTACCGAAATGTCGGGTCTGCCTAGCTGAGAGCCAATAACAGTCTGACAGAGATAAGGAAAAGATGCTTTATTCTGCAGAAAAAAGGAGAGCCTTGCACCTTGGTACAAAGCCTCTACTCCATACAAAAACCAAGAATCTTTTACACACACACACACACGCACACACACTTTGGTCGTGTTAGCATTTGATTGGTGGTTAGCAAACCCTGCACTTCTGCAATCTGCTCAGCAAAAAACAGCCTTGGACCAGCTTCAACTGCCTCAAGACTGATAAGAAAAGACCGTTCAAAAGTTCAGGCTACTGTGTCCATGAGGTGTCCAATTTCTCCTAATGGTTGCCAGCTATTATAAAAGGCTACTAGCTGTTAGGGTGGGCTGCTAACTGTCACAATCCCCCCTTCGGGCCTGACAATCCAAATTGTCAGGCCCGTAGCGCAATTTGCGATCAAGCTGGAGGGAGAAATATTGTGTTCTCCTACGGATGGTAGAGCCCTTAGTAACAGCACTACACAAACATTTTGCACATTGCAACGTTACCCAAACACATAGAAAGAAAAGAAAGAAAATAATCTATTTGACAATTGTACAGAAAAGGCCAGTAAACCATGACCCAAGGTCTGGGAGGAGGTCCTCAAAATTAAGGGCATGATCAAGAGATACAGAGTGGAAAACAACAGCTGCATTTTGTTTATACATAGGTGATCCTGATATCTTGTTTTTCTCACTTCTGAGAGACACCAGTCTATCTACACATTATCTACACAAGGTCAAAACAACTTCTCACACAGTTCTTTTCTGCTTGCCTCACACAATCCTTGCTTCTACAAATCTCGCGTTATTAGGGTGACAGCTAGCCTAACTCTGGCTAACAGAGGCTGTCATGCATTAAGATCCCCTACAAATCCCTGTCAGTTCTTTCTGTATTTCCACACTCCCCCCTTTTGTACTTCTAGTACAACAAATATTTTTAAACCTCTATTTGCATTAAGCCATGGATTTCAGATTCTACATTAGATGTTTCAACCTTAGGGGTTTTGATTGGATGTAATGACAATGCATGATTAGCATGGACATGAAAGGTATTACTTTTAGTACATCCTTTACTACTACTACTACAACAACATAATCCTAAGCTAACTAATAGCAATATAAGCAATAACATTTCCATAGCAATAATATGATGGGGTTGTTGTACAGTTTTATTCACAAAGTGCAATACATCATACTTAGTACATAAAGAAACATTCTATAAGCTGTATGAAAGGCATACTTTTCAACTCGATATATATTTTGAAGCATGTGAATTTGCCTTTGTATTTTTGAGATTCTTTGAACCTCTGGTAACAATGAAAGCAAATTTTGAAATCGATCAGGTACTAAACTGGTCCAATTAAAGGGTATCTGGAAACTAAGGGCTACTTGCAAAATGTTACCTGCAGGCCAGTAAACAATATGATTGCCTGCAGTGGTAATGAGATTAAAATGTATATCTTGCAGTGTGGTGGTTTTAACATACACACAGCTATCATTAGCTTGAAAAAGTAAGTGTCCTGTCAGGATAGTTCCTTGTCCTCTACCCTCCTAGCAAACGTTATCATGAACAGTGACAACTTCCCCTGGCTTCAGTTTATGGATACACTGACGCTGTAGGGGTTCTAACAGCCAAATGTCCATTGACTCTCTATTCCTATCCAAAACATCAGGTGTTATTCTAGGGGCACTGACTATGAATCAGTTACGTATACCAGGTGGTCCAATTTCCCAGATGTCTCAGTGAATAATCCAGTCCCACAAGCATCCTCCCCATGAACCCGTCAGGATTCGGTATGTGGGAGCCCACACCCCATTAACCGGTCCAAATGCTTGGAAGGAGCACTGTGAACGTCCACACTTCCACTTAGAAAGTGTCCAAGTATGTCTCCATGACCACAGATCAGATGGTACTCCTGGTGTGTCTGTAAGGGCAGTGGGCCAAGTCTGGTGCTCAAGATCACTGAATGGCCATCAGCTGGTCATTCAGGAAATCCTGAATTTCCAAACATACTAGATCCCACTGCAATGCCTTCCCAGCCTCAGTGATATTCAATACCATCTCTGTCAGTAACTTCTGGGTCACAGAACTAAGGGTGGAAATGACATGTAACTCACCAACTCCAGCCTGTACTTGGGTGTATTACAGGGGTAATAGTGTAATGGAGGAGATGGCAGGGGCAGTGGCAACAAGGTGCCTTTGGTACTTGTCATTTAAAATCCAATTAGGGAGAGCAATACATGCTGAAGGATTTATCCAGAACACAGGACGCAGCCTGTAGAATAAACCCCAAAATCCAATCAATACCACATTCTCAAGCATGGGTCCCACATATTTCTTCCTCCCAGTGTATAATTCTTTGTTTCTTCACCAGGGTCAGTTCTTAATATCCTTTCTAGTCAGGAATTCCTGGACTTTGGCAATTTCAGTGGAGTGAGTGTTCCTTCTTCTTTTTCCCGAAACAGTCATGGTTCAGCATCCTACAGGGGAGAGGTTACCAGCACACCACCCTGTAATGGTTTTGAATCTTCTAGAAAAATCCAGAAGCACAGTAGATCTGTCAGTGGACAAGGGAGAGGTTACTAGCACTTCACCTTGTGCTTTTTCCCTGCTGTCCAGAAGGCACAGCAGAGCTAGAAGGAGGAATAGGCTAATCATCAGTAGGAGAATCCTCCCGAAGTGGAGAGGTCTTTTTGCAGTGAGAATCATGGGTCCAAGCAGTCAGTCTTTGGCACTTCACAGCGGTGTTGGTAGTCAGCAGGACTTAATAAGGGCCTTTCCAGCATGGAGCCAAAGCAGTCTTTTGTTGGTGGACCTTTACATAGATCCAGTCTCCTGGTTCCAAGGAGTGGCAGGGCTGCTAGGGTCTTTGGGTAGCGCTTCTTTACCTGTGAGAAAAGAAACCTAACACATTTCATTAGTGCCTGGCAGTGTATTGCAGATCTCATAGCTGCTTGGGCACATTCAAGCCCCCCCCCACCCCCCTTTTCTTGGTTGTCAACCAAATCTTAGCTGTGAGCAGTGTCCTTGAATGGGGCCTGTGTCTTATCTTTAGACAGAACATGCTAGCTATTTTTTCCAGTTAATTCATTCTGTTCTTTTTCCTTCTCCCGTTCTTGGCTTCTTTTAACCTATAAAGGAAACTTCCACTCTTCACTCATACTTCCACTTCTCCCAACAATGAATACATAAAACATTGCCATTATACAGTATATTAGTCTTATTATTCAGTGTATGCCACATATACCCTTGCAGTAAAATAACTTTATTACAGAGCTTTGGAGCAACAAGCCAGGACTAGCATGCCCACTTCGAGGAGTTCACTCAATACAACCTCTGGAGTCCCATAGCTTCCCACCATCCCCAGCCCTCTGGCTAGAAATCTGAGGTAGCCAGACGATCCCATGTACAGTATGGGGCGTGGGTTAACTTTTCATGTCCTTGCTTCTAAAGACTGTTGGTATGCAAATTTTAATAACAATTTTCAATTAAAAGATTTGGCCAATGAAGTTTCTTTTCTTACTTAAGGAAATGTATTAGACTTTAGTATATCACATTTTCCTGATTTATCCAAACACTTTGCATTCCAAGTTGATTAAAACAAGTATCTGCATTTTAATGTAACCCTTCTGTTTGATTTTAAATTAGACTATCCTATAAAAATATTAAAACACAACAATTCTGGCCACGAGACAAACACCACAAGACAGAACATAGAACACAAAACACAATTCCTATTGTGCCAATAAATGCATGGTACGTTGAATGCTGTTCAGCTGGCATCAGTTTTCTCTGATTATCTGAAAGACAAAAAACAGAGGTCTACCCTTCTTCGGCTTGACAGTAACAGTGGAGAGGGCAGCTCCAGAGTCCAGAAGACAAGAATAAATGGTTCCTCTTTGACATTCCTTTCTGAACACCGGGTAAAGGCCATTTATTTAGCATATAATCCAAAGGGCTATCCTTAGAGGGTTTTCTCTGAGACCCACTCATCTGTCTTCTGACACTCAAACAGAGAATTAAACAGAGAGCAGAGGGAATTATGGTCTAATCCAGGATTTTCTACTTCTATTACACTGACCGCTACAGGGGATGGGACAGAGGGATCTCAATTTGACCTCAGAGCTTCATCGCACGCTATGGCTTCCACCCTGAGGAATTACAAAAGAGAGGCTCAGTTCCACCCACACACTAATACCCAAATGTACAAAGCAAAAAAAAGTTAATTGGTTAACCAGGACAGAACAGAACCAAAACCAGATAGCATTTCCTTATCCTATTAGGGCTCACCTTATCGGAGCACAAACCCCAGGGGCCATGGTGAAGTGAGGAAGAGGGGCTAAACACCCCGGTGGCGCCGCTCCTAGTTCGCCGCAGCCGATGTCTGAGCCGATGTCTGAGCTAGAAAAGTCCCGTCTGGGGTTGCCAGAAACTGTTACCGAAATGTCGGGTCTGCCTAGCTGAGAGCCAATAACAGCCTGACAGGGATAAGGAAAAGATGCTTTATTCTACAGAAAAAAGGAGAGCCTTGCACCTTGGTACAAAGCCTCTACTCCATACAAAAACCAAGAATCTTTTACACACACACACGCGCGCATGCGCACGCACACACACACATTCACAGACTTTGGGCGTGTTAGCATTTGATTGGTGGTTAGCAAACCCTGCACTTCTGCAATCTGCTTAGCAAAAACCAGCCTTGGACCAGCTTCAACTGCCTCAAGACTGGTAAGGAAAGACCGTTCAAAAGTTCAGGCTACTGTGTCTGTGAGGTGTCCAATTTCTCCTAATGGTTGCCAGCTATTATAAGGCTACTAGCTGTTAGGGTGGGCTGCTAACTGTCACAGTCATAGATTCTAGATTTAAAGGACAGCAGGCACCACTGCCATCATCTGGTCTGACCTCCTCGTGCCATTAAAGCTGGTTAAAGATCTAAAATTAATATTAATAAGCTATTCCATTTTCAGTACAAAATCCAGAATTGTGGTTCCCTCTAAACCAGTCTCTCTCAACATTTCCAAAGTACTGTCCCCTTCAGGAGTCTGATTTGTGATGTGTACCCCTAGGTTACACCTCATTTAAAGACTACTTGATTACAAAAATCAGACATAAAAATACAAAACTGTCACATCATACTATCTTTTAGGTTCTCATTTTTACCATATAATTATAAATCAATTGGAATATAAATATTGTACTTACATTTCAGTGTATAAGATATAGAGCAGTATCAACAAGTCCCTGTATGAAATTTTAGTTTGTACTGACTTCACTGGTGCTTTTCACTTTAGCCTGTTGCAAAACTAGGCAACTATCTAGGTAAGTTGAGGTACCCCCAGAAAGACTTCTGCATACCCCCAGGAGTACACATACCCCTGATTGAGAACCACTGCTCTAAACCATCACTGGAGTCCATCTTCTCCGTCAGACCAAGGAAACTGAAGGAATTCGAAAAATACTGACAATGTTTGTTTTGAGTTTGCCCTCTCTCATTAGATGGACAGTGGAGGCAACATAAACCAAGTTCAGAAAGGCCCAAATGATAGAAAGCTTGCTCCTCATTTCTTTATTTACTGAAACACATTTTCGCTACACCCAGCACGAGTTTGATTTCAGAGACAGTAAAATAAAATTAGTAGCAATGCAGCGTTCCCATGAGAATCAGGGCCCCATTGTGCTAGGCAGTTTGGAGATCTGGGTAGATAGATGCCAAGCTGAAGTGCTTAATAAACCAGTTCTTCCTAGGTGATGTGCTCTAAAACTTTCAAAATACATTCCCATACCAGGAGGTCTCTCTTAATTCCAGTGCCATCCATCCATAATATTGCACACGTAACAAGAATATGCTGAAATTTCAGCTTCTGGTACTTATTTCCCTGCAAATCAGTTTCTAGTTCTTGTTTGAAAAAAACATCCATTGCAGGAGCCCTAGTCTCAGACTAGGACCCCACTGGTCATTCACAGTCTACCTTGGCTTGGACTGTTAACCTGAGTAGACAAGACAAAGGGGTACAGAAAGGTGAAATAACTTGCACAAACACACATAGCAGAAGTGACAAGCTGGAAGTCATATGACTCCCCTTTCATTGCCCTACTCACTAGACCCCATTGTGCTAGGTGCTGCACAAACACAGAACAAAAAGAAGACATTCTCTCCCTTGTACCTTAATGCTAATAATCTTTCTTTGAGTAGACAATGGATTCTCAAGCAAGGATTAGAGTAGCTCCAGTTTCCTGAATCAGCATTCCCATTATCCTCTCAACACCCTGAGGTGAGGGCTAATTAGTCTCAGAAAGACAAGCATTCCTCCACTATGTCACAGCTCATCTGCCTGGAAACATGCAGCACTGCATCTTTTAATCGTAATTTCAAGAGGAGCAATTGTGATCTGATCTACTCTTAAAAATTAGATCAACCTTGTTACATTGTTCAGGGCTGGGAAAAATTTCACACCCTGGGCACTGTAGTTAAATCGATCTAATCCCCTGTGTAGATGCAGATGTGTCAGTGGAAGAAATCTTCCATCAAACTAGCTACCACCTCTTGCAGAGGGGGATTAATTTATGTACATTGACACTACAGCAGTTTTGCTGCAAAGCTAATCCAGTCCCCTGCACTGAAGCAAGGCTAAGTATTATCTAGACCATCCCTGACAGGTGTTTGTCCAACCTATCCTTAAAACCCCCCAGTGATGGAGATTCCACAACCTCCCTAGTAATTTATTCCAGTGCTTAGCTACCCTGACAGTTAGGAAGTTTTTCCTAATGTCCAACCTAAACTGTCCTTTGTGCAATTTAATCCCATTACTTCTTGCCCATCCTCAGTGGATAAGAACACTTTGTCACCCTCCTCTTTATAACAATCTTTTATATATTTGAAGATAGGAGGTGGGAAACATAACACCTCCCCTCTCCTCCCCTCCCCCCTTCATCTTCTCCAGATTAAACCCAGGTTTTTCAATCTTTCCTCCGAGGTTATGTTTTCTCCAGCAGAAGCCTTATCAGTGCAGAGTAGAGTGGAAGAATTGCTTCCTGTCTTGCTTGTACTCCTCCTAATAAAGCCCAGAATTATGATTTTTTTCCCATGTTTTTACACTGTTGACTCATATTTAGTTTGTGATCCACTCTAACCTCCAGATCTGTTTCCGCAATACTCCTTCCTAGCTAGTCATTTCCCACGTTGTATTTGTGCAATTGACTTGCTTGCCAAAGGATCTTACCTACCAACTCTCTTGAGTTTGTAAATCTGCCTTCTTGAGGTCCATTGTCTTTATTTTGCTGTTTTCCCTCCTACCATTCCTTAGAATCATGAACTCATCATTTTATGATCACTTTCACTGCCTTCCACTTTCAAATTCTCAACCAGTTCTTCTCTATTTGTCGGAATCAAATCTAGAACCGCCTCTTCCCTACTTGCTTTCTCCACCTTCTGTAATAAAAAACAAACTTTTTGGATAATCTGTGCCCTGCTGTATTACTTTCCCAACAGATATTGGGGTAGTTGAAGTCCCCCATCATCACCAAGTCTGGTGCTTTGGATGATTTTGTTAGTTTAATAAAAGCCTCATCCACCTCTCCTTCCTGGTTAGGTGGTCTATAGCAGACCCTTATAATATCAGGGTTAGAAGGGATCTCAGGAGGTCGTCTTGTCCAACTCCCTGCTCAAAGCAGGACCAAATCCCCAACTGGCTCCCTCAAGGACTGAACTCACAACCCTAGGTTTAGCAGGCCAATGCTCAAACCACTGAGCTATCCCTCCCCCTCCCTGAATGATACCACACTTGTTTTTTACCCCCTTTTATCATGCCTCAGTGACTCTTAATAGGTCTGCCTCCCACTTCTGTCTCAGCCTCACTGCAAGTGCCTTGTATATCTTTATATACCCTTTTCCCCCTGCCTGTCCTTCCTCAACAAGCTGTACCCTTCTAAACCAATATTCTAGTCATGTGAATTATGCCAGCAAATCTCTGTGATACCAACTTCGTCATAATTGTGATTATTCACCAGTATTTCTAGTTCTTCCTGTTTAATCCCCTTACCTCTTGCATTAGTATACAGACCTTTAAGATGTTCATTGGATTTCCCCTCTAGACTCTCCTTTGTTCCAGCTTTGATTGCCCATGTTCCTCCCAGATTCCAACCCTACACTCAGGTCTCCATTTTACAGACTCATCTGTGGGCTTTTGTCTGCTGCCCCACTAGATTAGCAGGTCTGCATCCAAATATACTATTCCCTTTCCTTGATAGGTGGACTCCATCTTTGTTCAGCAGTCCTTCTCCAAACAGTATCTTGTGGTCAAGAAAGCCAGTCATCCTGGCAACACCATCTGGGTGGTCACCATCAGGATGTTAATGTCTGTGCCTGGGCCCTTCCCCTTGACCAAAAGGATCAATGAGAACACCATCTGTGCCCCCAATCTCCTTCACCCCTATGTAAATATCAGACACAAAACAATCATTACAACATCTCTAAATAAGTTAGGAAAGTTTATTTACTGAATAGCTGGCCAATTGTGAGTATTTCATGGGTCTCCCAATCTTTGGTTCGTGATTTAGGTGAAGAGCTGGATCATTTGCAATGGGTGTCATTGGCGAAGGAAAAGAGCATACGTTATTTCTAGTTCTAGCCCAATCCCACAGAGAAGCCTTTGCTAAAGGATGTGTGTACATTTCTGGAGGGCGTGATTTTACATTAATCCATGGTAAACCAGCGTTGTGAAATACACTCTCCTACCTGTAAGACTAGACTGTGGAGATTTTTTAAAATCTCAGTGTCATTCTAGTCAAAGACTTTGCTTTATCTCTCAGTTATGTGATTTTAATCCCCAAAATGCAGTGACAATGATTAACAAGTTCCCTCTCTGGCTGTTTGCTGAGTGAAATGAAAATCTTAAATGACCCTCAGATCTGGGTACCCACAGCCAGGTTCTACTGTAGAACTGTAGGGCTACAGAGGGCTGCAAGAGTCACCTAGTCTAACCCCCAGTCAAGATGCAGGATGTGTTGTGTCTAAATCATCCAAGACAGATGGCGATCCAACCTCTTTTTGAAAACCTCCAGTGAAGAAGCTTCCATAACCTCCCAATGCAGTTTGTTCCATTGTCCTACTGTAAAAGAAGTAATGAAGAACACAAAAATCAAATATACCCGATGATATTCAAATAGCATTTTATTTAAAACACTGGAGGAGAATGAAGAATCAATGAGTGATGCTTGCCAATGTACTCAGAGCCTGTGTTATGCAACATTTGTCACTACTGGAGTAAGGTGCTGCCTTTAGGACTGCGCTCTCCGCTCAATATTACTGCTTTGACTTTGTAACCATCAGAGCTAGCGACTTATTTTCTAATGTTCAAAATATAACTTTCAGTAGAGAGCTATACATAACCCTCCAAGATTTTCTATTACATCTCAGTCCTTTTGTCATGTCTGTCAAGTAACCATGACTTCCTTTTTGGTGCGAGAATGGGGATAGGTTGCCACCAATCACTTGACCTCAAGCAGTGCATCACTTTTGGTCCATTATCAGGACTGCTAACAAAACAATGTGTAGCTTCTCTGCATGTAATTAAAACAAATAAACGCCATGTCCTGAAATTGCTCACAAAAAACCAAGTCCACGATTGAAAAGCAAACTGGTTCATGAAGGTAGGCTGCAAAGAGTGGGTACAATCCGTGGTTCTTATCTTGCCATCAAAATTCTAGCCACTCTGTCATATAAATGCAGTTTGATGGAGAAATCTCACCACCTTCATGACAGTCATCAAAGACCTGTGGTAAAATGAAAGCAGATGTAAATAGACTTCCTCACAGTGGGAAGTAAAACACTGAAATGTTTGCTCCATGGAGGGGTAGAATGAACACAAGACTGGGATCCATGGGATCTAATCCCAACCCTGATAGAGATTATTATTTATATTACTCTAGCACCAGAGGCCCCACTCAGGATCAGGACCCCATTGACTGTCCTGGCCTTGGACAGTTTATAAGTTAGCGGACAAGACAAAGGGGTACCGATAGGTGAAATAACTTGCCCAAAAGGCATACAACAGAGGAAAAGTGCTGGGATTAGAACCTGTTTTATGACTCCCCATTCAGTTCCCTATCCATCAGGCAAGATCACAGTGCCATCGCAAAGAACAGGAATAATCAACAGCTAGGCTGGGGCTTTGATGTGCAAGAAATCGATACAAAAACTCCATTCACACATTATACCAATAAATGAGTTGGCTGAGGGTAAAGATATTAAAAATGAGAGAGGGGCCAGAAAGAAGTTAAATGGACATTGTCCGGTTAAAACTCTGGTTTGAAAACATTTCCTACTCACGTTTTCAACGCCTTCGATTATTACAGCTAGAGTTTTAGAAGCATTTACTGTTTATTTCTGCCTTTTTAGATTCTCATTTTGGACAGTGAAAGTAAACCAGGTAGTGTCACTTTTTGGTTCCCATGCATTATAACAACGCAACAATGTTTGGGTTGTCTCTCAGCCGAGGCATGAGCTTCCCATTGGAATTAGAAACAAACAAAACAAAAAATTATTAAAAACAGTTTCTACTGGTCTTAGATCTCCAAGACATTTGTGTATAAAAACTACATTTTGGAGCACATTTGACTTGACAGTGTCCTTTAACCATGCAATCAAGGGATGAGATGCAATGTGTAAACAGGAAACATCATAGGCTAAATGAAAGTATCAGTCTTTTATTTACTCCATAGCCAAGGTATGTGTGACCTCTGCTGCCTTTTTTAAGTCAATGGGACTACTCCTGTGTGTAACGTTAAGCACATGACTAAGTGTTTGCTGGACCTGGGTCTACATTTGTAAGTATTTCTTCCTCCATGTACATAGTAAGTAACTTACTGGGCAGAGTCCACAGGGTGTTCGGATTAACCCAGTGGGTTGGATGATAGGATTGACAGCTCTGTACAATTTCATGTGCCCATCCACACTGCCAACTGTCCCTTCTTTTGCGGCAATGATGGTCATCTCCACCTTTCCATCATATATTAGTGTGTTTAAAATAGTTTCGATATCCTCCATTGACAATTCGACCTAAAGGCAATTTTGTAAAACAATAAAAAATATTGGTAACAACTAGAAAAAAGTGTAGCAATAACACCCACAGAAAGGAAAATAAACTCTTATTTATTAATGATGACATTCATCCATCATTGCTAGGACTTTAGAGGTCTGGTGTAGCCTTGATACAGGCACGTAATTCACTGAATCACTGCAGTTATGCAGAAAAGAGGAGAGCAAAGAGAGATTTTTACTGTTTTTCTTACAGTTCTTTTAAAATAATGCTGGGCCTTCAGACAGATTTTCCAAGTGGGATTTCCCCATAATCCTCAAGTGGCTGCAATAATTCAGATACAATCCAATAATCCTATGGTGATTTAGGAAATCTAAGTAGAGTTTATTAAGTCCATTTGAGATTATGAACTATGGTCAATCATAATGTTTAACCCTTATGATTATCATTACGATGTTCTTGCCTCTAAGGAAACAGAGAGGAGTGCCAAGTGTCTATTTCTGAATAGGATGGCCTTTAGAGACCAAAGCCTGAACATAATCTTGCCCAGACAGAACGGGATGGCTGTCTCCTCAGGGAAACAACTTTTCTCATTTGTCTGCATACAGTTAAGGTTTTAAGGAGTGGAAAATCCCCAAAAAGAGGACAAAGAAGTAACAGGGCAGAAGCTTAAAAACACAAAGGATAAGAAGTTGGAGGAGGACTTAGAGGAAGACAGAGGAATAAAGGGCCAGGTGTCATGAGCTACAGGGAATCTTGTTGACTGTCAGATCAGCTGGAGCTGAAGGACACTGATTGAAGGGGAGAGAAAGACACACACATCATGATTTGGAGAAGCCTTGAGCTGGAGGATTGCAATTCAACAGAGAGGACATGGATCCTGAAGAGACACTGATCCAAATCCCATAGAACTCTCGAGAGTGGTGAGGAAACTGAGGCAGGGAATGGCACACAGGCATTTGTTGTTATTATGGCTCTGTATATTCCATGCTATCTAAAGCAGAGCGATATTTTTAGAAGTCCTTTTACAAAGTCTGTGTCTAGTCATTTCAACAATCATGCGTCCCTGAAGGTGACAACTGTAAATCAGAGTGTTCACAAGGCGAAAGCTCTGGGAATGGGCATGCTAATGCTACTGAGATATCTTGGGGGTCAGCACCAGTCCTAGGGCCAGGACAGCAGGAACATAGGGTCCCACTTCCAGAAAAAACACCAGAGTCTGCACCCAGGAAGGGTGCCATAGAGGCCACAGCCAGAGAGAGCGGCTAAACCAGAGCCTACCCAGTGAGCAACGGGAGTTTTCGAGCACATGGCTCCAGCTGAGTCCAAACACAGGCTGGTGAGTGTCCAGCAGGGGGAGCTTCCCCAGGGCTGTGATAGATCTTTACTTAACAGGAAACCTATGGCTGTTTTCTTGCTTTTAGATATTATGGTGGGGGGTTTTGAAGACAGCAAGGAATTTGTTATGTAGCTCCCATTAAAATTGTGTGGCTAAATTCCTAGCTGTCTTCAAGAATCTCGGTTTATATTCATAGGGAAATTCCAACAGAGCAATTATAAAATTCACTGTAGCTGGGATTGCCAAAAGAAAATGGGTCCCAATTTGCATTGACTGGGCATTAGATGCCTAACTCCCTTAGGCGCCTTTGGAAATCCCAGCCTATATCAGCTCTGGAATGTAATGCAGCACAAATTGCCTACTCCATACACACTGCAATATAAGAGACCAATATGCAAACGTGGATGCATTGAGCCAGACACCAAAACTAGGACTTAAGGTCCAATTCTGAATGTTAGTCATTCAGCAGCAATTTGAAAGGTGGTAAGTTAAACGCCATTCTGACCTTACTGATGCCCAGCTCGCAAATGTATTTCCACACCTCATGGGATGATGCAAATGAACTGTTTCTCTGTATCATAGGGTTCTGTTTGCTGTCATGAGCTGCTTCTGCCTGGGGAAAGATGGAAGGTAGAGTGTGACATACGCAGTCAGTGCTCCCTGTGAAGAAAACGTCTCTAGGTATACAATAGGCTGCTTTTAAACCACTGCAGAGGCAATTTTCAGAAAGACAATCTCTGCCATGTTTTAAGCCAGGGGTGGGAATCTGTCCCCCTGCTTAATTTCATCTGGACTATGGGGGAAAACGAAGGTTGCCAGGCCATTAAAAGTCCAGTCAGCAGCACAGCAGGGCTAAGGCTGTCCCTGCTTGTCCTGGCTCCACGCAGCTCCTGGAAGTGATCGGCATATCCCTGCAGCCCCTGGCCAATGGGAGCTGCGGGGTTGGTGCCTGCAACGCACACTGCACAGAGCCACCTGGCTGCGCCTCCGCCTAGGGGCCGCACACACCAGCCGCTTCCAGCAGAGCCAGGACAGGGAGCCTCCTTTTAGGCTTCCTGCACCGCCAACTGGGAGCTGCCTGAAGTAAGTGCCATTTGGCTAAAGCCCACAACCCAAATTCCTGCCCCAGCCCTGAGCCTGGTCCCACACTCCAAACCACCTGTCACCATCCCACAGCCCCCTCCCACACCCTGAACCCCTCATTTTTGGTCCCACCCCAGAGCCTGCACCTCTAACTGGAGTCCTCACCCCGACCTCCACTCCAACACCCTGCCCCAGCCCAGTGAAAATGAGTGAGGGTCGGGGAGAGTGAGCCACTGGGGGAGGGGGGCTGGAGTGAGAGTGGGGTGGGGCCTCAGAAAAGGAGGGGTGTTCAGTTTTGTGCAATTAGAAAGTTGGCAACCCTAGGGAAAGCCCCAAGCCTCCGCAGCCCCCTTCCCCCAGGACTGCGTGTGGCCCAAAACTGATTTTTTCTGTGAGTCAATGGCCCCGACAGAAAAAAGTTTTAAGCAGATGATTGTCAACAAATGGAATAATCCTAGATACATATTGCACAATGAATAGTAAGTGGCAAACTACAAGTTAACACTATATACAGTAACATGAAACAGTACATTGACCTGAGGAGTTAGAATGTAGGAACCATCATTCTGAGTTTCCTGACTACGGAAAAACCGCAGCCATAGCTAGCGGCCTGTAATGTATATTTTGGAGGGAAAGGGAAATTAACACGATTGGACTAGGACTCAGAGAATGGAGGTTGAGCTTTCCCTGGAGAATGAATGGGGAGTACCACTTTCCAGGCACAGTTCACAATAATCAGGGCTGACAACTTTTTTTGCACAACTGAGGCAGTATGGGAAAGTTCACCTTTGCTAATTTGTTGTTTGAGATATGAATCTGGGGGAATGATGCTTTTTTTCTTTTAAAAGGTACAAATTATGGGTTTATTAAAGTGAATGATCCATTGCATACATTTGCAGTAGCAATTAAATTAGAAAATTAGAAAAATGCCAATGAAGAATTATGGTCCAGCAATTACATAACAAAGTCCACCTATTTTTATATTAACAACTTTATACAAACTTTTCTTCCACCAGTTTAAGGAAAAGCAATTACTTGTAAAAACAATCAAAGATGGGTTAATCTGTAGCAATCCCTCACCTTAGTCTGTAAGAATTTACAACACTGTTGGTTTAACACCTCCACAAATTCAGATTCAAAGTCTTGGTCGCTGTACCAGGCCCCTCCAGTCACAGACCGGTCAGGCTGCAGATTATATAACATATACACCTTCTTCTTTGAGGCCTATTGAACAATACACACATTTTTTTTAATAGCTGAAAATCTTCCATGAAAGGAAAATTTCATTTAAACAAGCATACAAGCAATCCACGCAGTGCCATGTGCCCTGAAACATGGGAAGTGCATAGCTGCATCAAACCATTATTAGCACTATCTGCACTCCAAGAATACCTGGGTTAAAAAGGAGGTAGTACTTATGGATTCTGACTCTCAAACTTGTTTTATGGAGCAGGGTTGGAAAATGTAAACAAAATTACACATCAAAGATAAAGGGCTTTAAAGAAAATGGGACAGATTCACGCTAGGGTGTGAACTGCTACAGCTTCATTTCAATGAAGTTGCAAAAGGTCTAAATTTATCCCGTTATCTGATGTCTTTCCGAGTTTCGAGCCTGATTTTGACCCTCCTTCAGGTCAGAATGCGGTTCAGCAACACTTGTTCAGCTACCCCTCCTATAATAGCATGACGATTAAACATGACTGATGACCTAATCTAAAGGGGATGAGAAACGGCTTTAAAAATTATTTAATACAGAACTAGCACTAGACATAGCCAGAAGCAGCAGTTGTGGCCCGCTATAAACATTTCCCAGTTAAATCAACTTCCATTTTAAAATCACTTCTGAGAGTTTACTCATTTTGTGGAAAGGACACTCGTGCTGCTTTTCGACTCACGGCAGCTACAACAGGACATTGTCTGAGATGAAATACAGAGTCAGGTAACTTTGACACATACAATACAGTGAGGCTATGAAACTTCAGAGGGTTGACTTTTCAAGTTATACAATGGCATGGTTAAATTGGAGAAGTTAATCTTAAGATTTTTAAACAAACATTTTTGTTTAGCTGTAAATTATAAGTCTTGCTCTGGTAATTTCAGAGCGATGTATTATGCTATAGGCAATAAGCAGTACTCAAGCTTTCGGTGAACATGAATTCAGCACTATGAAGAGGAAAAGGGTTTTATTACACTAAATACAAGTAAGACAGACAAGGTGGGTCAGGTAATATCTTTTACTGGACTAACTTCTGTTGCTGAGAGAGAGAGAGAAGCTTTCAAGCTACACAGAGCTGCTGCTTCAGTCACAGACCTGAAGAAGAGCTCCGTGTAGCTCAAAAGCACCCCTCTCTCACCAACAGAAGTTGGCCCAGTAAAAGATATTACCTAACCCACCATGGCTCTCTACTATCCTGGGACTGACACGGCTGCAGCAACACTGCACTAAAACACAACACTAATGAACACATTTTAATGTGAGCATTTCCAAAGCTTCATTAACAACTATGACAAGAGATGAAAAAATCTCAGAACATGCAGCAGCCGCAATAAAGCTCCTGGCTTCTGCAATAAATGAAGGATGAATACACTTCACAAAGCCATCTCATAAATGGTTAACATATTCCAAATCAAGTATTTATAAACTGGGTCAGATGCTTTTTCAACTGCATTGAAGCCATGTTGTTAGTATAGACTTTGATTCAGGAAAGCACTTAGGCATGTCTTTGAAGCCTGTCCTGATTAGGAATACTTTCCTGAATCACAGCTATCATCATCAGCAGGTTAAAAACTCTCCCCCACTTAAGAGAAATTATGTCCAAAGAAAATTTTGGCTGTGGGAGAATCTGGAAAGAGCAGAGCACAGAAGTTTTAGTGTGGCCTAAGCAGTGCACTGTGACAGCAGAAAAGATGATTGTTATAAAGGTTACTGTGATTCCTACTGTTTTGAATAAAATGATACCAGCAACTCTTTGCTAAAGTTATTGCACCTCTACTCTTCTCCAATATTTGCACTTAGGTAATTAAAATATTGCCTCAATTTTATAGAGGAGCAAATTGAGGTACAGGTCTGTCGCATCTTACGCTGGGGTTACGTTCCGTAGTCAGTGCGTAAAGCGAAAACTGCGTAAAGTCAAAATGACCCTTGAAAATCCCTTAAATTACTCATAAAGTACTATGTGGCAATGTACAGTACAGTATATAATAAAGACTACATATGCAAAACATAATTTTACAGTATTTTTAACAGAAAGAATAAAAAATGAAACAGTACAGTACTGTAAACCTGAACAGTCACCAGTCTTGTACTGTACACACTCACTAGTCTTCCTCTTCCCCTGACAACACTATTACTGAGTCGTCAGGGCTTGCTGTCAATCCAGGAGACGATGGGCCAGGCTTGGGTGACGGCGAGCGAGTCATAGATGAAGTGGTTGGCTCTGATTCAGTTCGAGAAGTTGATTGTGTAGCTCTGCTGCTGCTGGTTGTTTTTTCTTTAAAAGCCATGGTGATTGGCAACTGTCGCTGTTGTCTCTTGAGCTCCTCAAACATTTCTTGGTATGGTCTCAAATCATCCGTAATACGACGTGTGATTTTGAGGCTTTGTTCCACAGAGGGATCATATTCAGAAATCAAATCATTCCAGTGTTTCGCTGCTTGGAACACTTCAGAAAATTTATGAAGATTCCAAGTTGCTGGCTCTTCCTGTTCATCATCATCTTTGTTTTCTGTAGAAGATTTTATCAGTTCCTCTAACTCTTCGTTAGTCAGTGTTTCTCTATGGCCCTCAATTAATTCCTCAATTTCTTCCTCGAGGATGTCGACAAAGCCATCACCACCCACGTGCCTGGCCACCTGAACAATGAGTTGCACTTCTTTATCAGTGGTCGGGAAACCCTTAAAATCACTCACACAGTCTTCCTCTAGGTTTCACCAACATGCACTGACTGTTTCAGGCTTGATTGCATCCATTGCCTGTTTAATATAAGTGATGCAATCAGCAATGTTGAAGGACTTCCAACACTCCATCACATTAACATTGGGATCAGCATCCATAGCGGTAAGGATCGTGAGAATGTAAGCCTCGTGTACGTGGCCTTGAAACAGCTAATGACGCCTTGGTCGAGAGGTTGGAGGATGGAGGTGGTATTGGGGGGAGAAAGACTACTTCAACATCGTTATGTGCAAACCAGAGTGCCGCAGGGTGGCCAGGAGCATTGTCTACGATCAGCAACACTTTAAAGTCAAGTCCTTTTTCTTCAAGATACTGCCTGACCTCCGGAATGAAACACTTGTGGAACCAATCCAGAAATAATGATGCCGTCACCCAAGCCTTTTTATTTAATTGCCAGAACACAGGCAGGAGATTTTTGTTCTTGCCTTTTAGTGCACGGGGATTTGCAGCCCTGTAGAGCAAGCCCGGCTTTATTAAATGCCCAGCCGCATTGCCACAAAGCAACACAGTCACACGGTCTTTACCTGCTTTGAAGCCAGGGGCTTGTCTTTCTGATTTTGAAATGTAAGGGCGGGTGGGCATTTTTTTCCAGAAGAGCCCAGTCTTGTCAGCATTAAAAACTTGTTCTGGAAGATAGCCCCTCTCCTCTATGATTTTCTTTAATCGTTCGGTGTAGGCTTTTGCTGCGTCCTCATTGGCAGATGCAGCTTCACCAGTAGTCTGCACGTTTTTTGAGGTTGAAGCGTTTCCTAAAACGGTTAAGCCAACCATGGCTGGCTTTGAATTCCTTCTTATCAGAAGGCTCTCTCTCTTAGGTGGGAGCTTTGAACAGTGCATAGATGCTAAGAGCCTTTTCTCGCAACACGTTGCCATTGATAGGCACATGTTTACGGTTCATGTCTTCCAGCCATAAGTTTAATGCCTTTTCAGTCTTCACTAAAGTCTTATCACGCACTTGGCTCGTCACCTTAGCAGTTACTGGAGCACTTGAAGCCACGGCTTGATGAATTTCTGTCTCTCGAATCTTGATGGCACGGATGTTAGATTCGTTGCAGCCGTATTTACACGCCATGCTAGCGATGGACATACCATCTCTCAATAAGTCCAACACGGCCAGTTTTTCCTCCAGCATTGGAACACATCGCTGTTTCTTCGGTTGAGCACCAGATGAAGTAGGTGTCTTGCGTTTAGAGGCCATGTTATACAGTACGAAAAATACGTCCTGTCCTTTTAAACAGTACAGGCACAGCAGAATCTCACTGAGCACGTCGAGATGTGCACAGTATGAGAGGCACAGGGGGACTGAGTACTGTAGCGGGAATAGCAGATTCGCTTCTCCCATCTCACACTCACTCCGAGGCAGACACACGATTTAAACTTTTTTTTTTTGGCCAACCCTCCAGAGTTATTATAGGGGAGACCCTTATCACACGCCTAAAGACATGCTGTTGCTGTCAAGTACCCCCCCAAATATTTTAGTGGGAACAGCAGATTCACGTCTCAGGCTGGTGGAATTCGCCCTTTTTTTTTTCTTCTCCTTTTTTTCCCCCTCTTTCTCCCGACCGTGCAAAGCTGAAATCACACATGTTAAACGCGCGTAAGATGCGACAGACCTGTACAGAGATGTTAAGTGATCTTCCCAAGATCACAGAGTCAGTGATGTAGCTGGGAGAATAAACCAAGTTTCTTGACTGCCCGTCACCTGCTCTAACAAACATACTTTGCAATATATACATTATTTCAAGTATTTAAAACTACAGATTACTCACTGCCACAGACTTAACAGCTTTAATAAGTTTCTTGCTCTCCAAGTTTTTCAGTATCTTGTTGATCTCTGTTAAAGGTAGATTACTTTTGTATCTAATATCTCGGCTCCAAATACCTGTTTAAAATGAAAAAAAGGAAAGCTGAATTCAAATGAATATGAACAGAGCATTACAAGTCTCAGGCACATTACGTTTGTTCTTATGTTCAAGCCAAGGCCTGAGCTGTTCCTTTCCGAATCAGAATTCCCATTGCAGTGTTATTTGAACACTACCTAAATAGGATGCACTGTGTAGCGTATTATTCAAGCATCTCCCTACAGTTGTTATAACAAGAACTTGCCTGCTCTGAGAGCTCATATAGGTGAGTTCTATTTTGTCAATAGACTTGACCAAAAAATGGGGAAACCATTTTGTCTGAGGGGGCCCTTGGTTCTGGAACTCTCATCCCTTCACTCTTCAGTCTAACAGAAGACCAATTTGTTGGCCTTCATATTCTGCAAGGGTCATCTGTTTTCCTAGGCCCGCTCAGAGACTTGGGGTTATGAAATAGTCTGGCGGGAAGGATATTTTATAGGGAATCTGTACTTTCTAGTCACAGAAGGGGCTGGGAGAGGAATTGACTAAAGTCCTAATGTGGATACTGATACTTTACTTGTTTATTTTTAGTGATTAGTTAAGCATGTAATACCTCAACCAGATGCTTTGAAAATAACTAGAGTAAAGAAGCTATAGTAATGCTTTGTTTGTATATTACCATGTCTTTAATTCTTGAGTACTGAGAAATAATACATACCGTTTTCCCCAAATACATACTAAGCAACAGAGCTAGCACAGGTCATGAATAAAATTAAAACAGTCCTTGAATAAGTCACCTTTGTTGGCTGCATCCTCTATAATTTGATAGACCAGCTTCTCTTGATTGTCAGATCCCTTCATTTTACTGCAAAGGACAGATTAGAAAAGGGACAGGTGTTCATTATTGTGCATGTCCAGCAGGATAGAAGTAAATTAGATTTGTTTTAAACTGTGGAAAGCAAAAGTATCAAATGAATTCAATTACACAAAAAGAAAGCAGCTGCACTAGCTGGTTATTGCAGTTCCTTGTTATTACAGACAGCTTTTATCATTTTTTCCATGTCATGTCAAGTCAGCCATAGAAACTGTCAGCATTTTGTTGGTGCGCTACTCTGGTTTTCCCACCACTAGCATGACCACCAATTGTTCACCTACAACTGCAGTAGCTCAATCCTGAATGAAATCTTACCCAAAATAAGCAGCCCCTGGATGAAACATCTGGGAAGGTGCAGCAAAGTGCTCTCACCTCTGAAGTTTGCTTTCCCCACTGGTCTAAGAAAGCCTGATTCTGCTGAGCTCCAGGCCACAACATCTCTCTTTTGAAGCATTTGAGAGTGGATTAGATGTGAGCGCATTTGAGGGGGTGCAGTGAAGTGGGGAGGACTGTTAAATTTGGGGGATTTCCTTTCTTTGAAGCAAACAGAGTACATCTTTATTCAGTTTTGAAAAGGCACATTTTATGAACCAAATAAAAACACCATTTAGTATATAAGTAATATACTCAGGGTTGGATAATTGTTACAAATGTAGGGCCTGATCCTGCACTCTGCTCCATCTAGGCAGAACCCTGGACCCACAGAAGAGCCCCAATGACTTCAGTGGGACTCCACTTGAGCATACAGGTCTGCCTGCATGGATCAGATCACCTGATGGCGGACTTTACTACCCGCAATAGTGTTTCCAACACCACATAATCCCACTTCAATGCAACTATTCACAGTGGGAAGCATGACCTCCAACAGCATTTACAAGATGGGACCCCAAAGCAAGTAAATGTGCCATCTTGGAATGAATGGGTGAATAACACTTGAAGATTGCTACCATCACCACGACTGCACTGGGAGAGTGCATGACAACTGTCTCTTCAACAAAAGAAAGCTTACCCTGCATTTTGAGACTCTTTGATCCTGTAGAGAAGGCCAGTGTTGCTCCTGAGAAGGTCTAGCTGTCCCTGAAGGAGACAGACACAAATACTATCATAACAGCTTGACATTTACCTTTTAAACATTAAATCTCATTTAATCTTGCCTAAATAGAAGAAACAGACCAAAATACATTTTCATCATTTGGAAACACCAGGACATTTTAGATAGCTCTGCTCAGGAAACATTTTGTCCATTTATCATCCAGCTGCCAGAGAATATTGACATTGCTCCTGGCCTCTTCCTGCAACACATGTCATTAACTAAAATGTAGAAAACTACTTTCCTCTTCCAACACTGCACAAAGGATGTAAAGCTCCAACATGCACCTCTCTCAGCCTGCAGTTACATGTCCATTGAATCATTTTTTTAATTGCTCGTTTACATAGCCAACAGTAAGCTTGAAAGCACAAGTCAATGTAAAAAAATATTACTTAGGATCAGCTCAGATAAGATGGAGGTGATGTCATATGGTATGAGAAAGCATTTTAAACTGCAATAAAAATCGTGACAGTTCCTTCAGTTGCATTTACCCACCTACTGTCAGAATAATTCACAGTCTCAGGATGCTGCTAGATTCTCCTCCTTATCACTCCCAGGCTCCCATACAATACATTATTTCATCTTCAGCTGGCCAAGAGATGGTGACCATTCCCCTCAGATGCAGGCTTTGCCATGATTACCTATATCTGTTACCTCAAGGCAGGACAAGTGCAACATGGTCTAGCTTGGGCTAACTTTGAAGATCTACCTTTGCAGGTAGGGCAAACAGATGGAAGCATACTATACCAGTGTATCATATTCTACATTGCCTGCCAATTAATTTACAAGCAGAAACCCTAAATAGTCCAGGCTCCCAGTTATCTCAAAGAATGCTCTTCTCATATGCCACATAACTTTGTTCAGAGGAAACACTTGCTATTTATCCCAAGGGTGAAGCATGTGATATAAGTGCAGAGTATTCTCAGTGGTGGCCTCTTGCATCTGGAATTCAATTCTGACATATACATCTGTATCAGGACTCAGGCCTGGTCACTTTTAGAGCAAGATTCAAGATGCCTTGTTATTAAGGCTTTAATTATAACAGCAAGGCTTGGACTTTCCTGACGGTCTACTAAATTGTTAATCACCACTTCAATCCTCTCAGGGAAGCTGAGTTGGCTACTGGAGAGAAATGCATGAAACATGGTCACCATTTTGGGCAATATGTAGGTTGGTTCCACGCTCGCATATGAATAGCGCTCAGTTATATTGGTTACATGTGCCTTATAATAATAAATGCAACTAAAACTACAGTCAATCAAAAGATATGAGATAATCCCATACACTTTGACCTAAAAGCTGGAATCTAGCAAACACTGGGTAAAATCCTGGCCCCACTGTAATCAGTGACAAAACTTCCTTTGACTTCCATGAGGCCAAGATGTCATCCTCCCTCTAAAACCAGACACCAACACGATTCAATAACAGTAGATAAATCTATGGCTCTTTCAGGTTATCCCTATATTACAGAACAATACCAATGAGGTTTAAGACGCAGTGACAGTCCTTAACAGAAACACACTTGTATTGCTTGCTAGATCCCAGAAGATGAATACACAAGGCCCAACTCTGCAGCTGCTCTATTCTGGTAATGGCTGATGAAGTCCTCAGAGTTCATGCATACGAAAGGGCTGCGAGATTCCTCCAGCAGCGCAAAACTGGCTGCACTGATGGGGAGGTGACCCTACCACGGAGAGCAGCCTGTTGATAGCCATGGCCCGCTGCTGGGGCTCCATGTGGGGCATGTCATTCTGGATCACTTGGTCGGTGATGCCGTGAGGGAACTGGTGGCACAGCTCAATGATCCTGGAGGCGAGAAGAGGAGGAGCAGAGTCAGGTCACAACCCACAGCCCCTCTCAGGCCCGCCCCGCCCCGGCCCAAACCAAACCCCAGCTGCGCTCCAGCCCTGCCCCCATCTCTGCCTACCGCCCCCACCCCCCAGCGCTGCCCCAGGCCACTGCCCAAGCGCTGGGGGCCGGCACCCCTCCGAGCAGCGCTCACCCCCCCCCAGACAGACCGGCCCCGGCCCCTCAGCCGCACCTGTTCTCTATCTCCAGCGGGTCCGGGACCTCCGGCTTCACCTTCACCTCGGCCATGGCAGCCGGGGCCCGGCCGTGTGTGACGGGAGGGGGGCAGCCCGCAGCCAGGCGGGTTAATCCACTACCCCGGCGGCGCAAACCCCAGCCAGGCCCCTCAGCGCCGCGGCGCGGAGAGATGACGTCACAAAGGAGCCCCGGTTGCTAAGGAGCTGCAGGAGGCAGACCAATCCGGGGCCGCCTTCTTGCGGGTTTTACAGCGTCTCTGGTAACGGGGGAGCCGGGTGAGTAACGGGAGGGAGCCGCGCGGGGGGCGAGTGGAGCCTGGGGTCCGGAGCCGGTCCTGAGCCCGGGATGGGGCGGGAGCAGTTTGGGGGAGTCCAGAGCGGGGGGAGCCTGATGCAGTGTGGGGGGGGGGGATCCAGAGCCCAGAGCGGGGGGAGCCTGATGCAGTGTGTGTGTTGGGGGGATCCAGAGTCCAGAGCGGGGGGAGCCTGATGCAGTGTGTGGGGGGGATCCAGAGCCCAGAGCGGGGGGAGCCTGATGCAGTGTGTGGGGGGTGATCCAGAGCCCAGAGTGGAGCGGGAGCAGTTTGGGGGAGTCCAGAGCGGGGGGAGCCTGATGCAGTGTCGGGGGGGGATCCAGAGCCCAGAGCGGGGGGAGCCTGATGCGGTATGTGTGTGGGGGCGGGATCCAGAGCCCAGAGCGGGGGGAGCCTGATGCAGTGTGTGTGTGGGGGCGGATCCAGAGCCCAGAGCGGGGGGAGCCTGATGCAGTGTGTGTGTGTGGGGGGGATCCAGAGCCCAGAGTGGAGCGGGAGCAGTTTGGGGGAGTCCAGAGCGGGGGGAGCCTGATGCAGTGGGGGGGGGGGATCCAGAGCCCAGAGTGGAGCGGGAGCAGTTTGGGGGAGTCCAGAGCGGGGGGAGCCTGATGCGGTATGTGGGGGCGGGATCCAGAGCCCAGAGCGGGGGGAGCCTGATGCAGTGTGTGTGGGGGGGGGGGAATCCGGAGCCCAGAGCGCGGCGGGAGCAGTTTGGGGTAATCCAGAGCGGGGGGAGCCTGATGCAGTGTGGGGGGGGGATCCGGAGCCCAGAGCGGGGGGGAGCAGTTTGGGGGTGTCCAGAGCGGGGGGGGGCCTGATGCAGTGTGTGTGTGTGGGGGGGGATCCAGAGCCCAGAGCGCGGCGGGAGCAGTTTGGGGGAGTCCAGAGCGGGGGGGAGCCTGATGCAGTGTTGTGGGGGGGGGATCCGGAGCCCAGGGTGGGGCGGGAGCAGTTGCGGGGTGGGGGGGGTCCGGAGCCCGGGGCGGGAGGAGCCGTGTAGAACAACCAGAGCCATCGGGTGCAGGTGGGTCCCCGGCTTTGGCATTTAGTCTGAATGCGGCGAGACAACCTACCCTGTGCACCAACAGAATTACAAATTTTGGTTCTGCCTCCTGCGGGTGCATAAGAAACAATCAGCTGTTCAAATAAACTGGTGTGGTCAGCCGGCCACCTGAGGGTGTAGAAAACCAATCTGAATGATTCTGTCATCCTTTAATCCTGCGCTAGAGGTGGCAGATTCTGGCAAATGTGCTGCACCCTGGGTTTCTGATGGGAGCAGTAATGTCACTGCTGAAATTGCTATACCAGTGCTTGCTATCTGTACAGGCAATACAATACTGCCGACTGACACTATAGTGACTCTTGATCAGAATAAGTGTAATCCCAGTGTTCACATGAACGACTGAACATCTGTACAGAATGGATAGTAGTTTTCTGTGCGAATGTGTGGGACGTTACAGACGTGTTGGGGGGTTGGAAAGTTGATTGTAAAACCAGAACTTGCTAGTGTAGACAATGTATTTCAGTGTGTAGTGTAGACAATGTGAACATGATCACCAAGACATACACTAGGGGCTTGTCTATATTATACATTTTTATCATCTCTAAGCACAGTTGTCCGCAATTAAGTTCGATGACACAGTGCTGGCCATTGTAAATCATGCCAGAATCATATTCAGCATCATTTGTCTTAATATAGTATATGGCAGGCGAGACACCACTCAGGAATAGCAGAGATTGCCTTATTTTAGTCCTCTCCTGAATGAGAAATTAGGTCGGTGGTGCCACATCTATTATAAACAAGGCCAACACTCTTCATGATTATCTCATGAACTGTCACTCAGGTCCAGTGGCATGTATCACTGACACCTCGTGGACAGAGCTGTCCTTGGCAAAGCTGGTTTCAGCTGTGTATGTAGAGATCAATCAAACTCCTGTAATGAAGATCAGATTGGAATGAAAGCAGTGGTACTTTTCTCACACTCTGTCCAAAATTCCAGAGTTGCAGAACTGGTCAAAATTTTGATTAGCTCTTAGCATGCTCAGATTGGTTCAATAAGAAAAAATTTTCAATGGACAGCAAAACAGATAAGAATGTTGTTGTTATAAGGATTAGCAAGTTACTGCATCTAATGTTCTCTTTTTTCAGGGAGGTGGAATAAGGATGTGGAGTTGCATGAAGATTCATTTCTGCTCCACTCTGATGTTTAAAAGAAACATGTGCTATTTTTTCAGATCACTACAAAGAAAAATGACTGCTGGTTCAGTGTCAGTGCCTCAAATTATACCACTTCGACTCCCTCTGCCAGGAAAGGCTAAACATGAAATAGACACAAATACACATGTAGAAATCAAATCAGGTATAAACAACAGCTTTAAATCTGTACTAGAAACCTTGTTCTTTTTATTCTGTAATTTGACTCGCACTTTTTGCATTCACATTTTATTGTGATTTTGATGAGTACCCATTTTCATAAGTACCTTGCATAAATTAACCCTTTACATCTCTATCCTGAAAACATGCATGTGGTTAACTTCATTAATGTGACTAGTTGCGTTGAAGCTAATAGAACTACTCGTGTGTAACTTAACTCAAATGTGTCTGTGTTTGCAGGATCAGGGCCTTATATTTCTGTGCTATTATGTCTGTTCCATATTCACAACGAAATAGGAAAACCTTAGAATTTGATGATTTTGCATTTTGTTGTGATTTTGCAAAACTGTTACTTGAAAATAGCAGGGGTCATTTTCACTCAAAAGGTCCTATCTGATAGCAAGTCTCAGTTTTGAAATTTCAACTTTTATTTTTCAACCATGATCATTTTTCTTATCAGAATGTGCCACATGTAGACCCTGTGCATATTTTCACTTACCCTTTTTGCAACTTTTGTGTGTGAAGATGAATGGCTTGTAATGAAATTGTGATTATTTTGTCACCAAATTTTGTGAGGAGAGAGAGGGAAAAAAACAAAGCACACATTATGGCCCCAATCTTGCAATCCTTTACTCACATCCTTTATTTTTCTCATGTGAGTAACTTAAGCATATGTGTAAACATTTGCAGGAGTGGGGATTATTTTTGCACAGCCCTAATACTGTTTTGGTAATTATCTTATTTGTGTCTTTCAGATACTCCTGATGTTACTGTCTATTACACTTTAGATGGAAGTAAGCCAGAACTCTTTAGGAGACCTGGCTATGGAGAACGTAACACTTTTAAGTATAAGGGACCCATCACATTACCTGATGGGAAAATAACAGTAAAAGCTTTGGCAGTCACCAAGTAAGTAGCAACTATCTATCTTGCATAATAATTATTGTAATTTTATTTGCTGTAGTGCCT
Source organism: Gopherus evgoodei (assembly GCF_007399415.2). Classification (NCBI taxonomy): domain Eukaryota; kingdom Metazoa; phylum Chordata; order Testudines; family Testudinidae; genus Gopherus; species Gopherus evgoodei. Next base: position 218,236,666 of record NC_044324.1, on the reverse strand, counting down.
AGGAGTCCCAGTCATGAGCCAGGACTCCATTGCATAAGGCACTGTATAAACACAGAACAAAAAGACAGCCCCTGCTTCAAAGAGCTTACAATCAAAGTAATATTCATGTATTCCTCTGCATGGACATCACTATCTTCTATGCCAGAACATTTATTATTATTATTATATAGTAATTACTTATATTGCTGCAACCATGGATCAGGGAACAATTGCACTAGGCATGCTACAAATGCATAACAAAAAGACAGTTTTTGCCCTGAAGAGCTAAAAACATAAGTACATTTTTACCATCAAAGTAAATTATTATTATACAATAATAAGCTCACTATATAAAGATTAACACATTCTCACAATGACACTGTAAGGTAGGCACATATTATTATTCCCATTTTACAGATAGGGAAATAGACTCCACTGCTCCTGTTTCTATCTTTCTAGGCCCTTGTACCACTCGCATCAGAGCTTTGCCCAACACCATGCTGGGAGTTAGTGGCAGAGCTAGAGTTAGAATGTAGTTGTTCCATGATCATTCCTAGATCATGCTGCCTCGTAACATTGGAAATCAATCACATGATATGACAATGGTACAATATTCTGTCATGCAGCATATGTGGGTATGGGAGCATTCTCGGAACTCCCTCTTCCCAGACTTCAGCCTGACCTATCAGTGACATGCTTAGTCAGTTGAGAGGGAGGGAGAGTGCTGACTATGCAGCTCTTAGAATGCCACCCTAAGGGCTCTCTTACTAGTTACGCTCATTAGGAGATAATAGTATACTTCCTGTGTTTTAGTCTGACAGGTAAAACTGCCAGGGATACCAATGCGATGTCAAAGTATCCAATGATTCACAGCCATATAGTAAATTTATAAAAATGTGCATTAACTTTCTAGCAATATGCTCAGTGGATATTGAACCAACAATGAGGACTTGATCCTCCATGGCTCAGATGCAGCGTTGCCTGTATAAGAGCAAGGTGAAATGTGAGGGGTAGGACAGGGAGAAACAGGGGACTTGATCCTCCTTCAAGGCCATCAAGTGTCTTCTGGCTAGTAACAAAACTTCACATTTAAACCCAGTCACATCACACATGCTCACTCTCTGCCCTCTCCGACTTCCAAGGGAATGGAGACTTCCACTCCAGTTGGAGGACTGTGCCTATTGTTCCTTTACTGGCAATCATATATTGTCTTTGCTCATACTTGCCCTGGAGTGAAACTACCTTGCATTCCCTGTGCAAGGACTTGCAGAATCAAGGCTTATATATAGTTCTTGGTATCACTGTACAGACCATACTTTTTTTTTTTTTTTAATTGTTGTGGTTGTGAAAAGACACATTCTCAGCTCCTTCATCCCATGCTAAATGTCAGTGAATGTCTGTGGTATCAAATGTTAACAAGAACATATAATGAATGGTATGGAATGGCAAACTAAATGTGGCTTGGTTTTGGAGGCAAGTGCTCCCATTCCATGTGGCATTATCACCTTTTCCCCACACAAGTGAGTTGTACAGTAGTAGGGACAGAAAGAGGACATGGATTAAGATATATCAGGAATATCTTATGTAAAAGGGAACCAGGTATTGAAATTATCCATATTTTCATCATTTTTAACTGGTAATTTTTCATCATGCATAGAATTTCCGTTGTTTTTTAGAAGCACTGATTGATTGGGAGTATGAAGGGATCATGGCAGCTTGCTGAAATAGTAGTCTGGCTAGCAAGAGGCGTTTCAATAAAAGACCCATTTTCACCACTGATTTCCTTTCTACTAATACCCATAATTTTGTGCTATAGCTATCTGTAGCCTTTTGTTTATTAACTTTTAGAGACTGCAGGGAGAGTGCCATTGTAACAAAGGTATTTCTGGTAGAATATGAGCCACCAAACATACTCTTTGCTGCTGAAGATAATGATGAGAATTTTCTGAAAGACCTCTCCAACCAGGCAAGTTACAGCAATGGTAAATCCCTGTTTGACCATAACATTTTGTATTATATTACAGAGAGACACCATCCAGGTAGCTGTCGAATTTCATTACTTTTATTTCTTTATCTGCCCATCTTTGTTGTTTTTAACCTTTTCTGGTATTGAAATCTATGAAAGTTCAAATGGTTCTTTATTGGGACAGCCAATTAAAACAATTGTAATACATCTCTTTTACTAATGAGCTGCTGACATTATGCAAGAATGGTTTTGTTTGAGCTGCTAGTAACTTACAACATTTGCCATTCCCCCTGCTTGGGGAATATTGTGTTTAACTGACAGGCTTATACAGAGACTTCCTTTTGGAAATAACACTTCAACTTGTCCCGTAATGTTTTCTCTGGGATTGTTCTGATCTCATTAGAAAAATTAACCCTCTGAAAATGAGTAGTCCAGAAAGGGCCAAATCTTGAAATTCTTACTCAGAGCCTGGTTGTGCCCTGCTGCTTGGGTGTGCAAAGGGGGAAATGTGTACAAGAAATCTGGTTCCACTTGTACACCAACACCACGTGCGACAGCCTGGCACTACTGTAGTTCTTGCACTCCACAACATGCTGAGATTGCACCCATTTACTATCTCCACGGGGTACAAATCTCATTGGTTAGGAAGAAATGTATACTGTGAGGGTGGTCTAGTAGTGCAGTGACAACCCTCCTCCTTCCATACCTTTCCTTCCCAACCCAAAGACCTGGACACCTCTTAAGTCCCTTCAGGGGAGTTTCCATGTAATTAGGGTAAGGGAACAATACTGCAAAGACTTGAATGGGGGAATGAAATGGTCTCAATGATGAGGAAGGATGATCATTTTAGATCTGTGTTTTAGGCTCTGTCTACACAGGCACGTTGGCTGGTAAAACTTTTGTCGGTCAGGGGTGTGAAAAAAACACCTCCTGACCGACAGAAGTTTCACTGACAAAAGCACTGGTGTGGACAGTGCTATGACAGCGAGACACATTCTCTTGCTAACATAGCAATGGTGGTTTAATTATGGGGGTGGTTTAATTATACTACCGGGAGACCTCTCTCCCGTCAGCATAAAGCAGCTACACTGGAGACCTTACAATAGTGCTGTAGTGTAGACATAGCCTAAGCCATACTGAAGGGGAATGATATTATCATCAGGAAAGCCAAAGGAGATGAGGCGACAATAATTGAGGCAAGTGATGACTAGACTGAGCACTGGCACATGTTTGCATTCACTGTTCTAAGGAATGTGCATGTGTGATTATAGACAGGTAATCTTTGTATTTATAGGAGCTGGAAGGTGGACTGTCAGTCACAAAATTAAAAAAGAAAGGAGTCAATGTGGAAAGCAAATCCAGCTGGAATGATACAGCCCAAGAGTTTCCAGGTATGACTGCATTAAAGCCAGATTGGACCTTAACCCCACTGAAAGTAGTTGGTAGAAGTGTATTTTTCTGTTCTCTGCAGGAAACTGCTGATAATCTCACAGATATCTCAGAGCCCAAGCATTCTCTGTGAGTTCACACGTGCTTATGCTTAACAGTCTGTCCCAACTTGTATTTAACTTAGACATTCTGGTTACCTTTCCCAGACCTGAAGAAGAGCTCTTTGAAGCTCGAAAGTTTGTACTGTCCACCAACAGAAGTTGGTCCAACAGTAGTTATCACCTCACCTGTCCTGTCTCTCTCATATCCTGGGACCAATACAGCCACAACAACACTACAAACATTTAAGTTAATGGCAGTTTCAGATGTCTTAGATGCAACTGTATCGAGAGTCTGCAAAGCTTTGCCTGCATAAGGAGTGCAGGATTTCACCACAAGGCAAAAACGAAAACTTAATTCAGCTTTTATTCATGCTATAAATAAAGCTAATTGTTACATAGCTATGATAACTGAGCCCGCTTACAAGCATAAAATCCTAAAGCCATTGCTGACTAATTTACTTTTGGATGGAGGTTTTAGGAGAAATTTTATTTTTTTAATTTTTTTATTTTAAATTAGGGGAAAATGCAAAAGGAAACATTTCTTTAGTGAGGAACTTGTGATAGATTTCCGCTACCAGAAAACTGCTTGCTAAATAACCTTTTCCAAAACAGCTAGAACTGTTTTTAGATATTGGGATGTGGTCCTGGGATAACATGTGGCATAATGTTAACCAAATCCCATGTTTTTATGAAGTGCATGATGGAGGAATGATGGTATGAAATTTGGCTGTAATTTTAGGCTTGGAGGTAGAGAGAAGAACTGTCCACAAACCTTTGAAAGGGCCACGGTTCTTGAATGGTCACTTGGAAACACCAGGTTATAGAGAAAAGTCAATCTCACCACCACCAACACATCAGTCCCAGGTAAATGAAACAGTTACTGGGGGAAACAATAAAGGCTAGGCCGAGAGTTGACTCTCAGCCCAGCGTGAGGAAATAGCTCCAGAAAGGATCCGAGAGTCAGAAACAGTCCTCTGAATCACAGTTCCTCCAGACCTCCTGCTTTGCACCCAGTTGGAGGCAGGGGAAGTTGATTGGGTTGGCCCATTTTCAGAATCAACAAGGTTGCTGGCTGGTATATAAAGAATGCAGGTTGAGGGCTCTTCTCGCTCCCCATGCACTACCTTGCAGGGGGCAATATCATGTCTATGGGCCTTACTGTTCCCTCAGGTCTGGATTTATGATGAGTGAGCCCTGCAGGGTGGCCTGAGATCCGTTTACTTTCCTGCACAGCCATGCAGGACTGGATGAGAACTGAGCCCTAAACAATTAAAAATGTTTGAAGGTTTCATAGTCATCCTCAGTCCTTCGTCCATCTAGTTCACATCTCTGCCTATACAGTACAATACTGATTTAAACAAGCTGGTGGTGACAAGCCTGTCGTACACAATTCTAGGAACACCCAAAGCAGAACTTAGCCATCATTAAAGACTGATGAGGCAGAGCAAATTATTGATGACTGACTCTTACTGTTTCTCTTTCTAACTCATTAGTGATTGACAGACCTGCAGCAGTAGTAGTTTCTGTTTCTTGAATACAGATAAAATTGTTAAAATTTAGGATCTGATCTTGCTCTCGTTGAAGTAAATAGTAAAACTCACATTTATTTTATCAGGAGCCAGAGGTCCTTAGTGTGGATCACAGATGAAATTCACTGGTTTAGCAGGCCTTATCTGAAGCCCCTGAATTGCAGTGAATTTTATCTTGGACAATAAGCATTCATATGGGGATGTAGCTGGGTCAGTCACCAGCCACTCTCCTCAGACAGAGCTATGCTGACCTAAGGTCAAATGCAGACTCAGCTGTGTCAGTGGAAGAATGCCTCCACTTGGTTCAGGGAGGTGGAATTCCTACACTGACTGAAAAAACCCCTTCCATTGGACTAGGCTGCATCTACACTATGCCAGCATAACCTCATAATCTCTTAACTGTAAATGTACTTGGAGACTCATGCAGTATACACACAGCCTGTACTGACAGAAGGGGTTTTCCAGTCAATGTCAGAACACCACCTCCCCAAATGAAGCATTGACAGCTTGCTTCCACTGCCAGAGCTGCACCTGTTCTGTGGGTTAGGTTGGCTTAGCTACACTGGTCAGGGGTGTGGTTTTTTACATCCCTTGCCAAAGTAGCTATGCCAATCTAACTTTTGAGTGTAGATCAGGCCAGAGGTAATAAGTCATTTATAATCAAATTAATATTTTACAGTGCCTGTTTCACTACCTTAAAGAAACATCTTTATTTCAGTTCATTGGTTCCGCAGTATCTAGCAGGAAAAGTCTAACAAGCACCCAGACAATGAGAATCCAGAGGGAAACAGACTTCCTGAGGTAAGGTGTTTTTTCTCCCCTGCTGTTTGTGGTGGGGGAATCACAAAGAAATTGCTTTAACAATTGAAGTGACAGTGCTGTTAAATTAAACTAAAATGAGGAAGGCAAGCGTGGACATTGGTTAATAAAAGGGGATTGCTGTTATATTTTTTTAATGTTACTGTATCTTACTGATGATATTTTATTCTAGTGAGATGTAAACCTAATTAATGATCTGCCATCCAAAGGAATGGGGACGGGGAGGATTAGGTTTAAAATTACAGTATGCAGCCCGTTCTCATGTTGGTGAGCATTTGCCCAGGAGTAGTCCCAGACAGTGTGTGTGAGTAAGTGCTCACCAGTCTGGGCTCTTTGATCCCCTGCATTGGGTTTCACTGTAGGAGGTTGCAGGATTTAGCAGCACAAATTGAGAACACGTTGAACCAGTTTGCTATTATTTCTAGGTGTGCACATTGCTTAGCTCCTCGCCCATCTGATCCCTTTGCTCGCTTCTGTCAAGAATGTGGTTCTCCGATCCTGCCAGTGCCAGGGGGTCGCCTCCCACCCCCTGAAGGAGCTCAGGTCAGCAAAAAAATTGTAACCAACTCACTCCTATTTTGAGAATCAGCCTCCAAAGTTACTGCTGAGGGAACTGTGTTTTCATCACACTTTCAGTTGGAAAATCCTGCTTTCTGGGATTCTTCTTATCGGTCAGTAACTTTGGCAGGAGGGACAATAATAATTCTTTCTGGTATGTTTTGCCTGTGGCTTTCAGCTGACCAGAGCAAGTTTCTAATGGGATCTGGTTTTTATAAGGATATTTTGTAAAAATAAATTTTTTCTTCATCTGTGGCAGAAAAGACCAATGGTATAGATACCCGTTAGTGCTGCAGTGACCAACAAATCTTCAGAAACTGTAAAGTTAAAAACACATACAGGTCTTATTCAAAAGCTAAACATGGCACACAGTCCCATAACTTTTGCTTGTATTGCACTTAATAAGTCCCTGATTCTGGTATGTCACATATCTCTAAAAAGAGCACACTAGTATTCATGAACAGGAGGTGATTTTACAAGGTCGATAGGCCAATATGTGCACATCTGAGATCTTTCTGTTTAGCTCGGTTTTTATAATAGTGCCCATCACTTTCCCCCAAGAGATAATAACCAAAATTCACAATGAGCCAATGGTCTAATTTTCTTCACTATTCAACCCGAGGCAGTAACAGATATGGCCATAGGACCCGATCCTGCAATGTACTGAGTGCCCTCAGCACCTAGCAAAGTCATCAGAAAGTGAGGATATTCAGCCTCTTTCAGGATCAGAGTTAGGAAGATTTGAACTGCATACACTTTGATGTTATTGTACCATTTTAGTTCTATTAGGATCTAATTTAGCACCTTTCTGGTAAAATCTTCAGTAGTCAGTAAATTGTCCTCCTACCTTTGCAGCAGTCCTACCTTTCTTCTTTGTATCATCTTGTATCCAAATCCTGCTCCTATTCGTTGCAATCAATTGCTAAATTTGTACTGGCTTCACTAAAGAGCAGTGTCAGACTGTGTTTGGAAAAGAAATTGCCTTTGCAACAAACGTTTTGCTCCTTCTGTCTCATACAGGGGGCAGCATCCAGTCATGAGCTGGTCAGACCAACAACAATGTAACTTCCACAAGAAGGTGTCTGCACCCAGGATTGTACTCTCGGGTTCTGCAGAAATCTGACTGAATAAGCAAAACCAGCTGCAGGTTTTGTTTGTTCATGAGCTTTTTTTGCCTCAGTGAGCAATGTATAGGGTTAAATATCATGGGAAGAGTAGATCTCTTTTATTTCAGCCCCATAAATGGCTTCTACTTGAAAAGTAAATGCCATTATTAGAGTCCACACATAAATCTGATCAGCAGCCTAATACTGAAGGTGGAAGGGTATAGGATCAGTTGTAACCCTTCTCTTGTGCTCATGATGGAGAACAAAAGTCAATAGGACTGGGCAAGAGAATGTGACAGAACTAGAGAGCAACGGATCTTCATCAAGCTCCCGCTGTGCCCAAGAAACCCCTCTGCAGGTACTGTCTTGGGTTTCGACCTCTGCAGGTCTCAGGGGAATATATCAGACAGGAGGGGCTATAATGAAGGAGCAGCTAGCGTACAGTCCCTGCTGAGCCTGGGTAGAGACTGTAGAATTGTGGAAATCAACGAATGATCTGACCCTATTACTTTGTGGCAGAGATGATTTGATGAAGAAGAAGGAGTTCCAAACATGAAGGGAAGCATAGAAGAAAGTGCTAAGACAAAGGCCTGCGGACATGCAGGGACATTTAGTGGGAAATTGGTGTAGAGATATATGCAGTGTCAAGCTTGAATGAAGGGAAAGATGTGACATTTGAATCTGACGTAGAAAGCCAGTGAAAGGAGTGGTATGGTCAGAGTGACAGGAGAAGAACAAGTTTGGCAGTGGCATTTTGGATAGACTGTAGGAGTTGAAATAAGAAGCAGTGAGAACGGGAAGTAGGAGGTTATATCTGCTGAGAGCTGACCAATATAGTTTTAATAGGCCTGGACAAGAATTATAGAAGAACTTTAGGGACATTGAATGATATGGTATATCTATGGAATAAGTATAGCCGTAATTGCATGGGTAATGTTGATTCTGCTGTGTTAAGACTGCATGGATCAAAATAAGTAGTGTTGTGGGAATCGACTCACTTGTCCTATTATCCTAAAAATAATTCCTAGCAGGGCAATGCCAAATGACAGACACAGAAAAGCAGCAGGTATTTTTTGGTAAGAACCCATCCTGTAATCTCTGAGATCACATATGAGGAGAGAGAGATTGTTTGAAACAAATGAGAATATTCTCCCTCAAACACTGTCTTACGTGTCAGTACAGTACTCATGCTGGGCTCGTAATAGTAAATAAACACCAGGTCTGCAGAACAGCAACAGCCCCCTTATTTAATCTGCTGAGATGGGTAGCTGGAAGACAATCTGAATTGACTTATTTTTGAATGGCAACGTTACGCTGGAATTAACTCTTATAATGGCACCAATAGAGTTCATCATCAATTCCAATGAAACCACTATTTTGAGGGGCATAAAATTTAGCTCTGAAATGTGTATAAATGGGCTGACAAATGAGGTTAAAAATTGCCACTCAGGCATCTATTTTTTTGAGCAAAACTTACCTTATATGAGTTGGTCCTTTGTTTTTGTTTTCTTAGTTTTACTGGACTCTGAAAAACAGTCCCTGCACTGGTTTCCAATCTCTACTTTGTCTCCTCTTTCCTCCAGCTAAAGTAACAATAATAATCTTTATTGTTTGTACTGCAGTGGTGCCAGAGGGCTTGATCAGGACTTTATGCTAGGGGCTGTACACACACAGAGGAAGAACCAGCCTCTGCCCCAAGCTGCTTAGAATCCACTTTTTAACAGAGCACTTGTCTCATGGGAACAGTTCCTTTTGACAGATAGGGTTCACGATGCTTTTTAGTATTCACTGTGTGTTATACACTGGTTATTATGCATATTGGGGAAAATCTTGCCCCATCTATTGCATGGCTGTAGAAAGCTTTGGGTCCATTGGAACTCACATAGTTCCTTGTGTGGTGGGTGGGTTGCAGCAGATCCTGTCTGGCACAGGGCGCATTTCTGCGAGGCTCATGGGGGAGGTGTAATTTATGGGCATGGCAAGAGCAGCTGATCTGTGGAAGTTGCACATACAACTGTTGTTCTCCTTGTGCAAGTGGCCCTCAGGCACATATCATCTCCCTGGTCTACTGGAACCTAAAGGCAGCAAAAAGTGCTGCAGAATGGCACTCTGCAGCCTGGAGGAAAGATTCTTTTCCCTTCTCCTGAAGCACCCATAGAGGTGCTGTGCAATGTAGACTCCAGCTCGGGGGGCGCTTAGGTGAGGATGAGGTCAGAGGTTCCTGCTGTTCCCTTCCTCCTCCTTGTCCCCACTGTGTTACTGTTGCAGCCATAATAGCAGCTGTGAAGCTTCTCTACAGAGGTACGACGTTGTCGGGGGAAAGGAGTCCTTCCCCACCACAACCACGAGGGCTACTCCAAGCACAGCCTAAAATGTATCTACTCAGGGCATAGCCCAGGATTTAAGTCTTTAGGAAGCAATTGCCAGAAGCTGGGAATGGGCGACCGAGGATTGATCACTGGATGATTCCCTGTTCTGTTCATTCCCTCTGAAGCGCCCGGCACTGGCCACTGTCGGAAGACAGGACACTGGGCTAGATGGACCTTTGGTCTGATCCAGGGTGGTGGTTCTTTTTTTCTTAATTTAATTTCACTTTCCTGCAGTGTGATTGCCATAAATGTTTCATTGTAATGCTCCGTGTGCTGCAATGTGTACGTTCCTTAGTATTCCCTGACATCATACCTCAGAGGAAAAGAGACAGTTTGTTGTGAGTGTGTTATGACTCGATGCTGAGGCCCTTACTCAGGCAAATGTCCCACTGGAATCAGTTTGAGGCTTTTTTCCTGAGTAAAGACTAAGGACTGCAGGGTTTGGCTTATAAAGAACCCTAGTAACGACAACATCTTATCGTTTGTAGCAGGAATAATATGTAGTGTAGGTGCTTCCTTGCTCAGCAAATAGATATATAAAAATATCAGGCCCCTGTGCCTATTGCTTTACCCTCTGCGAAGTGATAATATCAAAAAGTCTGATATTAACTTTTGTGGGCATATAATTTTCCATTATAAAGAAACATCATGTTGTCTTTTGTACAGATGGGACTATGTGTAGAATGCAGAACCACGGTGCCAATGAACACACCAACTTGTATTGTATGTGAGGCCCCGATAGCTCCACAGCTGCAGCCCCAGGCCAGCATCTGCTTAAAGGTAATTGAGAATCAGTGTAACCAAGAAGTAAATTCCTAGAGCTTAGTATGTTTCCTATAGATGATTTTGGTACAGATGTTTTGATTCCATTTGGCTTTGGCTCTTTACCTTGCTGCGACTTTGAGTTAGTAGGATTTAAAATGTTTATTGAACAGTAGCTGTCATTAAAGGTTGACCTCAGTAGCATGACCAGGCATGTTGTACAAGAGCACAATATGTCAGTAATATCTATTTGAGTAAGGCAGGGATGCAGTTCTTCTGCACAGTATGAAGTACATTAATTTGGTCTGTCTAGGCATTTATACCTTGCTCATAGTTATTTTAACTCTAATAAATCTGTCCTCACAAGTCTATTTACCTCTTTTGATGGTGAAATATTACTTATTATATGGGAATGGCACAGCTGGAGCAGTTACTGGAGACGGGATGGGGGGGAGAGACATGTTTGGGGGGGTTCCTGTGGGATGCAGAATGCAGTCTCAGCTGGTGATTCTCAGCTAGTGTGTTGTTGTGGGGTATGATGGGCTGAGGGGGCATTTCTGGGAAAGGGAGGAGGCTGCTGAAGGAGGAACTGTGGGCATGGGGATTGTCAGAAAGAATGGACGTTCACTGGCTGAGGACTCCTCGTTTTTTTTACAGTTGTCATAGACATCAGCTCACACTTTAAATGGTTTAGAGCAGCCCTAATGTAGGTACAGGGGCAGAGCATGGCTAGTGTGGACACACTTGTCAACACTAGAATTTGTCATACTCATAATTCCTAGCGCCTGTGGAAACTCACACTCCGTAGCAGTAACCGAGGCAGGCCAGTGAGATCTCCCCAGGAAGAGTAGCCCAAAGGTATAGGTGTCTTTCTCTTGATTTTCCTTGCAAATAATAGACTGTCTGCAAGGAACTGTGTGTACAACTAAGCAAATAGTGTAAACAGTCTGAAAGGGAGACCTGATGTTGGAGCCCCTGAGTCAAATGTCTTGCCAATTCAACAACACTGCTCTCAGCTGCAGATCTGCACGGCAACTGGGCAAGGTAGCTTCACTTTATTAAGCCGCAGTACCGGAGTTATTTGAGCACTGTGTGTGCACGCTTGAGGGAGCTCCTCCATCTGCAGGACTAAGCTACTCGTACCTCTGCAGGCTCAAATCCCTACTGAGCAGATGGTTTATCTTTACCAACCTGTTTTTTCTGTATTTTAAAGGGCAAAGTAATCTGTCGGGTATGTGGCACAGGAAATCCTATTCACATAAAACACTGTGTGACCTGTGAAAGCAGACTGCCTGAAATACAGACGGTAAGGTTCATGCACAAAACAGTCGCACTTGGTCACATGAGATCAGTGAATAAACTTCATTTTCTTTGTCTTGAAAACATGGGGCCAAATCTGGCTCTGTGCTGGGGGCTGTGCTTTCTCTTGTATAGCCTAGGGGAAAATTCTAGCACCTAGCAGTTCTCCTTTTGAAATACCCTGCTCTGAGCTCTACAAGATACTGGAAATCCCATCATACACTTTCTTGTTTCTCTCACGGGAGCCACGATTTTACAGTGCTGCTGTCTCTGCCAAAAGGTGCTTTGAAAATGTCTGTCAAAGATGATGATCTTGACTCAAAATTTCCTGAATTTAGTGATGCTTGTGTGTGTTCAGTTCTCTTTTAAATTGCAGTTAAAAGCTATAAATCTTGACAGTAATGATGGGTAATTGCAGCAGGAAAGATCACTCATATTGATTTAAAATTTTGTGTGTATTAGTGACCTTTTAATTATTTTTGTTATCTCCACTTCCTGCATGCCCCATCAGCGTACAACTACTATCCTTGTTTTTGGCAGTGACTCTGTCCAGAGGTGAGAGAAACAACAGTGAATTTTCCCTCTAAGATCGCTGTCTGTGTCATCTTCCAGTTTAGCTGTGTTCATTTGGCTGGAGTAATTTTTAATTTCTTCCCCTTAGGCAAAATCTCTTCTAAATGCCCAAAGAGAGATTTCCTTTCGCTAAGCAGGGAGAGATACAGAGCTGAGAGAAGACAGTAATGATTTGGATCTCGTTGCCTACTGGTCACTATGACAACAATGCAAGATCGTAGCTAAAACTACCAGGACCTGGGTGTAGAGGTTTCCTGTACAATCCCTGTAATCCTGAAAAGTCAGCGGGACTACTTGCAAGCTTTAAGCTAAGCACATTGTGCACTCTGACTAGTTCATTGTAGTGGGGCTGGCAGTGAAACAACTAATAGAAAATGAGAGATCAAAATAAATGCAAAATAAGTGATCTAATCCCCCCTAGCCCTCCACTCACGCCAACATTTTAAGATTTACACGACTCTTTTGAACAAATAAGAAAAATATCAGTCACATTTTCTATTGTGGAATGTAATTTTTTCAACATAGCTTCTTTTAATTTCAAAATTTCTTTATGCCCCCATGTTTCTAGGTGAATAATTGCACCATTAAAAAAGGGACAAAATATGTTAGGAAATAAGGGTTTGTGGTCAGATTTCTCAGAGGATGAATAATGGAAAGTTAGACACACACACAACTATTAAAAAACATAATTTTATTGTATCCTTTAAATGAGAAAATTCCACATTAGATCAGAGTAAGCCCAATGTTCATTCACTGCTGAAAGCATTGCTTTAGACTGAGCATTCCCTTAGATTGAACATTGCTTTTTGCTTTCAGATTAGCTTGCTCTCACCCTCTACTTATTCCCCTTTGGTTTTCTTTTACTGTAGCCCATGAAATTCTTGTTTTGCATTACTAGCCTGCACTGAGTGGAGATGCACCCCCACCTTTATCAAGTCATCTAGGAAGAACAATATCCTGCTCAAAATGCGGCCGTGATAACCACTGTGATGCTCGTTTCTGTGATTGGTGTGGAGCCAAGGTATGCTCATAGGCTCAGGCTCCTGTAAAGACTGTTTTCTCTTTCATTGGCTTTTGGTGTTTGTGTTGACAAGCCTGGTTTTACGCATCTGTAACCTGCAGCAATTCCATAATTCCATTCCCAGGAATCTTGTCGGTTAGGATATGTTTTTATATTATCATTATTTAATGTTTGTATAAAGTGCTATAGATGTGCCGAGCTCAGTAAAGAGAAATTAAAGACATAGGATGAAACTGTGATCTCATTAAAGTCAATGGCCAAACTCCCATTGCCTTCTGGAGGGCCAGAATTTCACCCATGTTCCCTGCCCAGAGGCGCTTTTACCTAAAATAGTCAATGTAAAGATGGCCCCATGTAATTAATGTATTTCTGCAACCATATTTCTATGTATTTCTGTAACTTCTTGTGCTAGATTCACCCCCACTAGAATGGGGAAGTTCAAACTGTATCCTCCAGGGCCACATAAAAATTAGAAACTCTGCTATATATGCCAGTGAAATCATGGGTTTTCATCGAGAGAGGGCCTGGGGAGGAGTACAGTTGAACAGACAATTAACTGAGATGTGTTGACATTCCAGAGTTCAACAGTACTAAAGACAGGGTTTCCAAGAGGAGAAAAATATTTTAAAAGTGCATTTGATATTAATATTTTAAAGTTGGTAGGTCTAAAAATTAACCTATGTAGATGCTGATTCCATCTGCAAAACCTTACCTCTGCATGGCCTGGTTCAGCCGCAGTTGACTGTGATGAGCTGTACATTTGGTCTGGCTTTTGTCAGGGTGTGAGCCTGGTTTAGAACTGGCAACCAAGGTCACCAGTTTAACAGTTGTAACCACTATCACTCTAGTTTCTCTCAATTCATGCTGGTTGGTCTGATTGGTCGCTTTATTTCTGGGAGTACAAGAAGGTAGATCTCCATTGTGCTACATATTTACCTGCTCTTATGGTGACAATAGTTTCATTGTACTTTTCAGCCAGGTCCTCCTCCAAGCTACTTTACTTGCTTCAAGTGTGGTGCAAGCAACCACCCATATGCTAGATTCTGTGGATCTTGTGGTGTCTATATTGAGCCTCCATCAAGACTGGGCTCTCAGAATAGCATGCTATTGAGTGCTGGAGATACCTTTGCGTTTTCTGAGGTAAGTCATATAACGTCACAAATGAGGCTGAGACCACAGGATAGAGACTGGTATCCTCAGCTGGTATAAATTGATGTAACTCCATTGGCTTCTTTCATCTGAGGATACCATGTTCTGCTCGCAAACATTCTGTGAGCAGAAAAAGAGGTTACATACATTCACTGAGGGAATTGTTTGCTGTGGATATTTACTCATCCCTAATCATTAGTACGTATAGCAAAATGAGAACCAATCCGTCCCTTTTTAAAGTGTTTGCTCTTTAAGTACTTTGATCTGGTTCTCACACAATCACTCACAAATTATATCTGGCTAACTTAAGGCTTTCTTTGATAATGCATATGCCACATTGTTTTAAAAATCTATATTTTAAGAGAAAACCATAATACTTAGCAAGCACAAATGTAAGGGTATCAGAACATAAGTCAATTTCTATTTACAAGAAATAGGTTGCATGGGTTTCTCTGAGTATTTGTGATATGCGAGGGTGGCATTTTTTCCAAATGTTAACTGCAATCAGGCATTATTAAAATTCCTCCTTTAAACAGTTTCCATCTCTGATGACTTTTGCATTCTTGGATTGTTTTTATACCCATGGATTCTTTCCTTTTTTGGTGATTTTTTTCTTGTATGAAGCTCTATAACTATTAATTACACTTTATTATCACTTATGTCATCCGGGCACTGATCTTTCCCAATAGGATAAAGGATTACAGACTCGAGCTGCCTGGGAGCCTCTGGTTGTTTCATTACCAAAGTCGAAACTAGATACAACAGAAAGAAAAGACAAAGGAACCCAGACCATTGGCCTGTTCTACCCATCCAGCACACTCTTAGAGAAGAAAGAACTTGAGCTGGTTTCTCAAAAAGAAAAACAGGAGAAGATGAGCGATCGCAAGCCCCTGCTCACAGCCATCAGTCCTGGAAGAGGTTAGAAATAGTTCATGATTGCACATGGTCAGCAAGGAAAACTTCCCCTTGTTCTGAAACAAAACTACAGTACTTTACCTTGTATTCTTTTAAAATGGGTTCTCTGTGGCATAGTCCCTTGACAAGCCACTCTTTTACATCATGGCATCATCTCTCTTCCCACTAATAACTGTACACCCTATGTCTGGTGCTTTGATCTGAGACCCCAGCCCTTCTTTAAAACACAGCAAGCCTTCACAGAATGCACCAGAATTACATTATAAGGCCTTTGTGCAGCCTTACCATTTGGCTGTGATGTCCTCCACTCTCACAAGTGAAGGGTCAGATTTGGTCCGTATTTGGATTGGAGACTACCAAGGACAACTCAGGTTTTGTTCACGTAATCAGTGTTGTTATTCTTTCTGGCAATAGTGGCATTTAGTGCTGGTGGAGGCACTGTCTTTTGGAAAATATGTAAGGGCTTGTCTGCACAGGGACATTGACCAGAATAGCTAGTGCAGAATAAACTGTGGAAACAGATTAAACTAAACTGGAAAAAGGCACTATTATTCCAGAATAAAGTGTCCACATAGGGAGCTCTTCTGGAATAACTATTGCAGAATAGATTATTCTACAATAACTATTCTGGTCAATTTCCCTATATAGACAAGTCTAAATCCAACATCTTGACTGTTTGTGGTCATTAAAAATTGTTTACGATTAGGGATCTTAGCCCCGCTGTCCTGGCAAAATTCCAGTTTAGGGCCAAAAGAAGCCTTAAGACAGACTCCTGTAGCTATATTTGAGCACCTAAATAAGTGGCTTAATTTTCAAAGGTGCTGAGCACCCAGCAGCTCTCACTGAGCTCATTAATTTCATGATGTGTTCCAGTCTGTCAGCCCAGGGGATATTTTAACATTTAAAGAGCTAGTAGAGCTTCCATACAACTAATGGGCAGCGGTTCGGTGGATTGATTTTTTTCCCCAGTTGGTTCACCCATCAGCTTTCAGTAGAGTACCTAACTCTGAGAACCCTGGGGTTTTGCCAGCCAAAGGACAGGTTAGAATGAGGTATGTCTGTAGTGTAAAAGAAGGAGTTAATGCACCTTTCAGGCCTTCCTACATGTTTTGTTAACATCTAGGCGAGGCTTTTTTATTTTTAACCTATTACAGTACTTGGGGAATAACTCTTTGCACTGCCTTGCAGGGAGGAGTCTCCTCCTAGTTCCATCACTGCAGTGAATAGAGTAGTTGACCCAACATGTCAAAGAAGTTATCTTAGTCAGAGATGATGGTAAGGGACTGGCCCAAAATAGGGCTGAGAACATACTTAACTCTAAAGACTTTTGTGTCTGTGCATCGGAAGTGCAGCCTTCACCAGGGGAAAGAGAACTCCCTTCACAGGGGCAAGCTGGGGAGAAGCTTTGAATTGCTCTGTATTACAGTTGAACCTCACCAACTGACATAGCGTTAGAGTCCCCCGAGGGCTTTGCTGAATATAGAGAGGGGGTGGCTGGCAGGTCGTTCTCCATTAGAATCCCCTAGGCTTTGGCCCACACATCCATAACAGTTTGTTTGTTAGGCCACAGGTCTCAGCCTTCAACATCATCATCCTTGCTTCATGCTAAGCCAAATAGGCCAGAGACACTTATACCAACCGCAGCCATTCAGTGACACCCAGGCTTGTCTCAGTTATACTGGCCACACACATCCATCATTTCTTCAATGCAACTGTATTTGACTTATGACATTATTGCTAAATTAAAAAGCCAATAATTAAGGTAATTGTTTCCTCCCTAAACAAATAAGCCTCCTGCACTAAATAGACAATCAGGCTTCCAGGGAAAAATGTACAAGACAATTTGGAGAGAGAGAAATAACAACAAAATAGAAGTGTCAGTTTTCTGATCTGAGCTCTGTTTTTTCTGCTGTATTTTCAGTCGGGTTTGAACAGGAGCCAAAAGCATTTGCAAAGTAAATATTACAGAGAAGCCAACCCTTTTTAACTGTAATGTACAGTAAATCAGTCCGATCTAGGTGTAACCAGTTAATGACAACATGAGTTCAGATGTTCAGTCAGGGCTGCCAGAAATCCTTTCAGATGCATAACAAACATAAGCAGCGTGAAGCCAAACACACATAAGTGTCTTTCTGGCGTCTCCGGTTTTACATCTTGGTTTTTATGTCACAAGCACCTGGCCCAATTTAACCCTGGCCTAATCTAGTACAACTATCGCTGACTTCACTGGCTGTTGCATCCACAAAGTAGTAGCCCAGTTGTAAGGTTTAATTGTTACTTTAAATTAGTATTTATTTAAGTCTGTGATTTGGTTTAAAGCAAAATGCCATTGCTTTGGAAGCCATTAGGGGAACAGTTTAGGGTACTGTAGAGATGAGTACCCCTTAGTTTGTTTCTTTAATGCTTATCTTGATGATCAATACCTTATAAGTCTGTTGTTTGACTTTACCATAGTTTCTATATGGCCAACCTTTGAACTTGTAAACATTTTCCTTCTAAGCCTCCATATCTTGATTTCCTCAAGGGCAAAAACGTTTTTGAGAATCATTTCTTTGTTATACTTTGGCATGTTGTTTTTATATAATAAAATACCATTTATATGGCAGTAGCGTCCAGAGGCCCCCGTTGGGTTGTGCCCCATTGTATATACTGATATTAAATCAGGGACAACTGTTTTTTATCTAAGTATATAACAGCTTTGGTACTGTGGATCCTTTCTAAGAATTAGTGACAGAATGGAGAGAGACCACCCAGTATATTTTTTCTTCTGCTTTTGGCTTGTCTTATTAAAGCCGCACAGTACCATTCTTTTTCTGACTTGGCTTCCTGTTCCTGTTTTGGTCCTCAACCAGTGCTCCAGCAGGCCAGAGTAAGGTCAAGGTGATCTTACTGTTTTGACTGAACGAGGCTTGTCACACCTACACAGTTTATTTATTCTCTGTACTTTCTATAAGTGCACTCGACAGTAAAGTTGGCTGGATCCTGATACACAGCCACTTAAGGTTTAAAATGAATCCTTCCATCCATTTGTCCACTAAACACAGAATACTGCATTGGAGATATTGGATTCAGATTGCAAAAGAATTGAAAATAAATCCTACTCTGACTTATTAATTATTTAGATTGTGGCAGCACCCAAAACGTGCCAGATGTTATTCACCCCACCTCAAAGAGCTTGCAGTCTGATAGACAGCAGGCAGAAAACTGGGGCGAGAGATACAACATACAAGCAGAGAGATCAGAGTTAGGACTGGGACATCTAATGGCAGCTTCCCACTGTTGTGTTTTTGTTTGCTATATGCATAAACTTTCTCCAGCTACCCCCTAGATGCTACCTAGCAATTGGCTAATTTTTCATAGGTGTTGTCTCAGAAGTGGGTCTGGAAAAGGGAACTGAAAGATGAGAAGGCAATTGTCAGTTGTATCAGCTCAGTCCATTTCAAGAGGAGAGGCATCTAGGAAAGAAAGTACAGAGACAGTTTCATCTGGACTTAATGAGCCAATATTGATTTGTTAGAACTCCTCCCCTTCCCCACAAACTGCGTGTCAAAACTCAGCCTTATCTGTACTTCCTTGTGGTTATGCCTTTAAAATATAATCTCTCTTTAGGAAATTATAAAGTATTTGTCCAATAATACAGTCTGTATTACTAACTGGAAACCCTTATACGCTGCTACAGTGCGTGCAGTTTTCAGACCTGGCTTCATTTTTAACTCTCAGTGAGATCTACAAAGCAAGCCAGATTTCCTGAAAATCAGTTCAGTCATGCCTGAGAACTCAGGCTTAATATTGCACTAACACTAACTTCTTTTTCCTGAAATTGTTTTATATTCTCTGTCACTTAGAACTAGCTTGAGTCGTCAGACTCAACACTGAATATGGGGCAGCACGTAGCTTTTCCATCCCAAGAGAAGCCCTAAGAAGGAATGACTCAGTGCTCCACTGTTGATCTGAGGGAAGTGTATTATTTCACCCCTGTATGGGGTGCAGCTTGCTTCTCTTCCTCCTCCTTGGTCAGCTGGATTTGCTACAGAAAAATGCAGTGTTCTTTGTCCTGGTCAAAATCTACAATTTTTACTTACTCCACCACATCAGTTGAAGAGTTATTGATGAAAATTACAGGGTATTTTCATTTTCATAACTCCTACTTTTTAGGGTACTGGAGAAAACAGTTAGATCATGTCTGCGCCCATCTTAGAAGCTATGCTCAGAACAATCCAGAGTTCAGGGCTTTGATTGGAGAACCTCGAATGGGAAAGGTAAGAAATAGCTTTTGCATCTAGCATTTTTCTTGTGATATATCAAGGAATGATTGAAGAGAAAATAAATCTGATCAAAATACTGTTTTATTTTCTAGAAAATTAGCCCCTTAGGCCATATCTACACTAGGAGCGCATTATCAGTATAGGAATACTGGTGCACTATACCAGCACAGCGCTCCTAGTGTGGATGCAGCCATACCAACAAAGCAGCACTTTGTACGGGTATAGTAAAACCACCCCCCATGAATGAAACAAGCTACGCCAGTTGAAGTGCAGCTTTGCTAGTAGAACTACATCTACATTAGGGGGTTCTGCTGGCACAGCTGGGTTGTTCGGGGATCACACACCTCTTCCCATCCCGACCGATATAGCTACGCAGGAGAAGTTTGTAGCATAGACCTGGTCTAAATAATTGTGCCAATTATTGTCTTGATTCATCTACCTGTGTTTTATTTCTGTCCTACTTTTTTTCCTGCTTGCTCTTTCTAATTCCCCTTTGTTCTCTTTTTCTCACTTCTTTCATTCTATTCCAGTCTTTTCTTCTTAGTTTGCTGTTGAGTTCTTTCTGCTTTCTCTCTAGTTATAATTCCCTTCCTTCTCTCACATATTCTCTTTGGAACCACCCCCAAAGTTAGGGGAGAAGGTCACCACAACCTTAAAGGCCTTGCTGACTGATCAGAGCGGAGGTGTTATTCAACTGATTTTATTATATCCCAGAGCAGATGTTCACTCCTGTGCCTTGGGTCAGCACAAGGCCAATGCACTATTTAAGTCCTACTTATAAGTGGTGCATTTGCCTTGGGCTAGCCCTCTGCACAGGGATGAATTTCCTTGGTAGGCAGCAGTATGTAACTTTGTCTTGTATACTTTATTTCTGCCACAGACTATGCCATTATTGGAACAATGTGTTCTTACCTCAGTATTAGGCACTTGGCTTGTGCATGTTAGGGATATTAGCTCACTAAATGTCACCAGTCAACACTAAAAAATGGTTAGCTGTGGCTGTATTGATGGCTAAAATGGTCATACTGGGGAGATGGAAATTTGAGGTTTCTTTTACATGCAGTGACTGCTCTCAATGGCACAAATGCAAAAATCATATCAAACAGAAACAGTTGGAAAAAATACGTGCTTTAGATATGGTTACATGTGCCTGGGAGCAAGAATGGTATGTGCTTTGTGGAGGTATGGCATTCCATCAGATTCTTAGTACCACTCTGACATTGTGCAGGTTCCTGAATGTGAGAGTAATGTGAGTGGTGTCTATTTTAAAGCCTTTTTACGCTGCCAGAGAGCTGTAGAGGAGAATCAGGCCCATTGCAATTCGTTTTCTTTGAGAAGATTCAGGCATGTGCAGTTTGGAAAGATAATGGATACACCTCTACCCCGATATAATGTGACCCGATATAACACGCATTCAGATATAACACGGTAAAGCAGTGCTCCAGGGGGGCTGGGCTGCGCACTCTGGTGGATCAAAGCAAGTTCAATGTAATGCGGTTTCACCTATAATACAGTAAGATTTTTTGGTTCCAAGGACAGCGTTATATCGAGGTAGAGGTATATCTCTAGGCCTTTATCATCTTACTGTAATGAAACTTCTGCCAAGAAAAGTATCAGTGCTGATTCAAGGCAAATGCCAATATCTGGTCTTTATTAATGCTTTTTCATATTTCATGCAGAATATATATATATAAATGTATAAAAATCAAAGTTCTTACCCTGCAGTGATGCCAACTTGCATTGTAATCTTATCAGCTTTCATAAGCCAACCAGCTATGTGCCACTTGTCTAAAATTTCCCTGTAGTTTCAATTTTATAAATAAGATCATTTTCCCCTCTTTAAATCACTTTCATATAGTTATATGGTGTAGCTGCCACAGCATGGTGCCATTTCCTCCCCACAGCAGGCTGCATTTCAGTAGTGGATGACGTTAGCTCTATACGCACAGTGCTGGCACAAACTGGCACAACCCAAGTGGAAATTGTCGACTGGTGATAAGTTTTCCTGGAGCAGGGTGGCACAAGGTGCCCATATCTCATGCTCCATTGGGGCTCTGTAGCCATATAGTGCAGCCCAAAAGTGAGTGGGAGATAGGCCAGGTCAGCTGAGAAATATGCTTACTTAGCACCAGCCCCCCTTCATGGTAAAGCATTTCTATTTATCATATCAGTTGCATCTACTGTATTTATGTAGCACTGTGCACCATAGTATTTGCACATAGCTGCCCCTGTGGGAGCAGTGTGTGTGTGTGTAAATGCCATCCCTCTGCAGCCATGGGTGTGAATCTGTTTCATGATATGTACAACATTCTGGGATGAGAGTATAAGGAATCATTACTATTTTTAGACATTTGGCATATTCAGTCATTCAGGTTTCTCTACTTACCTCAAAATATCACGTTATAAATTCATACCCCTTCAATCAGTTAAAGTGGAAAGATGATTAGTTAATGTGCATACAGTGCCATAAAGAAGTAAAGTGTGAATTATTAATTATTATTGGTACTATTACTGTATTATTTATTTATGAATATATTGGTTCAGTTGATAAACACTTTCAGCCGACAGCAGGACTACTTAGCATAACTGAAACTGTCTTCCTGTATATTTATAAGAAGAGGTGTAACTTGTGCTTTTTTCCTTATAGATTATTTCTGCTACAGTCCATGAGGATGGTTATGAAGTCAGTCTCAGATTAAATTACATTCTTGCCATAAACAAGGTCAGTTTAGGGGACTTAGGCTAACCATTGGCGAAGTTGACCTACTGAGTCAATAGCCATTGCTTGACAGCTCAGCACAAATATGTATCTCTAACCCTATTCCAGAATTTCTCTTGTTGAGAGCATGTTACTCCTTTCTAAAGTGAAAGTCTTTTCTTTTTCTGTTTGAGCTAAGTAAACAGGAATCCCTATTGAGCAAATCGGACTTCATGGTCATGTTGCTGTTATCTTGTATTCATTGCCAAGGCATCTTATAAAGTATGCTATTAATATTAACATTCTTCTTTCAACGGAGAAGATTTTTAATAGTCTTAACACCACTTTCCTCCTGCTCTCAAATCTTCCTACTCTCCAAACGGTTGTCTTCTGGCACAAGTTTTCTAATTCTAAATACTGTTGAGAGGCAGCACATGCCATAGCTTTTGCTAATTTTGCTCTGAGGCTCTGCATGTTCCTGCAATATTACCTTGTTTACCCACATTCCCAATCCTTCCAAGGAATCCAGTTCAACTCGGAGATTTTCTTTTGGACAGCACCCTGATGAAAGGTGTTTCAGAAGGTGTATCGTTTGGCTTCTTATTGCTGTATCTCATTTGACAAGCAATATGTTAAGAGGTTTTTTTAATATATAAAATGCCCTTGCTTGGATGTGTATCTTCGTTTCACAATATTGAGGTGATGTTCAAGTTTTTGCGTTAAAACAAGTCTTGAATAGTGAGGAGCTTTAAAAACCTGTTTCCTTTGCCTGTGTTGAAACAGTATTAACTAAGATGGAAGACATTAAATAGCTGTATGTCTTTTCTGATAATATAACTTCCTTCCATTTCATGCCACTGAGGATCTTACAGAATTATGCGATCATCTGATTAAATGTCCACGTGTTCTGATTCCCCAGGGTATTCTCACTGGTCAACCAATGAAGTTTGACAATCATTATCTGAGCACTGTGACAGAAGGCAGAGATGGACGGTATGATAGTCAGGCTAGTTTGGGTGAGTTTTCCTATATCTTTACAATCTGACTAACTACAGCACTCAAGAATAGGAATCTGTCTCCTATGAATAACATGTTAGATGCTCAAACAGGGAAATTTACCACCGTGCAGACACCCTGCAACATTTAAAACCTTGAAATAGGTAAATGGGATTTAAAGGTGGGATCCAGAGAGGGACTTAAGCATTGAGGCACCTAATTCTTAGATGCCTAGAAAGATCACAAGAACAACAACGGGATCCATAAAGCCTCGTTAGGTGCCTAGGTTCCCTGTACAAAGAATGGGAAGAGAACGGTGTCTTAGAGTGCAATCCACAAAATCCAGCATGCTAGGCAGGGAGCCAATGGGAGATGCCAACGAGAGGGGGCTGTGCTAAATTCCATCCCTCTCATAGATGTAGGCATCTAAATCAGGGCTGCAGAGAAGTGCCTGTCTTTACTTAGCAGTGCATGACCAGGAGCCTCTCTCCTGGAGTCAGGTGGCTTAGGCTTCTGAAGGGTTTCTTGAGGGAATGAGTTAGGCCTGCCTCTCTCCACACAAAACAGCTGGAGAAGGAGGTAGTGCCGCTGGTACCCACCTTGTAACTTTTATCCTAATGGTTTTGTCTCACTGCTGTGAGATGTAGGAGGCCCAGGTTCAGTCCCCCCCTCTCATAGGAGTGCTATAAGCACTGAGCTCTCATGTTGGAGCTGTTCCACTGTGGATAAATACTTAAACAGCCATTGGGCCACAGAGGGAATGACTCTGTGGTCCAGTAGTTAGAGCCTCCACCCGGGAGATGTGTTACCCAGAGTCCAGCCACCATGCTGCACTCACTCTTTCATTATTTATTCACAGGGGAAAAGCTTCAGGACAGACTGAGGGACCCTGCTGTCCTCAGAATATCCACAGCTCAGTGGTTAGCACACTCTCCTGAGAGGTGGGCGATCTTGGTTCAAATCCTCTCTCTCCCATCCTAGGCAAGCACTCTGACCATGGGGGCTAAACATTGTAAGGCAGGTACCACTCCCACCCACCCTAGTTTTTGAATGGGACCTGATCCAGTTGGGGGCCCCTGGACTGAGCCCTGTATGCAGGTTAGGCATCCATATGCCTATCTTGTGAATCACTCTAGGGCTTAAGTGGAGATACAGGCGTCTGAACACCTAACAGGAGGCAGCAGTGTGCATGCCTGGTGGGTGAAACATAGGCACCAAGCAAGTCTGGGGTTTAGGTGCTTCAGTATCTTTGTGGATCTGGGCCTAAGTGATTGATGTGCAGGCTGTGTCAAGTGCTCACAGACACTGAATTACGTCTTCAGAGAATAGCTGAAAAGATCACGTAAGTGCAGCTGAAGCTCGATTTTTTAAATCCTAGTTGTAAAATCCATGCACAGTGACACTGTATGGCTCTAACTGGGCAGTAATAGAATCATAGCAATGTCGGGCTGGAAGGGATCTCAAGTGGTCATCAAGTCCCAGCTCCTGCATACCTAGACCATCCCTGACAGGTGTTTGTTTAATATCTGAAGGCCACAACTTGTAGCTGTTGTTTGTGGGGGGTTGGTTTTGCTACATTTGACAAATGAAACAGAACTGACAACATGTCAAATCCTGAGCACTTGCAGCACCCATTGGCTTCAGTAGGTGTAACTGCTCAACACATGTGAAAATCAGGCCACCGTTGTTAGATTCTGGCTTTTTGCTTCAACAGCTACTGCCATTTAAGATCAACACTAGTCTTATAAATGCACATGCCTGTGAATTATCATTATATTTATTTCTGAATGCTTTTATACATACCTAGACAGACAAGATGGGTGAGGTAATATCTTTTATTGGACCAGCTTCTGTTGGTAAGAGACACAAGCTTTCGAGCGTGCACCTGAAGAAGAGCTCAGTGTAAACTCAAAAGCTTCTCTCTCTCAGCGACAGAAGTTGGTCCAGAAAAAGATATTCCCTCACCCACCTTGTCTCTCTAATATCCTGGGACCAGCACGGTTACAACAACACTGCATTTACACATTCCTGTCGGTTTTCCTTATTAGAGCTATTATAAACCAAGTTACCTGAGATATGGGATGTGGCATGGTCTGTGGAGTTAACCCATTTTCAATGCTATTCAGATCTGAAACACTCCAGCTGAAGTTCATTCCAGTACAAATGGCCAGCACAAGGGGCCACTCTGGATAGGGGTTGATTTCATGCTGCCATAACAATGTATGAATGGCTCCTGAGTTCTTGTTACACCAGTAGTATCACTTTTAGTTTTAACTCTGGATTCTCCCATTTTAGTGTGTGAAGAGGGTCACAGCATCTCAAGCCCCAGAGAAAAAGCAAAAAGAACAAAGAAGACAAGAACATTTTTAGAAAAAGAAGATAAGCTATCTGTATGTATATGCAACAATTTGAGTGTAGGAAGGATACTGAAACTGCCAAAGTGCTAATGCTAATTGATACATCCAATGGAAAAACTAGGCTGCTTTATTTTTTAACACCTTCCAAATGCATTGGTCTAGGAGAACATTTTGGAAGGGAAAGGTAGAAAATAGTCAAATTTGGTTTAAAAAATAAGGATTGTCTTTCCTAAATAGGAATGGTTGGTTGGCATGTATATATTTTTGCAGAAGTTGGATTTAACCAAATTTCCCCCTACTCTCTGAAAAAAAATTTTTTTAACTAGATAGCTTTCATTTTTTAACCAAAGCATTACTGTCTGGACATTATGCAAGTAGCTTAATGAAAGTATTTTGGACACATTCTTCTCCCTTTGAAGTGAATGGTAGCACTCCCATTGGAACAGGATCAGGTCCAGAATCTTTGTCACAGTTACAGATTGGGAATGTTAATGCTACAGATGTGTTATGGAAACCTTTAAAGGCAAGCCACCAGGGACATGTGGTTATATCATCTATCCAGTGGGGACAAGAGGAGACTTGTCATAAGAAATATAATACTAGTAACTGAATTTTCAGGGCTTTTAAAAAAATAAACGAACAAAAAACGAGATAGCTGATTTTCAGTGCAAAAATAAACACACTTCCAGTGAATTACACCCCAAATAAAAGATCACATTTCTGCAAGCCCTACTTCATGAGAACCTCTGTGTGGCAATGTGCCGGGGCCACGGTATGGGTTTTACATGCGGAAGTGCTTCCTTCACTCCCTGCTATTTCATAGTCTCTCCTGGGCTTAGCACATACTCAGGCTCAGCCGAAAGCCACTGGGCCACAGATCTAGGGAAACTATGGGGTGAAAATAATTGTATAGGCTAATCCTGCCATTGGCTTGAGTTTGCTTGCCGTAGTGACTGAGGCGCAGTAGGATTTCCCACCTCTTTCTGTCCTCATGTCACCCATGTACAACCCAGATTTTCAGGCTGGGTGATGGAGTTTGGCTTAAGTGAACAAACACAGTTAAAAAGCAAGACTAGCAAATCACAAAATGTATTTTGTTAATGTGCTTTGGCAATTGGAGTTTAGTTTTATTTGATAAAACTTCACGGTATGCTAGTAAATATTATGCAGTGCATTTTGTAAAAATGGGAAGTCAAAGGCCCTGAATTGTCAAAGATTCTCATGTGCTTACCCTTATTAGCTTGAGTATTTATTTTATTTCAGTAGGGCTACTCATGGTGGTAATGTTAAGCACATGTATAAGTTTACAGGATTGGGACCTCAGTAATAAAACAGTTGACGATAGCACCCTGCTATTCAATATTGGCTCAGAAATGGGGGAGACAGCCTTTTTTTGTAGAAATTGTGTGTGGATTAGCGAGGTTCAAATGCCTTACATGCATAAGACCAAATTCTGCCCTCAGCTACCTTTGCACTACTCTGCCACCATGAGTTCCCTATAATCATATTTCTACTTTGTAAAACATTATTGATTGGTGTTGATTTCTGTATTTTCACAGCCTGAGGCTAGACAGCTCCTGAAAGAAGTGGGTCCAGAAGGGGAAGGACAAATTTCATTGGTAGAACAATTGCTTGATGAAGTAAGTTTAAGAAGATAAAGTAATTTCTAGTTCAGGTTTTCAAGACACGGATCCAGGCCCATTTTCCATTTACTTCATGAACTTTAGTCCTGCTTTCATGACTTATAATAAGAAAAATAATAGTAAACCCACAGAAATTGTTCTAACGGCAGATCACTGCAGTAGAGCTTTTAGGCCTAGATCCTCAAAAGTAGTTAGGCTCTTAACTTCCACTGATTTCAATGGAAATTAGGAGCCTAAGGGAATGTCTACACTAGAAATGCTACAGCGGTACTACAGCAGCTGTGCTGCTATAGCATAGGCACTTACTACAGCAATGGAAGAGGTTCTTCTGTCAGTGTAGTAAATCCACCTCTCCACAATGCGGTAGCTAAGTCAACAGATGAATTCTTCTATGGTCCTACCAGTGTTACACTGGGGTTTGGAGCAGCTTAATTACATCGCACACAGCGTTTTACACAGCCCTAAACGATGTAGTTAAGTCAGCCTAACTTTGTACTTTAGACCAGCCCTAAATATTTTTCAGGCCCTGGGCCTTACTGCCCCCAGTATTAAAGAAAATGAACATTTAAATAAAAACCAAACAGGAAAATCTGTTTGCATATATTCTTTTCCAGAATTGATAATGAAGAGGTATGAGTTTGCCCTGATCCCACCAAAAGCATTGTAGTAAGGGAAAAAAGTTACCTTTTCTGTAACCATTTTATGGGTTAAGGACAAATCCTTAGTAGAACTGCTGCAAGCCTGCCCTATGGTAGGGCATGCACCATAACTCTATGGTGATATGCTGCACAGTTGAATGCAAGGAGAGTGAGAGCTTTGAGGTGAAAGCAGGTTAAGGAGTTCTCCACTGGTCAAATCCATCATCACAACACTACCACCACCTCTGCCTGGAGCTGTGGCCACAAAGCAGCTGCAATGGGTGGGGAAGCCTTTGACCTTCTCTCCCTCCTAGTTTTTTTTTTAATATGGAGATACACCTATGGAAGGGACCTTGAAAGGTCATCAAGTCCCGTCCAGTCCCCTGCCTTCAAAGCAGGACCAAGTACTATCCCCCCTCTTTTCTTTGGCCCAGATCCCTAATGGCCCCCTCAAGGATTGAACTCACAATCCTGTGTTTAGCAGGCCAGTGCTCAAACCACAGAGCTATCCCTCCCCTGACAAATACATGAAAGTTGAATTTTCCAGGCTTGACTGTTTCTGAATGTCAGAGCAGATTTCAGAGAGACTCTGACAACTAAAGCTGAGTTTGTTCTATTAAATCAGGGGAGGCAAGTTGAGACCTGTATAGCTTGTAATAGCTAGTCCTCTTCTGCACATTCCAGGGAGCTGACCCAAACTGCACCAACAGTGAAGACCGACCTGCTTTAACAGTTGCTGTCCTAAACAGACATGATGAGGTGGTTCCACTTCTTGTCCAGAAAGGTGCTGATATTGACCAGCAGTCAGGACCGTAAGTAAGCAATTTCTATCCAGAATCCTCTATTGAGCTTGACCGGCAGAGGGACTTGAGACTTATATTTCACCCAAAGGGACTAACCTCCTAAAGTGACTGTGAATCAAATTTTCAAAACCAAACAAAACCACCCACACTTGGAAACAGGTAAATCAACAGACAACTTCCCCTTTTATTGCTTCACTTTAGTTGGCCGGCTTTGAAAATGTGGCCCCATATTTTAGCTCTACAAAGCCTCAATCCTCCTTTTAAGCCTTTCCCCTCAATCTTCCTGTCACTGGTACCTTCTTTTCCCCCCTCTCTCAAGTTCTCCTACCCCACTCTCAAAAAGAAGATAGTCACCTCACCAGAGACTACATTTGTTGGTTCTTGATTTTCCCACCTAGTTTGAAGCAACTGGTACACTAGTAGAGATAAAACATTCCTCTAAATAGTCATGACTTCCTTTTTAAATAATAGAAATTAGAGTGCACCCTGTTTTCCTCCCATACAGGCATAACAACACTGCTCTTCATGAGGCAACTTTGATTGGATTAGAAGGAAAGAAATGCATCAAAGTCTTGTTAGGGTAAGTTCTGCTGTTGTGGCATCTAGTGCAGATCGGGGCTACGTGTAATCTATATGCATCACACAGAAGTAATCAGTAACAGGTATGGGCTTGATCCTGCAAGGAGCTGAGTGCCCTCAACTTATGTTGACTTAATAGTATGCTGTACATGTACAACAGGACCCAGGGCCAAACTCTGATATCACTCACATTACAACATGAGTAAGCATCAGAATCTGACTTTGGGATTTACTTTTGAGTTACAGTAATTTGAAACAGATTCCTTTTCCAAAGTAGCTTGAGCAGTCTGTTCTTTATTTACAGCTGTAATGCAAACATTAAAAAGAAGAATGAAAAAGGCTTATCAGCATATGACTTGGCACTGAAGACTGGGAATGAAGAAATAATTTCCTTGTTTGCTAGTAAGCTTGGACAGGGAATGCTGGACAAACTGACCAAGCCCAAGAATATCAGTCTGGCCATGGCTTGATTGTTGCTTTCTTATCCAAGGTGGAGCTGGATGCTATCTATGTTTGGAAGAAAGTGGATTTTTTGTTTTTAAAAATCTGCATCGCCAAGGCTTTTTTTTTTTTTTAAACTGACTCCAAGGGGCTTTGAATCAAGCAAGTAGCTGATACCTTTTGATATCAAAATGACAAGTAATCTTCTTATACTTAGAAGAACTACAGGATTGAGCCCCAGAAGAGTAATTGTGCCTTTAAGATTAGGATGCTGTTGAAAATACCTTATATGGATCATTCACCACTTGTGCAGTGGTACCCCTAAGACAGCATTTACTGTGATTAACTTATTTCACATTTTAAAATAAAAAAATGAATTATGTGAACTATTCTAATAGGAGAGATTGTTAGACTTCACTACAGAATACTCAATTTGAGCAGTTAAATAAATCATTGTGCATGAAGTTTCCTTTAGACATTTATTTATGTGTCAACATGAGAAAATTTCAAAGGAGCTTTGCGGAGTCATGTAAGAGATTTAGGAACACATGTCAATGGTAGTTGCAGTCCTAAATGCCTTATGTGATTTTGAAAATCTCCCCCTTTGTTTATAAGTATACATCCCTTTGATCCTTGCATGAAAGGGACCTCAACTACTACCACCACCCAGGCACAAAGAGGCAACTCTAGAGAACATATATACAAGTCAGACACTACACAATGCAAGTCGCAGGGGCCTAGGAGACCAGCTTCTCAATATCACGACGTGCACGCTCAGATTCTTCCTTAAACTCCGTCACTTTCTGAGAGATTTGCTTTTTCTGGAAAGATCAAAAATGAAATTCCTTCAGCTTACTACAGGCAGTATCATGCTCAGCTTAGTGGGAAAGGACAAGGTACTACAGCTCAGCACTCCCCCCCAGGGCTGCAAGGTGACATGCTGGCTGGCCCAACACATCTCAGAGGGGAGACTAATGAAGAAGTGTCTCATTGGCAAGGAAGCCAACTACTCAGGAGGCTACCTAACAGGTCCTAGGACTGGAGGCTACATTAGCCTTTAGAATTAGAGGACCTAAAACACCCCAATTCTGAGCTGTACATACAATCATGTTTCTCGTTCGTTCCTTGTCCAGTTTCAGGAATTCCTGCAGTGTCAGGTCAACAGGGTTCTTACGGAGGGAGAGAAAAGCGCAGCCAGAGGAGTGTTTCCTGTGCTCATCTCTAGGAAAGGGAGACCAGGCTCATGTTAAAGGTACACAACTGTACTCCAGTGCAAAGCATTTCAATAGTTACTTGCTTTCACCCCATCCCTCTACCACAGCAGTTCTCAAACTGGAGTCCTTAGAGACTGCCCAGGAGGCCCACAAAATGTTATGAGCAGAGGCATGTGGGGTCCTGCTCATGGAGTCAATGGTTTGATGCAACCCCTTCTGATGGCAGGAGGAGCTATCAAAATGTTCACGGGCCCAGGAGGGCGCACCACCTCCACCTCACCTGTCTGGGCTGGGGGAGCAGGGGCACACAACCAAAAATTGCAGTGTCACTGCAAAAGAGAGATCTCCCCCACCATCAGAAGGAGTTGCCTCACAGCCGCTGACTGCATGAGCAGGCAACAGCTAACCAAGGAGAGACACCACTGCTCTGCCCTGCTACATCAGCTCTTCAGGTAGCAGGGCCAAATGGAAGGCAGAAATCTGGCAGGGCACATCTGCAGCCTCCCCACCCACACCTCCCCATTGCCTCTGGATAGATGCTGCAGTAAGAAGCAGGCACACCCATTTCACATCTGTAAGGACTTATACTTTTTTCCATAAAGCATTGCCAACAGTACATGTTCATATGAAGTACACATAGTTTTGTCAATCCATTTATCAGTTGGGAGACTATGATGAACATTGCATTTGACAAGGGGGCTGTCAACAAAAAGAGTTTGAGAACCTGTGCGCTACCGTATATCCACTACTCACAGAACCACAAGTGAGTCACTCCACAATCCCACACCCTGCGATACTGAGAGATACCAGCATACTGGTATTTTGCTAAAACACTCCACCCTTGAGGTTCAGCTGGCATTTCAATCCTGAGGTACTTTCCTCACTCCCAGCCATTTTAGTCTCCTCAGGGCTCAGTCCCAAACCCATAGCAGCTGGGCTATGAGTTCAGGGAACTATTTAAAAGAGCCTAATCTTCTGTTGGGATTTCTATTAAGAAAAGTAGAACATAACTCTCTCTCACTTGGCAGGAGTGAAGAACAAGGTCCTGGAGGAGGTTAAAGACAGGAGTGTTCCAGTTGCTGATCAGTGATGTGCTGTCTTGAATAGTATAGTACTCTGGCTTCACTCCCATATTTAGCTGACCTTTGTGTTTGTGACTTTCACACACTCCCAGAGGGGGAAGCTATTGTGAGTCCTACAGTGGAACTCCTTCCATTGAGGTCCAATAGACCGGCTCCACTCCTAAGTGAAAATTCAGGTTACTTACTGAGGACACAGAGGACATTAGTTTTCCTCCTGATACTTAAAAGAACATTGGGTCCAGCTACCAAAGCAGCCCTGGGGCAGCAGAGGCTCCTTGTTCTCTGAGAATTCAATACATAATCCTGCATTCGTGCAATAATCAGGGGATAACTCACCCAGGAGGCACATGCTGGGTAGCTTCCGATGTGTAATGAAACAGTAGTTGGCAATGTACCACACAGCCAAGAAAATGAAGGCTGCCATGGGAGTTTTTGGCATCCTGGTTTGCAGGGGTCTATTCTCCCCTATTACAGGCAGCTTCTATCTGAAGAAGCCCCCGTGGGCAGAGTGCAGGGCTATTGTGGCCCCCACGGACTGGGATACTTACATGGGGTCATCCTCGGGCTCCCAGCCTTCCAGCTCCTTGAAGCAGAAGAAGCACTGCACCACATCGGGCCCATTCTCACTGGGGCAGTGGATGAATCCGGCTTCTGCCATCTGGAGCGGGGGGGGAGGGGAGAGAAAGACGGGATCAGCGAGACCGCCCAGCTCCTTCCAGCCCCGGCGGGGGGGGGGGTGCCCAGTCCCGCAGGCTCGGGGGGCCTGGAGGGGGAGACCCGCGGTGGGAGGCCTGGGGCTCAGGGGACCGGACCGGGCCAGCCTCCGAGCCCCGCCAGGCCCCGGCTCCCAGCCTCACCCGCTGCGGGGTGCAGGCGCAGCCCTCGGTGAAGGGCCAGCTGCGGTAGGTGGCCAGGCGGGTCTCGCTCAGATAGAGCTGCCACTCGGCGGGCAGCAGCGCGGCGGCGGCGGGGGCCGCGGGGCACTTCATCTTCAAATCCCGGCGGCGGCGCGGGGGCTGCCGGGACTGGGCGCGGCCGCGCGCGCCGGGCACCCTGGGAACGGTAGTTTTGGGGCGGCCGCGCGGGCTGGGCCGTTATAACGGCTGCCGCTCGCGCGTGAATAGCGCGTCACGGAGAGGCGGGGTGGGAGCGGGAGGGCTGACATGCGGGGATATAGATAGATGTGTGTGTGTGTGTCAGGATCGTGGGGGCATGGACGTGAGGGAGGAGCTATGGGGACATCGAGGCCATGAGGATTGTGGGGGGTGTCAAGGCTGTGGGGGTGTTTAGATGAGAGAGGGACTGTGGGGGGTGTCAGGGCTGCGGGGTTGTTGACCTCAGGAAGGGGTTGTGGGAGGGGCGGGAGCTGTGGGGGGTGTCAGGGCTGTGGGGTTGTTGACCTCAGGGAGGGGTTGTGGGAGGGGCGGGAGCTGTGGGGGGTGTCAGGGCTGTGAGGTTGTTGACCTGAGGGGCTGTAGGGGGTGTCGGGGCTGTGAGGTTGTTGACCTGAGGGAGGGGTTGTGGGAGGGGCGGGGGCGGTGGGGGGTGTCGGGGCTGTGAGGTTGTTGACCTGAGGGGCTGTGGGGGGTGTCATGGCTGTGAGGTTGTTGACCTGAGGGAGGGGTTGTGGGAGGGGCAGGGGCTGTGGGGAGTGTCAGGGCTGTGGGGTTGTTGACCTGAGGGAGGGGTTGTGGGAGGGGCGGGGGCTGTGGGGAGTGTCAGGGCTGCGGGGTGTTGACCTGAGGGAGGGGTTGTGGGAGGGGCGGGGGCTGTGGAGAGTGTCAGGGCTGTGGGGTTGTTGACCTGAGGGAGGGGTTGTGGGAGGGGCGGGGGCTGTGGGGAGTGTCAGGGCTGCGGGGTGTTGACCTGAGGGAGGGGTTGTGGGAGGGGCAGGGGCTGTGGGGCGTGTCAGGGCTGCGGGGTTGTTGACCTGAGGGAGGGGTTGTGGGAGGGGCGGGGGCTGTGGGGAGTGTCAGGGCTGCGGGGTGTTGACCTGAGGGAGGGGTTGTGGGAGGGGCGGGGGCTGTGGGGAGTGTCAGGGCTGTGGGGTTGTTGACCTGAGGGAGGGGTTGTGGGAGGGGCGGGGGCTGTGGGGAGTGTCAGGGCTGCGGGGTGTTGACCTGAGGGAGGGGTTGTGGGAGGGGCAGGGGCTGTGGGGCGTGTCAGGGCTGCGGGGTTGTTGACCTGAGGGAGGGGTTGTGGGAGGGGCGGGGGCTGTGGGGAGTGTCAGGGCTGTGGGGTTGTTGACCTGAGGGAGGGGTTGTGGGAGGGGCAGGGGCTGTGGGGAGGGTCAGGGCTGCGGGGTTGTTGACCTGAGGGAGGGGTTGTGGGAGGGGCAGGGGCTGTGGGGAGTGTCAGGGCTGCGGGGTTGTTGACCTGAGGGAGGGGTTGTGGGAGGGGCAGGGGCTGTGGGGAGTGTCAGGGCTGTGGGTTGTTGACCTGAGGGAGGGGTTGTGGG
The DNA here is from genome assembly GCF_007399415.2 of Gopherus evgoodei. Taxonomy (NCBI): domain Eukaryota; kingdom Metazoa; phylum Chordata; order Testudines; family Testudinidae; genus Gopherus; species Gopherus evgoodei. Next base: position 218,201,957 of record NC_044324.1, on the reverse strand, counting down.
AGGGGCGGGGGCTTTGGGGGAGTGTCAGGGCTGCGGGGTTGTTGACCTGTGGGAGGGGCATGGGGAATGTGGGGAGTGTCATGGCTGTGAGGTTGCTGACCTGAGGGAGGGGTTGTGGGAGGGGTGGGGGCTGTGGAGTTTGTCAGGGCTGTGGGGTTGTTGACCTGTGGGAGGGGCATGGGGAATGTGGGGAGGTGTCAGGGCTGTGGGGTTGTTGACCTGAGGGACTGTGGGGAGGTGTCAGGGCTGTGGGGTTGTTGACCTGAGGGATGGGCTGTGGGGGGAGATGTTGGGGCCATGGGGGATATTAGGGATGTCAGGGTTGCAGGGGTGTTGACAAGTGTCAGGGCAGTGGCTGAGGCACTCTACCGTGAGTGGTATTGTTGCCCTGCTTTGCCCCAGCCCTGCTGTGTGGTAGTTTGGGGAGCAGGACAGAGCTCACCCCATTCGGTGAACGGCATGAGCAGTGATATAGGTGGTGAATTGCAACCCCCACCCATCAGTCTGAGCCTGTAACTAGAAAAGGAAAGTCTGGAGTCAAAGAGGATGGCTTTGGGTCTGTGCTGGGAGCAGAGATTGGGCCCTTATAGGGAACCAACAGAAACAGGTGAAAGCTCAGTTGATCCAGGTTTGACTGCTTCTTGCATTTTACTGAGCACTGTTATTTGTTTTACCATCATGCCTAGGAGCCCGTTAGGAACCAGGACCTCATTATGTTTGGCACTGTACAAACAGAACAAAAAGACAGTCCCCACGCCAAGAGGTTTATAATCTAAGCATGAAAGCCAGTTTTGTTTACTGCTACCTAAAGATGAAATTTTTATATTATAATTGAGGCGGGCTTGAAACCCTTGTATAGCTTGTAGTTACTAGTCTTCCTCTTCTACAGTCCAGGGAGCTAATCCCAACTGCATCAACAATAAAGACTGACCTCAGACCACAGAACTCAGGGAGGGTGCGGGGGGGTGAAATTGTGGCCCCTTTGGGGAAAGGTTGCTGATAGGCTGGCATCCCAGCTGAGGCTTGATTAACATTCTCAGGTATATGATGGTTGTGCTAAAGATGAGATGTGTCTGAGTGGGGAAGTTGGGATATATATTTCTGTTAGTCTTAACTTATTTCCTTCTGTTAGGTATGCTACGCACAGAGCAACCTTATCTGACGCACAACGTGGTGCTTTTGTGTATTAATTCATATGTGCTGGCTCCCGCAGAGTAACACTACAAAAGATGGTGGTGTTACTACTGGTTTTAAAAAGAACAATACAAGCTGTAGCTGTCCAAGTGTAATAACTGCCTGCTAAGATCAGTACTGAATTTGCATAGTAAATTAGCTCTTTCCAGTATATTCTGCTTAACTCCATATATAATGTGAAAAGCACGCTTTTATGGAAAATATACTGTAACTTTAATAACAGGTATTGTGAGACACTTAACCCCTTAGGCTAATCCTTAACAACCCAGTCCAAAGGAAATCCTGTTTTGTGAATGTTTGCCACAATTGGCAGATGAATAACAGCCTCTGTGTGGGTGTCTGTAATTCACAAAAAATCAAACGTTATGCTGTCTCTTTTTTCAGGGAGTTAGTCAAACCCTGTTTCTCAGTTCCACTGAAACTCGTTATAAATACAGCTAGATATATTACACAACTATCTTCATGAAAACTTTCAACGTCGTTTACATGACGTTTGTTCTGGATCATCTCAGGATTTTATGGTTGCCATCACATGTCATGCAGGCAGTTGCCATCTTTACTCATAGTGTTGAACACACTCAAGTTGGGAGAAATTCTGGCCCTTTTGAAATCAATGGCAAAACTGCCATTGCCTTCATAAGGCCAATAATGTTTGGCTCCAGACTGAAAGTTGAGCAGGAAAATATTATTTCTTTGTCATGGGCTGACAGTTGTCTTTTTTATTCTGTCAGGGCAATGAAATTTTTTTGCTGGTTTTGTTTCCAGATTGCTATGAGGGAGAATGTTCAGCTGAATGACTGCTCTATCAGTGGTGTGGTAAGATTTTATAGTGATTTGTTGTCTTCTGCTATTGCTACGATGGGCTTCGGACACTTTCTATACTAGCTTCATCTTCATAGGTCACAATGGTGGTAGACTGATTCCCTGCAGCAGAGGAGAGAGAGTATTCCTGGTGGAAATCTTGTGGTGAGTCTGACTGAGCTGCAGAATAAAGAGCTTTTGATGTTCAAAACTCTATAGTTGCAGGTTACCACAACAGATGGGACCATTGTGATCATCTGACCTGCTGCATAACACAGGCCTTAATTAATTTTTTTAACTAGAGCCTATCTTTTAGAAATATATTCTATTTTAAAGTTTTCCAGTGATGGAGAATCCACTATAATGCCTGGCAAGTTGTTCCAATGGTTATTACCCTCACTGTTAAATTTGTATCTTATTTTTACTCTTAATTTGTCTAGCTTCAGCTTTTAGTCACTGGATCTTGTTATAGTGAGGGGGAAAAAAGATGCCTTCCTTCACCATTATACTGTCCACAGTTACATGCTGAAGAACTCTTCCAGGTGATTAAAAGGTTGATTAATCATGTCTCCATTTGATATGGGGGGTTGATTTTTTTCCTCACTGGGAAGAATGTTCATGTTACACTGCAGATAATAGCTCACGGCGGATCTGAGTGATATCTCCTGCTGCTGAAGCAGTGTTTCAGGGGGATAAATGCCAAGTAGTGTGTACATTTCAGCTAGAGCAGCTCATTGATGCTGTGGTGGTGCTAGGGAGGGGCCTTGAGGCAGATGCACAAGGGAGTACTGTTGCTCAGCCTTTAGAATTTGAGTACTTGATTATTTGACTGTTAAATTGTATTATTGATGCCTAAATGACCATTTTTCTGAGCAAGTACCCAGGTTGTGCCTGCAGCTACAATGATTGCACATACAAATATAGAAGTGCAACTAGGTACACATTTGTACCTGTGGACTTTGAGTCTTCATGTTTAAAAACTTGTTCCATAGTGTGTGCGTAATTCATAGTGCACTGAACTTGTGAATTAATATTATAGCCAGATAGTACCACGTCTCTAAGGAGCCCTTGATGTTTCTCCTTAAGTAAGTGGAATATCTGGCATCCAGCCCAAATTTTCAGAAATATTTACTAACTTTGGGTGCCTCAATATTTTGGTGCCCCCAACTTGAGACCCAAGGGCCAGGATTTTTGGTGGTGTAGCACAACTGGCTTCAGATGGAGCTGTGGGCATATTTAGCACCTCTGAAAATCAGACTATAGGTGTCTCAAAACATGTATTGAAAATCAGAGATTACTGCTGAAAATGTGGGCCTTAACTTTCAATAAAATTATTTATTTCTACAAAGAAATCAAAACTACTGCGGCCTCCTGCCCCCTCCCCCCAGCCTGTGTCAGAAAGAGTATGTCTCTAATCCAGGTTCTCAACATTCATTCCTGTGGATGGAAAATAGATCTACTTTAAAACAGGCTGCACTGTTTTTTAACTTAGATGTCAATCACATGGAAGAAACTGCCTTGTTTGTCTCCCCCCAAATCGTGAGTGAATGATGGCACAATCAAGGTTTGGAATTATTCTACTTACCACTGGCCACTCTGCTGTGGAGGGAGAGAGGGTCCTCTGGTATACTATTACTTGGATAACGCATTGACATTTCAGGCAGGTTGTGCTTTTTGCATAGAACCTATTGCAGTAATTGTGGATATTTCCTCATCTGTGAGCTTCAGCAGTTCTTCACTGCAGTTAGCCCAGGTGATCAGCAGTTGGGTTAGCCTGGCCGAAGTGTGAGTGGCCGCACTGCAAAGCCATACCCAAGTTACTGCACCCTCACCCATATGTGTCGCTAGGACTGCCCATGATTCTTTGTGCTGCAGTAAGGTCAGCTGCTCTTTTATTCTTTCCCAGTGAATTGTGTGAGAACTTGTCTGTCCTTTTGGGAACACGGGGTGGGAAGGCACTGGAGAACTGTCTGCACTAAAGTGGTTTACCCTGTGTCCTCACTCCAAAGTGGGCTGGTTGCCAGCCCAAGTGAAAGTAGAACCTGGCCTTTAATCCACGGCTCCAGCTGCGTCAGATTGAAAGTATAACTAAATTTGTATGAGAAATTTCTATGTGGTCAGGAAGGGGGTTAGAGAGCCAACACCAAGTAAAAACCTGGACTAATTCTGCAGTGAAGACATGTACCCTTTGAGGGTGGTCTCTGAGTCTGCTCCTTCAGGCTTCAGTTTTTGTGCTGATTATGCAGGCCTCATTTTTCCCATATAAACATGTTTTCCAGCTTCAGAAACAGCAAAGATGGAGAAGTTCTTAAAGGGCAGCTCTAATCTGAAAAGCAACTATGTAAAAGTGATGCTATCTTAATTAAAAACATGTTCCCATTTATAGTCAAAGCTGCTGACCTTACTGACTATAAATAAGTTATGCTACTTCTTATTCCTGTAAACATTCCAGAGCCAAGAGAGTAAGATGGATTGTATTTTGGTTTGTACATCATCAGTAGAACAATTAGCTAAGTTTTGACTGCAGAATTTTTATAGTTGGTAATACATGAGCCAGAAAAAAAATAACCTTGACTTTCAGATGCCAGGCTGAGTCTGCAGGACTGGCAGTTAAAAATCCATTGTTTTACTTGTAACCTGAACCAGTTTGATCAGGAAATTATGGAGACATATCAGACATGGAACCTCCCCAGTGTGGTCATTACAATGTCACTTCCACAGTAGTCACAATCTAAGGAAAGCTTGCTCTGTAGGCGGGTATTATGGTGGGGTGCTAGGGTTGTTGTCCCTTCTTGATGTTACAGGAAAAATTACATAAGATCTGGTGTATTCATTATGAAAGTGTGGTGAGGTTCAGTGGCAGGAGCCAGGCACACAAAAATGTTGAAGTTTCTTAGTTCTCCTGAAAGGACAAGGGAAGCCATGTGGAGTTTAGTGGTCACATTATGAGGCCTGGTTGATGTTGATGCAGCCCCACATATCCCTGTTCTGAGGATTATTTCTCTTGCTGGCATGAGTACTCTCTACGGGTATGTGTGTGCGCTTAATACCACAAAGACAGCATTCAGGGATGCCTACTGCCAGGTAAACTCAAACAGTGCCAGCATGTGACCATTTAATTTCATATTTAAAGTGATTTTTTAAAAATCATGAACCAGGCTTGGACCCAGAACTTTCTGATTGGCCATCCAAGATTTTATACTTATCAGTCATCAAGATACAAGTATAATCTGAGTCAACAGCATGTGTGTTTCAATACATGTGGAAAGGTTTCTTTTGGAAAACCATGATAAATCCCATGCCTTACAAGTGAATAAAAAGATCTATAAGATTATAGTACTTCAGTAGCAAGAATCCACAATAACTGAGAATGATTACTGTGATCACACTTTAAGATCTGAATAGAACTGTGTAACTTAAGTCTCCTAAAGAGGTTTTTTTTCCTGTCCACTTCAAATGGATGCAGTGATCAAATGACAATACAGAACTTAAGTATCAGAGGGGTAGCCGTGTTAGTCTGGATCTGTTAAAGCAGCAAAGAATCCTGTGGCACCTTATAGACTAACAGACGTTCTGGAGCATGAGCTTTCGTGGATGAATACCCACTTCGTCGGATGCATCACGCATGAAAGCTCATGCTCCAAAACGTCTGTTAGTCTATAAGGTGCCACAGGATTCTTTGCTGCTAATACAGAACTTGAACATGTTTCATTTTAACACCCCTTACAAGCTAGACATTAACAATTTGTAATTGTATTCTCAGGAGAGACGACAAAGTGTCCTGCCAACTGTATTTACCTCCAGACCAGGCAATAAACTGGCTGATAACTTTTTTTTGTTACTAAGTGAGAACCTGGCTTACTCAGGTAGGAATAGATGAGCTCCTGTAAACATTGTTTTTATGAATACATTATACACCACAGAAAAATATTACAAAGGAAAACAGTCATTAAGAAAATATAGTACAAATCCTATGGAGGCAGTGTTATCTGGTGGGTGGAGCAGTGAACTCCATTAGTTAAAACAGTGCAACTTCTAAATGTGACTTCTATGTGACAACAATTGCATGTGCAACTATAAAAGTGAGCAGTCTTATTTTGGTTACCTTCAGTCAATAAGTAATTGACTGAAGCCATACCAAAATAAGAGTGTCCACAAAGACTTTTGCACTGGTTTAACTAAGTTGATTTAACATCACTTTTTTAATTAAACTAATGCAACATCTGTGTACAGACAAGTCCTAAGTGTTTTTACAGAGCCCAGCATAATGGGACTGCTGTCTCAGTTTGCACCTCTAATGCTATTGCAATAGAAATAATATCAAACCCAGAAATAACATGGACAATTAAAAGCATATCTAGGGCAAAGTTTAACATTTTTGACCAACATTTTTAAATGACTGTAACACAAAGAAAAAGAAGAGATTTATGCAGCTGGGTTGAGGAACTTTTCACAGCACTTTGCACAATTGTATGCTTATCTCTCTGGGGAAAGCTAATTTAATTACTTTTATTCAATATAAAAAGACATAGTGCTTGTACCAGCAGCCACTGCTGCAGGTCAAGTTGCAAAGCACTTCCTTTGTAACTCAAAATGCAGCCAAAAGTCAGAAAGTACAAATGTTAGGGTTAATCTTGCTACTTATGTGTATGCATCAAATCAGCCTTTAAATACATGCTCATATGTTATTTTAGATTTGAGTGTATCTAAGGCTGTAAGGAAAATGCTATTTGAAATCCTATGAGATCACATGACTAAAAATCCCATTGTAAATGCCTACATGCAAAATGATAGAATGAAAGTTGCATGTTAAACCTTAACTTTGTCATTTCCTGACTTTGGAGTGCTTCCTTGTAGAACCTTAACTATACATTAACTTAGTGTTTTACACCAAGGTTGAAATGTTCAAAGCCAACTGGGGCATTTAGCCATATAACTCAATGGTATTTGTGGGGCAGAATCACCTAGTTGGCTCTGAAAATCTCAATGATAGGTGCACTATACAGGCCTAATCATGCAAGCCCATGAGTAAGGACTAGTGAATAAGAATTTTGTGGCTTAAATCCTAAGGCCTTATCTATACAGCAACATCTCATGGAATTTGTATCCAGTTAACGGTGTGGCTGGCTCTAAAGACAATTTGTGTGACAGCAGAGAGCATGGCTAACGTTCTGTGTAGCCATCATGTGCTCATGGTGTTCTGCTCCTCACAGGCCTACGCTGCCATAGGGTTGTCTCTGTAAGCAGTTCAGCATGCTACTTTTGTGCAATATGGACAGGTCCCCTAACTACCTGCGTAATGGGTCTGGACAATCATCCTTCTTTGCTCCAGCTCTCTGTAGTAGGACATCCCAGAGCACATTACTGGTGATGCGCTGTGTTTGTCCTCGGGCCAGTCAGTCCTTCCTACAGCAGAACGAAACCAGGCACAAATCCAGTTTTGTGGGGAAAGGAGGAAACATTTTTTTGTCAGGTTGATATTTTTTTTAAATGACAGCTGTTAGAAGCTGCTCATTGATCTGGAATATTACTAGTCTTGGTGGAAAGGGATGAGTGACCATAGTGCACGTGCGGTGGGTGATGCAATTTATCCTGTTAGTCTGCAAACAGTCAGAATGCTCCACCATGTATGTTTGTAGTTGTGTAAAGGACATGTACACACAAGGGATGTAGCATTATATCAGGGGTTCTCAAACTGGGGGTCAGGAGCCCTCAGGGGGTCATGAGGTTATTACGTAGGGAGTTGCAAGCTCTTAGCCTGCACCCCAAACCCCACTTTGCCTCCAGCATTTATAATGGTGGTAAATATATTAAAAAGCATTCAGAGGCTTGCTATGTCAAAGGGGTCACCGATACAGAAGTTTGAGAATCACCACAGTATATGTACCAGACTTTACCAGTTCCCAGTCTTGTTTGTCCAAAGAATAATCAGATTCCTCTGTCAAGGTGAAGTGCCAAGCATGATTTTGCCCAAATTATTTAGTGCTCAAAAGAATTATAAAACAATCTCGTTTGCCTACCCTGCTCATCTTATGTTGCAGATCTAGATTCAAGATGACCCAAATGAAATATCAGAGGGGTATCCGTGTTAGTCTGGATCTGTAAAAGCAGCAAAGAATCCTGTGGCACCTTGTAGACTAACAGACGTTTTGGAGCACGAGCTTTCGTGGGTGAATACCCACTTCGTCGGATACATGCATCCCATGAAGTGGGTATTCACCCACGAAAGCTCATGCTCCAAAACATCTGTTAGTCTATAAGGTGCCAAATGAAATAGGCAGCTTCCATATCACGTAATATTAACATACACACTTAAGGCCACTTAGATTGATTTTTCTCCTGTAGGAGGAAGGTGAAATTTGGTTAGTCACAAAGGTAAGTTTGCTCAGCTGAATTTGGCTGTAACAAGGTGCTGGTTTAGTAACTGGAATTGCACAATCACTCTATGGCCCAGTGGAGCTGCAACCGTAATTCACATTGATGGGGTGTTGGTTTTCTAATCAGTGATAAGATTGCTTGGCAGTCAAATGGCTGAGACACAAAGGAAAGGAAAGCTCAGCAGTGAATAGCATGTGTTACTTACACTCTACCAGAGGGCTCTAGCTATTCCAGAGAAAGCCAGCTGCCCCATGGAGATTTGTGCGGGTGCTTGTTTTCATACTAATGGTCTTGAACAGCAGAGAGCCATTTGGAAGTTCAGGGATCTGGGTCCCTTTTCCATTTATGTAAGGCCTTTTCTACACTACAAAGTTTTGTCAGCCAAAGCTGCCTTTGGCCGAAAAAACAGGGGATGTGTACACACTACAAAGCTACTTTTGGTGTCAGAACTCTGCTGTTTTCCCGACAAAATAAAACTACCTCCATGAGAGGCATAGCGCTTTTTGTAGCAAAATTAAAGCGACAAAGCATCAGCATAGACACTGCTGTTTGTATTGTCGACATAACTGGCTTCCACCAGTATCCCACAATGCCTGCGGTGACTGCTCTGCTCACTGTTTTGATTTCTGTGCCCTGCGGGCATGTGCCCCTCCAGAGCTTTGGAAAGTATCTGACAGCCGACCCTGCTGCTCCCTTTGAGGAACAAAGAGCAAATCATTAATGGGGAATGCTGCTATTCTGCCCTGCACCAGGAACACAGGGGCAGGCAGACTGCTGCTGCAGGGAGCATTGGGTGGGGGGACGGAAGGGGGGACTGCTGTGCTGCATTGACATTCCTCAGCATGGGGAGCGGAGCTGAGCTCACAGAGCTGCTCAGGATGCGGCTATAGGAGAACTCTGAGGGAATCACAGAACCACAGATACACAGACAGGCAGAGCGGGCTGTTTCAGGAGAGACTGCTGTGCCATGCAAAGCTAGGGGATGACATGGGGGGGGTTCCCCCTCACCCTGCCTCAGGGTAGGTCGGTAGGTCAGCCTGCTGTCTCCCCCACCCCAGACAAACTGCTCTCCTCTCCCTCCCCCACCACAACCAGTTGAAAAGTGGCTGACAATCTACTAGGATGCCCCTGGAAGGATGGGATTGAGAAACCTGCACCGTGATGCTGTACCTGCCCCATGAAGCATTGCAAGCCCTTCCCAAAGCACCCTGTGGCCAGCTGCACAGTGGGATGGCTACCCACAGGCACTGCTCTCTGTGTCTGATGCAAGAGTTGTCAACAGAGTGCATCCACACTAACGAGCTACTGTGGACATGCAACAGCAGCTTTAATTAAAGCACTTCAATTAAGGCAGCATAACTTTTATGGACAAAACTTTATAGTGTAGACAAGGCCTAAGATAGATTCAATGTGTGAGGACAGGGCCTTATTTTGAGGACAGGAGATTGGAATCACTCCATAGTACAACCATAGCTGGTGGTTGGGGAGACAAGTGGTTAACATTCTGGGATGTAAAACTTCCTTTTTTACCTCTTCAGGTGGGTCCTCTGCTCGCAAAGAACCCTCCCTTTGGACTCCCGCCCCCTCAAAGGCCTCATGTTGTGGTGACAGGCTGTGCACAGCTCCCCTGGAACCCATCAAAACTGCACCACAGAGAAGGAAGTGCTTCCCCAGGACTGGACATGCTGCCTCCTCAATGCTATCAGCCTATGGCCCTGACCCTGACCTCCCATAGTGCTCCATTATAGAGTGGGGACGGCCCAGCCCATCATCTCTAAAGGAAACTTCAGTTTAATTAGCTTTTCTGCATTCTCCCTGAAGCAGCTGAATTTTGAGACATTATAGCAGTTTGAGTCACAAGTGAAAACAAACTCCATATCCTATAGAGCCATGAATCCAAACTTACCCTGAACAGGTACAACACGAGCAGCATGGCCCCACCCATCTACTTCAGACTCAGCTGGGAAGGACTTTCATGGGTCTCGAGGGTGCTTTCATTTCCATGACCATTGAGTGCCAGTGGTGTCTTGCTAGATTGCCTGCAAGAGCAATTTTACTGCCAGTTCTGGTGGCATCCTGCTTTCACACCAGAAGAACATTATGATGCAATATGAGAACCAAATTTCCAAAGGGGCCTCAACAAGGTAGCACTTTGTGAAGGGGACTTTGTGTATGCATAGGCAGCAAAAAAGCACACTGCAGAGAGTATATTCATCCTGGTAATCAGGTATCTCATTTTAACCCGACAGTTCTGGGAGTACAGTAAACTATAGGAACCAGGGGCAGAATTTAGACAGCTAACTGGCTGACTTTACATGAACTAGCAATATTTGCAAGTCAGAGAATGTAGCCATCTCTGTATTACCACCTATGCCTACACTTCACTTGCCTACAAAACTGCAGAGGAATCTATTTTACGTTTTTGTCCTCTATTGGCATGGCGTCTGAACACTTCACAATCGTTAATATATTTTATTTATCACCACCCCTGTGAGGTATGGAAGTGCCACTACCCCCATTTTACAGATGCAGAACTGTGACACAGAGAGGCTAGGTGACTTGCTTACAATCACACTGTGAGGCTGTGGTAGAGCGGGGAACTGAAGCTGGATGATCTTCAAGTCCTAGGCTAGTGCCCTAATCACTGGCCATCCTTCCTCTCTAGGACGGGGTGCAGTTGTGCACATACAAAATTAAGGGCCTCTTGAAAATCTCTGCATATTTTGTCTTAAAATCCAAAGAATCATTTCATTTCCACGGTTTATTTAAGATACTGCTTGATTTCATCATAATCAAACTTCTTATGTTGTCTTCTGGAGAATGTGGAAAGGGCCTGTTTAGGCAAGATCCTCTATGGCCCTTATGCAGTTGTGCAATAGAGGCAAGTGTAAGGAGCCCTCCCACCCCCACACACCCTGCTTGGCTTGTGGCTCTGTCCCTGCTCTCCTGGTGGTACATGGTGCCCTGGAGGGAGTAAGAAGTGGTATAGCCCCAGATTCTCCCACGTACAGACCGCGAAGAACATGCTGTACTAATGAATGAAAGGCTGTACCAGGGTGCGCGTTTCCGCTGCACACTGGGGGGTTCCACAAGGCCATAATAAGCCATTTTGGAACAGCAGAAAATACTCTGCTAGACATGTTCGATTTTGCATGACATCAAAGAAAGACGGTAGAAGCGAATGGTAGAAAAATAAATTAACACACTATATGACTGCAGCTGGGCATGTCCAAGAGAAGGTCTTTAATTTCACTTAAGGACAGATCTTTCCAGAAACAGCTAACTCTTAACATCAGTAACATCAAGGATTTTCACACACAGTCATAAAATATTTGGAAATGTGCACAGATGGCAGGGCAGATAGTTCTCAAATGGTTTCAAAACGAGTTTTTTCTAGTACCAATTACATATGTTTCAGGGAGGGCTTACCTTGGCTGTACAGAAACAGATACGGTGTCTGTCTCTCTGCTCCTATTAGAATGCAGACTCCATTAAGGCAACAACTACCATACTTAGGCACCTGAAATGTATACAAGGTGGATTTAAAAAAACACATCTGTTCTCTGTAGCTTTGTGGCCTTGACATTAAAACTACACAGAAAGCGTGGTTCATGTTCCAGATGCACAGTCTGCCATGTTTACAACCTGCTAAATGGTAAAACAATCTGTCAAGCTACCGTTCACCTGCAGTAAACGGGGAGTAGGAGTTGCTAAACTATGTAGGAAAAGGACTGGTCCTCAGTGTGAGGCAAGCCCTGTGTTTGCTTCTTTTGTTGCCTTAACATTTTTCTTGGCATACCCGGTAACATTTAGAGCCTTGCAATCACAGACTGGGTTTTTCTGAGAAAAGTTACTGCCTCATCTTTGCCCCCTGTTCCCGCTAGGTTACAATAGGTTAATGGCATAAAGCAAGGATCAGATTTCAAATCTCAGCTGCCTCTCCTCTTCTGCTAAGATTCCTCAAGCAGAGTGCCTATGGCATAAGGGGGTGGGGTGTCGGAGCCAGCAAGGCTGGGCCCATGGTTGGAGGGTTCTCTATAGCTTCAACAACTGATGGATGGATTTAAAGATTTCAAAGAGCTGACTTAGCAGCTCTTGTATCTAACCTCACCTAGCGATGAACACACCTGACATCCTGTTCCTGCTACTGCACAGCACAAACTTCCTACTGAATACACAACCACTGCAACACATGTAGGTTTGAGAAATTTAATGTCCTCGCGCCCATTTGAAGTCTCAAATTGTTTGTCAAAGGGCTCTCCAAAAAGAGGGCAGGAAATTCCCCTTCCATTGTATCCCAGTTCATACTCAGGTCTGTTGCTCGACACCCCCATGGAGGCCATAAATCAATCTCAGATTGCACATTAAGCATACAGTATATCACTGCTGATGTTAGTGATAAAGGCATGATTGCACTCTAACAGCCAACCTCCTGAGCTGAAATCCATGGCAACTCTTAATTCAGCCTATCAAGTTTTCCACAGAGCTCTGTGTATCCGTGGTATATTATCGTCGCAATCTCAGGAAGAATGCATGCTTGCACTCCTTGCTATCTAAGGGGTAATATTTGTCGTAAAAATCCAAAATGTATTCTTCAGTCTTAAATCCAAATTTTTGGTACAGCAGCATAGCGGAGTTGCTTGCAGAGACGTGAAGAGTAACATCTTTGCCCATGCAGGTCTGCCAAAGGAAAAAAACAGCCAGAAAATGAGAGCGCCTCCAGGGAAAAGGAGGAGGTGAAGAAACTCTTATATTCTGGAATTTAACTAGTTAGGGAAACGTGAGAAAAGCAGAGGCCTTTGAAACAGAGAAATTACAACACATAGCAACAGCTGAAATCAGAGGGTAACTACTGTTTATCAAAAACCGTTGTGATCGAGTAATCAGCAGGAACAGAAACTAGATTGTAATTTGTCAATTTTCCTATCTCCTCAGTGTAATTGTTAATTGAAAATAATCTCAAACCCTTAATAACAAGGACCTAAAGAAAAAAAACAGCAAAGGAGCAAGCATTCTGCTTCTGGGACTGGACACATCTTTGTCATCAAATAAACCTAGACTTGCTAGAATCACACCGGCACTACTAGGTTACCTACGGGTGTGTCACACTGGAATTCCAGTAGATCCCAGCCTGATCCACTCCCACCCTTCAGCCCACGGGGCTCACTGCCTGAAAAGCCTAGCTAAATATCTATGTTCAGATAGTAAGTGGCAATTTTGACATTAACTTGGAGATTCCTTGTTATTTAGCAACCAGATTATTCATAAAACCTCTCCAATAATGTTTAATATAATAATTCTTCTGACTTTTAGAACTCCTTTCATGCCATGCTCTGAAAGCATTTTTCATCCATTGCATCCAAACTGTAAGTACAAGGAAGGAGTAGGATACAGCCATTAAAAAATTTTAATGACAGGGCATTTGATCGTGGCTTGCAAGAAAACGTAATTCTTGTTTTCAGAGGCTACTAATAAGACTCTCACCTGAATAAGGCCAGAATAAAGCAATCAAAATTAGGGACATTTTTGGAAAAGAAATGTTAGAACTAGAACATTAGAAATATGCAGCCTTGCCCCCAATGAAATGTGTAACTTTTGGAAATACATTCACACAATTCACAGCACCCTGCTTGCATCACAGGATGGAATGTAGTCTATTGTAGATTATATTATTGCCAACAGTTCATCTTAATATAACCTGCCTCCCACCACAGACGCGAATACAGAGCAGATCAATGGTAGTCAAACAGAAGCCTAATGGGAAGTGGCAATCTCTCGTTATCACTGGAGTCAGTTTGTGGGACACCAATGAAAATCCTGGTTAGCTCTCTTGAACTGGATGGCATTACTTCGGTTTTATCGCAGTGCAACTGGGAACAGAATTTGGTCAATCGTTTATTACAGATCCTGCAAACAGTAGTGGTAATTTTCCACAATGGCCCATCAATGGGCCTAAACTCTGCCATAGAGAAGACCTAATTCAATTTTCATGCCCATCTGAATTTTGGCCTCTCTTCTAAGCATATGTCCTCACTAGACTTTCGTACTTTGAGTTCACTGATGCCAGTGAACTCGAGGCAGTTAACATGTTTGTAAAAGCTAATGTGGACATTCCTCACGTTTGAGTCAGGCAACAGACATTCGTTCTTTACCTAAACTGAGATACATTTGAACAAGCACCCTAAACGTGAGTCTATGGCATTAACTCCGCTTGTGATCAAGTCATCAGTGGCCAGTGACTGGTGTAGCTGAATTATAGGTAAGGAAAGCTATAACTGGTACTGATTGAGCCTTTCCCTGCTTGAAACTGGGATTAGCTCATCCAGTGCAGATCGCAACTTTTCTTCTCTACACTTGCGGTTTGCAATGTTGCTGCTGCACAGTTACTGGCTGCTATGGATGAATCAGAGCCAAACCCAAATACAGACAAGGCCTATATCACTCGGCTAATCTCCTCGGCCATCCAATCCCCCATAGCCTATTCTATTTGAAAATGTCCTTCTGAATCCATTAAAAACTTCTGTTTGAGTGTAATGATTTTCACAATAAAAATTCACACATGGTAGCATGTCACCCAAGTAAATACACAAACAAGAGAACAAAGGATAGGAAGTGGGGAGAGAGAGGATAAAAACAAGCGCTATTGACCCAGCACTGTTTACATTCAGACATAAAAACAGGGACAATGCTGGACTCTTTATCGAGGAGAAGGATCTTCCAGCTACCTGAATAAGATGGTAGATCATAAAGGTTGCAATCCCCGCTCTTCTCCACTCAGGGTGAACAAACAGAAAAGAGATGTAAGCTTCATTGTATTTCACGTCTGGCACCATGAAGCCAAAGGCAATGATGACTTTTTTGTAAAGGACAACAACGCTGAAGTCTGGATACTGCAGGCATTCTGACAAATCAATTCCTACAGCGTGTGAGAAGAGCACAGCTATAAAGCACTGCAAACCAATGGGAAATGTTAATGCAATACAGTACAGTTCATACACTATCATACAGTCAGGGCATGATGAAATTTAAGGGAAATTAACAGCTGAAAGACTGTTTCAAAGCATGTTTTTCAGGAGAACCTGCTCAACTTTCTGTTGTCATTTTCAAACTCCTATGCATAGAAAGATTCTATCAGTCAATAGGGCCAAAATAGAAGTCTCACCGTTGAAGCCAATGGGAGCAGCATTTAGCCCATGTACAGAAGAAAAAAAATCCTTAAAAACGGACTCAACAGCAGCCAGTGCTAAGAAATTAACACTGATTCACACCCAAATGGTATGAAAATAAAGACAAAAAACTAACTTAGAATGTGGTTCTGCTCTAAAAAGTGATGGCAAAAATGGCATCTTGTTACCCCACTGATCTTCTTCCTGTGTGTACTCAGAGCCACATCTACTGAATTTATAAAGGGCCCAGTTCCAAGCACAAACAGGAATAAAGTTACATGTGTAAATGAGAGCTGGACTGGGCCCTAAATGTGTTTGTATTGCTCTTTACTTCTTCCCTGCACAGCCAACAAAGCTATGGGACAGTCTAATGGATTCTATTACGGCTTGTTCATCAACAGGATTGTATTGCTGGCAATGTGTGACTCCCATAGAATTTCAGGTTGAGATTGCAGGGCTGCAGACTGCAAAACTATTTTTACTTGTACATTGGTCAGATCTGGTCTAGAGCCAGGGAGGTACGATCAACGTGGAACCCCAAGAAGCCGTGTGTAAGGAAGCCACCTCCTCTCTTCTGCAGCTGGTACCTCTTTTCATGAAGAAGGAAGATAGAGTAACACTGGACTTTCTGCAGATGCAATAGAGGGTTCATAGATTTTGAAATGAAGCACAGAAATTAAAATGATCCTGCCCAGATTTAAATCTGACCTATTGAGCTTAGATTCACTAGAGATTTTTTGCATCAGTTAAATTGAGGAAGTAAGTATCGTTGGTTATGTCATCACTGCCAAAAAAAAAAAGTTGTGGTTTTATGGCAAGATAACTAAAGTTAGTTTTCTTGATGCACAATCTTAGTGGAGACAAGACATTGTAGTTTTTATCTTAGCATAGCCAGTTAATCAGCCTTACAACCCCAACCTGGGTTTACTTCAACTAGCTACCTCAAGAGGAAAACTATATTGCCTTATCTCCAGTAAGATTTTATTATCTGTATGTGAAAAACCCAAACTTTTTTTTTTTGCAGCGAAGATGTAGTCTTTGTAAAAGCTAGTATGGACACTCCTCACATGTGTGATTTACCCTCTGCTGATCCCTCCTAGCCTGTAACAAAATATTTTAATTATCTGAGCCTTTACAAAGCTCCTAACTTTAATTAAGTGGCAATAGACTTATCCTTGAAGTCACTTTTCAGAGTAGAATAGTGCACTTGATCGGTGTCTGTACAGTCTTCAGCGCAATGGGGTTCTGGTCTATGCCTGGGGTTCCTAAGCACTATGGTAACAGAAATCATTAATAATAAATATAGGTCCAGATTCTCCATTACACCTGTGCAACGGCAACACCCAGTACATGTAAGCCATTACCGTTCTAATTTGGTAGTATTTTACACCCATTTTCCACAGATGGAAATGCCTAAGCAAGATGCAAGGCAGGGAAGAATCAGACCCTTCATGTTTCCTCAAATGCTCATTAAAACCATCACAAAAATGCCAACCGATGTATTTGCAAAGGTGGAATAACAGAATAACGGCATGTGGTTTTTCTGTAACGTGTATTATTCCTGAGATTTAAAACTTCATGGAACACTGGAAGCAAACAGTGGAATTAACCAATCTCTTGCTTGAGAAAGAGCTGGGTGGAGAGGAATCAACTAGCGATAAGGAGAAATGTTAATTATCTCAGGGCTGCAGTCTACTGTGAAATGACTCAGAGCTTGTCTGTACTTAAAGTTGTATGACTTTGACTATATTGGTTATAAAACAGTACAACCCCAACATGGCTCGTGTACTGGCTTTACGTAAGTACAGTTTATGGCTCATGTACATGGGAGGTGTTTCCATTATACTAGTATAATTATACCGGTATGGTTAAAGCACTGTCCATTATATTGGTATAATATTGGTATAACTCCCATGTTTAGACACACTTATTCCAGAATGAGCAGCTTTCTTAGGCTGTTTAAACTGTTTCCAAAGCAACATAAGCTAAACCAGAAAAAAGCCACACTCATGCCATAACTACAGCTCTGTAGTCACTCTGGTATAATTAGAGCACTTTAAATTCACACCCTTCCTCAGATCGGTATAATTTCTCCATGTAGACAAGCCTTATTCGTGGAGGTTCCTGCATCAGTATCAGGCACCTTTATACCAATATAATTGTATCCACACTAGGGGTTGTACTGGTATAACTATTTCCGTAGAAAAATCACTCCTTTAACTGACACCCGGTGTGATTGTAGTTTGGGTACACATACCCAAGCTATCTTTAGCCTCATTAGCTCAGGTGCCACAGCAGCTGATGAAAACCCTGGGTAATTACTCACAGAGCTAGCCCACTCCGTCGCCGCTTCAGTGCTCTGGTACATGAGCTAGCTAGATTAAAACTAGATAGATGGATTTCCATTAGGAGCCTAAATAATTTTGTGTATTTGGGCCTTGGTGCTTATCACAAATTCCTGTCTATGCCATAAGGATAATCACTGAGTGGATGGGGGATTGAGGGATTTGGAGGGGCATGGGGGAGATCTGTGATAAAGATGATCGGTTTCTGTTAGAACAAGAGGGTGTCTCATGTTTCCAAAGTGACATGTGTAAAGAAAGACGTGCCATCTTATCTACTCCTGATTTGGGGCTTAATGGTGCTACTGCAATACAAATCATATCTAATAATAATAATCTGCCAAAGTGTAGTGCAAATATTGATTTTAAAATACAGGTGTGGACCGCTTGTGTGTTATGAAAAACTTAGTTTCCAGTGTTAGAAATGCTGAACCACATAGCAAATCATCATTACTAAGTCTCTACTGCCTAGGAACCACACCCAAAATCAGGGCTGCACGGTGACATGCACATAGTAAGAGACAGTCCCTGCCCGAAGGAGCTTACAATAATTAAAAAAAAAAGCAACACAGACAAATAAATATTATAATACTTATTTTACCAAAGGGGAACTGAGACCCAGAGAGGTTAAGGACCTTGCCCATGGTCACATAGGGAGCATGTGGCAGAGCCAGGAATCCTACCCAGATCTCCTGAGTTCCAGTCCAGTGCATTGAGGCCTTGTGTTTACTGGGAAGAAACTTTCTTTTCACACCAGTTAGAAGCAGGTGTCTGATAAAACCTCTGTTTACTATGATAAGGCCCTGATTCAGCAAAACACTTAAGCAGGTGCTTCACTTTAGGCATGCAAGTGGTCCCAGCTCATGCTCAAAGCACAGTACATGTTTAAGTGCTTTGCTGACTCAAGGCCCAGTTGCCCAGTACTGTTTGATCTCAGAAATGCAGAGGCTGACATGTCTTTCCAGCACAGACCATCTGACAAAATTCCTCTTAAATAAATATTTATAGAATAACTGAGCCAAATACCCACTGAGAAAACAGACCTGCTCCAAAAATAATTTTTGAAACCAAACCTTTTCTTTCCTAGAAAACCAAGTACTGAGGGAATCCTACCAGGCCAGAAGAATTCATGGCACATGGAGTTGATAGTGGGGATGTGGTTCGGGCGAACATAGCAGTAATCAATGGGTGCTTCAGGCTGAGCCTTCCAGTCAGGATCATTCTTGTGTGGATGGGCACAGATTTCTGCCAGCAGCTGGAGTTTAGGAGGCTTGGTCTCATGGTCACGCCTGCACGTATCACAAAAACAATCAACAATATGAAAGACAAGTTGGTAACATTTAGCAGCAGTTATTGTTTGCTGCACAGGAAATATTCCTCTGATAGACTACAAGGGCTACAAGAGGATATTGTGTTCCATTCGTTCATGTGGAAACTTGCGCCCAAGCAGGCAATAATACAAGCTATTTACCAGAAGCCAGGATGCTTTTGCAATCCCAAGCACCCTGCGCCAGCCTGCCCCTAAGGATGGGAGCAGAGAATGACAGAAGTGAGATTCAGACTCTAGGGGTCCGTACCTGATGTAAGGTTTCAGGACGCGAGACGTGTAGGGACTGACGATGCTGTGGTCTGTCAACAAGTCTTCTGAGCCTACCAGTCGGTACAGAAATTTTGTTGTCTGGTGCCTATATCCCTTCATAGCAGGCAGTGAAGTCTACATGGCAAGACAAAAATAAACTGTCATGTCAAGGGAGTTGCCCAACAGCCTGATGTTTGGAACCCAAAGCTCCAGAAGGGAAAAAGACTTCTCACAGTCAGGGTTTCCACCTGTCCAACCAGGGAGTCTGGTACCTACAGTCCAAGCACTTCCAAGACAGACAGCACTTCTGTCTATAGTGACTCCAAAGCTCCCCCCAATTTCAGAGCCTGATCCTGCAAAGTTCTGACTGCACCCATCACCCACTGTCATGTTGGGAGTGCTCAAGTTCCTGGATGGCAAGAAAGTAATGCACTTTGTCAAGGTACTTACACAGGCTCCATCACGCTAGTGTTTGAGTGTAGAATGAGCATGAGCAACTGGAACTTAGCAATGGTAGCATCTACACATGTTTATATTTTACAGCGTATTACCCAACTTAGAATGGAGCTGGGAAGTGTGTTGGTGTGGATACAAGTCCTTTAAAAAATGAAGTTCATTCTTGTAATCCTTTTCACTTTGGCAGTCAGACGTCTTCAGTTTGAAGTCTACTGACCACAACAGAAACCCTCATACAGCTGGCCCCACGAACTAACTTGGAATTGAAAGCACTCACCTGGTACCTGTCCAGAATCCTGAAGTCCTGGCTAGTCGTTCTGTACGTTGCATGCCCTGCTGGCAGCCTAGAAATACCTCTTTCTTTGGCTCCATAGATCCCATCAACCAAGAGCAGAGCAGCATTCACAACCTGGTCCAAGTCAAAGAGTGGCAGTCCCCTTTCCCTCTTGGCTTGCCGGACTATCAGCTTGCGCCTCAACCTCCGGGCCTCTGGGGTCATGCTCACGGCACTGGGACAGGCCTCCAGCCTCTTCAGAAGCAGCTTTTCCTCATAGATGCTAACAGATGTGTACTTGGGAGCTTTGGGCTTATTGTCCTTCTCCACCTGCGGCTTCCTCTTGTCTCGCCCTCTGGCCTGTAGGGATGAATTTGAATCTTCAGGGTCTTCGCTATCACCTTCCATCCTCTCTGCCTTCTCTTCTTCACTCTCCACCTCTTGTTTGATCTGCTCAGGCGTTTTCACTTTCTTTCTGCTCACTATCATAGGCCCAGCACCCATTGGCCCACTAGGAGGAGGAATGTACTCTATTCCTGGATCTATGACTCCATCTCCTTCCATCTCTTCATCGTCTGTACAGAAGACCAAAATAACGCAGTAGACACACACAAATGCAAGGCCAGCATAGAAAGAACATCAGCCTAGGGGGCTTGTGGCTTAAGTGTGAAGGAAATATAATGTGGCATTTACTTGTCATATCCCTCCAGTCATACACTCCTGGGCCTACATTTTCAAAAGTGACTAGTGATTTTGGATGCCCAACTTGAGAACTCTTAAAGGAGCCTGATTTCAGGAAATGCTGAGCACCTGCCATTTAAGGTCCCTTTAAAGTGTCTCATAGTTTGGCCCCTTAAAATTGGGGCGACCAAAATCAATAGTCCCTTCAAAATTTAGACTCTTTTTTTTTTCCTATTTTAAAAGAACGCTTTTTAAAATGGTTCTTTAGTTAATGGCTTCCTTAAAAATTCCTGAAGGGCATGAAAACTGATGCAATAAAACGGCAGAGTGGAGCTGAAGCCTTACAGATTACAGGCCAGATGTTCAGCTGGTGTAAATTGGACAAGTTCCACTTAAGCGGATGTGATGTCCTTACTTACAGCGAGTAGTGCTTATTCCATGTGTTCCCTCTATTCATTTCAATGGGCTACTCATGGCGTAAAGTACTATTCAGCTTCAGTAAGCATCTCACAACCTGACCCAGAATTCATCTCTTTGATTTGGGAATGTTACATGTCTGTACTCAGACAAATGAAAGCTCTAGGAAACAAAAACAAAAACCTCAATACTTTACTGATGTGAAAGACTCCTTTTAAGAGAGCTCTCTGATTTTGGCTTGACCTGACACTGCAACACTATTACCTGTCATACTGTTTTATGCAGGAATTACTGGGTGAAATTGTCTGCCCTGTGTTATAAAAGATGTCACACTAAATGACCAAGTGGTCCCTTCCTGCCTTAGAATCTATGACTACATCTATCTGTGAAAATCTAATTTCGATTGTCATGTAATTAGGAAGAAAACTGCACTTTGCCAGTCATTTTCCATCATGCCTTGAAGTAAAGCAAACAGGTTATTCTTTTGTCAAGGTAACTATGTCAACCCTATTGTTTGAAACTGCTTGTCACTTCCTATTAAACAAAACACATGGCATCTCTTACCATGAAACAAGGCCTGTGGCGGCATTACATCTGGGATGAGATCTGCTTCTGAGAGCAGGCTGGGAGTAGCTGAATGGGAAGCTGGTGTCCCAGGAGCAGAGAAGTCCAGAGATGGGGAAGGAGACGGGCTTGTTAGAGGAGTTCGATCCGAGGAGCTCAAAGATGAGAAGTCAATCACCTCTCCCTTCTCAAGGACCATGTCAGGGCGACGGCCTCGGCTGGTGAATTTGACAGGAGTGGAGGAGGTGCTTCGGTCCAGGAAGCCAGCTGCCTCCTTCTGGGCTCTCCTAATGTCCTTGGCTTCTTGAGTGCGAGACCTCTTCTCCTTCAGCTCCATTGCTGACTCTACAGGATTGCGGCTCACCCGCTTCCTCAGCCCCTCCACTGTAATGATGGGATCCAGAGGTGGTTTTGAAGCTGCTAAAGAATAAATAGCTTGTTTATTCTAAAAGGCACTGAGTTTTTGATGCCTCTTTACTCATCATTTGTATCCACAAGAGAAAGTTTTGATGGTAGTCTTTCAAACCATGGCTGAAATTCTCCCCTGTGCAGAGCATCGAGCATAAAAGTGAGGCACCACTGAAGTCCGATACTGGCCCTTTGCACAGGAGTGAATTTCACTCCATGTGACTGAACCAACAAAAGATGCTTTAAAAAGAGACGAACATCAAGGTAACAGGCAGTAGAGAAACTGTGGTAATTACAGAGACAGGAAAGCAATACAAAATACAAAAGCACTGGGATCATTTAAATGACAATACGTGTATGTGCACTACAAAGAGGGTGTAAAGTACTATGAGCCTCTTCTCACACAGGTATAAATCTGGAGAAACTCCTCTGAAGTCACTGGATTTACACCAGTGTAAAACTAGTGCAACTGAGAGCAGAATCAGGCCCTGTAACCCCACCCACGCCATCCACAGCTGTGCCATTTAAAATAAGCGTTATCTCATACCTTTAAACACTGTCAATTCGGACCTGACTAGCACTCCATGTGTTGTCATCAGAAGAGTTACCTTTTGCTTTCAGTGCAGATGCAGAGAGCTTCTCTGCTTCAGGTTTCATCGTAGGAGGCTTATTGTGAACCAGTTTCCACCATCCTGGTTCTCCAAATTCCTGTGCCCCTGAGCGGAAAAACAAGGGGCTTCCTACAGAAAGACAGCCAGCAACAGTGCTCCACCAAGTTGAAGTCTTCTTCCTAAATCAAGAGAGGGAAAAATGAGAGACACCAAGAACATTTTAGTTGGACTTTAGTCTCCTTCGCCAAAAAGACTAGGGGGATGCTTGTGCCATTTACTCTATTGTAATAGTTCACTTGGCCTCCAAGCTTGAAGCATTTCAGCAATACTACTATGATTTCCACTGGGTGATTTCCAGCTGGAATCTGGGGCACCAAGTTCCAAGACCCAGATAGATTCTGCTCTGAAAAGTGATTCCATTTTGATTCTCTCTCAGGGACTCACAATATCAAATATGCTGAGTTTACAAGTAAAGCGATGGTTTTCCTAATTGCTGGTGCTTTGTTTATTCAGGCTTTCACATCACCAACCATAAAGATTCTGCAGTTGGGTCTCATTCAACAGTTCTACTGATGATACAAGAGCCAGAACTGAATCCAGCTCACTCTCCAGTAGCTGTGTTAACTTAACAGGCTAAGAAGAGTAAAAACTTACTCTGTTGTTAAAGTCAGTAGACAGAACTCAGGATACATGGGGGAGGGGAATTGGAAGGGGGAGAGGGAGAGAAGGGAGAGCTCTCCTGAGTAAGAAGGTGTCATTTGACATCTTCCCCCTTGTGACGTTGCACTCTATATGATTTTATAAATATATGCTAATGAGTGAATGTAATATAACTGGAATATGCTTCATGCAAAAGGTCTCTTGTAAGGTATCATTACAAAGCTTCATTGTCTACTGAGTGTGGTCATCCTATTTGTATAAATGTATCACACTTGTATCTGAAACTGGAAATATGAAGTATAACTCTGAGGGCCTATTGTAATTATGCAAAGTGTGGGCCATTAATGGTGATTTGGAATTTTGATGGCTCCCATCAACCAGGACAATTGACTGTAAATGGCTCTGTTTGCAGGCAGGCCTTCCTGTGAGTCAGGCTGGGAGGAATGAAGGCTTGAAGTCTTACAGTGACATGTGATCATGTCACCTGAACTGGAATCCATCTTTAACCTGGTGTCTTTCCATTGAGAAGGAGCGGGTGGGAACCCACAGAGGGACAAAGGATTCCCGCCTTATACAAAAGATATATAAATGGGTGGAACAACAAGGGGGAGAGCCATCATGAGGAATTCCCTAGCTACCACCTGAGCTGGAACAAGAGCTGTACCAGAGGAAAGAATTGTGCCAGGCCTAGAAGGTGTCTAGTCTGAGGAAAAAAACTTACTGAAGCACCTCTAAGGGTGACATCTGTATTCAGTTTGATTAGACATAGATTTGCATGTTTTATTTTATTTTGCTTGGTGACTTACTTTGTTCTGTCTGTTACTACTTGGAACCACTTAAATCCTACTTTCTGTATTTAATAAAATCACTTTTTACTTATTAATTAACTCAGAATATATATTAATACTTGGGGAGGCAAACAGCTGTGCATCTTTCTCTATCAGTGTTATAGAGGGTGAACAATTTATGAGTTTACCCTGTATAAGCTTTATGCTGGGTAAAACGGATTTATTTGGGTTTTAGATCCCATTGGCAGTTGGGCATTTGGGTGTTAAAGACAGGAACACTTCTGTAAGTTGCTTTCAGTTAAGCCTGCAGCTGTTAGGGCATGTGGTTCAGACCTGGGTCTGGGTTTGCAGCAGGCTAGCGAGTCTGGCTCAAACCAGGCAAGTCACTGAAGTCCTAAGCTGACAGGGCAGGAAAGCAGGGGCAGAAGTAGTCTTGTCACATAAGGTGGCAACTCCCAAGGGGGGGTTCTGTGATCAAACTCGTCACACCCCTAATTTAAACTCCTGACAAAACTGCTCTGAGAACCTGGATTTCAGTGTATTTGGCAAAAGTTTTCTATGGTATAGCACAGGCCCTCTCATCTGTTTATGCTCTGTGGGCACTTGAAAAAAGCAGCCAGGAGTGTGGGCTTGAGAACCCCTAGCTGGTTCTGGGTGGAGGAGGCAGGTGCTGGTTGAGGGGTGGCTGTACAGTGATGCTTTTTGAAAAAAGGTAGGGGGATGCTTTCTCCCGACCCTGCCCTCGCCCCCCTCTGCTCCTGGGGAATGTGCCACTTCAAGAGGAAATGGCAGCCACCTCTGTAGTATTTTGAAGTGGCGCTCCCCTGGGAGTCAGGCAAGGGGGAAGCAGGGAGACATGGTGGGGACAAAGAACGAGGAGGAAAGGAGCAGAACTTCTCCTTCCTTTTCTTCCACTGAGTATTAGCACTAGTGGGATTTTTTTTAACTGCCTTTTCGCTTTTGTTTCGGCATTCGTGAAGAGTATGCGCTCTTTGCCTTTACCTACTCAGGCTTCCGGCACTGTCACTTCCTCGGGTTCCCCTTCTTCCTCAGTTAATCCAACTTCAGCCTGTGGGCCTTTTCTCACTAACTGCCCTTTTTCCATCCAGCCTTCCCAAATAGCTCTCACCTTTCATACAAGGTACGCAGTTCTGTGCATGCTACAGCTCTTCTCCTCAGGCTCACAGTCCTTTGCAGCCCTCCAAGCTGTGGCTTCTCCCCCAGCAGCAGCCCACTCCTGCAGGTCCCTCAGCTAAGACTTGTTCCTCAATAGGCTCTTGCTCCCTGCAGTTCTGTGTCTCAGGCCTTCTGCCTGGGAGCAGTGGAGAGTTGTTACCAACCTGCTCTCTTCCACAGACTCCCTGAACTCTCTCTGAGTGCTCTCTCAGGCCATGTCTACATCTACAATTTTGCAGCGCTGGTTGTTACAGCTGTATTAGTACAGCTGTATAGGGCCAGCGCTGCAGAGTGGCCACACTTACAGCAACCAGCGCAGCAAGTG
The DNA here is from genome assembly GCF_007399415.2 of Gopherus evgoodei. Lineage (NCBI taxonomy): Eukaryota > Metazoa > Chordata > Testudines > Testudinidae > Gopherus > Gopherus evgoodei. The sequence continues at coordinate 218,176,137 of NC_044324.1, read as the reverse complement.
GTGTTAGATGTGGCCACACTGCAGCGCTGTTGGGCGGCTTCAAGGGGGGTTCCGGGAACGCGAGAGCAAACCGGGAAAGGAGACCAGCTTCGCCGCGGTTTGCTCTCGCGTTCCCGGAGCCACCCAGCAAACCGCAGGGAAGGAGACCTGCTTGCTCGGGGTTCCGGGAACGCGAGAGCAAACCGGGAAAGGAGACCAGCTTCGCCGCGGTTTGCTCTCGCGTTCCCGGAGCCACCCAGCAAACCGCAGGGAAGGAGACCTGCTTGCTCGGGGTTCCGGGAACGAGAGAGCAAACCGGGAAAGGAGACCAGCTTCGCCGCGGTTTGCTCTCGCGTTCCCGGAGCCACCCAGCAAACCGCAGGGAAGGAGACCTGCTTGCTCGGGGTTCCGGGAACGAGAGAGCAAACCGGGAAAGGAGACCAGCTTCGCCGCGGTTTGCTCTCGCGTTCCCGGAGCCACCCAGCAAACCGCAGGGAAGGAGACCTGCTTGCTCGGGGTTCCGGGAACGAGAGAGCAAACCAGGAAAGGAGACCAGCTTCGCCGCGGTTTGCTCTCGCGTTCCCCGAACCACCCTGCAAACCGCAGGGAAGGAGACCTGCTTGCTCGGGGTTCCGGGAACGAGAGAGCAAACCGGGAAAGGAGACCAGCTTGATTACCAGAGGCTTCCTCCTTCCACGGAGGTCAAGAAAAGCGCTGGTAAGTGTCTACATTGGATTACCAGCGCTGGATCACCAGCGCTGGATCCTCTACACCCGAGACAAAACGGGAGTACGGCCAGCGCTGCAAACAGGGAGTTGCAGCGCTGGTGGTGCCCTGCAGATGTGTACACCTTCAAAGTTGCAGCGCTGTAACTCCCTCACCAGCGCTGCAACTTTCTGATGTAGACAAGCCCTCAGGCTGCCTTTGCATTTCCCAGCAGGCCTGGTTTTGAATCACATGATCTAGTGGACTGAGACATAACCTAGTCACATGCGAGACTGAATCCAGACTCCCTTTAAATGGCCCCTCACCCTGTGACAGCAGGTCAGACAGTGCTGGGTTTTTTGTAGGCTGCCACAGGGCAAGCCAGACATTTAAGATTGTCCTGGGTTCAGCCTCACGCTGCCGGCCCGGGGTCCCGGCTGCTGGCCCCTTACCAGCTGGGGCCCTGCAGGCCCCGCTCAGCCCCCTGCCGAACTAGGTGAACGGAACTCCAGGCCTGCAGCGGGCTGAGTGGGCCGGTGGCATAAGATCAGCATTTTAATTTCATTTTAAATTAATCTTCTTAAACATTTTGAAAACCCACTTTCTTCCTTCTTGTCTGCCCTGAATTGAAGAGAGAGAGAAATCTCTGAATAATCTGGGATTCCTGTTTCCAAACTGAGCAACACAATTTTTTCCCTCCCTGATCTCCATTCTGAGTTTCAGGGAAATATTAGCCTTACCTGTTCCCTAGTAGGAAAGTCCAGTGTTTCTCAATAAAAGCACAAATATCTTCTTTCCATCTGAAGTATCCTTGACGGCCAGTTCCTTCCAGAGACAGGTTGTACATCGCCAGCATAACAACCTGGAACATAAAAGGGAATGGATTCAACTGGTCCATTACCATTTTGTCTGGTGGGGAAACACCCACTCCACTCTTTTCTCATTTTACCTATTTATGCAAAGCTTCCAGTTCATTCACAACCATACAGCCAATCTATGTAACCCATGATCTTGTTACCTGCACTCATCCTTTCTTCCGTCCTTCCTAATGTTTGTCACGCTCACCTGCTTTACTCACCCAGGGACTCTCTCATGCCAGGGGAATCCTCAGCTATCTGGTGATGCTACTTTACAGCCCCTCTGCACAGCTTGAATGGCATAAAGGAACTATATCAGGGTTGAGGATCCAGACTGGGGACACAATATCTTTTCTCTCCAGAAAAGATGGGTAGGAAATGCTCCAGTTTACTAATCTTGCAGAAATGTGTGCATAAGAAGAGACTCTTTGGGTGGTTTTATTTGCTTAACGTCTTCTTTCCACTCAGAATCCAGTAAAAGCAGAGCAATCCATAAAATACATTGTATCCCGTGGATCACTCTGCTTTTGCTTTGTCTTTATTGAACACAGTCCTTTTACAGCACATTTACATACATCACAAACAAACTCAATTGACTCACTAAGAGCCTAAATTAAAGCACAGTTTTGGAAATCAGTCTTATTTGTGAATAAATCTAAGAGGACAAACTGTCAATTACACTGAACCATTTCAGCCTGGAATACAAGTATTCATGGTGCAGATGGGTTTGGAGCTCCTGCTGTCAATCACTCAACTACCTTGGAGGCTGTCTCTCTTCTTCCTTAGGGCTCTGGAACCTACTTTGGCAGGAGATGGTCTCCTAACCAAGTACTGTGGGTTTCTAGGCTTCGCTCCCACTAATGCTAATGGGAGAACACAGATACTCTCTAGTTTTTTTCCAAAAAATCCTTTCCATGTTTGATAACTGCTGCTCTAGAAGTTAACACACTGAACCCAGCGTCATTGCAGGAACAGCTAGGTGGGACAGTGTTCCACCAATGACAAAGCACAAGTCAGAATTTTAAAAACACTGCTCCTTCAATAGGTAAAATTAGATGGTCATGGTAGTCCCTTCTCACCTTAAGATCAAGGAATCTGGGTTTCTTCATATGCCAGCTAAGGTGATTCTGCCACTTCCCAACACCAGACTTGGCTATCCTGGAGACACTGCTTCTTGTCTAAACTGCCTCTGAGAAGGCGCATTTTCTTTGTCTTCTCTTGTCTTTCTTCCTTGTTACCTCTGACTCTCTCCCCTTTGTCACTCTTCTTCCTCTATTCTAGAAAGCGATGTAGGCTAATGCTAGTAGCGTTTATTGAACCAGAATCTCTGGACTGGCCAAGCTAAGCTCACTGCAGGTTTGGAGTAGGAGAGGTGAGGGGGGGCACGTATGCATCCCCAAGATCCTATGATTTCCCGGCACAGCCCAATCCCCGACAAATTCGGCTGTCAAGCTAGTCTATCCTGCACCTGCAGCCAATGATCCCTAAAAGCTTTTCTGGATCCAGGGATTGCTGAGGATCACGGGGGTGTCAAGATGCCCTGACTACAGCCGCTTTCACCAGGCCATACACCCATGCTGGCTGCTAGAAGAGGGTGACATAGGAGTTACTACAGAAGCTCTAAGCCACCCGAAGGAGGCCAAATCCTCAAGTGGCTGGATCTGCCAGCTGAGAGTCTGCTTAGTGCCAGCTGGAGTAGCACAAAGCAGCTCTAGTGCTCTGGGGCATCGAGTATTATTACTAACTTCAGTTAGAAAATGTGCGCACACAAAATGTTGGGCCCATGAGCAGCAGCAATGGCCAGTGGACATTTCTAGTGATTCATCTGTGACAGAGCATCACTACTGCCCAGAGGGCACGGACACAGGCCTCAGCACCATGACACTGTACATATTGGCTGGGATCCTGTATCTGAAATAAAGAATGCTGAACGGCAAGAGCTGCCACTGCTGGATCAGATTCACCATTCTGCGATGCATATACGGATTTGTGACAACATGTCTAAGTTGGCTAAATTCTTCTCTTCCATTTCCGTAACTGAACAGTAAGAAACATTCCAGCTGTTATACTCAGATGATGTACCCCAGTCAGATTCAGTCCTATTCCAGCTGAGTGAATATCCCAGCCTTGCCTAAACAAGGAAGTGAACTGGGGAAATACCTTAACGTCTGTCAGATTTACTTAGCTCTTGAAGTCCTGCAGTGAGGACAACTGGGACTCTTGATTGCAACTGTAAACAAAACTAAGCTGCATATCCAGTAAGAAATCCTTCAGAGATGTCACTGTAGGGCCAAAGTTACTGCTACATAAATCAGAGATTATTTGGGGTTGCGGCTTCATGACTAGCTAAAATAATAAATCCCAGCAAAGACTATTACTAATATGCATGCAGCCAATCTGGAGCTTTTCTGAGCTGTGTGGAGCAGAGATTTGTTTGTTTTCTGGGACCCAGCAGCCAATTGGCTTGTACACAGACATCCCACTGGCTTTAAATCATAGCCAAATCAAAGAATCATAGGTCTGGAAGGGACCTTGAGAAGTCATCTAGTCCATTCCCAAAGGCAGGCCCAAGTATAGCTAGACCATCTTGGACAGGTGTTTGTCTAACCCGATCTTTAAAACTTCAATGATAGGGATTCCACAACCTCTTTAAGTAATCTACCCAGTACTTAACTATCCTTACACTTAGAAAGTTTCTCCTAATATCTAACCTAAATCTTCCTGGCTGCAGATTAAGCCTATTACTTCTTGTCTGTCCTTCAGTGAACATGGAGGAAAATTGATCACCCTCCTCTTTATAATAGCCCTTAATGTATTTGAGGACTGTTGTCCATCTGCCCTGTCTTCTTTTCTTAAGACTAAATATGCCTAATTTTGTAATCTTTCTGCATAGGTCAGGGCTTCTAATATATTTTATCATTTGTGTTGCTCTCCTCTGGACCCTCTCTAGTTTGTCCATATCTTTTTTTTTAAAGCATAGCACCCAGAACTAGACAATACTCCAGCTGTGGCCTCACCAGTGCTGAGCTGAGCAGGATAATTGCCTTTTATGTCTTACATACCACATTCCTGTGAATACGCCACAGAATTATATTTGCCGCCTTCCCCCGAGCCTTTTTTTTTTTAAAACACAAACGCATCACACTGTTGGTTTGTGATCCACTATAATCCTCAGATTCTTTTCAACAGTACTATCATCTAGCCAGTTATTCCCCATTCTGTAATTGTGCCTTTGATTTTTTTTCCCCTAATTGTAACACTTTGCACTTCTCTTTACTGAATTTTTTATCTTGTTGATCTCAGACCAATTCTCCAATTTATCAAGGTCATTTTGAATTCTAATCCTGTCTTCCAAAGTGCTAGCAACCTCTCCCAGTTTGGTGACACCTGCCTATTTTATAAGCACATTCTCCACTCCATTATTCCAGTCTTCATTGTAAATACTGCACTGTATGAGACCCTAGACAGACCCCTTTGGGACCTCATAGATACGTCTTCCCAGTTTGACAGCGAACCACAGATAACTACTCTTTCAGTATGGTTTTTCAACAAGTGCACCTACCGTATAGTAATCTCATCTAGCCCACATTTCCCTAGTTTGCTAATGAAAATGTCTTGCAAGACTGTCAAAAGTCTTACTAAAATAAACATATATCACGTCTGCTGTTTCCCCCGTCCACTAGACCGGTAACCCTGTCAAAGAAGGAAATTTGGTTAGTTTGGCATGATTTGTTCCTGTCAAACCCATGCTGGCTTTTATTTATTACCCTATTATCCTCTAGGTGCTTACAGACTGATTGTTTAATAATTTGTTCCGATATCTTTCCAGATATCAAAGTTAGGCTGACTGGTCCCCAATTCCCAGGATCCTCTTTGTTCTCCTTTTTAAAAACAGGTTTTATATTTGCCTTTTTCCAGTCCTCTAGGACCTCACTCGTCCTTCATGAGTTCTCCACGGTAATTGCTAGTAATTCCAAAATTGCTTCAGCTAGTTCCTTAAGTACCCTAGTATCCCACTGATTTGAATACATCTAATTTATCTAAATATTCTTTAACCTGCACTTTCTCTTTTCTGCCTTGTGTTACTTCCTCTTGTTAAACAGTGTTACGCATCTAGTCACAATTAATCTTTTTAGTGAAGACTGAAGCAAAACAGGCATTAAACACCTCAGCCTGCTTGGCTGTCATCCTTTATTAACTATCCTTCCCTGCCAAGTAGTGAACCTACACTTTCCTTCATCCTTCTCTTATTCCTAATATATTTATAGAACCTCTCCTTATTGCCTTTTACGTCCCTTGCTAGACGTACCTCAGTTTGTGTTCCTCAGTCTTTCTGATTTTGTCCCTACCTGCTTATGCTATTCTTTTGTACTCATCCTTAACTATTTGTCCATGTTTCAACTTTTTGAATGATTCCTTTTTGATTTTCAGGTCATCAAAGACCTCCTCAGGTAGCCACATTGGCCTATTACTATTCTTCCTCTCCTTCGCAGCAAGATAGTTTGCTGTTGTCATGTTAATACTGTCTCTCTGAGAAACTACTAGCTCTCTGAATTCTTTTCCTTTAGAATGTTTTTCTTGTGAGACTTACCTACCAGTTCTGAGTTTGTTAAAGTCTGTTTTTTTTTAAATCCATTGTTCTTACTCTGTGGCTCTCACTTCTTCCTTTCCTTAGAATCATAAATACTATCATTTCATGACCCCTTTCACCCAAACTGCCTTTCACCAGCAGATTAGCAACAAATTCCTCCCTATTAGAATCAAATTTTAAATGGCTGCCCCCTGGTTACTCCCTCTATTTTCTGAAACAAAAAGTTGTGATCAAAACATTCCAAGAATTTACTGGACATTTTGTGTTTTGCTTATTACTTTTCGAGCAATGTCCATATGCCAAAAAATTGTTAAATGCACAGCAGCTAAATCACATTCTCTTTACTTTTCTAAAATTGTGTTCAGTTGTATTGAACAACGCAGAGTATTGATGAAAAATGGGGAATTTGGCTTTTTTACAACAAGTTAAGATGATCTTTTCAATTTGCTCACAGAAGTCCCACTTCCCGATAAGCAGGTACATAGCAATCCACAAAAAACTCATAGGCAAATTTTTTTACCACCTGTGACTGACTCCAAATTTCTAGGTGTTATGTATATTGTACACATAGCAACTTTTGAAGGTCTTGTTGGTTTTATGCCCGAGTGAATGCTTTTACTTACTTGCTGCCAGGTTAGCCTCAGCCGTTCAAACTGCTCCTTCCCATCTTCTGAGCAATCAGAGCAAGTAAACCTGAAAAAGTTATCTCCCTTGAGGTAGCTGAGTTGTTCTCTCAGCTGGCCTAAAACAAACAAGCAAAAAGGATATGCCTCAGTCCTTTTATAGGAAAAATGGAGCAAAGTAAACTCAAATTCAGAACAGTGTTTATCTGCTGAGCAAGAGATCAGCAATCCTGATGATTCCATAACAGAAGTATAGAAACTTGGTGTGATGCTTAATTTACAGTTACAGAAGTCAACAAAGGATCAATTAAAAACACACACATTAAAGATGGGCTTTCCTATCTAATACTTGAATACATGTAAAAAGGCAAAGATTTTAATACATGCAGTGTTATTGGAGCTGAGTCAGTCCCAGGATATTGGAGAGAGAAAGTGTGTGAAATATTATCTTTTATTGGACCAACTTATGTTGATGAGAAAGACAAGCTTTCAAGCTACACAAAGAGGTACGGATACTGACACACTCAGTACCTTTCTCAGACTGTAACTGAAACACTAACTGAAAGTGATTAAAAAAAATATTTCCATTTTTTTCAGCTTGTTTACATTGTGCATTTGACAGCACTTTGTGTCTAGTCACTTTCACTGATCATTCTGGTGATCGATTTCCCTTGTATGGGTCTGTCAAACAGAAAAAAAGATAGAAAAAAATGAAACATAAAAACTGATTGTAAACACTGGCAAAAGGACACAGGATCAGATGTTGTACCTAAATAGACTAGGTTTCAAATTGACTGTGTTCCTTTAACTTCTTCCTACGCAACACCAAATGTGAAATCCTGGGTCTAGTAAACTCAATGGCAAAACTCTCAATAACTTCACTGGAGAAAGGATTTCACACTACAGCTTTTGGCAAACTAGGCAGTTGAACTAGCTGACAGGTATGGAGCAAGCCAGAAGAATTCAGTATTTCCTGCCACAAAATGAACAGTCTTCAGGTAGATCTTGATTTTGGAAAGGAAAAACTGCTGTACTAGAATACAAAGAAAGCTAAAAGAGTTTATGTAATGTTAAATAGAGATATTGGAAAGATCATTTTAGCTATTTAGCACAAAATACCTTTTCCCAGGGCTGCTGCTACTGGTTTTATATTGTTCAGTGAATGCTAATCTAAGTTCAGGATACCACAGAACCATTCCTATGTACAGAAAACTGAAATTTATTCATACATCCCACTGAAATGACAGACCAATCAGGAAAATAATAATAGTTAGCTCTTATGTAGCACTTTTCATTGGCAGACCTTTACAAAGGAATTGTCATTGTTCCTATTTTACAGATGGGGAAACTGAGGCACAGAGCGGGGCACTGACTTGCCCAAGTCACACAGCAGGCCAGTGACAAAGCTGGGAATATAACCCAGATCTCCTGAGTACCAGACCAGTGCTCTATCCATTATACATTCAGGAAAAAAACATGCATTATTTTCTGAGAGGAAAAGAACAAGTAAACCCAGAAAAGGAAAGTGACAAAGATAACAGAGGAAAATCTTGACTCTTACTTGCTGGTATCCACTTTTGACACTTCTCACAGTAATAGGACATCTCCTCCATCCAGGATGCATCCCCCTCATCACTGTTCAAGGAGTCCCCACTCTGATCGTGGGATAAATCCACTGAAGCCTGATCCTCAGATTCAACAATCAGGAGAGTCTCCCCTTCCACTTCACCCTCCTCCAGCCCTTCTGAAGTTGATGTCCTCGTAGCTTCGTCATCATGACGACTCATCAGCCCACTCATGTGAACGTTATTATCCATCCTTTCTTGGCAAGTAGAGGAAGATTTTTTTTTACATTACATGGGGCTCTCCCTCCCAGCATTTAACATACTATCCATATAAGGTGAGCCAGCCAAGTATGAAGCCTTCTGCACACATGAAAATACAGAAGCTAGATAAAAAACTTTGTATTTGCACTTCTTAATGTCTATAATTTCCTGGACTTGATTAAAATGTATCTAACAGAGATGGACTTTCAGAAACGACTTCTGTTTACTCAAACACCTAAGAATAATCAAATACAAATCCTTGCTGTGTTCCTCAGTCCAATTCTAATACTTCAGTTCTAGGTCTAGGATTGTTGGGACCCCTTTTCCATAAACATCTGGTCTCTTTCTGCTTCAAGTTGCTTGGTCAGAGTAATCTGTTCTTGTAAAAGACGAATGTTTTCCAGTTTACGGCTTTGTCTCTCAAGGTCTCGGATTACTCCTTCATGCAGCCTCTGAAAATACAAAAGACATAGTTCATTACAGTGTGTCCTAGGCTGCGTAGAATGAATGCCCATTTGCATTCCAACATCTGTCACAGCACTGCCAAGTGTATAACTGTTGCAAACCTTTAATTCTATTAGTGACCTGAGCTACGTTTGGAGTCTAAAATTACAAGAGCTGAGATCTGATGTGTGGATGTTGATAAACTACTGGTCGCATGCCAGGAATACTGTATTTGTTGGCTTAGCTGTATGATCTTAATAGAATGATAAAGTGTTGGACAATAGTAAATATTGTATATTGATAAGCTCTACAATGTTCTGGAGAGAGAGCAATCTCTCCACAGAAGATTGACTTCTCCCCCATCCTTACCAGAACTCAACTAATCTGCCCCAAATTTCTCAACTTGTGTTCCTCTGCTTGAGAAGAATTTGAAGGTGACCTCAAAAGAATGTTAAGAAGAACTTTTCTGCTTCTTTATGATGTATAAAAGCTGGCTGAAAAGGTTTCTTTCAGCTTGGTTTTTTTTAAATTTAAAAGTATCTAGTATGTAAAGTCTTCCCTCGTTTTGCTGGAGATCCACTGGAGGTCCCACAGCACGTTTATTGTGGGCTCTTGAAAAAGTAATATGTGATTCTACAAATATGTTCTTTCTTCAAAATGGTAATCAGACATTGATATATACAACACGGAGGCAACTTTTAAATGAAAATGTAATAGGATTACTGTAATTGAAAGAGAAACAGGTTTTCCACTTTCTTTATTTTGTGCACTTGACAGCATTTTGGTCCTAATCCCATGGACAGACCTCTGCACCCATGCAGAGCCCCCAGATTTCAGTGGGGATTCCCATGCACACCTAGGGATCCACCCTCACAGAGCTCACAGTACAATGTATATAGTCCATTTAACTGTTTTTCCTGTGTAGCCAGACCTTGATCCTGAAACTGGATCCCTGCAAGTGGATTCAACTGCTGAATCTGGGCCTTTGCCAATTTCCTTTTCTGTTTATGTGGGTATTTTGCACAACAATAGGGGAAAGAAAGATATATTGAAAACAAGAAAATACATCTGCAAAACCACCACAACTGGCAAAGGAACTGTGTGGCAGGCGCAGTACCTGAAACTGTTTCTAACTCCTAGCAGATGTCAAGCTGATGGTGGCACATTTAACAGAAGATATTAAAATATGATATCTGATTAGGAAAACCCATGAAATGGTTGCATGGAAGCCAATACTGGAACAAGCACAGGGTTCTGTCCACATGGATCCAACTTCAGGATCAGGGCCATATTTTGTTACTACCAATGGTCTTGATCCTTGAGAGGCTTACATGCCCGCCTAATTTACTTACTGATATATGTAAAGTTAAGCTTGGGCATAAAAGTCTTTGCATCATGGATGATGGTTTTTTTTTAAACAACTAACAAAATCATCCAAAGCACAGGACTTGGTAGTGATGGGGGACTTCAACTACCCAGACATCTGTTGGGAAAATAACATAGCAGGGCACAAATTATCCAACAAATTCTTGTAATGTATTGGAGACCATTTTTTATTTCAGAAGGTGGAGAAAGCTACGAGGGGAGAGGCGGTTCTAGATTTGATTTTGACAAATAGGGAAGAACTGGTTGAGAATTTGAAAGCGGAAGGCAGCTTTGCTGAAAGTGATCATGAAATAGTAGAGTTCACGATTCTAAGGAACGGTAGGAAGGAGAAAAGCACAATAAAGATAATGGATTTTAAGAACGCAGACTTTAGCAAACTCAGGGAGTTGGTAGGTAAAATCCCACGGGAAACAAGTCTAAGGGGAAAAACAATTGAAAGCAGTTGGCAGTTTTTCAAAGAGACATTATTAAGGGCACAGAGCAAATTATCCCACTGCATAGGGAAGATAGGAAGTACGGCAAGAGACGACCCTGGCTTAACCAGGAGATCTTCAATGATCTAAAAGTCAAAAAAGAGTCCTATAAAAAGTGGAAACTTGGTCAAACTACCAAGGATGAATATAAACAAAGAACACAAGTCTGTAGGGACAAAATTAGAAAAGCCAAGCCACAAAATTAGATCAAACTAGCTAAGGACATAAAAGGAAACAAGAAAACATTCTACAAATACATTAGAAGCAAGAGGAAGACCAAGGACAGAGTAGGCCTGTTACTCAATGAAGGGGGAAACACAACAGAAAATGTGGAAATGGCAGAGGTGCTTAATGACTTTTGTTTCAGTTTTCACCAAAAAGGTTGGTGGCGATGGGACATCTAAAATAGTGAATGCCAGTGAAAATGAGGTAGGATCAGAGTCTAAAATAGGGAAAGAACAAGTCAAAAATTACTTAGACAAGTTAGATGTCTTCAAATCACCAGGGGCCAATAAAATGCATCCCAGAATACTCAAGGAGTTGACTGAGGAGATATCTGAGTCATCAGTGATTATCTTTGAGAAGTCATAGAGAACAAGAGAGATTCCAGAAGACTGGAAAAGGTCTAATATGGTGCCCATATATAAAAAGGGAAATAAGGACAACCCAGGGAATTACAGACCAGTCAGCTTAACTTCTGTACCCAGAAAGATAATGGCGCAAATAATTAAGCAATCAATTTGCAAACACCTAGAGGATGATAAGGTGATAAATAACAGTCAGCATGGATTTGTCAAGAACAAATCGTGTCATACCAACCTGATAGCTTTCATTGACAGGGTAACAAGCCTCGTGGATAGAGGTGAAGTGGTAGATGTGGTATATCTTGACTTTAGTTAACACTTTTGATACTGTCTCGCATGACCGTCTCATAAACAAGCTAGGGAAATACAACCTAGATGGAGCTGCTATAAGGTGGGTGCATAACTGGTTGGAAATCGATCCCAGGGCATAGTTATCAGTGGTTCACAGTTATGCTGGAAGGGCATAACAAGTGGGGTCCCGCAGGGATCGATTCTGGGTCCAGCTCTGTACAATATCTTCATCAGTGATTTAGATAATGGCACAGAGAGTACATTTATAAAGTTTGCAAATGATACCAAGCTGGGAGGGGTTGCAAGTGCTTTAGAAGATAGGATTAAAATTCAAATGATCTGGACAAATTGGAGAAATGGTCTGAAGTAAATAGGATGAAATTAAATAAGGACAAATGCAAAGTACTCCACTTAGGAAGGAACAATCAGTTGCACACGTACGAAATGGGAAATGACTGCCTAGGAAGGAGTACCACAGAAAGGGATCTGGGGGTCATAGTGGATCACAAGCTAAATATGAGTCAACAGTGTAACGCTGTTGCAAAAAAAGCAAACGTCATTCTGGGATGTATGAGCAGGAGTATTGTAAGGAAGACACGAGAAGTAATTTTTCTGCTCTACTCTGCGCTGATTAGGCCTCAATTAGGGTATTGTGTTCAGTTCTGGGTGCCACATTTCAGGAAAGATGTGGACAAATTGGAGAAAGTCCAAAGAAGAATAACAAAAATGATTAAAGGTCTAGAAAACATGACCTATGAGGGAAGATTGGAAAAATTGGGTTTGTTTAGTCTGGAGAAGAGAAGACTGAGTGGGTACATGACAACAGTTTTCAAGTACATAAAAGGCTGTTACAAGGAGGAGGGAGAAAAATTGTTTTTCTTAACCTCTGAGGAGAGGACAATAAGCAATGGGCTTAAATTGGAGCAAGGACAGTTGGACATTAGGAAAAACTTCCTAACTGTCAGAGCGGTTAAGCACTGGAATAAATTGCCTAGGGAGGTGGTGGAATCTCCATCATTGGGGATTTTTAAGAGCAGGTTGGACAAACACCTGTCAGGGATGGTCTAGAAGATAATACTTAATCCTGCCTTGAATGCAGGGGGCTGGACTAGATGACCTCTGGAGGCCCTTCCAGTTCTATGATTCTATGATCATCAGCAGGGCCGGCTCTAGCAATTTCGCTGCCCCAAGCACAGCAGCACGCCGCTGGGGGCGCTCTGCCGCTCGCTGGTCCTGCGGCTCCGGTGGACCTCCCACAGGCTTCCCTGAGGAGGATCTTCTGGTCCACCGGAGCCACCTGCCACCCTCCCGGCAACGGCAGAGCGCCCCCCGCGGCGTGCTGCCCCAAGCACGTGCTTGGCGCGCTGTGGCCTGGAGCCGGCCCTGATCATCAGGACACAAATGTATTCACAGGCACTACAACTGACTGGCTGAATGATGGAAAAAATAATTTATGAATACATGAATAGCAAAATGACAAAAACGATGAATACTTTATTTAATTAATATCGTCTGATACTATGTAGGGCTGAAATTATCAAATAACCTATTTGTAAATATTGTGACCAGTTCTAACAGAAAGAGGCTTTATTTCTCACCCAGAATCCAAGTACACATTTCAAGGGAAATAATTTGTTCCATCAAAATCATCAAGAAAAAATATTTTGTGCAAAAAATATTTTAATCGTATTGTCAAAAAATATGGAGTCAAAGACAAAAAGTATTTCACCTAAAAATATCAATCTCTCTGGAAATGAATTTGATGAGAGAGATTCTTTCCCATCAGTTTCAGTCAATTTAATCCAGGTCATAAAATTACTACTACCCTGATAGACTGAGGAAAATACAGAAAAGAGGAAGAGATTTTGATCAATGCAGGCATCAAGCATCTCTCTCTATCCAATAAAATACAGCAGTCCTGTAACCTACCAGGCTGTTTTCATTCACTTTAGTGCTACACAGCTACATATGGGTTTTGCAAAAAAACTTTTCTATTTTGTCCCAAATGACAGAGATCTACCGTTCATCATTAGCACAATCAGAATACATACAAACCGACTTGGGTCTGGTCGATATACAGAAGTTGCACCTGTTTATTTTTACATCCATTTTGTTAAACCTGTGCAAGTTTAAATTCACTTGGCTTATCTCAAAATAGTTGATTAATGCCAAAAATTTCTTAAATTAAATCAACAAAAACCAGACATGAACTGATTTAAGAGTGTCCACATTCGGGGTCCGCCTTGGTTTAACTAAATTTGAAAAACAATTTAGATAAACTGATCCACTTTTGAGCATAGACAAAGCATTAGTACTTGCTGATTATCAGGCCCTGGATTAGAGAGGCCATTTTTGCTTATATAGTGCAGGAGAGCTGGAGGAAGAGTACACAAATGTGCAAGGTTTGAGCCATGTCTACACTATGGGCACGACAATGGCACAGTTACAGCATCATAACAATGCCGCTGTAGCATCACAGCATAGCTGCTTCCTACAGGGACCGAAGGTGTTTTTCTGTTGCTGCAGGACACCACCTCCCCAAACAGTAACTAAGCTCACGGAAGCATTTTTCAAGCCCTTGAGTACCATAGCTATGCTGACCTAACTTTTAAGTACAGACCAGGCCTTAGTTATCGCTAAGGGTTTGGCTACACTTGCAGCTGTACAGCGTTGGGAGTTACAGCTGTCTTCGTACAGTTGTGTAGGGAAAGCGCTGCAGTGTGGCCACGCTGACAGCTACCAGCGCTGCAGTGTGGCCACATTTGCAGCGCTGTTGGGAGTGGTGCATTGTGGGCAGCTATCCCAGCGTTCAAGTGGCTGCAACGTGCTTTTCAAAAGAGGGGGGTGGGGTGGAGTGTGACAGGGAGCGTGGGGAAGACAGAGAGAGTGGATTTTTGGAGCTGACACTGTGTCAACTCCCTGCCTTGCAAGTTCCGACCCCTTCCCCCACCCCTCTCTCATTCACTAAATGCAAACAGCCTTCTTTGTCTGTTTTTAACTCACAGACCAGATAGGCATCTGCTCTGAAAGGGACCCTCCTCCCCTCCCGCCCCCCGTGCTGCTTCTCTCCTCAAGCAAACACTAGCTGTGGACGTTCCAAAGGGATCCCCCTACCTGCCTCATTCACAGCAAACAGGAGCTGTGTTTGTTTTTTAGATAAGCAGCTCTGGGAGCCCCCAGTTCACAACAAAACAAACAAGGGCATCACAACAAAACAAAGAGTGTTATCTTTACTTAAAAGCATTATGGGAAGGTTCCGGAGGTCAGTTACAGCGTAGTAAGATTAATCACTGTTTACACTGGCACCCCAGCGCTGCAAGAGCAGCGCTGTTCTCTTTATTCCTCTCGTCGAGGTGGAGTACATGCAGCACTGTAGCCAGGGAGATACAGCGCTGTATGTGCCTTGCCAGTGTGGACGGGGAGTAAGTTACAGCGCTGTAAAGCCACCACCAGTGCTGTAACTCTCAAGTGTAGCCAAGCCCTAAGAAACTAGCGGAACTATGTGAACCTTTGAAGGCTGTATCCTTACACACCTCCGTCCCACTCTGCACCATCTTTTTCATTTCATGTCTCTGCTTTCCCTCATAGCCCTAACCAGGGACTCTGCTTTCCTTGTAATCTTTATGTCCCCATAAAGCCTATGGCCATCGGTCCCCGGATTTGTGGTAACTAGAAATGTAATGGAGAACCTCAGCTTTCATTTAAGAACAGTAAGTTTTTGGCCCTATTGCTTGTGAACAGAGCCTTGAAAATGTGAACCAATTTAAGCTGATCACTAAAATTGAAAGGATCAAGCAGCTGAAACCCACTTCTGCATCAGGGCTCTGGGGAATGCTAAGTATCGCCCAGTGAACACAATCATTTCATGTAAAATTCAGTTAAATTTGGGGTGTATCCCAAAGAATCATCTCACTAACCCTCCCTAAAATCTCTAGGCCAGCTGTCTGTGCCTAAAGTAGTGTGATCATGATGGACAGAGGAATAGATTACCATTTGGGTGGAAAGTGATGTGGACATAACATTGTTTCACAGGCCACCCAACAAAATACTAATGCTGACTGTGTCCCACCAGACAGATTTTCCCACCTGACCAGCAAGCTCCTATATACCCTCCACCTTTACAGGGTTTCACTCAGTCCATTAGATCTGGCAATACAGTACATCTGCTTGGCAGCTGGACAATTGTTGCAATTCGTCATCCTCTGGAATTTCCAGTCAGAAGCACAGTGGCAATCTTGAATGTGCCTGACCAGAGACACTCAACACTATTCTGTGAATGGAGCTGAAGTTGAAGGTAGTAGCAGAAACACCGCTGAACCTACAGGAATCTTCACAGTCTAAGGAACAGGAGTGGGAAGAGAAGCCTTATTGTCTAAAGGAGGAATTGTGGCATGGGGCTATGGAAACTTATAGAAAGGTAGGAAGCATTGGAAATGATACAGAGAAAGGTGGAGACAGGGCTGTTTGGAGTCAGGCTAAGTCCCTATACTTTTTATAACCTTAAAAAATATATGAGTCATTCTTGAGGGACTAACCACATGAATTTCTCCACAGTTCCCTTTTACATACACATACATGCACAAATTACATTAGAAGAACACTAAATTTGCACAGTTAAGCACTCAGGAGTGAGGAAATGCCAGATGTGCCACCTTAATTCAGCCCCTTGCATGGATGCGGTATGATACAGCCTTTAATTACATGATCACATGCTATTTTTCCTCACCGCATCCCTGTGCACAGAATGGATGGTGCTGACTTAATGAACACCTTTTCTCCCCAAGTGTGATTCCTGTCCCAGTCCTCTAGGCTCCTAATCCCAGTCCAAGTCTCATTCCCTACCCAGTCCATCTTCCCTTCTGGGTTCCCCATCCAAATCCTAGTTTCACCCTACCCCTCCTACTCATCCCAATCCCAGTTTCTTTCCACAGCCACGAGGTTCCTTGTCTCAATCTAAGTCCCTCAATAACGCCGCTCCAAGTCAGGCTCTTGTACCTTCTACATTCAAGTCAGGCAGTTTCCTCCTCCACGCTGCCTGGTGATGAAGCAGTGGGAAAACTGAGAGCACAAGACAGTCCCCCTGTTCTCAGTTCTGGTGTCCAACCCCACCCCAGCACAAAGTAGTGGGAGCAGCAATTGCAGGGAAAGTTCTGCTCAGATTCTAACCTACTGCCCCAAGATGGAGCATACTCAGCCCAGACTGAATCTTCAATGAATTTAGCTACTAAATGCCACCAAGTCTCTACTGAGCATGTGTGAAATGAAATATTTCAAAGGCTTATAATTTGGCCAGTTTTTCACAGAACAGCAGAAAGGCACATCCATGATACGAAGTTCAAATGCCAAGCCTTTGCTCCAAATCAAGGAGGTGCTTGTGCTTCTCAACAAGCTGTTTGAAAGAATTATTTTAATGTGGGCAAAACAATGCATTTTCCCCATGTTGTCCTTGAAAATGGCTGAATTATTTTAGCTGGAAAAAAAATCAGACCAAGACATACCACCAGTATTGGAAATTTCAATCTGAACAATTACAGTTTGGCAAAGTTATAAGGACCTGAAAATGGGATCCTATAATGGGAACTGTTGGACAATCCTAGCTATAGGTGGTGCTCCCAGTCCCACCTACAAAAAAGTATTTCATTCCAAATTAGAATACTTTTAGTTGGGTTCCTCCATACAAGGACTCAGCATCTTCTTCAGCATCTTCTCAAGTGACACTTCATACCTTATAGGACACTACCTTCAGGGCAGGGGTTCACTAGGAGTTATCAGATACATATGTACAAGGCAAGAACCTTCTCAAGTTTAAAGATCATGCAAAATCTTTGTCAGCTAAGAGATTGGATTGCTAGACTGAATATCCACCAGTGCAAACCATGAAATGCAAAGGAACAAGCCGTTAAGTCAGTCAATGCCTCATCTCCCATCAACTCCTTTCCTCAACCACCTCCCATAACTTCACCCAAATCAGCAACCAATGTGCACCCTTAAGCAAGATAGAGGTCTACCCCAATATCAATTTAATACCTGACTGCCTATATATTGCGCTTCTAGGAGATGAGCTTGAGGATGTGATAGGAGCTTGGAAAATTTACTGGCCATATACTAGCCAAAGGGCCAAACTTACTAACCTAATGCTGATATGAACTAAAAGAGGAGGGCCATAACAGAGGAAGAGCTGGGCACAGACAGGGGAGAAAGGGTATTATTTGCAGATATGGCACAGGCAGATCTAGGCCTGCCCAAAACCAAAGGCCCTCCAGGGGAAAAACTGCTAAGCCCGGGCCACAAGTGAGTAAATGGGATAACAAATGAAGAAACAGGAACAGAAGTGACGTCAAAGGTTGAAAATCAAGGAACCAGAATGGGACCCCAAGCAGAGAACCCTGGACAGCACCCGCTGCACCTCAAAGGCATCTAAGAACTCAGTGGACACTGCCCAGAGGAACTCTGCAAAGAGGCAAGATCAAACAAGGGAACAGAAATAGGCCCTACAATCAAAGAGTACCCCGCTTTCCAGCTTCCATCTTGGCCATTCCAGGAGAAGGTAGATGAGGTCCCACATACAGAATCTCTCAGCATAGCTCAGAGGAGGGGAATGGCGTGAAGCACGAGTGGGTTCAGATGCTCCCGGGGCAGCTGGGAGAAAGGAGATACCATGGAACATGAGCGCGTACAGCGCAGCTCAGAGGAAGGGGATCCCTTAGAGCACGCCCGCACCAGCGAGCAGAGTCCGAGACCGCTACCCAGGGCCCTGCGAGATTCAGAGGTGTGACCCCGGCATTATATAAGGGCTGGATCGGGAGGGGGGGAAGGAACTGCAGGGCAGGCGCTGAATGACACCTTTGGAGGGCACTGGGGAGAGGAGCAGAGTGCTGGGTGGTGCTTGGACTAGGAGGGGGCAGAGCTCAGTGATGGGCAGGACAGGAGGGGAGTCACCCTACTTGAGGGTCAGGGCCAGAACCATGTGTGGGCGGGGCCAAATGTGAGGGGCGTGGCTATGAGCGAGAGACAGGACAGCAGGGGGAGTCGCTCTGAGGGGCGGGGCCATAACCTGACGGGGGGCGGGGCTGAGTGAGGGCGCACCCCACGGGCGGGGCGGGGCTATGAGCGAGAGACAGGACAGCAGGGGGAGTCGCTCTGAGGGGCGGGGCCATAACCTGACGGGGGGGCGGGGCTGAGTCAGGGCGCACCCCACGGGCGGGGCGGGGCTATGAGCGAGAGACAGGACAGCAGGGGGAGTCGCTCTGAGGGGCGGGGCCATAACCTGACGGGGGGCGGGGCTGAGTCAGGGCGCACCCCACGGGCGAGGCGGGGCTATGAGTGAGGGACAGCACCTGCGTGGGGCGGGGCGCCCGCTCTCCCCCCAGCCCCCAGCCCCTCCGCCGGGGGGCGGCAGGTGACGCTCCCTCACCTCCTTGACGCGTCGCTGCTGGATGTGCACGGCGGCCACCGTCCCGGCCGAGAGCAGCACGGAGATGCCCAGCGCCACCTTGGAGGCCGTCGACATCCCTTCCCCCACCCGGCCGTTTGCGGAGCGCGAGCCGCCCAGCTCGAGCGGCCAGTGCCTGCGCATGCGTGCCGGCCCGCTTCTGCCGGGGGCGGGACTCTGCACGGGCCGCGCGCGCGCGCGCTGACTCGCCCGATAAATAGAACGCGGAGAGACTCGATCCGAACGCCACCAGGCCCAGCCCAAAGTAATCGAAACCCGAGAAAGGGAGTGGGGAAGGGCTAGAGCTCAGCAGGAGCGGGAGTCTTGCTGTAGTGTGCCCTGCGCAGGGGAGTGGCGGGGGCTGAGCTCCCGGTGCTAGCCCCTTGCACTGGTGTCACTGCGCCATTGCCCTAGCCCTGGCAAGGCACAGGAACAGCAGCCTGCCCCTGATGTTAAACTGGGAGGGAGCCAGGCCCCAGGGTCCCCCCAGCAGTGGGAGCACCAACAGAGCCTCCCCCTGCAGGGCCCTGCCAGGTGGGACTGGTGTGATGGCCGCAGTAGGGCGAAGGACATGGGCCTGGGCATGCTGCACGGGAGACTCGCCAGGGCACTGATGTTCCAGCGCCGGGGAGCCTGGGGGGCTGCTATTAAAGAGGGGGCTGCAGCAGGAATGGTGTTAGTGCAGCCAGAGGGGGAAGGAGCTGGTTGGGGGTAGGAAATGGGGCCAGGGTGAGGGGCAAGCAGGAATGGAGGCCCCAAAGGGGGACGGTGATAGTGGGGGAGGCGGCAGGAGAAGAGTCACCAGAGGTGTGCTGTTCACAGTGGTGGGAAGATGAGGGCTGGGGCAGGTGTTAGGGTCTAGGCCAGGCAGAGGACTCGCTTCACCTCCGTCGCTTCCTGGGCCCCCCCCCCCCCCAGCAGTGAGTTGGGAGCCCCGGGGAAGCCAGGCCTGAGTGGCAGGTGCCTCCTCCTGTTGCCTGGTGGTGGGAGGGCTTGGGTGATGCCTCCATGCCATTAGCACAGGGTCCAGTCTCCAAAGTACCTGGATCAGCCCAAATGGCATGAGGTCTCCCCATGCCATGCCCTGAGCTTGTGGCCACAGCCCCTGCACAAGCCATGTATACTACTGAGGGACATGGGACTGGTGGAGCCTCTGCAACAAGAGACAAACAGATGGGGCTGGAAGCAGCCAGCATCAGCACCAATCAACTCTCTGTGGGCATGGGCAGCCTGCCTCAGGGCTGTGTGGGTAACTGTGACCCTCAGCCATCCCTCAGAGACCCTTATAGGTAGCTGGGATCCCCAATCCACCCTGCCCCAGGGGCTTGTGGGTAACTGTGACACTCCCATCTCCCCAGGGCCTTTTGAATGGCTGGGATCCCCCATCCCCATCCACCCCAGGGCCAGCTGTGATCCACTCCCCACTCCAAACCCAGAGTCTTGTGAATACCTGGGTTCCCCATTGGTGTCCTCCTTGCCTGTCTGCCTCAGCACAGTCACTGCATTCCTGATAGATCTGCCTATGCCTGGGAGTTAGAGCTGGATCCAACCCCCCTACGTTTGGAGCTGTTCAGCCCAGGGCTTTGTGTCAGGCCCCTCACTCCTCAACCACTCACTTTTTCTGATGAAACCTCTGGTTTCCAGCATCCCCTTTGGCAGATGAGCAGTGCCACACTGCCCTGCTCACCCACTCTCCAGGAATGGAGATGGAGGAAGTCATGATGTTCTCCATGGGCCTCTGCCCCCCTTGGGCATGGACTCCCCTTGCTGATGACTGCCCCATCCCTCCTGAAACAGGGGCAGGGGGACAATCAAGTCTCTACATTTCCAGTCAGGACTAGGCACTCCAGGATTTGGCCACCAGCCCAAGACTTTCCATGGGATTGCTCCCTGCTGAGGGGAGAGGCCATGCCTGCCAGAGGCCCTCAAAGGGCCAGTGACCCAGGTCTGGCTCACGCCCTGCTCTCTGCCCTGGAGTCGGCAGCATCTCCTGATCCTGCTCCCATATCGTGAGCATCTCCGAGGTTCAGCGCTGTTTGGAAGCCTATGGGGATGGCAGGTTTGTACCTCAGCTGCTGGCTAGTGCCAGGGGAGACCTAGGGTGGGGGGAAAAGTGAAGGCAGCTTTAGAGAAACAGGAAGCCAGAGAGAAATGGCCCCTCGGGCAGTTTGTTAAAGGTGCTGTGGAAATGTCATAGGGGCTTGATGTCTTAGGACCCCAACATTTTCACTGTTGCCATAGGGAGGGCCTGGGGCTGTGGGGTATGGAGAGGGACCGACTCAAGAGAATTGAGAGATAGAACAAGGCCAGACTGAAGGAAGCGTCAGTGGGAAATAGGCTTTTCCTAGGGCATGTTGGAGGGATATGGGGTCTGGGGTGGGTGTGTGCCCCCCCCTTGAAGAGGTGTGTGGGAGGAGGATACCTGTGCCTCAACCCTAATGCCTCCCAAGAGATCACAACTGGAAGAATGTTTGAAGAGTCAGTTGAGGGGAAGCTGAACGCAAAGACTCATGACCCTCAACTGAGCATTGGATCCGGTCCTTAAATTCCACAACCTCGCTCCCTAGACATGGTGCTGTAGGTCTAGAAAGTCTGCCCGCCCACCCACCTGCCATCTATACATCATCTGCATTGATGTGTCAGTCTGTAACATTTCTGATGAGGTTAGGACAAGCTACCATGTAATTGATATCCAAGGAGACTCATTCCCCTTAGCACCCCCAGACCTAAAACCCATGATCCCCCCCTCAGACAACTTTCTCTTCCACCACCATGCAATAGAGACAAATGCTAAACAGAAAGCATAGCTTAATCACTACAACATAACACACAAACTGTCTACATGAAAACCAAGGGTCATTGCCCTGTGAAAGGGACATCATCAGTTTAAGTCTCTTCTGTCTGAAATTGTTACCTATTGTGTTGGGGCAAGGCCAGATGGCTACAGTAAAGTTGTGAGGAACAGGTATGTTAGCTCCAGGCTAAAAAAATCCCTGGTACCATGGTAACCAAATGGCAGTTGCTCCAGGTTAATCAAGACACCTGGGGCCAGTTAAGATCCTTCTAGAAGGCAGAGGAGCTAGCTACATTGATTGGGACACCTGAAGCCAATCAAGGGCTAACTGGAACTAGTTAAAAGCCTCCCAGTTAGTCAGTGAGGCACCAGGAGGGAGGTCCTGTGGTGAGGATAAAGAAGGTGTTTGGAGGAGGCTGTGGGGAAGTAGCCCAGGGAGTTGTAACTGTTACAGAAGGCACTATAGACAGTTGTGATCCACAGGGCCCTGGGCTGGACTCTGAAGTACAGGGTGGACCTGGGTTCCTCCCAACTCCTGGTCAGACCAGGAGGAGTTGAGCCAGACTGTAAGTTTCACCAGAGGGAAGATCACTGAGGTGAGCAAATCTGCCAATAAGCACAGGACCCACCAAGGTAGACAAGGAACTTCATCACACTACTCTAAGGCCATGTCTACATCTAAAATTTTGCAGCGCTGGTTGTTACAGCTGTATTAGTACAGCTGTATAGGGCCAGCGCTGCAGAGTGGCCACACTTACAGCAACCAGCGCTGCAAGTGGTGTTAGATGTGGCCACACTGCAGCGCTGTTGGGCGGCTTCAAGGGGGGTTCCGGGACGAGAGAGCAAACCGGGAAAGGAAACCAGCTTCTCCGCGGTTTGCTCTCTCGGTCCCGGAGCCACCCAGCAAACCGCAGGGAAGGAGACCTGCTTGCTCGGGGTTCCGGGACCGAGAGAGCAAACCGGGAACGCCGCGGTTTGCTCTCTCGGTCCCGGAGCCAGCCAGCAAACCGCAGGGAAGGAGACCTGCTTGCTCGGGGTTCCGGGACCGAGAGAGCAAACCGGGAACGCCGCGGTTTGCTCTCGCGTTCCCGGAGCCACCCAGCAAACCGCAGGGAAGGAGACCTGCTTGCTCGGGGTTCCGGGACCGAGAGAGCAAACCGCGGCGAAGCTGGTTTCCTTTCCCGGTTTGCTCTCTCGGTCCCGGAACCCCGAGCAAGCAGGTCTCCTTCCCTGCGGTTTGCTGGGTGGCTCCGGGACCGAGAGAGCAAACCGCGGCGTTCCCGGTTTGCTCTCTCGGTCCCGGAACCCCGAGCAAGCAGGTCTCCTTCCCTGCGGTTTGCTGGGTGGCTCCGGGAACGCGAGAGCAAACCGTGGCGAAGCTGGTCTCCTTTCCCGGTTTGCTCTCTCAGTCCCGGAACCCCGAGCAAGCAGGTCTCCTTCCCTGCGGTTTGCTGGGTGGCTCCGGGACCGAGAGAGCAAACCGGGAAAGGAAACCAGCTTGATTACCAGAGGCTTCCTCCTTCCACGGAGGTCAAGAAAAGCGCTGGTAACTGTCTACATTGGATTACCAGCGCTGGATCACCAGCGCTGGATCCTCTACACCCGAGACAAAACGGGAGTACGGCCAGCGCTGCAAACAGGGAGTTGCAGCGCTGGTGGTGCCCTGCAGATGTGTACACCTTCAAAGTTGCAGCGCTGTAACTCCCTCACCAGCGCTGCAACTTTCTGATGTAGACAAGCCCTAAGGCTAGGTCTACACTAGCACTCTTATTCATAAAACTTTTGTTGGTTGGGATGTAAAAAACCCACACCCATCATTGACAAATTTCACAGACAAAAGTGCTGGTGTGAACAGTGCTATGTCAGTGGGAGACACTCTCCTGCTAACACAGCTACTTGCGGTCTGTTGTTGGGGGTGGTTTAATTATGTCAATGGGAGAGCGCTTTCCTGTCAGCATAGGCTCTCAACCAGGAGTACATGCACCCCTCAGGGTATGCAGAGGTTCCAGGGGATCCATCAACTGATCTAGATATTTGCCTAGTTTTACAACAGGCTATATAAAAAATACTAGCGAAGTCATATAAACTAAAATTTCATATAGACAATGACTTGTTTATGCTGCTCTATAGACTATACTGGGGTCAGCAACCTTTCTGTTGCTATGCTGAGTCTTCATTTAATCACTGTAATTTAAGGTTTTGTGTGCCAGTAATACAGTAATGTTTTTAGGTCTCTTTCTATAAGTGTATAATATAACTAAACTGTTGTTGTATATAAAGTAAATAAGGTTTTTAATTTTAAATGGAGCTTCTTAAATATATTAAATTAAAATGCAGAGCCTGTTGGACCAGTGGCCAGGACCCAGGCAGTGTGAGTGCCACTGAAAATCAGCTTGTGTGCTGCCTTTGGCATGCGTGCCATAGGTTGCCTACCCCTGTACTATACACTGAAATGTAAGTACAATATTAAATATTCCAAATGATCTATGTTATATAGTAAAAGAGAAAAAGCAATTTTTCAGTAATGGTGGCTGACACCTTTGTATTTTTGTCTGATTTTGTAAGCAAGTAGTTTAAGTGAGGTGAATCTTGAGGGTACGCAAGAGAAATCAGACTCCTGAAAGGGGAACAGGAGTCTGGAAAGGTTGGAGCCACTGTATTACAACCATCTTTAACCCACTAACAACCCCACACGCTTCCCTTCTCCCCCTTTCCCTCTATGATTGGAGGGGTATTAACATCCTCTTCACTGTGAATGTGCCTTTGAAATGTGTTAACTACTTATGCTAAACAATCTCAGTTCCACCTGGTATTTAGTTGTGACAAAGTTGGTCCAATAAAAGATATTACCTCACTCACCTCTTCAAACACAGAGACCTTCCTGAATTCAAGACAGACAGCTTCATTGTGGGAATACTCCCAGGTCTGTATTTGTATTCTTGCCCCGAGCAATCAGGGTCCACACCATGCAAACTGCTGGAGAATGCAGCAGAGCTGGAGTGACCAAGCTGCCAAGTCCTTGCAAGTTTTGGGGGTGTTATTTTGTAGTCCAGCAGTAATGTGGCATGCTTCTATGTGGCAGCACATCAGATGGTAGCCACGAATGGTTCAATCTTGTGAAACTTATTTCTGCGTGCAGCACTTACTATGGTGGATGAAGCCAGAACCTGAAACAGGTCCTCCCCACACCCACTGTTGTGTATATACAGGCAGGGGCAGCTCCTCAGCTGTAGCCAATTATATAGACCCTCTCACTTCCATAGTGCTATGACATTTGCCACTGCTGAGGACCTGCCCCGCTGAGTACATAAGAACTGCCATACTGGGTCAGACCAAAGGTCTGTCTAGCCCAGTATCCTGTCTTCCAGCACTGGCCAATGTCAGGTGGCAGAGAGGGAATGAGTAGAACAGGGAATCATCAAGTTATCCATCCCCTGTTGCCCATTCCCAGCTTCTGGCAAACAGGCCAGGGACACCGTCCCTGCCCATCCTGGCTAATAGCTGTTGGTGGACTTTACATCATAAAGTGCTTTGGGCTTCTTCATAATGAAAAGCACTAATCACGCTGTAGAGGACATAACTTTTGCATAGAAGAGCATTAAATGCAGCTCTCAAAGGATAACCACCCCCTAGTAGGGCAGACAAATATATTTAGTCTCTTCATTTACTCTGACCTTCCTGCTGCTCCTTAGCAAGAAAATACAGTGAAGAAAACAGTTGCTGGAGAGGAAGAAAAGAATGGAGAGAAGGAAATAAAGTGGGATTTTTTGGTGGGGGGGGGAGGGAGAAAAAAGGGTAGGGGGCATGAACTACTCAAGTGGAAGGTTATGAAGTTGTATTTACCTGTGATTTCTTCCTGTTCACTCTAGTTTGTGTTTTAGGTAGGACTCAAGATTCTGGTTTAAAATGATAGACGGGAGGTGAGGCCACATGCCCTAGTTAGACAAGGCATGGCAGGCAGGAGACCTGCACTCTGCCCATGGTGTGATGGGACATTGGGCAAGTCACTTCCCCATCTGCCTTGTTGTTAGCTCTTGAAAGCAGGGACTGTCACAGCCCCCCAAGACTAACAGAGTTCTGATCTCCATCAGGGTCTCCAGGTGGTACAAATTACACACACACCACTGCATTGTTCGGGTTGAGACATCCAACATTTAAAAAGAGTGAAACTCACTGACACCTTTAACTCTGGGGTGTCCTGACTTTTAAGGGCTGGGCTTTTAAGTGTGTGCATGCAATTTCCTAGATTTAAAAAAAACAACAAATCAGACATTCCATCATGCAGCAATACACAATCCCACAAGAGTCAGCAACAGGTTTGGAACCTTGAGATCCACTGCACAGATCTCTGCCTCTTGGGCTAATAGAGTAACCAATAGCAATAGTAGGTTGTCACCCTCTGTGTGGACCAGTGCTGGGAGGGGATGACACTTTCATAGGTATTTGTTGACAACAGAGAAATCTTCAGCCTCAGGATCCTTGGGTTCCATACTCGGCACTCAAGAGGAGTGTTGCCTTGTGGGCAGCCTCTTCTGCCCATTTCCTACAATCCTGACCCTTCTGTCCCAACCCATCTGTACCACCAGTCCTGTCTCATCCCCAATCCAGGTCCAGTTTCCTTGCCCAGCCTATCCTAGTTTCCCAGTACACTTGCCCAGCCACTCCCAATTCCCCCACTTCCCAGCTCCTGGTTTAACCTGTCTCTGTCAGAGGTGGCTCTAGGGATTTTGCTGCCCCAAGCAGGCGTGCCTGCGGGAGGCCCACCGAAGCCGTGGGACCAGTGGACCTTCTGCAGGCATGCCACCGAAGGCAGCCTGCCTGCCGCCCTCGTGGCGCCAGCAGAGCACACCCCGTGGCTTGCTGCCCCAAACATGCGCTTGGTGTGCTGGGGCCTGGAGCTGCCCCTGCTCTCTGTCCCCTGGCATCCAGTCTATCTTCCACCAAAGTTCTCTGTCCCTTCTGCCTCCCAGTCTCCCTCCTCAGGTCCTTGTCCAGTCTTAGGATAGGTGTACAGCTAAAACACTACAGCAGCTCAGCTCACTCCCAGTCCCTCTCTTCTCCCCTCTGCATTCAGATCAGTCAGCTTCCTCCTCACTGCCTGGGCATCAGCACAGCAGGCATTCAGTGCTGAGGGGAGACAGACACCCTGTTTTCCATACCAGCACCTGGTCCTGGCCCACACCAACCCAGAGCAGCAATTGCAGGGAACATCCTGCTCAGCCTAGCCCTGGATGGCACATGCTCAACACAGATGGAATTACAGGGGATCTAGCTGCAAAACTCTAGTCCAGCAGTTCTCAAACTCTTGTACTGGTGACCCCTTTCACATGCAAGCCTCTGAGTGCAACCCCCCCATATAAATTAAAAATACTTTATATATTTAAATAAACACTATTATAAATGCTGGAGGCAAAGCAGCGTTTGGGGTGGAGGCTGACAGCTCACAACCCCCTATGTAATAACCTCATGACCCCCTGAGGGGTCTCAACCCCCAGTTTGAGAACCCCTCCTCTAGTCAGACTCTGAGCCTGTGTGGGCTGCAGTTTTTCAAGGGCTTATGATTCAGCCAGAGTTTCACAGGGACAGCAAAAGGTGCATACCTGGCTGTCATGGATCATGACTGCCCTATAGCACCTCCTGCTGGCCAACTGTGGCACTCTTTTAGTTTCCTTCCCTTGAAGATTGGTGGGTGAACAGCTGAGACCTGTCTCTGCTAGAGCAATGGCTAGCCTGCCAGCCAAGTAAACAAATTTAACCCCATCCATCCAGGCTGCCAAAAGTCCAGCTAAGAAATCGCAACAGACAAAGAGCTCTTCTGGACTTCAGGGGCTTCTTTTCAGCCCCCCTGCCCTGTTCCCAACTCCTTTCTAAGTTATTTTCAGGAGTCCCTCTGGCTCTGGGGTTCAGCACTCAGACCCCAGGCTGGTTCATCTGGAGAACCATTCTCAGCCCCTCCCAGGCTCTAACGCTTGCATCTGCCCCTGCCCCAGCACAGCGCACTAGGCTCCCAGACTGCCTATCCTAGCCCAGAGCATTCAACAGCAGCACACCCACTCTCCATAGCTTCACACCTCACAGACTGACCTCTTGCTTGCCCTCACAAGCCCTTTTTGTAAGGCCCAGGCACCCATTCAGCTACCACCTGATCCCCTTAGCTCCACCTTCTTTGGCTGGGAAGCAGCTAATTTATTATGGCACAAAGATGAGTGGGCTCATCTCCCCTTAAAAGGGCCAGTCACCCTTTGAAACTGACACAAAGGTCAAACTTCCAGTCCCTGCCCCAAAGAAAACTGAGGTGCTGTGGATTCTCAGAGGAAAGATCACCGGTATTTAACACGGGCAAAACAACTTTTTTCCTCTTGGCCTTGTTTTTGGAAACAACTGAACTGTTTTGGCTGAAATTTTCCAGAAACAATCAGCCTGAGGCAGACACCTAATACAGAAAAATTCAGCCCAAATAATTAATGTTCGGGAAAGTTATAAGCAACAGAGAATACGGTCATATAGTGGGAAGGACTGGGCAACCTTAATTGGTGACACTACCGGCCCTGCCTATAATATCAATTTTGTACCGATATTCTGAAGGAGGAATGGGCATCTTACTTTTTAAAGTATCTTTGTTGCTTTCTGTCTCTTCCTGATGTTTCTTTTCTGTAAAACAAAACGGTGTTGGCATAAACAAAATACTCAATGATTCTATTTACATCTCTTTGGATTGAGTGGTGTTGTTCATCCCAAACACCAGCTTGGAAACTCTCAGTCCAAAAGGAGATTTTTTTTTTAAAATTATGTTTAGGAAGTTGTGAGCCTATGAAAGAGGAGGGTTATACTGCAAACAGGTTTGCAGCCCCAGCTGTAGTGTTATGCCACCAGTTGAATGCTGCAGTGTATCTGAAACCCAGCCATGATCTGAATGGGAACCCAAACATCATGAAATGTATAAAGCTAATCATTGTTCTCAGTTATAATCTTCTCATATCTGAATATTGAGCAAATATGATTAAATCACAGTGCAAAATTGGCTTGGCTGATGACATCTGAATTTGACATAACTGTTTTGTTCACATTGGTATGTTTACTAATGTGTAGATGATTATTCATACTTCTGTCTGGTAGCAGGAAATGATACCACATGGCATTACATGGGAGGGAGCCAGGCCAGATCCTCAGCTGGTGTCAATCAGCATAGCTCCATTGGTTTACGCCAGCGGAGGCTCTGGTATTAGCAGTGCAAAGGGCTAAAATCCGAATCAGGATGGTTTTGTGAGAATGCAGAAACATATGAGCAAATGGGTCTTGCAGGTTATTGCACTACCAAGATGGATCTTATTGGTCCAGGACTGCCTCAGAGGTGTTTCACGGGATCTAAGTTGTGCAATGAAGAAAATCAGGTGTCCAAGTGGTAGGATGAAGGCTGTCTACTTCAGGAGATCACAGTACATTAGTGGGGCCTGGTCTACTCTTAAATTAGATTGACCTAGCTACATTGCTCAGGGCTGTCAAAAATTTCAAATTGTATGTAATGTAGTTAGAGTGACATCAACACACCCCGCCCCCCCCCCCCCGGTGTAGACATAGCTAGGTCCTAGCTACCACCTCTTAGAGAATTGGATTAACTACTCTGATGGAAACCCCGCTTCTATTGAGGTAGGAAGCATCTACACTATGGACCTACAGCCTCACAGCTGCATTGGCTGTAGCGTAGACAGCCTGGGTCTCCCATATAACAAGGAGTAGGGTATGAGAGAAAGGATGGCATTGTTAAGGCAGTGGATTGTGAGTGACTCAGAAGAAATGGGTTTAATTCTATCCTCTGCAACAGAATCCCTCTGCAACCTTTGCCATGTCATTTAGTGTTTATGTTCCTCAATTCCCCCTGTGTACAAAGAGGATAATAGCACTGCCCTAGCTCACAGAGGTGTTGGGAGGTGCTTATTGGCATGGAATGGGAGTCATATAAGTACCTACATAGGACAGTGGACCCTTTTTCTCCAGTGCAGACAGGCCTGACACATGTACAGTTGCCCTCTGTAGCACGTCTGAGGTCAGATGCTGAGTGGACAGCTCTTTTTAAACCAAGTCTTCAGAGAAAAATGTCTTTGGCCAAATGAAGAAAAAATATCATTAGAATGCTTAGTCAAACACTTCTTATGGGATTTTCAAAGGTTCTTGCTGAGGTCAGAGAGCCCCAGCACAACATGAGCCCTTGATCTTCCCTGATGTTTGTGCCATGTGCAGGCTGATAATGAACTGCTAACTGTATTTGCTTGTTTGGAGGTGCCTATAGACATATTAAGTATTGTGCAATTCACTGGAGGTGGGCCTACTAGAAGCGGCCTTAAAAACCAGAGTTCTGTCTGCAATGTGTGGCTACAGAGCCCACGAGGGTACCTTTTTCTAAGAGTGGGAATTTGCCCTGGAGTCCTTAGCCAACATTTTCCCTCCCCAGACTAGAGCTGGTGGTGTTCCCGCATGCACTGTATACAATCTGTGAGGCGCTTTGGAATGCAGGGCCTTACAATAAAGGTTTATTATTAATTATTATTATTACAAACAGAATAACTGAGTCGTAAACTTGCATTTTTTTCCCCCAATGTCTTTTTTGAATCTTAAAAACCAATGTCTCGTCTTTGTTTTCTTTTCCTGGAAGACACTGTGCACACCTGGAGAACAGATGTATGATGTCTCTGCTGTCATAGACTAAGTAAAACCTGATTAACTGGAGCAGGGGCAGGTTTATTCAGACTTTAATTGTTTGTGTTTTGTTTTGAGTTATTTCTCTTAGCACCTTGTTAACCAAAGAAACATGTTAAGAGAGGATTCTTTGTCACTGATTCATTACTCACTCTTTCACTTAAGAGCTGCACTCTGCTGTCCCTGTGCCTCCCAATAAGTTCTCCAGCAAAGCCAGGGAAAAGCAAACTTGACATTTTCTGCTATTTCTGAGGCTAAAACTAAGCAGAAAATACTTTTCTGATGGAAGCTAATAACCATAGTACCTGACTGTTTATACAGCACTTTTCATCAGTAGATCACAAGCCACTTTGCAAAAGTGGTTAGTATCATTATTCCCATTTTACAGATGGGGAAACTGAGGCCTACATAGGCAAAATGAGTTGCCCAAGGTCATCCACCAGGCCGGTAGCGGAGCTGAGAACAGAGCCCAGGTTTTTTGGTTGAGAGCACAATGTAATGCTTTTATTTTCCTTTTCAGTTCACCTTGTAAAAAAGTTACTTTTAATTTGCCTTTGCCCTTCCTGGTTCAGGCCAGAAGCAGGCAACACTAGAAAGCCAGCAAGGAACTCTGTTCTTGTAAGGTCTCCCAGCCACGTTTTGTAGACCCAAGGGGTTTATATACATGATGGACAAAAATCTACATTTTGGGGCAGTTTGCGGAATCAAACCAAACCTCTGACCCATGTGAGGATCACCCAACACATTTGCAAAGCCTCTGTGGCTATAATGAATTGTAGGAGGTTATAAATCAGTTAGGGGCCAAAGTCTCGTAGTCCAATTGTAGGAGGAGGGTATAAAGACAGAGAGCTTTATAATTACTGTACAGTGACATTTTATTTCACACAATCTTTTCCAGAGGTAGAAAGAGAGAGGCAGATACAGCAGCTGTAATGCTGGGAGTTTAGTCTGGGCAATACATTTAGAGGTGTGTTGTATCTGCAAACATTGTAAAACACAATGGTGATAAAAGCCCCTGTGCCAAAAGGGTAGTGAAGTAATCCAGAGCTAGGCAGGAGCTTGCATGACAAGGGAATTCTATGTATGGTTTGCATGCTGAGCTCCCCAGGATGGAATCCTGGCCACCAAATTATGGCGCCCCCCCCCACCCCCATGTAGGTGCACTGAGGGGCAGGAGGGAGAGCAATGGAATCCCCTCCCACAAAATGCCAGGCAAGGGCGGAGGGATACTAGTGCTGCTGGCAGCAGAGGGAACATATCTGGGAGGGTGATTCGAGCCATGGCCTCACTCTTTGGGCAGCAGCAGAAGGGCTGTGCGGGAAGCAATACAGGTGAGGGGCTGCTGGTGAATGTACTCCCCTCAGGGCAGATCCTCGAAAGCATTTAGGCGCCTAACTCCTATTGATTTCAATGGGACTTAGGCACCTAACCACCTTGGAGGGTCTGGGCTGTTATGCCTGGCTCTCTGTTATGCAGGCAGCGTACCCCTAGGCACCACTTGCTCTTGCAGGGCACCACTGCCCCACCCAGCTCCATTCCACATCTCGGAGCCTTAATATGACCCTTAATATACAGGGGGACATTTCTCCTCAATACCATCTGCACTCAGCCATATGGGCACAGAAGGGAAACCGATCACATCGGGGAGGGCGTTCACCTGGCTGAAAACAGGAGCCGGGCCAGCACAAACAAGCCAATAAGACCAACAAGGAGTCCGGTGGCACCTTAAAGACTAACCGATTTATTTGGGCATAAGCTTTTGTGGGTGTAAAACCCCATAGACTGCATCTGAAGAAGTGGGATTTTTACCCATGAAAGTTTGTCCAAATAAATCTGTTGGTGCCATCGGACTCCTCATTGTTTTTGTGGCTACAGACTAACACGGCTACCCCTGATACTTGATGCCAGTAAGCGTGCAGAATAATTTTATTAATGATGGGTGCCTTTCCGAAAGGTCAGCTAGCTGTATGTTAGCTAGAATAGGGCATGCCTAATGACAGGCATCAGTGGCCCAGCGGGTAACACCAGTATTGTGCTAAGAGGTCTGAGTTCAATTCCTGGCTCTCTCCTTGAGAAGCTGTGTGACTGTTTCTCTCTCCTCCCTCCTGTGCTTTGTAAGCTGTTGGGCCCAGGGAGGAGTGCAGCTTCTAGTGCCTCCAGATCTCAGTTCAGGCCTCCAATCACTATTGAAATGTCAGTGTACAAGTGACACTCAGCCTATCACCCCCAGGCTGAGAGAGACTTTCCCAGCATTACTGAAAGCCAGGGCAGTAGGATATAAGATAACAGGCATGCTTTCTGTAATATAAACTGTGTGTCAAGATCAGAGGGGTAGCCGTGTTAGTCTGGATCTGTAAAAGCAGCAAAGAGTCCTGTGGCACCTTATAGACTAGCAGACATATTGGAGCATGAGCTTTCGTGGGTGAATACCTGCTTCGTCGGATGCATGTGCTTTCTTATTCCACCTGTTTTTATGGCAAAATAAATTTGTCCAACCAATGCAAACAAAACCCAGGTTCCTTCTGTGTTTCATTTCCCCTATTTTCCTGTTATACTCCCTTTGGGGCAGGGCTGCACATACCAGATACAATGGTGATGATAGGTCGTTGTGGCATAAGGACTTCTGCTCACTGAAATCTGATAGCTTTACTCATGTTCAAGACTACCTTACTTGGCAAGTAGTCTCATTAAAATCAATAGAGCATGGGGCTTACCAGCCTGCATAATCCCATTCTAGCCCACTATATAATCCTAGTCTAAAGCCCTGGCCTGTGAAAGGCCCGTGGTTATTCTGTTCTGCTGCTGGATCAAGTCTGATGTCTTTGCTCTGGACTGTTCACATTACAAAGTTTAAAAGTTAATAGGCCAGTTCCAATTATGCTCTGCTCTAATACCAACTAAGAGCTATGGCAAATGAATGCCCAAATACTCACCTCCCTGCAACAGAAGCAGTGAAAACACTTAATACACTTCTCTGGGAATTGCTGATGTGTCATGTTGTGCTAGTGCTCAAAGACCACAGGATTGGTTGGGCACAGAGGCATTGTACTAGGCACAATGGTACAAACCCATGGGGCCAGATCCTCAGCATGTCTATGCCAGCATTCAGTTCACATCACGTGTGGCTCTGGCCCTATACTCTTGCCCCTTGCCTAGCTATTTGTCCCTGTGCAGACCGAATGCAAAGCAGTGTAACATGCTCTCATGCCGACTGGGCAGCATTTTACAAGGCACTCACTTTCCACTGCAGTAAGTGACAGGCAAGGAGCAGGACAGAGAAGAATCAGGCCCGCTGAAAGGAATGGGCAATTAACAAATAAAAGCCATATGCTTCACAGATGCTTCTGCCAAAGAGCTCCAAATAGAGGTCCCAAGTACCCCACTTGACACTTGCATTGCTTTAGGCATTTGCATAGCAGACCCATAACCAGGTCTTTTCCAAATTGTGATCCTTGGTTTGCTCACTATCCCGCACAGGGAGGGCAAATCATCCACCAGAGCCACTTCCAAGCACTCTGGGGCATCCCCCCTAATGTTCCCCCCTGCTACTACCACCACCAGTGCAGGCACACAGATGGGAGTGCTAGTGTAAACCTAGCCACGCTGTCATCTAATGCTCCGGGCAGATCTAGGTGACAGAAGCTGCCAGCATGGTCCTGTCTATACTGTAGCACCCCTACCACGGGCACCACCTGGGGGAATGGACCAGTGGCAGCAATGATGGGAAACTTCAGGAAAAGAAGGGCAGTGTAGACCATGGCCAGGAGCCTTTCAACACAAATGCTATTGGGAGAAAATGGGTGGATACTGTACACCAAGCACAACCTGGCAGACAGTCTGATGTAAACAGAACTATGTTCATTTTAAAGGACAAGGAGATGCAATTTTCATGTTTGCGTACACCAGATTTTATTACAACTTGATAGTATGACATGCATGAGGAAGTCCCAGAACAGTGTAAGAGTTGCCATTTGTACTCCTCGTACAGGTAGTTTCTGTAATGCAAGGTTTATGCTTAAAGGGGATTGCTAACACAGATATTGTTTGCAGGGGAGCTGAAGATGCAGATATCCTAAAATACAGCCCCCACCTCCCCTTGGTACAGCTTAATAGAGATGTTTGAACTGTAGAAAGAGTTTTAATTATTTTTAGGAACATAGGAACTGCTACACTGGATCAGATCTGCGGGAAGCTATGAATAGGTAGTCATGGGGTAATCTGCCGCTAAGGAAAATTTCCTCCTGACCCTTTTTAGTTAAAGGCTGAATTATGCCTTGAAGCATGTATATTTATATCCCTGCCATGCTCTTGTTTGTTTGTTAAAATGCTTCCTGTTATAACGCTGGATGTTCTCGTTATCTGTATAAATGTCTGCTCTCATTTTGACTCCCGCTAAGTTATTGGCTTCAATCACATATTGCAGCTATGTGTTCCACAGGCTGTGTACCTTGTGAAAAAGTCTTCTCTTTCATCCGTTGTAAACTGGTGGCCTTTAAATTGCATCGAATGTCCCACTGTAACAGGCATCACTAGGAGAACAAAATGCAAACAGTACAGAAGTTCTTGGTGTGGAGGGTTGAAACTAAAGGGTTATAATCAGCTTTAAGAAAGAGTAAAGTCAGTCAGAGCACTGGGTTTGTGTTACTATGATGCGGACAAGTGTGTTGCATACTCATCCCTTCAAAGAGCGGCTGGTATTTCTGTTGATACACTGCCTTTTGTGAACAATTTGTCCAATGCGATTACTGCCAGGAGCAGCCGTATTGATGATGGGTGGACTGGCAGGTCCTGCCCCCTTGGCTCATCAAGGATGTCGCTTTGGGCACTTGGCCTCCCTCCAGCAGCCCGTGGCTCCATGAAACATGGAAGGAAGAATTCCATCAACTGCCTTCTTGAGGAGCAGCCAGAACCCCAGGAGGCAGCTAGTTGTCCCTGTGCAGTGCCTGGAGCAGTGGGAGGGAGCACAGCAGGCAGGGACCCCTCTCCAGCCTACCCCCCAGCACTCAACAGGGAGGGGCACTGGTGCCATGAGGGCCCTAGCACCCACCACTCTGGACCAGATGGGCCTGGAGCCCCAGCCACCATCTCCCAGGGTTGGAGCCAGAACTCCAGAATGGGGCAGTGGTGTGTGAGCACTTGTTTCTGTGAGAGTGTGTGTGCATGACAGTGAGCGCGTGTGTGAGTGAGTGAGGGTGAGCAGAAGTGTGGGTGAGAGAGTGGGCATGAATGTGAGCACGTGTGAGAGACAGGCTGGGTGTGAGTGAGAGTGAGCACATGTGAGAGAGTATGGGCGTAAATGAGTGTGAACACACGTGTATGAGTGAGTCTGGGTGTGAGTTCGAAGCTCAGAGTTTCCTGTATTTACTAATGTAATCCCTATATTTTGGGGGTCCGGGAGAGGGGATCAGGCTTCCTGATAGAGAGAGAGGGTGACCACACCTCCTGTTTTGGCCGGGACAATCCCTTTTTTAAGCCCTGTCCTGGCTGTTCCAACTATTTTGGCAAAAATGAGTATTTGTCCCATTTGCTCTTGTCAGCTTCAGTGGGCAAGAGCAAACGAGACAAATGCCCACCTTTGTCGAAAAAGTGGGGTGCAGAGGAATGTGCAGGGGGAAAGTGGCGATGCCAGTCCTGCGTGTGGGGGAGGCAGGGCTCCGGCGAGCAGCAGTGCCAGCCCCAGCCTCACATGGAGGGAGGGGGGACAGGCAGGGCTCGGGTGACCCAGTGCAGTCAGGGGGTTCGGCCAAGTGTCTTGGGCCAGTCCCACGCAGGGGTGGGGAGGTGCTCAGGCTAGCCCTATGCCATGTCCTGTTCTCCCTTTGGGAAATATGCTCACCCTAGAGAGAGAGAATCTATCCCTGCTGAAAACTGGAGTAAACTTAGCCAATACAAATCAGGGCTATCCTCGTCTACATTTGGCATTTGCCCTAGTGCAACTACACTGGTTACTGGCCACTGATGGCTAAATCGGAGCTAATCTCAAATACAGAGAAGGCCAAAATTGCCATTGGTTGGTGCAGACAATTCCCCTCACTGCTAAATAAAAAGAGAGAGGATCCAGTAAGGTATTCCAGTAGCCTGGGGAGCTGAATTGTGGAAGAACAATGTGTAATTGTAATCTCTGCTGGAATACACAATAATTCATCAGGCGGAGAAAGCTATCCAAATGTGATGATATACAGCAAGGCAAACTTGCTTCACACCTATTCAACGGGAGCAATTTCACAGTGTTTGACATGCTAGATTGCAGTTGAGAGCTTTGATGCCACATTTAAAATGAAACAGACACAAAAAGAACAGGTGCAGCGTGATTTCTTTCCTTTTCACTTGGCTGGTTTGTTCGGTTAATACTGGATGGCTCGTGAAAATGTAACAAACTACAATGATAAAAAGGCAAAGTTAGGCTACTTTTAAAAACGATGCGAATAGAACCTGGATTTTCAAAGTGGCGTAAGAGAAAGAATACAACACACAACAGGGTCTTCAACAGCAGGAGGGGCTTTGCAGCCTGAAGGTCTCCAGTGATCATCTTTCTACTCTTTGCTGATGAATTAACCAGAACAGGCCAGTTTTTATGCCCTGTTGTTGTGTTATTTGTAGGTGCCCAATTCCCATTGGCTCCAGCCTTGTTTTTTATGCAAGGTCTAACCCACATAGCTGGTCACACCTTGGACCTGATCTTTGGCCTAAACATTAAAATAGAGGACATCACAACCTAGCCATCATCTTGGACAGACCATCACATCCTTAGAGCAGTGGTCAGAGACCTTCTGTCATCCAGACACTAAGAAAAACCAATGATCCTGCTTCAACCATGAAGATTCATGGATGCCAAATTCCATAGCCTGCTAAATCACAGTAGTACCCCACCCTTGGGACAAGCAGTTGAGGACCTGGTGAATCCTTTCTATTCTGCACATGCCTCAACCCTTGATACGCTTGCTCCTAAACAGCTCCTTCCTCCCCATCTCCCACAGAGATCTCCCTTGTTTTCTGACATCCTGTGCTGGATGACAAGAAAGGGGCAGAAACTTGAGCATCAGTGATGAAAAACAAAGGCTGATTCAGGCAGGATGAAACATAATTAATGCCTCCAAGCATATGCTGAGGCCGTATTACAGCCAAGACAACCTGCCTGTCAGCTTCCTTTGAGACTGCCCCATCCCACCGCAAGTTGCTATGCAAGGTGGTAAACCACTTCTTCAATCCCAAATGCCTACAACCTGCATCAAAGCTGAGCACCAAGTGCAGCGAAGAACTATCACTCTACTTTGCTGAAAAGATCACACGGATTTGGGAAGCCTTCTCAAACAGCCTGGATCTGCTTCATCTTCACCCAACCCTCAACACCCCATCTGCATTCCCAGAATTCAGTATATTCACTCCTCAAGAAGTTCTGGACACCCTAAAAGAGTCTTGACCCAAGACTTGTGAACCCATCTCATGCCCTTCCTGGCTTGTGAAAGAGAGCCATGAACAACCCATGCCAGCATAGCCAACACCTCATTCAGAGAGCAAATCTTCCCTTCCTTCAAACACGCAATAGTGCGAGCGACACAAAGAAACTCACCCTGGACACTTCAGTTCTAGCTAACTACTGCCCAGTGTCAAACCTCCCATGCCTGAGTAAGCTCACATAGAAGCTAGCCAGAGGCCAACCAGAAGCTCAGCTAACTGAAGCCAACATGTTAGGCCCAGCACAATCTGGATTCAGGCCAGGCCCAGGACACAGAATATAAACCATTTTAGATGATATCGTCCCATCAATGGTTAAAGATAAACATCATTCTCATCCTGCAGAACCTCTCTGCAGCATTTGACACCGTTGACTATGAGATTCTTCTGTCTCACCTAAGGGAGGTGGCAGGGGTCAAGGGTAAAGGGATAAAATGGTTTGAGTCCTTCCTGGAAGGACATGCTCAACAAATAGCCCCTCTGCCACTAGAGCCCCCACTTGTGGAATTCCACAATGTTCAATTCTCCGGTCCTTTTCAACATCTCCTTGCACCCGTTAGGTGAGCTGGTCAGATGCCATGGACTCAAGTGCCAGTAATATGCAGATGATACACAGCTCTACCCAGGATGGCCCAGCTATTACATGAGATCAGCTCATTGATGAACCCAGTGTAGACAGAGGTGATGCTGGAGGGCAAAGGGAAGCATTTTGAAGAGGTTAAACCAAGGAGAAGTCTCTGTTGGCTGAAGACGCACACCCACAATTGGTCAATTCAGTCCAGTCTATGCGTACTCCTGGGTTCCTCACTGATGCTGAGTTAATACATAGCAGCATTGGTGAGTAGCGCTTTCTGCCATCTCTGGTCGGCTAGGAGACTCCATCCCATCCTCGTGGACAAAGACCAGTCCTCAGTTATTCATGGCTCCGTCACCTCTTGTCTAGACTACAGCAATGTAGTATATCTGGGCATGAAGCCTTCAGCACTTGGTACATTCCAGCTAGTACAGACCTCTGCAAAGCATCTCCTCACCAACACAGGCTAGGCTACCAGGAATATACCAGACTTGTCTTCCATTCTGCACACTGGCTTCCCACAGAATATCGGATCACGGTCAAGGCCTCAGTACTTATCTTCAAAGGGCTGACCAGCCTGAGCCCCGGGCTGGCAAAAGATTGTCTAACTTTCCGGGATGAAGACTTTGATCAACCATTCTGTTCTTCTGGGACAATGGAACTCCCAATAAGAACAGCGGCGCTCATCTGCGTGGGAGACCGAACTTTTTCTGGGGACAGTATGACACTGGGGAAGAACTCTCCCAGGGACTAAGGACTATCGCAAACTTCACCACCTTCTGCTCCAAGCACAAGGTGTATTTCTTTGATCAGACCTTCTCTAACACAAACACTGAGCAGCAGGAATATTAAAAAGAAAGACATACACTAGCAAAACAGAACATTCTGCTGCACAGGCTTCCCCTTCAGGGAAGAGGATGAGAGAACAAACAACACATGACAGATGTGTAGTCATGTGGCTTAATGAACTACTGGAAGGCGTTCAGATACTGTGGTGATGAATGTGGTTTAAAAACCTATGTAGAACAGAATAGAATAGAAGATATCAGGACTGGAGACAGATGTTGTTATTTAGCCACAGAAGAAGCACGGCAATAGCAGAACCCTCCCTGCCAACATTTTTCAAACCTGGCATAAGGGGATCAGTCACTTTCCTTGCTGATTCTGTACCTGCCCTCTCTTCTGAGGCAACCAAGGAAGATGTCCGTTGCAACATGGAACCAAAGGACTGGAAGAACATAAGAATGGCCCTACTGGGTCAGACCAAAGGTCCATCTAGCGCAATATCCTGTCTTCCAACAGTGGCCAATGCCGTGCCCCAAAGGGAATGAACAGAACAGGGAATCATCAAGTGATCCATCCTCTGTTGCCCATTCCCAGCTTCTGGCAAACAGAGGCTAGGGACACCATTCCCACCCATCCTGGCTAATAGGTCCATCAATGGCTATCTTCCATTAATTTATCTAGCTCTTTTTTGAACTCTGTTATGGTCTTGGCCTTCACAACATCCTCTGGCAAGGAGTTCCACAGCTTGACTGTGAGTTGTTTGAAGAAACACTTATTTTTATTTGTTTTAAACCTGCTGCTTATTAAAGGGACCTTGAGAGGTTGTCTAGTCCAGTCCCCCACACTTAGAGCAGGACATAGGTGTCTATATAACACAAACAAGCAACTCCCCTCATACACTACCCAAAAGTCATTTTTATGCTAACTTCAGCCACAGACAGATTTGAACTGGTGGCTTAGAACAGAACTACTCCCTTGAGCAAGCTAGGTCCCCTAACAAATTCTTCTAAGCAGCCAGTACTTTGTACAGACAATCTGCTACTGACTGTACAGTGTCAAGAGTGATGAGTCGGGAAACTTTGGGATGTTTCTCAGTCATTTTAGCCTTCCAAGTTCTTCAGAAGCACCGCCCGTACACCAGCTAGCAACATCATTTGTGTTCACTGACAACTTGTCTGCCCATTTTCCTGAGTTAATCATCTGTGCAAGGTTCGTATGCTGTGTATTTTCTGTCTGTCTCTGAGGGTACATGGGAAGACTTTGCTATCAGTGGAGTTCAGGGGCTGGTATGTTGGGATTTGGGGGAGGGCTTTGAAAACCAGGGAGTTTGGGATGTGGGACCACAAGAAGACCATAGTGGGTGGAAGGCTGCCTCTTGGGTGGGACACAACCAGACTGTCCATTAGAAACGCAAGTGTTTTGGTGAAAGAGTGTAGGGGGGTTGGCAGAAATTAGAGGAGAGTAGGAGGGTGCATTGATCAGGAGGCTGTTCTAAGGCAGTGTAATGGGAGTGAGAAACAAGACACGAAGTCTGCAGCAGCCGGGTGAGGTGTAGGAGACAAAGGGAATGGTGATGTTAGAGGCTTGGATGG
The DNA here is from genome assembly GCF_007399415.2 of Gopherus evgoodei. NCBI lineage: Eukaryota > Metazoa > Chordata > Testudines > Testudinidae > Gopherus > Gopherus evgoodei. The sequence continues at coordinate 218,135,051 of NC_044324.1, read as the reverse complement.
AATGCCAGGTGATGTAGGAGACAATGCAAACAGAAGTACTGTACTTCAGGGTTCTGGGGTGCCTCAGATGTGAACAAGAAGACGTGCTTAGTTTAGTGTTTCTAGTATAATCATGGGAGCCATTTCCCTGTATATGGAACTGTTTTTATCTCCCATGCAGTGGTGCTGAAACAATTTTCATAATGCGAGTGTTGAAGGTGGACACAATGTATTTGAGTTGTTATTACTACTTCAAGCCAAGAGATGTGGCAGAACCCCCAGCATCCCTTCTTCCAGCACCTGTTCCCATCTTGTTCTACATACAGAGAAAGCAGATCACTGGGTCCTGGGAAGCCTGTAGATCCAAGATTCTGATCTCAAGTACAGCGGTAAAAATCCAGAGTCACTCCATTGGCTTCAGTGAGGTTACTTCAGATTTATCCCAGGCGAAGTGAGATCCGAATCTGGCCCAAGATCTGTATTTTTCATTGCATGGGGCTAATGCACATTATCCTCTCGTGTTATGAGTCTGATCAAAAGCCCACTAATGCCAATGGAAAGACTCCCACAGACTTTAGTGGGTTTTGGATCAGGCTCTCAATGCATTTCAGGATCGTACGAACATTATTGAGTCTTTAAAATATCATTGTACCAGAGCTGCGGCTCAGCTTTCCTCTTCCCTGTACATCTCACCCCAAGAAATAGACACAGCCAAACAGAGAGCTACTTGCCTAATAAAGAATATTCCTGAAGGTAGAGGCCTGGGCACTAGGCACAAATTCAGGCTGGGCTTGGAATTGCATTATAGCTCTCCATAAAGAAGGCTGCAATTCAGCCACGTCTGTTGGGCATTCACACAAATACAGAAAGAGTTGTGAAACCTCTAATTTCACAGGTACAGGATGGAGGGCGAAGGGGAGTTAAAATCTAAACAGTAGGAGTGCAAAGGGAAAGAACCGCTCCAAATTCATATTGCATTCTGGTGGGCAAATGATGCGGAGACAGAGTTGGGGGCATGAGTCAAATAAAACTGCTTCCAGGAATGCACTGTAGGTGGAACGTTGGTTTGGGCAGCATGGGTAGATACAGATGAGTTACCTTCCACACACTGCACCATGCATAGTGCAGTATTTCCTTAAGCATCAGTCACCCATGTCTGTTTTTCCACATTTTCTTCCCCGGTGGGTGTTAAGGTGCTGGGCCAGGTCCTGCCCTCACTTCTCACTGCTTTGCACTGCTCTGGCAAACCAGGCTCAAGCAGCCAGGTGGGGATGGTGTGGAAGAATCTGCATGGTGCGTTTCAGATGCGCCCACAGGTTCTGCTGGGCTGCTCTGGTTTGGCTACCCCCCAGTGTTCTCAGACACCCCCCTGCTGGGCTGAACTCATTCATGAAGAAAAAGAAGGGGCAGTGACTCCCAAGTGCCACCTGCTTGTGGGGGTGAAGTGAGACATCACTCATGGCAGATTGTGCATAACCCAACCACCCCACCAAAGGGCTGCAGTTAGCAATGTTGCTATTTCAACAAGGGGTTAGCTCGGGTGTGTGATGTCCTAGGTCTCAAACCCAAGCCTAGGCGTTACCAGACATCTGCTGTATCCTGGCCTCCACCCATTAGCTGCTGAAAGCTGAAGTGATGGTCCAGGAGCTAGTAAGACTAACGCTTCAGTCAAAGCACCACCCACAGGACCCCTGACTGGAGGATTGCCTGGCTCCACTCACTGGTCCAATCACTCTATTTAAGCCAGAAGGAGGCCCTGGAAGTTTGTCGGAGCAACAAGGCGATTTCCTGTTGTGGCTGCATTGGACTCTGCTTGTGCCTGCCCGTTCCTGGTTCCTGCTCTGCCCCGGCTCCTGCCTCACCCCTCCCTTTGCTACTGTTCCCACCATGCTCTTTCTCCATGCTTGAAGCTTGATCTTTGCCTTCCTGCCCTTACACCTCATCTCCAATCAGCAGTTACCAGTCCTGGCTCTGACCCTGGCCTCCAACTTCTGACCCTGACTTGACCCTTGGCTCTGGCATTTGGTATCTGACCTCAACTCTGACCCTCAGCTTCAACGCCTGGTTCTGACTCTGGCTTGCCCCTGGCTTTGGTAACTGGCAGTTGACTCTGGTGCTGACCCTTGGCTTCATTCTCCACCTGGGTGCCTCCTCTGCCCACTAGACCTGACTCCTGCTCTGACTACTAGGCCAAGCCACTCACATTCCAGTCTATAACAAGGTGCTGGTATTGGAGTCAACACTTCTCTTAGATCGGGGTTCTCAAACTGGGGGTCAGGACCCCTCAGGGGGTCACAAGGTTATTATATGGGGGGTCGTGAGCTGTCAGCCTCCATCCTAAACCCCACTTTGCCTCCAGCATTTATAATGGTGTTAAATATATAAACAAGTGTTTTTAATTTATAATGGGGAGTGACACTCAGAGGCTTGCTATGTGAAAGGGGTCTCCAGTACAGTAGTTTGAGAAACACTGACTTCGATGATGTGGGGTAGTTCAAACCCCTCAGACTTGTGGTTTCAGGCTCTCTGCAGACTCAGGCAGACACCTCTGTTACTATTGGTTTGCATTCTGAAGGTTTTCTTCACAACCAGAAGATGTGCATTTTTAAAAATGAAATCTTAGATTCTGCAACACAGGTGGGTGCATGCCCTAATTTGCATCACTCCTCCCAGTTCAAACACTGCTGGCAACCTACGGCTTTCTGCTCAACTGTCAGTTCCCTGTGCCATCCAGTCCCTACCTGTTCTCTGTTTCAGTTTGTCTAAACTCAGTGGGACTATAAGAGCTGGAGAACCAAGTACTGATTGAATGGAACTTGCAAAAGCCACAGAATAATTGCTGGGGGCATGCTGGCATTTTGCTGCAGGGATCCCATCATTGGTATTGCACGGTTACAAATATTACTGTGGATTGTCACATCATTGCAAAGCAATGTCAGCAGGTTGTACTGTAATGTGTCTTTCTCCCATCTGCATTATTTGATCCTGCTTCTCACTCTCTCTGTCTCCTACACTGCCTGAGCATAATGAAACACATTATAGTAGTAAAGTAGTTATGGGTGTGTCCCATTATGCTCAGATACTGGAGGGCATATGGTACATTTATTTGACTTGTTACACCCAGAACTTTACTTTAGCAGAGTGGATACTTTACCCCACCCAGCTAAGGCTGAAATTCGAAATAGATCCTATAAAAAGCTTTGCATGCTATTATCCTATTAGCATTGTTATTTATTAAGTCATTACAGATCTAACAATGTATACACCCCATGAACCACTTACGTTCGACAGATAGGTAGAAAAGGATACTGTCAACTTGCTTTTTAAAAAAAAAATAAAAAATTGACTGATTTTTAAAAAAATCCACTTTGCCAGAGGCCTCACCAGACTTTTTTTTTTAGGAGTACATTTTTTCTCCTTACCTGGTGACATTCATTAAGGTGCTTTCAGCAAGGGAGAACCCAGGTAACGACTTGTCTGCCTTCAGAAAATTTGCAGAGGTGATGACTACTAAATCAAGTTGCATTGTCATCAGCTCTACTTTGCACCAGCATAGCATATTTAAATTTTTTATTAAAGCTAATGGTAAAATAATATATATCACACAAGTTAAGAAAAGAGTGTCTGTCCATCTGGGCACAGTGCTTAGATTACCCACAAATACAAAGTTTGTTTTCAAGTCATAGGATACATGTAGTACATGATCAGTAATCACCCAAATATAGGTGAATATATTTAACAATACAGTGTAGATATTAGCATCCAAATATTTGGGTACATCGCTCATGAAAAGTGGCAGAGGGGGGCAAGCCCTGGACCCTGCTCTCCAGTGGTAGCTCAAGGGCCAAATTAAAATGTTTGTGCTGCCGTGGCTACGCTGCTATTTTTAGTGAGCTAGCTGAAGCTCAGCTCATTCAGGTGTGTCTACCCATGCTGCAATTGTGCCTCTTGATTGCTGTGTTGACATTCATACCCTATGAAAAAAGATGTGATCTTAACTCAAGATAAAATCCTAGGGCAGACAATACTCCCCTCACAGTCTTTAATTCAACCAGCTAACTTGTGTGAAAACAACAAAACTGCCTTGTCTTCACTAAGATTGTACCCCATGTCAGTTAGTTCAGGTTAAGAACACCTGTTTTTTTCTAGTGAAGATGAGGTATAAGTGTTTGCGGGATCAACGCGTTACAGCAGGGGAGGGCAAAATACAGCCCATGGGCTGGATCCGGCCTGACTAACATTTCTGTCTGGATGCCTCTGCCCCCTCGCGATCTCTGAGTCCAAGACGCTAAAAGTCCTGTTGTGCAGCGGGGCGCTCAGGCAGGCTGTCTGCCTGCGGTGGCCCCATGCTGCTCCTGGAAAGGGCCAGCTGCTGCTGGCACATCTCTGCATGCCCCTGGCGGGGGCGCGGGCAGCATCTCTGCACACTGCCCATGCCCCCAGCGAGCTCTGGGGATGGTGCTTGTGGGTGCAGGCAGTGCACAGAGACCCGCTGCCCCATTCCTGCACCCCAATCTCCTGCCTCAGCCCCCTCCAGCACCAAACTCCCTCCCAGAGCCCACACCCCTCACCTTCTCCTGCACCTCAACACTGCACCAGCCTAGAGCTCCCTCCTGCACCCAAACTCCCTCCTAGACCCCGCCCCCCTTCCATTAATATAGTAGAAAAGTGCGGCCTGTGACGGCTTACCAAAATTTGTGGAGTGGTCCCCTGCGAAAATGATAGCAAGCTCCTGCCTTACAGTATGAGGAACTGATGTTACCAAACACCTTTTGCAGAACATTCAAACACATAGAAGAAGAGAAGGTTTTAGATCATGTAGTCCCTGATTTAGGTAGGTATTTAAGCACATGCCTAATTTTAAGCATCTGATTAAAGTTAAGCCAGGGCTTAAGTACCTTGCTAAATGGGAGCCTCCTATCAGACATTTTAAAAAACCAAGAACATCTAAAAGACCCATATGTGATAATCGGCAGTACGTTATTGGTTTGTGAGGCTTATGATTGAAGTAATTTGCTAACCCTTTGGTTTTAAAGGACAAGGAGTGGTTAAAAGAAAATAAACCTCGACTTGAAAGCATTGCAAAAATCAGTTAAATGCCTCTCGACCTGAAGCGAAATCTCAGACATAACAGAGAAATGAAATAGCTCATTTTCTTTAAAGTTATGAGTTTATTATTGTTAAAACTCCCTGAAGGCACTCTGTGGTCTCCTCTTCCCCGGTGCAGGCACATATCATAATCCCCAGGGCTGTTAGTGGGAGTTAGTGGGGTGACTCCTCTATGAGTCACTGTCTCTCACAAGCAGCTTGTACAATACAAGAAAGAGCCTCTTATGTTTTGATTCTATTTGGGTGGGATTTTCAAAAGAGCTCAGCATCGGCTTAATTCTAGTGCCACTGAAGTCAATTTACCATCGACACCAATGGCAGCAGAGTTGGGCTGATGCTGGAAAGCCCAGCCTTTGGATTCTGGAATCATGGTAATTGAAATATCTTCAAAAAGAAAAGAAGTACTTGTGGCACCTTAGAGACTAACACATTTATTTCAGCATGAGCTTTCGTGAGCTACAGCTCACTTCTTCAGATGCATAGAAATATCTTCAGTGATTATTGCTGGGCCGTGTGCTGTGTGCTGATAAACAGCTGATGTGGTTCACCTCAGAGAAGGCTGCATCTCCAGGTGGACAACGCATCCTTTGTGTCCTGTAGTTTGTACTGCAGTTTGTTAGGAACCAGACTGTGAGATCCTTATTCACCCTGGTGAGCAAGTTACTCCCATTGATGGGACTGCTTGTGAGAGTCAGGTTATGGCAGAGACACAGCCATGGCACTCTAGTGCCATAGTATAGATGCTTTCTGCACACATGGAAGGGGGTTTCCTGACATTGTCATTAATCCACCTTTCCAAGAGATGTTAGCTAGTTCAGTAGAAGAAGTCTTCTGTTGACCTAGATTGCTCCACACAGGAGGTTAAGTTGACCCTAACTACGTCGCATAGGGCTAGGGTGACCAGATGTCCTGATTTTATAGAGACAGTCCTGATTACTGGGTCTTTTTCTTAGATAGGCTTTTATTACCCCCTACTCCCATCCCAATTTTTCACACTTGCTGTCTGGTCACCCTACAAAGGGCACAAGATTTTTCAGATGCTGAATGACATTTTCTAATGTCTAAGAGTAGACTGGGCTTCATTGTTCACCAACGTAAGGGCTTCACAATCTGTTTCCTAAGGTCCCAGTCCTGAAGAACACTGGTGTGTAATTTTACTCATTGGAGGAATCTCTGGGATTACTCATACAAGCAATGATACCTGCATAAAATCATAGATTTATAGGGCTACAGGCTTCTGAGAGCAGATGTGTTTTAACAAGCGTCTGGCTGGATGTTTTCTAATTACCTGAATCACAGTAATCGTATCTAATTACCTGCATCTTTCTGAATCCTCACACCTCTGCTGCTGGAATCAGCCGAGGCCCTTGTGCTTGATTCCTCCTTGGTGTAAAAGGGAGAAGGGATGCTAGAGGAGAGAGTCTCACCCTATCCCGAATCAAATACCAAAATAGCCAGATTTTGTTGTCCTTCCAGGCACATCTGTCTGAATGGGTGTTGGCAAAGGGGGCGGGCTGAGGATGGGATTTCTGTTTGATGGGAAAAGAGAGTGGGGTTTAAAGTGGATTGGTTGCATGTCTGATGACTGAGGGCTGGTCCATACTGAAAACTTACATCGGCATAGATACGTCTCTTGGGTGTGTGTGTGTGAAAAATCCGCACTCCTTAGAGATGTAGCTATGCCGATCTAAACCTGGTGTAGACAGCACTAGGTCAACAAAGGAATTCTTCCATTGAGTCAGCTACCGCCTTTCGGGGAGATGGATTAACTACATCAATGGGAGAAGCCTTCCTGTTGGTGTAGTAAGGCCTGGTTTACACTATACATTTACATTGATATAGCTATGTCTCTCAAAGGTGGAGATGGGACAGTGTGAGAAAAATCCACATCCCTGAGAGATGTAGCTATATTGAGCTAACCTCTGGTGTAGACAGAGCTAGGCTGACTGAAGAATTCTACTGCCTCTCGGGGGGTGGATTACCTACGCTGATGCTGCTGGAGCATTTTAAGTGTAGACATACCCTTTAACGTCTACACCAGAGGTGTTAAAACTGGCCCGTGGGATCCTCCTGCCCAACCCCATCGCACCTGGCCCAGGAGGCTTAGCCCCAACCCCTCCCCCACAGTTCCCCCGCAGCCTCAGCTCGCTCCACTACCAGCGCAATGCTCTGGGGCCTGTGGCAGCTTCAGAGCCCAGCCTAACCTGGTGCTCTGTGCTGCACAGTGGTGTCGCTGGCTCCAGGCGGGCAGCGTGGCTGTAGCGCTGCCAGCCACTGGTGCTCCAAGCAGCATGGTAAGGGGGCAGGAAGCAGGGGGGTTGGATAGAGGGCAGGGGAGTTCGTGTTGGTGGTCAGGAGGAGGGGGTGTGGGTAGGGGTCAGGGCGGTGAGAGGGCGGGGAACAGGGGTTGAATGGCAGTTGGGATCCTGGGGGGCAGTCAGGAAGGAGAGGGGCGGTTGGATGTGGGGGCAGGGGGCAGTCAAGGGACAGGGAGAAGGGGTGGTTGGATGGGGCCGGGGTCTCTGAGGGGCCGTCAGGGAACGGGAGGTTGGATGGGGCAGGAGTCCGGTGGGGGGGAAGTCGGGGTGAGAAGTGGGGGGGTTGGATGGGGGCGAGACCAGGCCACAGCCTCCCCTAACCGGCCCTCCATACAATTTCCAAAACCCGATGTGGCTCTCAGGCCAAAATGTTTGCCCGCTCCTGGTCTACACTGTGGCGTCACAGCGGACATACTTTGACTCTTGGGATTAGAGCTGAGTGGGAACTGGGTTGTCTGCTTCATGGGACATTCCATGATTTCAAAACGTTCTGAAACTGAACAGAAAATGCTGAAATTTCCAGCCAAGTGAAATTTTGAAAAAAAATTGTTTTGCGTTGATAAAATTTATTCCAATGTGGTCATTTTATTCTGATTTGGGCCTTTTAAAAACTGTTCAAAAAGTAGATAAAATATGAAGTGCCTTTCAAGAAATCGTTTGAAAACTAAAAATTGAGGTGTTCCACTTTGAAAATATCAAAACAGGACTTTTTTTTTTCCTAATACAGTTTTTCTAAACATCTCAATTTTGTAAAAACCAGCCTTGTGACTAAAAATGTCCAAACAGCTCTATCTGTGATTTTGAATGTAATGGCAAGGGGCCTCAGAGAGGGGTTTCTTGTAACTAAATGATTTAATAAATGTATAGTAGTTTTCCATAAATGGACACAATGGGGCAGATTCATCCCAGGCATGGTTACGCTATAAATGAACACTCTACTGACCTCATGTCAGGTGGGATTTCATTCAGCAACTAGTTTAGTATCGGTGATTCAATGTTTCTTAACCAGGGGTACCTGTAGCTCTGGGAGGTACAAAGAGGTCTTCCAGGAAGTACATCAGCTCATCTAGATATTTGCCTAGTTCTACAACAGGCTACAGAAAAAATACTAGTGAAGTCACTAAAATGAAAATTTTGCAGGCAAGTAGCTTGTAAGTGAGGTTAAACTTGGGCATCCACAAGACAAATCAGACTCCTGAAAGGGGTGCAGTAGCCTGAAAAGGTTGAGAACCACTGTGCTAACTCATCATTGTAGAAATGTGTTGGGCTTTTTTTTTGTAAATAGTCAAAGAAATACAGCCCTCATATTCTACACAGCATTATAAATAGGGTAACACGTATTAATCATTGCTGCTAAAAGGTGAAATGGAGTTTTTAAAGCTTTTAATCACAATTAGCCTTTCTAAGGACTTGTCCACACACAGAAGTTGTACTATTTTAACTAGCCCTGTTTAATTAATGTAATACAACGCCCCAGGTAGAGGCGGCTCTAGACATTTCGCCGCCCCAAGCACGGCGCCATGCCGCGGGGGGCACTCTGCCGGTCACCAGTCCGATGGACCCTCCACAGGCATACCACCGAAGGCTGCCTGCCTGCCACCCTCGGCGACCAGCAGACCCCCCTGCGAAATTGTAGGGTGGACACGGTTATACAGTATCAGTATAAAGCACCATTATACTTTATGGCAGTATAAAGGTGATTTATACTTGTATAACTATTCCTGTACTGGAAGAGGAAAGTATAATGTTCCTTTATACCAGTATAACGTTGTCCACACTAGTGGGTGTACTGGTATAACTATTTTGGCAAGAAATTACATTTCTAGTTTAAAACCATGCATGGACCAGATCTTAGAACTTGCTTCGTAGCCCACTGGAATTGGTAGCTGGCTTTCCATTGACTTTGGCTTGGTCTATATTAGAAAACTTGTCCCCGTGTAACAAAATCGATTTAAAATCAGTCTAGTTACACTGATGCATATCTGTATTATTTATCATTTCAATGGTAGCAGCATCCAGAGGCTCCAGACCAAATGTGTTAGGCACTGTACAAATAGGTCAGTGACAACCCCTGCCTCAAAAAGTTTACAAACCATAACAGGGCTTTGCAATAAATTAAATACATCTATTTAGTTACATTGGTGCAAGTTTTCTAGTTACCTTTGGGCTTTGATCTAGCCCTTGGGGTGAAATTCTGACCTCAATGAAATTAATGACAAAAATCCCGTTTGCTTCATTAGGGCCAGCATTTCACCTTGAGCAAAGAAGATGTCATCATGAGTTTAGTGAGGAAGGATGGGGATAGATTTCCAGTGTTGTTTAATAAGGGTTTAATGAAATAGTTTTTAGTCAAGCTGGTTGAAAAATGCAAAAGGAAGGGAGAATTGCAAATAAAAAAAAAACTAAGTCAGTTCCTTTTGTGGGTTTTGAAAAGGAATTGTTTTTATTTGTGTGAACATTTTTTTTGAAATCTTGATGTTTATTTTTCTTCAATGCCTCCCTCTCCTCTAATTTCTTTTTCCATTTTGCCTCTGAAAAAGAGAGGATGGAAGACGGGGAAAAAAGAGGGGACTGGAGGGGAAAAATGAAAAAAACAGTAAACCAAAGCCAGCTACAATTGTCATTTTCCAGTGGTGTAGACAAAAAGGAAAACTTCGAAGAAAATCATGAACATTTCTGATTTGGGTAAAAAGGCCACTTTTGATTCCTTTTGTATTGTTCCTTGGGAAAGTTCTGCTGACTCTAGTTTTCCGCAGGAAAGCTCTTGCGGGCTTCATTTTTGCCCTGTCCCCAGCAGACTGTCAGTGATTAACAACTCCCAATCATCAAACAAAGGCTGAAGGTGTGAAAGAAAAGCCTGTTGACACACCAGGTTAGACACTGCGAGATGAGACTCTGGTCCCATTTGAGTCAATTGCAACACTCCCACTGGGGGCCAGGATTCCTGCTGGTGACTCTCCCACAGCACAGCGGGACACGGGGAGCGGCCAAGGGGGGGTTAAAAGCCTTTAACAATAAGATCACTTCACAGCTGGGCCCTGGTGAGAATAGCTGAGTTCTTCCCCTCTCAGGAGGGCACAGGGGTCGCAACTTGCCTCGTTTTGCATTGCTCCGCTTGGCACCCAGAGAGGTTTGAACCTGGACCCAATGATCTCAATGGAAAAGCTCCCACTCACTTCAACGGGGCAGGATTAGACCCCAGTAAGACTCCAGCTTCAAACGTGTAACCAAAAGGAAACGTTCTCCCTTCAGCCTGGAGATGATCCACTTTGGGGTGAATTCCCACCCTCCCCCATGTTAATGGGCCATGCCCAGTGCACTGTGGCCTAGGTCTGTTCACCCCGCTGATGTGAAACTGGCACGAATGCAGAAAGGTTGATCATTCCCTGGGCTTGCATCCGACCAAGCAGGTATTCAGGCACAGAAAGCTCATGCTCCAAAACCTCTGTTAGTCTGTAAGGTGCCACAGGATTCTTTGCTGCTTTTACAGATCCAGACTAACAGGGCTAGCCCTCTGATCCCTGGGCTTGATTATCATCTGCAATCTCCCTTCCTCCAGGGCTCAGCAGCAGGAGCCCCAGGAAAACCCTGCACTGAGGAGAACCAGGCCCGCAGAACGGATTCCTGGGAGTCCCCATGGCTTCCCCTTTGTATTCAAGGCTGCTTGGTCCAAAGCCCTCAGAGGTCAAGAGAAAGGCCCCCGTTTTGGAGCAGGCAGAGTCCTGCAACGTGTGAGACTCACCGCGCCCTACAGCGGGTGAACACATTGCTGAGCGGGGGCTGCACTCATGCTAATGGGACATGATTGCCCCAATATCCCTCTGCTGTTTTAACTCGCTTGGGAGTCGTTTATAGAAGACCTCATCACTTCTTTGGTTCCAGCCAGGGCACTGCCCAAAAGGCCTGGCCAGGGACGCCAAGTCGGGAGAACTTTCCCTAAATCCGTTAAGAGGCTTCCTCCACCCGTAGGAAAACCGTTGCATTTCCCCGCCTGTTCAAGGCAAGACTCTGAAGTTTCCACCAGGTAAAAAAAAAGGAGGTGTCGGCTTTGCAAGGAGGGTCCCACCCCTCTCCGTTGCTGGAAGGCATCTCCATCACCGCGCTCGGGGAGCCAGACATCTGAGGATCGGTGCACGCCTGCAAAGCAGACACACACACACACACACATACACAGCAAAAATGCCCGGAGCTGCTCGCCTGCGCGCACAGGTCAGACGCTGCAGCTCCTGGAGGAGCCTGGAACGGCCGGCGTGTCGTTCCCACACGAGCGTGTGCCTGTGCAAAAAGACACGTGCGTGTGTGTGAGAGACGCTTGCCTCTGCACCAGACTCCCGGGACTCCGGCGCGCGCCCGGGTCGCCCTGCACACTCACAATGGGTGTTGCTGCTGCGGCAGCGCTGGGTAGGGAGCCTGCAAGTCCCGCTCCCAATAAAGCAAAGCCCATTGTGCTGGGGACTGATAAACTGATCAAACAAGCAAAGCCCCCGGGGCAGCCTGCTGAGGGGGGTGGGGGGGGGCTCTACCTGGCTGTGGGGGAGGGGGGGAGTTTAAGGGGGGGGACAAGGAGAACATGGTGGATCCCCCCCCCCCCCCGACGCTGAATTCTTTTGCAAACATTCATGCCTAAGGAGGAAGGGCTGGAACAAAGCGGAGCCGCTCCAACCGGTCGGACAGGTAAGGAGGCTTGTTGACACCGTTATGTTTGCAGCACGCATGCTCCTCGCCGAGTTTCCTGGTGCATTTTTCTATTCCACCTTAGGAAACTTTCCCCCCGCTTTTGGGTGCGTGCGGGCTCCGCTCCCCGCTGCGGGACCCCCTGCCGGCGCCGGGGGTGCGGCCGCCCCGGAGCTGCAGCGGCCCGGCTCGGCGCTGCCCGGCCTGGGGCGGGGGGCAGCAGCAGGACCCGCGATCGGGGGCAGAAGGGGGGAGCCCGGCGGCGCCCGCCCGCACCATGCCCAGAGCCTTCCTGGTGAAGAGGCGAAGCCCGCAGCCGGCCAGCCGCAGCTGGGATGAGCTGCCGGACGAGGAGCGAGCGGACACCTACATCCCAGGTGCGGGGCCAGCGGAGCGCGGCGCTTGGGGGGCGGTCACCTGCCTGCGGCAGCACCGCTCGCTGCCCAGCAGGGGAGAGGAGACAGGCGACACCCCCTCCCCGAAATAGATCGGGGCGCAGCGGGCAGGGGGAGCTCCCCCGGGACCCGGGGGGGGGCAGTTTTTGCAAGAGTTTGGGAAGGGAGGGTGAAGATCTTCAGCGAGAACAAACGGCGGGGGCGTCGCACGTGGGAGTAGATCGCAGCTGGGACCCAGAAATGGACACGTGGGGCGGGGGGGGGAGCTGTGGGGCTGGCTGTATGTGGGGGGGGGTGGACTGTGTGTGGAGTGCGGGGCTGGGGTGTGTATGTGGGTGGGGGACTGGCTGTATGTGGGTGTGGGGGTGGGTGGACTGTGTGTGGAGTGCAGGGATGGGGTGTGTATGTGAGTGGGGGGCTGGCTGTGTGTGGGGGGCTGTGTGTGGGGGATGGGGTGTATATGTGGGTGGGGGGCTGGCTGTATGTGGGGGATGGGGTGTGTATGTGGGTGGGGGGCTGTGGGGCTGGGTGTATGGGGGTATATATGAGAGTGTGGGGCTGGATGTGGGAGGATCGGGGTGTGGGGGGATGTGTGTCCCCCCCGATCTTAGCTGATGCCCGGGGACGTTCCCCAAACGGTGCTTGATCCAGACCCCCTGCCCTCCCCCGAGTGACTCCCTCTCGGCCTGATCCAAAAGCCCCCCGAAGCCAAGGGGGGGGGCTTTCCATTGACACCTTCGGGATCGAGCCCTGGTGCCCGGGGCAGCGCCCCCCGAACAGCCCGAGGCTGCTGCCCTCGGAGCCGGCTGCTGGGCGCACGGGGTGGGGCCCCAGCGGGTATAACGGGAAGGAGGAAGCCCCGGCCGGTCCCGGCTGGGCTGTTTGAACTTTGGGACCATTAAGTGTTTGAGTTTCCGATTGCCCTGTTCGCAGGGCCGCCCCGCCCGCCCGCTGCTCAAACAGCGCTGCCCCCCCCCCGCCACCTGTGCCCTGCCTGGCACCTCCTGCCCTCTGCCTGCCTGGCACCACCCACTGCCTGCCCCATGCCTGGCACCCCCCCACCTGTGCCCTGCCTGGCACCACTCCCTGCTTGCCCCCTGCCTGCCTGGTATCCTCCCTGCCTGGCATCCACCACCACCTGTGCCCTACCTGGCACCACCTGCCCTCTGCCTGTCTGGCACCCCCCTGCCTGGCACCACCTGCCCTCTGCTTGCCTGGCACCCCCCACCACCTGGCACACCCCACCATGTGTGCCCTGCCTGGCACCACCGCCCTCTGCCTGCCTGGCACCACCTGCCCTCTGCATTCTGCCCCCCATGCCCTGCCTGGCACCACCTGCCCTGTGCCTGCCTGGCAACCTCACCACCTGGTACTCCCCACCACCTGTGCCCTGCCTGGCACTGCCCCTTTCCTGGCACCCCATCACCTGTGCCCTGTCTGGCGCTACCTGCCCTCTGCCTGCCTGGCACCCCCCAACCTGGCAGCCCCCACTACCTGTGCCCTGCCTGGCACCACCTGCCCTCTGCCTGCCCCCCCATCTGTGTCCTGCCTGGCACCACCTGCCCTCTGCCTGCCTGGAACCCCCCACTACCTAGCACCCCCACCACCTGTGCCCTGCCTGGCACCACCCCCTGCCTGCCCCATGCCTGGCACCCCCACCACCTGTGCCTTGCCTAGCACCACCTGCCCTCTGCCTGCCTGGCACCCCACACCAACTGTGCCTTGCGTGGCATCACCTCCTGCCTGCTCCCACCTGGCTGCCGCCACCACCTGTGCCCTGCGTGCCTCCTGCCTGGCACCCTCACCACCTGTGCCCTGACTGGCACCCCCCATCACCTGACCCCTGCCTGCCTGGCACCCCCCACCCCCACCACCTGTCCCCTGCCTGCCTGGCACCCAGCACGACCTGCACCCTGCCTGCCTGGCACCCCCACCACCTGTGCCCTGCCTGGCACCCCTCACCACCTGTGCCCTGCCTTGCACCACCCCACCACCTGCACCCTGCCTGCCTGGCACCCCTGCCATCTGAGCCTACCTGCCTGGCACCCATCACCACCTACCCCCTGCCCACCTGGCACTCCCCACCTCACCACCTGCACCCTGCCTGGCACCCTCCTCACCTGCCCACTGCCTGCGCCCTGCCTGCCTGGCACCCCCCACCACCTGCACCCTGCCTGCCCCTGCATAACACCCTGCCTGCCTGCACCTCCCACGCCACCTGTGCCCTGCCTGCCTGGCACCCCCCATCACCCGCATCCTACCTGCCCCTGCATAGCACCCTGTCTTCCTGCTTGGCACCCCTCACTGCCTGCGCCCTGCCTGCCTGGCACCCCACCACCTCCTGCCCCACTTGCCCCTGCATAGCACCCTGCCTGTCTGGTACCACCCCCTGCCTGGCTGGCACCCCCCTGCCATCTGCACCCTGCCTGCCAGCCTGGAGCCACCTGTGCCCTGCCAGTCTTGCACCCCACCACCTGTCCCCTGCCAGCTTGCCACTGGATAGTACCCTGCCTGCCCACCAGCCTGGAACCCCTCCCCCCAACCTGCGCCCAGCCTGGCATGCCTCCCCCTACCAGCCTGCTCACCCTGGGCAGCGTCCTGCCCACCAGCCTGGCACCCCCTGGCACCTGCACTCTGCCTGCCCCCTTCCTGCCTCTTGCCATCGTGCCCACCCACCTCTGGACAGTGCCCTGCCTTCCTGTCCCATGACATCCTGCCCCCTGCTAGCCTGTCCCTGGGTGGCACCCTCCCACTCTGCTCCCCCAACCCTCTTCTAGGAAGGGCCAGAACCCAGCCTGCCCCCCGGCAGCACTGCAGCTGCTATCTGCACTCTGCTGCGGCTGCCCCTCCCCTGGCCACTGTTGCTCCTCTTGCAGGGGCTCTGAATCTGGGCCACCCCCTTTCCCCTGCAGCAAGTGTCTCTCCCTTTCCCAGTAACCCTCCTCTGCCTCGCCCCAGGAGGGATAAGCTGCGTGCTGCTGAACTGCCGCATTGAAGACAGCTGCAGCTTGGAGAGCAATGGCAGTAGCACCGCCAGCACAAGGGATGCTGAGCGGAGTGATCCTCCGACTCCACAGCCAGCAGCCGAGATCGGGAACACAGAGGGGACCCTTCTGGACTTGGCCATGAAGCGCCCAGTGGTCAGATCGAAAATCAAGGTACAGCCCCAGCCTCCCATAATCTGCCCACCCGGCGCACAACCAGCCCAGTGACCGTCAGCTGGGGAACCCAAGGTATTTAGGCACTTAACTCCTATTCGAGTTAGACACCTACATACCTTGGAGGATCTGGGCCACACAACTGACACACTGGAGCCTACTCATAGGCATAGTTTGACTTCTAGGCCAATGGGACTGCATGTGGAGGAGCAATGCAGTTGGGAGGGGGCAAAGCCCCTCTTCCCCCTCCCAAAACTATACCCAAGGGCCTACTCTAAAAATGTCCTTTCCGTTAAATAAATACAAAGCTATGGAAATACCCGCCCTCAAAAACCGTGGATGAGCTTTGCAAGGCAGATTAGGGGATTTAGACACTCACCATGTGTTGAAATTCATGAATTGTCTGTTAACTAACTACACCTCTACCCCGATATAACGCGACCCGATATAACACGAATTCGGATATAATGCGGTATAGCAATGCTCTGGGGTCGGGGGAGCGGGGGCTGTGCGCTCTGGCGGATCAGAGCAAGTTTGATATAACGCCGTTTCACCTATAATGTGGTAAGAGTTTTTGGCTCCCGAGGACAGCGTTATATCGGAGTAGAGGTGTACTTGGAAAAATTCACTCTCCGTCTGTGTTTC
This sequence comes from Gopherus evgoodei, assembly GCF_007399415.2. Lineage (NCBI taxonomy): Eukaryota > Metazoa > Chordata > Testudines > Testudinidae > Gopherus > Gopherus evgoodei. The sequence goes on along the minus strand of NC_044324.1, from coordinate 218,118,773 downwards.
TTGCGTGTACACACATGCTTGTATTTGGAGCCTGACTGAGTAGAGTCAAAAACCAGCTGATTGTAATGGAGATTTCAGTAGAAATGGCAAGACAGAAAAAGGGTAGTTGATTTGAGTGTAAAAGAAAAAGTAGCCCAATCAGAGAAAATGACGTCAGCCTCACTACGGTGGCTTCATTCAAAATTTTGCAGCTGGCTTATGTTCTTTTCCATGAGCCAGTTTCTGCTAGCATTGCTTTGCTACTGAGGAGGAGGAGGAGGATCAGGCAAAATAACCAGGGCTTCAGGAAAACCTAATTCTCTGCCTCTTCATTGTTGTTATTTATTTGTATATGGTTCAGTACAGAATAGCTTTGTGCTGCTGTAGGCCCTGATTCTGCCGTGATCTCTGTGTAGGTAAAACCTCGTGTTTGTACCGAGCTGATTGCAGGATCTGGGCCACATGTGGCCAGGAAGAAAAGAATTTGGGGTTATTTTTTACTCAAACTGTGGAATTTCTACAAGGATTTATTTTGCTCACTAGTTTACTGATGACCCTTATATTTTAATCCCCATATTGTTAGAGCCAGAGACGATCACGCAGAAATATGTATCATCTTATTAGCTGAGTTTCTGCAGAACACGCCCAAGCTTTCTAAAAACACCACTAAATGCACTGCAGATTCTCAGGAGTCTGCTCAACTCCTTTTTCGCTCTGACTGCTAAACTCATCTTTCACCCTCTATTTTAGAGTATGTCTACATTGTGATAGGAGACCCAGGGCACCGAGGGGCTGGCACGAGTCAGCTGACTTGGGCTTACGGGGCTAGACAAGTCCAATATACACATTCCAGCTTGGGCTGGAGCCTGGGCTCTGGGATGCTCCTCCCACATGGGGTCTTAGGTTCCAGTCCCATCCTCGGTGACTACACTGCCTCCCAAGCCCCAGGAGGCTGAGTTAGCTGACCCTGCAGTGTAGATGTATCCTTAGTGGCAGATGGGGGCTATCAAATTAATGTTTAACTATTAGCATAATCAAAACATTGAGCCTCCCCCATAAAGTCCGTTCTTCCAAATAGCTGAATCACCAGCATCAGGTCCAGCCACTTCAGATAATCACATTAGCTCAACCTTTCTTGTATTAGACTCAAGAATGAAAACATTAACTCATAATAACACTTTCAAGTTAATTAACAGGCAAGTGAGATAAACTGGGGAAGACTCTATTGTTTCAGTCTCTGCAGAGTCAACACAATGGCATGCTGGCTTACTTTGTAAGGATTATCTTCACAACCAAAACCTCTAGAAACTTTTTGGTAAACAAATCGTCTGTTCCATTAAACACAGCAAAAGGAAGTCCTTAGCGATACATTGAAATCTTGTTTACATGAGAAAGCTGCATTGATTTAATAAAAGGTGTGATTCTAAACCAATTTAAGCCTTGTCTATACGGGGAAGTTTTTTCTTCGGTGTAAACTAAGGTGTTAAGTCAAATACCCTCATAATCTTCTGTGTAGATGCTCTTATTCCAGTATAAGGGTGGCTTTTTTGTGTTTGTGGGCTTGTCTACATCAGAAAGTTGCAGCGCTGGTGAGGGAGTTACAGCGCTGCAACTTTGAGAGTGTCCACATCTGCAGGGCATCACCAGCGCTGCAACTCCCTGTTTGCAGCGCTGGCCGTACTCCCGTTTTGTCTCGGGTGTAGAGGATCCAGCGCTGGTGATCCAGCGCTGGTAATGCAATGTAGACACTCACCAGCGCTTTTCTTGACCTCCGTGGAAGGAGGAAGCCTCTGGTAATCAAGCTGGTTTCCTTTCCCGGTTTGCTCTCTCGGTCCCGGAGCCAGCCAGCAAACCGCGGGGAAGGAGACCTGCTTACTCGGGGTTCCGGGACCGAGAGAGCAAACCGGGAACGCCGCGGTTTGCTCTCTCGGTCCCGGAGCCAGCCAGCAAACCGCGGGGAAGGAGACCTGCTTGCTCGGGGTTCCGGGACCGAGAGAGCAAACTGGGAACGCCGCGGTTTGCTCTCTCGGTCCCGGAGCCAGCCAGCAAACCGCGGGGAAGGAGACCTGCTTGCTCGGGGTTCCGGGACCGAGAGAGCAAACCGGGAAAGGAAACCAGCTTCGCCGCGGTTTGCTCTCTCGGTCCCGGAAACCCGAGCAAGCAGGTCTCCTTCCCGCGGTTTGCTGGCTGGCTCCGGGACCGAGAGAGCAAACCGCGGCGTTCCCGGTTTGCTCTCTCGGTCCCGGAACCCCGAGTAAGCAGGTCTCCTTCCCCGCGGTTTGCTGGCTGGCTCCGGGACCGAGAGAGCAAACCGCGGCGTTCCCGGTTTGCTCTCTCGGTCCCGGAACCCCGAGCAAGCAGGTCTCCTTCCCCGCGGTTTGCTGGCTGGCTCCGGGACCGAGAGAGCAAACCGCGGCGTTCCCGGTTTGCTCTCTCGGTCCCGGAACCCCGAGCAAGCAGGTCTCCTTCCCTGCGGTTTGCTGGCTGGCTCCGGGACCGAGAGAGCAAACCGCGGCGAAGCTGGTTTCCTTTCCAGGTTTGCTCTCTCGGTCCCGGAACCCCCCTTGAAGCCGCCTAACAGCGCTGCAGTGTGGCCACATCTAACACCACTTGCAGCGCTGGTTGCTGTAAGTGTGGCCACTCTGCAGCGCTGGCCCTATACAGCTGTACTAATACAGCTGTAACAACCAGCGCTGCAAAATTTTAGATGTAGACATGGCCTGTTTTAGTATGTTGCTTGGAAGGGATTAAAGCTAAACTGAAAATAACCCGTAGCAGAGTGGCTACCTGTGTCTCTCTAGGGCAGTGGCTCTCAACCTTTCCAGGCTACTGTACCCCTTTCAGGAGTCTGATTTGTCTTGCATATCCCCAGATTTCACCTCACTTAAAAACTACTTTTTTACAAAATCAGACATAAAAATACAGACGCACACTATTACTGAAAACCTGCTTTCTTTCTCATTTTTACCATATAATGATAAATGTTTAATATTGTACTTACATTTCAGTGTATAGTATATAGAATGAAAGTTTAGTTTGTACTGACTTTCTAGTCCTTTTTATGCAGCCTGTTGTAAAACTAGGCAAATATCTAAATGAGTTGATGTACCCCCTGGAGAACCTCTGCGTACCCCCCAGAGGTATGCGTTCCCCTGGTTGAAAACCACTGATCTAGGGAGTTCTACCTCTCTAACTGGTAAAACTTTCCTGTGACAATGAGGCCTTAGTTAGACAGGCATAACTCTCTCATGAAGACAAGGACCTAGGTATTTTGCTGGATCAGGATCTAAGTATGAGGAGTCCCATTGAAGCCAATGGGTTACTCACAGGCTTAGAGTAAAGCATGTGCTGAAGTGCTTGGCTGGATTAGGGCCTAAATCTTCGGAATGTTTTCATTTTTTCTCATGACCGCATGTTTCTATTATCCCGGTTTATGACTCATAGGACAGTTCCCTTTTGTCCTGTGAAAAAACCCACAGGGACTCTGAGATTGCTCCTTGTCCGTTGAATTGGGCTATGGACTTTGCCCCATAAGCTACGGAACTCCTCAGATCTGTGTGGAGTCTGTGGTCTGTGCCTTAGGTTGTACAGTGCCTGAACAATTCCTTGTGATGGTGGATGGAGTCGTCCTCATTTCTCAACGTCCAACCCAATGTCGTGCTAGCTGTATCTCTTCCAGCACAAACAACCCACATTAACATGGCATTAAGGAAGCTGGTATCCATGCCTCACTAACTGACATACACTGCAAATTCAAGAAATCCCAAATAAGATTGTTTCAAATGCTTTAGAAATCCTGTTCTCTTCCATTCAGTCAGTCCTGTCTCATATAAGTTTGAACAAGAGTTAGAAATTCACTTAGCACTCTGAACTCTTACACCCCTCCACACATGAGCTTATCTTTTCAGCTCATTTTATGCAATATATCCAGAGGCTCACACAATGTTTGAGGCCGTTTCTGCAGAACTCTCCACTTCTTATATATGTCAAATCCTGAGCTGCTGTAAACTGGTGTAGCTCCACTGACTTAGATGGAGAAAAGTCGATTGACACCAGCTGAAGATCTTGCCCAAGTCCATATGGAATAATCTCCACTCAAATCTATGTTATTAAGATGCAAGTGTATTTTACTACCCACAGACTCAAATCACTACAGCTCTTTTAGTGGGACTTTAGCATTTTTTTTTAAAATAGGGCTGAAAAACAAACCCTCAGGCACAATATGTGTTAGAAAATATGGTCTAAAGGGCAGAATTAGGCACACCATCAATGGAAGCTGGGCACCTGGCCGTCCTTTGTGCCTTTGAAAGTCAAGCTCTGGATACAGGTGGGCAGGGAATTCAGTGTATTGTGAAATAGCACTCTATTTTCAGATCCAGGTTGTGACGCTAATTATGGGGGCACGGGGAGGGGGCATGTAATGCGGGGACATTATGGCATGTTTCTATCGGATGCGATGGATCTCTGGCCCTAATGATTTAGGAGATGAAAGCCCTGATAGTGCAGGGAGGTCGGTGTGAGGAATGTGGGTGCAAGAAGTCAGCCTCACGCAGCTCACTGTAAGTAGGAAGCTAAGACCTCAGACAATAAAAGCAGATTTCTCGTTCACGATGCTATTCGGTTTCTCCTGTGTTATTATCGTGAGGATTTTTTCACTGTGCACAGAGAGAATCCCCCTGTTCTTTGCTCTTGCCTGTCGACCCAGAATTGGATCAAACCATGTTCTATTTCCATCCGCTAGTTCACGACGGGTACCTGCGATGATGCGGCGCTGCACAATTGTGAGCTATGCGGCAAAGGCTTTCGTTTGCAGAGGATGCTCAACCGTCATGTGAAGTGTCACAGCCAAGTAAAGAGACACCTGTGCACCTTTTGTGGCAAAGGATTCAATGACACCTTTGACCTGAAGAGACATGTAAGGACCCATACAGGTGAGAGCAGCTGGGAGAAGGTTCTGCAGCCCGACCGAGTGGTGTTCTTTTCTTAAAAACTAAAGTGCTCTTCCCCCTACATGCAACAGAAAGCAGTGTTTTGGTGAATAGTCAAAGGGTGAACCACAGGATAGGATTTTATATTCAGTACAACCTCAGATAAGTACGGTTTGGTTTGGTTACATCCCACTCCGCCTCCCCTCCAGACTGGCTGGTTTGAGGGAAGCCAGACAGCAAATCTGACTTCTCCTAGCCCTGAGCACAGATGCCCCACAGAGCCAGCTGTGACAGAATCACGCTGCTTTGGGCTTCACAGAAATTGCATCCATTAAATGAAGGGCTTGTGCGGCTCTGTGTGGAGACATTTAAGGTACACAAGGCTGCATGGACATTGTTGTTCCAGGTTAGCTTCATTCAGTTAGGAACAGTATTAAGCTAAACCAAAATAAGCTGCTGTCAAACTGGAATAAGAGTGTTTGCACCAATTTTTAAGTAAACCAGTGCGAGTGTGAACGCAGAGGGAGCCTAAATTGGTATAACCCCTTCCGTGGACACTCTTGTAAGAGTGGCAGATAACTGAATTAAGCCAAATAAATATGGATTGATTGACTTTTAAGAGTGTCCACTAGAAGGTTGCCCTGGTTTCACTAAATCAATCTAGTTACACCAGTGCAATTTCTGAGGGACCCCTAGACCCCAGCCTCACCACTGCAGACATTCTTGGGCAAGCTGGCTACCCTATAAAATAGGGGTCATTAAACCAGCAGGTGTTTAGCTTGTGCTGCAGGATTTGGACACCCAGTGACTGCTGGACAAGCTTCCTGATTTCTCTGTTTCAGTGCTAGCCAGGACCTTAGGGATGCTGCGGTGCAACCTTGATTAATCTTTTTGTTTATGGTATCCCCAAGCAGAGAGTCATTAGCCAGGTACCCCACTGCACATCCAGGTGCAATAACTGTGTAGGCAAACACGGCATTTATGGCTTAGCAGTCGCTCCCACACAGCCACTGACATCTAATGTACTGAGAAAACGTTGGCCAAGATATTCGTCTTTCTCTTTGAAAAGCATTGTGGGATCTTCAATTTGTGCATGGAAAGCTGTTGGAGACGAACAGCAGGAAACAACATTTTGAGACACACCGTCAGGTTCAATTTGGCCCAAAGTTTAGATTTTGTAAAAACAAACTTTTATTAAGGACAAAAAAAAAAAAAGCTAAGACCAGCAGACATATTTCCATATACAGTATAGTGTGAAACAATTGTTCCTTGCCGTGTTTGCAACCAAAACTTTGCAGCTCTCTGATAGTGCATGAGAGGGATAGCTCTGTGGTTTGAGCATAGGCCTGCTAAACCTAGGGTTCTGAGTTCAATCCTTGAGGAAGCCATTTGGGGATTGGTCCTGCTTTGAGCAGGGGGTTGGATTAGATGATCTCCTGAGGTCCCTTCCAACCCTGATAATCTATGATTCTAAGAGAGTATGAAAGTGAACTGATTAGTCATCTTCCATTGCCTGAGCTGAATTTGTTGTAAAAAGTAACCAGCATAAATTCTTTCAGTTTAATCAAAGGTATCGTTTGTAAAAGAGGTACATTTTGTTTGTTCTAGATACAATTTGAAACTTGACTGTTTTCCCTGAATTCCAACTGGATTTGATGGGAATTATGAAGAATTCCCACCCCGGAGCGCTGTGGCTATGCTGGTCTCCCCCGCGCTGTAAAGGTGGCTAGGTTAACGAAATAATCTGTTGACCTAGCTACCATCGTTTGGGGAGATGGATTGTCTACTGCGATGGTGTCAATAACCTAGTCCCAGATTTGGACCTTAGTGTCCAAAATATGGGGATTAGCATGAAAACCTCCAAGCTTAGTTACCAGTTTGGACCTGGGAAAGCTGCCACCACCCAAAAAATTAGAGTGTTTTGGGGCACTCTGGTCCCCCCAAAAACCTTCCCTGGGGGACCCCAAGACCCAAATCCCTTGAGTCTCACAACAAAGGGAAATAAACCTTTTCCCTTCCCCCCCTCCAGGGGTTCCTGGAGAGGAAAACAGAAGCAAACTCCATGAATCTAAACAGAGGGATTCCACCCTCCCCGTTCCCAGTCCTGGAAAATAGAAGCACTTCCCTCTTCACCCAGAGGGAATGCAAAGTCAGGCTAGTAAATCTAACACACACAGATTTTCCCCTGACTTCTTCCTCCCACCAATTCCCTGGTAAGCAAAGACTCAATTTCCTGGAGTCCCCCCGCTAAAGAAAAACTCCCAACAGGTCTTAAAAAGAAAGCTTTATATAAAAAGAAAGAAAAAGTACATAAAAATGGTCTCTCTGTGTTAAGGTGACACATACAGGGTCATTTGCTTAAAAGAAATATGAATAAACAGCCTTATTCAAAAAGAATACAATTCAAAGCACTTTAGCAACTATAGACATGTAAATACAAAAAGAAAAACAATAGAAACCTTAGTGTTTTTATGATCTCTGTACTCACAACTTGGAAACAGAAGATTAGAAAGCAGGAAATAGAGATCCCCTCATAGCCGAGAGAGCATACAGGCAGAAGACCAAGAGCAAAGGACTCACACACAAACTTCCCTCCACCCAGAGTTGAAAAAAATCCTGTTTCCTGATTGGTCCTCTGGTCAGGTGCTTCAGATACTTCTTTCCAGGTGAAAGAGATGTTAACCCTTAGCTATCTGTTTATGACAGTTGGAACCCCACTTGTGTCACTGTAGAAAGAATCTGCAGTATGGTGCTCCAGTGGCATAGCTGTGGCACCATAGCTGTACTGGTGGAGCACTTGTAGTGTAGACATGACCTAACTAATAGTGTGATTGGGACAAAGATTTCAACAGTACTAGAAAAATATGTGATTGAGAATCTCCCTCCTCCAGCCTCAGATTAGCTGGATGTTTCTGCTAAAATGATCCAGTAGCTGAGTCATCAGCAATGGAGGTGTACATTAGCACAATTCGATTACATCGTTATCATCCATGAATATGAATGGGGGAATTTTACTCCTCTTTCTTTTGTTTCTGTCTGCCTCCAGCATAAATCCCCGAGCTTACAAACTGTTTTGCACAGGTGTATACATTAGGGTTGTCAAGCGATTAAAAAAATTAATCGCGATTAATTGCACTGTTAAACAATAATAGAATACCATTTATTTAAATATTTTTGGATGTTTTTTACATTTTCAAATACACTGATTTCAGTGACAACGCAGAATAAAGTGTACAGTACTCACTTAATGTTTATTTTTGATTACAAGCATTTGCACTGTAAAAAACCAAAAGAAATAGTATTTTTTAGTTCACCTAATACGAGTACTGTACTGCAATCTCTTTATCATGACAATCAAACTTACAAATGTAGAATTAAGTCCAAAAAAACTTGCATTCAAAAAATAAAACAAGGTAAAATTTTGGAGCCTGCAAGTCCATTCAGTCTTACTTCTTGTTCAGCCAGTTGCTCAGACAAACAAGTTTCTTTACATTTGCAGGAGATACTGCTGCCCGCTTCTTGTTTACAACGTCACCTGAGAGTGAGAACAGGCGTTCTCCTGGCACTGTTGTAGCCATGTTGGAAGATATTTATGTGCCTGATGCGCTAAAGATTCACATGTCCCTTCATGCTTCAACCACCATTCCAGAAGATACGCATCCATGCTGATGGTGGGTTCTGCTCGATAAGAATCCAAAGCAGTGTGGACTGACCCATGCTCATTTTCATAATCTGAGTCAGATGCCACCAGCAGAAGGTTGATTTTCTTTTCTGGTGGTTTGGGTTCTGTAGTTTCTGCACTGGAGTGTTGCTCTTTTAAGACTTCTGAAAGCATGCTCCACACTTTGTCTCTCTCAGATTTTAGAAGGCGCTTCTGATTCTTAAATCTTGGGTTGAATGCTGTAGCTATCTTTAGAAATCTCACATTGGTACTGTCTTTGCGTTTTGTGAAATCTGCAATGAAAGTGTTCTTAAAATGAACAACATGTGCTGGGTCATCATCCGAGACTGCTATAACAGGAAATATAAGGCAGAATGCGGGTAAAACAGAGCAGGGGACATACAATTCTCCCCCAAGGCGTTCAGTCAGAAATTTAATTAATGCTTATTTTTTTAATGAGAATCATCAACATGGAAGCATTTCCTCTGGAATGGTGGCTGAAGCATGAAGGGGCATACGAATGTTCAGCATATGTGGTATGTAAATACCTTGCAATGCTGGCTATAAAAGTGCCAGGCGAACACCTGTTCTCCCTTTCAGGCGACATTGTAAATAAGAAGCGGGCAGCATTATCTCCTGTAAATGTAAATAAACTTCTTTCTCTTAGCGATTGACTGTACAAGAAGTAGGACTGAGTGGACTTGTAGGCTCTGAAGTTTTACATTGTTCTGTTTTTGAGTGCAGTCATGTAACAAAAAAAAATCTACATTTGTAAATTTCACTTTCGTGACAAAGAGATTGCACTACAGTACTTGTATGAGGTGAATTGAAAAAGACAATTTCTTTTGTTTATCATGTTTACAGTGCAATTATTTGTGAGCAAAAATAATTTGCACTTTGATTTCAGTTACAAAACAGAATAAAATATATATGCAAATATAGACAGACAGCCAAAATATTTATTACATTTCCATTGGCATTCTATTATTTAACACTGCAATTAAAACTGCAATTAATCGCAATTAATATTTTGAAATTAACCTTGTGACTTAACTGTGATTAATCGACAGCCCTAGTATAAATATTAGAAGGATCACAATGTCTAAACACAAAATTTCACCAGTTTATCTAAGGTTGGAAATGGACCAAAATAGCTCAAAACTCGTGAGCCCGGGTCCTGAAAATCATGAGATTGGCTTAAAAATCAAGAGGTTTTTTTTTTTTTTTTAAAATTAGTGTTTTTTATTTGCCCTCTGGGTTTTGAGTCTTTAGGGGAAAACATTTTCAGCTTTTTCTCAGCATCCCTAAGAACTGGAAACAGGGGAAACCCTGGCCCCATCAAAGTCAGTATCATGAGAGCTGGCAACACCGTAAAATTTAGGACACTGATTCAAGAAAACCTCCCTGTTCAGCTTAAACATGTGCCTACGTCTTACTGAAATGCTTTTGTGCTTTCCTGAAACAGGGTGTTTGATACCTAATATGAATTTAAGGCACCTTGCTTTAGGCACCCACTTCAGAAAATCTTATCCTAAGAAAGCGTAAATATTTATTTAGATTGTAAGCGGTTTGGGGCAGGGACTGTCTACTAATCAGTGTTTGTAGCCTAGCGCAATGGGGCATTTTTCTTGGTTGGTCCTAAAGTGTTATTGCAATAAATGTGATTCGTCATAATTAATAATAAATAACGTTGTCTGGCCTTGCAGGAATTCGTCCTTACAAATGTGAGATCTGCAACAAGGCATTTACCCAGCGATGTTCTCTGGAATCCCATCTTAAAAAGATCCATGGGGTGCAGCAGCAATATGCTTACAAACAGCGACGCGATAAACTTTACGTCTGCGAAGATTGTGGCTACACGGGCCCAACGCAAGAGGACTTGTATCTGCATGTGAATAACGCTCACCCTGGGAGTGCTTTCCTCAAGAAAACCTCTAAAAAGCTGGCAGCAGTCTTACAGAATAAACTGACCTCTGTCCTGCAGCGGAACCCTGAAGATGATGAGGAAGACGAGTAACGCAGTGGATTACAGCGGTCACATGCAATAAAGTTTACGTGTCGGGTATTTTTTCAAACAGTTTTGAAAGGGATCCGTGTAATAGCAGGCATCTTGTCCTTTTGGAAATGACAGGCTGTGGATGTTACAGCCTCAATGTGAGAGAAATGTTCTCAGCTTAATGCAAATACAAGGCTTTTTTAATCGTGAGAATAAACGGGAAAATTTTGGAGCCAGCATCGCCTGTGGATAGAGCCCTGCACTGGTACTCGGGAGACTCCACGTCAGTTCCCAGCTCTGCCACTGGCCTGCTGTGTTACCTTGGGCAAGTTACTTAACATTTCCATGATTCAGTTTTCTCAACTGCATAATGGAGATAATGACACTAATCAACTTCGTAAGGTGCTTTGAAATCTGTGGGTGAAAAATGCTAGATAAGAGCGAGGTATCCTTAACATTATTCCCAGATGAGAATCTACAGTAAAATGAAGTTAAGGATGAGAGTATGTATCATAAGGTAAGAAATGAACAGTCAATACACTCAAACAACCTTAACTCTGCCCTGTAGTGAAACCACGCAGAAACCATGTGATTATGATTAAGGTTGTTAGGATTTGTAATCCCAGGTTAGAAAAAAATGAATTTTAAAGATGGTAGATTTTTTCATATTATTTCTGTCCGTCCCCCCCCGGGGGGGCATGATTCCAGGGCAGAGTTAAGGTTTTTTTGTGCGCCTTGACTGTGCATTTCTTACCTTAACATGTTTGGATTTCTTTTGAGTGTAACCTTAACTCTGAATTACCTGTTTTTTTAATGCTTAGTTCTGAGATCACTATCACATCCCTGTGGCAGTTGTTTAATTACTGAGGCATCTTTTCAACCTTAACTCCACCTTAATATATATTTTTTGTCTGGGAATTTCCCTAGTTCTAAAACATTTTCATAGATGAACGCTAAATAAGAAACCCAAAGAGAATGCTACCAGATAGTTCTAAGGACTTGAAGATACACAGCACCAACCTTCAATCATTTAAAAAAAAAAAAATTAAACTTCCAAGGGTGGATTTCGCTGGGATACCAAAGCAATGCAAAGCAGCCAGAGGGCACTAGCCAGTTCACCTAGTTATAGAACTACATTGCATCGCCAGAGCGGCACAAATCAACTAATGCTTACTGGTGAATCTGGGCCTTGCTTTGCCATTGACTTATTGGTTTAGAAGGCTGCGTTAGTGAGACCAGCACTCTGCTGTGTGGCAGGATCAGGGAGAGAAAGACCCCAGGCCCGGAGTCCCAGTGTCTCTGCTTCCCGTTTGCTCCCCCTCTGGTTCCTTTGGCAGTGCTGGCCCAGTGCTCAATGGAGTCAAGCAGCAGTGCCGTTGGGGAGCCTTACAGACACTGATGCCCAAACAAGTGTGCAGCCGCCGAATGGAATCTTTGAAGAGCAATGCCAGTTGGGCCAAGTCATCCGTCAGTCAGAACTCCTGGTACATGTGTCCAGTCTGTCTTGGTACCACTGAGTCATTACAGCCAATAGTACCGTTGCTTGCAAATTAGCTGGCCAGGAAGGGTGGCGATTGGTGCTCTACTCTGCTAAGCTCACTCAGGACAGAGAAAAGATTCATGCCAACACTCATTTCTTAAAGGACCCAGTTTGACTGCATAAACCAATGAATGAATTTACTTGTAAATTATCCAAAAACTCATTGTGTACTCAAAGAGTGAGTGCTGGACGTTTGGGGAGGACACACGCTTATTTTGTGTACAAAACAGAGATTGCATCCTGGTTTTAATGCAAAATGGAACTCAGCCTGAAGTATGGAATGGAACTCATCAGCACCTCCATGGTTAATATATGAAAATGATGTCAGATTCTGGTTGTGTCTGTAAAAACTAAATTTTCTTTGATTGCCTCAGTCCTGGTGCAGACATCTGTGAGGGCTTTGGATGGGAGAGGGAAAGCTTTTGGGTGTTCTTAAGCATTTCTTAATGAAGCAACTATTTTATGCAACAAGACTGTGGGTGCTTGGGGCCTTGAAAGAATCTTAATAAAGTGAAGCTTTGATGTAACGAATAAGAAAGTGACTGTCCTATGTAACAGGAAAGGTTGCAAGGGATACTTTCTTAAACAGAATTCCAAGTACAAAGTGTCGAGATGAATGACAGAATATTCACTTAGTGACATTTTGGTTGCAGATTATATTTTGACTCTTAGTTGTTCCCTGGTCATGACTGTTTTATGCTTCAGAGATGAAAGCCGGCTTGAGTTCTTAGCTAGGGCAAGGACTGGCACGAAACAGCATCTAAAATAAAGATTATTCTTTTCTAGTAAGGTTTACCTCTCTGCAAGCACACTGATACGTAAGATCAGATCGTGTAAGATCGTAAAGTTTAGGTTTGATCACGTGGGTTAGCAAAATAAAGATGGATAATTGTATTTAATTCTGTTTTTTTTTAATTGTAGAAATTATAGGCCAAAATATACTTGACACACCTGTAGTCCAGGAAATAATGTAATTTATTTGGTGGCGAATAAACAGTTCTATATGGCAAGAGCTAACACCATTCTTCCCTGACAACTTTATTAAACGGAAAAAACAAAACAACTAAGGATATTTCCTGACCAACTTACTTCTTCAACCCTAACTCTGTCCTAAGTAGCAGGAATGTAATAGAAAAAAGGCCCGAAGAGAACAGTGTCGCTTGAAATGACAGACTTTAGAACGCCAGGGAATTCTAAAGTGGAGTTACTTATAAAAGCCCTTCTAGAGCATGTTTTTCTCCTCTCACCACGCTGCATTTAATCCCCCCAACAGCTACAGTTCAGAGCCAGAGTATAGCAGCTTCATCACATGGGTTGTCCAGAAAGAGTGAACTGGGGATAACGCATCAGCTGTACTCCAGAGGACTGGGTAGTGGTTGATACACGTTTTGAAATGTTTGAGCTTGTTTTGCTTGACGCTCAGGAGGAGGCAATGGTAATGGCAGGGTGTGATGGGGTGTTCATCCCACACTAGCCTAGGAGGGGCAGATCAACCAACTAGGCCACAGTTGAGGGGAATCCCTCAGTAATCCCCTGAAAGATGACCGAGCCCAGCTGTGAAGGATCAGGCGGGGCTAGGATAATGCCAGAAAGCTGGCAGTGAGGGAACCTGCAGTCACCCTCTGGCTGTTAGGGTGAGAAACCTAGGGAAAGAATGTAGGAAAAGTCTCAGGGAAACTGCAGGAAAGGTGAAGATAGTGCAGGCCTTGGCTGCTGAGTAGATGGTCCCTGGTCTGGAATCAGGAGTAGCGGGTGGGCCTACATTCCCCTACCAGCCACTGGGGCAGTGCCACCAGCTGGGCAGTGATAAGAAGATTGCTGGAGACAGTTTCTGTGGAAAGACTTTGATACCCCAGAAGGGGGAAACCATTGTGACCTGGAGGGAGGGCCAAGCCAGGAAGGGAGAGCACTTGGAGTCTCAGGGGGAGAGGCACACAACAAGTGGCAGAAGGGGGCACTGAACCTGCAAAGGGCTGATCCCCAGAACAACCAGGAGGAGGTGCCCTAGCAGTGAGTAGGACCCCATGACACACGGGTTGAAATCAAAATGCTGTCTTGTCCCAGGTGTGCTCAGAGCCCTTTGGAGGGGCACCACCTGGGAGCCCTAGCCATGGACCAGAAACCCCCTGTGCTGAACAAAAAACGTACAAACTAGGTATATGCAGCTGTGGGGAAGGGATTCCTGGGAGCCCTTGGCTGTCTTGTTTTAGTCTCTCCCTGCTTTTCGCAACAGGGGGGTGATTTTCCCTCTTCCCCTGGGAGTGATCCCTCCTCACAGCACTCTCCAATGGGAGGAGGTCAGCGGTGAGTGTCAAATGTCATCCTCCCCATTCAGAGACTGTTTTCCCCTCGCTCTCCAGCAGGGGGTGCTGTATTCCTCCTCCACCCAGGCTTGCGGACTGTCTGTGCCATGTGATGTATTCATCTCTTAAGAACCCTGTGAAGCTCCTTTGAGAAGGCCCACAGGTGCCACAAACTCATTAAGTCTCCCCTTTTCTGTTGAAATTCCTAAGGTCCATGTAGACAGTTTCTAGAATCAATTCAACTGGCAGAATGGGGATATATTTACTATGCAGCATATTTCCCATGGTCTCCTCCCACCTTAGGAAATTAATTACAATATATTGCACTGACCTTTGCAGCTGCTCCTGTTCTTGGATTTTTAAATTTTTTTTTATATATATATATATTTGACTGAGGTTTGTATGTACCTGGTAGTGAGTTTAGTGTATTTCCTCTGGAAATAGGAAGCACATCCAAAAGTTATAGTATAACTTAAAAAACAAACCAAAAAATCCCTCAAGGTGAGCATTCCGCTCTTCAAACTGGATGGAGATGAGCAACTACATCATTAGTGCATGTCACAGGTCAATTGTAAGGTAACTTTCTCTAGACTTAGAGTAATTGCTTAAATTTGCACTATAACCTCAATATCTTGCTAGACGCCTTTGAAAATGCCAGTCCTTAAACTCTGCTGGTCTAGCTGGGCCAGTAAAGCCTGCTGTGTGGATGTTGTTATTGGTATAAAACTTTGCTGTAGCTGTTCTTGCATAGGAAGAGGAATAAGTTATATCAGTAGATGGCATCTTTATATTGGAATAACCACAGCCATGCTAGGGTTGTACTGGTATAAGTATTTTACTAATGAAAAAAGTGACCAATATAGTTGTGGTGTTTAAAAAATTAAATTAAATTAAAAAAATCTGTGTAGACCAGGCCTAAGTGGTGTGACAGACCCAGACCCAGACCAGTGGGGTACAGGAGTCTGGTAGAGGGCAAATATACTGGTCACTGGATGAGTAGTTTTCTATTCCTCGAGTGACCAGAGCAGGGGCTGCACTAGAGTAATCAGGAACCTGCTAGAACCAATTAAGGCAGACAGGCTGATTAGAACACCTGCAGCCAATCAAGGCAGGCTAATCAGGGCACCTGGGTTTAAAAAGGCGCTCACTCCAGTCAGGAAGGGGGGAGCCAGAGGAGAGGAAGTGTGTGTGAGGAGCTGGGAGCAAGAGGCACAAGGAGCTGAGAGTGAGAGGCTGTACTGCTGGAGGACTAAGGAGTACACATGTTATCAGATACCAGGAGGAAGGTCCTGTGGTGAGGATGAAGAAGGTGTTTGGAGGAGGCCATGGGGAAGTAGCCCAGGGAGTTGTGCTGTCATGCAGCTGTTACAGGAGGCACTCTAGATAGCTGCAATCCACAGGGCCCTGGGCTGGAACCTGGAGTAGAGGGCAGGCCCGGGTTCCCCTCCCAAACCTCCCAACTCCTGATCAGACACAGGAGGAGCTGACCCAGACTGTGGGGAAGATCACTGAAATGAGCAAATATGCCAATAAGTGCAGGACTCACCAAGGTAGAGGAGGAACTTTGTCACAGTGGCTAGACCTTGAAAAGTCCTGAACCTTTCCTGCCACCCTACTGACCTCTTTGGTGTAGTGCTGTCATATCCTATATTAAACAATTTCAGCGTTCTAATATTGTGCATCTGTTTTTCGAACTCTCGGTGCTCTCTTTCCTATTAGCCATTCTCCTGACTTTTACTGCATCTGTGACATAGATGATCCAACCTGACTGCAGCTTAGCGCCTGCGGCTTTCTCTAATTTCCTAGTTTAGAGGTTCTTCTGTTGTGCCATGTGCCTTTTGATTTCAGCGGTGCAGCATCAGATCCTAAATATGGCGTTGGAAACTGTCTTAAGAACGGCCCTACTGGATCAGACCAAAGGTCCATCTAGCCCAGTATCCTGTCTTCCGACAGGGGCCAATGCCAGGTTCCCCAGAGGGAATGAACAGAACAGGTAATCCTCAAGTGATCCATCCTGTCACCCATTCCCAGTTTCTGGCAAACAGAGGGTAGGAACACCATCCCTGTCCATCCTGGCTAATAGCCATTGATGGACCTATCTTCCATGAACTTATCTAGTTATTTTTTGAACTCTGTTATCGTCTTGGCCTTCACAACATCCTCTGGCAAGAATTTCCACAGGTTGGCTGTGCATTGTGTGGGAAAAATACTTCCTTTTGTTTTAAATCTGGTGCCTATTAATTTCATTTGGTGGCCCCTAGTTCTTGTTATGAGGAGTAAATAACACTTTATTTACTTTCTCCACACCAATCATGTTTTTATAGACCTCTATCATATTCCCCTCTTTTCCAAGCTGAAAAGACCCAGTCTAATTAATCTCTGCTTGTATGGCAACCATTCCATCCCCCTAGTTATTTTTGTTGCCTTTTTCTGAACCTTTTTCAATTCCAATATATCTTTTTTGAGATGGGGTGACCACATCTGCACACAGTATTCAAGATGTAGGCATACCCTAGATTTATATAGTGGTAATATGATATTTTCTGTCTTATTCTCTATCCCTTTCTTAATGATTCCCAACATAGTTTGTTTTTTTGGCTGCCACTGCACATTGAGTAGATGTTTTCAGAGAACTGTCCACAAGGATTGCAAGATCTCTGTCTTGACTGGTAACAGCTACTTTAGACCCCATCATTTTATATGTATCATTGGGATTATGTTTCCAATGTTCATCACTTTGCATTTTTCAACATTGAATTTCATCTGCCATTTTGTTGCCAGTCACCCAGTTTTGTGAGATCCTTTTCTAGCTCTTCGCAGTCTGCCTAGGACCTAACTATCTTGAGTAGTTTTGTATCATCTGCAAATTTTTCCACCTCACGATTTACCCCTTTTTCCAGATCATTTATGAATATGTTGAATAGGACTGATCCGAGTACAGACCCCTGAGGGACACCACTATTTACCTCGCTCCTTTCTGAAAACTGATCATTTATTCCTACCCTTTGTTTCCTGTCTTTTAACCAGTTACAAATCCATGAGAGAACCTTCCCTCATATCCCATGACAGCTTACTTTGCATAAGAGCCTTTGTTGAAGGACCTTGTCAAAGGCTTTCTGAAAATCTAAGTACACTGTATCAACTGGATCCCCCTTGTCCACATGCTTGTTGACCCCCTCAAAGACGTCTAGTAGATTGGTGAGGCATAATTTCCCTTTGCAAAAACCATGTTGACTATTGCCCAACAAATTATGTTCATCTACGTGTCTTGACAATTTTGTTCTTTACTATAGTTTCAGTCAGTTTGCTTGGTACTGAAATCGGGCTTACTGGCCTGTAATTGCCAGGATCAACCTCTGGAGCCCTTTTTAAAAATTGGCATCACATTAGCTATCCTCCAGTCATTTGGTACAGATGCTGATTTAAATGATAGGTTACAGACTACAGTTAGTAGTCCTGCAATTTCACATTTGAGTTCCTTCAGAACTCTTGGGTGAATCCCATGCGGTCCTGGTGACTTGTTACTGTTGTTTATCAACTGAGAGGCAGAATCACCTCTCCTCTTTAAACAGACGGTGTTTTAGTAAACGGCAGCGAGATGCAAACAGCCCCTGTACCAGCTTTGCCTCCTTTGGGCCACCTCCAGAGTAGAACTCCATACTGCATGCAGACATCTAGTGGCTGTGTCATATCCTATATTAAACAATTTCAGCGTTCTAATATTGTGCATCTGTTTTTCGAACTCTCGGTGCTCTCTTTCCTATTAGCCATTCTCCTGACTTTTACTGCATCTGTAACATAGATGATCCAACCTGACTGCAGCTTAGCGCCTGCGGCTTTCTCTCATTTCCTAGTTTAGATGTTCTTCTGTTGTGCCATCCCTTTGCTATATACAGATTCACCCTTCCACAAAATATTGCCCATCAAATAATGCACTTGAAACCACCCACCTGAACACTGTAATTCTGAGTTGTGGGACATCCCTACATAACAGGTAGCATCTGCTCAGCCATCTAAATAGAGCTTTTAGGCCTGGCCTGAATCTTAATGTCACATTCTGGAGCGCAGTCCAGAGGGGTTGTATTATTGCCTGTCCTGTAACCCTACGTGCCTCAAAAGGCTCTGCTGCTGCGGTGCTCTTGTCTAGATGCTCCGAGCCAGCATACAAGTCTGGTCTGAGTGTCTGGGTTAGTGCTAATTCAGCATTTCTGATTCCAGCTTGTTACCCCGGCCCCACTCTGGTTACACCTGGTAAGATGACCCCAACACACTGCCAGACCTGAATTTCCCATGTTGTCTGCCCTGCAGAGTTGCTTCCCTCCCGTAGAACACTCAGAGCACCAGTGACATTGGTTTGCCCTTTTAACGAGACAATACACATTACAGCTTACTGACTTAGCTGGGGCAAATGCTCCCTTCCCTTCAAGCACAACTCGGAGTTGGTGTATTGTAAAAATAAAACAAAAAAATAACACAATGACACAGGTTGTGACACCAAGTAGAAGGAAGAAAGTTAGAAAGGGTCGCAAACAAAAGTAAAAATCTACATTCTAATGGCTAAGACCTAACTTAACAAGCTACAGTCTTCGTTCAATGTTCTTCCCCGTCTTCCAGTCCCAGAGACTGTGACCCCCTTGGTGGAAGGAACTCCTCTTTCTTCACTTGCCAGAGCTCTGTTCCCTTGTCTGTCCTCTGATGGGTGCTAACATGGCTTCTCCATATCTCTTCCCAAACTTACTGTTTTGTCCCCTGGCTCAGGCTGACTCAGGGAGTTCTTCCCTTCCTGTGGGCTTCCCATCCCCCTGCTGATTTGTATGTAAAAAGGACCTCTATGGTTTGTGGTCACATCTTGCTTAGCAGATACTTTTATAATATGGTAATATTGTATACAATCAGTTGTCTGAATTACTTATCATTTGAGGTTTAGATCCTGTGTTTATAGTCCAGACAAGGTCTCTTTCTTGCTGGAATGCAGATGTCAAGCTGTCTTCTCGCCCTCTTGACAGCTTTGTTACCTTTTATGTAATTAGACCTTTGCTGTCTCTGCCTGACAAACAAATACAAAGTCCTTTGTCCAGGGCAGACTGGGCTTATGCACTGCTTGCCCAACACATTTTAAGAAAATAATTCTAGCACATTCATAAGTCTTTGTACACACCCCGTACATGCATCATGTAAGAACATTAACTATCGGTGAGTTATTAGTTTACCAGTATCTTATGAGACACCACTTAGGTAAAGCTTATGACAAGTGTTAGGTGCAGTGAGTATGTCAGGCCTGAGAAGGGCTGCTGACACAAAGTAGTGAACTACAAATGCGCATCTGGATCATAGTTGTCCTTTTAGTTATGAAGTTAATTAGTGCTTACCAAACACCCAATTTACAGGCAAGATGTGAACAAGGAAGTGCCATAATAGCTGATTTGGAATTTCACTGCATTGTTTTCCACACTGCTGTGTGCTCTGCAGGAACTGCAAATTCAAGTCTGGCTTTCTACAGCTAGAAGCTTATCCAACTTGCTTGAATAAACAATCTCTGTGGACAGCAAGTCCGTGCTTCAATTAGAAGAATATAGCACTATGAATATACTGCTGACCCATTTCAGCAGAATGGCAGTAGTGAAATGTTGAAGGCGATTAGAGAAGCTACACAAACAGAAAACCCAGCGATAAAGGGGTATTTCAACTATTCCCCTATTGACTGATACATGTCATCTCAGGAGAGGAAGCAGAGATAAAATGTCTATGCGCCATTTAAATGACTGCTTCTTGGAGCAGCTAGTTATGGAACCCACCAAGGGAGAGGCAATTCCTAATCTAGTTCAAAGTGGAGCACAGGATTTGTAGTGCCCCGCAAATACGGGGATATCCGCACACCATGTTTGCGGACCGCAGATGGATGCGGATCCAAATTTTATATCTAGAGCCCTGCAAATCTGCGGATATCTGCTTTATATCCATGGGCCATGTACACGGATCACATGCAGAGACAAATTTTGTATCCGCACAGGGCTCTAAGGATCTGGTCCAAGAGGTGAATATAGCTGAACCACTTGGTGATAGCGCCCATAATGCAATTAAATTTAATATCCTTGTAAGGCGGGGAGGGAATACTAAAGAAACCCACCACAGTAGCATTTAACTTCAAAAAGGGGAATTACACAAAAACGAGGAAGCTAATTAAGCAGAATTTAAAAGGAACAATGACAAGTGTGAAATGCTTGCATGGAAACACCATAATAGAGGCCCAAATATATCCTCCCCGCAAAAAAAAACCAAAAAAACCCCAAAACCAACCAACCAAACAGTAAGAGGTCCAAAAATATGCCACCATGGCTATACAAGAGAGTAAAATTGGTGGTTGGAGGCAAAAAGGCATCCTTTACAAATTGGAAGTGAAGTCCTGTTGAGGAAACTAGAAAAAAACACTCTGGCAAGTCAATTGTAAAAGTCAGGAAAAAAAAGAATTAAGTGTAACTAGCAAGACATAAAAGCAGCAATTTTTTTTTTTAAGTACATCAGAAGCAAGAAGCCTGCCAAACAGCCAGTGGGGCTACTGGACAATCAAAGTGCGAAAGGAGCACTCAAGGAAGACAAGGCTGTTGCACTGCACCTAAATAAGTTCTTTGTATCGGTCTTCACCGCAGAGGATGTGAGGGAAATTCCCACACTTGAGCCATTCTTTTTAGGTGACAAATCTGAGGAACCGTCCCAGGGCGCTGGAACAATTTTTATAGTGGGGGTGCTGAGAGCCACTGAATCAAACTGTAAACCTTGCATATGATGGAAACCACTTCAAACCCGAGGGGTGCAGCAACACCTGTAGTTCCAGCACCTATGAACTGTCCCAGGTTGAGGTGTCAGTAAAGGTGGTTTTGGAACAAACTGATAAATTAAACAGTAGTAAGCCACCAGGACCAGATGGGATTCACCCAAAAGTTATGAAGGAACTCAAATATGAAGTTGCAAAACTACTAGCTGTGGTATATAATCCTTTGTTTAAATCAGCCTCTATACCAGATGCTTGGAGGACAGGTAATGTAAAACTGATTATAAAAAAAGGCTCTAGAGGTGATCTTGGCACTTACTGAAGTTAGTCTTAACAGCCTGTACCAGGCACTGTGGTTGAAACTATAGTAAAGAACAGAATTATCATACACCTATATGAACAGGGCTTTTGTAAAGGAAAATCATGCCTCCTCAGTCTATTAGAATTCTTTAATGGCATCAACAAAAGTGATCTAGTTGACATTGTATACTAGGACTTTCAGAACAGCTTTGACAAGATCCCACACCAAAATCTCTTAAGCAAAGTAAGCCGTCATGGGATAAGAAGGAACGTCATCTCATGGATCAGTAACTGGTAACAAGATAAGGGGATGGATCACTTGATAATTGTCCTGTTCATTTGCTCTGAAGTGTCTGGCATTGGTCAGTGTTGGAAGACAGGATATTAGGCTACAATTCAGGGGTTCTCAAACTTCATTCTACTGCAACCCCCTTCTGACAACAAAAATTACTACATGACCCCAGAAGGGGGGACTGAAGCCTAAGCCCACCTAAGCCCCACTGGCCGGGGGCAGAGAGGTCCACAGCAGAATCCCAAGGGCTTCAGTCTCAGGCAGGGGGCCTATAACCTGAAGCCCTCGGGCTTCGGCCCTGGGCGTTGGGTTTCAGCTTCAGCCTGAACAGGGTTGTGACCCATTTTGGGGTCCTGACCCACAGTTGAGAACCATTGAGCTATGAGTCAGACACAGCATGGCCCTTCTTCTGTTCACAAGCATACCTGTTCAGTCCTTTTCAGGTACTGTCTGGTTGGTAGTCTTTAAATTATAGATCAGCTGTACTTAAATACATAATCCTGAGTGATGACAAGAAAAGCTCAAGTGTATGATTCAAAGGAATGAAACAAATAAGAAAAGTTGACATACACAAAGCCACACCACCTAAGAAACGCTCAGTGTTTATTCAACATTTACAAAGCTATCTTGTTACCGTCTCTTCTTACAACCCCGTTTTTATGAAATGAGTCTCAAATGTGACTCCTGTGTTTTAGGACTAATTATTAATCGAAAAACTTGTTGTTTAGTCAACTTAACATAGTCAACAGAAAGCAAGATACCTTTGTAGTCCGTGAAGAATATGGTTGCCGTTTTTACTTGTTTATTGAAGAACTGGCATCAGCGTTCAGTTCTTAAATTTCAAAGTCATAAAGTAAGGCTTCTGAAAAATATACTGTCACCAGTATACATCCCAAAGTTCTGATCCTGCAGTTAGTTCTGCATGGCTGGGCCTCCTTAATCTATGCAACACCCCAATGAAATCAGTGGAGCTGTGTTGGCACAAGAGTCTTTGCATGGGACTTATTGCCCAACTGGGGCCTAAGGTACAAAGCCTCAGTGTCATTCTCACTTTGCTTTATGGGAGAGACCCAGCTTTGTACTAAGGCAGAGAAACCTGTATGAGAGAGAGTCCACTCTTGTCTTAGGGGGCTCTTATGGGTAGTCTTCAGCTATGCCAATGACATTTCTGCTACTCTTCTGGGGGCCACTTCTGCTAAAGCAACCAATTAGTCTTAACATCCTGAGTGACTGCTTAATGCAGGTTTAGTTAGAATTCTTAGCACTTGCAGTTTTTCCGGCTTCCGAGGGACACTGTCAACATAAAAATCACATGTTGTAAACAGATGAGAGATTAACAAGAGCTGAAATGTTTAAAATCCAGTCTACTTGTCCCTATTTATGCTCTTCATTATTTGCATTTCACTCAGCTCTGACAATGCAAGTTTTGCTTTCGTTCAGAGTCAATTTCACTGTCTTGTTGTCAGTTCAGCAAGGGTTAGGTTTCAAACACCGCAAGAGTGTGATCCTTTGCTTACATAAACTTTTAACTGGATTTTTTCTTTAATTGTGGGAACACTTCTATTGATTTCAGGTTTTATAAAAGCTTGCTGCAAAATGTAAATATCAGCCCCATTTAAGTTGACCCATTAAATCCTCTTTGCACCTCTGTTAGGTAGGCAACTATTAGACCCAATTTACAAATGGGACACTGAGCCAGAGATATTAAGTGATTTGTCCAAGGTCAAAGAGGGTCAGTATCAGAGACTAGATTAAAATTCAGAACTTCCTGCTTCGCTTCTGTGCTCAGACCACACCTCTCTAACTTGTCTCAATTGCATTATTGTTTTTTGCCTTCTCTGTGTATTCTTCAAGGCGCAGGAGCCATTTGTTCCAATACTGAGAGCACAGATCCGAGTCCATGAAATGTGGATGTGCAGGGGAGCCATCCTTATAAGAAACCACAATGAGGCCACAGTTAACCTGCAATGAAAAGCATGACATCAGTAGTGCAATATCAATATGCAGGTTCAGTTGACTATTCCAAAGATTAAATTGCATTTTTACCATGTAGTTCAATGTAAAGATAAAATAAAAACCACTAACTTCACAAAGCAATGTTACTCGCAATAAAGCACCAGGAGCTCGGTTTCCCCAGGTATGGAGTGCCACTGACTTGTGACTTGGAATTGTAGGTGTTCAGCAATCCTGCATAGCAGGCCTTAAGGGTCTAATCCTGTGTTCTGGACATTGACAAAATTCCCATTGACTTTGAGTAGATTTTTGCCTGTACCAGTACAGATTCAGGCCCAGGCCATTCAGCAAACCAGGCTGTAAGGAAATGGTTACTTCTGCATGTTCCACTACCTAACAGACTTGTCAAATTAAACAACATAAAAAGTTAACAGTGAAGAATAAAGTGATATCATTGGCCTGTTATCAGAGCCATTTTTTTTTAAAGGAACAGAACGATGTAGCTACTTCCTATATTTTTCCATGAAATGATCCTGCCATAGCATTAAACATGTCCTCAGCTTAACTGAGCTGTTTCTTTCCATTCCTAGAAAATCCTCGACAGGGCCTTGGGTATCCTCTCATTTTCTCCTGCTTTAATCTTCCCTCTCCAAATCAGGAACTGCCTTCCTTCAGGCCAAGCAGACCCTCTTCAGAGTCTATAAACACACATCCCTTCCTCAGCTGTTGAGTAATGGGCACCACTTCCCTTCACTGCTAAGGAACGGAGTAATGTTCCCGGATGGTTTAAGGAGAGCATTTAACCACATCCATTCAATTGCCAGTGGACAGAGGCAATCAAGGGTGCTAGTTGCTACTCATTTCCTTGCCTGCCTGCTCTTGAGTTTGATTCCTCTCCTACCCTTTCACATGCCATGCTCACGCAAAGCAGCATGGAGCTGGATGGTTCTTCTCCACTGCTGTGCACTGCCCAGATGCTATGTTCTCGCTGTAAACTGGCTTGCTGTGTTAGGGTCTGACATTCTGTAGGACCATGCACCTGTAGCTCCCCCTGAGTTCAGTTGGAGATTTGGAGCTCAGCACTTCTCAATAGCTGCGCCATTAGCTAAGGGCCTGATGAGTGAAAAGTTCCTTAAGTACCCTGATGACATACTGCAGACCAAGGGAGGCAGCAGGAGCAGCAATGATGGTGGAATTAGCTTAGGCTGGGACAGGTACAAGCATGTAAATGCTAGCTGCAGTTCTATAGCGGATAGGGGGTGACTAAAGGATGTGAGTGGGAAAAATGAAGTTGGTGTGAGCACACCTGCTTGTCTCAGCAGGCAGTAGGCCTACTGACCTGGAAGTCGTAATTAGCATCATGGTTTATGGCTCCGGTATATGCTGCAACCTGTAGTGGGTTGTCAAATGTGTTCCGGAGATACGGCTTTGATTTCTCTGAAGTCTTCCAGTCAATCACACATAACTGGCCTCTGTAAAACCAAGCAAAAGGGGAGTATTTTAGTAAAACTTCGTGCTAATGACAAAACATGACATCAGACACGTAAGTCACTCACTTTACTCTATTTCTCCTGTTTCCTGCTGATGAGGTGTCACTTGTAATTATAATACTGCAGGTGCCAGCCTGAGTTATGAATCCTTCAACACAGGCTCGATCAGATCCAGGGACCAATAAGTACAAATACCAGTGGCAGTTCTAGATGATACCACTTTGGTTGACTTAGCTCTTTCGCGCTAACGTGACACTCCAGTGGCGTGCAGAGGTTACTCGCTAAAAGAAGAGCAGCACTGCTGTTAGCAGGGCAACCTGTGATCTCCCCTGTTCTTCTCTTCCCATCTCTATTTCTCATCCTGAACCTGCCTGACCTCCCCTGTTCCATTCCTGCTGCTGTTGCTTTGATGCTTCTTCAGCTCCACAGTCTCTCTGGCTTCCTCTCCCAGTCCACTCAATCTCCCAGCTGCTACTTGATGTGTCCTACCATCTGAGCCACATAACATCAAATAGGCCAGATTTGGCCCACAAGCCAGCTGTTTAGTCACCAGTCATATAAAACACAGTGGGATATAATAGGAGAATCAGCATCTCACCGATACTCAGCCACACAATCTACAAGGCCTGAATAGTGAAGAGTCTCATGATGAACTGCACTTTCAAGAGCTTTTACTCCACTGATGTCTCTCAGGACATGCTGCACACTTGCTAAGTAGCCAGAGACAGTGGTATCTTTTTCCTGCTCCTTCAACGGAACCTCTTCAGACAAAAAGACAGATTCCAAAGCTGCATGGAATAGTTTTCCTTGAAGGAAGAGGTCTATGAAAGATGACAGAAAAAAAGATCTTTAAAACCCCTTTCTTAATAAGCAATGCTCATATATGGAATAAAAACGTATTTTAAAAACTACTATAAAATCAACTTAGCTTATCTAAAAATCAGCCTCTAAAATCAGCCACATTTTGGTGCTGAAACAGCTTCAAGGGTATAAGAAGGGAAAGGGAACAAATAATGGAATTATTTAAGGTATTAATCTAAATTAGCCTCTGTATTCATGAATTGTACAGGAGCAATTTACGATGTGGTCATTCATTCTTTAGTCAAGCGTATTTGCCATACAGGGCCAGCTATAGGAAATGCAGTGCCCAATTCGAACAGTATCTATGGGGCCCCGGCAGGGAAGACAAAACAAAAAAACAAAGAACCGTAAAAAAAAAACACGTGGGGCTAGTACTCACTGGGTGGTGCTCCAAGTCTTCGGCGGCGGGCCCTTCACTCGCTCCAGATCTTTGGCGGCACTGAAGGACCCGCTGCTGAAGTGCCACCGAAGACCCAGAACAAGAGAAGCACCCACTGCCGAAGTGCTGCCAAACACCCGGAGCGCCGTCAGGTGAGTAAAAATTAAAAAGGTGCCTCATGCCAGGGAAGAGATTCTCACTGGGCGCGGGAACCGATTCGGGGGAATTGGCCTAAAGCCGGCCCTGCTTAGGAAACCTAACCCTAGGGCAGGGTGCACAACCCTTAGGAACCCTAACCCTAGCTCCAAGTGCCCTACCCTTAGGAACCCTAAACCTAGGACGGGAAGCCCTACCTATAGGAACCCAAACCTTGCTCCAAGTTCCCTACACATAGGAACCATAACCCTGGGGTGGGAAGCCCTACCCATAGGAACCTTAACCCTAGCTCCAAGTGCCCTCCCCTTAAGAACCCTAACCCTAGGGAGGCGTGCCCTACCCATAAGAACCCAAACCCTAGCTCCAAGTGCTCTACAGTTAGGAACCCTAACCCTAAGGCAGGAAGCTTTACCCATAGGAACCCTAACTCTAGGGCAGGAAGTCCTACCCAAAGGAACCCTACCCTAGCTGCAAGTGCCCTACACATAGAAACCCTAACTCAAGCTCCAAGTGTCCCATCCTTAGAAATCCTAACCCTAGGGTGGGAAGCCCTACCCATAGGAACCCTAACGCTAGCTCCAAGTGCCATACCCTTAGGAACCCTAACCCTAGTGCCAAGTGCCCTACCCATAGGAACCATAACCCTAGGGTGGGAAGCCCTACCCATAGGAACCCTAACCCTAGCTCCAAGTGCCCTACCGTTAGGAACCAAAACCCTAGCTACAAGTACTTTACCCTTAGGAACCACAACCCTAGGGCGGGGCGCTCTACCCATAGGAACCCTAACCCTAGCTCCAAGTGCCCCACCCTTAGGAACCCGAACCCTAAGACAGGACGTCCTACCTATAGGAACCCTAACCCTAGCTCCAAGTGCCATACCTATAGGAATCCTAATCCTAGATCCAAGTGCCCTACCCTTAGGAACCCTAACCCTAGCTCCAAGTGCCCTAACCATAGGAACACTAACGCTAGGGTGGGGCGCTCTATGGATAGGAACTCTAACCCTAGCTCCAAGTGCCCTACCCTTAGGAACCACAACCCTAGGGTGTGAAGCCCTCCCCATAAGAACCCTAACCCTAGGGTGGGGAGCCCTACCAATAGGAACCCTAACCTTAGCTCCAAGCTCCCTACTCATAGGAACCTTAACCCTAGTTCCAAGTACCCTACCCTTAGGAACCTTAACACTAGGGAGGGGCGCCCTAACATCAGGAACCCTAACCCAAGCTCCAAGTGTCCCACCCTTAGAAATCCTAACCCTAGGGCAGGAAGCCCTACCCATAGGAACCCTAACCCTAGCTCCAAGTGCTCTATCATTAGGAACCAAAACCCTAGATACAAGTACCTTACCCTTAGGAACCACAACCCTAGGGAAGGGAGCCCTACCTATAGGAACCCTAACCCTAGCTCCAAGTGCCCTACCCATAGGAACCCTAACCCGAGAGGGGGGTACTCTACCCTTAGGAACCCTAACCCTAAGGCGGGAAGCCCTACCTATAGGAACTCTAACCCTAGGGGCGGAAGCCCTACCCAAAAGAACCCTAACCCTAGTTCCAAGTACCCTACATTTAGGAACCACAACCCCACGGCGGGAAGCCCTACCCATAGGAAACCTAATCCTAACTCTAAGTGCCTTACCCACAGGAACCCTAACCCAAGCTACAAGCGTCCTACCCATAGGAACCTTAACCCGAGCTTCAAGTACCATACCCTTAGGAACCACGACCCTAGGGCAGGAAGCCCTACCCACAGGAACCCGAACCCTAGGGCGGAACACTCTACCCAAAGGAACCCTAACCCTAGCTCCAAGTGCCCTATCCACAGGAACCCTAACCCTAGGGGGGAAAGCCCTACCCAAAGGAACCCTAACCCTATCTCCAAGTGCCCTACCCATAGCAACCCAACCCTAGGGTGGAAAGCCCTACCCATAGGAACCCTAACCCTAGCTCCATGAACCCTACCCTTAGGAACCACAACCCTAGGGCGGGAAGCCCTACCTATAGGAACCCTAACCTTAACTCCAAGTGCCCTACCCATTGGAACTCTAACCCTATGGCTGGGCGCCCTACCCATAGGAACCGTAACCCTAGCTCCAAGTGCTCTACCATTAGGAACCCTAACCCTAGGGTGGGAAGCCCTAACCATTGGAACCCTAACCCTAGCTCCAAGTGCACTACCCTTAGGAACCCTAACCCTAGGGTGGGAAACCCTACTCATAGGAACCCTAACTGTAGCACCAAGTGCCGTACCCATAGGAACACTAACCCTAGCTCCAACTGCCCTACCCTTAGGAACCCAAACACTAGGGAGGAAAGCCCTACCCATAGGAGCTCCTAGCCCTAGCTCTAAGTGCCCTACCCATAGGAACGCTACCCTAAGGCAGGCCGCCCTACCCATAGGAAGCCTAACCCTAGTTCCAAGTGTCCTATCCTTAGGAACCACAACCCTAGGGTGGGAAGCCCTACCCATAGGAACCGTAAACCTAGCTCCAAGTGCCCTACCCTTAGGAACCCTAACCCTAGGGCGGGGTACCCTACTTATAGGAATCTTAACCCTAGTTCCAAATTCCCTACCCACAGGAACCCAAACTCTAGCTCCAAGTACCATACAATTAGGAACCACAACCCTAGGACAGGGCGTCCTACCCATAGGAACTGTAACCCTAACTCCAAGTGCTTTACCATTAGGAACCCTAACCCTAGGGCGGGAAGCCCTACCCATAGGAACCTTAACCCTAGCTCCAAGTGCACTACCCTTAGGAACCCTAACCCTAGGGCGGGGGGCCCTACTAATAGGAACCTTAACCCTAGCTCAAAGTGCCTTACCCATAGGAACCATAACCTTAGGGCGGGAAGCCCTACCCATAGGAACCCTAGCCCTCGCTCCAACTGCCCTACCCTTAGGAACCCTAACACTAGGGAGGGAGCCCTACCTATAGGAACCCTGATCCTAGCTCCAAGTGCCCTACCCATAGGAACCCTAACCGGAAGGCGGGGTGTCCTACCCATAGGAACTCTAACCCTAGGGCCGAAAGCCCTACCTATAGGAACCCTAACCCAAGCTCCAAGATCCCTACCCACAGGAACCCTATCCCTAAGGTGGAAAGCCCTACCCATAGGAACCTTAATCCTAGCTCCAAGTGCCCTACCCTTAGGAACTCTAACCCTAGGGTGGAAAGCCCTACCCATAGGAACCCTAACCCCAGCTCCAAGTGCCCTACCCATAGGAACTCTAACCCTAGGGAAGGGCTCCCAACCCATAGGAACCGTAACCCTAACTCCAAGTGCTTTACTATTAGGAACCCTAACCCCAGGGCGGGAAGCCCTACACATAGGAAACCTAACCCTAGCTCCAAGTACCCTACCCACGGGAACCAGAACCCTAGGGCGGAAACCCTACCCAAAGGAACCCTAACCCTAGCTCCAAGTGCCCTCCCCATAGCAACCCTAACCCTAGGGTGGAAAGCCCTACCCATAGGAACCCTAACCCTAGCTCCAAGTGCCCTACCCATAGGAACCTTAATCCTAGCACCAAGCGCCCTACCCTTAGGAATTCTAACCCTAGGGTGGAAAGCCCTACCCATAGGAACCCTAACCCTAGCTACAAGTGTCCTACCCATAGGAACCTTAACCCTAGCTTCAAGTACAATAACCTTAGGAACCACAACACTACGGCGGGAAGCCCTACCCATAGGAACCCTAACCCTAGCTCCAAGTGCCCTACCCATAGGAACCTTAATCCTAGCACCAAGCGCCCTACCCTTAGGAATTCTAACCCTAGGGTGGAAAGCCCTACCCATAGGAACCCTAACCCTAGCTACAAGTGTCCTACCCATAGGAACCTTAACCCTAGCTTCAAGTACAATAACCTTAGGAACCACAACACTACGGCGGGAAGCCCTACCCATAGGAACCCTAGCTCCAAGTACCCTACCCACAGGAACCCGAACCCTAGGGCGGAAAACCCTACCCAAAGGAACCCTAACCCTAGCTCCAAGTGCTTTATCCACAGGAAACCTAAACCTAGGGGGGAAAGCCCTACCCATAGGAACCTTAACCCTAGCTCCAAGGACGCTACCCTTAGGAACCACAACCCTATGGCGGGAAGCCCTACCTATAGGAACCCTAACCCTAACTCCAAGTGCCCTACCCATAGGAACTCTAACCCTAGGGCAGAACGCCCTACCCATAGGAACCGTAACCCTAGCTCCAAGTGCTCTACCATTAGGAATCCTAACCCTAGGGTGGGAAGCCCTACCCATTGGAACCCTAACCCTAGCTCCAACTGCCCTAC
The DNA here is from genome assembly GCF_007399415.2 of Gopherus evgoodei. Lineage (NCBI taxonomy): Eukaryota > Metazoa > Chordata > Testudines > Testudinidae > Gopherus > Gopherus evgoodei. The sequence continues at coordinate 218,087,876 of NC_044324.1, read as the reverse complement.
CCTTAGGAACCCAAACACTAGGGAGGAAAACCCTACCCATAGGAACTCCTAGCCCTAGCTCCAAGTGCCATACCCATAGGAACCCTACCCCTAAGGCAGGCCGCCCTACCCATAAGAACCCTAACCCTAGCTCCAAGTGTCCTACCCATAGGAACCTTAACCCTAGCTTCAAGTACCCTACCCTTAGGGACCACAACCTTAGGACTGGAAGCCCTACCTATAGGAATCCTAAACCTAGTTCCAAGTGCCCTACCCTTAGGAACCCTAACCCTAGGGCGGGGTGCCCTACTTATAGGAACCTTAACCCTAGCTCAAAGTGCCCTACCCATAGGAACCATAACCTTAGGGCGGGAAGCCCTACCCATAGGAACCCTAACCCAAGCTCCAAGATCCCTACCCATAGGAACCCAAACTCTAGGTCCAAGTTCCATACCCTTAGGAACCACAACCCTAGGGCAGGGCGCCCTACCAATAGGAACTGTAACCCTAACTCCAAGTGCTTTACCATTAGGAACCCTAACCCTAGGGCAGGAAGCCCTACCCATTGGAACCCTAACCCTAGCTCCAAGTGCACTACCCTTAGGAACCCTAACCCTAGGGCGGGAAGCCCTACTCATAGGAACCCTAACCGTAGAACCAAGTGTCCTACCCATAGGAACCCTAGCCCTCCCTCTAACTGCCCTACCTTTAGGAACCCTAACTCTAGGGAGGGAAGCCCTACCAACAGGAACCCCTAGCCCTAGTTCCAAGTGTCCTACCCATAGGAACCCTAACCCTAAGGCAGGCCGCCTTACCCATAGGAACCCTAACCCAAGCTCCAAGTGCCCTACCGTTAGGAACCAAAACCCTAGCTACAAGCACCTTACCCTCAGGAACCACAACCCTAGGGAGGGAAGCCCTATCTATAGGAACCCTGATCCTAGCTGTAAGTGCCCTACCCACAGAAACCCTAACCCAAGGGCGGGGTGTCCTACCCATAGGAACTCTAACCCTAGGGCGGGAAGCCCTACCCAAAGGAACCCTAACCCTAGCTCCAAGTACTCTATACTTAGGAACCACAACCCTAGGGCGGGAAGCCCTATCCATAGGAACCCTAACTCTAGTCCAAGTGCCCTACTCTTAGGAACCCTAATCATAGGGTGGGAAGCCCTACCCATAGGAACCCTAACCCAAGCTCCAAGATCCCTACCCACAGGAACTCTAACCCTAGGGCGGAAAGCCCTACCCAAAGTAACCCTAAGCCTAGCTTCAAGTGCCCTACCCATAGGAACTTTAACCCCAGCTGCAAGTGCCCTACTCTTAGGAACTCTAACCTGAGGGTGGAAAGCCCTACCCATAGGAACCCTAACACTAGCTCCAAGTGCCCTATACTTAGGAACCACAAACCTAGGGCAGGAAGCTGTACCTATTGGAATCCTAACCCTAGCTCCAAGTGCTCTACCCATAGGAATCCTAACCCTAGGGTGGGAGGCCCTACCCATAGGAACCCTAACCCAAGCTCCAAGATCCCTACCCACAGGAACCCTAACCCTAAGGTGGAAAGCCCTACCCATAGGAACCTTAATCCTAGCTCCAAGTGCCCTACCCTTAGGAACCCTAACCCTAAGGCAGGCCGCCCTACCCATAGGAACCCTAACCCAAGCTCCAAGTGTCCTACCCATAGGAACCTTAACCCTAGCTTCAAGTACCCTACCCTTAGGAACCACAACCTTAGGGCAGGAAGCCCTACTCATAGGAACCCTAAGCGTAGAACCAAGTGCCCTACCCATAGGAACCCTAGCCCTTGTTCCAACTGCCCTACCCTTAGGAACCCTAACACTAGGGAGGGAAGCCCTACCCACAGGAACCCCTAGCCCTAGCTCCAAGTGCCCTACCCATAGGTACCCTAACCCTAAGGCAGGCCGCCCTACCCATAGGAACCCTAACCCTAGCTCCAAGTGCCGTACCGTTAGGAACCAAAACCCTAGCTACAAGTATCTGACCCTTAGGAACCACAACCCTAGGGAGGGAAGCCCTCCCTATAGGAACCCTAATCCTAGCTCCAAGTGCCCTACCCATAGGAACCCTAACCCGAGGGCGGGGTGTCCTACCCATAGAAACCCTAACCCTAGGGTGGGAAGCCCTACCCATAGGAACCCTAACCCTAGTGCCAACTACCCTACCCTTAGGAACTCTAACTCGAGGGTGGAAAGCCCAACCTATAGGAACCCGAACTCTAGCACCAAGTGCCCTACATTTAGGAACCACAACGTTACAGCAGGAAGATCTATGTACTGGAACCCTAACCCTAGCTCCAAGTGCTCTACCCATAGGAATCCTAACCCTAGGGTGGGAAGCCCTTCCCATAGGAACGCTAATAGAAGCTCCAAGATCCTTACCCACAGGAATCGTAACCCTAAGGTGGAAAGCCCTACCCATAGGATCCTTAATCCTAGCTCCAAGTGCCCTACCCTTAGGAACTCTAACCCTAGGGTGGGAAGCCCTATCCATAGGAACGCTAATCGAAGCTCCAACTGCCCTACCCTTAGGAACCCTAACCCTAAGGCAGGCTGTCCTACCCATAGGAACCGTAACCCTAGCTCCAAGTATCCTACGCATAGGAACCTTAACCGTAGCTTCAAGTACCTTACCCTTAGGAACCACAACCTTAGGGCCGAAAGCCCTACCTATAGGAATCCTAACGCTAGCTCCAAGTGCCCTACCCATAGGAACCAAAACCCTAGGGCGGGAAGCCCTACCCATAGGTACCCTAACCCTAGCTCCAAGTGCCCTACCCTTAGGAACCCTAACCCTAGGGCGGGGAGTCCTACTTATAGGAACCCTAACCCAAGCTCCAAGTGCCCTACCCTTAGGAACCACAACCCTAGGGCGGAAAGCTCTACCTATAGGAACCCTAACCCAAACTCCAAGTGCCCTACCCATAGGAACTCTAACCCTAGGGCAGGGCGCCCTACCCATAGGAACCATAACCCTAGTTCCAAGTGCTCTACCATTAGGAACCCTAACCCTAGGGAGGGAAGCCCTACCCATAGGAACCCTAGCCCTAGCTCCAAGTGCCCTACCGTTAGGAACCAAAAGCCTAGCTACAAGTACCTAGCCGTTAGGAACCACAAACCTAGGGAGGGACGCCCTACCTATAGGAACCCTAATCCTAGCTGCAAGTGCCCTACCCATAGGAACCCTAACCCAAGGGCAGGGTGCCCTACCCATAGGAACCCTAACCCTAGCTCCAAGTGTTCTACCCATAGGAACCCTAACCCTAGGGTGGGAAGCCCTACCCATAGGAACGCTAACCCAAGCTGCAAGATCGCTACCCACAGGAACCCTAATCCTAAGGCAGAAAGCCCTACCCAAAGGAACCCTAACCCTAGTCCAAGTGACCTACCCTTAGGAACCCTAACCCTAGGGTGGAAAGCCCTACCCAAAGGAACCCTAACCCTAGTGCTAAATACCCTACCCTTAGGAACTCTAACCCGAGGATGGAAAGCCCTACCCATAGGAACCCTAACCCTAGCTCCAAGTGCCCTACACTTAGGAACCACAACCTTACGGCGGGAAGCTCTACCTACTGGAACCCTAGCCCTAGTCAAGTGCCCTACCCATAGGAACCTTAATCCTAGCACCAAGCGCCCTACCCTTAGGAATTCTAACCCTAGGGTGGAAAGCCCTACCCATAGGAACCCTAACCCTAGCTACAAGTGTCCTACCCATAGGAACCTTAACCCTAGCTTCAAGTACAATAACCTTAGGAACCACAACACTACGGCGGGAAGCCCTACCCATAGGAACCCTAACCCTAGCTCCAAGTGCCCTACCCATAGGAACCTTAATCCTAGCACCAAGCGCCCTACCCTTAGGAATTCTAACCCTAGGGTGGAAAGCCCTACCCATAGGAACCCTAACCCTAGCTACAAGTGTCCTACCCATAGGAACCTTAACCCTAGCTTCAAGTACAATAACCTTAGGAACCACAACACTACGGCGGGAAGCCCTACCCATAGGAACCCTAGCTCCAAGTACCCTACCCACAGGAACCCGAACCCTAGGGCGGAAAACCCTACCCAAAGGAACCCTAACCCTAGCTCCAAGTGCTTTATCCACAGGAAACCTAAACCTAGGGGGGAAAGCCCTACCCATAGGAACCTTAACCCTAGCTCCAAGGACCCTACCCTTAGGAACCACAACCCTATGGCGGGAAGCCCTACCTATAGGAACCCTAACCCTAACTCCAAGTGCCCTACCCATAGGAACTCTAACCCTAGGGCAGAACGCCCTACCCATAGGAACCGTAACCCTAGCTCCAAGTGCTCTACCATTAGGAATCCTAACCCTAGGGTGGGAAGCCCTACCCATTGGAACCCTAACCCTAGCTCCAACTGCCCTACCCTTAGGAACCCAAACACTAGGGAGGAAAACCCTACCCATAGGAACTCCTAGCCCTAGCTCCAAGTGCCATACCCATAGGAACCCTACCCCTAAGGCAGGCCGCCCTACCCATAAGAACCCTAACCCTAGCTCCAAGTGTCCTACCCATAGGAACCTTAACCCTAGCTTCAAGTACCCTACCCTTAGGAACCACAACCTTAGGACTGGAAGCCCTACCTATAGGAATCCTAAACCTAGTTCCAAGTGCCTTACCCTTAGGAACCCTAACCCTAGGGCGGGGTGCCCTACTTATAGGAACCTTAACCCTAGCTCAAAGTGCCCTACCCATAGGAACCATAACCTTAGGGCGGGAAGCCCTACCCATAGGAACCCTAACCCAAGCTCCAAGATCCCTACCCATAGGAACCCAAACTCTAGGTCCAAGTTCCATACCCTTAGGAACCACAACCCTAGGGCAGGGTGCCCTACCAATAGGAACTGTAACCCTAACTCCAAGTGCTTTACCATTAGGAACCCTAACCCTAGGGCAGGAAGCCCTACCCATTGGAACCCTAACCCTAGCTCCAAGTGCACTACCCTTAGGAACCCTAACCCTAGGGCGGGAAGCCCTACTCATAGGAACCCTAACCGTAGAACCAAGTGTCCTACCCATAGGAACCCTAGCCCTCCCTCTAACTGCCCTACCTTTAGGAACCCTAACTCTAGGGAGGGAAGCCCTACCAACAGGAACCCCTAGCCCTAGTTCCAAGTGTCCTACCCATAGGAACCCTAACCCTAAGGCAGGCCGCCTTACCCATAGGAACCCTAACCCAAGCTCCAAGTGCCCTACCGTTAGGAACCAAAACCCTAGCTACAAGCACCTTACCCTTAGGAACCACAACCCTAGGGAGGGAAGCCCTATCTATAGGAACCCTGATCCTAGCTGTAAGTGCCCTACCCACAGAAACCCTAACCCAAGGGCGGGGTGTCCTACCCATAGGAACTCTAACCCTAGGGCGGGAAGCCCTACCCAAAGGAACCCTAACCCTAGCTCCAAGTACTCTATACTTAGGAACCACAACCCTAGGGCGAGAAGCCCTATCCATAGGAACCCTAACTCTAGTCCAAGTGCCCTACTCTTAGGAACCCTAATCATAGGGTGGGAAGCCCTACCCATAGGAACCCTAACCCAAGCTCCAAGATCCCTACCCACAGGAACTCTAACCCTAGGGCGGAAAGCCCTACCCAAAGTAACCCTAAGCCTAGCTTCAAGTGCCCTACCCATAGGAACTTTAACCCCAGCTGCAAGTGCCCTACTCTTAGGAACTCTAACCCGAGGGTGGAAAGCCCTACCCATAGGAACCCTAACACTAGCTCCAAGTGCCCTATACTTAGGAACCACAAACCTAGGGCAGGAAGCTGTACCTATTGGAATCCTAACCCTAGCTCCAAGTGCTCTACCCATAGGAATCCTAACCCTAGGGTGGGAGGCCCTACCCATAGGAACCCTAACCCAAGCTCCAAGATCCCTACCCACAGGAACCCTAACCCTAAGGTGGAAAGCCCTACCCATAGGAACCTTAATCCTAGCTCCAAGTGCCCTACCCTTAGGAACCCTAACCCTAAGGCAGGCCGCCCTACCCATAGGAACCCTAACCCAAGCTCCAAGTGTCCTACCCATAGGAACCTTAACCCTAGCTTCAAGTACCCTACCCTTAGGAACCACAACCTTAGGGCAGGAAGCCCTACTCATAGGAACCCTAAGCGTAGAACCAAGTGCCCTACCCATAGGAACCCTAGCCCTTGTTCCAACTGCCCTACCCTTAGGAACCCTAACACTAGGGAGGGAAGCCCTACCCACAGGAACCCCTAGCCCTAGCTCCAAGTGCCCTACCCATAGGTACCCTAACCCTAAGGCAGGCCGCCCTACCCATAGGAACCCTAACCCTAGCTCCAAGTGCCGTACCGTTAGGAACCAAAACCCTAGCTACAAGTATCTGACCCTTAGGAACCACAACCCTAGGGAGGGAAGCCCTCCCTATAGGAACCCTAATCCTAGCTCCAAGTGCCCTACCCATAGGAACCCTAACCCGAGGGCGGGGTGTCCTACCCATAGAAACCCTAACCCTAGGGTGGGAAGCCCTACCCATAGGAACCCTAACCCTAGTGCCAACTACCCTACCCTTAGGAACTCTAACCCGAGGGTGGAAAGCCCAACCTATAGGAACCCGAACTCTAGCACCAAGTGCCCTACATTTAGGAACCACAACGTTACAGCAGGAAGATCTATGTACTGGAACCCTAACCCTAGCTCCAAGTGCTCTACCCATAGGAATCCTAACCCTAGGGTGGGAAGCCCTTCCCATAGGAACGCTAATAGAAGCTCCAAGATCCTTACCCACAGGAATCGTAACCCTAAGGTGGAAAGCCCTACCCATAGGATCCTTAATCCTAGCTCCAAGTGCCCTACCCTTAGGAACTCTAACCCTAGGGTGGGAAGCCCTATCCATAGGAACGCTAATCGAAGCTCCAACTGCCCTACCCTTAGGAACCCTAACCCTAAGGCAGGCTGTCCTACCCATAGGAACCGTAACCCTAGCTCCAAGTATCCTACGCATAGGAACCTTAACCGTAGCTTCAAGTACCTTACCCTTAGGAACCACAACCTTAGGGCCGAAAGCCCTACCTATAGGAATCCTAACGCTAGCTCCAAGTGCCCTACCCATAGGAACCAAAACCCTAGGGCGGGAAGCCCTACCCATAGGTACCCTAACCCTAGCTCCAAGTGCCCTACCCTTAGGAACCCTAACCCTAGGGCGGGGAGTCCTACTTATAGGAACCCTAACCCAAGCTCCAAGTGCCCTACCCTTAGGAACCACAACCCTAGGGCGGAAAGCTCTACCTATAGGAACCCTAACCCAAACTCCAAGTGCCCTACCCATAGGAACTCTAACCCTAGGGCAGGGCGCCCTACCCATAGGAACCATAACCCTAGTTCCAAGTGCTCTACCATTAGGAACCCTAACCCTAGGGAGGGAAGCCCTACCCATAGGAACCCTAGCCCTAGCTCCAAGTGCCCTACCGTTAGGAACCAAAAGCCTAGCTACAAGTACCTAGCCGTTAGGAACCACAAACCTAGGGAGGGACGCCCTACCTATAGGAACCCTAATCCTAGCTGCAAGTGCCCTACCCATAGGAACCCTAACCCAAGGGCAGGGTGCCCTACCCATAGGAACCCTAACCCTAGCTCCAAGTGTTCTACCCATAGGAACCCTAACCCTAGGGTGGGAAGCCCTACCCATAGGAACGCTAACCCAAGCTGCAAGATCGCTACCCACAGGAACCCTAATCCTAAGGCAGAAAGCCCTACCCAAAGGAACCCTAACCCTAGTCCAAGTGACCTACCCTTAGGAACCCTAACCCTAGGGTGGAAAGCCCTACCCAAAGGAACCCTAATCCTAGTGCTAAATACCCTACCCTTAGGAACTCTAACCCGAGGATGGAAAGCCCTACCCATAGGAACCCTAACCCTAGCTCCAAGTGCCCTACACTTAGGAACCACAACCTTACGGCGGGAAGCTCTACCTACTGGAACCCTAGCCCTAGTCAAGTGCCCTACCCTTAGGAACTCTAACCCTAGGGTGGAAAGCCCTACGCATAGGAACCCTAACCCTAGCTTCAAGTACCCTACCCTTAGGAACCACAACCCTAGGGCGGGGCCCCTACTTATAGGAACCCTAACCCTAGCTCCAAGTGCCCTTCCCTTAGGAACCATAACCCTAGGGCAGGAAGCCCTACCTATAGGAACCCTAACCCTAAGTGCCCTACCGAAAGGAACCGTAACCCTAGGGCAGGGCGCCCTACCCATAGGAACCGTAACCCTAGCTCCAAGTGCTCTAACATTAGGAACCCTAACCCTAGGGTGGGAAGCCCTATCCATAGGAACCCTTACCCTAGCTCCAAGTGCACTACCCATAGGAACCCTAACCCTAGGGAGGGAAGCCCTACCCATAGGAACCCCTAGCACTAGCTCCAAGTGCCCTACCCATAGGAACCCTAACCCTAAGGCAGACCGCCCTACCCATAGGAACCCTAACCCTAGCTCCAAGTGCCCTACCGTTAGGAACCAAAACCCTAGCTACAAGTACCTTATCCTTAGGAACCATAACCCTAGGGAAGGAAGCCCTGCCTATAGGAACCCTAATCCTAGCTCCAAGTTCCCTACCCATTGGAACCCTAACCCGAGGGCGGGGTGCCCTACCCATAGGAACCCTGACCCTAGCTCCAAGTTCTCTACCCTTAGGAACTCTAATCCTAAAGCGGGAATCCCTACCTATAGGAACTCTAACCCTAGCTCCAAGTATCCTACACTTAGGAACCACAACCCTAGGGCGGGAAGCTCTACCTATTGGAACCCTAACTCTAGCTCCAAGTGCTCTAGCCATGGGAACCCTAACGCTAGGGTGGGAAGCCCTACCCACAGGAACCCTAACCATAGCTCAAAATGCCCTACCCTTAGGAACCCTAACCCTAGGGCAGGAAGCCCTACCCATAGGAACCGTAACCCAAGCTCCAAGATCCGTACCCACAGGAACCCTAACCCTAGCGCGGGAAGCCCTACCCATAGGAACCCTAACCCTAGCTCCAATGCCCTACCCTTAGGAACCCAAACCCTAGGGCGGGGCGCCCTACTTATAGGAACCCTAACCCTAGCTCCAAGTGCCCTACCCACAGGAACTCTAACCCTAGGGCGGAAAGCCCTACCCAAAGGAACTCTAACCCTAGCTCCAAGTGCCCTACCTTTAGGAACTCTAACTCTAGAGTGGAAAGCCCTACGCATAGGAACCCTAACCCTAGCGTCAAGTACCCTACCCTTAGGAACCACAACCCTAGGGCGGGGCCCCTACTTATAGGAACCCTAACCCTAGCTCCAAGTGCCCTTCCCTTAGGAACCATAACCCTAGGGCAGGAAGCCCTACCTATAGGAACCCTAACCCTAAGTGCCCTACCGAAAGGAACTGTAACCCTAGGGCAGGGCGCCCTACCCATAGGAACCGTAACCCTAGCTCCAAGTGCTCTACCATTAGGAACCCTAACCCTTGGGTGGGAAGCCCTATCCATAGGAACCCTAACCCTAGCTCCAAGTGCACTACCCATAGGAACCCTAACCCTAGGGAGGGAAGCCCTACCCATAGGAACCCCTAGCCCTAGCTCCAAGTGCCCTACCCATAGGAACCCTAACCCTAAGGCAGACCGCCCTACCCATAGGAACCCTAACCACTGCTCCAAGTGCCCTACCGTTAGGAACCAAAACCCTAGCTACAAGTACCTTATCCTTAGGAACCATAACCCTAGGGAAGGAAGCCCTGCCTATAGGAACCCTAATCCTAGCTCCAAGTTCCCTACCCATTGGAACCCTAACCCGAGGGCGGGGTGCCCTACCCATAGGAACCCTGACCCTAGCTCCAAGTTCTCTACCCTTAGGAACTCTAATCCTAAAGCGGGAATCCCTACCTATAGGAACTCTAACCCTAGCTCCAAGTATCCTACACTTAGGAACCACAACCCTAGGGCGGGAAGCTCTACCTATTGGAACCCTAACTCTAGCTCCAAGTGCTCTAGCCATGGGAACCCTAACGCTAGGGTGGGAAGCCCTACCCACAGGAACCCTAACCATAGCTCAAAATGCCCTACCCTTAGGAACCCTAACCCTAGGGCAGGAAGCCCTACCCATAGGAACCGTAACCCAAGCTCCAAGATCCGTACCCACAGGAACCCTAACCCTAGCGCGGGAAGCCCTACCCATAGGAACCCTAACCCTAGCTCCAATGCCCTACCCTTAGGAACCCAAACCCTAGGGCGGGGCGCCCTACTTATAGGAACCCTAACCCTAGCTCCAAGTGCCCTACCCACAGGAACTCTAACCCTAGGGCGGAAAGCCCTACCCAAAGGAACTCTAACCCTAGCTCCAAGTGCCCTACCTTTAGGAACTCTAACTCTAGGGTGGAAAGCCCTACCCATAGGAACCCTAACCCTAGCTCCAAGTTCCCTACCCATAGGAACCCTAACCCTATCTCCAAGTACCCTACCCTTAGGAACCACAACCCTAGGGTGGGAAGTCCTACCTACAGGAACCCTAACCCTAGCTCCAAGTGCCCTACCCATAGGAACTCTAACCCTAGGGCGAGAAGCCCTACCCATAGGAACCCTAACCCTAGCTCCAAGTGCACTACCCTTAGGAACCCTAATCCTAGGGCGGGAAGCACTACTCATAGGAACCCTAACCGTAGCACCAAGTGCTCTACCCATAGGAACCCCTAGCCCTAAGGTAGGCCGTCCTACCCATAGGAACCCTAACCCTAGCTCCAAGTGTCCTACCCTTTTGCCATACAATTTCTATGAATCTGTCTAGGCCTGTAGCATGCTTGTGAGCAGTTCATTGTATTTGATATCAAAGCTGTGATGGTTAGTTTTAATTGGATGCATCTGTTACCTGACTGAACATAACTCTTAGGATAAGGTATCTTAGGAATGATAGCTGCTTAAAATGTGCTGTTTCTGTAGAAAATTCTTGCTGGTATGTTTGTTCATGAAAATATTCAAGAATACAGACGGGGTGTGACTACAGCAAATTCAGCTTTTCAGCTGAGCAAAAATTTATGTAAGAAGTGTCACCAAGCTCTAGGTATAACAAGAGCTAGCCAACATCGCCAAGACTGGATGTTTCAGCAGGACTACGGTGCTTTGTCGCCACTGACCATGGGGAAATCAGTTGACAGCCTTCATGAATTAGAGACCTCATATGCACTAGGACTTCACAGAAAAATTTGCAATTCACATATAACGTTAAGGACTTCAGTATACCAAGCAAGCCGCGGTGGCTGCACAAATGCTGGTTGGTTTGGAGCATACAGCAGGACCAAAGACACTTAGCTAAAGAGCCTCAAGCTGTTGAGATAGCCAGTGGTCTATAATCAGATACAGTAACTGGCCAGCAGGCTTTGAAGTTTGCATTCAAGGACCCAGATCTGGAGTGCAAATATCAAAGTCTCCAGAACTGTCATCTCCAGTTATCTAAAAATTCTGGGTGTCCCATGATCCTCAGACAATTATTGTTACTGTGGTGTTCTGTAGTGCAGTGAACCACTTTATTCCCAAACATGAAAAAACAAATCATTCTATCTGTAGAAGTGCTAGTCAAACTCCAGAAATCAGGTAGGAAGTATAAACCTGTTGCAGATTCTAGCAGGTACTACCCAACATAATCGGGGTTGGAGCAAGGAACTCCTAAATTCTAATCCCACTTTACCACTAAGTACTATTAGGTTATTGGTTCAACTCCTGTGGTTCTTGTATTCAATGGGAGTGTTCCTGAATAAGCAATCAGGGAAGGCCTCACAATGTGGTCCATTAATACCAGGCATTCCTGTTAAGTCCTTTGGATTCTGAAATGGACGCTGCTATATGGACATGCAAAGTGTGTGTCTTCTAGGACCGGATCTGATAGCTATCTGCCCATTATTTTTGGAAGCATTTTGGTTAAACTTACTTTTGGTATATTCTGCAAACCCATCTTTTCCAAGTTCCAGAATCATCCGCTGCTTCCATCTCTTCAGGTAGAAAGCCTGGTGCAAAGGCATGGTCTGCTGAAGAACAGTCGTCACACTGGGCACCTTGTGCCTTTGTAAACGGATTTTCAGCAGGTGCTTTCGGTCACTGTTTGGAGGCAAAGTTCTTTTACTGGAGTTTATCAGAGGGACCCAATTTTTTGGAAATTTTGCTTCAACATCCTTAACTGGAGACTTAAACTTATTCACTGGTCCGTATATCAGATTATCTTCTTCAAACAACGTTTCTGGTGTCTGAGGGCTGGCTTTGGAAGATGTGACAGAACGGACCAAGTTCATGTATCTTTCTTGGTCAACTTGCTCATAACCATTCTCTTTTTTCTTCTTGCTACAAAGGTAGGAGGAGATACACAGGCACACATATGGAACTTGATTTTTGCAAAAATGTTCTGTCAACAGCATTTTTAGTCTCCCAGATTTTCTCGTTAATAGCTCGATGGATTTCATTCTCAGTAGCAGCATTTATAGATGGTTAAACAGAGTTTTATTTCTTCTGTTAGGAGCATTCATGACCTTCTATAATTACCTACTGTAGAAAAAGAATTTCCATGATTTGAAGAGTTACTGCACTTTAGTATCATCAAGCTATCATCTCACTTTACAAATTAAAGCTGCACAGTATTCATTAGTGCCTTTCATATCAACTGAACTCCAACCACTTTGAGTTAAACAATACAGTAATAGTGAGAAATAACAGCAGATGGAAAGATAAAATAAGAGGTATAGACAAGAGGAAAAAATGTTTTCAGATTTGAAATGTGGTGGAGAGATAAAAGAAGGCTGTTGCCAGTGGGAGAAGCTGTAGTGCAGAAGGCTCTTACAGTAGCAAAACCGTAGGAAGGTACAGAGAAGATGGTACTGCATGCAGGGAGAAAGAGACAAGCTGCATGGGCTAGACAAAAGCAAGTCCCTGAATTAGAATGAACTGACTAGAGAGGGCAGATGAGCTCTTCGGGAATGGCGTGGATGCGTTTGTTCTCTGTACATGTGAGAAGGCAGCAAGCAGTATTATGTACAGCCTAGAATCTGGAGAGCTGAGACTTGGAGAAGCCTAAGAGAAGGGAGATAAACTAAAATTATTTGCAATCTTCAAATACCAGTTTAAGCTCTTTTGGAAAATATGTATTTTAAATTAAAACATTAGATTTTTTTTCCAAACTGAGAATAAAACAAGTCCTCTTTTTAAGCGAAGACATTTCACGATATTTCTTCAATAGAAGCTGCAGAAAAAGAGAGTCTAGTTTATAACCTGGCTCTGAAAAGTATGTTGTAGTCGCAATTTTTGGCTCTGACCCTGAGAAGCTGCATTGAAATAAGTGTTTCCTAGTATGCTTAAAATTAAACATAGGCACAAGTCCTTGCAGTATTAGGGCCTAAGTTTTCTTCTATTGAAAACTATCCACTTAGCAATCAAAGTTACTTCATTCCATGTTTTGCAAATAAAACATGCAGGCAGTACGTATTATAAGCTAAAAGGACTGCTTTGTTCTTGAAACACTTCAGTATTTTTCATTTCATTCACTGCATTTTTCAAACACTCCACGCACTGTTCAAACAGTAGGAGTACTAGGAAAAAAACACAAAGGTCTTGATCTTACAAGTTATTCTGGATACGGGCATCCCCGTGCTCACACGGAGTCCCAATTAAGTCAATGGGGCTCACAGAACAACTTGCAGGATCTGTGCCCAAAAGCACTTATAGCTTAGTAGATGGAGCAGTCCTAGTGACAAAGGACTTTATGCAGCCGTCGTTAAGGTGCTTCCCTTAACTACCAATTTATCAAGGGAATTGCTAGTAATTTCAGGATTATATCGTGGACTATAAAAGAGAAAGAAGGGGAAAAAAAACCCCAATACAAGCTGTTCCATCCCCAAATTGTTTGCATTTGTTTGTATAATGTAAGTTAACTCCTCTGGGAAACCATAAGGTATGTAGTGGAAATGAAAAATAAATCATAACTTCTTGGTCAATATAGTTATTGTCCTTTTTTTTTTTTTTTTTGGTTTAGAATAAAAACAAGGTACTTTAAAAAGGAAACCTTTCCTACTAAGACATTTTGAACACCAAAATACACAGTTTCCCTATTATTACATTTGTATAGCAGAGAAGTCAGTATTCAAGCTTAAAGCGATGTCAAAATCTTGATCTACTTTTAAAAAAAATAAATTAGGATTGTGTTGTGTCCTGTTATGTTTGCCTTGTCCTATTATATCTGTTTGCTCTTTTCCAGTGTGCAACAATGGGAAATTGACATGAATCTTGCTCTGAGGATCCTGACATTCAGACTCTTTTCAAGTTTAGTTTTCTGTCTGCATACCAGAATAGAGCAGTCACGTGTATGTAGTAGGGAAGGGCAAATCAATCCATTCCAATCATTTTCTTACTAAGACAAGGTGTCCAACTATTGCCAAAAGTAGATCATGAGTAGTAACGATGTATATTGGTTTTATGCAATGGGCTAAATTCTGCCCAGTTCAATCTCATTGAAATTAATTGCACAGGTTTTGAGTAAAATCTCAATATCAATTTTCCTATTACTTCTCATTTTTACTTGGTGGCAGGCTGTTTCTTTGCCAGTTTTGCTCTTCCTACAATAGGGGCTTTATCCCTTCTTTTTAGCAATACATTTATTCTTTCTGGTAGTCAAAAGAAAAGTCTATACTTTGCATTAAGTACACATCAGTTTCAGTTCTTCTCAGCCACAATTTTTAAGTCAGTCCACCTTGGGCTTCTTGTGAGCCTTATATTTCATGTTTGCTATAAATCACTGAACAGAAGCTTAACAAATAGAGAATTGATTAAAACGATCTGTTCTTGCCAATAGGCACTCTTCTTTAATCCTGTTGCCCACTCTTCATTTTTAATAGAATTATTTCCAGTCTCTGATTTAGGTCAGTTACCTGTCATAATTTGCTAATTGCTAGACAAAGAATAAGGAGTGATGTTTGTAAATTATGACAGAGGTATACATTCTAAAGATTGTCAAAATGTACTACCTTGTGTATGAAATGATGTGAAGTGGTGCACGTAGCAAATTGATATCTAAAGGTTAGGCTTTGTTACCAGGAGCAAGTTGTTTCAGGGAAGCACTGTCTCCCTACCCAGATTTTTATAATGAAACAACCCTTTCTCCCTTGCTCACACTACCAACTTTAGGGATTAGGGGAAATTTGCAACCTACCTCCTAATATGCCCATTGCCCTCTAGTGGTTGACACACAAAAGAAAGTCTTCTGCCTAATAAAAACTAAAGGACAATCCTTGAGTTTTTATGGAGGAGAATACTAAGCTCTGTGCCCTGAATCACATGTTTGTGTGTAAAAAACTCATGATCACTTACAAAGGAAAATTAAACTCTGCCTACACTCGCTGTACAGCGAGACAATGAAAAAAATATCTAGCCCTAACCCTTCAAATTTGGTGATAAATCCTGATCATGTGCTTCAGAGTTGACATATGCCAAGAAGACTGCTGCCTACTGGGTAGCAAATACAAGCTACCTATTTCACCTCAGGGATAACTGCAATGAGCATCGCTCAGCTTATTTATAACAATAGTATCTAGCTCTGATATTGTACTTCTCATCCATAGGGCTCAAATAGGGTGACCAGATGTCCCGATTTTATATGGACAGTCCCGATATTTGGGACTTAGTGTTATATAGGCGCCTATTACCCCCCACCCCTGTCCCGATTTTTCACACTTGCTGTCTAGGCTCAAAGTCCTTTATAAAGAATGTCAGTAACACGATCCGATTTTCACAGATGGGGAAACTGAGGCACAAAAAGGCAAAGTTATCTGCCCAAGATCCCTGAGTAGTTCAATGGTCTTCTGAATCCCAGTCCAGTGCTCTAACCACTAGACAACACATGTTGCCAGTTTTCACGACATTGGGGTGAGAGTCCCCCTTCCTGGATGTTGATTTTAAACAGAGCAAGTTAACATTTCTCTCCGGGGATGCGTGTTGCAATGAAGCAGCCTGGCCTGGTGCCTACAGCCGCAAACTGGGACTGCGGAGAGCTCTGCCACCGGCCTGCGGGGTGGCCATGGCCAAGTCACTTTCCCCGCTCCGTGCCTCAGTTTCCCCATCCACACAATGGGGATGATGGCGCTAGCCTCCTTTGCAGAGCGCCGGGAGCACTGGAGGCCTCCATCCCTGAGGAGAGCTCGGTCTCCCCGCGGCTTGGGGCAGCTCCCCCAGCCGGCGGCAGCAGCGGGAGGCTGTTGTCCCACCCGGCACCTGGACATAGGGGGACACGGCTCTCGCCAGGCTCGTGGCCCTTACCCAGCTCCCCATGCGAGCGCCCTCTCTTCAGCCGTTAGTACCGTTACCTCCATTCGCTCAGCGCCCGGCCCGCCACTACCTTCCCGCCGGAACAGCGCGCCGCCTCTCGGGATTTGTAGTTCTCTGCTCCCTTCCCTCAGCCTACAGGCTGTACAGCTCCTGGTTTCCGAGAACTACAACACCCACAATGCATTTCGCCACCCCCTCGGCACGGAGCTCGGCGGTTGAGATTTACGTCAGCGGGAGGCTACGGTTGTGATAGGAGGGGCAGTGTGAACACGTGACGGAGACGGGGGTCTCCAGCTGCCCTCTGACCTAAGGGCAGGGTCACCAAGCGTAAGTGCCCAGCCACGCTTTCCCGCCCGGATCCAAAATGGCCTCCCAAAGCCAGGCGAGTGCTCCCCCTTCCGGGAAAGGCTTTTGGGTCTCTATGGCGGCCGCCCGTGTGCTGCCGGGAAGGTGGGGGAGGCGCCGAGGAGGCGGTGCCCGGCCCCGCTCGCGTGGGTCAGGTGGCCGGAGCCTATATGAGCCGCCGCGGGCGCTGAGGGAAGGGGGGGCTGCGGGCGAGGAGCGGCGGGCGTTATGGCTGCGCTGCCCGAGGAGGTGGAGGAGCAGAGGCAGGTACGAGGGGGGCCTCGTGTCGCTGTAGGGCGCCCTGGGGGCTGAGACCCCCCCACGGCCCCGCTTGAGGCTGCTTCCCCCTTCCCGGGGGAGGGCTCCCGGCTCCCTCTCCCTTGGGGCCGCTTCCCCCCCCCCCTTCCCGGGGGAGGGCTCCGGGCTCCCTCTCCCTTGGGGCCGCTTCCCCCCCGCTTCCCGGGGGAGGGCTCCGGGCTCCCTCTCCCTTGGGGCCGCTTCCCCCCCGCTTCCCGGGGGAGGGCTCCGGGCTCCCTCTCCCTTGGGGCCGCTTCCCCCCCGCTTCCCGGGGGAGGGCTCCGGGCTCCCTCTCCCTTGGGGCCGCTTCCCCCCCGCTTCCCGGGGGAGGGCTCCGGGCTCCCTCTCCCTTGGGGCCGCTTCCCCCCCCCTTGGGCTGGATGGCAGAGCCTCATATTAGGGGGTTGGTTACTCTTCCCAGCGGGGCTGTGACCCCCCAACATCTGTCTTCCTTGCCAAGGAGCAGCTGGCTGAACCACCCCTGCTGGGGGGTGATCCCCCCCACTGGTGGGGCTGGCTGCCTGCCTGTCCTGGAGCCCCTTCCCCTTGGCTGGGGTCTGCCTAGGGGTAGATCTGTTGTTTGTCTCCTCGTGTTGTGCTCTTTGCCCTATCCATGTCTTCACTCCCTGCTCTGCTGCTTTTTTCCTGTGCTGCTGACTGGCCCTGCTTTAAATTCCCCTGGAGAGTGTGTGTGTGTGTCTTGGCTGTACTGGTGCTGTAACTAACACACCGCGGCCCCTCCCTAGGGCACAGTGATGACTGACTAGCCACTTGAAACCTGCGGAGGCAGTACAGGTCTGTTGCATCTTACGCTGGGGATATGTTCTGCAGTCAGTGTGTAAAGCAAAAATCACATATAGTCAAAATTACATTGAGTGTAATGGTGTGCGGAATTGCCTGCACTACAGATACAGTATTAAAATTGTTGTTGTTTTTTTTCCTGACTGCTTAAAGCTGAAATCGTGCATGTTAGATGCATGTAAGATGTGACAGACCAGTACAGAGTAACTGCCCTGGAACTGCTGAGTGATTTTGGTTTCTTTGAAAGCTGAAAACCAAAATGCCTTAAACAAAATGTTCCCTGTAATCTAGGATTTTGTATTTATACAGTAGGGAGGAACAGGCAACTTCAGCTTAATACCCACAGCTCCAATGAAGTACCAAGGGAGTGCTTAAGGGCATGAAAACAGCATTTGACTTAAGCCAAATACCTGACCTGTG
The DNA here is from genome assembly GCF_007399415.2 of Gopherus evgoodei. Taxonomy (NCBI): domain Eukaryota; kingdom Metazoa; phylum Chordata; order Testudines; family Testudinidae; genus Gopherus; species Gopherus evgoodei. The sequence continues at coordinate 218,069,726 of NC_044324.1, read as the reverse complement.
GGCAGGTTCTGCCCTCTCTGTCTACGTATGTGGCTGACTTGGTCTGTCTAGCCTTCATGGTTGCAAAGAAAGCTTTGATCACTTTTGGAAAGTGTAACTGATGTGCTGTGGTCTTCCCGAGTCTGCAGGCAGCTGAAGTAATGACACAGAGGGGTGAATTTCTACCAGCCCCCATTAAACTCTTTTGGGTTTGAACTCTAAAGCTTATGTCAGCACTGTTTAACTGCTGATCATTTTAACAGACTGATTGAGGGATAGGGTGTTAGTGAAGCTTGCAAGGGGGTTGGGGGAAAATGTGAGTGGCAACAGGGAAGAAAATAGAGGGGAGAAAGGAGGTGATGCACAAACTTAGGGGAAAGAAAGAAAGGAGGCTGGGGAAGGAAGAGAAACACAGGGCAGAAACAGCAGTGGTCTTAGAAGGGAGCAAAATGTCATAAACTATATTGAATATTTCATGGAAGTGCTGAACAAATTACTGAAAGTTCTGATAATGCATATAAACTGTTGGTGCTTAAACAAGATTGCTTCAGTCTCTTCTGGAGTCAGTTTCAGACAGCTGCTCTTCTTTCATGATCCAGAGTCATGCTATTTGTGAGACAGCCATGATTTCTAGATGAAACACAGGTTGCATGTCCTTAATCACAGTCCACGTTGATAGTTTTCTTTTAATGGTTGTATCTTGATACACTGAAGCAGTGAGTCCTAAGGGACTTGTCATGTTAGAGCTCTTGTGGGAGGACAGGATGCTCACCATCATCCTGGATATGACTGGCATTAGCTTAGTGTGGTATCTGCTGGGACAGGCAGACTTCTAACAGTGTTGTGCCAATTCAAATTAACTTTAAAACAGAAATGTATAGAGTTATACTTATCTGGCACATCCCACCATGACTCAGAGCCCACTTTACACTTTCTTTAGCTAACACCAGTTTGTGTTAGCTTGTCTAATACCTTGGGGAAAATGGCATGTGAATGTCCATTTATAGCAGTAAACTGCCCTAGAATTGAGCAAGACCCTTGGCTGGCTGTAAAAAATGTAAACTTTTGTATTTTGTGGTGGCTTTGAAAATTGCCATGCTTGCTATACTCCTAGTGCACACTGGACAATGTAGCGGTCTTGCCCTAAGATCAGACCACTATCACTAGTTTGGCGGGTGCGGGAGATGAGAGGGGACAGTTATAAATGTCTGAAGCAGTCTCTCCTGTTGGAGTCATAGAAATTTTCCTCTGGAAGAGAGTGGCTTTTAAGGGGCACCATACATTTAAATGCTCCAGTAAAAATGAGGAAAATTAAACCTGCACATATTTTTGTAATACACTTCAAAGCAACCATGAAATCTCACTTGGCTTCCCTTGCTACTTTGGTTCTGAAATGCCGCATTCTGTTTAGAACATGTAGAGGAAAGCAGAAGCTAAATACCTTCTCAGAAGCTCTCTTTCAGTACACTGAGATTATCAGCATGGACAAAAAAGGTGCTGTCTTCATCTATTAGCTCAATGGAATTGTCTTAAAATGACTAGAAAGCCGTCTCTGCATCAGTGTTGACAAAGCCCCTTTCAGCTGTGTTGTGGGGAGGCCAGAGTCCTTATTCCTGGCTCACAGGCCATAAACTTAAAATTACAGTACCTCCCAGCTGTCAATCTGTGATGGAGTTTCCCCTGGGGTCTTTGAGAGACTTGCATGAAGATCAAGGGTAAACAGAACATGGTCTCACTGTAGTAACTAAACTTCTTTTGCTGCTGCTTGCTTCAGTATTTCATCTAGAAGTAGCATCATGTAGTCAGAAAACTGGTTCCCTTTTAGGACTACAGATGTTCCTGCTCCCTCTGTCTTCCCTCAGTTTCTTTCTTTGTGGATTTCACTTCTGGTCTCTCCCCCCAATCTGTTGAAACCTGTAATTAAATGGTTATGCTGGCATTAAAGTGGCGTTAATATCCCAGTGCACTTAGTGGGAAGCAGCATTTCAGTCACCGTTTCAAGCTGTTGGCAGGGCCAGGGAGGCAACTGTGCTGATAATGCTTGTGTAACCTTCCAGTTGTGACTCAGGGATTAGGTAAGTACTTTAAACAAAAGCTTAGATTCTGCTTGTTCTTGAATGTCTTCGGGCCCTAAATATTAATGGGTGTCTGACCTCTGTTTCATAAGTTAAGCTTCTTGGTGGGAACTGAGACTCTGTGTTTACACTGTGATGGAAGGGGATGGGGGTGTGTGAGCAGGATAGGCTGGAGGTGGGAAAGGACTGGGAGGAGTGGGGTACTGGTCTAGCTTGGGGAAAGCAAAGGGAAAGGATAGAGATGACCATTAGGAGTTAAGTAAACTGGTTTTAAAACTCAAGTTATTAAAATCCAGAAGATGTCCAGAGTTGGAGTAGGTGGCCTCCCTAGCAACTTAGAAGTCTGTCATCCAGAAGGGACATCAAACCTGCCTCTTCCTTTAGACTCTTGGGCCATGTCTACATCCAAAATTTTGCAGCGCTGGTTGTTACAGCTGTATTAGTACAGCTGTATAGGGCCAGCGCTGCAGAGTGGCCACACTTACAGCAACCAGCGCTGCAAGTGGTGTTAGATGTGGCCACACTGCAGCGCTGTTGGGCGGCTTCAAGGGGGGTTTGGGGAACGCGAGAGCAAACCGGGGAAGGAGACCAGCTTCGCCGCGGTTTGCTCTCGCGTTCCCGGAGCCACCCAGCAAACCGCAGGGAAGGAGACCTGCTTGCTCGGGGTTCCGGGAACGAGAGAGCAAACCGGGAAAGGAGATCAGCTTGATTACCAGAGGCTTCCTCCTTCCACGGAGGTCAAGAAAAGCGCTGGTAAGTGTTTACATTGGATTACCAGAGCTGGATCACCAGCGCTGGATCCTCTACACCCGAGACAAAATGGGAGTATGGCCAGCGCTGCAAACAGGGAGTTGCAGCGCTGATGGTGCCCTGCAGATGTGTACACCTTCAAAGTTGCAGCGCTGTAACCCCCTCACCAGCGCTGCAACTTTCTGATGTAGACAAGCCCTTGGTTTCAAGGAGGATGAGGATGGAGTGATCATTTGCCCAGGGTGTCTAAGGCCAGGGCTACACTAAAATTTAAATTGACTCAGTTCAGTTGCTAAAAGGTATGAAAAATCCACACCCCTGAGTGACATAGTTAAGCTAACCTAAACCCGTATATAGACAGCATTTGAGTGACGGAAGAATTCTTCCAGCAGCCTACCTCTGTTCCCAGGGAGGTGGATTAACTACAGCGATGGGAGATCCATTGCTGTAGTGAGTGTTGATGCTGAAGCATTACAGTTGCAGTGATTCAAGTGTAAATCTAGCTTACGACATGGCTTCTGGGAAGCCTCCCATCAACTTCTGCAGAACCTCGGCTTTCTTTAAGAGTTTAGCTCTTAGGGTTGCAAAAGACCGTCCTAATTAAACCAGTGCTGTGCATCTATCAGTTAGCTGCTGCAGACTGTAAACTGGTCAGTCTTGTCTTTGCTGCTACCCAGCTATGAAACCTGACAGTTCGTCTGCTGCTTGAAAAAGCTTGGTGCAATAGCCTAGACAGGTAGTGGAGTTATTTACTGGGGAAGATGATCTCAAAACAGATACTCCCCTCCTCAGCTAGAAAGCTGAGGGAGTGGTAGAGTAGTGGACAGCACTGCCAACCTTCATAGCAGTCAGGAAGATCTGGAAGGGGGTGGGGATTGGGGAATGGGAGAGAAGTGTGTTCCTTTCCCAAGGAGTTGGGGTGGCAAGAGGCTGATATACCAATCCCCAGGCAAGGTCCAGGTGCAACACACTGGTAAGAATTCTAACTCTAGCTTTTTCCAGTAGCTGAGAGAAAGTTGGCTTTTTCCAGACAGTGCCTGCTGCCACCCAACTTTGCATTGGATCTGTGGTATCAAGTGGCTAACAATTTCCAAGACCCATGTAAGGATAGATCTCTGGGCTAGGCATACATTTGCCCACTCTCACAGCACACTTTTCAAAGCAGAAGAAAGGAGCAGAAAAAGTAGAAAACACATGGAAAGGAGGAGGGGTGTGTGTGGCAGGGGGTGGGGGGAAAGGAGTAGAATAAAGAGAACGGGAAATGGAATGCAAAGGACAGCATGATCTATTAGAGGAAGGAAAAAGATACAGTATTTTAACAGTAACTATTCAGTCAACTCACTTACTTGACAGACTTCACCAGCACTTACAGACTTATCTGATGAATACTGTCCTATAGTGCTCAAACAGCCTTATAGCTGGTCAGATGTTAGAACAGGAATATATTTAGCAAATACCAGTGAAACTGATTGACCAGCAGAATAGAGTCGGTCCTAATAGTATGTTGCACTTCTAAATAAGCCCTAAATAGAAGGCAAGGCATGATGCGTGACCGGACAGTTACTGTATTGCTTAAATCAGGGGTTCTCAGCCACTTCCTTTCTGAGGTCCCTCCAACAGGCTATTAAACTCCATGCACCACCTGTGACACAACTGTGTTTCTGCATGTAAAAGCCAGGGCTGGCATTGGAAGGTAGCAATTGCCTGAGACCCCATGCCATAGGTGGCTCAGCAAAGCTAAGTTGCTTAGGTTTTAGCTTCCATTAGATCTGGTGGGGTTTGGGGTTTCAGCTTTCTGCCACGGGCCCCAGTGAGTCGGTCAGCCCTGCTTGGCAGGCCCCCTGAAACCTGCTTGCAGCCCCCCAAGGTCACCAGACCCTATTGAGAACTGCTGGCCTAAATTACAGGGGATAGTACTTGAGCAGCAGTGTGGTGGTGTAGGTGTGATGGTCATAGGTATTAGCAGGCTTAGTCCTTGGGCAAGTAGCTTTTTGGGTACGCTTTAATGCCCTAGGTGCTCTTAGGTGAAGAAGTTAACCTTTCGAGGACAAGTGGATTGACTCCAGTTCCCTGATACCCTGGGTTGATACTGGTGGAGGAGGTGAGTTGCAAGTGTCAGAGGGAAAGTAACTGAGTGCTCAGATAGTTCTAGCAGAAGCCATCACTGTACTAACAGTCCAAGAGTAGTGCTGCTCCTGGAAACTGAAGAGTTGTTTCCTTCTCGTGGCGGTGGCTGCTGCTGCTAGGACTTTTCTGGGGGAAATGAGTTTTTTTAAAATTCTGCTCCACCTATAGAAAGCACTGGTGGTAGATGAGGCTACTGGGACCTGTTGCTGAGAGGAAGGATGGGCAGGTAATCCCTACTCAGCAGCTTTCTCCCTGCTTTTTGCTGGCTGCATCACATTTTCATGTGCAATGGAAGAGAGCTTTGTAGTATGGACCAGTTGTTATGAGGCCCAAACCCTAGGACCTGAGTTTGACTGTAGTAATGCTTGAGTTGGGTTCTGCCTGAAGAGTCTGGCTGTCATAGTTGATTGGGCAGTTCCTGACACATTCTCTGAGTTGGAGAACTGCACCACTGAAACACACATGGTCATCATTTGTACCCATTCATCATCCATGCGCAACATCTCTGCAAACATCTGCAGGGTTTAGGGATTGTTGCACCTATTGGACAATCCCTAGCATAGCTGGAGCAGATCCATAACCTCTATGGTATGTCTGGACACTTACTGTAGTCAAGACTCTTATTGCTTAGTGGTTCTGTCCTGCATGCAGATTTGTCCATGCATTGTAAGCCAGGGTTACATGATGCTATACCCTCAACCATCAGTGCTGATGACAGGATGGAGAGTCTCAAACCTCCCCCTGAACTGCTGTGAAATGAGACTGGGGCCTGTTCTGTTGCTGTTAAATCAGTTCTATACGTTGAAGGGCTGTGAATTTTACTTAATCTCAGGGTGGATTAAATTTAAATCAATTTGATTTAAATAACTAGTCAGGAAGACTCAGTTTAATCATTTTCTACATAAAAGTGCATTCTGTTGGTTGTTATAACCTTAATACATCATCTTCACAACTCAGATGATGTAGGTTTCATTTTTAGAAGGTACACACTATGCATTTTTAAACAATGATTCTGACAACTCTTCAGATTAGTTTTTACAGCTATATCCGAAAAATGAACTGTTTGGTTATTTCAGTTACCAAAGGTAATTGAAGCAGATAGTTCACCTCTCAATGACTTCATAAATATCTCCAATTCAACAGGCTAATATTTGGAGGATTTTCTTGCCATGCTGTATTAGGAGGTGAACATCACCAGACATTTAAATTGTTTTGTTTTAAGTAAAAACAACATTGTATATTCAACAGCAAACATATAATATTTTAACAAAACAAGCATCTGTCCCTAGCTTCTCACATTTATCTCCAGACTTCTTCTCCTTGTCCAGATCTATTCTGCCCCAACAATCTTCTATTCATTGAACTTTTTGAAACTTTACAGTTTTAGAGAGAGGTAAGGGGTTGACTCTGTGTGTACACAAATTTGCTGAGGGACAATAGAGTTGAGGTCTGTTTCTCACCTCTACATATTTATTTAAAAACATTTTTACTGTTAACAAGCGTGTTACCTCTGGAGACACAAATACAGAGTCTGAGAACTGCAAAACTAAGTATCTGATATCTTTCAGACTGAGCACAGAGTCCCATTGAGTAGATAAAAAGATTAACCTAAATAATCTATACAGAAGCCCCTGGAACCCCATAAAATTGGGTCCCTAATCCATGAACTATTGGAACTCATTTACAAAACTTTTCTTAAACATTACATGAATATATTGTTTCATGCTATAGAATTGATAATCCCTATATATCCCATATATATTATCCATGAGATATCTTTGAGCAATAATGTATCTTAATTAAAGCTATCTTTAGAAAGGTTTTTTTATCAAAATCAAATTTAAATAAATTCCCTTTTTAAAAAAAAATTTTTTTTTTATTCACTGTGCTTAATCTCACTGGCTGGGAGCATTAGTATAGGCTGGCTGCCATCATTCTGCCATGTCGTTCAACCTGAACCACTGGTAGCCCATCACTAACCCTACTTCCTCTAGTGCTAGCATCTGTGGAATTACAAGAGTGGGATATTGTCAGAACGACATGGGCACAGCCCTTCTGACTTCTCTTAGAGAACAATCTGGATCTCTAGTAACACTGATAGGGGTTTGCCCTTCAGTCCAGTCACCTCACTCAGGTGCTTAACAAATAAGGCTAAAATAGTAACACTAAACAGGGCAATGTCTTCTTGCTCTCAGGGTATGTCTACGCAGGGATAAAAACCCCATGGCTGGCCCAGGTCAGCTAACTCAGGCTTACAGGGCTCTGGCTCTAGGGCTGAAAAATTGCTTTGGGGACATTTGGGCTCAGGCTGGAGCCTGAGCTCTGGGACTCTGAAAGGGTGGAAGGTCCCAGAGCTTTTGAGTCCCCAGATCAAGCCCAACTCTCTCCACAGCAACTTTTGGCCTCATGAGCCAGAGTCAGCTGATGTGGGCCAGCCATGGCTGTGCTGTGGGTCTTTTATCCCTGTGTAGACCAGTGGTTCTCAAACATTTGTTCTGGTGACCTCTTTCACATAGCAAGCCTCTGAGTGAGACCTCCCCCCTTATCAACTAAAACCACTTTTTTCAATATATATTTAACACCATTATAAATGCTGGAGGCAAAGCAGGGTTGGGGTGGAGGCTGACTCCTTGCAACCCCTCCATGTAATAATGGTGTGAACCCCCCCGAGGGGTGCCGACCCCCAGTTTGAGAACCCCTGGTGTCGACATACCCTCAGTTTCTTTGCTTAAAGTACAGATTAATGTAATTGCAACTCTAAGATTCCACAGATTAAAATCTGTAATGGGAAATGCAGCTAAGGTATTAATAGCAACACTAACGTGCATTGCACATATGTAGTGCATGTCCTATTTTTCTGGTTAAATGCCTCACTTAATAGACTGCTTATAAAACATATTAAAATTTCAGGACTGATGTGGCAAAGCTGCTCTTGCTTTTGGAACTAACTCTTGCGTGTCCTGACTTTATTCCAGTTGCCCAACTATTTACAATATTGCATAACCTTCTGTTTCTTTGTACTGTATAGACTCTAGTACAGGGGTTGGCAACCTTTCAGAAGTGATGTGCCACGTCTTCATTAATTTATTCACTCTAATTTAAGGTTTCGCGTGCCAGTAATACACGTTAATGTTTTTAGAAGGTCTCATTCTGTAAGTCTATAATATATAACTAAACTATTGTATGTAAAGTAAATAAAGTTTTTTAAAATGTTTAAGAAGCTTCATTTAAAATTAAATTAAAATGCAGAGCCCCCCTACTGGTGGCCAGGACCCAGGCAGTGTGAGTGCCAGTGAACATCAGCTCACATGCCGCCTTCAGCACACGTGCCATAGGTTGCCTACTCCTGTTCTAGTAAAGGAAGGTTTGCGTACATGTTTTTCTAGTAAAACTAAAAGGAAATCAGAAACTGAATGCACAGTGTTTGAAGGATGCAGCATAGCTTTACTTTTGAATTATTTATATTAGTATCTACAGGTCACTTAATATTTAAGATTACTGCTAGTGATCTAAAGAACACGGGGATCAGAAATTAAATGGAACAGAGATTTTTTTTCCTCTCTCTTTAAGAACTCTAGAACATAGTGCTATAGTGTGTCCAGTAGAAATACAACCAACTGTGAAAGCTTGCTCGTAACATTTATTCCATATTCGTTTCTTGGCTACAATCTCTAAGATCTAGCAGCCGGCATACATTCACCGAAATTACGTGATCTTGCTTTGCATGAAAAGAGGGGTGGCTTTAAAGATAACTGGTTAAAAGCAAAGCCACTTCATAAAATGAGACGCATCCTGTTTACACTTTTAGTAGCAATTGCCTCTTGTTCCAATGTCCTAGCTAATAACTAAATTTCCTAATCAGGAGCTCTTGAACTTTCTTAAAATTGATGAGAGATGCACGTGCAGTATAGTCTTACTGCTAGTGTCCACATGCTGTATCTGAGTTCTGCAAAGCAAGTTTACTGATGTGATTATTTGAAACTTTAGAGTTCCAAGCGATTATTTAAACAATGGGATCATTTATTATTGCAATAACTTAAACTGTAACATCTAATTGTTTGGCATCCTTAATATTAGGAAAATATATAGTTACAGATATGTAGTACTGTATAAAATCAATAACAGAATTCAGGGACTTTTACAATAGCTATACCACGTAGGTTGCTGAAAGCACTTGACTTTGTCATGTGGTGCTTAAAGACAGAATTTGCAGCTATGGTAGGCAAATGCATTTAACTTTGGGAGCCTCACTTGCCCTTGATGGTACCAGTTGACTTTCGTCTGGAAACCAAGTTTAAAAAAAAAAAAAAAGAATATAAGCTGGAGTCAGAGTTGATGGAACATATTGCTACTTCTGGGTAAACTTACGAACACTCTGTGTACTGAAACAATCACTAAATCCTGGAAATTCAGTTATTCAAAATACCCAAACACTTGAAAGCTTAGAAATACATAATCAAGGCATCTAAGCAACCTTAACTCTGCCCCTGTTGCTAGAGTGCACTCTACAGGGTGAGAGGTGGCATCTGCCTCTCCACCTGCCATTCCCTCTACTGGATTGCAGCATGCTGGATCTGAGGAAACACAGGCACCAGTAGCAAGGGGAGGTGAGCATGGGGCCCCCACTAGCACTAATCACTTCCATCTTCCCAGCCTGCTGCCTTTGGCATTTCCCATGCAGGACCACACCAAGATGCTTCCCCTGCAACTAGTCAGCCACCTCAGACAACTTTTCCTGCTGAGCTGTCCCCAGCACCTTTCACCACCAACTCAGCTGCCAAAAGTGCCACTGCATGAGTGAAGTAGTAATATCTTCCAGCTGTCTCTCCCACCTTCCCTAGAGAGCCTCACTGGATGGAGGAGGCCCTCCCACCATCTGTTTCTGGGTAGTGGGGGCGGGAGAGGTTCCTTTTTCTTCTCTATACCTGCTCCCGTAGTTGGTTGCTGGAGGACAGAAATGATGAGGTCCTGTCTGGTAGAGCCCTCTCATGGAATAGCCCCAAACACAACAGATTCACTAACCCCGGGGGTCTAGGCGCTTTAGGAAGGTGAGAGAGACTGTCCCCTTTGAATGCCTCTCATCTAAGAGAGCACAGTCCAGTGGTCAGGATGCTCATCTGTGACACAGGAGATCTGGGTTCATTTCTTGCTGATAGTCAAAAAAAAGTCTGTGGCAAAGCAAGTCACTTACGGCTAGATTCACAAAAGGACTTGTGCACCAAACTGCCAATTCAGGCATCTAAATCCTAGAATCCAGCCCCACTGGGATTGACAAAGCTGTCACTGAGCCAAGTAGGTGCCTGAACTTACTCTGTGCTTAAATGTTTACAGTAAAAGTTCCCACTTTGTCTGTTTCTGCCTCTGTGCATGCATGCATGCACGCTGCGGCCTCGCACCAGGCATCTGGACACCTAAGCCCCGCAGTGAGGCACGAATCGGGGAAAGATGGCTGTTCTCTGCCTAACTTGCCTGCAGGGCCTGATCTGGTCCATGGGCTCAGAGGTGGCTTACTGAATTGGGCCTCTGTAGGTGAGGTTACACAACAGGTGAGGAACGAGGAGGATTAGGGCCTGATAACTTTTAGCCCAGTGGTCAGGGTCTTTGCCTGGTGTGTGGCGACCACTGATTCAAGTCGCCCTTCTGCCTGAGGGAGAGGAGAGATTTGAACAGGGATCTGCCACCCACTCAGATGAAACCCCCGAGTCACTTGGTTTGGTATGTTCTAGCATGGAGCTTCCTGAGTCATCCATGGTGAAACCGCTTCAAGGGGAGAAGGTGATTAAAAGCAGCAATTGGAACAGAGGGACTAGATCCTGGGGCTCCCAGCTCCAGGAATGGGCTCTCACCACTGGGTACAGAGTTATTCTCATGCTTGGGTGTCCTTCTCTCTGGCCCACTGATTGTTTCATTATTTATCCACAAGAATAACTTCAACAGGAGACACTGAGGGATCCTCACATCAGACTATCTCCTAGCCTACTGTTTGGAGCATTCACCTGAGAGATGGCAAATCCCTTCCTCCCATAAGAGGGGAAAGACAGGGGCGACTCTGTTTTTTGCTGCCCCAAGCACAGCAGGCAGCTTTCAGCGGACCTCCCACAGAAACTCCACCAGTCCTGCGCATTCAGCATACTTGCTGCCGAATTACTGCGGGACCGGCGAACCTCACGCAGAAATGCTGCGGAAGGCAGCCTGATTGCCACCCTCACCGCGACCAGCAGGCCACCCCCCACAGCTTGCCACCTCAGGCACATGCTGATGCCTGGAGCTGCCCCTGGGGGGAGACTTGAACTGGTGGGGTGTCTGCTCCAGGTAAGTACCCCACTCACTGGGCTAGAGGTTGATGAGGGAGGTCTTCCCTGCTCTTTCTCCTCCCACCAAACTTCATGCCAATCCTTTCCTGGTGTTACGCAGCTGTATGATTTTTGCAGCTGAGAAGTCCAAGCAGCAGGAGGGGTCTCTTTGCAGCCTTGATTTAGGTGCTGGACCCTGAGAGGGGAGGCTGGCTGGGGGGCTTGGTATATCCCAGGGAAAAGGGTGAGTCCTATTGGCTAGTTTAGACAGCAAGTCACCTAGCATGCTGGCTTTTGTGAACCCATTTTTACAAATACACTGATTACTCCAATAACAAGTTGGGGCAGGAAGGAAGAGAAGGTGGCTTTGAATGGAAGTTCAGACTTGATCTCAGCAGTTGCATAGCAACTGACTCCTCGGTTAAGACTAATATAAAATTAAAGGTTCCCCATTCTGCATTGTTAGCTGGGGCTTTAAGGGCAAAGAGGGCCATCTTAATTAGACTCCAGCTCAAATCGCATGTGAATTTTTACTTTGGAAGGAAAAAATCTGTTCCACCAAGACTGAAAAGCTGCCACCCCACCAAGCATAAGCTGCACAAAAGGGATATGACATGCTAGTTATGCAATGGGTTGCTTCTACAGGAAGGAACGCCACAGGATTTGATTGTGGTACAGAGATTGAGCATGTAACCCCATGCTGATTTAAAAAGTCCCTGGATGTCTTCACATCCCTTTTTTTTTTCTTTTGAAGGAGAAAATAACTAGTATCTAGAACCCAAGAGTAAAACAACCTTCATACTAATCCCTCTTCTCCTCCCCCCTGGCTGAATCAGTCTCCTATTGCTAGCTGAAATGAAGTTGGATACTGAACAAGGTAGGTCTGCAAATGTTTTCACATGCAGATCTTTGTCCAGCCATTTCCCCTCCATAGCCTTGTCTGTTCTCGGAAAAGTCGTGTAAGCCTTTCAGTGCCCATTCAGCTACAATGGTATGACCAGCAGTAGAAACTGTAGAGTAGACATTAGTACTTCTGCAGCTGACTGTGCCAGGGAGGAGAACCTACAAAAGTCCAGTGCGGACATATCTTTAAGTTACCAGTAGCACTGCTAGCCTGTCTGGTTCAGAGATCAAGGCATGTGGGTCATTAGCATTGGATTGCATGCACCTGGAATGTGTCCCTGCCTAGTGGAATGAGCAGCTGTAGATAACCTCTATTAGTCTTTTTTCTGTAAAGCTTTCTTCACAGTCTAAATACTATAGAGAAACTTGTTACTTAAGTTAAACTAGCTTTTTTTTCTTTAGAATGAACCATCCACAAAAGTTTGAACCGTAGGCTTTAGTCAAGACCCTACAGTGACAGGTCACTTGAATTCGTTACCCTTCTTCCCCAGCCTCATTTGGACCTCTGCACTTTTGAGTCATGTGTTGCAAATGTTCTCTAGTCACCAACTAATGCTAAGGCTCTGTCCTTCTCCCCTTTCACTGCAACTTTTCTGCTACAAAATCTCAAATGACAGCTCACAACTGTAGGACTGGCTGGGTTGTGCAACGTTTTCCTTGAAAACGAGCTGAAAGGAAGTTGCTTCCTCTGGTTTATCACGCTCTTCACAGACTCAGCAGTTTGCATTGTTTGTCCTGTCAATCCTGTTTGGACAGGGAAGCAAGTAACATCGAAAAGAGCAGGCTTTTAAAAATTGCTGCACACTCCCATAATGGCCTGCCAGTAACTGAAACAAAGCTGTGAATCCTGTTTTACTCTCATTGTTAGCTAACGCTGAACAGCTTGTGCTCCTCAGAACTGCACTGAGCATGGTTCAGTTAAGAAGATTGACAGCTGTGCTGTGATGGGATCTAGTTAAACTGACTACGCCTGACAGGAACTAAGGCAGATAATGATCAAAAACTTCATCATTGTTAAAGGCTTCAGCTGCTCCTGGTTGAACCAGATTAAGCATGAACAGGTTTGGGGTTTTTTTTGTGTCCACACTTGCTATGCAGATGTGTCCTGAACCATCAACTTCTCCCTGTGTCAACAGTGGTGCGCTCAAACTATTTCAGTTGTAGTTGCTTCTGGTTCAAAGCAGCTCTTAGAAACCGTCAATTTTGGAAGATTTGAAAAGACCTCTGGTGCACTCTGGGAGAGTAGGACTACTTGCCCTACATTGACAATACAACACTTCAAACTCCTGGTACTCAGAGTTGTCAAAGGCAAAGTTAAGCCAAACAGTATCTAGATGGTGTGTTGAAGCACTTGGCAGTAGCAGGGTGCACCAAACCATTCTTACAGTAATACATCATTTGTAGACAGTGCCTATAGGTGGCTTGGAGCCAGGCCCTCTAACAGATTAGCCTGAAAAAATAAGAAGGGGACCTTAAAACACACACCCTACAACTCATTCATGTACTGCAGGCAGCAAATGTGTTCAGTAAAAAACAAATTCGTGTCTGGCTTTAAAATAAACCATCTTGTGACTATTAAAGATGTGAAATGATCAGACTTCCATATAGGTTGGCTTTATGGTGCAGTGAGCCCTTGGGTGTTTTGCTGCATAATGGCTGATCATACAAGCTTTCTCTTCCCTTTTCATCCTTCCTAAAAGGGCATGGTAGGGCAAGGAGACTTTAATTCCCCTCCCTTGTATTCTACAAAATGAAAGGCAGGGGAAGCGCTAGGATTGCCAGGTTGGTAATATTTAAAAACCAGGCATTCCAGCAGGAGTGCTGGAACCTCCCCTGCCCTGCTTCTCTCTCTGAGGCCCCACCCTTATCTGCTCCTCCTACCCCCTCCCCACTATCATTTGCTGCTGCCCAGGTCAGGAGGGACTTGCTTGCAGAGACGGGGTTGGGAGCTGCAGCTGCCGGACAAAGGTAGGAGGTAGCCCTGGCTGAGTAGGGGCTGGAATAGGTGATGACCCATGGCCTCCTCTGCTTACAGCATCTGGATTTTGGGTGTTCGGTCAGTAGATCTGACAGGACACTGTCAGGTCCCCTTTTTGACACTCTCAGTGCATTGTGGGTAAAAGTCAAGAACACCTGGAAGAGCATCTGCTACAGTGTTGGAGTGTTGCTTTCTTTCCTGGGGATGATGTGTTCAGAATCCCTTTTTTTTTTTTTTAAAGAAGTATAGCCTTGTGGCTAAGTAGCTGGGGTAAATTACCAGCTCCCTCTGCCACAAGTGTACCCAAGGTCACACCACAGGAAGTCACTTAACCTCTCAGTCACAGTTTAAAAGGGGGAATACTTCTGTTGTAATATCTAATTAGATTGTAAACTCTGAGGCCAGGGACTCTCCCTGGTAGTCTGTACCACAGCAGGGGCCCAAATTCAATTAGGCTGAGGTTCTGAGATGTTACTGAACTACAAGTGATGACTACAGCTGGCTGATAACATTTGTGTCTGATTTGCCTGCAGGAGCTTTCACCTCACAATGTGCAGGCATCTGTAACCTGTAAAACCAACAAAAAACTACTGCAGTAATGTGCCATTCCTGTTTGTCCTGGCATAGAGGCTATTCCCATGGTCTGCTAGCCAAGCCTAAATTGACCAAAAAAACTAGGCTAGGCAGCAGGAAATTTGCTTTTGTATGTGTCTCTAAAATGAGAGATCAACATGCCCCTCCTGCCTGGGGAAGCCTTTAAGTGTGTCTGTGCAGGCAGGGGCCCAATGGAAGGGAGGGTACACTGAATTTGTACTGTCCCTGCACACTAATCTGGCCTCTTTTTGTCACTTCTTGGTGTGCAGTGTGGGGAGAAGTTATGAAGTTTAATCTGTTTTTGAGTGGGGAAAGCTTGGGCTTTGTCTTTTCAAAGAATGTCTGAGATTATGACTTTAGGAATCTAGCATGCACAGCCCACTGCTCTATCAGCTGAGTTGGCTATTCTGCTGCTTAGCAAATTGGCACATGCTACAAATGAAATGGTGCCTAGTGCTAAAATGTTACATGGAAATGGAAAAGTGTCCCGGAAAGGAGGAGGAAAAGCTAGCTTTATTGTTCCCTTTGCTGCTGTAAGGTGTATGGTACAGGCCTAAGACTTAACTCAACTGCAAAAACCCCACAAATTGTAAAACATCTGGAAGGTGTAGTCTGTCCTCTCCTGTTGATGTCCCGACTCAAAATAGTCTTGGAGCACTCTTAGCCCTTAGATTCAGCCACCCTCAAATCCTTTAATAGATTGTTCCTCCGAATGACCAGTTAAATAGATGTAAACAGTTCTAGGACTCTAAAATCACATCCTCGCCCCTTGCTTCCACTCCTGATAGCAATGGGTTTCCAGGGTAGACAGCAAGGTCTGAATTTGTAACAGAGGAGAGGGTAATTTAATGAAGGTTTGGAAGGTTTTCCTAAGTTATGAAGAGGGGGCCCAAACAGCCTCTTCCTCTGTTACCTGTAGCACCCAAAGCACCTTTCTTCAGCCTGCGATCTAAAACGTAATGGAACTAGCTGCCTCTGAGAGCTGAGTGCAGGGTTTTCTCAATTTAAGCTTGCTTTCAGATGCTATAATACTCCCTGTATCTCTTGGCTGGCCACCTGTGGACCTTGTTCCTGGCCCTAATGATCAAACTGCTGTATCTTTAAATTTGTGTATGACCCTTGTTATAAGACTTCAAACTCCCGTCTGCATGGTGTGACCCTAATCTCTGCAGAACTGAGGGAAGTTGTTGCCAAAACAAAACTACCTGAAATGAATTACATCCAAGTCCTCATGTAAAATATTTATGGAAGATTCGTGGCATACTTCTCAGATATCTGAGCTCAGGGGGCCAGTCTTCTTGGAAAGACTTGTATAATTGGCTCTCTATTTCTATACAGCTTGGCCTATAAATTTCAATCTCATCCTAGAGCAGAGCACTGCCTCTCATTTGAAAGGTGATGGCTGTGGAATTACATATTCTACTCTTCATTTGCAGACCGGAGCCATATTTTACAGTGGCAAAGTAAAGTGCTAATTAGGATTTGAGAGTGGTGGGATGGGCAGCGTACTAGATGCTGTGACCGCGCTGCAGGCATATCCCTGCTTTACAGCTTAGGCTAGGTCTGCACTACACGGCTTTTAGCAACAGCGGTGCTGCTACAAGTCGTACAGTGTAGCCACTGTTGTTGGCTATCCTGCTGACAAAAAAACTTCCACCCCCCCCCCCCATGAGCAGCATTTTCGTTGTCAGCAGGAGAGCGCTTCTGCCAACAACATACTGTTCACACTGGCGCTTGTCGCGGGAAAACTTTTGCTTTTCCGGGGCGGGGGAGGGCCACCACCACCACTGAAAGACACAAGTTTTGTCGTTCAATTGCCAGTGTACATATAACCTCAGAAAGGCAAAAAACTCTGGAAAGGGCAGGTGAAAAGATACAAGCAAAATGGTGGGAAGCCCATTTTAGGTTAGTTATTAGAATTTAAGATTTTTTTAATAAAAAAAAGTTGGGGTTGGTGAAGGGCTTGTTTGAGTAAGCAGGAGGGGGGGATGGCTCGGTGAATGGAAAGTGTGAGGTTGAGCAACTGAAGGGGGCGCTTCTGTGGTATGAGAAGGGTGGCAAGAAGAAAACAGATTTCTGTACTCCACACTTATTGTAGCTTATAGTAAATGGTGCAGGTAGTGTGTTTATCCAAACGCAGGATGCTCACAAATGAGCTAAAGACTGTAAACTGAAACTTTAGGAAAATTGTGACCGAAAGGACTGCAGGTTGGAAAAATGGCTCAAGTTGGGGAAGTAGTTAGTTGACTTCTGTACCCCCAAACATCTGCCTTTTTAAATGGAACCCTAACTTTGGATCTGCCAGTCTTCCAAAGACCAATTTAATAACTGCTCCATTTTAAAAAGTGAGCTCCAAAAGTACAACTGAGTTTGTGCCTTAGTTTGCACTCTGATAACCTGCGAAAACCCTTGGGGTTCAGTTTCTTCAGCTTAGTTTTGATTTGATTTTTTTTTAAGTCTTGTTTCTGCAGTGACCAGAAAACTAGTAAATTGACATCCTAAGACTAGAAACCGAGCAGTGGTGAAAGGTGCTTCTAATTACTTGCTCTTTTTGTAAATACATCTTTAAAACTTACTGGTGGTTGACTATTGAAAGAAATGTCTCCAAGCTTCAACACCCCTGACTTTAAGTTAAAAGTGCAAGACCGTAACAAACATCTGTGGTGCTGCTGTGTGCCTCTGTCCCTGCCCAAAGGCCTCCAACAAAATCTTTATTCCTGTTAAACAAGCAGGGAAAACTTGAAAACAGCTTTTTATTTTATATATACAAGGCACAAACCAGGCTTCTGAAAACCCTTTACAGGTATCTTTAAGGACTCTTCAAAAGGCTAATGATTGTCTGTTTAAACTTAGCAAGAAGCTTTTGAACTTGGAGTTATGTGTTTAGAGTGTGAGGAAGACTTGTAGTTCTTTTGCATCCCTTCAGCTGATGCGTACTGTTAGATATGCCCATGATACATCTGTCTCAAGATTTGAATCTTTTCAAGGTATTAAGAATTTCTGGTTGTGCACTGTCTCCATCAATTTTAGATTATTGGCAAGTCAAGATAGACGTTTGACTTCTGACTTTAGGCTGAAATACTTTAACTTGTGTTTCAGGTGAGGGCTGTGTCTGTGGATCTGAGTATTGATCCTTCCCTCCAGATTGACATCCCAGATGCACTGAGTGAAAAAGACAAAGTAAAGTTCACTGTACATACTAAGGTAAGTTCATGGTGAAAGGAGAAGGTGATTTAATATACACACATGCAGGCTTAAAATCCAGTTGAATGAGGCAAGTAGGAAACTTATCCTGTTGTCAAATGGGCCTACACCATTAACTCCTAGGTTTTAGGCTTTCATTTAAAAAAATGGCAGGCTTTAAACATGAGGCTGTCCTGGATCAGAACAATGGTCCATCAGTCCAGTATCCTGTCTTCCAACAGCAGCTAATGTCAGGTGCTTCATAGGAAACTAAGGCCGGGTCTACACTACACGTTTATGCTGATTTTAGCAGCATTAAACCGATTTAATGCACCCGTCCACACAACGAGGCCCTTTATATCGATATAAAGGGCTCTTTAAACTGGTTTCTGTACTCCTCCCTGACGAGAGGAGTAGCACTGAAATCGGTATTACCATATCGGATTAGGGTTAGTGTGACTGCAAATTGACGGTATTGGCCTCCAGGTGGTATCCCACAGTGCACCACTGTGACCGCTCTGGAAAGCAATCTGAACTCGGATGCACTGACCAGGTAGACAAGAAAAGCCTCGCGAACTTTTGAATTTCATTTCCTGTTTGCCCAGCGTGGAGCTCTGATCAGCACGAGTGGTGATGCAGTCCCAAATCCAAAAAGAGCTCCAGCATGGATCGTACGGGAGATACTGGATCTGATCGCTGTGTGGGGAGACAAATCTGTTCTATCAGAGCTCCATTACAGAAGACGAAATGCCAAAGCATTTGAAAAAAATCTCCAGGCTATGATACAGAGTCCACAGCACAGTGCTGTGTGACAAGCGTTATGGAGAGCCAAAGAATCAAATGGATGCTCATGGAGGAAGGGAGGGGGGACTGAGGACTCTAGCTATCCCACAGTCCCCGCAGTCTCTGAAAAGCATTTGCATTCTTGGCTGAGCTCCCAATGCCTGTAGGGTCAAACACATTGTTCGGGGTGGTTCAGGGTATATCTCGTCAATGTACTCCCCCTCTGCCCTTGTGAAAGAAAAGGGGGGAAAAATCGTTTCTTGACATTTTTTCAGTGTCACTGTATGTCTACTTCATGCTGCTGGTAGACATGCTGCTGGGGCAATGAACAGCAGCATCCTCTCCCCTCCCTTCTCCGGTGGCAGACGATACAGTGCAGTAGGACTAGTAGCCGTCCTCGTCGTCATCCTGTGAGTGCTCCTGGCTGGCCTCAGTTGAGGTCTGCTGGGGGTGCCTGGGTAAAAATAGGAATGACTCCCGGTTATTCCCGGCAGATAGTACAGAATGGCTGATAACTGTCCTCATCATAGCAACTGGGGGCTGAACTCCATCAGCCCCCCCCCTTTCATGTCTAAAGAAAAGATTCTGTACTGCCTGGACTATCATAGCAGCTAGAGGCTGCCTCCCCCTCATTTTATCTCACTAAAAAGTCAGTGTTTCTTATTCCTGCATTCTTTATTACTTCATCACACAAATGGGGGGACCCTGCAACAGTAGCCCAGAAGGGTTGGGGGAGGAGGGAAGCAACAGGTGTGGGGTTGTTGCAGGGACACCCCCTAGAATGGCATGCAGCTCATCATTTCTGTGGGATCTGACTCAGAGCGGCTGTGTTCTCTGATACACTGGTTCTCTAGTACACTTGCCCCATATTCTAGGCAGGACTGACTCTATTTTTAGATACAACTTAAAGGAGGGAATGACCTGGGGGGTCATTCCCGTTTTTGTCTTTGTGCCCCCGGCCAACCTCAGCGAAGGTCAGCCAGGAGCACCCATGACAGCAGCAGATGGGACAGAACGACTGGTAACGGTCTCTGTTACCTTGCAAAGGCAAATGAACGCTGCTGTGTAGCGCTGCAGTACCGCCTCCGTCAGTGGCATCCAGTACACATACAGTGACAAAAGGCAAAACAGGCTCCATGGTTGCCATGCTATGGCATCTGCCAGTGCAATCCGGGGAAAAAGGGGCACGAAATGATTGTCTGCAATTGCTTTAATGGAGGAAGGAATGAGTGACATTATTTACCCAGAATCACCTGCGACACTGTTTTTACACCACCATGCATTGGGATCTCAACCCAGAATTCCAATGGGCGGGGGCAACTGCGGGAACTATGGGATAGCTACCCACAGTGCAATGCTCCAGAAATCAACGCTCGCCTCGGTACATGGACGCACACCACCAAATTATTGTGCTTTGTGAGGCTGCGTACACTCGACCTTATACAATCTGTTTTACAAAACCAGTTTTGTATGTAAATAGGAATAATCCTGTAGTGTAGACATACCCTAACAGAACAAGGCAATTGAGGGGTGACAGGGCATGGATCAACTCCCAGCTTCTGGCAGTCAGACTTAAGGACACACAGAGCTCTATCTGTGACCATCTTGGCTAATAGCCATTGATGGACCTATCCTCTTTGAACTTGTCTAATTCTTTTTTGAACCCAGTTGTCCTTTTGGCCTTCACAACATCCTCCTGGAGTTCCACAGGTTGACTGTGCATTGTGTGAAGAAGTACTTCCTTTTGTTTGTTTAAATGTGCTGCCTATTAATTTTATTAGGTGACCCTTGGCTCTTATGTGAAGGGGTAAATAACGTTTCCTTATTTACTGTGTCCACGCCAGTCATGATTTTGTAGACCTTCATCATATCTCTTCTTAGTTGTTTCTTTTCGAAGCAGAAAAGTCCTGGTCTCATTAATCTCTCCTTAATCACTTCTGCTGCCCTTCTCTGTATCTCTTCCAATTCTAATGCATCTCTTCTGAGATCAGGCAACAGAACGGCATGCAGTATTCAAGGTATGGGCATGCCATGGATTTATATAGTGGCATTATGATATTTTCTGATAATTAGCTATCACTTTCCTATCACTCTGTTAGTTCTTTTGGCTGCTGCCATGCACTGAGCAGATGTTTGCAGAGAACTATCCACAAAGGCTCCAAGGTCTTCTATTTTTTTTAGTGCTAACAGCTAATTTTGACCCCATCATTGTGTATGTATAGCTGAGATTATGTTCTCCAATGTGCATTACTTTACACTTCTCAACAGTGAATGTCATCTGCCATTTCGTTGCCTAATTACAGGTTTGAGACTCCTTTAACTCTTAGCCAAGTCCAAAGCAGACTGTGATCTTAAGTAGTTGTATTGTATGCAGATTTTGCCATCCCACTCTTTGCTACTGTTTCCAGATAATTTATGAATACTTTAAACAGCACTGGTCCCAGTACAGATCCATTGAAGAGCCAGCTATTTAATCCTCTCTGTTCTGAAATCTGACCATTTATTCCTACCTGTTTCCTGTTTTTCAACCTGTTACTGATCCATGAGAGGACCTTCTCCTTTTTATCCCATAACTGCTTACTTTGCTTAAGAGCCTTTGGTTTGGAACCTTGTCGAGAACTTTTCTGAAAGTTCAAGTACATGGTATCTACTGGATTCCCCTTAACCACATATTTGTTACTTTCCCCTCCTCTCCCCCCGCCCCCTGGAATTCTAGTAGATTGATGGGGCACTTCCCTTGGCAAAAGCTGTGACTCTCAACAGGTTGTGTTCACTTGTCTGATAATTCTGTTCTCTAGTATAATTTCAGCTAATTTGCCTGGTACTGAAATTAGGCTTACTGGATGTAACTGCCAGGATGGCCTCTAGAGCTGCTTTTTTATTTTTTTAAATGGAGAATAGTGAAGCTTATTTAATTAATAGGTTATGTACCATGGATGTTAGTTCTATAATTTCATATTTGAGTTTCTTCAGAACTGTTGGGTGAATCCCATCTCGTCCTGGTGACTTATTACTGTTTAATTTTATCAATCTGTTCCAAAACCACCTTTAGTGACACCTCCATCTTAGATGGTTCCTCACATTTGTCACACAACAAGAATGGCCCAGGTGTAGGAATCCCCCTCACATCCTCTGCAGAGACAAATGAGTCAAAGAACTCACTTAGCTTCTCTACAATGGCCATATTTTCCTTGAGTGTTCCTTTAGCATCTTGATTTGTCCAGTGGGACCACTGAGTGTTTGGTAGCCTTCCTGCTTCAGATGCACTTAAAAAAATGAGCAAAACATTTTATACATCTTTTTTGCTAATTGCTTTTCAAATTCTCTCTTTTTTGGGGTCCTGCCTATTTATACTTTTACACCTTAGGAAGGGGAAGAAAACTGTCCAAATGGAACCCAAGTAACTGATGCAGGGTGGTTGTCTTGAGTTCCAGACAGATCAGTACTGCCACTCTTAGCTTTGCTAAGCAGTGGTGGATTGAAATTAACCTCCCCATGCCTTTTGTTTCTTCATCTGTAAAATGGGGATAATACTGCCTCATTTTTCTAAAGTTTGCAGTCTGCTGCTGAAAGCATTATATAAGAGAGAGAGGTATCATTAATTCTGGTCAGCTAAAGTGGTATAGCAAACTTGTTTCTACAAAATTATCCTTTCACTGCTAAGGGAGCTGTCCAAAGAAGGCTCCCCTTAACTGAGGGCTAGCCAACACTAGAAAAGGCAATTAGGTGTGGCCTTTACTAGTCAAAAGGGCCTGCTATGGAAACTAATGAACAAAACTACTTCTAAAAGCACTAGCTTACAAAACAGTAGGACTTCTGTATTTCATCTCTTCCAGACTACACTGCCAACTTTTCAAAGCCCAGAGTTTTCAGTTACGAGGCAGCATGAAGACTTTGTGTGGCTACATGATACGCTTACTGAAACTGAAGAGTATGCAGGATTTATTGTAAGTGTTTGTTTTGCTTAGGATTGAATTTTATAATGGGACAATGGTGCACCTAAGAGGAAGTTGGTAAGGATGCTAACCCTGCTAAAGTAAATACTGCTAGTGTTTTCTGTCTTGGATCTTAACTATGCAGATCCTATGTGGTTGTAACATAGCTTTGCTTTTATCTTTCCTGAACAGTCTGCAAACCCTGCCATACCCTGCCCTCCACTCTTTTAAGCTCATGGTATTGGAATCCTGCAGGTACTGCAGAGTGGATTTGCCCCCATGTTGGTATCATTCCTGACCCCATAGAAGCCCTTATGGAGAAAGCGCCATTGATTACCCTGCTGCCAGGACTTTTGAGAACAGGGGTAGCAGCTGGTGGAGAGCCTCCATTAGTATGGCTTCTCCAGGAGCCAATGCTGATCACAGGATAAACAGGTCCATGTCTCCACATCCCGTGATACAGGATTTGTGGGCACTCTGGATGAGCCTTATTGCATCCACAAACAAACTGCACTACACAAAACCTGGGTAAAAAGAGCAGCATACATTAGTTTACAAGGTAGCTATGGAAATTCCAGGAACTTTCACTACAGAGTGATAGGTACTTGCAACTAATACGATCTATTTTATATTGACTAGATACCTCCAGCGCCTTCAAAGCCTGACTTTGATGGTCCCAGAGAGAAGATGCAGAAACTTGGGGAAGGAGAAGTCTCTATGACAAAAGAGGAATTTGCAAAAATGAAGCAAGAACTAGAAGCGTAAGTATGTAGCTGTGTGTATACACCAAAGTCAGTCTGCATCTTGATGGAGGATCTACTTGCATGGTAGCATCAACCCTGTTTAAAATAAGGCTCTGGCTTGAGGTGTAACTTCACCATAACACTTTTAACCAGGTCTCTGTTTCTTGAAAGTCTTGGACTTTGGTTAGATAAACCATATAAATGCCTAACAACCTTAGTACCTTTCCCAGCCCTGAAGAGAAGCTCTACGTAGCTTGAAAGCTTGTCTCTTATCAACAGAAGATGGTCCAATAAGAGATTACCCTACCTAGCTTGTGTCTCTAACCTTCATAAGATGTCTTTTGGTCATCACTGTGTGAGTTCTAAAATATACTGGAAATGGCCAGGTGGAGACAGGAATGCTTGTTCAGAAGCACTGGGCCAAAACCTGAAGCGGTAAATAAAATTTGTCAGAGCAACACTTTGTGCAGTGAAGTAGGTGGTACAGACTACACATCTTCATCGGTGCTTAACTTTGAGGGTTTTTTCTCCTTGATCTTCCAGTGAATACCTTGCTGTCTTTAAGAAGACTGTGTCATCACATGAAGTTTTCCTTCAGCGACTTTCTTCTCATCCTGTGCTCAACAAAGATCGCAACTTCCATGTTTTCCTAGAGTATGACCAGGATGTAAGGAATCTTCCTCCATTTCCTCTGCACTTCTGGGACAGGATGTTAGAAATGCAGTCAGTTTCCATGAACTCGTTTTATCAATTTTGTTACAACTACAGCAAATTCTAATGTGTAAACACAATCCTACATAGGGTTTATACCAGGGGTTCTCAAACTGGGGGTTGGGACTCCTCAGGGAGTCAGCCTCCACCCCAAACCACACTTTGCCTCCAGCATTTATAATGGTGTTAAATATATTAAAGTGTTCTTAATTTATAAGGGAGGGAGTTGCCAGTACAAGAATTTGAGAACCATTTGTTTATATGGTTATCTCTGTAGGATTGTGCAATCAGCGTCCCAAAGAATATCCTAGGGCCAAAAATGCCATCTCACTCAAAACAAACCAAACAAAAAAACTGAATCAGTATTCATGACAGAAATATCATTGCATCAAAATATAAATTGCAACATACAAACCAGGCTCGATTGACTTAAAATGCTGACTTTAAATCAGGACTTAAATTGGCAAATGGGAAACACTGATTTAAATCACTGATTCAAATCGTGTTTTTCATGTGTACCTTTCAGTTGTCTTCCAACAGAGGCTGATTCTCATGGGTGATATAATTTGGTGTTACTTTTTGCTAGCTGGGAGATCCACTAATCATGATTTGTGTCAAACTACATTTAGTTGGAAATTTTGGAATTCAGTTTAAAATGCATAAACAGCATTGACAAATGCTTTAATTAAATCCACTTTAAACGTTTTTGGACTGGATTTTTTCTTACATATTCAAATGTTTTTAATTTATAACTTATTCAAGTGAGCTTTCACTGTAGCTAGGGAATTGAATTGACTTTTTGGTCCCCATGTAGTCAAGACTTTCTACCTTGTAGATCTCGTTCCCATACCCACTTCTATAGATTGGAAGGGCGGGAAACAAGCTTTCAACCTCCACTTTGAATAAACTAGTAATTGAATTGAACTAGTTGAATACACAAATGAAGAAAATAGCCTCTGCGTCTTAGAAGAGGCTACTGCTAAGCTTGTTTATCCCTTCAACAAACAATCGTAGAATATCAGGGTTGGAAGGGACCTCAGGCAGTCATCTAGTCCAAGCCCTTGCTCAAAGCAGGACCAATCCGCAGACTTTTTTTTTTTCCACCCCAGTTCCCTAAATGGCTCCCTTAAGGATTGAACTCACAACCCTGGATTTAGCAGGCCAATGCTCAAACCACTCCCCCTCCAGGTGCTTAGCCAGTGACTTGCTGGAAGACTTCAGCAGCAAACATACTTCTCACATATTCTTGGTTCTGAAGTGTTAGAGTAATTATAGGCCTTAACATAGGTTATCATAATTCAGAACTAATTTTCAATAGGATTATTTTTAAAGGAAAATTTACTTAAATATTTTTAAAAGGACTTTATCTTCCCTAAAAATTCAGCCTCTTTTCAAAAGCCTGTGCACCTCAGACCCTTTGTCTTTCTCCAGCTGTAGGGGCTGCTGTGCAACATGCCCATTACACAGCATCTCTGCTTTGTATGTTCCCTCTTTATTTAGAGGGATTAAATTCAAGCTGTTGAAATGCACCTGCAGCTGTGGGAAAGACTGCTACGAACAAAGATGTTATAAATTTGTCTTTGTGCTGAATTTATTTAACTCCCTGTTTCTAACAATAGTTCCTTCCTTCATTACAAGAAGACCTCTCTGGTGCTATAACTTGAAAACAGGAATTCTAGAGCAAACTTGCAATTCAATCACTTTTTTAAAATATACCTGGAAGTTAGTGCAGTGACAACACCAGTACAAGATTAAACTTGAAGCTTGTTTTTGAATTGCTTTTTACTCCCCTAAAACGTTTGTTTGTTTGTTTAGCTAAGTGTTCGGAGAAAAAATACTAAAGAAATGTTTGGTGGCTTTTTAAAAAGCATGGTGAAGAGTGCTGATGAAGTCCTCTTCTCTGGAGTGAAGGTAAGAAGATTTGCTCCCCTTCAACAACCATCAGATACCTTTTCACTCTTGCTTTCCACTGTGTAGGATTGCTTTATTCCTGGTGCAGGTTTCTCCTAGCTTTGTCAAGAGTATACTCAATAACTTGCTTACCTCATATTTGCTGTCGAGTCTGAAGGGTCAGTTAAGCCAATCCATTGCAGAGTTGTGAGAGCACTTGATTGTGTCTGAATAGGTAAAACCTGCCTGCCTAGAGAAGTACATGACTGGCAAGCTTGGGATGAAATTGACAAATCCTGGGCTCCAAAGATATAAATACTGGAGGTGGCATCCAAGGAGTCAGTTTTTCTTTCCCTTAAAAACAAACAAAAAAAACAACTAAAGTTTCAGTACACTGAAGAATCACACAGTAATATCCTGCTAAAGAAACTGCTCTGAATGTAGTTAACTCTTGGGCAAAAATGTGGTGGTCTCCTGAAACTTTTTACATATCTAATAGTATTAGAATGCCTCCACTCAGCTCCAGAAACCAATACACACTACTCCTGCCTGCACGCACCACCCTTGCAGCTCCTTACAGCCGGGGAACTGTAGCCAATGGGAGCTTTGGGGGTGGTGCCTGCAGAGAGGGTCAGTGCGCAGAGCCACCCCCCCTCCCTCCTGCCCAGCATATTGGCCCCTTCTGCGAGTGGTGTGGGGCTGGGGCAGGCAGGGAGCCTGCCTTAGCCTCGTTGAGCCGCCCAAGGTAAGTGCTAACCAGGGGGAGGCTGCCCCCCAGCCCTGCACACCCTTCCCAGAGCCTGCACCCCAAGCCCCCTGCCAGAGCCAGCACCCTAATTCTCCTCCTTCTGCTCCTCAACACTGTGCCCCAGGCTCTGCCCAGATCCCCCTCCCACACTGCAAACCCTTTGGCCCCAGCCCAGTGACAGTGAGTAGGGGGCGGGGAGATGGAGGAGGTAGGTGTGGTGTGAGCAGGGTGGGGTAGATCTTGGGTTGCCCTTATATTTCAAAAGTGATCTTGGGCATAAAAAGTTTGGAGACCCCTGCACTAGAACAATAGAACTATTAACATTGAGTGAAACCTTAGGAGACGGACCACTTAACCTGGAGCTTGCTTCTGAACCTCTGCCCCTTCAGACAGCAATGCTAATGTCCCATGACCTAGGCTTTTTCTAAGGAAATGCCACAAAAGATCAGATCTAAAGGGCCAGCTCCTGCTGACTGTAAGTAGAAAGTAGTTATCTTTTGAAGTGTTCATAACTTGGGGAGGTGCTGACTAGTGATGGACAGCATGGAGTAGCACAGTTGTTTCTTAGACAATGAAAAGTTCAAGTAACTCTACACGACATTTCCGGTGGTTCTTGCAGCCTTCTGAAGTGCAGAGCAACAGATGCAGGTGCATCGTGTTGCAGTTGCACTAATTAAGAGTTGAATAAGAGCTTTTTCTTTTCATTCTCAGTGTTAATTTTGCCTTTAACTTCCTTTGCTTGTGCTTTTAAGTGGATTACCATGTTGATGAACTTAGCTGCGCTAAATAAGTAGTAAAACACTAAACTTGATAGCACATGCTGTAATGCCAGTTATGACCGTAAGAACCATAACTTCTGAACTTTCGTTGTTGTGTTTTAAATTGCTGCCCATCACACACCAGTGGCCTGGAGAATTGGGTCTGCAACATCACTAACTTGCAGCCTAGGATGCCCTGGGGCTCTTTAGTAGCAACCCAAGTTGGGTGGAGGTACCTCAAAGGGAAAACGAATATCAGTGCCACCAGACTCTTCGTAGGGGTCCCTCATCACTTCTGCATAAAGAAGAAACTTGTACTAGAGAAATATTTTAAGCAGCTTTGGCTTGTTTCATTGTGAAGGGGAGGCTAGAAATGTGTAGCCACACTTAATGGCCAGATTCACAACATAGGGGCAAAGGTTTAAAGTCTCTTACTGAAGTCATTGGTAAATGAAGGCAGTACTAATGATCTAGCTGTGCGATCGGTCTAACAGATCATATTCTCTTTTCAGGAGGTGGATGACTTCTTTGAGCAAGAGAAGACTTTTCTCGTAAACTATTACAACAGAATCAAGGATGCATGCGCAAAGGCAGATAAGATGACAAGATCACATAAAAGTGAACTTTTTTACAAACCTTTTCTATGTAATGTCAGTGTGTGTCACTGGAGACAAAACTGACAGCATTGTCCCTGTTCCCGCAGATGTTGCAGATGACTACATCAGCACTTCAGCTTGCTTGAACAGCTTGGCTTTAGAAGAGCCCACAGTCACTAAAAAGTAAGCAAACCCACTAATTGTTCATGCAAAAGTCCAAGATTAGGTATTCATTCAAGTACTCCAATTCTTAATTTTGTTACACAATACACTGAATCATGGCTTTGAGGTCCCCTCCTTGGTAATTAGTATCTCTAGTGTTGGTGTTCAGAATGTGGGATTTTTTTATTTCTATTTTTTTTAATGGTGCTATCAATATGGCACAGTTGACATTCTTCTGGCCCCCCCCATCCACTTTCCCTTAATGTTTTTTAAATCGAATCCTAGTAGAATCCAGCAGATTTGGACTCCGTTTTAGCCTTATAGAATCATGGAACTGGAAGGGACCTCGAGAGGTCATCTAGTCCAGTCCCCTGCACTCAGGGCAGGACTAAGTATTATCTAGACCATCCCTGACAGGTGTTTGTCCAACCTGCTCTTAAAAATCCCCAATGATGGAGATTCCACAACCTCTCTAGGCAATTTATTCCAGTGCTTAACCACTCTGACAGTTAGGAAGTTTTTCCTAACATCCAACCTAAACCTCCCTTGCTGCAATTTAAGCCCATTGCTGCTTGTCCTAGCCTCAGAGGTTAACAACAATTTTTCTCCCTCCTCCTTGTAACAACCTTTTATGTACTTGAAAACTGTTATGTCCTCTCTGTCTTCTCTTCTCCAGACTAAACAAACCCATTTTTTTTCCAGTCTTCCATCATAGGTCATGTTTTCTAGACCTTTAATCATTTTTGTTGCTCTTCTCTGGACTTTCTCCAATTTGTCCCCATCTTTCCTGAAATGTGGTGCCCAGAACTGGACACAGTACTCCAATTGCAGCCTAATCAGTGTGGAGTAGAGCGGAAGAATTACTTAAGTCTTGCTTACAATACTCCTATTACATCCCAGAATGATGTTTGCCTGTTTTTGCAACAGTGTTGACTCCTCATATTTATCTTGTGGAGGTCACACTGGATCACATCCCTTTCCACAGGACTCCTTCCTAGGCAGTCATTTCCCATTTTGTATGTTATAGAAGCCCTGTCTAACATATAACTAAGTTTGTACCCTGTGTGTATGACAAGCTTGTCTGTAAACTTGGCATGTGTCCATACATGGCCAATACTCATGGTGGCAATGAACTGTGTGTGTCCTTCACCTAGAGCCTGTAGTTGTCTGACATATGGCTGCCTTCTGCGGATGTCAGGATTTTTAGCGTAGAAGGGACCCCTGACTACCTGTAAACAGGCTGGCTAGTCTTCCTTCTTCCTAGCTCCTGTAACCAGGTCGTACTAGAGTACATTGCCCTTAGGACATATAGAGGAGCACCCACAACATGATATTTTCTAGATGCTGTTAAGGTGCCTGGGATAGCTGTCAGCATCTTCCCAGAATGCACTGATACCTTTCATTGGGTTTGGACAAACAGATTTTATAATTGTCTGCACCAAGGCTCTTTTCTCAATGCAAGTCAGCAATTTTGTTAATTTATCAGGCCAGTTTTTCCTGGGAGAGAACCATTATGTATCTGAGGCCTGAATGACTTGCATAAATAAGTGTGGTGCAATGCAAAATGTTTGCTCAAAGTGGTGTCCTGTAAGCATTATTAAACACTTCTTTGTGGCTCTAGAGCATAAAGAGAAGCCCGTTGGAACAAAGAGCTTACACGTTGGGTAGACTCTCATAAGCAGGCTAAAGCTAAAAGCGCCTTGTCTTCTCACTGGTTTCAGTTTCAGTCCAGACACATTTTCTTACCTGTACTTGAATTTCCTCATTTAAATAAGGACTTGTCTAAACCAGCACCTACGCCAGTATGCAAACTTGTGTAGGTTTCTTCTCTTGTGCTAAGATTCTTGTATTCAAGTGGTACATTACAAATCTCAATGAAACGTAAGTAAATTTCTTTTTCTTTCTTTTAGGTACTTGTTGAAAGTTGCTGAGCTCTTTGAAAAACTCAGGGTAAGAGCTTCTTTGAAGATCTGTAAACCTAGGCTTCATTGTCTCTTGTTCTGTCATTCCTAATTCTTCCTTTCTTCTGTAGAAGGTAGAGAGTCGTGTGTCATCAGATGAAGACTTAAAGCTGTCTGAACTGTTACGATACTACATGCTCAACATAGAAGCAGCAAAGGTGAGCCACTTCTCCTAATGCTCATCCTGTATTATTCCCTGAAGTTACTTAGTTACAAACTTGCTAATTAGCACACAAGCTTGTGCATGTGTGTTCCAACTGCCCCCCCCACCCCCCAACAAGCAATACAGCCTGAGTCTTTGTCCCCTACCTTGTCCCTGGAAAAATAGATTTGCTGTGCATGTTTTCTGGGTTTTAATCCAGCGGAACAGAGTAGAGAAGTTCAGAGCAAAGTGTTGAGGGAACCCTTGACAACTCCTCCCTCAAAACTGGGGATCCGCTAGCTGACAGCTTAAATAGCTCTGCAATTGTCATCAGCTGAGGGAGACGCTCAAGTGGTCAACTCCCTTTTTACCTCTTAATGTAAGAAACCAGATCTTCAAGACAGGAGGTCAAGTCTACCAGCCGCTTTAGTTAGTCTCTCAAAAGCCCTTCAGGTTTCCTATTTGGATTGGGTTGGATTGTGTGATTTGTTTTTTGGTTTTTAAATCTTAATTTGTATGAAGATAATCAGATCATAAACAGCTGTACCAACTTGAGTCTTGTTTTTCCTTTAATTGCCATAATTTCAGGTTAGCTATTCAGTGTGTAACAGCCTTTTGTCCCCAATCCTGACAGACCTGTGCTGAGACTGGATGATAGGGGATGGATCACTTGATTGCCCTTCATTCCCTGGAAGCATCTGGCATTAGCCACTGCCAGAAGACAGGATACTGGGCTAGCTCAACCATTGGTCTGACTCGGTATGACTGTTCCTATGTTCCAAGTCCCCTGAGGATATGTCTGCACAGCAAAGAAACTTGTGGCTGGCCTGAGCTAGCTGACTTGGTTGCAGGGCTTTCATTGCTGTGTAGACTTCTGTGCTCAGGCTGGAGCCTGAGCTTTTGGGGCCCTGCACAATTGGAGGGTCCTAGAACTTAGATTTCCAGGCTTGGGCTGGAAACCACACCACAATAAAAGCCCTGTGAGCCGGAGTTGGCTGGCCCTTGCCAGCTGCAGGTTTCTCTTTGCTGTGTAGATATACCATGAGCTGTCACCATTCCCATAAAGCTCTAGGGTGGGACTTTCAGACATGCTTAGTGTAGTCCTAATGCTGATCCCATTCAAGTAATGGTAAACCCACTGACCTCAATGAGGAGAGACTTAACTTAGCACAGAATTCTTTCAAAAACACCCTTCATGTTTAAGATTAAAAATGGCACCTGCTTCCTACCACTTCTCATTGCTTTGTCATGGATTTGGTGTGAACTTGAGTTCAGATTCCATTAGATCCAGTTTGTGGTGGGACCTTTCATGTACCTTTGCTGGTCGGTGTTCCATTCTGATCATACTGGTGCTGTTGTGAAGGAGGGTGCCACACTGGCCTGGAGAAGATGTTGCAAATAGTGCAGATGGAAACCCTGGTGTGTGTGTGTGAGAGAGAGAGACTGCATTGGATCATTCAGAGAAATGCAATACAAACACTCTAGCCACTCAAACAGTGGCCTCAGTATTCTTTGTAGTTTTACAGGGCGTTGTTGATGCCTTAACTTCTTTTTACAGACCACTGTTCTGTACAAGTATTTCTAGATTAGTGTAAATACAGTGGTGGTGTATCTCTCTGCAGCCATTAATGTCACTCCTTAAGCACCTAAAGTCCTAAGCCAGCAGAGCACTCGATCCTATCTCTTAGAAGTACAGTTCGTTAGGCTTATTGCTTCCTTTACTCTGCAGTCAAAGCACAGAATCCAGAACCAGTTTCTCTAGATGCTGTTGATACAATAAAAGTAACATCCAATATTTTTTTCTTAAAGGATCTCCTATACAGACGTACCCGGAGTCTTGTGGACTATGAAAATTCAAACAA
This sequence comes from Gopherus evgoodei, assembly GCF_007399415.2. Taxonomy (NCBI): domain Eukaryota; kingdom Metazoa; phylum Chordata; order Testudines; family Testudinidae; genus Gopherus; species Gopherus evgoodei. The sequence goes on along the minus strand of NC_044324.1, from coordinate 218,037,553 downwards.
AGCCCTGGACAAAGCTAGATTGAAAAGCAAAGATGTCAGACTGGCAGAAACACACCAGCAGGACTGCTGTCAGAAGTTCGAAAAGCTTTCAGAGTCTGCAAAGGAAGGTAAAACATCACGGCGCATTAAATTCCATTGATCCTCTGCGTCCTTTCCAGGCCTCTCAGAGGGAATTTTTCCATAGTAACTCCGTGGAGTACTGTGCCCCGTAGCTCACCCAGAAGTCCCATTTCTCCTAACTCTTCCCTCCAGGCTAGCAGGCTTTGAGTAAGGTAGTCAAGCAAACCGTTTTACATCACATGGACAAGTCTCAGCATACCTAAATATTTCTTTCTAATAATTGGTGACCTCAATTTAAACAGTCATCTGGTGTTCTTCAAACTAAGGAGATCATTGTGATACTGAAGAAAGAACAAGGGCCTAACCATATAGTGCTTTAATGGTCATGCGTTTTCCTTTTGGGTTGAAACTTCGTTCTTGCTATCTCCCTCCCCCAAGGGTAACTTTGGAACTAAATCCCTTCAGCTAAACAAAGTCAAGATGCCCAAATGGGTGTAGGTCAGAGGTCCATTTAGAGCAGTGTTTGAGTCATGCAGGTCTAGTGTGAGAGGTATCTAATGGAAAACAAGGCAAAACTCTTCTGATCAGAGCCCAAGCACGCTAGTAAAACATGCAAGAGGAAAGTGGTCTTCCCTCATTCTTGTTTCCCAAGTCTGCTCTACCGCCTAGGAGGGGCATTCTAGGGCAGAGCTTACAGGTCTGCCATACCCTCACCTGAACAACTGTGTACCTTTTACACAAGGGCAGGAGTGATCTGGGAATGCACATGCTGCTGGCCAGAACGTAAATGTACATGACTGCAGCTTCTCTTGTAGCCAAATACAACTAGAGAACTGCACGCACCACTTCAGGAGTATAGGGCTGACACTTCAGAACGTCACATATGGAGTGACTCTTCTGACTAGTCTGTCTGAAGGAAAAACTTGATTTATGAAACTGACTTAAGGGTTTCAGTATGTGCATAACACTCAGCACATGTTAAGATGCATGATGGTGCAACTCCAGATCTGTGACCTAACAGCTAGAGCAGAGAACTGAGAATTCAATTCTACTTGGAGAGCTGCCTCTGACTTGCTGTCACTTAGGGTATGTCACTTAACCTCTTGGTGCTGCTGTTTTATTGCATATAAAATCATAACCTCCCACCCAGTTGAGTAAACATTGGATTTAAGAGTTTCTAAGCACTCTGCAAAGTACTTGCTTTGCATAAAAGTTCATGTGGTATTGCAGCATGAATGACTCTATAATCTACTGCACATTGCATTCAACCACTGTTACTTAAGAGTCTAGGGTAGGTTTGTGTTAAGGAGAGAGGAGGAAAAAAAAGTTGACTCCCGTTTCTGCTGCACTGTTAAGTTAAAGACCGACACTGACTAGATACTCATCAGAGGGGTAGCCGTGTTAGTCTGGATCTGTAAAAAGTGACAGTCCTGTGGCATCTTCTAGACTAACAGATGTATTGGAGCTTTTGTGGGTGAATATCCACTTCAAACATGCATCCAACGAACTGGATATTCACCCACAAAAACTTACGCTTCAATACGACTGTTAGTCTAGAAGGTGCCACAGGACTTTGTTGCTGTCTCTAACTTAGTTCTCTTTCATCTATATAGCAGTTTTTTTTGGTGTGTGCTAGGGATTCTGCAAGCATGTTAGGTTCCTACTACAAACAGCTTAATCTAGGACTAAGCACACAAGGCATGAGGGAAGGGATTCAAATACATAAGCAGATGAGGTGAGTGAAGTGCTGTCTAGTGGGTGCTGTGGTGGAGCCCCATGCTTCATGGTGGCTCTTGGGTGCTTCTGGAACATCAGGCAGTCTAGCAAGAGGTAAAAGCAGCAAAGAATCCTGTGGCACCTTATAGACTAACAGACGTTTTGGAGCATGAGCTTTCGTGGGTGAATACCCACTTCCTCAGATGCATGTAATGGAAATATCCAGGGGCAGGTACATATATATACCTGCCCCTGGATATTTCCATTACATGCATCTGAGGAAGTGGGTATTCACCCACGAAAGCTCATGCTCCAAAACGTCTGTTAGTCTATAAGGTGCCACAGGATTCTTTGCTGCTTTTACAGATCCAGACTAACACGGCTACCCTCTGATACTTAGCAAGAGGTAGTCCCTCTTGTCTGATCTGCCTCCATGCAGAGAGGAGGCACAACACATTGTCTGACTGCCAGCCATTCCAACTGCTTTCCTACCTGAGGGAAGCCACACTTTCTTTCCCTCAGATTCCTTACACGTGGAGTCTAGCTCCATGTTAAGCAGGGTTTAAATGGCGTTAGCTCCCTTTCTCCTGTGGTACCAGCCTATAGTCAGTCTCCCTATGCTGCAAAGGAGTTGAAAGTCCAGATTCCTGGGCTGTTGTACAGGTGCCACACTACTGCTTTTATACTCTCCTTCTAGGAGGAAACAAGAGACCGGAAGGGCTATTCTTTGGGTCTGCTCTCTTAGGAATTTCAACTTCTTGGGGACACTATTCTTCAGAAGAGGAGCTAGGCAGGGGTGTCACACTTGTTTTGAGTGCTGAATGCTGCCTGTAGTCTGTGAAACACATTAGGATGGCTTGACTTGCAACCATAAGCATGTAAACTTTGCCAATTAAAACAGTAAGTTTAGCAGACTGATACCATGTGAATGAGGTGGAAGTAAAGAGCAAGTCCTTTTACATTCCCCGCTTCTCCAGAATTTAATGCTCATATATTCCCTCCCTCTTGTGTTTGTAGAACTGATCAGCTTCAAGCGGAAGAGAATAGCAGCCTTTCGTAAAAATCTAATTGAAATGGCTGAGCTGGAAATCAAGCATGCAAAGGTAAGAACTCTCTCCCTAATGTGTGAGTGCACAGCTGTAACACCACCTCTGGGACCACATATACTCCCAAACCTTTCTCCTGGAGAGATTGCTTTTTACTCTGGTTGCACATTAGAGGATTGTTCTTTCCTTGTAAAGCTAAGAAATTACATGCAAAATAACCTTTTTAAAAGGTTAAGTTTGAGTCAAGTACTAAAACTAGGAAAAGCCAGACTGGGTTGGCCCCTGTGTGTATGATTGCATACTAAGTTTTTCAACAGGCCTCTGCAGTATTCTGTGTGCAGGATGGAGGATGCTCAGGGATTGAATATCCAGTATGGATAATGAGGCTGCTTGTAGGGCCCCTGCCTCATTCGTTGGAGTAGTTGAAGGGTGTAGAGAAAGTTGCAGGAAGAAGATAGGACCCAGTTCTCCTGGGTCTCTTCCACAGACTCTGTGCAACTGAACAATCACTTAAATTCAGAGGTGGCCACACTGTGGTCCTCGTCTTCTGAGAGCCCAACTTGAGACACCTAAGGCCTCATTCATGAGTGCTGAGCACTCAGACCTCCCAATAATCCATGGGAGCTGCAAATGCTCAGCACCTCTGAATAATCTGGCTACATTAATCATTCTGGCACCCAGTTAGTGGACGCTTGCAAATCCTGGCCTTGAGTCTCCCTGTGCCTCAGTTACCCAATGAGGAGGGTACTTCCCATCTCATGAGTTGCACAGACAATCTTGCAAATGCTTGTTCCGTAGTGATCACTGAATGAGATGGGGGCCCTGTGGGTGAAGGAGAATAGTATGTGACCTCATAATTAAGGACTATATATATGCACACTTCAAAAGGGGCAGAATTAAGGTTGCTTGTGCATCCTTAATTTTGGAACTTCCTAACTTGTTTTCTTGTCTGTGCAACCTTAGCATCCTTCTAGTGGACTTTGTAGTGATGATACTAAATGTAGCTTTCAGACAGAGTCCAGAAAATTCAGCCTTTCCGTTTTTGAGAGCAGAGCATCAAAACTGCTAAGCTCACTTGTTTCCAGAGTGTGAATTAATTTGGTGTCTGTTTTTGATCCCATGCTTCTCACTGAGAATGAACTGTCTTCCCTTCCAGAACAGTGTCTCGCTCCTGCAAAGCTGCATTGACTTGTTCAAGAACAACTAAGGCGCCTTAATTGGAAAGAATGTGAAAAAACAGCATGAGTTGCACTTCACAGCCATGGGAAAATTTATATTTAGCTTGACTTCATTAGGTTAAAATATATAAATAAAGACATTGGCTCAAACCTTTTGTTTGACTAATATTTAACCATGTTGATGCCAGTCGTATTGGTTTCCATGGTATAAATGAAAGCTGAATTGCATATGAATTACTTGAATGTAGCCAATTTCCTGTTGAGAGTTACTATCTCAAGGTAGGCAAAAAGTACAAGTACTAGATTCCAGAATGTTGACCAGTTTTCTAATGATGGAAAGGGGCAATTCTCTCCAAGTGTGAATGGAATTTAGGTGGTTTTGCAATCTTTCTCTAGCCTAAACTATATGTTAAAGAAGTTCATATCTGGGAGGGTCTTGTGTACATTCTTAAGCAATTTTATAAGGTAAAATACATTCCACTTCATAGACAGATTTCTACTACAGTGTATTTTGGATTTCTATGACTACATTCAGTATTTGTACACTCAGCAATACAGCAAAAATAAAGATGTCTAATACTATGCAGTGGTGTTTCTATAAACTAAATGACCTTGTATAATCTGTATATGGGATTTAAAGCCTCAAGTAGTTGGTTTTCATATCATGAAAACCAGTACTGAATATCTAACCTGAATGATTGTTGCAGTTTAAGGCAAAAACAAGACTGAAGTCAGTACAGGTGCTTGTGGTCTGATCTTCTTACAAATTAACATTTAAAAAACCTGTTGCAAAACACAATCCAATAGGAAACCTGAAGGGTTTCTTGAGACTCTTGAACTAAAATGACTGGTAGACTTGACCTCCTGCCTTGAAGATCTGCTTTCTTGCTGTACTTTGCATCCTGGCACTTTCATTTTCTCTAACAACTGGTAGCTGAGCTCAAGTTGGTTATCCTAAAGAAATACATCTTGGTATGCTCGGAGTGGCAGGTGAATTGGGTATTGTCATTGCAAGGGTGGGCAGATTGATCTCTCATGGGACAACCTTTTGTAAACAGCTGAATTTCATTATTCCACCACATACTTTGTGACTGCATAGTGTTTTTATCAGATCTCAAAGTGCTTTATGAAAGAGTAATATCACTGGGGGAGAGGGATAGCTCAGTGGTTTGAGCATTGGCCTGCTAAACCCAGGGTTGTGAGTTCAATCCCTGAGGGGGCCATTTAGGGACCTGGGGCAAAAATCCATCTGGAGATTGGTCCTGCTTTGAGCAGGGGGTTGGACTAGATGACCTCCTAAGGTCCCTTCCAGCCCTCATGTTCTATGATAGTTTCCCCCATCTGTAAAATGGGTAGCAGAGGCATGGGGGTATGACATGCCTTGCCCACTGTCCTCCAACAGGCAAGTGGCAGAGGTGGGAAGAGAACACAGGTCTCCAGAGTTCCAATCCAGTAGCTTTAATTAGTCACCACATGACCTAGGCAGGATCAGTTTAGCTGGGCAGTAAGTGTGACCCTGTCTAAAATGCAGTTGGCTAGTCCTATAACTAGCCACCCTCCTTTCCTTTCCCTGCCCCGTTGCTACATCCTGTTCTTGGGTCCCTGCCTCCATCCAGTGTTAGTCCTTTCACCTTTCCAAGATGGGTAGAAACTACCCAACAGCTCTGCTCTGCTTATCTGAGAGGCCCTAGAGCAGGACTGGGGCCTTCTTCCAGGTGCTGCCTTAAGACAGGGTTGCTGCCTTGAAGAGTTTACAGTCTGACAAGATGGAGTAAGTAGGTGTAGCGCTGCTGGGGAGGAGAGTATGGGAAAGGATAAGACAAGTCCTAAAATGGGCAAAGTATCTGTACACAACTTCTTTTAAAGAAGGAAAATAGACTTGCATGATCTGTGCTGGCTTATGAATAGAGAGGCTGAGTGGTCTCTCAAAACCTGCTTTACTCTTATAAATTCAGGGTTTCATTACATGCCAGTCATCAGTAAAGCAAGAGGCGAATCCACTACACCTCCTATAGGCACAGCTCCTCTAACTGCAACTGTTTTGCTTCCTGTTTAATTGGCCACTAAGTGTCTGACTCTGGCAAGAGCTGAAGTTGCTTCTGACACTGTCCAAGAGGTTTCCAGGGAAGTGGGACAATAGTACTATCCCCAATGTGTATCTGCTTTTCTGTAAGGTTCTCGCTAAACCTTTTCTCCAGCCCTCTCCTGCGTGGGTTCCTGCTGTTGATTTAAAGAAGCACTACACTGCCCTCTTTAACCCACTTCTTCCCTGCATAAACTATCTGGAGCAAGAACTAGTATTTGAAACTGACACCACTGACTCACTTAGAGCTACAATTTTCCAGATCGGGTGGCCTTGGTGGCCAGTTGTTTCATGTCAGAATAGTAGGCTCCTGTGCTGTAGCACTGATGCTCTGTCACAGGGGTTCTCAGACTCTTGTACTGCTGACCCCTTTCACACAGCAAGCCTCTGAGTGCGACCCCTCCCCCCTTATACATTAACACTTTTTTATGTATTTAACACCATTATAAATTCTGGCGGCAAAGTGGGGTTTGGGATGGAGGTTGACAGCTCGCAACCCCCCGTGTAATAACCTGGGACCCCCTGAGGGGTCCCAACACCCAGTTTGAGAACCCCCGCTCTATCACTGGGGTTATCCCCTTTCTCTCAGGCACTCACATGAGTTCCATTTGGTTACAGGATTCTGTCCATTCACTTTGATCAGCCTAAACCATGTAGGGTCTCTGGCTGCAGCTCCTTCCTTTGGTAGAAGCTACAGCTGGCCAATGCCCTTTCCCATCAGTTTGATTTGGGAGGGGGTTTCCTGTCCCAAGTTTGGGTATATTTCAGGCTCCATTGTGACTCTAAGCCATGTCTACAGGAGCACTTACATAGGCAAAACTCTTGTCACCCAGGGATGTGAAAGACCCCACCCCCCGGGGGAATATAAGTTTTGCCTACATAAGTGCTTGTGTGCACAGGGCTACGTTGGCAGGAGACACTCACTGCCAACTGCCGCTGTTCGTTGAGCTGGTTTTATTGTGTCTATGGGAGCGCTCTCGTGTTGGCTCATGTAGCCATATTATGCCATCTTACAGCAGCGCAGCGGTAAACTTGGACGTCTAGACAGGGCCATAGTCAAAGCCTAAAGGTCATGTCGTGTCTTTGCCTCTCATACTCTAAAGCAGGGACCCCTTGCTGGGAAGACTTGTATGGTTTGCAACAGCTTTCCAAGCTGCCAGCCCACAAGTAGTTCATCTGGGCCACCTTTTGCAACCAGGGGAGTGACCCTGTCAGAGTTGACAATGGGGCTTTGTGTTGGGGAATTCATAGCAGGTGATGCTTTCTCCCTCCATGCTCGGGGTGGTAGGGGCTAGCAGTGATGGGCTTGAAAACCCATGGGCCCCACCAGCTGACAATCTAGAGCTGGTGAAATAGTAGCCTTGCCTTGAAACACTTCTGTCACCAGCTGAATTGTGGGGCTAGCAGAAAAACAGAATTACCAGGAGAAGTAGCTATTGGCTGGCCATGTGGTGTTTTTGTAACCACCTTCTCTGAAATAATCTCCCTCCCTCCCCAAAAGCAACCTGCAGGTAATAGTTCCTGGACTCTAGTAGGGTGTGGGAACTGAAGGAGTGGGGCCCTCACTGGTCTGAATGGATGCTAGACTGCCAGATGATTCACCCACTGCCCCATAGCCCTCAAGGGGAGTGGTCAGTTGCAGATCAGGCTGTGGGCCTACCCTGAGCTGCCTCTGTCCACCTTTAGAGGTCTTTGCTCGGTGGCCAGCAGTTTGCAGCTGGGACGAGTACAGTATATGCAGTGATTCTGCAGAGCAGTAGCAGCCAGCAGAGGGTGCTATTGTGTGATTTTGTGTTGTTTTTCTGAGAGCAGCTGTATCTTGAGATGTGCATGTGCAGTTGCAGGCAGATGCTCTGTGCTCCCAGCACCTCACTCCATATACTGAATGTACCTATAGGGAGGGAGCTGACCGGCTTTCAGGCCAGTGAAGGGCACTAGTTTTCCAGCAACTACCTGGATGCTCCTGCCTGAGCCTGGTGGCTACTGACTTGACAGCAGCCGTGACACTACAGAGGGGCGGCTGCTCCACCACAGTTAAGATTGTAACTGAGTGTCCACTGTAAGCCTGACTTCTATCTACTCAAAATTTAAAAAAATCTTACCCTGAATCTCAGTGGGTTAGTTCTATAACCCTGGGAGACTGTCACCCTGACAACTACTGTGATTCACATTAGGGGTTTATTATCTGGGCCACCTTGAAATATATGGTGGGTGAATGCAGTTCCTTAATTCTGTTCTTTTCCTTGTCACTTTCTAACATACAATTGATTCCCCTAGTGGAGATCTAGTGCCTTTTAACACTTTGAGCAAGGACCTTGCTTAAGCAGCATTGCTGTCTCTTGCAATATTTGGTGTGTTTCTTAAAGCCCCAGCTTCTGGAATCAGGTGAGTGGGGAGAACTTATCTCCTCCCCCTCCCCCACATTTTTTATTTTTAAATGGAAGTTTCTAGTCCTCCTGGTTGGGTCACATCTTCAAACTTTTCCTCCACAGGTGCATTGAAAAGGCTAAAAACACAGAAAGCAAATAAACAGAACCTAAAATGTATTGTTCTTTAGAAATCTCCTGGGGAGGTTTTAAGCTAGTCTTGTCATTTTTGAACGCTGGCAGTTGGCGATACCGCATAACACATCTCATTTTCTTTTGGAAGCACATGGGGGGACATCCTCTTGGTGTATTTGCTTATCTCTTTTCAGGGAGTGCTGTAGTGTTGTACCATACTGGAGCAGAGTTAAAGTTGTTAATGGTGTGGAAGTGCCTCTTGTGAGGAATGTGACCATAACTCTGCAGTTCCTGGAGTTTGAATGTTCTCTCTCAAGCTAGCATTGGAAAGGTTACAAGTGCTTCAAACCCAGCTATGTGCATGCAACTTTAATGATGGATTCCCACTTAAAATGACATTGATCAGTCATGCAATGCTGTAATTTAAATGGCTGATTTGCACTTACGTTGTACTGATGTAGCTGTTTCAGTTAGAGGGGCGTGTGTGTTTACTAGAAATAAATACTGGTAAAAACCTTCTGGTGGGTGTGGTTCTATCAGTATAAAAAGTACATTATGCTGGTATAGTTATCCCCTGCTTGCAGAGTAATAGCTACATCCCTATAAAACACACATCAATAGCACTGGGGAGGTGGTCCTGCTTTACGTTGATCACAATCAGGCCTTGACATCTGAAAGGGCCTGAGCTATAAGGGATTTCCTGATGGGTTGTGGGAATACAACTGGTTGGGGGTTCCCCTCTCTCCCCTCTTTCCCCCCAGTCCTGTGGGTGGCAGGCTTGGACAGCCTTCTACAGCTGGTAACTAACACTATGTGGCATGGATTTACAGTATGACTATAAGTAGCTGGACAATCCAGCTGTTTAAATGGCACATCTGTTAGGCTGCCAGTTCTGCGTTCATGCAGTAGGTTAGAGAAATGTTGATGGCACCAAACAACAAGCCGCCGCCCACACAACCCATCCATCCATAAATCTTGTGGGTAGCTGTGCTAAGATGACAGAAGATGTTGCCTCAGACTTTCTTTTGTAATTGGCTAAAGTTCGCTTTGGATTCATTTTCCTTGGAGCTGGGCCTTGCCTAAGCCGTTGGCAGAACAAATGGACCAAAATGGAAGTGATTCATCTTAAAATAAAGAGATTTTAAAAACTGAGCTCCATGATTCATGGGGTCACGTGGAGGAGCAACCTGCTTTCATGTATGATCCTGCTCAGGAATGAGTCTGTTCTGGTTGTGCTTATCCCCCAGCTTGCCTTTACGCATGTGCCTAGAGCTAAGCCTTTGCATTGGTGTTAGCAGCATGGGGCCTTAAATCAGTGCATGGATTGCAGCTCAACAGTCACTTCTGTCGCCTCCTTTTGAGCTCGATATAGGAACACGGGCAGTCATCCTGAAGGAGGAAAACTCTCTTCCTCTCGCTGGTTTTCAACCTCTCCATCTTGCTGGCAGAGACACTGAACAGATCAGCCGAGCTTTCTGATCCATTTTTTTGAGACGAGGTGGATGATTCTTTTGTATTCGGGGAACTACAACTACCACTGGGGTGGACAGGTGTGCAGCAGTGAAAATGAGACCATTAAGGAGGGGATAATGCTGTAGGCATTCATTGACCAGTTGCATGCCCCAGCGTGGCAGTTCTGGGTCTGTGAAATGAGCATCGGGGTATGAGAGGGTCAAAGTGTGGAAGACTCAGCTGCAGAACTTTTGGATGGGGAAGGCCAGGTTCCTGGATCTGTGGGTCGAGCTTGTCCCCACACCTCAGCACAGAGATACTAGAATGAGAGCTGCTTTGGCAGTGAAGAAATGGGTGGCCATCACGCTGTGGACAGCGAGTTTGGAGCTGGGAAATCTCTGGTGGGGTGATTGTCCTCCAGGTGCACCAGGGCCATTCAGCAGGTCCTGCTGTGCAGGACTGGGACTCTGGGCAATATGCAGGAAATAATAGATGGATGTGAAGCATCGAGGTCCCATCCACTGCCTTACCTCTGAATACAGAAATGGGGGACTTTGTGGTTACACAGGTGCTGGTAGAGCACCCGGCGTGTTTCACTGATTTTAGTATTGGCTGGTCAGGGAAGATGCATGGCACTCGCCTCTTTAGGAATACTGGACTTTTCCAAAAGCAGCAAGCAGGGAGATTTTTCCTGGGCTGCCGTGCTCACATAGGAGAGGTTGCAATACCAATCATGAGTCTCAGGGACCCATCCTGCCCTTTGGTTCTCTGGCTGCGGAAGTGAAACGCAGGGCGCATGGACAGCAGCAAGGGAAGATTTCGCTATTGGCTGAGAAGTGCTGGCTGACCATGGAGCGTGCCTTGGGCTGATTAAAGGGGCGATGACGCTGGCTTTATGGCCAGGCTGGATCTGAGAGAGCCAGCTGTTCCCACAGCTGTTGCTGCATATTGTGTTTTCCAGAATATTTGTAAGGCCAAGGGGGGAAATGTAACCAGCACGGTGGAGAGAGGAAGTGGACAGATGATCTGCACATGCAAGCAGCTGGGCACAAGGGCATTTACCAGATCCCACTGGGTGCTGTGCAGATACAGGAGGGAGCCTGAAGCATGCTTTGCCTAGAGAGTGTGCTGCTTTGCGTTGTTTTTTGTTACTTTGTGACCACACAGCCCATGGCCAGGTTATGAATTGTTCTCAGTCTGATGAGGGGTTACTGACTGGTGGGGTTGCAGCTCTGTATTGTGTGACACAGAAAACCAGTTATGAGGATCACAGAATAGAGCCTGATGACGAGATAATAAACCCCATGCACACTGCTCGAAAGAGTGCACAGTGCTGGCTGCATCACAGGTCACGAGTATGCATATACTTATAGCAGTTCTCCTTCGTGTCCTCTGGGGGATGAGTGGAAGGTATACCACTGCAGAGCATATAGGGGTAGGGGGAGTATATGTCCCTGGCCCTTGACGTCTATGCAGTGTAACGGGTGCTGGGATGTAAGCCACTGGATGCTTTCTTATCTTGGCCTTCCTGCCTTTCCTCTAGCAAGCGTTCCCTCCATTCCCTCGTCCCATAGACACTGGAGTTGAGACTCATGAGCAGCTCCCGGAACAAAGCAACCCCATGCTCTGGGTGTCCCTAAACACTGACTGTCACAAGCTGGGACTGGACGACAGGCTGGATCACTCACTGATTGCCCTGTCCTGTTCATTCCCTCGGAAGCATCTGGCCTAAGTGGACCATGGTCTGACCCAGTTTGGCCGTTCGTACGTTCTCATTTTTTTTCTTTTCCTTATCTTGGTCAGTCTTTCAGCAGATTTGGAAGGGGTGGCTCTCAAGGTCATTTATAAACAATCAAGGTCAATTATAAACAACCAGACAGAGCTATTGTTAGATTTTTTGGGGGGCTAGCAGACATCAACAGGCCATGACTCCCTAACATTTCCCCCATGTAGATCTGCATAAAAATATGACCAGAACAGCGTCTCAGTCACTACTGCTTGCTTCAGGGCCGTGCACTAGCACATGGCATGGTGAGTATATGGCGGTGCTTTTCAAAATCCCATAGTCGTGTCCTGGCTAGGTGCGGGGACAGTGTAGTGAATGCTGCTGAATGTACTCAGGCAGTGATGACCCTTGTGGATGTACTGCTGCAAAGGTGCCAAAGGCCTAGAGAAGGCGGCTGCTCGAGATGGCTCCAGGTTGCTGGGCCCATACACTGCTGAGTCCCTCACAGCAGTAGTGACCCCAGAGCTCACTGCAGGGTGGCGTGGGAAGTGTCATACTGCAGTGGAGAAACAAGGCAGCTCTTCCTAGATACGTGCAGGCAAAGGTCAAGCAATACACGCTCGGAAACTTCAGAGGACAAAAGGGACGTCCAGACTGATGTAAACCAGACAACCTGCAAGCAGAGAAGAATTGTGGTCACCAGCTAGTTCTGTGAGCCAGTCCCCTGAGCCAGCAACAGTCTCCACCTCCTTCCTGAATCCTAGCACAGCATGCGCGGAATTCGTTTGGGGCTTTCAGGCTATGTCTGCGCTAGAAAGCTACAGTGGCACAGCTGCTGTGGCATTGACATTTACTACAGCAACAGAGGAAGTTCTGCTGCTGCTACAGTAAATCCACCTGTCTGCAAGGGGGTAGCTAGGTCAGCGTCTACACTGGGCTGAGGTCAATTACTTACACTGCACAAGATGTGACTGTTTTTCACAGCTCTGGGCTATGTAGTTAAGCCAAGCTAACTCTGTAGGATAGATCAGCCCAGACTTGAAAACCAGGATATTGTTCTGAACTAGCAGCCCTGCATCCAGTAAGTTCACAACAGGGTTGCAGCAAAACATGTTGCCTGATTGCCCAGTCACTGGATGGGTGAATCCAAGCATTCTTTTGTATTCCCAATGTATTTAATTTGGATGCTGGAGCACTGGTTGGCATGTATTTCTTTTTTGGGGTTGAGTGCAGTGAATCATAGTCAGATTGCTTTTATTTTACTAGAAGATTTTTTTTTTTCTGCCCGCACTGATGGAAGTGTCCTGGTAGACAGCGTATGTCACTCAGAGGTGGTTTAACTTGAACTTAAGTACAGCCATAGTGGATCGGACCAATGGGCCCCTCTCTCCAAATTCCAGGGGTGAGGAGAACAGGAAACAAGAGGCAGGTGAGGCTGGTTCACAGAAGCTGGGGAGGTTAGTGGAAAAGCAGCTAAAGAACTTCACTGAAGTGTTGGGTGCACTCTCCACTGGCGGGAGGCAGGATAGTCTTGTGGTTAGAGACTGGGCTAGGACTTGAAGAGCTCTTGGTTCAACCCTTGGTGGTTCTTCGAGTGCTGTCCCTGTGGATGCTCCACTCCAGGTGACGGTGTGTCCCAGACTGTGTGTGACCTTGAGGAGATCAGTTCAGCAGAGGTACTGGAAGTAGGGAGTGGCTGGCTTGAAGTGGTTTCCATTGTGGATAGGGTTTGCAGCTTGATTCAATGGTTCTCAGCACCCCTACACTTAGGCCCAGATCTTCTAAGGTATTTAGGAGCCTAACTCCCCTTGGTTTCATCAGTCTCTCTGTGCCTGAGGTCCCCATCTGTAAAATGTGGGTAACGATATTTTTTCTCCCACTCATAAATTTGATTGTCTGTCGACTGTAAACTCTTTGGGGGCTGGGACAGTCTCTCACTGGAGCAGAGGGGCACTGATCTCAGTCCGGGACCCTACTGTAATATAAATAATTATTTCCAATAACCGAAACTAGAATTTCCCAGAAAGAACCACGAGCGGGCCAAGAACATTCTGGTGGACTTCAATAGAGGATCTGACACATGCAGTCATCTTAGCGAAATTGATCATAGCAAGAGGAACACAGATTCTGCAGAAATCACATGAGCAATGAACTCTGCAGAGCCCCCTTTTGTGGTCAGAGGGATCAGGGCATGACCCAACATTCTGTGACAACAGCCAGCTGTGGGATAGCGGTACTGAAAAAAGTCCTTTTTCAACTTGTGCTTCTCTGAAGAAAGGGTTGAGACGCGACCATGGCCAAGGAGTGCTGATCTGCAGTTCATTCATTCAGAGCGATCCCAGACACCAGGAAACTGGTAGAAAATAAAGCTGACTGCACAGCAACCAGGATCTTGAAGGTAATTGCTTGTGTGTAGAGCTTTAGATCTCATGCATTCACTGCTTTTCCTGAAGGTGGAGCTAGATTTCACCCTGATTCTATCCGCCACTGTAACCTTTTGTAACCTTTATGTTGAAATGTCCCCAATTAATATTGAGTTGTTCAAGACAAGGGTGCCATAAAATCCAACTTAGATTTCAAGTTCGAGCCTCTAGGTTGGTTACAGAAAATTTGCTTAGTAGAGGACCACTAGGTGACACTTTAATGGTAAAACTAAACTTTTTTAAAAATGGAAAATGATCAGCTAAGCAGACAGGCATGCAAATACCGCTTACCCAAGACTACAATTAATTATACTTACACCATTCTATCCTGGAGTGTATCAGTGGGGGACAGGTTTATAATCCTGGAAGCTAAGGGTAACCGCTAGATGTTAAATGGAGCTCTCCCCTAATTTAGCAAGACTACTCCTTTTATAATCCATTGTAACACTAATTAACATTAAACTGCCCCTTACCACAATTATATTGTCACCACCTCCTTATTGGCTATTTACAATACACATTATTTCAATGAATAGCTGCCCCAATGTCCTTCTCGTTTGAACAATATAGGTTGTCTTATTAAAATGCTTTCACAATTCTCCAAAACACTCAATTAAAAATCTTGCTCAAACCAGTTCTCAGCAAATCATAAAAGTCACCCAAGCCTGGCTCTTGTCTTTGCTAACTCTTAGTTGCCCATAACACTGTCTTTCCAACTTATCTCTAACTTTCTTCCAGTAGCAACTTCAATTTCCCTTACTGCTCTACACTCAAGCTGATTTGTCCAAGGTCCCACAGGCCATCTGTGGCAGAGCTGAGAATGGAACCTAGGTCTCCTGAGTCCCAATGCAGTGTGTTAACCAGCCTCCTCTCATCTCTTCTTGCCTCAGCCACTGAAATGCAGGCCTGGCCCCCCTTCCTCTGGGGAACAGCTGACTTCTCACAGTACAGAAGCTGGGCCCTTGCTTGGTGCTATTAGCGCAATCTCAGCATTGTGTTTTGTTTCCTCAGACAGTCTGTAAAGTCTGTCTCGCTGATGTTTGCAAACCTTCCCGGCCCATTCTGTTGAGTAAATGCTCTTGTGAGTTGGAGTCAGCGTGCGCAAAAGGAGTGGCAGAAAAGCATTTCACATACATTTAAAACTAGCCTGCAGCGTGGGTCTGAACTGTTGTCCTATTGCAGGGATCCTGCTGCTAGAGGATTAACACAACTCCACTGGCCTTTGAATTTGTGAAGGAGTCTGTTTAAAGCAGGCTCAAAACTGTTTCTCACTCCATGTGCTGTCTTTGAAACACTTAGCCCTTGCTTATCTCTTTCTCCCCTCCCCCATACACTCATGGCTCAGCTCAGATTGTAACTTGCTAGGGACCTGCTGAAAGATATTCTCCTAAACTGCTACCCGTGGACTGTTCTGGTTGTGGAAAGCACTTGAGTACATGCTTTCATCCATCCCTGCTCAGGAAAGTCCTTTAACAGAGTTGAAGCACATGCCTCAGAATCTTCCTGAATTAGAGCCCAGATTCTGGGCTTGGGGGAAGCAATGCATGTTTGAATTCAGGGAGCTATTGGAGGAGCTCATTCAATGAGCAGGTTACTTCTATTCTTTTCACTTCTGGTGGGCACGCTTAATCCCTCCCTCTGAGAACACATTGCAGACCAGGTGGTTGCTAGTATGGAGCAGCCTGTGGCCAAGGGATCTGATCTGAGTCTTACTTGCAGACTGATGAATTCACAAGATAGGGCCAGATTTTCACTGGTGTTAATGAGTGTTGTCCCACAGACACCAATGGAGCTATACTGACGTACCCCCCGTGATATATTTTAATAATATAGACCAGAGGTAGGCCACCTATGGCACACATGCCGAAGGCAGCACGTGAGCTGATTTTCAGTGGCATTCACGCTGCCTGGGTTCTGGCCACCGGTCCAGGGGGCTCTGCATTTTAATTTATTTTTAAATTAAGCTTAAACATTTTTAAAACCGTATTTACTTTACATACAATAGTTTAATTATATATTATAGACATAGAAAGAGACCTTCTAAAAACGTTAATATGTATTACTGGCATGCAAAACCTTAGAGTGACTAAATGAAGACTCAGCACAGCACTTCTGAAAGGCTGCTGACCCCTGGTAGAGAGAGTGTTTGACTTGCAATGTCGGCTGGCAAACAATCAAGTTCCAAATCTGCATCAGCTCTGAAAGCCAAACTCGCTTCTGGTTACACTGAAAATAAAATATGGTGAGCAAAGAAACCGCTGCTGTCAAAGAGGCCTCTCCTCTTGCTGATAGGCTACTTCCTCTTAAGGGGCTGGATCCTCAGCTGCTATACATCTGGCTACTCCCTGGTAGTCAGCACAACTCCGCAGGGACACTGAATGATGATCTTGGTTCCCCAACTCCCAGCTGGTTTTCCTTGCACACGGCAAAGGGGCGTATATTACAAGCTAGCATGACATTTGGGGTAAAAGAGCTAGAAGTGACTAAAGCGTGTGTGCTACGAAGCGGCTCCACTTTAAAACTTTTCATACTGCTGCAAGGATTATTGGCACAGGCGGGCGAGTCAGTCAGTGCAAGATTGTTGCTATGGAGGACAGGAAATCCTTCGTCTGCACTGAGTAGGAAAACACTGGAAACTATCCTCTGGTAAATCCCAACCGCCTTCGGAGTGAGAAAGGCGCGTTTGCCTGGCGTGTTTTCCTAAAGTCCCATTCTTTTCCTCTGCCAGTTTTGCACATATTTGCTCTGTCTGAATTCCCTTGTTGCACGTTGAAGAGCAGGAGCTCACAGCGATGGCCGTGCTAGTATTATCTGCAACAAGGATCTCCATATGGGAATTAGTATATTAGCACGTGGCATATATTAATACCATACATCTGTGACCATATCTGTTCCTTTCCAGCTAGTTTACTGCTCCCTGTGCACACAGTCACTCTGGACAGGGAAAAAGGCAGTGCTCTCCTTGGTCTTTGATCTTCACAGCACTCCTTCTTGAGACTAAATTATTCCCTTGCTGGGTGTGCTTCGGGACATCTGCCCCAACCAGCAGATGTCAAACTCAATTCAGTTTGCTTAAAGCAGGGGTAGGCAACCTATAGCACACATGCCAAAGGCAGCACGCGAGCTGATTTTCAGTGGCACTCACGCTACCCGGGTCCTGGCCACTGATCTGGGGGGCTCTGCATTTTAATTTGATTTTAAATAAGTCTTTTTAAACATTTTAAAAACCTTATTTACTTTACATACAACAATAGCTTAGTTATATATTATAGACTTATAGAAAGAGACCTTCTAAAAAACATTAAAATGTATTACCAGCATGCGAAAGCTTAAATTAGAGTGAATAAATGAAGACTTGGCACAGCACTTCTGAAAGGTTGTCGACCTCTGGCTTAAAGTAAAGAGTGTTCTATGGGCAACTGGAGCGTAGGATAGAAAGTCTTCCATCAACATCCCTGCATGCGGCACGAGGCTGAGCCGGTGGTTAGCTGCCCAGGGTGTGATTCCTTCACACACACAAGTGACAGGTGAGTCGGGACATGTAGTTATCCTATGCTTCTGCCCCCTGCTGTTATAACAGGGTGTTGTTTGTATTGAGGCAGCCCCTACTTGCACCAGTCCATGGACCAGGCCCCCACTGTGCTCCGTGCTGTACAGACATAGAACAAAAAGTCAGTCCCTGCCCCAAAGAGCTTCCACTTGGGTTAGTTTCTGTAGCCTAGGTAAGTGTCTTCAATGCAGTGCCATGGCTCCCTTAACAGAGTGTCGTCCCATCCACACAAGCAAAGCCAGGGCGATTGTGCCCCAAGCATAACTGGGGCACAATCGCAATCCTAGCTACCCACACAATCAGTGTGCTTTCTGCCAGCCCCCTATGCCTGGCCCCACTTCCCTGACCCCATCCCCACTGCCCCATCCTGTCCACATTTAAATCCCTCTTAACAGCCCATTTCTGCTGTGCTGCTTACCATGACTCAGGTTGATTTATAGAACAAACCCCTATTGGTTGTCCCTCTAATCTCTGTGCGTCCATCGGCTGTTTGTGCCCTAAGAGAGGGTCTGCCTGCTCCTTCAGTATCTGGAGAATGTCCAGCCTTGGGAGAACCGGATGCCCCAACATGGATGGAATTATAACCAAGATATAGGTCCTCTAGCTTTGTACTGAGTTTCTCTTTCCTCCAGTATGAGCACATCAGTTCAGCCAAATAGCCTATAAGCTGTGTCTACACTAGGGTGTTTTCCTCTAAACTTTCCCATTGTTGGTAGACCTGCCTCAGCTCCACCAGCTGTGTCAGTGGTGGGAATGGCAGTAGAGCGAGGCTGGCGCTCTAACCAGTGTGTGTCAACTGACCCTGCTCAGAGCGGGTCTACAGGATGTAGCCCGCTGGTCAACGTGTGTTATGTGCCACCCTCTGTGCTCCATCTACAGTGTAGTGCAAACCTACTTTAAATGATGCCTCATAGTCCTGTTTGTTTTTATGATTCTGATCTCCTGGTGTCAGGCCTGGCTCCTGCTCTGACCACTAGGTCAGACTGCCCACTTCCCAGTTGTGACAGGGCCAACCCCGACACCCATATGGTTCCCAGGTTAGATACTCTGTGTCTGCCATGTTGGATTGCACTAGATTTGTTGTGATCATATGGCTTTCTTTGCCATTAATGAGCTGGACTGGCTTCCTGCGATGAGTGCAGGCCATATCTCTACTGATGTCCTGGGGTTAGTAAGGACTAGGGTTGTCAAGCCTCCGGGATTGTCCTGGAGTCTCCAAGAATTAAAGATTAATCTTGAATTGAAGATCACATCACGTGATGAAACCTCCAGGAATATGTCCAACCAAAATTGGCAGCCCTAATACGGATAGGCATTAGAATCAAAGTGGCTTGGCATGTTGTCTCTGTTTCACCACGCTGGGTGGGAGGAAGCAGAAAGCTCTGTGTCATCCACTGTGACAAGGACCCTGTCATAAACAAGGGCCAGATCTGAACCCCCTGAAATTGAAGGGAGTCTGTCTCATCGGCTTCAGCAGGCTTTGGATCAAGTCTCAGATGTGCTAGATCTGTGTGACATGTTCACAGTGAAACCTTGAATGTGCATAGCATTTATTTGGTTAACACATTTGTTTCAATCGTGTCCTGCATTCCAGCTTTGTGGAAAGGCTCCCTGGGCTTTCAGATCAACGCCACTACCTTGATCCTCTGTGAAATTCAGTGTTCTGCTGCAGGGTGGGATGACAAATCCCCTGAAATGTGATGGATTCAGGTTTCATGCTGACAATTTGGGTTCATGTGAACCCCAAACTCAAACCCAACTCAGGGGCATGGGCCCCCAGAGATCTAAACCAAGGACTGTTTGAATATCCATTTTAAACTCATAATGAACATTAACGATCTTTCTCTCTATTTATTCCTTCCCCCTCTGTAGGGGAAATAGCTTGGCTAGTTCTAGGTTTTGGGGCTTGGTTCACATCTGTGTGAGTGGTTAGTGTGTTCTGTGTCCATGCCTCTGTGTGAAGAAATCCCGGAGGGTGGCTTAGTTGGAGAAATGAGTTTTGGGCATTGAGCGCTGAACATGGTGAGGTCCATGGTCATTCGTGTCTCCTGCTGAGGTTCTATAGTCTGGATCCAGCCCCTGGGAAGGTTCTGCCTTCTGCCCGCCTGACCGTCTCCCACTGGTCGACACTATCATTATTCCAGGGGAACGTGGCTGTCGTGGTCATAGGCT
This sequence comes from Gopherus evgoodei, assembly GCF_007399415.2. Taxonomy (NCBI): domain Eukaryota; kingdom Metazoa; phylum Chordata; order Testudines; family Testudinidae; genus Gopherus; species Gopherus evgoodei. Next base: position 218,017,646 of record NC_044324.1, on the reverse strand, counting down.
GAGAAACGATCTCTGAAGGAGCTGGGACCAAACCTGTGGAGAGTTTGAATATCTGGACAGACACTATATGAACGGCACTCTGCAGTGCTGGAGAGCCAGTGCGGAGACCAGAGTGGTGTGTTCAGGGCAGCCTGCATTGCTCAGCTGATGGCTATTGCACTTGGTATCAGCTGGAGCACTTTCAGCGAGGATGGTTTAATTCCTAGAGATGGTAAATCTCAATAAAGAAGCCTGGAGGTCACAAGTGCAAGGACACCCCCATGGCCAGGTCTGTGTCTGATAGGCTGGAGTACAGTCTTCCAGCCAGTCACAGACAGAAGTGGGTGTTTTTGCCACCACAGCTATTTGGGCATCTAGTAACACTGAGGATTCAGTCCCAAAGCACCCCAAGGCAACTATTGGACTGTGCGTTAGGCCCAAAGGGGAGAGACCGCCACGCTGCTCAAAGTGTATGGCGTGTGCAAATGGGGTCTTGAGTGGGGCTTGTCATGTCACGCCCCGGGGGGCGGCCTGCAGGGCTTGGACGTGAGGCAACCATTACGGTGGGGTGGCAGGACAGTGTGTGGGGCCCAACAAGATCACCAGAGACATGAATCGACCCGGGCCAGTGGCACCTACAGGCTTAGTTGCTCTCCAGGAAAAGGATGGACTAGAAAGGGCACCTCGGTTACTGGGCACGAGGCTATCAATGCACCTCTGTTAGGCTGCCCCCTACAGGCCATGTTACAAGCTGCTCTGTGCAATCAATTGGTCCTGGTGGATTTGTGTGATGGGTGTCCTCTTGTGGGTGAACTGAGGGCTACCAGCGCTATGGGCGTGAGCTCTAGCTGGAGGCTGTAACAGAGACTGGCACAGAGAGGAACCCGTAGCCCACACTCCCCAATGGTTTGCACTTGCACCCTTTCCAGGCAGCTCTGGTGAATAATCCTGTCCTTTAGGGGCATGGGTGGGTGGGTGTTAGAAGGGAGCTGGCTAGTGCTGCAGCTGAAATGGCTAAGCAGCTGAAGTGCCCCCAACGCTTCCCTCTGAGTCCATGGCAGAACTGGCATGTTACGACAGGTCTGGTGCGCTCCAGTGACCTCCCGGGGTGGTGGGACTGCTGCGCTGTTAAAGGGATGGTGAAAAGACTTCAGCTGTTTTATGACCATGCCATCCTGCTTTGCCTTTAATTGCAGGGACAGTTGGGATCTGGGTGAAAGTAAAGTAATTGGCAGTGCTGGCGGATTTGTTTGTGCAGCCAGTGGGAATGCTGGTGACTAACAGTGTTGGCAATTCCGCTGTCCCTCACCTTGTCTGTAAATATTTGTATCCTCCCTGTGCTATTGGCAGGCTGGTATTTACACACAGGGAAGGTAACAGATGGCACAGCATTTAATTTCCCAAGCTGCCCACTCACATCTGTTGTGTTTCCAAATGCCTTTTCCAACAAGGTTTCCAAATGCCTTTACTCTCCTCCAGTGGGCCACAGGGATGGATACAAAGTGAACAATGGTGGCATTTCTGCATTGTCTGCTGCGCTGCAGGAGGGCACCTTCCTAACACCATTATGATGACGACTTATAGAGCACAATGCTTATATATTGATTAGCACCCCCTACATAAAAAATATCCTCTGCTCCCTGTGTAACATGTAGTAAATGCTCAGGAGTCACCATGCTCAGGAGACAGACAGCAATTTGTATTCTCTGTGCGTGCATGTTCAATATCTTTTTTTAAATCCTTACCTCGGTATCATGTGTCAATGAGTTCCACAGCCTGTATGTGCATTGGTGTTTTAAAAAGTATTTCCCTACGTTGATTTCAAACGTATTGCCTGAAGTGGGGAGGAAGGGGGTGGGGGTAGATGGAGGCATGTCTCTGCCCTTGCCTGCCATGCCAACCAGTAGAGTTCCATTTACAGCAGCTGAAGCTTTGGTTCCAAGACAATGAAGGAATATGGAAAAGTCAGGGCTAATATTCTATTCCTGTTCATATTCCACTGATCTTTCACTCTACGATGCACAATAATGTTAGCTAGCATTTATATAGCACTCGGAGCCAGTACATCTCAAAACCCTTTGCAAAGTAGGGCAAGATCATTATCCTCATTTTACAGCTGGGGAAACTGGGGAACAGATCGGGAAGTGACTTGCACAAGGCCACACAGCAGAAGATTGACTAGAGCCCTGGCCTCCTGAGGTCAAGCCCGGTGCTCTACCTACTAGGCTACACACTAGAGTTTTTATTGGAATTTTACTGGTGTTTTCCAGCAATACTTTCACAGATCCTAGCCCTTGGGTGCCATCTGAAAGCTGCTGTCAAAGAGTTAAGCTGGCTCTTCAGGGAACCCCATCTGATTTTCAGGCACAAGTGTGGTTTGTAGAGCAGAAATCAGAGGGGAGTTTTCTAAATATGCTGCTTTTCCAAAGGATCTGCCAGCTCCCAACTGTAATAACAGGCCTCCTCCAATCGAGGGTTTCTGATGAAGAAGGAAACCCAAATCACAAGCACAGTTCAGGCTGGCCAAAGCGACCTCAAAGGAGAGTAGACGCTATCTGAAGTCATTATACTTTTCATCTGTGCTAAGAACATAAGAATGGCCCTAGTGGGTCAGACCAAAAGTCCATCTAGCCCAGTATCCTGTCGTTCGACAATGGCCAGTGCCAGGTGCCCCAGAGGGAATGAACAGAACAGGGAATCATCAAAGGATCTATTCCTGTTGCTTATTCCCAGTTTCTGGCAAACAGAGGCTAGGGACTCCATTCCCACCCATCCTGGCTAATAGCCATTGATGGACCTATCCTCCATGCATTTATCTAGTTCTCTTTTGAACCCTGTTATGGTCTTGGCCTTCACAACATCCTCTGGCAAGGAGTTCCACAGGTTGACTCTGTGTTGTGTGAAGAACATGTGTTACCGAAGAGACGTTTGTCCTTGGTTTAAGCCACGTCATACTCATACCATGCTGGGAGGGAACTCTTTGTTTGATTTATTAAAAGTGAAAGCCCTTACTTGAAGGCATGACAGGAGCAAGGAAGAAAACATATAAATCAATAGTATCTTTTGACATGTCAGAAGGCAGCGGTTATTTTTACTGATAAGTCTCTCTCTGTCCCCTGAAATGTATGATGTGCATATCATATATTCTAGCTTCCTTTCGAAACACAGCCAGGTAATTTTTCTGCAAACATCCATCGCACTTTTAGAAATGACTTTCCTGCTGTTGGAAGGGGGATAGATTGACCGCGCTGGAAGTGAGTGCACTATTATCTTGCTCCAGAATCGGTAGAGTAGGCGTTATAGTAGGGGTTATAGTAGTGCAAGTTTCCTTTCTTTGCTGGGAGAATGACTCTTGTGCTTAGATGTAAGTCACTCGCTATATTCTTTTGTTTTCCCTGCTGCCAAGTGATTGCAATGCGGACTCTTGTTCGCTATAACCTGCATGAGATGAACAATCCCTTTCACTTAGGTCCCCAAATAGCTGTCAGCTGCTGTAGCTACCTCAAGCCATTACTGACCTGGGTGACAAGTATGATAGTTTTTTGCAATCTCCATTGCATTGCAGTGATGGTCTAGTGAGAAGCACATTCTACTGGGACTCCAGAGAGCCCCAGTTTTGTTCCTGAACAGCTGGGTGTCCTTGGAGATGTCACTTCCCCTCCCGTGCCTCAGTTTCCCCATCTGTACCATGGAGATAATGAGACTGAGCTCCTTGATGAAGCAATTTGAGCTTTCATGATGAAAAGTGCTAGATAAGAGCTGGGTATTATTTTGAATGGTGCTGAGAATGATATTGTGACTATACAATCAAACACATTGCCTGTGCTTGACCATAGTCTTCCACTCATCTCTTGCCTTGAGAACGTGAACGCCCTTTTCTTCACCTGTCTCACTTCAGCGGAGCAGCGTTGTTCTTTCCCATTAACGAACCCAGAGAGTGTGGAATATGCCAGTTTGGCAGAACTTCAGATGAAGTTCCTGATTTATCCACAGGCCAAGTTTGGCCTGAGCGGAAGCTTTTCTATCCCATGCCTGGGTTCTGAAGATGGGCAGCCTGGATATTAAAAGGTGGCTGAGTCTCCATGTGCATTCTTCACTCGCTGTGACTTCCCCCAAAGTCTTACTTAGGTCCTGGTCCAAAGCCCATTGAAGTGAATGGGAGTCTTTCCACTGACTCCAATAGGCCCTGGATCAGGGCCTTGGTGCCAGCTTTGAGGATGGCGTTTGTGACCATCCATGAAGCTCGCCTGGGGCTCTCAGGAGTCATAGGCATAGCTTTCAGCTGCTGTGACCAGGGCTGGGTTCATCCCGGGATCCTAGAGGTGAAAGGCCTCAACTCCCAGTGCCATTCTCTCCATCTTTTGCTGAGGAACACTGAACCCCAAAGGCTCTTCTACTGCCACGGTCAGGAAATACATGTCACCTAATGCATGGGACTACGTCTGACTCACCAGAGTACCTTGCTCTTTTTGTTTATGGCAGGGTGGCATACATTTCCTTCCTTAGAGCTTTCTTTGGTGGCTGCCCAATCTTTTTTTTTTTTCCCCTTTCTAGTACAATACTGCTTCACCTGTTTGTCTTCTCTCCCTTGTGCCTTGCTTATTTGACTTCCAACACACCTCGTGGAAACCTTCAACCTGGGACAGATCCTCAGTTGGGGTAAATTTGATTTAGATCAGCTGAGGATCTAGCCCATTGGCTTCCTGTCTCTCTGTCTTCACTCTTAGTTTGGCGGTTCATACTCATCTCTACTGGAGCACTGTCAGGCAGATGCTGAGCACTGAGACATGCTCATGGTGGTTGCTGCTGAGGAAATGCTGGAATCTGAGCATTAGGTCATGCTCTGCGGGCTTGAAAGTGAGCTCTCAGTGGGCGAGTGGGGTTGACTAATGTGCTAGGAAAGTTTCTCATGTACATCCTACTCCCCTCAGCGCTCACCCTTAATATCCATCGGAGGACGTTGCAGCCCTGAGGCTGGGCATTTCAAAGGACCCTGACGGAGCTCATTTCCTGTGCAAATTTTTGACAAAAATGCAGGGGAGGGAAACGGTTATTTTTTTCCCCACTATGGAAAGCAGATACTTTCTGTGAAAATTCCCATTTTGTTGAAACCCTAATTTTTGGTGGAATATTTTCCGCCAGCCTTAATTCTTAAATGAGAAAATTTTAAAACATGGTGAAGTTGTTTCAGTTTGGCAGGCTTTGAAACACTCATTTTTTTTCCAATTTTTTTCATCCCCCCCCCCAGCTTTACTGAAATGGTTCTTTGACTGAAATTAATTCTTTTTTTAGTAAAAGAAAAACCATTTCAATACGCTTTTTGAAGAAAGAAAAAAGAGGTGAATCTAGAAAAAGTCAACTTTTCTGTGAACATTTTCATTTATAAAAAAGCCATTTTTGGACACACAACTCTTCCCCTCTCCCCGAAACAAAAAAAAAAGTGTTGAAAAATTGCTGACTAGCAGTACTCATTCCACAGGGCGAGAGACGGGCTCTGGCTGGGATCTGACTCACTGTCTCCTTACTGTGGTGATATGTAAATAACTGGAAAACTGAAGCCATCACTCTTTTCTCACCAAGCTGTGAATTGCAAAGGGATTGCTGGTTTTTTTAGTGGTCTGGCAAACATACATAGTCCTTTTATTTTCTGTGTAAGGTCCTGGGCCTGCAGTGAGCTCAGGGAAAACCAGGGCTCTGCATGGGGGCAGAGAGCTGTCTGCCTGCTCACCCGCAGGAGCAGAGAATCAGTAGCTGCCTTACTGTAGCCTTGTAAAGAAGAACAAGGAAAAATGGGGAGGGGGTAGCCTTCCTCCTTGCCTTTCATGGGTACCAAATCCCTGTTCGCTCCATTCCAAAGTGTAGAAAGCAATGAATGAAACTCCACAGCATGACGTGATTTTAGAAGCCCAAAGGAGACAATGACAAAGACGTTTTGGTCTTCAAAGGGTTAAGGAATCTGGATCTAAGGAACGTGAGCTGATATTCCTTTTGTGATTTAAAGAAGGAAAAATGTGCTCCGTTAATTCCCTCTGTCCAAATAAGGACACAATAGGCCCCGTGCAATAACGTATGAGGCATTACTCATATGCTCTGGAGTAATTCAATTAAAAGCCCGGCTTTAAAAGGGCAGCTCATGAGAAATCAAATGTGACATTTAGAGGAATTCGCCTTCTGTAGGAAAGCCAAATGCGATTTCAGTAAATGGAGACACCTGTGTCATTAGCAGGCAAGCAAGACAAGGCCGTGTTAGAGAGAGAACCAGATACCATCAGCCCATTAGTCATTGTAGATCATTAAACTCAAGAGGCTGGTTTGTCTTTTTGGCATGGTTTACATGCCTGGTAATAATCTCAGGCACTCAGCCTGGTTTACAGGGGCTTCTGGCTATTTAGGAAGTACTTAGGTGAATGTGATAGAGCCTGAGCCCAAATGCATTCAAGTCAATGGGAGTCTTCCCGTTGACTTCAGTGGGCTTTTGATTAGGCCCCTAAATTACTTGTTAAAGACCTTTTCCTATAACCATGTTTCTCAAGAAGGTCTATCCTTAGCCCACGGGGGAGCTTGGCTAATATACGGTATGATTCTCATTCAGCTGAATATCTGTGTCTTGGTGCAGCAAGGGAAGGCACCCAGGTGCAGGGCAGCATCCACCTATTGGATGGTTCATCTGTGTGTGTGGTCCTGCATCTCTTCCCCGCTTCTTTGTGTATCACCTAACATCACAAACTCTTTGTCTCAGTCAATGTGAAGTATCCCCAAAGCTTGGACTATGCTCAATATCTCCAGCATTGTTGTCATGGACACCTTCTCCTCCACTCCTTGCTTCTCTCTCCTCCCCCAGCTTCATTCGCAGCCCCCGCCTGTCCTGAACCACACACAGAACGTGTGTGTGTGTGTGTGTGTGTGTGTGTGTGTGTGTGTGTGTAATTATTCTCGGCCTCGCTTCCATCCCCGCTCCCTTCTCCACAAAAAGCTCCCACAAACCAGCGCAGATTCTTATTGGTACGTTCGTAGAGGAGCATGACAGGAGAAAAAGGATCAGTGATGGTCTGTGCAAACGTTGTGCCTCTGGGTAGCAGAGTTGTGCCACAGCAAAGAACGGTACTTGTGAAATGTGTCTGTGTTCAGTTGCGTCCCTAAAATGATGCGTTTCTATGGACTTTTAGGGCACTTCATATTCTTTTAAGCAGATGATACACAGCTCTACCTCCCCAGTACCACATACCACCACAGCGCTACCACCAAGATGGCATAGTGCTGGGATGAGATCAGCCCACGAATGAAGAACAGCTGTCTGTACTTGAAGCTGAGCAAAACAGAGGGGATGCTGGTGGTCGGAAGAAAGCACCTTGGAGAGATTGCAGCTGTGGTACAGTCTCCTTTGAGTGAAGACGCACACCTGCCATTGGTCAGTTCAGTCTGTAGTCTAGGAATACTCTTGGATTCTTCTCTGATGCTGAACTTTCATGTAGCAGCATCCATGTGTAGCCCTTTCTACCATCTCTGCTTGGCTAGGAGACTCCATCCCACCCTGGTGGACGGAGACCTGAGCTCAGTTATTGATGCGCTCGTCCCCTCTCAGCTGGATGACAGCAATGCAATATACATGGGCATGAAGCCTTCAGCACCCAGGAAACTCCAACTTGTACAGCAACTCAGACTTCTGTGGGCACATCACACCTGTCCTCTGCTTGCTACGCTGGCTTCCCATAGAATATCGAATCACATTCAAAGTCTTGGCACTTATCGTCAAAATGCTCTGTGACCTGGGCCCAGGTTACCTACAGGATTGACCAGTGCTCCAGGATGAAGACTGTGCTCCACAACTGTGCTATTCTGGCACAATGAAACTGTCAACAATAACAATCAAGCTCGTCTGTGTGGGAGACAGAACTTTCTCTGGGGGTGGTGTGATGGGGTGTACCAACCCTGCACTGGACCAGCAGGGCCTGACCAATCACTGTGGGCCCCTCGCCCCTGCTGCGCGTGCTCCAGGTGGAAGGGACAGATAAAAGGAGGCAGCCTAGCTCAGTCTGGACTGATTCAAGAGGAGGAAGGACGTGTGCTGCAGGCTCCTGTAGAGATGCCCGAGACTCTCCAAGTGGTGAGAACTGTGGACCCGGACTATGCTGCGGGTGACCGGCCGACTGCAGAGACTGACTGGGACGCCAAGCCGCTGCCAGCAAAGGAGATGCCTAAAATGCACCTTGTGGTAGGTAGCAACTCAGGGAATGTATTGGACGCTGATGCTTAAATCCTTAATGTGGAATTTCCTGTCTTCATAGAGCCCTGGCTCGGAACCCAGTGGAGTAGGGTGGGCCCAAGTTTCCCTACCCCCACCCACCACTTGCCACTAAGTATGGCTACTGCTTATTTGCCCTGCCATGCCTGGGGGCCACAGACTGTTGTCCTGCCTTGCCCAGAGGGTCAGAACACCCAGCTGCCATTGCCTGACCCAGCCAGGAGCCATAGATACTGTTCTTTGCCCTGCCTCCCCTACGGGCCACAGACTGATTGTTTGCTCAGCCCCACCGGAGGTCTTGAGACCCCCTTATTGCAATTGGCTAACCCTACTAGGAGTCCTGACGATTGTGTGATGGGATGTACCAACCTGCACTAGCCAATGGGAGCAGCCCCACTTGACACACACCGCCCTCCATGACAGGTGGTGGGGGATTGTGGAACGAGCTCCCCTAGGAACTAAGGATGATCAAAAACCTCACCTCCTTCCAATTCAAGTGTCAGGTGCACTTCTTTGCCTTTGCTAATATAAACACGGCGACCAGGGGGTGTATAATACCCTGCCAAACCAAGACACTCCACCGCAAACACTTCTCCCTTTGCGGAGAGAATGAGAGAACAGCCAACATGTGACAGAGGTGTAGTCACATTGATTAGTGCGCTACTGGAAGGTTCTCAGATACTATGGTGATGAGCACAGTAGGAGAACCTGTATAGAATACTATTCACGTGTGCAATGGTGTATGTGTAAAGTAAGTGCACTAGGCCTGATTGGAAATCAGATCCCCAGAGCCTTCTGGGCCCCAGTATCAGTCAAGTGGAAGGACTTATATGGCCCCTATCACCATGGTACCTGGGCACCTCATAATCTTTGATATATTTATCCTCCCAACACTCCCATGAAGTAGGGAAGCGCTATTGTCCCTATTTCACACATGGGGAAACTGAGGCACAGGGAAGCTAAGTGTTGTCCAAGGTCACACAGAAGTATGGGGCAGAGCAGGGAATTGAACCCAGGTCTCCAGCATTCTAGGGCAGGGCCTCAAACACTGGAACATTCTTGTCTCTGGTATGTTTTTAGTGGAGTATGCTGGGAGAAGGAGGATTTGTGGGTATGAGCCAGAGCTCCAGACTTCCTGCTGAAAGCTAACTTCCAAGTTTTTCGTGAGTGTCGTAATCTTGATTTGGTTTTCACATAAGGCTCCAGAAGCCCTAGGAAAACAATGGAGGAACTCCACAGATGCATTGCATGTCTGAACTGGGTAGTTATCAATGAAATCCATGGAATTACACCAGGGTGAATTTGGGCTCAAATGGTTAAAGTTTGGCAAACTTATAAGCACGGAAAAAAGGCCTTAAAATGAAAGATGTCAGGCAACCTTAATAATAAGTGGTGCTAAAAGTCCCAACCTGTAATGTAATATAGCTAATTGTGTTTGTGGTTATATTATAGTCTATACAATGCAACATTCATAATATGTCCACATAGCTCTCTCTCATGTAGAGTGTGTGTGTGTATAAAATAAGGCTGTATCACAAACTGGCTGTGATTTCTCTCCATATGTTGGGCAGTGGATACATTTCTCATGGCCTCGGTATGAGGACAATTGGGGTCATGTTGCTCTTGAACGTGCTGGCCCCTAATTCTTGAATGTAGCTCTGAATCCCAGCCGTACCAAAGAAAGATAAATAGCTAGCACATTGATTGAGTTCACTAGGGGCGAAATGCCCCGGTGTGCATGCGCTAGCGTGAAGACTGTAAAGGTCTCATGCTGGTGTAACACCGACAGACCCCGGTCACCAGCGGGTAGGATCAGAGACTGCTGGAATGTAGTGCATCAGCCTCTACCGCCATAGGTGCCGACTCCGTGGGTGCTTCGGGGCTGGAGCACCCACAGGGAAAGATTAGTGGGTGCTCTGCACCTGCTGGCAGCCAAGCTCCACTCCCCCCCAAATGCACCATGTCCCCGTTCCTCCACCTGCCTCCCAGTGTTTCCTGCCCAGCCGCTGCCAAACAGCTGTTTGCACATTCAGGGGTGGGAGGAAGGAGAAAAGCGGGAACACTGCATGCTCAGGGGAGGAGGTGGGGCGGGGATTTGGGGAAGGCATTGGAATGGGGTGGGGGCATGGAGTGGGAAGAGGCGGGACAGGGGCTCATAGATGAGGTGCAGTGGGGGCAGTGCTGAGGGCACAGCGGAGGTTGAGCAACCACGGAAAACAGGGGAAGTCGGTGGCTATGTCTACTGTGTGAGCTAAAAGCCAACTAGCTGTTAGCTAAGGCTGCAGAGCAGACTCCCTTTGTCTCTCTCTCTCGGTGGCACTAGATGGGACAGACCCCCACACCCAGGAGGTGTGCAGGTTACACTGGCCCTCTTCCCAAAGATGAATTTCACCCCACATTTATGAGCCCAGTTGATGGGTCTAGGAGGGGTTGCAGAAAGGGCTCCATTCTGTCCCCTCGCTCAGTATTATTAGGATGACAGTGGCAGCGTAAGGGGCCAACACAGCACTAGGTGCTGGACATCCCCAAGAGCTGGTTCATGCCTTAACGAGCTTAGCATCTAAGTAGGCAAACGGGGAGAGGAAACAGCCACAGAGACTTGGCTGCAGGCTGCTGTGAGAGCCAAGAGTAGAATCCAGCTCTCCCTGGGCCCCTCGAAGACTCTCTCCATTACACCACGCTGCCTTGTGGTTGCAGGGGATGTTTTCAGTTGTACACAATGTTGTTGTGTGGTAGGGTGGAGTGCTGCACAGTGGGGGTGGAGTCTCTGACCCTGCCGTCCCTCTGAAACCGAAGCAGGGTTTGGCATAAAATAGCTCAGTATGTTACTAACGTTCACACTAATATGGCTGCAAAACCAGTTGATTTGTGTTTAAAATAAAATAACAAAAGGTGAAGAGGTGATGTTGGAAACTTCTCAGACTGGACAAGGTCCCAGCACTGCCTTTGGGCCAGTCCGATGAACGTTCCCCCTGTGGTCAGACCAAGCTCCTGGCACAGCTCAGGCAGTGACGAATCAGGATCTCTTGCTTAACCAACACAAGGCTCAGGATGTGACTGAGAGAAAGTGGTGCACTGGGCCAGGATACAGGCCATGACTCTTACAAACTGAATCCTGATGCAGGCATGTCCCCTCCTCTTTGCACAGGCCGGCAGCTCCCATTGCTCTCTCTGGAGAGGAGAAAGAAGGTTCTTTATTATTCTCAGTGTTTGTTGTGCAATTTTGAAAATCTGGTGCTTCATTTCAGGGGTGCAGAGCTGTTTAGAAAACGTGGCTCAAATATTCTGTTAATCAGAGATCCTGGGAATGGGAATGGGAGTGGGTGTGGAGAGGAGACTGGGACTTGGAGATTCTTGAGCAGCAGAGTAGGATTGACTGTGCAAGGAAGTTGGGCCTGGAATGAGAACATAAGAACATAAGAACGGCCGTACCTGGTCAGGGCATAGGTCCATCTAGCCCAGTATCTGTCTACCGACAGTGGCCAATGCCAGATGCCCCAGAGGGAGTGAACCCAACTGGCAATGATCAAGTGATCTCTCTCCTGCCATCCATCTCCATCCTCTGACAAACAGAGGCTAGGGACACCATTCTTTACCCATCCTGGCTAATAGCCATTTATGGACTTAGCCACCATGAATTTATCCAGTTCTCTTTTAAACGCTGTTATAGTCCTAGCCTTCACAACCTCCTCAGGTAAGGAGTTCCACGAGTTGACTGTGCGCTGCATGAAGAAGAACTTCCTATTATTTGTTTTAAACCTGCTGCCTATTAATTTCATTTGATGACCCCTAGTTCTTGTATAATGGGAATAAGTAAATAACTTTTCCTTATCCACTTTCTCAGCATCACTCATGATTTTATATACCGCTAACATATCCCCCCTTAGTCTCCTCTTTTCCAAGCTGAAGAGTCCTAGCCTCTTTAATCTTTCCTCGTACGGGACCCTCTCCAAACACCTAATCATTTTAGTTGCCCTTTTCTGAACCTTTTCTAGTACCAGAATATCTTTTATGAGGTGAGGAGACCACATCTGTACACACTATTCAAGATGTGTGGGTACCATGGATTTATATAAGAGCAATAATATATTCAGTCTTATTCTCTCTCCCCTTTTTAATGATTCCTAACATCCTGTTTGCTTTTTTGACTGCCTCTGCACACTGCGTGGACATCTTCAGAGAACTATCCACGATGACTCCAAGATCTTTTTCCTGACTCGTTGTAGCTAAATTAGCCCCCATCATATTGTATGTATAGTTGGGGTTATTTTTTCCAATGTGCATTACTTTACATTTGTCCACATTAAATTTCATTTGCCATTTTGTTTCCTAGTCACTTAGTTTTGGGAGATCTTTTTGAAGTTCTTCACAATCTGCTTTGGTTCTAACTATCTTGAGCAGTTTAGTATCATCTACAAACTTTGCCCCTCACTGTTTACTCCTTTCTCCAGATCATTTATGAATAAATTGAATAGGATTGGTCCTAGGACTGATCCTTGGGGAACACCGCTAGTTACCCCTCTCCATTCTGAGAATTTACCATTAATTCCTACCCTTTGTTCCCTGTCTTTTAACCAGTTCTCAATCCATGAAAGGACCTTCCCTTTTATCCCATGACAGCTTAATTTACATAACAGCCTTTGGTGAGGGACCTTGTCAAAGGCTTTCTTGAAATCTAAGTAGACTATGTCCACTGGATCCCCCTTGTCCACATGTTTGTTGACCCCTTCAAAGAACTCTAATAGATTAGTAAGACACGATTTCCCTTTACAGAAACCATGTTGACTATTGCTCAACAGTTTGTTTTTCTAATGAGAAGCCTGAGGAGTGAAGACAGAGAACTGCAAAATAGAGACAAAGGGACTATGCTTCTTTGGTGACGGCTGGATCTGGATGCCTTTCCGGAGAATATACTTTAGTCAAATGCAAAGTTATTGGAGTAACTGGATGAAATTGTCTGGCCTGTGATACACAGGAAGTCAGACTAGATGGTCCCTTCTGGCTTTAAACCCTCAAAATCTATGAAAAACATGCAATATCACAGGCACAGCCAGATGAGCTGAAGCAGGGCTCTGCCTTGGCTCTTGATGGTTTGTCCAGCACTGCAAACCACAAAGGAAAAATACACTTGTGTCCTGTCTGAGAACATCAGGAACCACATGCTATCTGAGTCACCTGGGAAACAGACTCTGGATTCCTTGGATCTAGGTCCCAACTTATATGAGCAACCTGAGGCCAACTGGTGCAGATAAAAGTTTTGAGTCTAGGAGCTTCTGTATCATGGGGGAACTCGAGTGGTCTCTGCTTTGCAAAAATCATCTCAGCTAGACTGGGCTTTTGCAAAGCAAAACAAAATAAAAACAATGAAAGTTCGAGTCAGATCTGGGAACAAGTCAACTTTGCGGTGGTGGTGTTTCAGATCAAAGATTCCAGCTGATGTTTTCAAAGCAGCCAGAGGGATTTGGGACCCAATTTCCATCACTGTTAATGGGCAGTAAGAAAAGTCCAGGAAACTTTTAATATTTTACTGTCTATTTTTGCCCATTTCTAACTAGTATTGGCATCACTGTAGTCCCTGGAAACTTGAGCAGTTTGCAACTGTATTGTTCTGGGCATGATCCATGCCCCTTGAATAAGAAGTGGTCCCTGCAATGAATACTTTATTGTCATTAATAGGGCTGTGTGAATAACCAAATATTTAGTTCAGGTTCAGGTCAGAAAAATTGACAAAAAAAATCACTTTGGGTCCAAAATTTCAAAACAAAATGTCTTTCTGAAATTAACCATTTCAATATTTCTGAAATTCTGGTTTGACTGAAACACTTCACTAAAACCAGCCCAAATTTGTGGATTGTGTAAGTGACCCAAATCTGCATTTTTCATCACACACACAAAAAGTTTTGGATAAAAAATTTCATCCACCTCTAATCCTGTCTTCCTCTCAGTAGTCACTCTTAGGCAACCCACTAGGGGGCACAAGAGGGTCAACAGTTGTGGGGATTTACCAGCCTGGTAAAGAGTTCAGACTATAATTAATTAATTGAGATGTGTAAGGAGCTCTATAAATTCCTCATTCGCGCATAAATGGTGCTCCAGGCTGGAATGTCTGTTCAGGCTTTGAAACAAAGCTCTTCCATTTAGCTTAAGTGGTGCTTTGGGATGATTCTATTTTTGATCCTTCCATGAGTCACCGATCCCTAGTGAATAATTGTGACTGTTCCGTAAAGAAAAATACAAGCAATGACACATGAGTAAGGCAGCATGTAGAGAATCAGGTGGACATCAAAAATCATCTCACTCTGTGTCTTGGAAGAGGTCTGGATGCCTTCGCTTCCCTGGCTCTTTCGTTCGGGCTACATGGCACTCCCTTGCCTTGCCAACCTCTTTTTTCCCCCTAGCCTTAAAAAAAATAATTACCAAGTAAGTCAGCTGAAACCTGCCACCAGGGAGTAGTAGAAGCGTGACTCAGCCTTTACAACAGTGAATCCTAACATGCCTGGGAACTCAGGGGAAGTCAGTTGTTGATCAAGGGTTTCTAAGTGCCCAGGAGGTGCTCAGTGGCTTTTTTGCCTTGAAGTCCCCCATTTCCATCCATTTCTGATTGGAATAAGTGACTGCCTTCCTGACCGGACAGCGTTAACTGGCCATAAACAAACTGAGTGTGGGCAGGGGGGTAGTATGGGGGGAAAGCAGCATTTTTCTCCAAACTATTACATACTCTTGTCATGGCTTTGAAAGAGATTGATAAGAACATGAAATAGGTGGGACTAAATATCCCCTCTTTCCTGAGATCCCACGCAACAGGGATAAACTTCACAAGAGGTACGTGATTTCCACATAGTCTGCCCGTCAAAAGAGGGCTTAGAACACCGAGTGTAATGTTCTTTCTAGAACTTGAACTTCAGTTTAACAGCAATCGTTTATCTACAGCTGGCCGAAGTTTGACCTTGGGTGTGTGTGTACAGCTGTTATTGGTTCCAGGGGCAATGGAGGCCCTGACCTAGGAAAGCATGTAAGAATGTACTTTACCTTAACCACGTGCCTAGTCCCACTGGGTGAGCATATGAAAAAGGCAGAAGCAAATGTCTGTCTGTCTAATCACCACCAACTAGCTAGATCCCTGGAGAGCGTCTATTCCATCCCTTAAACTCTTTTCTTCCATGGCCTCACATCAATGCCGCCATCATACTGGGTGAAGAGAGGATGGGACTCCCTTTGGAGTTCTTTTACGCCACAATTTAAGTGGCCAGTCTTGTTGAGCAATGCACGGTATGCTGACCTCTCCAGAGACCAGGCTAACTGCTGCTGGAGGTTGGGTGGGTCTAGGGGATGCGGTTTGAAGGGATCCTCAATTGACTGCAAGCAGAGCTTTGCCCACTGCGCATACTGTCTCTGCAGTCACTTCTGGCTAGAGCTGTGCAGAATTTACAATGGTTTCCCCACGGCATTTCATATGGACATTTTCACCACTATATTTCATGCATAGCTATGCTCTACTTCGAACAGGAATGAATTCAAGGATGTTCTCTGGGCTGTGTTATCCAGGAGGTCAGACTAGAGGAGCACAATGGTTTCTCTTACCCTTAGACTCTATGAACCTATGCAATTTTGCATCCTACTATTTGTTGACTAAACAGTTGAAAACCCATATGCTTTCACAGGCTTTTAATGCCTCGTGAAAACCTGGCCCAGCTTTGTTTAACAAAACCCCTAAACAGTCAATGTATTGTGAACCTTTTTGCTAAAATGACCCACAGTGGGGTTTGTTACAAAAGACCAGAAATTGAAAGGAGCAGAAATGGAATTTTCAAAATGACTAAATGACTTAGGAGCCAAAGTCTCATTTTCAAAAGTGACTTGGGAACCTAAGGTCATGTCTATGCTACAGTCAGAAGTATGAGTGCAGTATGAGTAGACATGCCCATGCTAGCTTTACCTGTGCTACCACTGCTAAAAAAAGCAGTTCAGACAGGGGTGCATGGGCTTCAGTACCTCTGATTGCAATGGAGACATGTAGACACACCCTTAGTCTTATTGAAATTCAGTGCTGCTTAGGCTCCAAAGTACCTAAGTCCCTTTTGAAAATGGGTCTTGGGTGCTTTTGAAAATGTGACCCTAGGTCTCCAAGCTAGTCCCTGCTTTAAGAAGGGTGTGATGACTTTCGTGACCATGTAGGCTTTGACTGCATTGGGGTTTTGCCATGATTCCAACCACCGGTGTAGACAGAATAAGATGCCATTTGCACGAATGCAGCCTAACCTTGCTTGAAACTGGGGTTGGAAGCACCAGTGTGGTTTTCTTTATCTGCACTTGGGATTTGCACATGTCTAGCGACACCATTGGCTGCACCAAGGCAGATTTCAAGCCTAGACAAAGCCAGGTACTATGGGTGTCCTGTATTGTGAACAGGACTTCAGGTCATGCATGTGAGGTGTTTTGTGCGTCACTGGCTGATTGTATAGAAAAGAGGAAGGTCTATTGAGCAATGACAAGTCTTGCACTCTTGGCCCGTGACATTTGGTGTGTGTCTGACAGCCCCTGCACCTGGAGTCACATGATCACAACAAACTCTCAGCCTTCACGTTTTTGAAAAGGTTGGTTTCTAGCCCTCATGGTTGCAGGGAAAAGCTGGAAAACAGCAGCCGAATGCCCCCAATGGCTCAGAAATCTGAAGGCAGAGAAAATGTTCCCAAAGTTATGATGTTTATACATCTCATGATATTTACATGAATCCCCTTGTTCTGAGGGGTTAGACTCATGCTTTTTGAGCAGCAGGGACTGGCAACAGGCGGCTTAACACCAGCGCTGTAAATGGTGCCTGAGCAATGATCCAAACCCTTGCCAGTAGTTCTTACGGTCCAAACTCCCTCCGAAGCCAATGGGGACCCATTCCAGTGATGTGTCTGGGAGCTGGATCAGGCCCTAAGGATACATGTGAGTGCTAATATTTATGGGTCAAACTCCAGCTGCTTCCTTCCCGGCTGGTGCAATGCAGGTAGGAACGTGCAGTGCCTATTCCCTGCCTGCACCGGCCTGACCGCTAGCAATCACAGAGGGATTCTGGCCAACTCCTCAGGCAATCCTCAAGGAGCCATACATAATGGCTTCACTGTGCCAAACCTTCAAGTGAGCTTTGAGGCCAGTATCTATCTAAGCTCTGGAGGAGAGAAGCCCCTTGCCCACCTGTCTTTGTATTGTTAACTAAACCCTACCTACCTGGGGTAAATCTTAGCCCTAGCTCGGAACTACTTATTTTATTGGTCTTTGGAATCTGACCAATTGTCCACATGCTGCAGGGAAGGAGCATGGTCACCTGCTGCTCAGGCTTTCCTAGAATCAGAATGATGAGCTGGAAAGGACCACGAGAGGTCATTTAGTGCCTGCACTCGCGGCAGGGCTAAGTATTGTCTAGATCATCCCTGCCTAAACAAACCCAATTTCTTCAGTCTTCCCTCATAGGTCATGGTTTCTAGACCTTTAATCATTTTTGTTGCTCTTCACTGGACTTTCTCTAATTTGTCCACATCTTCCCTGAAATGTGGCACCCAGAACTGGACACAATACTCCAGCTGAGGCCTAATCAGCGCAGAGTAGAGCGGAAGAATTACTTCTTGTGTACAACACTCCTGCTAATACATCCCAGAATGATGTTTGCTTTTTTTGCAACAGCGTTACGCTGTTGACTCATATTTAGCTTATGATCCACTATCACCCCTAGATCCCTTTCCGTGGTACTGCTTCCTAGGCAGTCGTTTCCCATTTTGTATGTGTGCAACTGATTGTTCCTTCCTAAGTGGAGTACTTTGCATTTGTCCTTGTGTGTTCTCAGATCTCGCCGGGGTTGCTTGCTCCTGCCAGCAATGGTCTCCACACCATGTTTGCTGAGTGATTTATTCCCCCACGCTGTACCAATGGCACAGGAGGATCCACAGGTCTAGAACCTGGAGCTGCTCATTCCTGGATGGTTACCACACCCACAGCCCCACCCAACTGCTCTGGCACAGCAGCCCTGAGTGGGCTGGGATCCTCACGGGGCCAAGCACCGCAGGATGTGCCACGTACAGGAGGCCTGATTGCCAATGCTCCTGGGGTCCCTGGTTGGTCCAGGCACACTCCTGAATCCTGGAGGACACAGTAGGAAGTTTTGTGCAACAAGGTGAGTCCTCAGCTGGCTGTTATGACAGACCCTGCTTCTTTGCCTTGTTCCTGACTCCTGATTCCAGACTCTGGTTCCACTCTCACTAGGCCTGATATAGCGGGTCATGACCTCTAGTGCAGAGCACAGTGTGTATGATCTGCAGGGCTGGTGCAACCATTTAGGTGACCTAGGCGGTCACCGAGGGCGCTAACATTTTCTTCGGCAGTGACCGGGGCGGCCGGATCTTTGGCCGCCCCAGTGGCCACCGGCATTTAGGCGGAGGGAACTGGGGCAGGGGAGTGCGGGGAGGGCTGCCTGCAGCAAGTAAGAGGGGGGACGGCACATAGGGGAACTCCCTGCCCCAGCTGACCCCTGTCCCGCCTCCTCCCCGAGCACACCGTGGCTACTTCACTTCTCTCGCCTCCCAACTTAGGCACCGCAAGCCTGGGAGGCGGGAGAAGTGAAGCAGCGACGGCACGCTCAGGGTGCTCGTGCGTGGAGCAGGGGTGAGCTGGGGTGTGGTGGGGGGTGGGGAGCTGCAGCAAGAGAGGGCACCTCAGGGCGGAGGAGGGGGAGTTGCTTCAAGGGGGGTGCCTCAGGGCATGGGGGGAGCTGCCACTGGGGGAGGGGAAGCCTGAGGGGGGCGCAAGGTGGAAGTTTCGCCTAGGGCGCAAAACATCCTTGCACCGGCCCTGATGATCTGGCTGCACCTTGCCTAATGTTCTCTCTGCTGCCTGCAGGCAAGAATTGCACAGAGGCCGTGGCTGGCTTCACGGCAAGGCTCTCTGTCCATGCATGGATCTGAGCATGATGAAGCTGGTTGGTGCCGCTGCTGCTTCATACATGCTTTGCTTTATGAATACTGTCGGGTCCCCTGTTCAACAGCTCCTGTCCTTCATTAGCTTGGGGGGGACTTTCTTTTTACATCTATTTATTTTTCCCCTTTGGCTGCTTTCTCTGATCCCTTTTGCTCTTCTGCATTTTGGCTTCCCCCTTCAATAGCATGCTGGCTGCTGCATGCTTTCCCAGTTTAAAAGGATGGCTGAAGTCACTGGGAGTTTTTCTATTGACTCCAATGGACTTTGGATATCAGCCCCCTGGTGCAAACCCATTTCATCAGGTTTAATCATTTCACCCCCCTCTCTCCCCGCCGCTTTGTAAAAAGCTCTTGCCAGTTTGACATAGCAATGTGTGTCTCTAGCCCCTCCACCGCTCAGACACGTTGATTTGTTATTGTAGGGTTGCGCCTAAGCCCGGTGCCTCATTTTACAATGGGGAAATGGAAGCAGATACATTTAGGGTGGGATTTTGAAAGAAGCGTTAAAAAGAGTTGAAATTCAAAGGGAGCTAGGTGCTCCACTCCTGCTCCACCCCAAGGCCCTGCCCCCACTCTGCCCCCTCCCCCAAGGCCCTGTTCTCCCACCACTTGCTGCTCTCCTCCCTCCCACAAGCACCTCCCCCAGCCACCAAACAGCACTTTTTTTTCCCGTGGACACCCCAGCCCTGAAGCAGCCCCAGAGTCGACGCCTATGCCCTTATGATCCTTTGAAAAATCTTGACCTGTCACGGGCCTGCTCTCCACCTAAAGATTAGGTCCACCTAGCTACATTGCTCAGGGCTGTGAAAAATTTCACACCCAGAGTTAGGTCAGGTCAGGTTAGGTTAGGTAGACGCAGCTCAGCTCGGTTGACAGAAGAATTCTTCCTGGCGGGGTGGATTATAGACGGGAAAACATCTTCCACTGATGTGAGAAGCGTCTACTCTACTGTGCTACGGGGGTAGCAGCTGCAGGGCCACAGCTGTGCCGCTGAAGTGTAGCCCAAGTCTGAGTGTTGCCAACATTAAAGCGTTCAAAATAGCATGACTCAGGTCCCCCTTAAAAATCGTAAGATTGGCTTAAAAATCATGGGATTTAAAAAACGAAATGAATCTGTATATTTTTTTATTTGCCCTCTGCTTTTTGATCCTGTAGAAGTCACATTTTCAAGATTTTCTTCACAACCATACAGGCTAGAAGCTCTTTTTAAATTTTGAAATGTAAGCCAAGGTTCTCATGCAATCACCTGCCTCCTGGAGTTTGAGCTTTATGACCAACACCAAGCATTGCAGGACTCATGGTTGAAGCTGGTGAGGGAATGGTTCTATTTGTTTCTGTGAAAAAAATTGGATGAAAAGGAACTCCTTTTCGGGTTTTGCTAAAATTTTTCTTGGAAGATTTTACACTGGAAAAGAAGAAAAGTTCTGAATTAACCCTTCCCGCCCACCGTGTTGACAAAACTGGACATTTCCTGCGAAATTTCCCATTTTGCCAAAGAAGCCAGTTTCCACAGGAAAAATATTTTGATTCGACTTACAAGAGGCAGCAGAAGGCATCTGTACCAGAGCCAGGTGGATGGAATTTTCTCAGTGGAGAGACCACTTTGTAAAGTTATATGGTGATTCCTACAGACAGCAGCTTTCTTCTCCTTACAGATGCTCCTTAGTTACCAAACGGACACACATTTCCTAATCTCTCCCCCTCCCGCCAGCCCTGGCCCTCTTGCGAGTTGTGACCTGGCAGCACTGTGAGTCTCTGAGATGACTCACATCAGTGCCTGGTGGAGAGAGAGATGGCGAGCCCACCAGCCTGGGAGGTAACAGACTATTCTTTGTGCTGAGCTGCTTAAAGGAGCTTTATGGCTCCTCTCAGAACAGGGTGAGTGGGGGCTCCCACACAGGCCCTCTTTGTGGTGACGTTCTCCTCTGGTGGAAGGGGGGCAGGGCTGAGCTTGACGAACATGCCATACATCAGGTTTTCCATTTTGCTGGGGGGGGCTGAATAAACACAGGAGGCGTCTGGGCTGGCGGAGGGCAGTGGTGCTCCAGATCCTTGCAGGGCGACGCTACCTGCTGCACGGAGGCAGGGTGACGGAGCACGTTATCTAAGGTGAACATACAGACCAGCAGAGGAGGCCCCGAGCCCTGGGAGAGCGCTGGGAAGGGAGCCAGTCGGGAGTTCTTTGAGGAAACGTTTTTGAGTCAGAAAATGCCGAATCGTTTAAACTGATTTTTTCCCCACAGAAATAACAATAGTTGTGTCGACATTGCAGCTCAGATTAGAGCTCAGGCCCTGAAGCCTAGGGAGGAGGTGGTCTAGAAAAGCCGAGCCATGACTTAGAAGCGCTGTCTACATGGCTGTTTTTAGGGCCCCTGCACAAGCCTGAGTCCTTCGAGCCGGGCTCGGAGGCACCTATCAGTTGTAACAAAGTGGAACAGCTTCAATAAGAGCGACTGAGAGCCGCTGGCCCTAGACTAGCCAATAATCCAGAGGTTTGGGCGCTCAGGTGAGACGCAGGCAATCTAGGTTTGTCTCTCTCTCTCCCCTCAGGTGTAGCAGGCCCGTAAACCCAGGTCTCCCACGTCCTCGCTGAGTATCGTAACTACTGGGCTGTAGGTTATTCCAGGGCGTCTCGCTCGCTCTGGTTTTTCAGAAGAAATTTCAACAAAAATCGCCTGCGTCCTGCCGAGGAGCAAAACCGGGACTGGTTTTCCAGCCAGGCTTAAGTGGGTGTAGTTTCATCGACTTCAGTGGGCTTGCATCAGACCCTATGCACAGAACAGCACAAAACCGTGATGAACGTAAACGTGCACATGTGGGCATGAAATAGCACGTTGGATGGGGTGCATTTTAAACACAAGGGAATGAATAAATAATACTCTGCCACACCTTCAAAGCATGGGACAGGTTATCATTGAGTAAGCCCCACAACAGACCTAAGATACTACTAAAATAACGATGATTATTAGAACGGAAGGGCTGCCTCAGAACTCTGCTGCTAGCATTCAAGCCAGTCTTAAAAAATCGCTTTGATTTACACTCTTTTCATTATTTGTGCTCCAGCAGTGCCTGTAGATCGAGGCCCAGCTGTGCTAGACCTACCAGGTCCCACTGGGGTGCTGGGCATGGGCAGGTCTAGTTTGAGCGTGTCGTGGGGGGTTAGATGTGAACTAGTGAGTGGAGCAGCTTGTGTGTTCGGCGATGGCACTGGAACAGAAGCAGAGTTGTGCGAGCCTATTGGTGGAAATGTAGGGGCCTATGCGGCAGCTGAGTGGTGGCTTGGGAGTTACGCACACAAGTCCCTTTGTGGCTCTAGCCGATAGCCTTTATTGACAGCCCATTGTGGCCTGTTGGTGTGCTGATCTTTGAACCAGTCTCCTGCTTCTTGTTTGAGTTACGGGTTGCGGGAGGGGGGGCTTGTTTCCACCCTGTTTAGGGTTGTCACCCATCTGGGTTTTACCCGGACAGTCCGGGTTTTGGCTTCTGTGTCTGGGTGCCATTTAGGGTTGTCAGGTGCCCAGTTTTTGACTGGAAAGTCCAGTTGAAAAGGGGATCTGGCAACCCTAAATGGCACCCGAATCAAAAGTCCAGTTACCGTGGGGCGGACCCCTTGAGACAATCCAGTGAGCGATTGGTGGGGGGAAAGAGGAGTGAGCAATGGAGCGAAGAGGTGGAGGAGAGGCAGGGCCTTGGGGGAAGAGGCGGGACCTGGGAAGAGGCAGGGTGGGTCATTAGAAAGGTGGCAACCCTAACCCTGTTACTTCCTTTATTCTGGTGGGTGGCGTCCTGTGGGTGCTCTGGGTGGTTCATGTCCCTCGTTTCATCTGACTGTCCCATTTCTGGCTAGCTGATGTCTGAGTCTTGTTCCAAGTCCTCCTGGTCCCAGCCTTGGCCCATCTGTCTGGGTGCGTGGGCTGCCTGCCGCTAGTCCGCAGTTGCATTTGGGTTTTGTCTGCACCGCTGCCCTGAGTCTAGGTACAGACTCATATGACTTGTGTCCCAATGCAGCTTGGTCTGCTGCCTTTTGCTATTGCTTTGTGTGGCCAGTGCCAGGTGCCCCAGAGGGAATGAACAGAGCAGGTGATCATCAAGTGATCCATCCCCTGTCACCCATTCCCTGCTTCCAGCAAACAGCTTCTGTAGCATTTTAATAAACTCTCTCCTGTCCCACAGAGTCATCTATGTTGGACTCTGGAAGATCTGCCCTGCTCAATGTATCTGCCATCAACAGCGATTTCCTGGTCACTACCAAGACATGGAACGATGGCCTATAAAATTGTGGGATTAACTAAATGGAAAAGGAGGGGACACCACATGCTTTTCAGATGCATGGAAAACATTTCTAAAGTACGAAGAAGGATCAGCAGTGACTTTAGGTTTACGATAAGCCAGAAGGATATAGCAAGAGCACAGTTGTACGATGCCATGGGCTGCTCCTGCTCCCCAGATCTGTCCTGTCTCTGAATGTGGAAAATCTTCAGAAATTTTTGGGGACAAATTTTCAACAACAGTTTTGAATTTTCAGTTTTGTAGTGACCTGCTCTATTCACCATGTTACCCTAGTTATAGTCCAGGTGTGTATCTTCAATGCTGGTGGTACGCAGATATGAAACTGGAGCACCACAGTGGTGAATCAGACTCTTCCTGAGTGGGTAGGCAGCTAAGATTGACTAGGCTGACTTTTTGTTCTAGGCTTGTACAGCACCTGGCACAGTGGAGGTCCTGGTCCTTGTGTAGAATCCTATCTGCTGTCGCAATACAAATAAATAATAATAAATAAAACTGAACACAACAGTTCCACTGGTCTTAGTAGGAAATTGTATTATATTTTATAATTATATTATATTTAATTTAATAGGCATTTACACTATATTTTTCAACATGAACATTTTGAGGAAAAAATTTTTTTCTTTAATTTTTTCCCCCAGGTTTTCACTGAAAAGTAAAATACAAGCATTTTTTTACAACAATGGAATTTTTTTCCTGAAACATTTCAATGTAGTCAGAAAGCCATTTTCTGTCAGAAAAAAAATTATTACCTTTGAAAACACTAGTTCAAGGAACTTTTCGGAATATTCTGTGTGGCAGAATTCAAAGAGAGACTGGTCAGTTGGAGCTATAACGAAGGCATCATGACTCCACACCAAGAGTCAAATGGGACGAAACGTGCCCAAGACCCAAAACAAGGGACCCCCCCCCAAACAATTATTCATTCAGGAAACATCAACAGCTGTGATTTCCTTCCTTTGGTGTCAACAGCGCTTCCTCTCCCCTCAAATTCATGATTTTTTATGTCTGATGCAAACCATTTTAAACAATAAAAGACACCAAATTTGTATGTAATGTAGACTAAAAGGAGTGACATTCCTTGAAATGAGGGATGTGTAAGAAGAATGAGTGGAGATGAAGAACCATCTTTTGCCACCTGAATGTTCGTGGCATATGATTTTAAAAGAAACCTTGTTTGGCCGGGTTCTCGGCTAGGGCAGATCTCAGCTAACGTTAATGGCGCTACCCCAATTTACACCAGGCGAAGATCTGGCTCATGAGATTTCAAGTTTGGAACCATGAACGCAGAACTGCTGCCAGTAAAACAATTACTTCCAATAAAAGTACCTGTGCGTAGGAGTTATGACTTGGCACTGAAAGGAAAATCTGGTACAAATTATCACTGCAGGTTAACAGCTCCCCAGCACTGCCACCCACATGGAATATTTGCAAATTCCTTCTCCCTTTTGGTCCTTGAAAGCCACTGTAGAATGGCTTATACCCAAACCAAATCTGTCTGCACTTAACAATTGGTCTTCTCTCCACTGATGGTTTCCATGCAGAATTTCTTCACAATAGTTGTGCAGCTGGGAATCCGACAGTAGAAAGGAATAGATCCTCCGTAAAGAGCCAGCTATATGTGGGACCTGATCTCAGCCCCTCCGCAACAGCTGACAAGGAAACCCAAACCCTATTTCAAACTTTCAGTGCGGGAGAAAGAATGGGGAGGAGGAGTCAAGGGGGCTAGTCTGAGACTTGGGAGATCTAGGTTCTTTCCTCTCCTCTGTCATGGGCTACTTGTGTGACCTTGAGCAAGTCACTTAGCCTCTATGTACCTCAGTTCTACATCTGTATGTAACCCTTCTGCCCCTCTGAGTTGGCAGCAACAAGGGCCGGGTTCAGTATCCAGGGGTTCCGTTTCAATAACACAATGCCAAACCAGCTCAAGCCCCCACCCAGTGACCTGGGAAAATCTTACACACACCCCTAGGTGTCTCAAAGAGGCAATGCTTCCCCTCTCGCAAGCACAGAGTCTCGGTGTAGCAGAAAAGGTTTAATTACATGAGATAAACAACAAGCACTAAATTGGGAAAACACCTCAACTAGAGTTCATAGATCAAACCGTGAGCAAAGACCCACCCCAGGAAATTGTGCTGTGTCCTTTTCCCTGGGCTCTTGAGTCCAGCAACCCCCAAATCACCTACAGTCCCAAAAGTCCCACAATCCAAAAGTCTCTGTCCTGGGTCAGTGCAGCCCCAAAGTTCAAGAGTCTATCTGCAGAGGTCCCTCCCCCCAGTCTGGGTAGAAAGGGGCACCTTATGTGGTCTGGGGCCAACTGCCCTGCCTCTCCGTGGGTTCTGCTTCCGCCTTCTCCACGAACTGCTCCGCTTTACCAGCCGCTCCACTCTGCTCCTCCAGCCGTTCTCACAAACTGCTCCGCTCCACCAGCTACTCTGCTCCACGAGCTGTCCCATGAGCTCCTCCAGTTGTCCCTGCAAACTGCTCAGCTCCGCTCGCTCTGTGGGCCACTCCACCCATCCCACAGCTACTCCGCTCTGCCAGCCGCTCTGCTCCACCAGCCGTCCCCACAAACTGCTCCACTGCGCCAGCTTCTCTGTTCCGCAGTATAGCTTCAGGCTCCCCCACTAGTTACCACAGTACTCAGTGCTCTCAGCTCAGTAATTTCAGCTCTTTAGTGATTTCAACTCTTAGTGATCTCAGCTCATAGTAGGAGAGCCCCAGTGCTAGTGCACCATTAGCCCAAAGTGAGTTCAGCTCAGTAACCTGTATCTAGATTCTTAAGGGAATAAAAAATCAACTCTGACATTCCACAGTGGAGAGAGAAGGGGGTGGAACTGGTGCTTCTGGCTCCACAAGGAGAGTGCACCACCAGACACAGATACCTGTCCCCAGCCTCTCTCAATTCACTGGGTTTTGGAACCCATGTCCCTTGTCTAGCAAGTACCCCCCAACTAAGGTTGAGTCATTTCTGTCACAAAGCAGTCCCACAGCTCAGCAGCCTGGGATGGGGTAGACGTGCCTATGCAAATACACTCTCTGAAATTTTTTCCACCAGGTATCAGGGTAGAGCTCATCCTGACTCTGCTTACATGTACAATGAGGATAACTGCATTTCCCTTCCTCACAGGAATGTCGTGAAGATAAATACATTGACGATAGTGAGGGAATTGTCCTGGTTGCAGTAAAGAAACATGACTGGATTCTTACCTGGAACAAGCTGACATAGCTCCATTGAAGTCAACAGTTCCTGCTTTCTAAAGTGCCCAAGGCTCATTGTCTTTCAATAAGACTTGGATGCCTCTTTTGAAAATGGGTCTCCGGCCTGCCAAAGAGCTGGCATGTGGCATAATGCAGGTCAGATTTCCAAAGGGTTGGCACCCACAATCAGGGCCAGGGCTTCAGCTAACTAAATCAGGGTTGGAGTTGGAAAAGTGTTGAGCATCCAGCAGGTCCTGTTGTGACACTTATGATCCATTGTGCTGAGCTCTCTTGAAAATCTGGCCCTACATGCTGATCTGACAGCACGGTAGCCTGAAAAGTGGGAACGCTACTCTAGCGACTGCCTGCCGAACCAAACTCATGGTGTCTCAGACGTGGCTTGCTTGCTAGCCTTGATGCCAAAGGAGCTCTTTAGAAAGATGACAACGGGTGGAGCAGGGGGCAGTTTGGTGGAACTGCAAGGCTGACAAAGGAGAGAGAATTTCAACAGGGGGCCTCAAAGATACTTGAGGAAGGTGATTTTTATATTGTGTGTTTGTAGTGTTTTCCTGTGGTGAAACACTCCGAGATATTCACAGCAAGTAAATATATGAAAGTGGGATCTACAGAGCCTGATTCTCCACCCTGCTACTCTAGCTGTTGTGCCACTGAGCTGTGGTGGAGGTGAGCCAGTTAGCATCAGCTAAGGATCCGGCCTGTTGACTTCAGCACAGTCACACTGGCATTGAACTGGTGTAACAGAGTGGAGAATCAGTCCCACTGAAGTGCTTAGTCAATGTCTCACAGATTGATTGTTTCTGGACAGGAATGGGAGTGCCATAACCCTGAGTCATGGGACTGGAAGGAAGCCATAGCTCCACAAAGTTCCAGGATAAGTCTCATCAGAGTGTAACGTCTAGCTGATTTGTCACCGGGAATAACAGAGAGTCCTTATGACTGATGGTGAAGGTCTGGGCTTGTGGTAAATCCAAAACCCAACATTGCTAATTACTAGGCTTTCCAATGACACGGCTCAGACAACTATATGAAGCAGAACATCTGTTACCCAGCCAGGATACTAGAGAGAACCACCAGCTCATGGGGTTCAAACTATCTGGTACATTTTCATGGCTATGAAAAACAATCATTTCTGCTTTAAATGCTGAGATGCTCACAGAATTTATGCTTTCACTGAGGTTGATACATACACACATAGGGTGACCAGATGTCCCGTTTTTAAAGGGACAGTAATGTTTTTGGAGTCTCTTTCTTATATAGGGGACTATTACTCCCCCCCCCCTTGTCCCATTTTTTCACAGTTGCTACCTGGTCGCCCTATACACACACATTGTCCAGCCCCCCTCTCAAATCTAGCCCATTATTTCCAGGCTTAAAAATGGGATTTTAGGAGCCAAAACCAATGTAACCGAGGACAGTATTCTATACAAAGGAAATATTAGGAATAAAAATAATTTGATGTGACATGGTAAAGGGCTAAAATGGTTTTTATAAAAAGCAGGGCTCCCTTAGGATGTAACAAGCTGCTGTTAAAATATCTGCACCATCACATCATCCCTCGGTAGCCCAGATTTCCACTCCCATCCATATAATAGTACCACGTCCATATAACGGTGATTACTGGGACTTGGCAGAACACAAAGCAAGGCCAAGAGTGGAGGGTGGGCTAGGTGAGAGGCAGAGAGGGATGGTGCCAAGGAGGCCAAGGCTGGAGGAGAAGAGAAATGAAAACAAGAAGCTGGGCTGGGGACTTGACAAACACATCATAAATGTAACATACTTGAAAACAGGAAATGAAGCCATGTGTCGGTTTTAGGGATAATGAGAACCAGACTGAGCAACTGGCTAAATAGCAGGAAATATATCTTTTATGTGGCATCCTATAGCGATGCACCTTCTGTCTGGTGTGTGTTAAGTGAAATATTTTTCTGGCTAAGTTTCCTTTTTCCACTGCAGGCCCTCAGACATAACTTAGTTTTAGGATTATACATTTTTTAAGAGCCAGTGGCAGGGTAGGGCTGATGTCACTGAAGGATTCTTTCTGTGGTTAGCCAGCTGTTTCAGATTGTAAGTTTTTTGGGGGGCAGAGACTACTATTTTATTCTCTGTTTGTGTACAGCACTTGTGCACTGGGGTCCTGATCAGAGCTGAGAGAAACAGTTTGGCTGAAACTTTTTTGTGTGAATTTGTGTCGGTTCTGCCGAATTTGTTTCAGTGAAAAAAAGAGAAACCGCCCCTCTGCTCCAACTCTAAAAAATAAAGTAAAAATTCTTAGGAAACTGAAATGTTTCAATTTTTAAGTTTGAAATGAATTTTCATTTCAATTTTTCCTTTAATTTCATTTAAAAAACTCCAGAGATGTTTACAAATGATAGAAAATCAAACAAAACATTTTGTTCCACCCAAAATGAATTTTTTTTCAACTTCTTGATTTGCACCAGTTTAACTTAAATCAGTTGTTAAACAGACTTAATTAAACTGGTGTAAAACTCTTGTTTGGGGTGTAAAAATGGCTTGGACCCAGGCAAGAATCAAGTTAAGTTAAACTGACATTTCCATTTAGCTTCAGTTAGAAAGGGATCAACTTAAGTTTAATCAATATAAACCACTTCTAAAGCAACATAGTGGTGTTTCTATGCAAACTTGCACTGGTTTAATTGGTTGCAATCAGTTTAATGACACCTGTCCAGTTAACCGGTGCAGACGAGGCCTCTTAAATAGCAGAGAGGGTTACAAAAGGAGCATCATTAACAAGTGTTTCAGCTGCGGTCTCTCTGAGGGCACCCCCATCAGGTCTCAGGCCTTGCGACTTTCCCTTTCCTAGGGTGGAATCCCATGATTATTCCACTCCTGGCTCTGGGCTACAGCATCCTGTGTATTGACAATGCCTACTCAGCAGGCCTGACTGGCTTTGGCACCTGCGGTTCTTCCCTTTTGGAGTCTGTGGCACATGGTGAATATAGGGACTAGCACCATAGGAGCAAAGTATTTAGAACAAATGGATTTTAAAACAACAAACACTCTACATGCATGTCGAGCCTACTTACAGGCTTGCCATTCCCTGCTGGCAGCCCAGCCTCACCTAGCTTTTTCAGCCACCTCAGATGTGCCTGTGTCAGTCTGAACAGCTCCCTAAGCACAACCTCCCCTGGAAGAGAGCTTCTCTCTTTAGCCAGCCAGAGATCCTTTGTTCTTGTCCATTCCCAGGCCCTGCTTGTCAAAATTCAGTTCTGCAACTTGGCTGGAGTCAGGGAGAATCATAACGTCTAATAGCGCAGGCATCGTCTTTTAACAGCCCATAAGGGTCTGCTGAGGGTGTCTTATCTCGAACTGTTCTTTCCTTTCCTACATCTTTTTACTTACCACCTGCTATTAAACTAAACCAACATATTCATACAGTCAACTTCGCTATAACCAGGTCACGTACAATCTTCATACTTTATTACAGTGCAGACCCCTCTGCCACAAAAATTCACCCCATAGTCAATGGGCAGATGGCAAACTGGAGCCCCTGGGACTGGGATTCCCCACAGGGCTGTTGTCTTGGAAAGCACCCATGTAAGTCTCACTCACTGCAGTGGAGAGTTGCCACTCATCCTGAAACCAAAACAGCAGTGCCAGGTGCCATGCCCTTCCGTCTAACAAAAGAGGAAAGAAGGAGTCAACTGAGAAAACACAGGAAGGAAGGGTACATACAGCTGTGGGTTTTGTACAGCTAATAGTGAAACAGAGTCAACTGGCTCATCTACAATGTGCACAGCTGGGGGAGTCAGGCAAGAATCACCGTGCGCCTGGCTTTTGCATGCTTGCCATGGAAGACACCTCATGCAGATGGCCACAAACGATGACTGAATTTGCATGCCAAGGAGTTCACAGCTCTGGGCAGCTTCAGGCTAAGAATTGCAACTGCTCATTCAAGATACCAGAGCCTCAGCCAGTATAAATTGGCATAGATCTGCTGATTTCAATGGGGCTAAGATCCCAGCTAAGGGTCTGGCCCATTCACTCCCTTCTCACATCATCTGCAGTCATGTTTTTAAGCACGCAAGTGGACAGGGCCCGCAAAAGCGACACTTTTGCTGAAAAGTCTATTGCTGCATGTAAACGGCTGGTCAATCATCCATGCACATCAGACGTGGAACCCAGGCAGGGCTGAGATGGGCACCTTGGGCTCAGATTCACCCCTGGAGCTGCACTGATTTTAATGGCTCTGCACCAGTGCAATGGAGGGCAGAATTTGGCTGCTTATGGGCAGAGTATTGAGTCAACACTCTGGTGCTGGCGAAATCTAACCGTCTCCTGCTTCCCAAAGCCCTGGATACTCACATGAGGATCTCCTCTCCACATAGGTTACAGCAGCGTTGGGACATTAGGTGCAGCGTGAGCAACGTCCACCTTCTTCTGCAACAGCTGCACTGCCAGGGATAAAATGGCCCACGTATTAGCTGGACCACTGCTGTGCTCTACCCAGGCAGCCCTTATGCGTCTGCCAGTAAAAATATACCGGGCCCATCCTGAAATCCTTCCTTAGTGTTTATTGAGGCAAAACTCCCATGGAAGATTTCCAGGAATAAAAGCTTTTCAACCAGCCATTGGCTTGTATGCATAAACGATAAAAAACAGGGGTAAGTGGCATGGAGACAGGTTTTCTGCCTCTTTACTGAAGGCTGGTGTCTCTGAGTTTAGAGCTATTTGGTCCAAACTCACTCAGAGATCTCACGGCAAACCTCCCTGGCCAGCCTCTTATTGACAGCAACTACTAGTCTAACCAATAGGTGGTCTGTGCCAGCCACAGAGGGGTGTGTGACCAGGATGACTGGGGGACACATTAACCTAGAGCATCCTTTCTGTAGCATCTACCAGCAGGGAGCCTTTGGCACAGCTAGTAGAACTTCGAAACCCCAAGGGAAGCAGGCAGTGGAAGCGCTGGCTGCACTTTCTGGTAGGATGAACTCCCCTTTAGGGCTAGGCCATACTGGCAGAGCGATGAGCTGTTTCTACTTCCCTGAGCCAGCATGAGAGAATCAGGCCCACGCCTATCCTACATTTATCTCGAACCGCCGGAAGGGACGATTATGATCATCTAATCTGCATCACGCAGGCCGTCACTCAGCCAGTCATTCCTGCGTCAAGCCCAGGGATTCCCGCAGAACCCCTTACACTTCTAAGGAGTCAAACAACATGCTCCCATGCAGAAGAATGCAAACTAATTTATGCAAAGCCAGGCTCATGGAGGGTCCTGTCCTCTGAGCTAAAACCATTTACAGAATAATAATAGGCAGGAGGAAGTCTCATGGGCTAAAGACACCGAAGAGATACACACTCCTGCTTTGGCTAGTTTCTAAAACACAGAACATAGTGAGCACCCTCAGAGGTAAACACTAACTGTTTAAATGGCTACTACCCAATTGCTGCACACTACAGCAGGGGACAGTATGGCTAGTTGCCCGAGTGCAAGCTTGCCCTGCCCCTGGGGCTGAGCTCTGATGGCTAGCCCAAGCTGCCACCTGTGCCGTAATCTTCATGCTGCTATTTTTCACGTGCTAGTTCGAGCGGAGCTTGTCCATGTCTCTCTACCCAGGCTGGGAAGCTTGCCCCCAGCTGCAGTGTGGACGTATCCTGTTTGTGGTGCAGGCGACGTGGTCTTTGATTTGAAAATCAAACCAGAGTGAATGACATGGACTCCACATAGAAACAGAAGGAGGAAGGTCAGATTTTTGTGCCTGTCAACATTAACACGGGGTTTCCCTTGGAATTTGAAGAGGATTTTTGGCAGGATATTTATTATACACACCCAGCCAGGAAATCCCGTAGCTCACAGGGAGAAAGGAACAGGAGAAATCAGGAAGGCAGAACAGAAGGAGATTAGCACGATGGCTATTTTCAAAATGTCCCCTTCATTACTGGTTATAAGCCATGAGTTAAGAGTGAAAATCAGTGACGTAAGGTGTCTGTTCAAGGTGAAAAATAACGCCCAGGCAGTCACATGTGGGCACTAAGCCAGAGTGACTGGCAAATGAATGCTATTGTTAACTGGCCTTTTCATTCCTGAAGGTCACAGGCTGTATTTTTAGCACAATGGTTACAGGTGCCCGAAACCTCATACAGGGTTGAAAATCAACTGTGATTCGAGCCCTGTCCAACTGCTCTTGTGTAGCCAGGCCTGAAAGCAGAGCAAACTGGAGGTTCCCATGCAAACCACGGGGATTCCCCCCCCCCACCCTCCCTCCAGGGACAGTGAGTCATAGCAGCTGCAGAATAGCCCTGCAGGGTAAAACTAAGAGCCTGCAGTGTGTTGTGCAGTGAGAGGAAATAGTTAATGAAACCTAATTGTCTCTCTCACCTTTCTTGACAGTGATTAATTGCAGCTTTTGTATATGCCACTTATGTCAAGCCAAAGCTCAGAAGCAGGGGTGGGGCAGGCATTCCACATCCTTATCCCACATCCTCGTTGGCCCTCCTGGCAGTGTGTCAGTAGCTGGACTTTCTCACTGAAGCTCAAAGAAACACTTGGGCTGACCTGGGAACACACCAAGAAGTTTCAAGCACAAGCTACAGCAACCCTGGCTAGTACAGCTGTCAACCTCACCCCTCTCCTCCATCACCACTTATGTGGGGAGGCAGCGTGGCCTTGCGGATAATGGCCTGGCCTGGGACTCCAGAGACCTAGTCCCAACTCTGCTGCTGGGCGACCTTGCATAAGTCACTTCCCTGTTCTATGCCTCAGTTTCCCCATGGTTAGAACAAGGTTTATGAGACTGACCTCCTTTGTAACAGCCCTTGAGAGCTCCTGAGGAAAAGCGCTAGATACGCATATTAGTGCTATTAGATAACTTGCAAATAAAACAGGGCGTAGGCCCATTTTTGTTTCTTTATGATGCATAAAGTAGCTTTGAATAGGTCCCACCCTCTGCCAAACAACAGGTTCTTTACTGCTTATTTCAGACATTAGAAAGTCAAGTCTTGTCTTCCCTGGAAGGTTCTAGAGCTTAGTCTATGTTACCTCTAGCAGAAGCATGGTCTTGGGGCCAAGGCTTTGCTCTTCCCCACCCCTGCCTCCACTCAGGAGATGTAGGCTCAGTTCTGGCCTCTGCTATAGACTCTTTGGGTGAGTTACTTAGTCACTCTGCCCCTTAGTTCCATCTCTAAAATGGGGGTGATGATGATACTTCCCCTGTATATGGGGCACAGGGGGAGGTGGGAGGTGTGGTCATGCACATTAATGATTGTAAGGCTCTCAGAGACTGTCATGAACTGGTTCAGTTCCACTAGTTTAGACTGAGTCTCATGGCCAGAAGGGATGGAGCTCCCTGGATCCCTCTGCTGGTGAGGAGGGGAAAAGCAGTTCTGTTAGATTAGGGTGCATGATTGTTTACCCACAATTCCAACTAAGCGGTTTGATTTTGATTGGATTTTGTTTATGTTTGAAGTAGAAGGGTAATAATAAACAGCTACAGTATCTGGCCAGGCCTCAAAAATGGGGAATAAACATTGTGCCAAACAGGCCCTGAGTGAGGGGTCACCCTAACTCTACTAGAACTGGGTTTTGATGGGGTTGTAAAGCCTTGGCACAAAAAGGGGATAGACTCTCCTGTGGGAGAAGGCTGATTCTGTGATGCAGGGTGTCTGGTCGGGGGTTGGTGGGTACCTGGGCCCCCCAGCAGCCTGAGGAAGAAATCTGTAGATGCTGGGCTGGTAGCAGACTGGGCCAGTAGTGAAACAGAGCAAACTCTGAGTTGGAGGTGGGGCAGACTCCATGGCACCCAGAAGAAGTGAGCCCAGCTGGCCTTGCGGGGCCCTGCTCCAGTCAGTGGTTAGGTAGATGTGTGAGTGGTGTTTAGGGGTGTGGAGTTGTGCGCGTCAGGGTGTTGGACTTCCCTTTGTGGGCCTAGCCATACCAGTATATACTAACCCAGCAAAGCGCTTCTAGTGTGGATGCGCCTTATATGGATGGCATAGCTTATTCCATCCCCCTGAGCAAAATACGGTACCCTGGTGGCTGCTGGGCCTTGCCTCCGCTAGTGGTCCCTCCAGTGGGAGCTGAATCAGTGGTGATGGCAACAAGAAATTTTAAAAGAAAACCAAACACATATAGGTGAGAGAGGAAGGATGGCCTAGTGGTTAGGGTGCTGGTTTGCTACAGCATGACCCAGAATTCCCTGCTTTGCCAAGATTTGACTTTGGGCTAGTCCCTTAGCCTCTCTCTGTCTCAGTTCCCCATCTGTACAATGGGAATAAAATCATCTCCCTACCTCACAGGGGAGTGGTGAGGATAAACACATTACAGATTGCCAGGAGCTCAGGTACTATGATATCTTATCTTGGGCCCTAAGATAAATAGGGCCTGTCATGACAGAGGAACTATGGGAATGTTGCCATTACAAGGCTCCAGGGAGCAAAAACTGAGCTATTGAGAGAGGAAGGGAAGTTCAGTTAGGCTGTTTAAATGGTTTGTCTTTGTGAACAGCTATTTTAAACTATTAACATTTTGGATGAAGGATGGTTTGTTAACAATTCCTCACCTCTTTTCCTTTCCTTACAGTGAGAGCTCATGATAAATACCTCAGAGGCCCCATCTGTGTTCCGTGTTGCACTCATTTAACTTTAAATCACTTTAAATGTTGATTTAATTAAACACAGTGTGGATGCTCTTAATTCAGTTTAAAGGGGATTTATATCAACGTAGCTTCAGTTGGTTCCTTACCAAGTTAAGCTAAATTGATACAAATCAGGTTCAAATCCAGTTCACATACTGTGTTTTGAACTAAATCAGTTTAAGCTCAGACCTTGAGTTCATCAGGTGCTACTTGGGGTGTCGAGGAGGACTGAGACATCCAGTTGGCCTCCAGGGCAAGGAGGGAAGCCCAGACGACAGTCTCATGATAGTTCTAAGGTTAAACAAACACAACAAACAAGAAAGAAAACTTTTTAAAAAACAAACAACCCCCCCTTTTGGGTTTTCTACAAAAAAAAACTCCAATTTAAACAAATCTTTTGCAAGTCACCTTTAAAGGGCTATTAGCTATGTTAGGGAAATGCCCCCAAATAATCCCATAAACTGGTGCCTTGCAAAAAAAAAAAAAGATGACTTTGATTGTATCTCAGCAATTCATACTGTAATGAACTGGCTAGTGTGTATATGTGGTATGTCAGTTATCTTGTCCATAGGGTGGATCCAGCTCACTAGATGTATTTTTGTGGCCAGCACGGTACACTCTGAATCTGCACTATCTCGTCGTTCATTACAATAAAGTTTCTTGCCCTTGCGGCTGCAAAGAAAACCTTTCAGATGTCACCAGTTTGTAACTGATGCAGCGCTGTGTGCTTCCGAGGAAAGGGTGAGCTAGAGGCATAGCTGTTAGGAGGTTGGTTGTTTTCTGTATGATCTGTACTCTCTGTGTATTTCTCATGGCATTAAGTCAAGAGCAATAATGTGTTAGAATGCTGTGCAAACGGTCTGTGCGTTTTGTGCAATTACATCTATCAGGTCCCCCTGAAGAGGGAAACCAGAAAGCTCACAGCTTGGATGGAGTTCTGGGAGAGGGTGCATTTACGCTACAGTAGAATCCGAGGGGTCAGCACTGATTCATGGGACTGTGCAGTTCTCAGGATGGGGTACCAGACACAGCGTCTGTTCCCTAAGATTGTGCCTAGGGACCCCAAGACAGGGAAAGTACTTGGGCTCTGTTTAGACTCCGCAGGTTTAAAACACCCAGAATCCAGCAGCTGGATCCATTCACAATAATCTAGTGACCTGCCGGAAAGAGAGGGGGGGAACCAGATCCAGACGGTGCTGGAGTTTGCAGACAGCATAAAACAAACTCGCAGAGGTGTGAACTCCCCCACCATCATTAATCTCATTGGGGTGAACGCTCTGAAGCCAGTGATGACTTACATTTATATGCTGGCCCAAAGGCCATAGTTAAAAGTGTCTCTCTCCCTATCTGACATCCCAGGTGTATATTTACCACTTTCCTCTACTGGAGGGCATGGGAACAGCTCAAGTGTGTGTCAAAGCTCCTATACTGCAAAGCATTTGAGAGGAACTCTCCCTTAGCTCAAGTAATGGAAGCCTCTCTTCTTAGAGCAGAAGGATCTAACTTCCATCTTTGCTGTGGTTGCGAAGAATTGGATGGCCCCAGGGTTCAGTCCAGTGACAGCTTGTAGCAGGGTGGTCCCCTGCTCCTGCCCTGAAGGGCTTAAAACAGCCCTGGGGGAAGGTTGTGGCTGGGAGCTACTAAGCCTGGGCTGATTGGGGAAAGCAGACTCAGCTGTGGACATGCCCCAATCAGGCCCAGCTGGCCCCTATAAGAGGCTGTGAGCCAGAGGCCCAAAAAAGGTCTCTTTCTAGCTATAGAGGGAGATTGGCCTGGCTGCAGGGAGGTGGACACAGGGTAGATCAAGTAGATCAGAGAGACTGTGATGATACATAGAGGGAGAAAAAGGACCTATGGGGGCCGGTCTGCAACTGGTGTGAATTGGCCTAGTTCCATTGATTTTCCACAACTCTGGAACTGGACTGGCATAAACCACCTCCCATCAGTCCCTCCTCCAGCCTCAGGGCTGGTACAAGGATGAATTTTCCCCTCAGTGTCCTTAAAAAGTATGGGGAAAAGGAGCATTTGACAGCTCCCAAGAGATTGTGAGGCGGTTGGAATGAGTGTGCCCAGAGGTGGCCCAGGAGAAGCATTGTTCTTCTGCCAGTAGACAGAGGATAATAATAGCTGCACTCAAAGTAATTTACGTCTTCCCAGCTAATTTATGGACCCGATTCCCACTCACTGAGCATTAAAAACCCCATGGGGGAACATCAGAACATTAGGAAGACAGTCAGTACATGCACGCTGGGCATGAGAGGGGAGGTAACGAAATACAGCGTGGGTGGCACGCTGCAGCCCGTACCTACATGCACAAACAAGAGGGGCCATTCCAAATGAACAGAGGAGTTAGCGTTCAAGGTCACCATGCATTGATTGTTCAAATATTTGTTTGTAGCCGTGACCATCAGCTGTTCCCGGCGGGGCAGCGATTTCAGGAGCGGCACGTTGCTGAAGAGAGGCGGAATGAAAGAGTTCCCTGCAGACTACTCCCAAAGCAGTTATTCTTTCAAAGAGCCCTTCGTGGAGGAACTCATTGGAACTCGTCAGGGCATCACGGACACAAAAGTGCATCCATGTTCTGCACAGACATTTCACTGAAAAGTTTTACTGAGCAAAGCTGGTGCATTCTGAAACTTTACTCACCCCCCCACACACCAAGAAAACCAGACTTGATGGGCCAGGTCATCAGCCGGTGGAAAACAACGTAGCTCTCGGAGTCAGTGGAGCTGCTCTGATTTATACCTGCTGAAGCGTTTGCCTCTATTTAGGAAGCAGCTTTTGTATGGCACAATCCTAATTTTTGAGATGGTGCAAACGCGCCTTCTTCTCCTGAGAGTGGGAGAAAAACCTACATTCATTCACTCTTCTCTATCCCTGGTGTGTGGAGGTGCGCTAGCACCATCTTAAGTTCTTGCAATTGTCCATACCCAGGAAAAAGCTTCCACTAACTTCAGTTCGTCCCACTGATGGCCACGTGCTTCAATGGGTGTTTTGGTCTAAGAGGGATCGGGTGATTGTGGTAAAGATATTTTATTACCCCTCAGAAAATGTTCATTCTGGAAGCCTGATTCTCCCTGCTGTGCACCTTGTGCAGTCATATAAACCCATGCTAAGGGTGTGTGAAACCCACCAGATCATAGTGAGAGAGTTGTACACCCACCTGTTCCACAAGTGCGCGTGGTGACATGGTAGAATTTTCAAAAAGCACCTAAGTGACTTAGGAACTGATGTCCTATTGACCTTCAGTGGGGCGTTAAGTTTCCAAGTCACTTAAACACAGGTTATTTAAGGGATTTAGGCACTTAACTCCCGATATGTCTAAATATCTTTGTGGATCTGGCCCATAAGCTGTAAGACAGTTAATTTCCTTCTGCTTCATTGTGCTCCACAGAGCTCACTCTAGCTGATTCTTCGCCCTGCTTGACTTGAAATGCTGCTAGCTTTCGGTGTTACTTTTTAAATTCTCAATAGTGAACAACGAGCTTTGGGAGCGATTTAGTGCAGCAGGTTATGTGACTTACGAGCACACAGATAAATGCTGAGAGGTTTGTTTCACAGGGAGAATGTACACATGAAAGGTGATTTGCAAAGGTGAAGAAACATTGAGTTTGTGCTCTTTTTTTTCCCCCTTCTTCTTTACGATGCTTAAAGGGGGCTAGAAAGATGGGGAAAGAGGAGTTGTGGGGGAGGGTGCAGTGGCTTTTAATTCAGGTCTCGTCTAGGCTGGAAGACTCTACAGCGACCAGCGTGCTAGTGAAATCATCCACTTACAAAAACTGTTGTTAAGATGGTGATTAGGTGGCTGCTGTGTAGCAGGGATCCTTGTTCCCACCCCAGCCCGTGCCCGTCTGGAGTGTGGGGCTTCAAACCCAGAGAGTGATACATTAGAAAAGCAGGGAGCACTCAGCAAAGCTCTATTCACAGCTCCTCGAGGGGACTGTCAATGTGACAAGGAGAAAGCGAAGCGCGGGTTTACAACACCCGGGAAACACGTAGGTTGACGTACTGCTTCGGACACAGCACAGCCTTAGCTCTGCCCAATTTGCAACCTGGCCCCAAGGGGTCCCTCTGGAATATCACAGCTCCTCCTTCACCCCTCCCAAAGCCTTTTGCTCTGGTGTGATCTTTGACAACCAGCAGCATATACTCCCCAGCCGAGTGGTGCTACATTGGGGAACCTGGTGGTCCCACTGGAGCACACGAACTGGCGTTGTGGTGAGCTGCTTTTGTCAGAGATGAGTAACCCTTTCCTCTTGGCGCTCCTATGGGAGCGGAGTTTGGCTGGTTTTGCTGGGTGTGAGCCTTCCCCCGGCCCTGCAGGGGCACTCTCTCTGGAGTACGCTTGCTGCTTGCCCTACTACACTCCACAGCCCCCAGGGCGAGGGAGGTGACTGAGGGTCAATGCCATGCTGGTCCTCTGAAAGCCAGGTCATCCACACTGGCGGAGTGTGCAGGAGTGCTCGGGCACAAAACGTGATGTTTGCTCCTCCCTGCAGTCAGTTCACTGTAATCCATGTGGTTCTGACTGTGACTCAGGAAGTTGTGTTTCCAGAGTGCGAGTTCTTCTGGGGGGACCCTGCCGCCCCTCTGACCACACCTCCAAACCTGCTGGAAGACTCCAAAGAGACACCAAAAGTCAAGGACAACATTACCGCCTCCCGGGACTCAGGTCTCTAGCCACTACCTGGCTCTGAGGGGACTTGCACAACTCTTCCACTCTCAGATTGGCCCTGGGCTGCAGTCTCCTGCGATCAAACGTGATTGCATCAACTGGGTGTTCCCTGATGGAGCAAGGACCGCTGTAGTCAGTGACCACACAGCTTTCTAAAAGCAAAGAATTATTTATTTAAAAGAAGACGGATCTTAAAACAAGCAAACAGACTGTACGCAACTCTAGCTCTTCCCTAAGGCTTACCATAGCCTGGACCTGAGAAGGCCTGACCTCCTTAGACTCCCTCCACAGATTCTCTCTCTCTCTGGACAGCTGCTGCTAAGTGACCCCCTTCTTCCCCTAACTGGTTACTGTCTCGAGTTCCCAGCCTGGCAAAACGGTGATGTAATTTGGGTTTGGCAGGCCATTGGCTGGTAATTGCCACCCCAAGCGGTTTGCTGGAGGTTGCTGACCTTGGGAGCCGTTGATTTGCCTTCCTGTTCGCTCTTCCCACAGCCCACCGTGAGAGAGATGGATACTCACACAGGAAAGTCGTATAACCGGATACGCAGTAACGTCACCGGGTCACACACAGTGTTCATAAAATTGCTACATCTCAGTGTTCTTAGATTATTGCATCACAGCTCTACAGTATTCAGAACATTATTCTATATTGGCTCCACTTCCATCAGATCCCGTAGCTTCTCTGTGAGACAGAGCAGCACTTTTAGAAAGACAGTGTGTCTTGATTTAAAGACTACACATAATGGGGTGTCCACCACCTTCCCGGGGAAGTTGTTCCAATGGTTAATTACACTCTCTGTTCAAAATGAGCACCTGATTCCTAGTCTTAATTTGTCTAGTTTCAGCTTCCAGCCATTGGATCACCTTGTGTCTTTGTCGGCTGGATTAAAAAGATTTTGTAACCCTGGCTGGCTATAAAGCCACCTGAGAGAGCAAATCCACAAACTGATCTCTCCACCCATCTTGTCTTCTATGTAGCGACCAGATGTGGTGATCCTCTCCACCTTCGCTGCTGAGCAATCTCAACTATGCCTGTAAAATTAGTCTCCATTTGTTTAGCACTGGTGCAGCTGAGGTGTGGTTTCCATGGCGTGATGGTAAAAACCCCTGAGCCCACAGGTAGCGATGGTGCATCTGCACCGCTTATGAATCAGAGTCTCATTTGCCTCATATAGTCACACCCAGAGAACATTGTAGTCCTTTATTTTCACTTCCAGCCTCTTGGGTTTGTCCTGCTCTCAGAATCCATATGCAGCACACAAATTCTCTACCTTGGGTTCTTTCTCTGCCAGATAAAAGAAGATGGCCCTTTTCCCCACTGTGTTTATACAGCTCTAGCACCATTGGGTCTTGGCCTTTGACTGGACTCCTAGGTGCTGCCACAACACAAATAAATAGTAATGACAATTAATAAATAAATACCCAGTAGTGTTACTGTCTTTCTCAGGTTGCAACCAGCCTGTTCCATCCCTAAGTGCCTCTTCAGCCAGTGTCACTGGAGGTTACACAGCACAGAACAGAAACAACCACAGCAGAACAGCTCTGTGGCTTATTCCACAGCCAGAGTTCCTCCTTTCATATCCCATTTCCTGTCTGCACAAAGGTGGGAGGATGGGCTTGTGATTCATACAGATACTAAGACTAGGAAGAGTTGGGCTTATTACTGACTCTGCCACGAACTGCCTGCGTGACCTTGGTAAGTTCCTTACTCTCTCTGGACCCTCGGTTCCTCATGTGTGAAACTGGGATAATGATCTTTCTCACAGGGGTGCTGGAAGGATAAACCCACTAAGAACATAAGAACGGC
The DNA here is from genome assembly GCF_007399415.2 of Gopherus evgoodei. Classification (NCBI taxonomy): domain Eukaryota; kingdom Metazoa; phylum Chordata; order Testudines; family Testudinidae; genus Gopherus; species Gopherus evgoodei. Next base: position 217,975,882 of record NC_044324.1, on the reverse strand, counting down.
CATACTGGGTCAGACCAATGGACCATCTAGCCCCGTAACCTGTCTTCCAACAGCTGCTGGTATCGGATGTTTCAGAGGGCGTGAGCAGAACAAAGCAAATTATTGAGTGATCCATCCCCTGTCATCCAGTCCAAGCATCTGGGAGCCAGAAGCTTAGGGACACCCAGAGCATGGGGCTGCATTCCTGATCATCTGGGCTAATAGCCACTGATGGTCCTATGCTCCAAAAACACATCTAATTCTTTTTTGAACCCAGTTATACATTTGGCCTTCACAACATCCCCTGGAAATGAATTCCACAGGTTTGCTCTGCGTTGCATTAAGAAGAACTTCCTTATGTTTGTTTTAAACATGCTGCCTATTTATATTAATCAGGTGACCCCTGGTTCTTGTGTTTTGTGAAAGAGTAAATAACACTTCGCTATTCACTTTCTCTGCATCAGTCATGATTTTATAGACCTCTCTCATAAGCCTTTTAGTCGTCTCTTTCCTAAACTGAACAATGCCAGTCTTTTTAATCTCTCCTCATACAGAAGCTGTACCACATCTGTACTCATTTTTGTTACCCCTCCCTTTTCCAATTCTAGTATCTTCTTTGAGATGGGACGAGCAGAATAGCACACAGTGTTGAAGGTGTGGGCTTACCATGGATTTATATAGGGGCATTACGATATTTTTTGTCATTGGTGCAAATGAGATGCTCAAATGCGGTGGTGGTGTCATATCAGGCTACAGCAGATACAAACAGTAAAACTATCTGTGTCTTTCCACTCAATATTAAGGGAACAAACATAACCTGCATAGATACATGGAGGTCTTTACTCACAAATGGATAGAGATTTCATCAGGAGATATGCAGGTCTTTTGTAGGGGAGATGGATGTAGGTAAGATGGCTAGTAAACTAGTAAGCCACTGGTTTTATTATACTTGTTGATGATAATAAACCCAAACATACATGCCATAATCTATTTATATAGAAGCCAGATGCCAATTTGGAAAACTTGAACATAAGAACGGACATACTAGATCAGGTCAAAGATCCATCTAGCCCAGTATCCTGTCTTCCGACAGTGGCCAATGCCAAGTGCCCCAGAGGGAATGAACAGAACAGGGAATCATCAAGTGATCCGTCCCCTGTTGCCCATTTCCAGCTTCTGGCAACCAGAGGCTAGGGACACCATCCCTGCCTATCCTGGCTAATAGCTACTGATGGACCTATCCTCCATGAACTTATCTAGTTATTTTTTGAACCCTGTTATAGTCTTGACCTTCACAACATCCTCCTGCAAAGAGTTCCACAAGCTGACTGTGCGTTGTGTGAAAAAAAATTCCTTTTTTTTGTTTAAAATCTGCTACTTATTAATTTCATTTGGTGGCCCCTAGTTCTTGTGTTATGAGAAGGAGTAAATAACACTTCCTTATTTACTTTCTCCACACCAATCATGATTTTATAGACCTCTATCATATCCTCCCTTAGTCATTTCTTTTCCAAGCTGAAAAGTCCCAGTCTTATTAATGTCTCCTCATACCCCAATCATTTTTGTTGCCCTTTTCTGAACCTTTTCCAATTCCAGTATATATTTTTTTTGAGATGGGGTGACCACATCTGCACACAGTATTCAAGATGTGGGCGTACGATGGATTTCTAGAACGGTAATATGATATTTTCTGTCTTATTATCTATACCTTTCTTAATGATTCCCAATATTCTGTTTGCTTTTTTGACTGTTCTGTTGTATGAGACTGGACATTTGGAGCTAATTCTGAAGGATACTTAGATTTATTTGGCAATTACTAATTTTTTATATGTTTCAGACTTGTATACAAACTCAACTAATTTTATTTTATTTTGCGGTAGTATCTAGAGACCTCAACCAGATCCTATCCCATTGTGCTGGGTTCTGTACCAACATGTAGCAAATCACAGGCTGTGCTCCAAATAGCTTACAATCAAAAGTTAATCAATCATCTTGGAATTCCACTTAGTACATTATTTCTTACCTCCATTTTATTAACGTAATATCTATCCAGGGCTCACAGGAAATTTACTTACCTAGCTTTGGAAAAAACTTGCCATATCAGTGAAGAGAATAAGACTGAATGTTGATCATTGACTGGATGCTCATTATAGAGTGACTGAAGGGTAATCGTTTATCATTGAACTTGGCACATGAGTAACTCATGCTAACACTCATGCTAATGCTTACACCACCTAGACAGGTTTATGAATTTGTTCTTACCTCACCTGTAGCAATGTTCACCCTTTAACACAAACAGTAATGGCTCCTGCTGATAGATCTAGTGGTCCTGGATTCAGTCCCCACAAATAACACTCTATTCAGGGATGTTCGTACTAGAAATGGTTGGGGAGGGGTTTCTAATGAAAATTTTGATTAAAAAACATTTTTGTCCAAATTTTCAATTTTTTTGGCTAAAATTCAAAAACCAAAATAATTAAATCCAAAACCTGAAAATCTTTGCTCTACAACCAAAATATTTCTAGTTGGAAATGCTGCCTCCTGGGCGTTGTAGTTCATGTGCTTCCTGCTCTCATTCTTCTGTCTAGGCCTGGTTGGACTACATCTCCCTTGATGCATGATGATCTTCCTTCTTGGAGAGAAAGGCAGGGTCAGAGTCCCTGGCCATAGTGCATTATGGGAGATGTAATCTGCCTGGAGAGTCTGGCCCATGCAGAGTAGCAGAGACATGAGATAATTGAACTACAAATCCCATCAGGCACCACAGAAGCATTTCCAATGGAAATAGTCTGGGTTTGGGGTAAAATTTTTTGGGAATTCATTTTTTTAACAAAAAAATTTCCAGGCATTTTTTATGAAAAATGTTATTTAGTCAAAAACCTGATTTATTGTCAAAATAGTTTTGATGACAAATGTTTGACCAGGCCTCATTCTTACACATGGCCTATGTCCTGGAGTCAGGGTCCGAACGATCACTTTGCAATCTTTCCAATAATGTCATGGGGTTTTTGGGTGGATTTCAACTTTGTAACACGGTAATATCCAGCTTCACCCAATTGCTGGCTTGTAAAGGACCATTCACACTCCGGCCTATTCAGGCCATGCCGGGGTGATGACTTCAGTTTAAGGCCGTCGGACAAGGATGGAGCAGTGGCTCGATTGACTGCATGTGGCTTTAATTTACCTTTGAGAAGCCAGCTTCAAATGTGACTTCTCCCAAATGAAGATGGGTTGGTTGGTTTCCAGGTAGCTCCTGTATCCCAGTGATAAAATCTTGAACTGTACCATTGCAGTGTTAACTCAGGAGACGCTTGGGGCTGGAATACAGGCAAATCTCATCTTACGCGAGGGTTCCGTTCCGCGGTTAGTGCGTAAAGCGAAAACCGTGTATAGTTAAAATTACATTGAGTTGAATGGCCGGCGGAATCGCCCGCACTACAGACACAGTATTTAAATTGTTATTTTTCTCTTTTTTGTTTTGTTTTTGCCGACCGCGTAAAGCTGAAATCGCGCATGTTAAATGCGCATAAGATGCGACAGATCTGTAGCAGGGATTGCTTTTGGTTTATGGGATGCCTACACAGCAGCTGGGAGGCATGATTCCCCACTCAGCTAGACAGACGTGCTAGATCTGCTCAAACTGCCATCCTAGATAGGTATGGCTGCAGCAGCTCAGATGTGCTGCCTGAGTACAATTCTGTCCAACACCCTCGGATTGTGGTGTAACCACAGCACATGCTAGTGCATGTATGGTTACATCTCCCACATGTTGTACAGATATACCCTTAGCCTGAGGTGCCCTGGCAGGACAGTGTGGGGGAAATCTGGCTGCAATCTGGCTGTCGCTAGCCACTGCGTTTGGTCCCTCCCTTTCACTGATGATAGTTTGCAAGAAAAGTAAAAGACAATAAATTGGGGATGGGATGGGGAGAGATCCTGTCTGGAAGAGAAAAAAAAAGTGAGTGGCTAAATCTCTCGCTATGTGGTTGACCCTAACAGAAGAATAGGTGTTCAGCAGATATAATTCCAACAGCTCAATGTATGATCACTATGAAGAGTGCAAGCTGCACAGATTTTGGGAAATACTCTGAGCAGGAGCTCTGCTTCCCGCCAGAGGTTGTTGAAATAACATCTGTTGTGTGTTTTCTTTCTTCTGGGCCACTGCGCTCCACCACAGGGGACAGTTAGTTGGCATGAATCAGGCAGGCTAAATAGAAACCTCCCCGACTGAGTGTTTCTTGGTGTTTTGCTGAAGAGCAGCCCAGAGCTGAGTGCATTTATTTTCCTAGAAGTCTGTCTGATACTGCTGCAGAGATTCCTTCTGAGTGTGCAATAAATGCGCACACCAGAGCTCCTTGAACCATTAGTAACTGTAGAAAGAACTGACTCCATTAACCATACAGAATGCACAAGTGCTAAGAGGAAAAGTACCCCGACCCGTGGGTTAGACCTCCAGATCCTGCCAGGATCCCAACATTAGCAGAAGCTTGGGTTCTGGCCCTCCGTTTGAGGAGGACTTTGAATCTCAAGTGACAGCGGGTGCCTTTTGGATTTTGAACTGTGCATGAGTCATGGGTCTATATAACTGCTGGGGAGGGCAGAAGACATCTCACTGCAGCAGTGAGGAAGTATATTTCTTCCAGCTGTGGCCACGAAGCCAAGCAGGTGCATTTAACAGTACGGCCCAAAGGAAGGCCATGAACTATTCCTGGCTCTTTGCACCACATGTTGCAATCACCCATGGAATACACTTGAGTGTTTCTGCCAGCTAAAGTAACGTGTCTTCAGACAAAGAACCAAAGCCATGAAAGTTAACACAGCCTCTGAGTGCAATGGTCAGGAAGACCAGAAATGCAGCATACTAGGATACCACTGTGTCCTTTTTAGATGAGATTTTATACTCTGTTGAAACCCATGTTGGGATGGTGCAGAGCGGTAGCACTCCATAGGGACCTTGCTAGGCCCAATCCCCGCTGCAGAGCCATAAAGGATCTCCCAGTGTGTGCTCCTAGGCACAGCTGGAGTCTGAGTGAGTGGGACAGTGTGGTCTAGTGGTGTGGGCACCGGTGTGGGGCCCATGAGACCTGGCTTCTCTTCCTGACTTTGCCACTGAGCTGCGTCACTTCACCTCCATTTCCCCTTTTCCTTTGTTTCTCTTGTCTATTTAGAGTCACAGAGTTTGAAGCCAGAAGGGACCACCAGATCACGGAGTCTGACCCCCTGTGTATCACAGGCCTCCACCACCACCCACACACTAACCCCAACATGAGATCAAAATGAGACCAAAGGATTTAGGAGTTAGGATCTTAAATACCTTTGAGGATCTGGGCCTAAGCGCTTCACTGTCTCTCTTACTACATGTCTGTGAATCTCTCACCACAACTGAGCCCTGATCTCCATTGCGTCCTCCAGGTGCTAATGCGAATTGCTGTTTTCCAAATGTGTACAAATTCCTGGGAACAGACAATATATTGTCACAGCCAATACTGTAAGTGGCATCTCCACCTAATTCATCTGGAAAAAGAGCAGCAGAGTTTCTAGTAGCAGGTTAGATTATATTTTTTAACTCCATCAGTCCTTGACGTTTTTATCCCTGACGCTCTGAAGATTTTTTTGGGTGGTGTTTGATTAATAAAAGTTAAGTAGTTTGTTAAAACATATTCAAATGGGTGTGTGGGGATATGTGTCCACCCCACACACAAGCCTGAAGGCGTAAAGGCCAATTAATCTATAGGCTGCACCAGAAGGAAATCTAGGAAGTTCTAGGGCCTGATTGCAGATGAAGTCCAGCTGGGAAGAGGAGCAGGCCAGGACCTGAAAAGAGATGAAGCTGGCGGGCTGGGGGAGGAAACCTGCAGTTGCACTGCTTGATGCCAGAGGAAGAGCAGGAAGCTACAAGATAGCATAGGAAGCAGTCCAGGGAAGGAGCAGTGAGGACTAGGAGAGTAACAGCTCAAAGCTGCTGGGTTGAGGGTCCCTGGACTGGAGCCTGGTGTAGAGGGCAGGCCTGGGTTCCCTACAAGCCACTGGGGAAATGGCACAGACCACGCAGAGGGGAAGGAGCACCTGGGACAGTTTGTCTCAAGGGACTTGCGATACCCTGGAGGAGGGGAAAACTTTAATGTGACTTAGCTGGAGGCCTAAGGCATGAAGAGGAAAGTGCTGCAGCTCCTGGCGCACGAGAGGCCGCAGAGTAAGTGAGTGGAATGATGGGCTGGGTAACCGCAGGAAGGGGCATCAGACAAGGTGGCAGAGCCTCACTCTGCAGGTGGGGTGGGGTGACTGGGGAGGGAGAGCTGCACTCTGGGGCGAGGGGGAGACTGGGGCAGGATGGGGGGCAGCACCCGAGGTGCAGGGCACAAAGGAGGCTGAGAAGGGGGTCCGGACAGTGAGCTCAGCCACCGGCCCTGCTCCTCAAATGCCACATACTTCGGGATCCCTCTCCCCAGCCACCGGCACCTCTCTCTGCCAGAGTTGGAGGCTCCTCCAGCTCCAGCATCAGCTGCTCTTCTCACCCTCCTGGTGGCAAAACGGAAGCTGATTGTGGACAGTTACTCAGGTAATCGGATGTTTGGTGTCTGGTCAGTAGTACTGACTGGATACTGTCAGGTCCCTTTTTCGACTGGACTTTCTAGTAAAAAACCAGGAAACCCGGCAACCCACCTGGGTGGATTCCCTTGCACTGCAGCACCTTGCTGCTCCCAGCTGTTTCAGTGCCACGTCAAAGCAAAACTGAAAGGCCCAAAATGTTCATCAGGAGACATCAAACTCTGCAGGCTTATTTACAGAGAGCAAGGAAGGGAACTAGTACAGTCATCTTGCTGATTGTTTCTAAGGTACAACATGCTTGGAGCTTTGGAGATGGGCCATACGACAGGCCCTGACCCCAAAGAGTTTCCAGTCAGAGAGTCTGGCTACACTGCAAGTATACTGCAGCTATTCTGCTGTAGCAAAGACACTTTCTACTGCTACGGAAGCGGTTTTTCAGTCACTGAAGTAAATCTGCCTCTCCTAGAGGCAGCAGCTAGGCTGATGGAAGAATTCTTCCACTGACGTAGCTGCATCTACAGTGGTGGGTAGGTCGATCTAATTACATTGCACAGGAAGTGAAATTTTTCACAGGCCTGAGTGACGTAGTTAGGGTGAGGTAAGTGTTTTGGTGTAGAGCAGGCCTTAGACAATATAAAAACAATTATAGTGAGGAGGGGACAAAGCTCAGTTCTTCATCTACCTGTACCAGCAAAGTGTCCCGCTCTGGGGGTGGCCCATGGTGGCTAGCTGCCAGCAGTGGTGTTCAGTCATGACTCGGACCAGGTTCTCTCAGGCAGTGGTTCTCACCCAGGAGTACACACAGGGCCGGATTATAACATGCTGAGGCCCTAAGCTATGTGAAGTGTAAGAGACTCCATACCATAAAAAAAAATTCATTTATTATTTTCACAGAAAGGACATTGAATATATAAAACTTTCCTGTTCATATTTGCATATATACAAAGGCAAAGTTGTAAAAATAGAATAATAATCTAACTAAAACATGTCTTGCAATATGTCTGTTTGCATTATAAAATAGTTTCTAATTAACATGTTTTCGTCTATGATTTCTTAATTAGTAGATATGAAAACTTTTAATCTACAGCAACACAAAAGCAGTTACAGTTACACAGACCAGCTTACTTAATGGGTGCAGTACAGCCTGCAGCATGTCTGTTTGCACATCACATTAATTTTAGCACTGAAATTTAAAACATTTTCTTCCATGATTTTCGGAGAGCAAAGTCTTTGATGTCCTCAAATGATAAGCTGTGGAGTTTGTCACTTTCGGTGCAAAGAATATTTAGGGTAGATTGCTTTTCTTGCAGCATTTTCTAGGCAGACATCTCTCTTTGCGTTTGCTTCTTTATCCTCTGTCTCCCACAGGACCACTAATTAACCTCAAGTAAACACCTCCGTCGCACAGAGTGACAACAAGCTGTATGTGTGAAAGAGAAAGAAAGACGTTACCAGGAAAAAGACTGGTAATCTCAAGACAGGCTTTGCGAAAGTGAGGAAAAACTAGTCTATAGTCAAGCAAATATGATGAAAATTATAGAATAGCCTATAAAACATATGCACATAGTTGAAATAACTTGCTCACCAAGTACTCTGAATATCTGTATCTATATATATCTTCCTTCACTTCTCTCAAAACCCTTTATTTATCCTTTCGTCAGCACTCTCTGATATTTACAGTGAAGGTTCCCGAAACTGACAGAAGAAAGCCAGCACAAATTTATCCTCCCCAAGATCCACTCGACCCAAGTCCGTAAGACGATCACCTGCAAACTCAGTCATGTGAAGCATGGATAGTGCACGAAGCAGAAAGCAGTGTGCGCACTAAAATACACAATTGTACCTATGTACAGATCAAAAGAAGAAAACATATGAACACTTAAGAAAATGAAGAAAAGCAGGAGCGAAGACACTATAGGACTGAGTGTGCTAGACCGTAAACAAAAGATGGCGGCCTTCTGGCTATTACCAGCCAAGGGGGATGCTATACATGATGTCACTCCTAGGACGAGTCCCATACGAGTATGAGCTTGGCAAGATTGCTTCATGACACTGCTGTCTCCGACCTCACATTTTTCCCGATTTTTATTGGCAGTGAGATTATTTATTTAAATGTTATGAAGGTATGGTTAAAATTTTACCAGTAGCAGCTGACCAACAAAACACTGCCTTAAGAGACTGATAGCAGGCTTACTCATAGAAATACTAATTTTACAAGTGCAATTATAGTTTTTTTTTTCTCAGTCCTGGCCTCCCACCTGTCAATAATTAACAGTTAATGAAGGGTTAGGATAGGACAAAGGTATTTGTGTGGCCAGATGTGGATATTTTTGTCATATTTGAACGAAAATGTCTGTATTTAAAAATACTCTTCTTTTCCCCAGGTCACCTTTCATTTATCAACCGATTTTGATAACATTTGAAATGGAATCCGTTTTTTTCTTTTTCAGAGGCCCCTCATATTGTGAGGCCCTAAGCTGTATCTTAGTTATCTTATGCCTTAATCCAGCCCTGGGTGCACATACCCCTGGGGCGAGGCAGCGGTCTGCCAGGGGGTACATCAACTCATCTAGATATTTGCCTAGTTTTACAACAGGCTACAGAAAAAGCACTAGCAAAGTCCGTACAAACAGAAATTTTCAGAGTCAGCGATTTTTCAGTAATAGTGGCTGTGACACCTTTGTATTTTTATGTCTGGTTTTGTAAGCAAGTAGTTTTTAAGTGAGTCGCAACTTGTGGGTGTGCAAGAGAAATCAGACTCCTGAAAGGGGTACAGGTGTCTGGAAAGGTTGAGTGCCATTGCTGTAAGGTATTTAGGCTCCTGAGTTCGGTGGAAGTTAGGAGCTGAAATAGCTTTGAGGATCTGGGCCTCTAAGCACTTGCGACAGCTCTGCTTTATTCTGTGAGCCGACTGCGCATAACAACCTGAGCTTCTGCACCATCCAAGCTCTCTGTCTAGGAAGCTCAGCCCTTAAAGGCACAGTCCCCAATACAGCATCAGCTAAGATGGCCTGTCGCTTGTACTTTGAAGCCACAGGTCTGCTTGTTTGTGCTTTGAGGCTGGCTGATAACTCAACCAGTGAATCAGTGTGTGTGTGTGTGTGTGTATAGCAGAGAGAAGTGAGTTTTAATCTGTATTATCAATATAATGAATCTGGCCATTCTATATTATTGGTTCCTGTCCCCTATGGAAACTCGATAATTTAATTCATTTTTTTCTTAGTAAATTTCTTGTATTATCCTTCTTATCACTTCCCCCTTCCTCACCCTCCCTTTGACTTTCCACTGGCTCATGCCACCTCTCCCTCTCCATACCCACTGAGCCCTCTTCTCAGCACTCACATTGCTTCCCCATTAACAGAGCGAAAGGCTGCGCAGCTGACAGTACGGGGCTATGGGCAGCCTGAGGCTGTGAGCTAAGCCCTACCCTGCCTTCCCGGGGAGCTGTTATAGGCTCCCCCTGCTGGAGGTGCTACAAGGGCCTTCTGCCCTCTGTTGGGGGGCAGGGGGTGCACTGGGTTGGCCTGCTGAGGAGGCTGGTATTCAGTTCTGTCGTGGATCAGAGACCTGCGAATAGCTGGAGAGTAGCTAGTTGCTCTCATTCCCTGCTGTTCCTGCTACTTTTTCTCTCTTTCTGTCTCTCTGTCTCTGGTATTTCCAAGGCTCCCAATGCTGTGGTATCTAACTGCCTGCAACATTTTTGTGTGCAAAACCCCATATTTTCACAGGCAACCATGCCCAATGAATTCATACCTCCCTAGCCTAATATTTAGAGGTGGCTCCAAGCCACAAAATTTGCATGAAGCTTTTGAACACCCCAAAAAGTCTGGGCAAGGCCCAGTTTTGGAATTTGTCTTGGTCCCATTAAAACTAGGGGTCATATTAATTGAGCAGACCCCATTCTGAGGTCATCATGCCATTATCTTCAGAATCTGCTTTTGTGGTTTATGACGCCATCAAAATCCCCTGATGTGTAAAATTACAGCCTTGTGTTATGTGTTTGCATAGGAAGCCTTTACAGCATAGTATTTGAGATGGAGCCTAATGAGGAATTTCTTCATCATAGTATGCGTCCTGCCATCCGTGTAATATGTATACACACTGCACTGAGAGCAAAATCCATTGTGTATCGACTGTTCTATGTATTGCTAAAGCGAGTTACACATTTGAGAATTCAACAGACCTAATTCCCGGGAAGGAAGACTATTTAAAAGGTGGACAAGTAAATAGGCACGAGGGGACACTAAGGAAGGGAACTTGTCTGTGCAAAGTCAATGTGAAAAGATTGGGAAGACCTATTCTTTTCAGACATCGGTGAAATGGTAACATAAACTAGGAACTGGCTAGTGTGTAGAGATAACCAATGATCTGGGGAAAAGGGTCTTATGAGGGGATAGAATCTGAGCATGTAAAGGAACCAGGAAACCTGACACTTACCTTCTACGTGCTGTCGATGGCGAGGACACAAGTATAGACAGGACACGGATAGCTTTATACTGTTCAGAGCTAGGTTAGGCAACGCAATGGGGAAAATTGTGATTATCCCACATCTGCCTAATACAAGGACTTTCCTCAGAAGTACGTGGTGCCGACCACCGCTGAAGAGAGGGTATTGGGCTAGATGGACCTTTGGTCTGATATAGTCTGGCAGTTCCTGTGTGCCTACATTTCAGTGCTCGGTCTACACTAGTGCTTCCACTGTTGCTTCCATCAATGGCGCTGCACTGTATGTCTGGTGTAGATGAGGCCAGGGGATTTTCAATGTTGCATGCAAAGGAGTTGGGGAATTTCTTGATATTTCAGAGTTCAACCAGGGCTCAGGATGAAACACATCTATTTCACTGTTAAATCAAAAATGGGGACTGAGGAACAACTGGAACAACTGGCTATTCTAGTTCAAGCCATCTCGTGGCCTGGGACTTGCCAATCCCATATCCCCTGAGTTAAGTCGGGGACAGTGGAACTTCTTCAGATGACGTGGCACTGACTATGTGATGACACAGTGTGCATGACCCTACACATCCATCGCTAGAGCAGAAGTGCAGAACCTTGAATAAAGTTAATTGGTGAGGAGGGGCCAGGGATGAAACTGCACAAGATTTCCAGCTGCATTGAGGGGGACATCAACAGGATAGCACATGTATCCTTGAATGTTTCCCACCTGTTGTAGCTACCCTCTGGAAGTTCTGCTGCTTTAGCAGTAGATTGTGCCGTTAGAAGTAGCCCTGTGATCATGGTAACCTTTCCGTGTCACAGTTCCTCCTTTGCACCCCTCCTTATGTGGGGGTGTGTGTAGCAATTTGCTACTGGCCTATACCACCAGCAAATTGTCTGGAGTGGCTTACGACCATGAGTGCCAGCCTTAGGGCAGACTGTTATGAACCAGGGCACAAACCCCAAACTGGCTGTGGTTTCTAGCTATGCATTTGTCAGTGTACAGTAAGGCTTAGGGGCCCTGGCATGAGAAGGCACCTGGTCTGCCAGCGTCACAGGGTAAAGCTAAGCTTCCGCCCTTTCTCCGTCTGATCCCTGCCCACCTGCTCTGGTGAGGGGGGCACATATCCCCACTTACTCCTGCATAGCCAGCCTCAAGGCACAGGGAAGTCTTGCAGATAAAGGGGTGGGAGTGGTTCTTATTTCTCTACCTGGGCACGTGATCCCAAGACACAGTTTTGAGTTGGTTGTGTGACGTTACACCCCATATTCTTTATGGAAATATGCGTATGATATGGATATGGCATAACTGAGATATATTTTATGCATGATGGGTCATATGAGGTATCTTTGGAAAGGTTATGATTTATTGAATGTGATTATCCAATTTGTATGCATGTATCATTTCTGTATCTAAAGTTAAGAGTATTGACAATGTAACAATTACAACTGGGTGGGCAGTTGGGAAACACCCACCAGACAACAGGCCATCAGCCTTGATTGGCAATTAGGAAGAAACAATAAGACTGTGAAGATACTAATCTCTCTCCTTCCTGAGAAGAACATCCTGGGATGTTGCTTTGATACTGCTAGGTCAGGTGGTCATGTCACCAGGTATTAAACACCATCTTGGACTTCTAGTAACTTTCCACTAAAAGGAGAGGGAGGTCAGGACTGGGAAACAAACGATTCCCATCTTATGTAAATCTTATTTAAAGCTGGGGAATAAGTTGATCTGGGTTCACTCTTCACTGAATCCCTGCCCAGGATGACTGCTGGGAATACTTAAGGTCAAAGAGAAAGCAGGAGGAGTACTGAACCCAGGCTGGAAAAGGGATCTAGTCTGTGAATAAGATACTTGAAGAGTTAAGCCACAAGCAGGGGAGCTGACCTTCAAGAATTTCTGCAACCTGCCCAAAGTCAACATTTAGGGTGAGAAATTACTTCTTAAAACCAGTCTTTCTAAGATCTTAAGCTTAGTATGTGTCTTTTGTTTTATTTGCTTAGTAATCTGCTTTGTTCTGTTTGCTGTCCTTTATAATCACTTAACATTTTCCTTTTATAGTTAATAAACTTATTTCTTCTTTATAACAACCCAGTTTGTGCAATTCATATTGGGGGTGGACAAGAAGCTGTGCATATCTCTCTCCACATTGAGGGAGAGGGCGAATTTTTATGAACTTGGGCTGTGCAGACTTTTCTATACAGCACAAGACAATATTATTTTGGGTTTACACTCCCCAAAGGGGGTGGTGCAAAGCAGTGGCCTCTCTCCCAGGGCCTCCAGCAGCAGTTGGGCCCTGCCTCCCTCCAGAGTCACAAACTCTGGAAGTGCAGGCAGCTGATGAATTCCCCACTTTCCCAGGGGTTGGGGAGGCAGGCTTTGGACATGGAGCGCTGGGTTCTGTCCACACAGGGGCAGGCTCTGGTTCCAGATTCCGGCCTCAGGCTCATCAACCCCGTCATTGTCCTGGGCTCCTCTGCCTCCCTGCCCACCTCCCCCTTCAGGGCTTAATTTGTCCCAGGGCTTGCCAGGGCTGACTAAGTCTGCTGTGAAAAGTGATATTTACAAACAAACGAATATCACTTTTCACAGCAGAAGACTTACCATCTAGCAAGTCTTTATTACTGAGTCTGAAAAAACCTACATAAATAAATCACAATGATTTGGACATGTTTATGTGCATGTTTATTTGTTTGTGCATGTTTATGTGCATGTGTATTTATTTGTTTTTTCCTAAAGTTAGTTAAGTATTTTAGGAAAAATTGTCAGTGCAGCCGGCAGCAAGATTCTAGTCATGTCCCATTAGCCATGGGTGGAGATGGGCCAGCAGGCCACAAGTATAGGAAACTCTTTGTGATTCTCTTTTACGAATGCAACTCTCTCAGCCTGCTCGGAGCAAGGCTTTTCAAGTGCAGCTGTAATCTCCTGCTGACTGTGCATAAGGATCCAAACACCTTTTCCATGTGTTCAAAATGCAAATAAAACAGAGCGCCAGGCTGCAGCCAGCAGTGGTCTTTTACTTTTAGCTCTCTTTGGCTCATCATGAGGGAGCGGAAGATGTTTCCTGAGTCCTACTTTAGATCTTTTTATTATTTTTAATCGGAAATTGAGAGAGCATGAGGTCAACAGAGCCGTGGAGAGAGGGAAGGTCTGGAGTGGAGTATGTCTCTTGGGTGGAATGTTAATAGTTACACCTGAGTACAGAATGTGTTCAAAATGGGTATGCTAGCCATTATGTTTCACATTAACATTTGCCACCCAAAGGATCATGCATTGGGAGCACTGGGGAAGTGGCGCACTGGAAAAGCTTTACAATAATGCAACTTCCATGTAGAATCCACTCACACTGGGACAGAGCCTGACACCAGTGTACATCCAGAGCAAGACCACTGAGGTCATTCAGGATTTGCGCTAGTGTAAATTAACACAGAATCTGTTTCTCTCTCTCTCTCTCCATTTTGGCCTTGGAATGAGGTTTGGTGCTGCAAGACAGAATGGAAAGGAGTGATCTGAAGGGCCAGAACATAGTCAAAAACAGGGTGGTGAAGATATGACCATTGACTAGGCTAAGGAGCTCAGCTGGTGTAAACTGGCATAGCTCCACTGACTGCACCAAAGCTGCACCAGTTTTCACCCGCCGAGGTTCTGTCTCATTGGCTTCTCTGTTGTAAAAAGTGAATTACTCACTTATTGTGTTGGAAAAGGCTTGTGGATCTGCTGAGGGCGGAAGGAAGAGAAGCATTGATGGTATCAGATAATAATATCTAGCTCTTCATAGCACTTTTCATCAGTAGATCTCTTTAGCCCCATTTAACAGATGGGAAACCTGAGGTTTAAAGAGGTGAAGCCACTTGTCCAAGGTCGCCCACCAGGCCAATGGCAGCGCTAGGTGTAGAACCTAGGTCTTGCGAAGCCAAAGCTGTATCCACTAAGCCCATTGCCTCTTAACTCCATATTGTAACTGGGATATCTCACTGAGATGCAGTAGCCCAGATGAAAGCTTCACAAAGCTAGGGCTAACAGGGGGGAAGTATGCCCATATCATGGTAGAAATGGTTAATCCAGGGGTAGGCAACCTATGGCATGTGTGCCGAAGGCGACAGGTGAGCTGATTTTCAGTGGTCCTGGCCACCGGTCTGGGGGGCTCTGCGTTTTAATTTAATTTTAAATGAAGCTTCTTAAATATTTTAAAAACCTTATTTGCTTTGCATACAACAATAGTTTAGTTATATATTATTGACTTATGAAAAGAGACCTTCTAAAAATGTTAAAATGTCTGACTGGCACACGAAACCTTAAATTCGAGTGAATAAATGAAGATTCAGCACACCACATCTGAAAGGTTGCCAACCCCTGGGTTAATCCCTTAACACACCCCTCAAACCACATCTGCCATTCAGAAACCCTTCAGAATGGAATGACGGACACCGTTGGCCTTTGGCTCCCGTCCAGTGTGTGGTGGTTTCCGTGCTGAGTTAAGTGTGTAATCAGAAGATGGCTCATGCACCTATGATATAGACCATGGTGAAAGTGTGGGTATTGGCCTAACCTCTGCGGTGGTTTTCCTTTCTAAGACATCACGACCGAGTCCATGGGCAAGAACAGCAAGGGGATGTTCCCAAGTCACCTTTGTAATAGCTCCCAGTCTGGTTTGCTGCAACACACGGTACTAGGGAGCGATAGACCCTTCCCACAGTGGGCAAGAAGCCTCGGAGTGGGTCGACCTGGAAAGCCGGATTCTTCACCGCCGTGAACCATCCCCAGAAGGGAGAATTCCGTAAGTGTTAAGAATGTATTTATCATCTTCAAGGCGAGTCCCAAGGGGTCTCCTCATTGGATATCGAGCCCATTAGATTGATCTGCAGCTAGGTTCTTAAGATGGTCTGACTCATGGTCAATTTTGTCCATCACTGGCGGTCTTACTACGCCACCTGGGCTTTTGGCAATTGCATGATTGCCAGCTGTGTAAGGGCATTCCTTGGTGAACACACTTCTACCTTGCTGGTAATTTGCCATTTATGTATGTTCCTTCCACCCTCACCTTCACAGTTCTGTGCAGCAAGCATCCCTAGTGCTTCTGGCCCTTTCCCAGGGCCTGAGAGGAGCAGAGGTCTCCCTTTGTGAAAGCTCTGTGAGACTGAGCTCAGCTAGTCCCAGTCCTCTCTCCTTTGCTTCCTTCCTGTGCCCTTCTTATTAGTTACTCTTGGGGGAATTCTGCGCCAAAAAAATTAAAAATTCTGCACACAATATTTTAAAATTCTGCAAAATTCTGCACACTTTATTGGTCAAAATAACACTGTATAACCACACTAGTTTCAATTATTTTGTTAATTTATTTCAAAATACCTGTTAGCAAGTATGTCTGTAACAATACATACACACACACAAAAATTCCCCCAGGAGTAGAGAGTTAAAGAAACCCCAATGACAACCCAGTTCCTGTTTCTCTGCCCCCTTCCCCACCCAGGGGGGTCGAACACTCACAACCCCTCTCCCCCTCAGAGCCCACCTGCAGGACGTCCCCCTAGCCAATACACCCAAACCCCTTCCTTCCCAGAGCCCAACGGTGCTGCCCCCACCCAGATATCTGTCCTTTTCACCTCTAGAACCCAGCCATAGGGCCCCCAACCCAGACACCCGCCCCTCTAGCCCTCAGAGCCCAGGGATCCAGAGGGAGAAACAACTTGATGCTTGGTCCCAGGCTTGCGTGGAGATTCCTGCCTGCTGCAGTCTCTTTCCCTCAGGATATTCTGGGAACTGCAGCTGCCAGGATCCCTCCAGTTCCTTTCCCCTCCCTCCGCCCTTGTCTTCTAGTTGTGAGCTGGGCTCTGGGTCTAGTGGCTCCTAGAGGCAACCAGCAGCACTGCAGCCCATTTCTGTGGGGAAAGGAAATTCTGCACGCACAACATTAATTTCTGCAAAATTCTGCATTCACAGTGGCACAGAATTTCCCCAGGAGTGATCAGTCTTGAGCTGATGGGATAATTTAGCTCACCCAGCCTCCACCATAAGATAAAGCACTTCAATTACCCCAATCAGCCTTCTCCCCAGGAACGAATTGGTTTCAGAATGACCAGAGTACAGGCTCACCTGTTAACTCCCTGCACTCCATGACAAGGGCTTCTTGTAAGGTAAAGCGCTGCACCATATGAGTAGAGGTTATCGTAATCTGGCCCTTATTTCCCTGCCCCTCTTGCAAACATTGCTAGCAAGATCCCCAAGCACAATCTGGTCTTTTCTAGTCAGCACTGTGCCCCACACCATCTAACCGGTGTTTCATTCTGAGTTTGTCTCATTGTTCCTACTTGTTGGTACACCTCTACCCCGATATAACGCTCTCCTCAGGAGCCAAAAAATCTTACTGCGTTATAGGTGAAATTGCGTTATATTGAACTTGCTTTGATCTGCCGAATTGAGCAACCCTGCCCCCCTGGAGCACTGCTTTACCACATTATATCCATATTAGTGTTATATCGGGGTAGAGGTGTATATAATTGTCTTCCAAAGGTAGCCCCATCCCTAGCTTCCAGGACTGGCTCTCACACACAGCTAATAATAATAATTAATTAATTAATAAAAATTCAGAAGTCGTTTTGAGAACAATGTCAAGAGTTTGAACTTGTTTTCATTTTGAAGGGTTCCAGATGGAACTGTTTTTCAATTTCTCGATTTTTTGGGGATCTTAACAAAAAAACAGTACTCCTCTCCCCCCAACACCCCACATTTTTATCAGAAAACATTATCAAAACCTTTTGTTTACCAACAAGCAAGGTTTTTTGGAAATTTGCCCAAACCTTTGTTTTGCTGGTAAATAGAAAATTACTCGAAGCATTTGGATAATGTTCTGATAAAAATTGTGTTTGTTTGTGTGTGTGGGGGAAATAAAAAAGGTATGGATTTTTTTTTACCAAAAACATGTAAAATTGTCAGCAATTTTTCATTAAAAGTCATTTTAGGCAAAAGACTTTTTTTAAAATGAAAAATCTTTTGGAAAAACATTAATCTGCTCTACCCTGCAGCAGATGCAGGACAGACCAGTCTCAGGAAGGGCTGGTCTAAGTTACTTTGCTATAACTATGCCAATCAATTTCCCATTGTAGACAAGCCCCAGAGCTCTAACATAGCGGCTGAGCCCAGATGCAAAAATCTGGAATGCATTTTTCTAGGTGTCACCCCGGGCTTCTTGGCTACCTTCCTTGGATTTCTAGGATATTTTACTGTAGAATTGCTTATGGGAATAACATAGGGATGGGCTGTTTTGCATTTTTAGGGCCTGATTCAGAGCCCATTGAAATTAGTGAGCAACTAGCCATTGATTTAAATGGTCTTTCGACCAAGCCTCCTATGACTGGCTTGGTTTCTTTTATATAAACACTATAAATATATATATGCCAGTTCCATATAAATCATATACGTAATCCTTTATATGGGGGAAAGAAAGTAGTCTGTGGTTTTTTAAAAAAGAGGTGTCAGTTGTCCCTAATTCACATGTATCCAGACACCAACTGAGATCATTCCTCTAGGCTACCTAAAAGTCTTCATAGTGTTTGGACAGTTAAAAACAAGCTTGCATTTTCAAGTGGCTGTATTCGATTTCTAGTTCCGTAGGGTAAATGGCTTTTTCCTCATTCCGCCTGCAATTTGAAACCAGCCCAGTTCGTCTCAGGGCTGTTGTACTGCATTGACCTTTTTGCTTTTAGGATAAAGATTGAAATGTCTTCCTGAACTTGCAGCGTTCTGTATGTATACATCTGACCTACAGCAAGACATATCCCTGGCATGCTCTGCCTAGGTAGATGCCATGCTCAGTGCCTTAATACTGGGTCACCTTGACAGCTTGGTGGGAAATACAACTAGCTGTGTTTTGATAACTGAATGTTGTCATTCGTCCTTTGAACTGGAAGATGACCACGACATCACTGATTGGTTTGGTTTCTGTGAACATGTGAGGCCAATTTGAGCTTTGAACAGTCTGTGGCATACTGAACAAGAGATGCCACTAGGGGTGACTTGATTAACAGTTTTCAGTGGTAGCTGTGTCAGTCTGTATCAGCAAAAAACAAACAAACAAGGAGTCCTTGTGGCACGTTAGAGACAAACAAATTTATTTGGGCATAAGCTTTCGTGGGCTAGACCAGTGGTTCTCAAATTAGGGCCGCTGCTTGTTCAGGGAAAGCCCCTGGCACGCTGGCCTGGTTTGTTTACTTGCTGCATCTGTAGGTTTGGCCAATTGTGGCTCCCACTGGCCGCGGTTCGCTGCTCCAGGCCAATGGGGGCTGCAGGAAGTGGCGCGGGCTGAGGTATGTGCTGGCCGCCGCCTCCAGCAGCCCCCATTGGCCTGGAGCAGCAAACCACGGCCAGTGGGAGCCGCGATCGGCTGAACCTGTGGATGCGGCAGGTAAACAAACCGGCCTGGCGCACCAGGGGCTTTCCCTGAACAAGTGAAAGATACAGGAGCAGGTATAAATACGTGAAAGGATGTGGGTTGCTTTACCAAGTGTGTGAAGTCAAGAAACAGATTGACAGAGCCAGAAGGGTACTGAGAAGTCACCAACTACAAGACAGGCCCAACAAAGAAAGTAACAGAACGCCACTAGCCATCACCTTCAGCCCCCAGCTAAAACCTCTCCAACATATCATCAAGGATCTACAACCTATCCTGAAGGACGATCTCTCACTGTCACAGTCCTTGGGAGACAGGCCAGTCCTCGCCTACAGACAGCCCCCCAACCTGAAGCAAATACTCACCAGCAACAACACACCACACAACAAAACCACAACCAACCCAGGAGCCAAACCCAGCTCCAAAGCCCTTTGCCAACTCTGTCCACATATCTATTCAAGGGACACCATCATAGGACCTAACCACATCAGCCACACCATCCGGGGCTCGTTCACCTGCACATCTACCAATGTGATATATGCCATCATGTGCCAGCAATGCGCCTTTGCCATGAACATTAGCCAAACTGGACAGTCTCTACGCAAAAGAATAAATGAACACAAAATGGACATCAGGAATCATAACGTTAAAAAACCAGTTGGAGAACACTTCAACCTCCCTGGTCACTCAATAACAGACCTCAAAGTGGCAATTCTTCAACAAAAAAACTTCAAAAACAGACTTCAAAGTGAAGCTGCAGAACTGGAATTAATTTGCAAACTAGATACCATCAGATTAGGTCTGAATAAAGATTGGGAGTGGTTGGGACATTGCAAAACCTAAACTTAATTTCCCCAATACTACTTTCTCCCTACTGTTGTTACTCACACCTTCTTGTCAACTGTCTGTAATGGGTCACTCTCTTACCACTTCAGAAGTTATTTCTCCTTCCTTGGTATCCTGCTGATTTATCTCGTTAGACTGACCTAACACTTGGTAAAGCAACCCACATCCTTTCATGTATTTATACCTGCTCCTGTATCTTTTACTTCATACATCTGATGAAGTGGATTCTAGCCCACAAAAGCTTATGCCCAAATAAATGTGTTAGTCTCTAAGGTGCCACAAGGACTTCTTTTTTTTTTTTTATTAACAGTGGATATGCTGCTGCTGAGAGATTTACGCTGCTGGTGCTTCTCTTCTGCCTCAGCAGTTCTCCTCCCCTCACAAACTGTAGCTCCAGTAGGGATGAGACTTCACCAGGGAGAACAATCATGAGCGAGATCTTCCCAAAACTTTAGGTCGATGTCG
This sequence comes from Gopherus evgoodei, assembly GCF_007399415.2. Lineage (NCBI taxonomy): Eukaryota > Metazoa > Chordata > Testudines > Testudinidae > Gopherus > Gopherus evgoodei. Next base: position 217,955,222 of record NC_044324.1, on the reverse strand, counting down.
AAACACATCAAGGATAACTTGAGGGAAACGTTTCTTCTGGCCTCCCTGAGAGCGCTTGGTCTCTGTTAGCTCATCATAAAAGATCTTCTTCTGAAGTCACTCATCCAACATTCTGGTGACATGGCGATCTCACCTGTGATTTCATCAACAGAGTATGGATAAGACGAATACCCACCTGTAGGAGAACCTTAGTATCTGGAATCTTGCCTTGCCATCTTACCCTCATCAGTTTCCTCAGACAGCCTATAGAAAGGTGATTTAGCCTCATAGCATGGCGTCTTTACACTGTCCAGATTTCGCATGCATACATCAGAGTTGGCAATGTGGTGGCTTTGTAGACCTTCAGTTTTTTCTATGACTAGTGCCTCTGTGCTCCCACACATTTGCACATAGCCTTCTAAAGGCCACACTTGCTTTGGCAATTCTGGCATTGGTTTCATCGTCGCCGTGAACTGCACATGACAGTGTACTGCTGAGGCAGGTGAACTTCTCCACAGGCTGGAGGATTTGGCCTTTCACTGTCATAGCAGGCTCTACGTAAGTCTTTTCTGGTGCAGGCTGGTGCATCACTTCTGTCTTCTAGATGTTGATTGTGAGACCAAAATTGTCACAAACTGAAGAGAAATGGTTTGTACTCTGCTGCATGTCAGACTCAGATGTGGCATTCAGGGAACAGTCATCAGCAAACAGAAGATCACAAACAATCACTTCCTGTACCTTTATCTTCACCTGTAGTCTCTTCAGATTAAAGTTTGCCATCAGTCCTGATGTCTGATGCCAATCCCAGTGTCACAGTCATTAAAGACATCTGTAAGCATGGCAGAAAACATCATACTGTAGAGGGCTGGGACCAATACACAGCCCTGCTTGACTCCATTGGTGACTGGGAATGGTTCAGATGACTCACCCTCGTCCATAACACAAGCGAGTGTGCCATCATGGAATTGCCAAGTTATTGCAATGGATTACTGAATACTGACAATGCTATTGGCAGTATTGTGATGCTGGATCAGTTAGGAAGGAGACAATTACACCTTGATACAAGCCTGGAGCACTGCTCCGGAAATCCAGCCCCAGAGAGATCTCGCCAGGCACCTCATCCGTACTGATTGTTTTTCTTGGACCATCTGTAATGAAAGGGATAACACAATTTATTAGATTTGGCATTCTGAGCACCCCTAGCTTGGAATCTGGCCCAGTGATTGAAAATCATTACCGTCCATAGCACTGCAGTGGCCTGTGTGAAATGAATGAAGGACACTTGTCCATTAGGAACTGAGCTGTGGCCACCAAGGTTGGCAGATGCAATGGAGAAGACAAAGAGCAGCGAAACTAAACTAACCCATCAGTCCTAGAGACGGGTGCTCCTAGTCAGGGTTGAGGCACATTTGCTGAGGCAGGCCGGTTGTCCTGCACCTGTTCTGTGGCTGTGAATGGGAGGCTTCTTTCTCCAGGGCCGTCAATCTGGCACTGGATCTGCTAGGACCTACGTTTTCAAAAGTGACTAGTGATTTTGGGTGTCTCCCTTTCCGAGTGCACAACCTAGAAGATCTTAAAGGGAGCTGTTTGTGAGAAATGCTGAGCACTGACATTCCTGATAATCGGGCCCCTTTAAGGTGCTTCAAACTAGACACCCCAAAATTGAGACACCCCAAATCACTAGTTGCTTTGGGAAATGTAGGCCATTTTTTTTTTTAAAAAAAGGAGTTATGGTGGGTTTTTTCCCCTCCTTGGCTCTTTCAATGATCTTCATTTTAAACAAGTGGAGTAATTGTCAAGAGAGGGGAAAATCTGACCTTATAATGGGCAGTCCAGGAAGCAGCTATATATCCAGCAGATAAGGGGACATCTCTGATTGCATGTTTGTCTTTGGGAAACATCCTGAGCAGCTGCCCCTGCCAGTTCTTCCTTTGCCTGCAAAAGGACAGCAGGACAAATCCACAAGGTTGGCTTCAGCATCACTGAGCCAGCAGTTACTGAAAAAATAATCCCCGAAAGACTGGACCTGGAAAACGATGCCTTAATCTGCTAGGTTGGTTGCAGAAGGGGATGCATCACGGGGGGCATGCAGTTTTCCACCACTGTGCTCAAATTATAAACGCAATCCCCCATGTTTCCAAAGAGAGGAAGGATGGTGCAGCGTGAGGATCAGTGTATTAAAGATCATAAGGTGTTCAGATAGATACTATGGTGATGAGGCCATATACGTACTTAAAATAAGATATTACAGAATAGCTATGCTGGTCAATTTATCCATGTAGACAAGGCCTTATTCTACAGAGAGGAGATTCAAACCTCTCTTTTGTAAACTATTAGATGCTTGTCTGCTGGCTATATTGTAATTTCCTGCTCTTGCATTTTTTCTCGCATTTTGTCTCTAGCATTGGGGCAGTCAGAGTATTTAGGCTGGTTTACCCCAGTGTATGCTCAAGGGGTTTTGTCTATTTATTTCCTTGGCAATTCTGAAGCAAAAGACAAAAATAACCAAGTGCAATCAATACTCCGAGCTCGGCTGTCTTGTGCACAATCTGCCTTTGCAAACAGGATGCGGAAAGCCACTGGCCTAGCAGAGAGATGTTTGCACATTGGGCTTTTCCAAAACAAACACATAGAATTACTGTACTTTGTGTGCCGGGGAGAAAGCAAAGCACAAAAAGAATCCAAGTCCAAGGGAGAAGACTTCACGGAGCTCACTTCCGAGCCAGAAAAAAACTCCTGCATATGTTTTGAATGTCAGGCGCAGATTCAGGCCTGAATCGTTTATTCAGAATGCTAAGAAACCGTAAGGAATTACAACTTGTCCAAGAAGTGTTAAAGGAACATCCATCCAGTGATTCAGGGAAATGAGTTAGTGGGGGTGGCTTTATTAAAATGGTCATTTACCAGGGCAAAAAGAACGAGGTCAGAAGGAATTTAGCCCTAAGAACGTAACCCTTTAGGTAATGCAGACATATGTGACTCAGTTACAGCTGCTCTAGAAACTACCCCCTGAGAATACCGCCAGCACAGAGGCCTCCCTTGCTGACATATATCTGGCATTACAGTTCTACATGAGCAGGGTTGCCAGGTATCCAGTTTTCAACCAGAACGCCAGCTGAAAAAGGGACCCTGGCGGCTTGGTCAGCACTGCTGTCTGGGCCATTAAAAGTCCAGTCAGTGGCACAGCAGGGCTAAGGCAGGCTCCCTGCCTGCCGTGGCTCTGTGCAGTTCTTGGAAGCAGTGGCATGTCCCCCCCTCCAGCTCCTAGCATAGGGGAAGCCAGGCTGGGGCTCTGCACGCTGACCCTGCCCCAAGCGCCAGCTCCACAGCTCCCATTGGCTAGCAACCATGGCCCATGGGAGCTGTGGGGGCAGCGCATGTGGACGGGGCAGTGCGCAGAGCTGCTTGGTTACACCTCCACGTAGGAGCTGGAGGTTGGGAAAGTGCTGCTGCTGCTTCCGGGAGCCACCTGAGGTAAGCGCTGCCCAGAGCCTGCACCCCTCACCACCTCCTGCACCCCAAACCCCTGCCCCAGCCCTGATCCTCCTCCCACACTCCAAACCTCTCAGCCCTAGCCTGGAGCCCCCTTCTGTACCCCAAATCCCTTATCCCCACCCCCACCCCAGAGCCCATATCCCCAGCCAGAGCCCTCACCCCACCCCGACACTCCAACTCTCTGCCCCAGCCCGGAACCCCCTCCTGCACCCTGAACCCCTCATTTCTGGCTCCACCCCAGAGCCCTCATCCCCTCCTGCAGCCCTCACCCACTCCCACTTCCCAACCCCCAATTTTGTGAGTATCCATGGCTAGCCATACAATTTCCATATCCAGATATGGCCCTCAGGCCAAAAAGTTTCCCCATCCCTGGCTTAGTTGCTCAAAGTTTTGCAGGAAATGAAAATAAATCTGAGCAAATACTGACACTCTCTCTGCATTATTCACCCAGCTGTAAAAAGCACCATATAAGTTGTCTGTCTGGAAAATAAATTTTGTACTGTTTTTGTTTAAGCACCAGTTTAATCATCGAGGCCTAAATTTACAAAAGTGACTGGAGAAGACACATTAGCAAATGAGGACAGTTGGTTAAGCCAGTGACCTACGCCTCGGAAGATCTTGGGTCAATTCTCAGCGCTATCCCAGTGTGAGCTTGTATGCAGCTTGGTGCCTCAGTTTCCAATCTATGACATGGGGGTCGCAATCCATCCTTCATGTATTTAGACTATAAACTCTTAGGCACAGATATTGTCTCTAACTCTATGTTTGCACTTTGTATAGCACAACGATCCCATTCCTTTTTAGGCACTAATACACTGCTACCTCGATATAATGCCACCCGATATAACACGAATTCGGATATAACGCAGTAAAGCAGTGCTCCGGGGGGGCGGGGCTGCGCACTCTGGTGGATCAAAGCAAGTTCAATATAACACGGTTTCACCTATAAAGCGGTAAGATTTTTTTGGCTGCCAGTTTGTGACTCCTTAAATCAGGGGTAGGCAACCTATGGCACGCGTGCCTAAGGCGGCACCCGAGCTGATTTTCAGTGGCATTCACACTGCCCGGGTCCTGGCCACCAGTCCAGGGGGCTCTGCATTTTAATCTAATTTTACATGAAGCTTCTTAAACTTTTTAAAACCCTTATTTACTTTACATACAACAATAGTTTAGTTATATATTATAGAAAGAGACCTTCTGAAAACGTTAAAATGTATTACCGGCACGCGAAACCTTAGATCAGAGTGAATAAACGAAGACTTGGCACAGCACTTCTGAAAGGTTGCCGACCCCTGCCTTAAAGGGAGGTGGCTTTCTTAGGACGGGTGCTGAGTGCTTTCTGAAAATCAGGCCTCGGGAAGGTGACCTGAGTTGGGAACCTACAAACTGAGGCATCCAAAAAGCACAAGCCACTTTTGAAAATATAGGCCTTGACCTGGAGACAAACAGCTTCCAAAGTTTCTCCTTGAGAGCCCAACTCCCCTGGAGAGCGAGTGAGCAGAGTGATGTTGGGACTTTAACAAAGCAGCTAGTGAAGGGAGAAGTGGGTGCAGATAGCTGGCTGAAATGGAAATACCTGTTTGGCAAGTGCAGCAAGTCTAGCAAATGCAATCTGGGAAAGTCGTCCGTTTATTTGGCATCTGGGATTCACATTCTGTTTTACTGAAACGCTGCAGCTTTGATTGTCAGCCTGCAAGCAGCCTGACGGTATATGATACAGCTCTTTCCATGTGTCTGGCTATTTTGACTCTTAGGCTTCCTGAAAGCATAGGTCAGATCTTCTGCCTGGTTATTGTGAGCTATAAAATGTAAGCGTGTTGTGAAAAGCCGCATTTAATGGAATAAATAATTAGAAATGACATTTCTGATTGGCAATATACCACTTACTATCCAGGACAATTGCTCTCCTGAAATGGCAGCTTTTTATAGCATACAGTCTTTCAAATTTTGTCTGAATTAGACTTTATTGTTGGGCTTCTAAAGATTCAGGCCAAGATTTTTTCAAAAGCGACTAGGGAATTTGGTGCCCTAGTTTTTGGGTGGCTGAATCTGAGACACTTCAGGGGCTCGATTCTCCAAGGACCAGGACTCAGCACTTTCTGAAAATCAGACTTCTTTTAAAGCGTCTCAAGTTGGGCGTCCAAAAAACACATCCAACATCATGAGTCTCTTTTGAAAATGTACGACCTGGCGCCCGTTAAGTAACACAAGTCCCAGGAAATAGCCATGCTTCTCTGTCCCTCCTTGGCAACTCTATGTGACTGCCAGCTGTAGTGAGATGGATTGTACAATCCCTAATTGTCCTTCCCCCGAGGCAGCCTCTTGTATCAAGTCCTTTGATTTTCTCAGCCTGGAATGCAGGTGTTGATTAATGAATACAGCTTTATGAGTCCTGCCTGAATCATCTCCAAACTAGTGTTAGAGCGGGAAGGACTTCCGAAGTCCTTAGTCTATTATTTACAGTAAATCTCCTAATCTATAGATTTGTTAAACAGTTTTCTTTTCCATTCGGTCTGGCTCAATTATCCTACTGGTGGAGGCTCTTTATTCCCATATTAGAGGGCTAATACCATCCAGGAAAGACATAAACTCACTGCCGTGTGGGAAAAGACTAGAGTTTAGTTTCTAGTCTCACATTCTAGCTTCTCAGACAAGCAGGAGAGATGGTCCTGTTATGTTTAGGACAGTTAACTGAACCGTGAGATCCAGCCCTTTGCTTCCCCATGGAAAATCCCACATACTGCATAAGAAGTCCGATTTTCAATCACAGTTAAGTAGTTCCTGCAAAATATGCACATGCGTGTGGGCAAAAAGATGGTTGCACATAGACCTGTGCAAAAAGGCTGTTTTCCGGTTCAATGGGCAAACCGCAAAAATCAGAAAAATACATTGTTTCTGGTTAACCCAAAAATGAAAAACTTCCAACATTTTCAGGAAACTGGAAAAGTTTGAAAAAAGTAGTTTTGAGTCAAACAAAATAGTTTATTCAACCTGAAATGAAATGTTTCCTTTCATTTTTGAGGCTTTTTTTTTTACCTTTAAAAAAAATTGAAGTAAAACTGAAAACAAAAAGTCAATTGGAATCGCAAGGTTGAAAGGAAACATTGTACCTTTTCCAAACAATTTTGAGACGAATCTATGAAATATTTCGTTCGACCTGACACTGCATTTTTTTGTTTGTTTCATCCTAAAAATGTTACCCAGCTCTAATTGCACATACATCGCTTCCACTGGTGAACATAAGGGGCATAGGTCCCTGGGTGAACCTGCATAGCCACTGTAGATACAACATTAATTACCCATTCTGTGTGTGTAAATGTATGATTTGCGCACACAATTTTTTCTGCATGTACAAGTGCATAATGTGGGATAGCACTAGTAGCTCTTTAGGACATTATCTCTTTAAGATCCTTTCCTGGACTGGAAGTTAAGGCAGTGATAGGTGTTTGCTGTGCACAACAGGAACATTCGGAGCCAGTGCGAAGCAGATATCTGATGGTAGGTCTATGAACGCCATGTTCAGTGTTGGACTTTATTTCACGAAGCAATGGCCCAAATGCTCTATGGAGTAAAACGGTGCAGTTCTATTGACTGTAACGTAGCTAAGCTAATTTACACCTGCTCAGGATCTGAGCCATAGTTTTGTGATGCATTTCCAGGCTGAAAGCTGTTGTTAATATTCTAAATTAGGCCCTCTTTGTTCTGAAGGTTTATAAATGTCTAATTCTTTTCCAAAGCACACTAATATATCTAGGTACGTACACAACCCCCAGCAGTGCATTATCTAAACACCTCATGATCTTTAATGCATTTACCTTTACAATACCCCCTATGAGCTAGAAAGTGCTATTTTCCACTTAAGGCACAGGATACATATAGGATTACCAGATAGCAATTGTGAAAAAATGTGACGGGGTAGGGGATAATAGGCATCTATATAAGAAAAAGTCCCCCAAAATGCGACTGTCCCTTTAAAAATGGGACATCTGGTCACCCTAGAGACACAGGACTGGAATCTGGCTGTTCTGAGCACTAGGACAGTCCCTTAATCACAAGATTATCTTTCCTCTTTATTGCCAACTTGTTGCAATTTTATCGTGAGACTTATATGTGCTGTTTTACTTAAGGCCCTAGCTCCTGGAGTCATGTGAATATGTGAGATTTTCTGCTTTTCATTAAAAAATTTAGTTTCTAGCCTCCTGGCTATGGAGGAAATCTGGGGGGCTGTGGCTCAAACACCAGAAGGCAAATAAAAAGAAGCCAACATTTATTATTTTCAGGATTTTTAAGCCTGTCTCATGATTTTGAGGGCCTAACTTGTTATTGAATGTTTGGGGCTGGCTGGAAAACAATATTTCTGGTTTGTGAAAAAAAAATGGAGGTTTCTAAATTTGTTACACTTTCAGGGGGAAAAAATAGCCACTACTCCAGTGTTTAGGGCACTCGGTTGGGATGTGGGAGAGGCAGGTTCAAGCCACTGCTCTGAGTGAGCGTGCCTTCACCAGCAGAGTATAGAATCAGTCTCTCTCTTTTTCTCTGGCTTAGTGGACACTTAATGATTTATGCACAATAGGAGGACTTCACTTTATAGCCCTGTGGTTAGGGCACTCGCCTGGGATGTATGAGGCCTAGCTTCAAGCTCCTGCTGCAGAGTACGGGTGTGAACACATGTCCTCTACTGCTCAGGCAAGTGCTCTATTTTCTTTGGTTTAGCCAGACATTTTAGCCTGGACCTGAGAAATCTTCTTTGTTGACGAATACCCAGCTGACTGTAGTTGACAGTTCTGCTTCCTATACTATTCTCTATGAGCTTCACAGGTTAATTATATGTGATATAACTAGAATTGGCAGATTTTCATTTTTTAAATAATGTTGATGCATAATATTGATTATTTGTAAGCATTTTTTCAGTGTTTACCTATTTAAATTTTTGCAGTTGCAGGAATCGGGGAGCGGGAGAACGGGGAGGGGGCAGACATTGATTATTTAGTGGAAATAGACACAAATTCAAAAAGTTAAAGCTTTATAGCCATCAAAATACAAACCGTCAACATCACATCTCAAAATATACAAAGTAAATAGCTTTAATTCAAACTATAATGAGTTCTCAAGCAACCTTTTCTTGGCCTATCTGTTAATTTCGATCATGATCAATGGAATTATTTTTTCCATTGGTTTATGTGTGTATAGTGAAATTGACATTGACTGACGATTGATAAAAATCTAATCCCTTCAAGCCTATGTATAAAAAAAACCCCTAAATCACTTCATGGTTTTATACTGAAGTTCTAATGCTCAGGGGGTGTAACCAGTAGAGGCCCCACTGACTTTAATGGAGCTGTACTGCCCGTTTACATTAACATAGAATTTGGCCCTATATGTTCATGCAGCTCTCTCTCATTGGAATACGCACATCTGGGTGCTACTGTGATCATGTTATTGTCAGATCAGAGCTTAAAATGAGGTGCTGTTCACACAGGCGGCTGATATCTTACAAAGTAAGTTGCAGGCCTGTCTGCCAGTCACTCTCAAGTATTGTTTCGGCAGGTTATTGTGTGGGAAACAACAACAGACGGCAACCTGCATTGCACTGAGAAATGGTTTTCCTTTTGCATTTGGAGTTATTAGCCCTCCCGCCAGGACCTGGGCCCTCCCTGCAGACAACCAGATCTACTGGAGTTTTGTCAGTCGGCATTGTTTGCTCTTGGTTTCCAGGGAGTATGTAAGCGTAAAAGGCCCCTGCCTACGAACTGTTCAGGCTCACTGACAGCATATCATGGGGTTTCCTGAGCGATGTCAAGATGACCGTGTTTCTCCCCCTGCCCTTCACTTATTCAATCTGCTGTTATTTTTAAAGAATTTGTCATACACCAAAAAATGTTTCCTTTTGCCAGGGCGATCACACACCAAAAGTCAGCTTGGATCGGAATTACAGAGACATATTGTCACAACCTTCCAGCTCTTCGTCCCTAAAGCCAGTGTTCTCAGAAGGTGAGTGAGTGTGTTGAGATCCCAGGCAGGGCACTTATCAAAGGTGCTGCTTGTGAGCATATTGCATTGCATGAAGGCATTTAGCAGGTCAGATAAAACCCATGTTATCTGTCTTAGTTCAGAAGGACGTCCAAGCTCAGCTATTACTGTGTTTATTAAGGTAGCACACAGGAGCCAGTCGAGATCAGGTCCCCACTGTGCTAGGTTCTGTACAAATAAATACTAAGAGATACCCTCTGACCCGAAGAGGCTATAGCCTGACTAGACAAGAGAGACATGGGGTGGGGTAGCACAAAAGCAAAGTAATGGTTTGCAAGTGTCATGTTAGTGCCATGAGTTTTTGTTTGCCTGTTTTTTGTTTCAATCCATTTAGTCCCTATGGCTGAGAAGTGAGTATGGTGAATTTTACCTTGGAGTAATTTCACTAGTGCTGCTTTGGACCTGTGCCTGCTTTATTGTCTTCCTGTTTTCTGCTGCCTTTAAAAAGACTGGGCGAGAGCCTCAACTGGTGTAAATTGGCCTAGCTCCATTCTCCTTAATGGAGCTATACCAATATACATCATCAGCTGAGACTCTGGCCCATGGAATATAAAATGAAACACAACAGATTACTGGGGACGTGGGGCCGACAGTTCAAATAAAGTGAGGCCACTTTCTTCTTCTCTGTTAAACAAACAATACCCCCCCTCCCAGTTCACCCAATAAAAACCTAAATGTTCTGAGGTTCAAAAAACCATTTTTCTGTCATTATTTTTCATTTCTGTAAAGCTGTAGCATTGTAAGTGGCCTGGGAATAGTTAAAGCAGGACCAGCTCCCTCCCCAAGGTAGGGTGGGCTAGAGGATTGGGACTCAGGAGATCTGAGTTCTGTTGCTGGATCTGCCATGGGTCACCTGGAGCAAGTCACTTCCTCTCCCCATACCTCAGTGTCCCCAGTGGTAAAATGGGGATAATAATGAAGTGCTGTGTCACCTACTGATAACTGAGCAGGCCTAGAATGATTTCTTCAGAAGCATGTTGTTTGCTCTTCCAACTTGTCCTCGCTAGGGATCGCCGGCGGCAGGAGAGACTCTCAGATGATAATTGCAGCGTGCTGGGTTTGATTAACGGTTATAACTAAATATCTAAAAACAAATTAGACTTCCTGATTCCTAGTGTCTCCCAGTAAGACATTATCTCTGTTTGCAGCTGCTGAGTCTGGCTTTCCCCTTTTGCTTTCATTGTACAAAGAAAATCCTTCTCCAAATCTTTCTCTTTCCTTTCTGGATCGTCTCCCAGAAATTTAGTAGCAGTCCCTTCCATCTTCACAGCCTGTCCACGGGGAGATCGTCTGCTCCCCCCCAGATTGCAGGCAAATATTGTCCTAATGAAACATTTGACTAGTTGCATCTTTCAAATCTGCAATTCAGTCCCTATGGAATAATAAAAACGAATCGGAATACCTTACGCCTACTTAGTGACTCTCTGTTCTGTTCACTACCCTGTCTGCCCCTCGCAGACGTGGCAATGGCAACAGGCAGTGTAAGTTACAAAGAACAATGATTTTGCAGAGGGCAGGAGCGCTGGAACAAGGCAGGGGCGGAGAAAGGACCATGGCTCCATCACTTTTAAACATGGGGGTGGAGTCTTGGGGGAGAGAGAGTGTAGGGACAGGGCCTCGGAGGAAGGGGAGGTGTGAGAGCGGGGGCTCGGGGAGATGGGCTGGTATAGGGGCAGGGTCTTGGGGGAAGGGGCAGGGCGTCACATGGGCAGGGATGGGGCCACGGTTCGGGCACCAGTGGCCCCTCACTTTTAGGGGGCTTACAGTGCTTCTGGCTGAGAGGCATCTTTCAAATCATCCTCAGTGCTTTGGTTGCAAAGTTTTCAAAGGGGAAGTGCAGAGTAGCTGTTAGGAGGTCATGCTGTACCAACGCATGTGGAGATACTTTTCAAAAGGGGAAAGTGCTGTGGCTGAATCACAGTGATTCCTGGCTATTTTCTTTCTCCCAGACACTGCCGGAGTATAAAGTTCCTTGGGACAGAGTGAGAATCATGCTTTTTATTCATATACTCGGCACAGCCCATGTCCGTGCCTGAGACAGCTGACAAGGAAATCTGCTTTTTAGTACAGGATGTTTAGAGTGACATCGATATTAGACCCATAGAAATGTGGGGCTGGAAGGGACCTTACGAGGTCATCTAGTCCACCCCCACCACGCAGAGGCAGGATTTAGAATACCTAAGACCCAATCCCTGATGGGTGATTGTCTAACCTGTCCTTAAAAACTTCTAAGGATGGGTATCCCACAACCTCCCTTAGTAACCTATTCCAGACCTTCTCTCTCCGTATGGTTATGTAAGCGGGGGAATGGTCCTGCTATTGTGGAGAACTTTCCTGGCTTCTGCACTACCCAGGTGAAGTGGGCTAGTGAAAGGATCTGAGTCCTCGCTCCCACTTCCTTTACCCAGAGGCCTCCCTGCCCTTGAAGACTCCCCTTCCACTCTCCTGTCTGGCAGAGTCCTCGTAACCCCAACAAGACTGGGCCCAGGATTCCTGAGGGGCTCAACCCCCAACCCTGCTATGGTCACCCGGGACAGGGGCTAGGGTGTCCCCACTCCGGGGTACTCTCTTTGCACTGCCCACCTCCCTGACCCACTGCTCACATCATACAATTTAAAGCAAATACAAGTTATTTAATTAACAATTAATTAAAAAAAAGAATAAGGAAAAATGGAAAAGGTTAAAGGAAAACACATCACCCCGCGCTGTGGCAGGGACCATCACAAACAGTGTCTCTGGGCATCAGGGCAGTTCACAGTCTGTTCCTGGTAGGTCCCAGGCCTCCTTCTCAGGCCCTGGCTGTGCTGCAGGGACGCTGCGGGTTGGACACTTGCTCTGGTGGTAGCCACACACTCTCAGGCTCTGGGTGGCAGGACCCTTCTCCCCAGCATCACCCCCGCTCTGTCAGGGTTATGATCCCCCTCCAAGTCTGGCCTGCAGAGGCTCTTGGCTGAGGCGTCTCCCTGTGCTGGGCCCACTGCCCAGGGTCCCCCTCGCTCTCCCCAGCTGCTCCCCGCACCCGGCTCTGGACTGCTCCAGCCCCAGCTCCACACTGCCTCAGCACAGCTGCTGCTGCTCTGCCTTCAGCTCCCTGGGCTGCTTCTCTGGCCTCTCTGGCTCCAGTTGCTACAGCTCCGCTCCCAGGGCAGGGCTGCTCTGCAGGCTGCTTCTGTGACTCTGCTCTGAGCTCTCACCTGCTTCCTGGGCTGCTTCTCTGGCCCCTCTGGCTCTGGTGGCTGCAGCTTCCCTCCCAGGGCAGGTCTGCTCTCTCTGGGCTGTGCTCTGGTTTTTTGGGCTGCAGATCTGCTCCTCGCAGCTTAGCTTAGGCCCCTGCTCTCACCTTAGCTCAGCCCCACTCCGTCTGACCCAGGCAATTTCAGCTCAAACGGAGGATGGGACCCACCCTGGCCTTCTGTCTCTTTGATTAGCCTGCCCGCCCTGTCAATCAGGCTGACCTGGAGCATAGGCCTCTCGCCATTGTTCCTGGGGACTGTCAGTCTGAGGGTCCTGATTTGTCATCAATCCCTCCTCTTTTAGTGCGGGGAGCTAGCAACCTAACACCCCCACTGAATGTTTAGTAAGGGGATAACAGTCCTCTTACAGTTAGAAAGTTTCTCCTAATATCTAAACTAAATCTCTCCTGCTGCAGATAAAGCCGATTGCTTCTTGTCCGACCTTCAGTGGGCATGGAGAACAATTCATCTTCAGCCTCTCTATAACAGCCCTTAATATATTGGAAGACTGTAATCAGGTCTGCTTGCCCCAGCCTGCTCTTCCTGCACTAAAACTCTTTCAGCATTTCCTCACAGATCAGGTTTTCTAAAACTCTTACCATTGTTGTTGCTCTCCTCTGGACTCTCTCCAATTTGTTCACATCGTTCTTAAAGCACAGTGCCCAAAACTGGACACAATACTCCAGGTGAGGCCTCACCAGTGCTGAATAGAGCAGGACAATTACCTCCTGCGTCTGTCTTACAACACTCCTGTTCATACATCCCAGGATGACATTTGTCTTACTCTCCCTAGCCCGGCTGACTCCTTTTCAGCTTGAGATCCACTATAACCCCCAATCTTTTTCTGCCATAGGGCTGCCGAGCCAGTTATTCCCCATTTTGTAATTGTGTGTGAGACATTGCACTCCGTGGTCTTTATGAAAATGTGCTTGTGATGTGAAAATGACATAACTGAAATATACTTGATGCAAGATGGCTCATGTGAGATATCATTGGAAAAGTTATGACTTACTGAATGCGATTATCCAACTTGTATGCCTGTGTCATGTCTGTATCTGAAGTTAGGAATATTGACCATGTATCTGTATTTCAGCTATGCTGTTGTGGGTGATCCCCTCCCTCCTGCTGGCTAACACTTCAGCTACAACAAGGAGAAAGCTGGACAGTGCTGATGGCCCATCAGCAAGAGACAAAGGAGTGTAAAAGAGCTTAATCTTCCTGTGAATGTGTGGGTCAGCCTGTGAAGAATGGCTACTGGGGCCCTACAGAGGCTGGTGACCATATCACTTGATACTGGAACCTGGATAGGTTTGAGCGTTGGCCTGCTAAACCCAGGGTTGTGAGTTCAATCCTTGAGGAGAGCACTGGGGTGAAAATGTGTCTGGGGATTGGCCCTGCTTTTGAGCAAAGAGTTGGAGTAGATGACCTCCTGAGGTCCCTTCCAACCCTGATATTCTATGATCTTGAATTCTGTACTTTTCCACGAGAAGCTGGGGGATGTATTTCAAACAAGGGAAACAAAGGAAAAATCCTATTTAAGGGTGGGGAGTGAGGTGAACAATAGGAAAAATCCTATTTAAGGGTGGGGAGTGAGGTGATCCAGGCCATCAGTTCTACCTGGCTACCCCACCCAAGATGACTGCTGGAAACAATTAAGACTGAATTGGGGGAAAGAACTGGACCCAGGCTGGAAAGGCATCTGGCCTGTGAAGAAGATTATTAGAACCACATTTAGGGTGAGAACTTACATGCAGCCAGTTTCTTTAGTGTATTAAGCTTCATTTGCGTGCTCTGTTTTATTTTCTTAGTAATCTGCCTTGTTCTGTCTGCTACCTCCTTAACTACTTAAAATACACCTGTACTAGTTAATACATTTATTTCTGGTTTATCATATAACCCAGTCTATGTGATTTCTACCTGGGGGAGCGAGAAGTTGTACCCTCCTCCACACTGAGGGAAGAGGTGAATTTCATATACTTTGGGGTTTGTACTCCAAAGGGGGATGGATATCTGGGTGCTGTGGCAAGTCCCATAAGCTAAGCCTTCCCAGAGCGGATCTGTATCTGTCTGTGCAGCTGAGTGTGTCCCTGCCTGTGTGCTTGGCTGGAAAAAGCCAGGGAGCCTGGCCCAGCAAGACCAGGTAAAAGGGGGTCCAGACTGGCAGAAAAGTCTGACTCAGTGGTGGCCCAACACCCCAGGTGACATCCCAGGGGGTCCAGCCCATCACAGTGTGTTTGATTTTTAGCTTCCCAAGTGTAGTACTTTGCACTTCTCTGTGCAGAATTTCATCTTGTTGATTTCAGACCAATTCTCCAATTTTTCAAATTTTTGAATTCTAAGCTCCTGACCTCCGAAGGGCTTGAAACCCCGCCCAGCTGGTGTCACCTGCAGGTTTTATACGCATCCACTCCACTCTGTTATCCAAGTCATTAATGAAATACTAGACCCAAAACAGGCCACTGTAGGACCCCACCAGATATATCCTCCCAGCAAACCATTTGGACAGCAAACACTCAATAAGTATTCTTTGAGAATGGTCTTATGACCAGCTGTGAATCCGCCTTACAGTAATTTCATCGAGATCACATTTTCTTTGTTTGTGTATGAAAATGTCACATGGGACCATGTTACAAGCCTTATTAATGCATTAAATTGCAGCAAGGGCGGTTTAGGTTGGACATTAGGAAAAACTTCCTAACTGTCAGAATGGTTAAGCACTGCAATAAATTGCCTAGGGAGATTGTGGCATCTCCCTCATTGGGGATTTTTAAGAGCAGGTTGGACAAACACCTGGGATGTCAGGGATGGTCTAGGTAATACTTAGTATTGCCACAAGTGCAGGGAACTGTACGAGACGACCTCTCGAGGTCCCTTCCAGTTCTATGATTCTATGTGCAGATGCATCACATCTACTGCTCCTCCTGCATCCATTAGGCTGGTTACCCTGGCAAAGAAGAAAATAAGGTTGATTTGCCCTGATTTGTTCTTGACAAATCCACTTTGGCTGTTACTTATCAGATTATTATCCTCCAGATTTGAACAAATTGATGTCTGCTATTAAGCCAAGAGTGTGAGTTCAATCCTTGAGGGGCCTATTTAGGAATCTGGTGCAAAAATCTATCTGGGGATTGGTCCTGCTTTGAGCAGGGGGTTAGACTGGATGACCTCCTGAGGTCCCTTCCAACCCTGATATTCTATGGTGATATCTTCAGCGGCCTAGGGAGATACACAGAAGAAAGAGCCTGGCCTCTGTGCTGGTCAGAGGGTTTTCTGAAGAAGGGAAGATGGACCTTGTTGGATTTCTCCTCCTTTGCAACACTGGAGATGTAGAATTGGAATTCAGCCTGCCACTTTAACTGGAATGTGACCCTGGAATCTGACAGCTACATACAAATAGCACTTTCATTCTCAGCTAATCTGCTCCTTGCATCTAGTCAGAGTCCCATCTGCTGACTGCAGTGACACAAATAATATTTTCACTGCTTTTTCCTCCTGCGAGCTAGGTCAGGCATATCCATCTTCCAGGAAAGGAGCTGCAGTCTGTTGCTTCTTGTGCATCCTCATCAGAACTGCTTGTTAGTTTCTAATCTAGGACACCTGTGCTAGCCCACAGGTGTCACAGACTCTGTTCTCGCTGATCACCACGAACAGGAAATAACCCAGCTCAGCTCGGAGCCCTGGCTGAGTTTGCAGGGCTGGAAAAACCCAGCCTATCCTTTTATATGTAAAGCGAGCACCTTTGAACTGCCCTCATGGGCACCACAAACATGGAATTTCACTAGCTTTTTTTTTATGGAGCTTTTCCAGCGCAAGCAAAACTTTGCACCAGGAAGTGAAGCAACAGAAGAATCCTGCATCAGAATGCCAAGCAAACCAGATGGGGAAAGTCAGTAGGGAGAGGCAGAGCACCTCAGATTATAGCAGTGGAGCATAGGTGCAGGAACTAGGGATGCGGTGGGTGCTGCAGCACGCCCCGATTTTGTGTGGGGTCCCACCACCCTGCACCCAAGGTCCTGCCCCGCACCTGGGGTCCCAACTCTCGGCTGTCTGACCAGCATGCAGGGCTCTGTTCTCGGCCCCACACATAGAGTCCCAGAGGCCGCAGGATTTGTGCCCGAGGCTCTTTTCTCAGCCCCACAAGTGGGGTCTCATCCCCCTTATCCCTGTCCACGTTCCTCCCCCCCGAGCGATGGCCCAGCTCCTGGCCCCAGGTCTGGAGGGTGGGAGAGCATGGACTGGAGTTAAGCAGAGGGTGTGAGGTAAAGTTTGGGGTGGGGACCAGTGGCTTTCAGCACCCCCACTGTAAAAAAATTTTCCAGTGCCACTGCAGTGGGGAGACGCATATGAAAGGCCAAAAGGGGGCAGAGGGCCCAAGAATCTCGGGGGGAACTCTTCTGCCCTCCCTTTTACTCAGAGGTGGTACAGCCTAGCAGACAAAGGAGGCTTTAAGACACCTCTGCACCTCCCAAATTCTGGGTGCATCTAGTGTCAACCAGAGCTGCTCTAGATTATAGCAGCTTCCCCAGCCACAGCTCTGCCAGCCTGGACTAGCTGGGACAGCATGCTCAGGCTAGTAGACCTGTGCCCCTGGCAGGCCTAGACCTGGAGCAGCGAAGGGTCATTGTTGTGCCAAGGAAATCCAGCTTCTTTATGCCATTCCAGCAGCATCGGGGCCAGGGTGTTCCGTGCGTACTTCCACTGTGCTTATGTGAAGAGCTCCTGTCGCTTTGCAAATATCTGTATGAACACAGCCTCCCTTAGAGGTCGGGAAGTGGGTTACCTGCTTTTACAGAGCAGGAAGAAGTTAGGGCCCCTTTCCAGGGCAGTCACTGAGACATCTTGGGCCTTATTTGCTGAGGAGCTGCTGCTCCTCCCATAGAAGCAGCAAATTCTCAGCATCACATGCTCAGTGTGTCATGCAGAGTCAATGGCTGATTTTGAAAGTGTCGGCCTGAGTGAATGGGCCACGGTCACACAGGGGAGGCTGGAAATGGGACCCAGATCTCCTGGGAGCCAGCCTGGTGTCTTAACCACAAAACCAGCTTTCCCCTTTTAGCAGGAGCGCCACCAGCATTTTTGCCACACTAGGCGGCAGAAGATCCCGCCCCCAAAATGCTGCCCCCAACAGAGGCGGCAGAAGATCCAGCCACCACAGTCGCCGCCCCCTAAATGTTAGTGCCCAAGGCGATCTCCTAGGTTGCCTAATGGGTTGCGCCGGCCCTGCTTCTTAGGCTCTGATTCGGCTGGGTACTTAAACCCCT
Source organism: Gopherus evgoodei (assembly GCF_007399415.2). Classification (NCBI taxonomy): domain Eukaryota; kingdom Metazoa; phylum Chordata; order Testudines; family Testudinidae; genus Gopherus; species Gopherus evgoodei. Next base: position 217,937,224 of record NC_044324.1, on the reverse strand, counting down.
GACTAACCTTCCAGTCTATAGGTAGCCCAGTGACCCCAGTCAGGCCATTCCTGGGGTCAGCGTTGGAGCACATGCTTTTCTAACTTGCTGAGCCCGGGTCTGAGAGAGAACAGCTCGGTTAAGAGTGAGAAGTTCCAGGTTGCCCTGTGGGCAGGGGGTTGTTGGGCCAGACTCTCAGTGACTTCAGTGGGGTAGCTCAGGAATAACAAAGGACAGAATTTGACCCACTTAATCACCTCGCACAAGAACATACAACAGTTCGTACTGGGGGCAATAGAGACTCTCTTCATCTAAGAAGAAGACATTGAGGCTGGACAGTTCAAGGCAGGAGAGACTTTATTGCACGCTGCAGAACACACCATGAGGGCTGAGCAGCCAGCTCCCTAGAGGAAAGCATAGCACCAGTCCATTAGACAGGAGGCGCACCGCTGAGCCTGGCTCGGACTGGCTCCATATGCCCCTTTCAGCCACCTTTGGAAAACCGCATGGTCCTTTTTTAACAGGAGGAATTGGCCCAGAAGGATGTATGCCTAGGGGGAGGAACAGAACGAGTTAGCACTGCTAACGAGTTTCCCCCGCCCACCCATTTGACTCCATACCCTGGAGGAGCTGGTTAATTTGAAACTCTGGGCCACTTTATAGTCTAAGCTTTGCCAGTCAAGTAACTGCTTCTCTTCCTCCGATTACTTCATTAGCGGTGCTCTGCCAGGATAAGGAACTGTGCCCGTTTTTAGCCTGGTGCTCAGCTCTCCAGAACAAAAGGGGGGCCAGGTTTACTCGGACACAAGGGGGTGATAGGCTCCTCTTCTAATGGTGCTAGGAGCCTCTCTTCATTTCCTTTCTCCGGGGTAGTATCAATGCTACTACTGTGTGCAGTGCAGCCTCGGGCCTTGTCTGACCGGCTCCCTCGAAAGAGGCTGTTTTCACGATGCGAGGCTGTTGCAGGTTAACTAGGGTGACCAGATGTCCTGATTTTATAGGGACGGTCCCAATATTTGGAGCTTTTTCTTATATAGGCTCCTATTCCTCCCCCCTCCCTCCCCCCCGGTCCTGATTTCTCACACTTGCTGTCTGGTCAGCCTCAGGCTAACTCCACCCCATACCCACTGGAACAAGGTCTGTCCTAACTATTGTGCCGGAGGTGAATCAGCCAGGAACTGGTCCCCACTTCGATCCACTCTTACCCGTTTTGATTGCAGCCTGAAAGGTTAGCTATTGTAAAAAACAAGGACAGGCTCAGGGTTGTTGGGCCTAAACACTGAACTGCCTTGACCGTCACTGTCTGCTAAAGGAGTTAGCTCACGGGTTCTGCAGTTGTCCCATTAGAACTCCAGCAGGAAATGGACCAGGCAGTACCAGGTGCCCATTACCTGATCAGCAGCACAGCTCAAACCCTGCCGTCACCTGGTTACTACAGTTTAACAAAAGAAGATGGCATCAAATATCTGTTGCTGTCTGACTTGCTTCCCTTGCATCCCATGGTAACCAAAGTGATGCACGTGTACTAGGAGGAGAGAAGGCCACGCATACAGTGACCATAGCAGTCTGTTCTGCCCTAACTACTTGACTTGGTAGCGATGTTACGGGTGCAGACGGGATCCAGTAATTACACAAAACTGATCCCCAAGACAGATAGGTGGAGCAGGGTTTACTCTTCTTGAAATCTACACAGAGATCTTCCCACACCCCTTCTGTTCACTTCCTTTCAACCGACATGCACAAAAGGTTAACTGGCCTAGAAGTGGAAAAATGTTTTCCCTGTGGGGGAGATGGCTAACTAGCATTCAAGGAAAGTAGTAAGAAAGCAGAGGCGTCAGTTTCCCCAGTGATGGAATTTCCCAGGCCAGCACTAGAAACTTAATAGCTCAAACTCCTTTAGCTTAGCTGCTGCCAGACTCACCATAACGAATGCCTGACATATATATTTTTAATTCTGTATTCTCACCCTCCCATGGGAAGTCCTTGTGGCTTTCTTACAAACAAATTCTGCAACAGGGGGAAAAATGGGTTTAAAAACCCCAAAGGCATGAATATTTCCAGTTGGACTGTAAAGAATTCTCATGATGCATTCAGTTTAAGATTGAAGAGATTTGAGTTTGCCCCTTTGAACAACATTCAGTCTTGCTCCTTTGAATAATTCAGCACAACTACCCTGCAGAGTTTAGAGCAAGTGATGGTAATGAAGTGCCTTTAAGACCATAATAGCAGGAGAAACTGTCACAAGAGCAAAATCACCAGAACAGTCTTAAAATCAAGTCCTTTCACAGTCCCCATAAATAAAACAGAGGTTGGGAAGGACTGGGAGGAAAAGATGGTTACCTTGTCAAAACCCTTTGCGGCTAATTTTAGTCCAAGCTCGTCATTAATGCCATCCACTGTTGTAACGTCCTTATCGCCCATCGGCTCAGACACAAATGTTTTGAACTTCTGAGTTCTGGTCGCCATGATCTGCAACAGCGGCAGCGCGAGGGTGGGAAGGAGGCAAAGAACAATCAAAGGCCAATGTTGATATCACACCTCTGTGTCCCCCTGGAAGACCAACAGTCCCACAGAGCAAGCGTCTCCCAAGCATCCCTCCCTTGTCTTAATCCCAACGTGAGCCACGTTCCATACAAAGCCAACTCCCCATCTCCCTGCTTTGATGGCTGAAGCTTATTAACATCAGGAGTAAATTAGCATGAACCTGCGGTTAGAGAGTTGGATACTAAAGGTGCATCATTGCATGAATAGTTGGCATGTCCCTCATTTGGGTTCTTTAGCACCCCGCATTTGGGCACCAGCGGTGCACCAGGAATGCCTCAGACACCTCCCAGATAAGGCCCTTGCTCCCTGGTGACTGAACAATTTCTGTCCTATATAAACTTCATTTTCTATCCCATTTAAAACAAAAGAGAGACACTCTAGGTTACACCTAACTTGATATCTAACTTGTAATAACGTTTTGCTGCCTCTTCCGGCTCAACAGCATGTCTGAAAAGTCAGGCTGATGTCTGAGCATCAAGGCATCCAAAGTCAGGGGCCACTTTTGAGACTTTTTGCTTCAGTCAAGATGCATCCTTCTGTATCTACATTGGGAAAATCAGCGCACGTTTTCCAGCCCCGGTACAGTTGCATTGTTGCCACCAACAACGTAGATGGGGTTTATCCACCCAGTCGTGACAAGCTGCTCAGCGGCTGGTAGCAGCAGCACAGCGGCACCGCTGCTGATAAACCGGGCACTGATTTCCCCTATGTGCAGGCGAGCTCAGTGTCTAATGAGCTGCATGACCCCACAGAGAAGAGTAGCAGAGTCCTGGCCCATCCCGCACCACAGGGCAGAACCCAGGGCTCAGCTGGCTAGCTAGTTCCCTGCTGCCAATTCTAGCATAGCACCATCATCCCTCCTGTCAGTCCCCTTCACCTGCCCAGCTGGTCTGATGGGGAGAAGCCATCTGCAGAAAGGGGACGGCGGCGAAAGCAAGCCAGAGATACTGGGGCCACTTCTCTACCTTCTCACGCACCTTGGGCTTTAGAGGCCTTGATGGAGAAGCAGCAGCAGTAGGTGCTTCCCAGGCCCAAACTTCAGGTTTGTGAGTACACCTCCCTCCCCACCATGGCCTGGGCTGGATATGCCCTGGCAGACTTCAACTGCCACAGGCTTCTGGAACCCCTGTCCCTATGACATCACTGCCCCGTGCCACGGGAAGAGGCCTGTTGCTCGGCCCGGGTTTTAGCTGTCTGCAGTTTCTCCACTGAGAGAGTCCTGATTGCAGCCGATGGGCGTTTAGCAGGAAAAGTGGCTGCGGGCCCCAGGGTGAGCACTCAGCGGCTAGGAACACTCCTGTAGTTATAAATATTGGACAGTGCAGTGCAATAGAAATCAAACCCATAAATACAGCTAAGGCAGGTTACACCGCGTCCCTACCCACAGAAGGGGGATATTTTCAAGTAATAAGCAGAGAGTTTTAGCCCAACCCCGCCCATTCATTCATGCATCAGGGCCTGACTTGCAGAATCCCTGAACATTGACGACAGCGGGTGCTGAGCACTTCAGAAACTCAGGCACAGTTTCCAGCTGGGCTCAGCAGATGCAGGCTGGGCTGATTGTTGCCATTTGGGCACCTCAGTCAGTGCTCAGCTCCCAATGCCATGCCTCCCTCTCTTAGAGCTGTGGGAACCTGAGCTCTTTGGGGAGTTGGGCCTTGGCTATGCCAGTCAAGGGCTCACTCCTCCCATTGACCTCATGTGCAAGGCCAGGCCCGAACACCACCTGCCTTAGGATGGATGGGGCACGTGGCAGCGAGGGGATAGCTCTGGTGGGACATAAGGGAGAAAGAAGGTTGCTGTTTCTCCTTTGCAGATGAGCACCCTGCCCTTGGGCTTCTCCAACACCTTTTTGATTTCAGTGCCGGGAGGTGGAAGCTCAAGGATTTGTGTGGAGTGGAGGGGACTCACGGGAAGGCAAAGAGAAGGGTGTTGGACTGTCCCCGGCATGGGGTGCAGAGGATCTGGAGGGACTGTGGACAGGTGGAGATGATATTATGGAGGTGGCATCTCTTTCCACCTAAGGCTGCCTGTGTGGGAAGGGATCCCGGAGCGATCTGTTCACAGCCCTCACCAGGAAATCTGCTGCAAAGGCAACAGAGGCCCCAGCTGTGTTAGCCCGCTACTCACTGAAACCCTTTCCCTACTGCATGGAGGGATGTCTCTTCATGTCTACACTACGGTCGCCCTGGCAGGAAGCTGGAGGAGCAGAGACATCTCCAGAGCCACAGGATTTGGAGGTTGGATCACCAGTTGGTTCCATGCAGAGCCAAGACAGCCCCCTCCAGACACAGAGTCAGAGGATGATTTACAAGGGAGAATTCACAGGGTTTCGTCTCCCAGGCCCCACACCAGATTGTGCCAGAGGAGGACATGATCTGCCCCATGATTGTTGCCTGGCACAGTTTCAGCACAACAGACCTGGTGCATTTTCTAAAGATGGGAGCCACATAGACATTCAAGGTTATAATTAAACCAATAGTCCTAAAAACCCTAGATAGGTGCACCACCCACCAGCACGACTAGACACAAGGAGCCAGTTATCTGATACAACAGTTGTTTATCTACCCCTCTTAATACTCCATCACAACACCCTATGCCACACTAAATTGCAACCAGTAGTAGAAGTTTCCACTGCCCTTATACACCAGTCACTTCTTAAACCAAAAAGCAGAAACCACTTGCAAAACACACAGGGAGCCAGGGAGCAGGAGGAACAGCCAGCAAGCAAGGAAAAAGCAAAATGCCAAGGCTCCTGCTTTTATAAGGGGTAGGGGGAGGTGGCTGGCTACAGGAGCTCAAAAGGGACAAACTAGAGAAGTTAAGTGCACTAGGCTATACCTCTTAACTCTTTGTGCATTGTGCCTATAGCATTATCTAGCCTCCTAGGTAATGTATCTGTCTTCCTCTGGCTAAAATAGCGCATTCAAATCCTACAAGAGTTGCTTGTATTAAAATTTCTGCTAAGTTTTATTAATTATTATTTATTTTATTTGTGTATTTCTATAGCAGTCAAATCATGGTCAGTGCTATATAATCCTACCAAAAGAGCCCATGCCCTGAACAGGTCACATTCTAAAACCTTTATTCCATGACTGCCTCTAGAGATATTTCCCATAGCAAAACACAAGGCTTGTAAGACATGCTCCAGTGTTAGAAAAGAAATGCCGAGTGGCTAGATTGGACGGGAATGCTGCTTTGGGTGTGACTAATGTGAGGCGTGGCGTGAGGATCGTGGGCCTTATCCCACAACGAAATCTACATGAGCAAAAACCCTGCCTCCCCACGGAGCCTTGCTCATTGCAAACGCAGGCCTAAAAGTACCTCCCTGAGACATGCTTGATTTTAAGTAAACTAATAAATCAAGTGGTGAGATCTGGAAATGCACCAGCACTAAGCAACACGGCTTGCCAAAGCCTCCCTAGCTAGCAGCTAGAGGCTTAAGGCTATAAAATAACTTATCCTGTTTTAACCTCATCATTGTACAAAGCTTTATTATTTACTCACCTGATTCTATTCCTTCTTACTTCCCCCCCAGCTGGGTGGCTTGGTTGGAAACACAGAGCAACAGCCGCCTCCAATGCAGATGTTGATCAGTCACCAGGGGCCGCTTTGAGCATAGAGGTGGAATTGTGTGGCTGACTATGCTATGCTGATGGAATAATCTCTGGTGTCTGTCGGGGGCGTGGGGGGGGGAGTTCATTCTCTGGTGTGTCTTCCTGAATGACACCTGGATCAAAGTCACAGGGTGAACTTTTAGCTGCTCGCTTGCTCATTAATTAAGGGGACTCCAGAAGCCCACCATGTAGTGCAGCATTCAAGGGAGTGTAGCTACCCTTCCTCCCTGTCGCAGTATCAGACAGTTGGGGGCAGCAGTGGGAGTTGCAGTCCCATCCTGCATGGATCCTTCATCTGCAAGATGGATCCACTTGTTTGTTCAAAAGACAACTACAAACAGCCCATAGGGCTGAGATGGAAAGCAAGCTGGGCTCAGCGGTCAGTGTCCCTGGAGCCCTGTGGGCATAGGAGGATTTCTGGTCACTCAGTCACTGAGGCCATGATCCTGCCATGATCCAGTGCATTGCCCCCAGGGGTTCACGCAGGTGCAGGGATCTGCTTGCACTTTTCATTGTCTTCTCACGCAGCATCTGATGCTGCCGGCTTAGGTGCACTGGTTCTAATGATTGGATCTGAAATCCCTGCAAGAAGGTTTATTTCTACCGTTTGCATTTCCTAATTAACAAGGTGCGCCCAGCTCCGACTCCTTTCATTTCCCCCTCAGATGCAGCAAACCTTCCCTTCGTGCCATCACCTTGGGCAGCTGTTGCCAGGTCGCTGCGACATGGCATCGAACAGTTGCTTGGTTACATACCAGGATTGCTACATGTGCCCACTCTTTTAGGGGTCTGGCTGTGAACTTTCAGCACCGCTTTTACCACAGAGAATACACTTTCCTTTCGCTCTTCTCGTTTGATTAAGCTTCAGCGCTGCATGACTTCACAGATCAGGGCCGGTCTCCGGTCAGCTAGGTCTGTTTTCACAGGCACAGCGCTGAATTCTCTTCACTTGGCGTTGCTTTCTTGGCTACACGAGGACAGGAACAGACATTGCAGGTTGGCAGTAGAGCCTTTAACACCATGGGCCCCTCAGGCCCAGATCCTCACAGAGATTTTGGCACCTTGGTTCTGATGGGAAGATCTGGGCCTGACTCCTTGGGGCCAGCACAGATTCACAATTGATCGGATTTCCTCCTCTGGCTGGAGCAGAGATGGAGGGAACTCACCATCAGTTTACCCCATCAGCAGGAAGGCTGGTGAGGCACAGATATCCCCTCCACCTCTCTAGCTTGGAGCACCAAAGTTTGTAATGGGCGCCCTGGTCCAGCTTGTCTCAGTTAAATCTTCTCTAGGAATAACTTTGGGGGTAGTTAAGATGAGTGTCACTGGAGGAATAGAGCCATATAAAGAGAATCTTCCCCCTCTCCCTACTCCCTCAAAAGGTGTTATGCTTAAGCGGCTTGGGATAGGGACCGTCTTTTTGTTCTGTGTGTGCATAGCACAATGGGGTCTTGGTTCATGACTGGGGCTCCCAGGTGCTACCATAATACAAATGAATAACAATAATAATAATCATTAATAGCTGCTGCACAGTATCAAACCCAGGGGCTATCTACTACAAATTGCTTCAAGGAAGGTACAAGAAAAAATGCAGGAGATAGTAATGGGATAATCTGCTCCCAAAGAAAGTTTCCTCCTGACTCCCATTAGTTTGAGGTTGGTTTAAGCCCTGAAGCATGTGGGTTTATAGTCCTGCCAAAACTCTTGAGTCTTTTTGCTTATGTATTATTGTAACCCTAGATATTCTTTTTAATCATATAATAATAATTAATATAGCTTATCAAGTGCTTTTCATCCACAGATCTCAAAGTGTTTCACGAAAGAGGTCAGTAACATTATCACCATCTTACAGATGGGGAAACTGAGGCACAGGGTGGGGAAGTGACTTGCCTAAGGTCACCTAGAAGGCCAGTGTTAGAGCTGGAAACAGAACCCAGCTCTTCTAAGTCCCATTCCAGTGCTCTGTCCACTAGTCAACACTGCCTCTCCAATTCCTTTTCTGCCCCCTACTATTCTCTTGATTTCAATGATATCTTGTGGCAATGAGTTCCACAGGCTAGTTGTGCATTGTGTGAAAAAGTATTTCCTTCTGGGCACCAATCAATGTTTGGTGAGACTGCCCACTGTTGGGAAAATGTTATCACTGTTATGGCTGACTAGTCTCATAACAGAGAGTGACGAGAAACACTTAGTAGGATGTATTCGTCCAAACCAATAAAGAAAGTAAAAAAATCAAATGAAAATTCAGTTCATACAAGTTACCATCCTGGGGTGGCTGATGGGATGGATCACAAGTGCCAAGAGAGCAGGGGAAAGGTTCCTGCAGGCCTAGCAAGCAGCAGGTGGGCTCAGTTAAAATTATGGCCAGGGCCATGGGCATTAAATTAAACCTGGGAATTCCTGTGTCAGAGGGGTAGCCGTGTTAGTCTGGATCTGTAAAAGCAGCAAAGAGTCCTGTGGCACCTTATAGACTAACAGACGTATTGGAGCATGAGCTTTCGTGGGTGAATACCCGCTTCGTCGGATGCACGTCATGTCATGTCAATACATCTTTTAGTCTATAAGGTGCCACAGGACTCTTTGCTGCTTTTTTTGGGAATTCCTGTGGTTGACAGATGAACTAGTTGTGAACCATAAAGGGAGAAAATCAATCTCACCTTGTGACCCTTCAGCAAAGGCATTTCTTAAAGGGACAGCATCCAGTGGTGAGAGTTTTCCACAAGATGCAACTTTCCCTGCAGTGTCCTTGAGACAATGGGCCTGATCCTCCCTTGACACTGCACTGGAGCTGCCCTGTTTTACTCCAGCTGAGGACTTGACAGGTCTCCATGAGGCCAGCTTTGGAGCAGCCCTGATTGCAAGAGCTCTGTGGCTGTTGCAATCCATCAGTGGCTGCAGAGATTCAGGGCAGATCATTTAGGGTCTGGCTTCGAGATAAATAACGTGCAAGCTAATAAGAACTAATGTGCCAAAGACAATTAGCATAATCAAGCAAGAGTGCTGTGCTCCAAGATCAGGGAAATGTAATTGACAGGGGCAGCCAGAGGCTTAGGATGTGATTTCCCAGAATACCCCAGAAGATAAAGACCCCCAAAGAAAGGAAACAGAGATAAGAAGCAATATGGGGCTAGACAAAACCAGGGGAATATTAAATGTAACAATGTAAAAATAATCCCGGCCTGCCACAGATCAAAAGCCATGTGACAATGGGAAACCTTCTGCCCATGCCACTGGAAGAAGCGGATTGAGGGGTGGTTCAGTGGGGTGGTTCAGCCCTGCCATGCTGTGAGTGTTGTTTTATAGACGTGTCAATCGGAGGCCTTGAAGACTTGTTGCTAATATAGAACTTCGGGGCATTTTTGTTATGCAAAATCAGGAGGTGTCCTGGCAGAATGCTAGGGGAGCATATGCTGCCTATGTACGGTGCCTCCTCTGCAGTCCGCTGACCAAGGTATTCTTTACTTTCTGCTGTGCACAGTTGTACTGTGCTCGGTACTGAAGGGGAGGTTGCTTTGCAGTGTTGAGTGACAAGATGCTTATGCACAGAGGTCCCCTTACATCTGTGACATCAATGGGCTGCACAGGTGTAGTTTAATAATAATAATTTGAGCTATACCTATCTCATAGAGCTGGAAGGTCATTGAGTTCAGCCCCCTGCCTTCAATAGCAGGGCCAAGTACTGATTTTGCCCTAGATCCCTAAGCAGCTCCCTCAAGGATTGAACTCACAACCCTGGGTTTAGTAGGCTAATACTCAAACCACTAACTAGCCCTCCCTCTAAGTTGGGCTTAGAATGTGACCCACGGTTTGGAAATCAATTTGTAGAGCAATTTTGGTAGATGAAGGGCACTGGATAAATTCTAGGGTTGCCACCCATCCAGTTTTCACCTGGACAATCTGGGTTTCGGCTTGTATGTCTGGGTACCATTTGACAATCCTGATGTCCAGTTTTTTTGATCTGGGCAGGGGAGAGACAGAGAAGGGGGTGGAGCCCCAAGGGAAGAGGCAAAGCAGGGAGAAGAGGCGGAGTGGGGTTTGGCCTTGGAGGAAAAGGCAGGGAAGGGGGTGAGGCCTTGTGGGTCCAGTTACCACCAATTAGAAAGGTGGCCACTCTAATAAATTCACCCATTATTATTACTTTGCAAAACTGGGGGAATATGCAGGGCAGGGCAGAAGGATCTGACCATTTACAATCCACTAACATTAATAGGAGACATGCAGCTAAATCACTTGACACTGTACTGGACGTGTGTTTGATGAGTTTTATTAATATTTACATTATTGTAGCACCTAGGGGTACTAAACACTGTACAAAATAAGAGGCAGCCCATGCTCCCAAGAGCTTATAGTCTGACCTGAAGCACCACGCCCGCTTCACGGGGGGGAAGTGAGGCACACGCAGATTAAGTGACTTGCCCAAGATCACACAGGAATTTTAAGAAGCAGAAATTGAATCCAGCTCACTTTTATTCCAATCCAATGGGATAAACATAAGACCTGCCTTTCTCTCCACCTTCTTTCTTTAGGGTTACAGGCTGTTCACATGATGCACCTGGAGTGCATTTTAGTTGATTCATTTAATCAGTGTGTTTAGATCAGTGCCCTTTTTGTGTGTTGGTGGGGAGTGGGGGAGAGGAGGGGAGAGCAGCCCCAGTCCTATAAGACCCTGGCACCACGCCTGGCTGCAGTATCCAGGAAAAACATGAAAGCCCTGGAATCTCTCGCAGGCGCTGAGAATAGAGCGACTATTCTGGGATGCCATGCAGAAGTATCATTACCATAATTAGCAGAAAGTGCTCTTGATTAGCATATTTTTTTCATTTCTTTCATCACATCTGTTTGCGCAAAACACTCACTCATTCTCATCTCCACTGTGGCGAGATGTACTAGGCAATCAACGAGACCCATTGACCTTTGACAGCCCCTCTTCAATAGCAGGGCTTGTTTTCTGCGCACCAGGGGAAAGACGTCTGGCCATATCCTCTGTGGGTGTAAACCAGCGTAACTCCATTGCGGATTTACATCAACTGAGGATTTAGCCCCACAAATTCAACAACATTTTAAAATTATTTTGCTTCCCCACGCGCTTCCTTGCCATCTTGACGCTGATTCCACGAAAATATTGAATTTTAATCTCTCTGGGGCAGGGACAGTCTCTCACGATGTGTCTGAACAGCACCTACGGCACTGGAGCCTCATCTCTAATTGCTCCTGTAAAACAAATGATAGTAATAGAACATTTATGGATGTAGCCGTCAGCTACCCATTTTCCTCTTCTTCCTTCTATTATCAAAATTGCTTTTCCTCTCTTTGATCTCAGACAGTAAATGCCTTCGGGAGCGAATCCAGTTACGAGACTGTACGCTAACCGTTCTGTCTCTGACCTTACACTAGTAAGATGCGACAGCACTGACTGGAGACTTGTGTCACGGTCCTTAGACCAGTCTGGTTCCTGCCTGAAAGTTTAATCGAACATTTAGTCAGAAGTGCAGTTTTTCAGTCCTGTCACTCTCTAAGTACCTGATCCAATGCACTGGTGCTACTGCTGCTGGAGTATTGTGTCCAGTTCTGGTGCCCACAATTCAAGAAGGATGTTGATAAATTGGAGAGAGTTCAGAGAAGAGCCACGAGAATGATTAAAGGATTAGAAAACCTGCCGCATAGTGATAGACTCCAGGAGCTCAATCTACCTTAACAAAGAGAAGGTTCAGAGTGACTTGATCACAACCTGTAAGTATCTACATGGGGAACAGATATTTGATAATGGGCTCTTCAGCCTAGCAGCGAAAGATTTAACACCATCCAAAGGCTGGAAGCTGACGCTAGACAAATTCAGGCTGGAAATAACAACGAAGTTTTAATAGTCGGGGTAATTAACCATTGGAACAATTTACCAAGCGTCGTGGTGGATTCTCCATCACTGATCACTTTTAAATCAGGATTGGATGTTCTTCTACATGATCTGTTCTAGGAATTATTTTGGGGCAGTTCTCTGGCTTGTGCTATACAGGAGGTCAGACTGTGATCACAGTGGTCCCTTCCGGCCTTGGAATCTGTGAATCTATGAATGCCTATTGGAGTCACTTACTGGCTTCAGTGGGTTTTGGATCAGGCCCTAACGCAGTAGTTGCTAGTTGTTCCTGTCCTGCAGTCGGGGTGACACAGGGGCCAGCTATGCCATGACTGCAGCCATGCCAACTGGAGACTCCCATGCACCAGGGGAATCCTCAGCTGGCTGGATCTGCCTACCTTTCACAGCAGCACAAAGGGGCTGGAGTGGGGCTCAGGACTCAGCCCAGCAAATCACATTTGTACAAATGTTTTTAGTAGGAAGTAGGCAGTGAAATCCTAGATACTTTCACCCCAAATATACCCCCACACCTCGAAATCAGCCTCACCAGTGGTGGCTTTATCCCTAGCTGATAAAGATGCTTCTGAAGGGACAACGTTCTTTGCCAATTCGGAGGCACCAGTGGGAGGGTGTTTCTCAAGGGAAGATATTCCCAGACCCCTCCAGCAGGGTGCCATGCTTACAACTGGCTCACTGCACATTACTGGCTTTGAACACAGGGGCAGAGTCAGAGAGAAAGGATTACGAAAGGACGGGGCGTCATTGACATCACATGTGGAACTAGTGATGAGGGGTAATGTGACCCTTAGCAGTGCTAGACCAGAATCCGCTCCTGGGGCAAAGGTTAGGGGCTACCCCTGGTATGGGAAAAGACTGAGGGGTAGCAGGGACTTGTCCCTTAAGAGGTGACCTAGAGAAAAGCAGAGAAGAATCACACTGGTTTGACAGTCTGCAGCCAGTGCTGCTGACGACACTCAGATATTTGGGTGCTGTTCTCACTTTGGCAGCACGTTTGGGTGTTCCTCATTACCTTGGTCATGTTGCAATCTGCTGCTGCTTCAGGAATCATGCTCGTCTGGGAATGGAGCTGGGCTGGCAGGAGATTCTGACTCGCTGACTTGGGGATGGTGCCACATCTTTGGGAGGCAGGACCTAGGAGGGCATCTGATTAATGCCAGGTCTATGCAAGACAGTTAGGCTGACCCAGCTATGTCGCTCAGGGGGGTGAAAAATCCACCCCCGAGCGATGTAGTTAAACCGACCCAACCCCCGGCAGAGACAGCGCTAGGTCGACAGAAGAATTCTCCCATTGCCCTAGTGCTGCCTCTCCTGGAGGTGGATTAACTCCAGCGATGGGGAAACGCCTCCTGTGAGCAGCTGCAGTGTTTCTAGTGAAGACATAGCCTGAGAATCAGGAGACTGACAAGATTCTGTCCCCAGTTCTACCACTGACCTGGGGTGTGATATTGGGCCAGCTCTTCGTTTGCTTCATCTCTTTAGATGGGGAGTTCTCTGGGGCCGGGGATCTCTTCCTCTGTGTTTGGAGGGGTTCTCATCTTAGATGAGTCCTCTGGGTGCTTCTAGCATATAAATAGTCCAATGGGTGTGTGGAGTGGTGCATGTAGTTACTACAGGTATCATCAATCACACATTTAATTGGTACTCCTAAATGGGATATATTTGCACAAAGGCTATGACCCTGCTAAGGACTGTCTGTGAAATGTAAAAACCATCCAAGTGACCCTAGTTGTTTCTGACAGTCACCAGCACCAACACAGAGAATTAAAACTGCATATGCCAAGTTGGAGGTGTTATTTAAAAGTGTATGGTGACATCAGCCTCACTTTTCATGGCCAATTGCTGCAGCTTTGCACCAATTCAAACAATTGCTTCTGGCCAGAACTGAAATAGTTTTGATGGTCTCATCCCACCTTCTAGTTGTCTACATATAAAAACTGCATCATAATATGATGTGATTGACAGCATCTGCTCGGGACCAGACAAGAAGAAGTGGTTTAGGTCTGGGATGAGATCAGGAATGAATTTCTCATGAAAAGGCAGGGGGAGGACGGGAAGGGAGAAGAGCTGGACCCTTTCAAAGCTGCAGCCTAGTTGCAAGGTGCGATTTCAACCAGAAAAACCGTACAGCAATTGGAAACATCTAAATAAAAAAGTCCAGTAAGCTATTTAACAGGACAAAATGCAAGAGAAAAAGGACACCTGCAGAAATGGAAATAATGCAAATTTGAAATTGATCAAAGGCAATACTTTTCACACAATGCACAATTAGTCTGTGGAACTCATTGCCCCAAGATATCATGGAGCCCAAGAGTTTAGCGGAATTCAGAAAGGGATAGGACCTGAGTAACAGGAATATTCAGAGTTATCACAGGAAATAGGAAAAAATTAGGACGTTTTGGAAAGGATATAAATAGACTTGGAAAGATTAGATTTTTATCGGTAAATGTTGATAAATGTCAATTTCACCGTACACATGTAAGCCAATGAAACAATACACTTCTACCTCGATATAACTCTGTCCTCGGGAGCCAAAAAATCTTACCGCATTATAGGTGAAACCGCGTTATATCAGACTTGATTTGACCTGCCAGAGTGTGCATCCCCGCCCCCCGGAGCGCTGCTTGACCGCGTTATATCCGAATTCATGTTATGTTGGGTGGTGTTATAATGGGGTAGAGGTGTATTTCCATCTATAATAATTAAAATATATGTACAGGTAAAGTAAGAAAACTGTTGCTTACGAACTTTGGAATTTGATTTAAGAATATTTACTTTGTCAACATTACATTCCAAAATAATCATCTGTGTTTGAACGGTTATAAAGCTTTAACTTTTGGAATCCCAGCATCTACTGTCATTAAATAATTATTGCCCGACAACCCTCCCCGCCCCATTGTCTAACCCAGCTTAAGTTTGTGCAATTGTGAAAATGTAAATTGATAAAAATGGGGGCTGGAGGGAGCTTAAAAATAAATATTGATATTATCCATCAAAATGATAAAAGAGATGAATCAATCAAATTCTGGCCACGCTTAGAAATGCCCTCCCACCAGAAACATTAAGGGTATGTCTACACTTCCCGCCGAATCGGCGGGTAGCGATTGGTTTATAGGAGATCGATGTATTGCATCTCATCTAGACGTGATATATCGATCCCCGAATGTGCTCCTGTCAACTCTGGAACTCCATCAGCGGAGTCGACAGGGGAAGCCGCAGCCGTCAATCCCGTGCCGTGAGGACGGGAGGTAAGTCGAAATAAGATACGTTGACTTCAGCTATGCAATTCCTGTAGCTGAAGTTGCGTATCTTACCTCGACCCCCGCCCCCTAGTGTAGACGAGGCCTAAGGGTACATCTACCCTGGTGCTGGAGGGGTGAATTGCTGCCTGGGTGGATGTACTCATGCTACTTTGCATTGAGTTAGTAAACGAAAATGGAGCAGTGTAGCCATGAGGTGTGAGTTGCAGGAGGGTAGCTGCTGAGTTAGTGTCTAGGGTCCTGGCTGGGATTGTGCTCAGGGTGGCTAACCCATCCTGCTGCCTATTTATAGCAGCTAGCGTGATCCCAGCTAGCATGCACGGGTCTACTGGAGCTCCAGCTCGAGTGTCGAAGTAGCCTGAGAGAAGATTAGCAGACAATGGAAGGAGAAAGGGTAATGGAGGACATGGGATAATGGGGGGGAGAGGCAGGGTGTGGGAAAGTGGGGAACATTGCAGGGGCAAAGGAGGGTACAATGGTGAAAACAATCATTTCGAGGCTCACAATCATTTGTTGTCCCACACTGAAGCACTGGGAGACTGAATGTTATGAAGGACCCCTCAGGGATCACGTAAGCTGGGTCCCCTCGCCCAATGTTCCTTTTGGGAACCGCATGGGATTGTTTCCTAAAGTTCCTTATGGGGAAAATGCCTTTTCTAGCCTTATGGTGCAGCCTAGGGCACGCTCAACGCCAAGTCAGTCGCATTATCAGAATTGTTTAGGGGCGTGCCTACTTCTGTCTGCCAATTTCATCTAGTAGATGCTTTGCCACCTGCCTTGAGCATGGTTCTTTTACATCACTTTCAGTCAAGTAATGGAAAACACAGCGTGCTGCTCGGAAGCAAACAAGGGCAGTGCTTCCTGATAAGCCAGTGGGCCACAAAGCCATTGGCACCGTGAATGGTGGGCAGGAAAAGAGGGGGGGCCTTTTATGCCATGCTCCACACAGCATGGCCAAGCTGGAGAATGGCTGTTGCAAAGGAATTTCCTGAGGGATCCCACTGCATCTGCACAGCTGTTGCAGGAGGGGCACTAACTTTCCGGATGCGCACGGCGGGGTGCAAGCCACATAGGAAGCACAGCTGCCGGCAGCACCTGCTGTCCCTCAGGGAGCGGGAGAGCAGTGCTGAGTTGAGACCAGGAGCTCTCTCTCACTGCAAGAGGTTTTGTGTCCAGCTGAGCATGTCAGAGGGAGAGCGGGAGTGGAGCTGCAGGAGAACAATCTCCCGTGCCAGGCTGGGGATTCAAAACCTTCAGCAAATTCAGTTTTTCCACTTGGCGTCTCTGCTTCCCCTGTCTCTTCCCCCAGCGTGAACAGGCTGCCGGGGCAGTGATGCGATCCAGCTACAGTAACCCCATGCCCTTCCATTACTGCGCTGAACTGCTTTGCTTGTTTTGTACCCGTGCAACTAATCAGTGCCACTGCTAGCCAGTTCCTCCTCACCATGGCTTTGCCACCAGGCCCCACTGGGGATGTAAGCAGTCTTCGACGCTCCTGATTAAACACTCCCCGAAATCAATGGATGGACATCTTCCCATTGATGTCAACGGACCCTTACTCAGGCTAACATTTCGCTCCTCCTAGGTATTAAAGCTTATGGGCCAGATAGTCCACTCTGCTTCCGTTTGAGGAAGGGACCCAGATAGCGTGGATCTGCTGGTGGGGTGCGACACGTGGGGAACTCTGGCTTTTGGATGTTACCCGTCTTCACCTCAGCCAACAGAAGTGTGTCTGTGGATCCGCTCAAGCTTTTTGATACCAGGGACCAGCTTGCTGCCTTCCCAAACTGTGTCAGTGAGATCTCAGTGACCTGCGCCAGTCCCTGTACTGGTCGTTGAGAAACACTACCCTAAAGGAACTGAGATGTACACGTGTGTGCATGAGGGATGGGGCAGGAGCACCAGCAGCCACTTTCCATGACATCAGGACACCAGACCCAGGAAGAATCTCTAAACCAAATCAGGCTGCTTTCGTCACTATTACCATACACACTGTCCCCCTGAGCTGTGTGGACTTCCCTGGCTCTGAATAAAAGGCACTGGACTCCAAGGAGCTCTTGGGATACATGCAGATCTCAGGGTATAATAAAATGGAGATATAACTATCTCATAGAGCTGGAAGTGACCTTGAAAGGTCATCAAGTCCAGCCCCCTGCCTTCACTAGCAGGACCAAGTACTGACTTTGCCCCAGGTCCCAAAGCGGCCCTCTCAAAAACTGAACTCACAACCCTGGGTTTAGCAGGTCAATGCTCAAACCACTGAGCTACCCTGAGAGGGCTCAGGCCAATGCTGGGAGAGAGGAATGGAAACTCCCACCATCTGATGGATTAATGCAGTGGAAACTCACTGAATTTCCTGTCTATTTGTAGTCTCCCCCAACTCCTTTCCTCCTCCTGGCAGAGGACAGTCCAGTCTTATAGCAGAGCTGGTTGGGAATTTTTTAACAAAACATTTTTTTCCCTGAAAAAATCCATTTGTCAAAACTGAAACTGTTCGCGGCAAAGAGCCTGTTTCCACACCTTTCCTGTCTCGAAAAATGTTGGAAAAGTTTCCAAATTGCCAAGTTGTCCTCCTTTGATATTGTCAAAATGAAAAGTTGGGGGAGTTTTGGTTCAAAACAACTTTTTGTTTAGAATGTGCACTGAATTTATACCAATAATTGGTTTGAAAAAGAAAGAAAGTAAAAAAGGGTCAGATTTGTATTGAAAGGTTCCAAAATGATCAAAACCAAACACGTCACAAGACCTGAACTGAAACTTGGTTTGGTTTGTTGCCTTTGTGAACATTTTGAGATTTCAACTTTTCGTCCTGTTGTGTGATGGGAAATTTTTTCAAAATCTCAGAATTCTCCTGGGACAGAAAAACCATTTCCCACCTACTCCTAGTTTATAGGATTATACTAATTAGAGATGATGTATATGAAAAGTAAATACATCCAGCCTCCTGGATGCACCATAGAAACCCTCACAACTTGGATTGCATAGTGTTGAAGCTAGATGTATCCATTGTGTTAAATCAGCCCCTTGGCCTAATTCTAAGAGGCTAATGCTGTACTATCTCTCACCATATCCCACTTGAAATTAAGTCCAGCAAAGGAGTCTTTCTTCCCAGGGAATGTGACAAGGAGCAGGTCGGCAGCGTTTCACCAGCACTGAGAATGCTAGATATATAAAATAATGATTTAGGATCTTTTACTTCTTAGTTAGAATTAGGCTTCCACACCTGTTTGTGCAGGTAGTAATTTAAGCTTTGAAAGATCCCCTTCCAAACAAGCTCTAAAGTTGCGATGGTAACTCGAATGGGGAAGATTTTGAAAAATAACGGATGACTTTTATATATCTCATTGAAGCACACACACAAAAATCCTACACCAGCCTTAGTGTTTTAGGTGGTGCCTGCCAAAAAATTTTTCACTCTCCCACTCCCAGAAAGTGATCACGCAGGACTGAGCTGAAGACACCATGGAGGGCCAGCGAGGTTATTCTATAGGGCACTTAACCGGCTCATTTTATATAAGAAGACGATGGGATGGCCAGAGGTCTGAATGTCACCACCAGCTTCCTGCTGTATGAGGCAGCACTACATGTGTGCTGGTGTTCTTCCACAGCTGCCTGCATTTCCCAAAGTTGTGTTAGGGACAGCTGTCCGAACAAGCCACTAGCGTGATGGTTGGTACTTAGGCGCGGATCCTCAAAAGGGACGTAGGCACCTCCCTCCCTTTGGCCCTGACTCAGCAAGGTTCTTAAGCACATGCATAACTTTCATCACGTGAGGAGTCCCATTGGCTTCTGTAGAAAAACTCATGTGCTTAAAGTTACACAGCTGCTCAAGTGCCTTGCTAAATCAGGCCCACGTGCCCTGATCCCAAAGCTCATGCAGAGTTCATTGCAGGATCAAGGGCTTTACAGGGTTAATATTGGGAGGTCTCACTGTATTTGAAATCACAACAACTGGAGGGCTATGGGGGAATTGTAACACTTTACACAGTGTTTTGCAAACATTAATTAATTGTGACAATTTCTGGGAAGGGGCGGGTTGTGGGGTTGGGAAGAGTATCCCCATTTTTACAGATAGGGAAATTAAAGCAGAAAGGCCAAGGCCAAATTTTAAAGTGTCCAATAATTTTGGATGACCGACTTGGGACACCAGGGCCTGATCTTTCAGATCAGCTGGG
Organism: Gopherus evgoodei; assembly: GCF_007399415.2. Classification (NCBI taxonomy): domain Eukaryota; kingdom Metazoa; phylum Chordata; order Testudines; family Testudinidae; genus Gopherus; species Gopherus evgoodei. The sequence continues at coordinate 217,917,780 of NC_044324.1, read as the reverse complement.
TCTAACCAGAAAGCCCTTAAAATTGATCCTATGTGAACCAATCTCCTTGTGAATAGATATGACTTGTGGGCAGGTCTGACAAGTCTACTTATTAAGCTAATCAGGAATGTTTCATTATTTACCTTGCTCTCCTTCCATTTGTTTGTTTTATCCATCTGCTCTCTTGGTATATACAAGACTGTAAACACTTAGGGGCAAGGCCTATCTTTTTATGATATGTGTGCACAGTGCCTCGTACAAAAGTGATCCCCAAACAGGACCTAAATGCGCTTCTGAAATAATGTTCCAGGATTTGACCAAATTGAACATGCCACAACGTAATACCTGTGATCCCAAACCTTCAGTCCTTTCCAAGAGCCCAGTTCTGATATGATTTAAGCAGGTGCTTATCTTGCTTAAGCACTTGGACACAGCATGGTCCTACTGGACAGAGCACTAGTCTAGGACTAAGGAACCAGGTTTCTATTCCCAGCTCTGGGCAAGTCATAGTCCCACTGTGCCTCAGTTTCCTCATCTGTAAAATAGCAATAATGATACTGACCTTCTTTGTAAAGCACTTTGATCTCTGCTGATGAAATATAATATATAAAAGCTAGGGATTATTAATTTAACTCAGAATTAGGTCCATTTATGTCAATGGGATTATTTGTACAAGTAAAGAAAATCATATATTTAAATATTTGCAAGATCAAGGCCCTAGCTAACAGCCCCCTCCCCTCACTTTGAAGTTAAGGAGAGTTTTTCCTGAGTTAGGATGGCTGAATTTTGGGCTCCTGTAATCATTCCAGAGTATGAATTATATACTCATTTCATTTCTTTCGAGTGGAATAGCACTTAGGAACCCCAGCACAAAAAGCCCTTAGGTGCCCTAACACATAACTGATTTTGCAATCATCAGCCATAACCAGATACTATTTGTAGTGCCTAGGACACTCCAGCCAGGATCGAGGCCCCCACTGCGTCAGGTGCTGTACAATTGCATAGTGAGAGACAATCCCTGCCCCTCAAGTGCTGACAATCTTTTATTTTCACTCCTGCCACTCACCCAGTTGACAGAGGAGGTCAGAGCCTGGAGAGGCCGTGTGCAGCGCAGAGGATGCCCTAGTAAAGCGTGTGTAACTAGCAGGTGTAAAAGGGAATGCCCTTCCTTGGGGCTAGTCTCCAGGTCAAAGCCTGCAGCTGGCAAACTACAACTCCCATCATTCCACTCGCCTTCAGCGGCCCCATTGGCCTCCCTGCTCGTCCACTCGCACGAGTCCTGGAGCCCTCCCTCCAGCTGTCTTCTCGCTCACTGGGCCGCCGCAGGCTTGACTGGCGGGGCTGGCACCAACCGCAGCAGGCCCATGCTGAGCGGCGGGGGCGTGGTGGAGGGAAGCCTTGGGGAAGGCTCCGTGCCAGCGTAGAGGAAAAAGTGCCACGACTCCACAGAGGCGGCGAGCGGCGGAGGGGTGTTGGGGGGGCTACGGCCGGGGCAAGGGCAGCAGGGCGCCTCACCCAGCCAGAGGCGCTGTCTCCTGCAGCCTGGGCGTTGCATTGGCAGCCGCAGAGCTTGCAGCGGGGCGTCTCGTTGCCGGGGCGAGAGAGCGAAGTCTGAGGCTCCAGCCAGGTAGGAAAGTGGAACCCCCAACGCCGTCCTCCCCCCATTGCCCCTGCTTGCAGCGAGGCCGGTCGCAGGGAAGCGGAGCCCGCGATCTCAGCCTGCCAGCGCCAGCCGTCCGAACTCGGGGGCGCTCTGCGTTCCATGAGCCCGGGTCAGCGTTCCATAGGGGCCCCCCAGCGTTCCATAGGATCCCCCCAGCGTTCCATAGGATCCCCCCAGCGTTCCAAAGCACGCCGGGCCGGGACACCCCACGGCGGCGGCTGAAGCGAAGTGGGACAGAATCAGAAGCGGGGGGGGTGTTTCGTGGCGCAAAGGGTAGCGATACCTCTCCCCCCATAGATCTAATGGGGGAACCCCCCGGCTAACACTACGCGCCTACCCAGCAGCGTCTCTCTCCCCCCGGTAGCTAGTGGTCCGTTCCCCTGGAAGCGCCGGTGAAGTTGTGTGGCTCCGGCCACGTTCACAGCTGGAGCAGGAAAAGGTTACATGGCAGGAGCGTTCACAGCTGACGTTGCTTGACTGGAAGTCTCCAGGGGATTCAGATGCCTCCTGGAAGCCTTAAGCCAGGGCTGGATCATTGCGTGGAGCCAGGGACCGGCTTGGCGTGAGAGCCGCGGTGAGGCGGCCCCTGGACGGCGATCCTCTTGGAGGAGGGGGCTAGAAAGGTGGGCACTGGGGCGGCTTCAGGCGTTGCAGGGACGTCACGAACTGCGGCTTCGTGCCCCAAATCCCTGTGCCCGCCTCTCCCTGGCCTGGGGCGCCGGGGGGCAGGCTGCAGGGGGAGAAGGGGATTAAAACGTGGCGGCGGAGTTGCAGAACAGTTTAAGGCGGAGTTTTTCGCCTCCCAGTCCTGTCCCCGGGGCGATCCGTGCCCTGTCCTGCCGAGCCGCCGCCGGCTCCTCTTTCATAAGCGGATGGGTTTGCAGGGGTGCCGGTCCCTTCCGGATGAATGGGACCGCGCTGTGCCAGAGGCGGTGCGGAGTGGACTGACGTGCTCAGTCGGGGAGGAGGAGCGCTCCCATTGACCCGGACCCAGGGCATAGCGGACGGAGCCCGCTTGTTTCCTTCTCTGCTGTTCAGAAGCCGCGTCCCCAGGGCCCTTCGCTTCAGCGCTTGCAAAGCGGGGGTGGCCGGCCAGGAGCTCTGCCTGCTCCTTGAAAGTGCTCGAGGAGTCCCCGATCGTCCCTCGCCTGCAGCCGCTGGCACCCCTTTCCCCGATCGCTCGTGGGCCGCTGGCTCTGGCTGCGCCGGCTTCGGATGGATTAGTGGCCGAGCCCTGGCCGCTGCTGTCGCTTGGTGCAATCATAAGGCTGCCCCAAATAAAGGACCGAAGTGTTACCTTCGGGGAAACTGAGGATGTCTGCATTTCCCTCCGCCAGAAGCTTAACGGAGGGGGGGATACCAGGTAAGGGTTTCACAACCCAGGGAGAAGGATTCACCTCAAAGCAATATTTGCTTACAAATACTTAGCTACAGATGTGCATTGTGCTTCTGCCTAGCCTCTGTTGTAGCTGGTCTTATGAAATCCTGGACGGGGAAAAGTTTTCTCTTATCTGGCATACCGGACAAGGGGAGTTTTCCCCTGGACACGGAGCTGTAGTAGCTGAGAGACTGTCTCTGAAATAGAATATCCTCAGAGCTAACCTCTCCCCACTGAAACAGTCATGGCAAACTTTTAACAATCCCATCTGCTGCAAATATTTGAAACAAATTTCTCTGACCATAGTTAGAGCTGATCTGGTGAAATCCTGTAAGCTGATTAAATACAGTTACAAGAGGTCACAACACTGACAGGATTTCTTTTTTAAGGGAACAAAGGCTTTCAGCTGCGTTAACCCATAAAATGAGCCATTGACTGGTGCAGAATTAAATGAGGATAGCAATTCAGTACAGAGGGGATGCTAGAGATGCGAAAACCAGGAAGAACAGATTTCAGAGTAGCAGCTGTGTTAGTCTTATCCCCAAAAAGAACAGGAGTACTTGTAAATGTGTTAGTCTCTAAGGTGCCATAAGTACTCCTGTTCTTTTTTTTTTTTTGTTTTTTTTTTTTTTTTTTTTTTTTTTTTTTTTTTTTTTTTTTTTAGTAAGAACAGAGAAATTATACAGAGTGAAATAGCAAGCAGGACTCTGATTCTGTAATTGACTATATGACCAGTCAGGCTTGTCTGCATGTTGTCAGTTGAATGATTGGGACCTAGAGGACAGGCACTGGACTGAGACTCAGATCTGTGTTCTATTCCTGATCTACTGGTGGCCTGCTGGGTGACCTTGGGCAAGCTGTGTCACTTTTCTGCCTCAGTTTCCCCATCTGTAAAATGGGGATACTGATACTGACTTCCTTTGTAAAGTGCTTTGAGAAAAAGTTCATTAGAAAAGCTAGGTACTATATGCAACCAATGCATCTGGGGTTGTGTGGAAGAAGAACCAGATATCTACAGGAAGGAACAAAGTTCTAATGATGGCCTTAAGAGAGAGAGTGAGTATAGGAAGTACCCATGAGCTTGCAGTGAGAGGTCTCTTTGGGTTGGGTATACATAATGTAGAAGCAGAATAATAGTCTTGTGCCAAGTAGCTCTAATGTGACTGCTTCTGGAGTATGGCATTCTTCTTGAATAAGGTGACCAGAACTGATGTCCGATTGCATCAGAACAACAAAATAAATAGACAGGTAGAAAGGAGACACAAGAGTAGCATAAATTTTTCATAACACCTTCTTACTTGAAATACTCTGTAGTCACCTGAAGCTGCGGATGCTAGAAGGCCCTAGCCATGAAGAAGGGAGATGTATATTGGAAGACTTCAGCAGACTATCGCAAACTTTTTAACAATAGCTACTGGAGGATTCCTTCCAAGGGAAGATGTGAAAGTTCCACTGTTTGGAATCATTAACACTAGACCAGTGTCTTTCAACCTGTGGATCCATGAGACTCTGCAGACTATGCCTAAGATTTCTGAAGTGCTCAGCACCTCCATTCAAAATGTTTTAGGGACCTGCAAATGAAAAAAGGTGGAAACCACTGCACTAGACCAAGCACAGCACTGCCAGATGTGTAGTAGGAAAAGTATCCTGCCTTGACAAGGAGGAATCTAGAGATCTAATTCTCTTTGTGAACCTCAACTTCCATAGTCCTCCTAAGTCTAAACTTACTTATAATGTGATTTGTATTGATAGTAGTTTTACAAAGACCGTAGCTCTTTAAAGAGAACGATCAGGAAAAGCTACTGTCATTGTAACATCTAGAAAATAACAAGAGTACATCTTGCTGAAGCAAACACAGTGGAGAGAATGAAGGGAGCGTGTCATCTCTTTTTTACAAAAATAACTCTTTGGAAATGAATTCCAGACTGTTTCCTTGCCAAAAATCATTTACTTATGAGAGTGGAGGGGCCGCTTCTGAGTTCTGACAATGAACCGCTGCCTTTTTTGGGGGTATGGGATAAAATTTCAAGGACTTTAAAAATGTGTTTTAAAAATAGGCAACGTTTTAAGACCCTAACAGGGGCCTGTTTGACTCCTTTTAGTAAAAGCTGCAAAAATATACCGGAGGGGAAAAATAAAGTGTAAAGCTCCCGCTACACAGCTGCAGCTGCCTAGCTTTTGCAGTGGCTCATTAGAAGTGCCTACGTAAGCTTAAGTAACTTATAGCTGTAATACGTGGGTGGGGTCTCTTGTCTGAAAGGTCACTGCATCTCAATGTCAGTACTGAACAATATTGAATGCCTCTTTGGAATGTTAATATGTAAAAATGGAGCAGATCTGAGAGAGGTGTATACTTCTCTCCTTCTTAAACCGTGGCAGAATCTTCCTTCCAGAAGTGTGTGCAGTGGGGTAAGGCTCTGTCGGAGGTATCATCTGTGCATTAACAAACCACTCTGGTGTCCCTTTCTGGCTTACGATGTTGCCAGAATCCCTTGAAAGTTTCTGTTTGCAGGTTCAGGATCACACTCTCTTTGCAATGGCCCAGTGATCTTAATGGGACAATAAGAGTAAAGACTAATTCTAGAGTAACTGACCTTTTGAATGCTCCAGACTTGAGTTTTTTAAAGTATATTATTGCCTACTGTGTTTGGAAGAATGAGACTGTCTCTTAGGATACTAAAGAAGCAGAACACTCAGTGTACGGTTTGGATGGTCAGTCAGCATCCACCTCTATGGATTTGTGTGAAATGCGCTTTTTAACCTGTTTGAGGTGGCTCCGTCGGCCAAAGGCAGCTCTGTTGCCTGCAGTCATGCATGGCTGTGGAGCTGGACAGAGAGTGACTCCAGTTCACTTGGTAGCTCAAGTGTAACTTCTTTCTCCCTTGTGTACTTTTAACTTCAAAAGCCTTTGTGGGAAGGGAGGGGGGCCTTCTCTCGCAACTGATGGTGAGAATAAAGCAAAGTATGGAGGGTGTGATCAGTGAGATGTGACTTTCTCTGCAATAAATATCCTCCCTCCACCCATTGTGCAAGTTTTTAATGTTTTTTTAATTGACAAGGTTAGGAGCTTCCATTTAAAAAACTAGTGGGTGGAGGGCAGCTCCCCATCAGAGTGGGGTTAGAGTTCAGTAGCACTTTTAATTTCTACATCAAATATAGCTGTTTTCTTGTCCCGAGTTGTTGGCTTTCTTAATAACTGTTGTCCTGCTATGGCAAACTAATTTGCACAAAGAGTTTTTATGCACCTTTTCTCCACAGGTGTTAATTGAACTACTCGTAAGTAACAACTACCTGTGTGAGTAAAGTTCTGCAGGATCAGGTCTTAGTTTGCCATTCTATTGGAATTTACTTCTTGATTTTTAAACTTTGACTTCTGTTCTGCTAAAATCATCCCTGGTTGTTATGCTGCTAAACACGGCAGTAAATCAGCTTGGAAGACTCCTCCTGGGATTCCTTTTGTGTCTTTCACTTTCTGGTGTCCCTGGAACTGTTTTGTGAGTTATGGCACCATCTCTGATATTACAAAACGGCTCCTTCATCTCTGGCATTATTGCATTAGTCCAAGGTTACCATGCTGTGATACCAGATACTCCATCCACTCATGCTCTAGCTACAGGAACGAGCTGCAATATCACAGATACTGCTTTGAGGTAATTGGTGATCACTTATGAAAGTCAGTTACTCCTGGAAACCTACATCATTCGGTATTAAGGAGCCACCGAGCCTGAGTTTTTAATGGTGACCATGTTGCTGTAGGTATCTTTGGAAAGGCAAAGACAACTCTTCCAAATAATTTTATGCACAGATCTTTAAAAGAGCTGGTGTTAGGGTAAGCACATGAAGTCACCATAGTCAGGTTGTTCCGAGTAAACTTCTGGTGCCTTTCCTTCTGTCCTAAAAACTTGATGGTTCACTAGGGATGGCAGGATTCCTCCACTAAATTACATGGAGTCCTCCCTCTTTCAGAAACTCTAATGGGCGTAGTGCACATGTTTAACACTAACTCCTTTTATATTAAAATCATCTCCTTTTTCATAACTACAAATCATACCTCTTAGTCTTTGCCTGAACAAGAACAATTTTTGTGGGTATACTAGACCCCACACACACACACACTTCTGAATTTATAAGCATTTTGGGAAAAAAGGTTATATGTAGCTGTAATTTTGTGTGGTGAATGTGAAACTAACCCCTTAAAAATCCACCATCAGTTCTGCCCAACTAAGCTACCTTGGTGACATGTGTTCTCCCTCTTCTCCAGACAAATACTTTAAATATTAATCAAAGTAAACATGTCTCTTAAGGAGCTTAGAAGTCACCTTTATGGCTCAAATTGTTATGTGAACTAAAAACTTTAAGTTTAGGCTGTTTGAGAGAATCTTAAGGTTGTCTGACAAAGCACAAGATGGGAAATACATAGTACCCACGATTTTAACTCTGCCAGTTGTTTATGTATTGCAATATATTCTTAATTATGCATTTTCATCCTAACTACTCCAATGCACTACGATATCATGCAGTTCTGTTAGATGCAGCTGTAACCTCAGCTTTAATGGTCATAGTAACGCAGTATATCTGTACTGACTCAGGGCCAGGTCTTGCAAGTCTTACCCCAAATTATCCTACACTGGTGTATCTACACTACAATAAAACCCTGCAGCAATGACTCTCGGAGGCCCGGGCCAGCTGACTTGGGTCATGTTGTCTGGCTGTGGGGCTATAAAATGGTAGTGTAGACATTTGGACTCAGCTTGGGCTCTGAGACTCTCCCTCCTTGTCCAAGCCTTAACGTCTACAGTATAACTTTACAGCCCCGCAGCACGAGCCAGAGTCAACTGATCTGGTCCGACTGTATTTAATACAGGGTAGACATGCCTTTGAGCTGCACTGCAGTCAATGCTGAACTCTCTGCAGGACTTAGGCCCTGTGACTTCATATGCTGGAGAGGACAAACCTTAAGGCTGGCTATTGCCTAGTGATTATTAAAAATGTCTTATTTCTGTCTTCTTGGTCTGCCCTCCTTTGAGTATAATTGGGGGGATGAGGCTCTCTATGAAGCTCAGCAGCCGAGTGTAGTTGTCGATATGTTGTTGTGGAGCTAGGGAGTAGCAGGTTCCTATTAAGCTTGCCTATGATTAGCTGGAAGCAGGAGTAAAATGTGTTTTTTTTTTTGTTTGTTTTTGTTTTTTTTTTTTACCTCCCTTCTTAAGCGCAGCAGCAGGGGTTCTCAAACCGGGGTGGCCAAGGCTGGTTGCTGGGGCCTATGGCCGAGGCTGAAGGCAAAGACCCATCCCATCCTCCAGGGCCAAAGCCCCTGGGAAGGGGGCCTAAGTTATGTGTCTCCTGCCCAGGGCACAAGCCCTTGGGCTTCAGCTGTGGCCCCCAGGGCGGCAGGGCTGGGGTGGCTTTGGGCTTCAGTCCCTGCTCCTGGAGTTGTGTAGTAATATTTGTTGTCAGAGAAGGGGTTCATTGGTGCAGTGGAGTCTGAGAACCGCTGCTCTACAGACTAATTTCTTTTGGGAACTCTTGCAGTAAAAATGTTTTTTTCCTTTCAAACACCTTGGACCAGTCTTTCAAATTAGATGGTTCCCTCCTCCCAATCCCATCTAGCAAATGTCTGTCTGTGTGCTTCAAAGTCCCTGGCTAAATCAAAATTAAAATATACGTGGCATGACACTGGATGACCCTTGTGATCCCTTCTAACCCTATGATCCCATGGGAGACAGGGTGGGGCTGGAAACAGTAACATTTAGTATTGCAGTAACATCATGATAGAGCTTCCTCATGTTAGGCGCTGTACAAACATGGGCTATGCTCTTATGGCCGAAATGGGTGGATGGGATTGTTTTTAAATAACAAGATAACTAGTGCTTATTTATGGTGGGATGTGCCAACCCCACACTGGGCCTGGGGGGGGGGGCTAATGAGAGCCCCGGGGGTTAAGTCAGCCTGGCCCTGCATGGGGTATGTGTCAAGCTGGGTGGGAGGAGTTCAAAGGGCTGACCAGGAAGGAGAGCAGCCCTGCCTCTCTCTCAGGGGAAGAAGTCGGCCAGGGTCAAGGAGCTGAGCTGGGTGAGAGCCTGGCTGGAGGAAGGTACCCAGGCAGTTGGGAAGTAAAGCGGCAGGAAGTGAGTCTGCCCGGGATCCATTGCTGAGTCAGAGACTGCCCTGGGAGAGGAGGAAACTCAGCAGAGCCAGCTGGGTGGCAAACAGCTGTGAAGCGCCGCAGGGAGCCTGGGAAAGAGGCTTAGAGAGAGCTGGGCTGATGTGCTGGGAACCCAGGATGAGGCTGGAGCAAAGGCCCAAGGCAGTGAAAGGCAGAAAGTAATCCTGGGAAGGCAGCATTAAGTCTGTAGCCAGACCTTGACTGTCCATCAAGGGTCCCTGGACTGCAACCCAGAGGAGAGGGAGGGCCTGGCTTCCCTTACAAGTCCTGGTGCGCACACTTTACAATGAAGACATTGCTGTAGTAAGATGCTCTTGCCTTCAAGAGTTTACAACCTAAACAGAAAAGGCAGAGGGTGGGAGGGGAAACTGAGGCATGGGGTGGGGAAGTGATTTGTCTGGGGTCACCCAGCAGGTCACTAGCAGAACTGGGGAAGGAATCCAAGTCTGCAGAGCCCTATCAACCTGTGTTGGAAGGCAGCGTCATTACTCCTAAACTTGTCACTGGCAAATCTAAATCTACCACTGGTGACTGATAGATGTGGGAAGGTGATTTTAAAAAAAGGACTTTGTGAAATGAATTGGTGATCTACTCTTAGAACCCAGCATTCCTAGCCCTTATGAGTGAGAGAAGAGACCCTGTTTTCTTCTCAGCCATGAAGGTTAGAAATACACCTTTATACTGATTTCGGAGCATTCATTAGTCAACAAATTATAGATGCTGATGAAGTGGCAGTGCCAGTTGTGCTGAAGTTAGACATGACTTGTGGTGTTTAATTTCACAACTCTCACACTAAATAACCTTAAAATAATCTGTCCCCATGGACCTTGCTGCAACCTAGGACTGACATTCCCAGAGGAGAATTCCTCCAGCTGCACTCTAAGGTCTTTGGGCTCTTCCAGCTTCATGTGAGATTTTCTGAGAACCAGGCAGAGGAAGCTGGAATATTGCTTTTAAAGCTTTCTCCTCTGGGCATCTGTACCTCTCTAGAGGGAGCTCTGAACACTGATTCTGTAGCCCCCCTTCTGCCCCCATATCATTTAATCCATCTCTCTAGCCTTGGATCCTCTGCCTCCGTATTTGCCCATACACCTCTATCCCGATATAACGTGGTTCTTGGGAGCCAAAAAATCTCACAGCGTTATAGGTGAAACCACGTTATATCAGGGTAGCAGCGGCAGGGCTCTGACAGTGATTTAAAGAGCCCCAGACTGCGGCTGCTGCTGGGAGCCCCAGGCCCTTTAAATCCCGCCCCCAAAAGACCTAAAACAGATATGAATGTCTGGTGTTAATAGACAACTGCCCTCACAGACCTCTGACTTTTTGTAACGTGCCAGTTTTGGTTCAGGACAGAACATCTTGGAGGTGCATAATGCATTCGATAGCTTCTACGGTAACCAGCCAGCAGCATGAGACCTGACCAATCCACTGGATGGGAAAAGACTGCCAAGTTGACCAAATTAAATGGAGTAATTTAAAATCATAATGTAAATATCTAGTAAACATTATCTACAGCAACACCGTACTAAACAATAGGGTGGATTGATTTTAAACCAGCAAGGAGGAAACCTTGACTGAAATAAGTGGTTTTCATCTTGTTTTGCCTTTTTTAGTTCTTTTCCTAAAAAGAGTCTCATTCTCATCGGTTTGTTGGATAAATATTTGGTCTATTCACAACAGATACATCCTTTACACTAAATTTGTTGCTACTGTTTGCTACATGTGTGATACACTGTTTCCATGCACATTTATTTAAGCAGTTAACACACACACATGCGCGCACACACACTGTCTCAGATTTTTTGGTTAGAAATTGGTGAATGCTGCACGTTTTTACTAGTTTACTTAGTTTGGGTCAAGCTGTACGTGAATGGGAATTGGAATTCAATTAAAAATGTATCAAAACATTTTAAAATTTGTTTTATTAGTTAAATAAAAACTACCTTAAATGTGCTGGGTACATACAAAGAAAGTGAGTGTATCAAAACATATTTTGCATTTAAAACTGACTTACTAAATACAGGAAATATTAACTGTGGTTAGTGAATTGATTTTTTGGCACATGAGCCAGATTTTTCTATGCTATTTGGGCACCTAAAGATGCAGACAGATGCTTTAGGAGTGGTTTCAGAAGCTCCTATTTGCATCTTTAGGTGCCTGAATGCTTTTTTTGAAAATTCATGTCCTTCAAGGTTTTTAGAATTTTAGTAGATCTCATTGTGACGTTGCACTCCATAATGTATTATGGAAATATGCGTACGAGTGTGAATATGATGTAACAGAAATATGCTTTATGCGAAAGGTCTCTTCTAAGGTATCGTTACAAAGCTTATGATCTGTTGAGTGTGGTCATCCTATTTGTTTGCATGTATTATTTCGATGGTCTGGAGTTAGAAGAATAAGATATAAATTTGTATCACTGATGTAAACATTGTTAAGTGGAAGCCATTAAGGGTGCTTCAGAATCAATGACCTGTAAATGGCTCTGTTTACTTGCAAACCTTCGTGGATATGTGTGGGCCAGCCCTGGAAGAATGGAGGCTAGGGGTCCCACAGACATGTGAATATGTCACCTTGATACTGGAATCCATCTTAAACCTGGTGCTTTTCCATTAGAAGGAGGGGTGGGAACCCAGAGAGAGACAAGATAACCGCCTTGTGCCAAGGCTATAAAAAGGGGTGGAACAGAATAAAGGGAGCAGCCAGTCATGAGAACCCCTAGTTTCCACCTAAGATGACTGCTGGAACTAGCAAGGACTGTACTAGGGGAAAGGATTGGGCCCAGACTAGGAAGGAGTCTAATCTGTGAAAGAAGCTTATTGGAACATCTCTGAGGGTGAGATTTTACCTGTAATCAGTTTCTTAATGTATTAGGCTTAGACTTGCGTGTTTTTGCTTTATTTTACTTGGTGACTTACTTTGTTCTGTCGGTTATCACTTGAAACCACTTAAATCCTACTTTTTATTCTTTAATAAAATTGCTTTTGTTTATTAATGAACTCTGAGTAAGTGATTCATATCTAGGGGAGCAAACAGCTGTGCATCTTTCTCCATCGGTGTTATAGAGGGCGGACAATTTATGAGTTTACCCTGTGTAAGCTTTATACAGAGTAAAGCCGATTTATTTGGGGTTTGGATCCCACTGGGAGCTGGGTGTCTGGGTGCTGGAGCTAGATGACCTACTGAGCAGCTTTTGGCTAAAGTCTGCAGCTTTGAGGGCATGGACCAGACCTGGGTCTGTGTTGCAGCAGGCTAGTGTGTCTGGCCAATAAGGCAGGGTTCTGGAGACCCAAGCTGGCAGGGAAAATGGGCTCAGAGGTAATTCCAGCACATCAAGGGGGTCTCTGTGACCGAACCCGTCACACTCCTCTTCTAACTGTTCTTCCCCCCACCTGTTTTTACAGCTTGAAGAAAACAAGCTTTCCTGCTGCTTAAACTCCCAATCGGTTTCTCAACTTAAAGAAAACATTCTCTGCATGTGCTTGTTGAACTGAAACCAAAAGCAATTAAGGCAAAAACTTTTCTGCACAACAAACTCCAAGTACTGACCCTTGGAAAAATGTAAATACTAGCATTCGCTCCATTGGAAAGACTGAAAATAATTACATCATGCCGGACAGGACATGATGTCATATTTATAAAGGTTGAGTTGATGTCAAAAGTTAAAGGTGTCTTGTTGTCTCTCCACCCCAAGTCTTAATAAATTTAAGCAGCAGCACCCTTTATCTCATTAAAACATGAGGAGTGCTGCTTGATGCAGCCTTTGTAAAATGTATTTAAATCCTTAGTAAGTTTAGACCTTAACATAGGTTGTCAATTTCAAATTGAATTTGAAAATAAGCTATTTTTAAAAAATATGTAATTTAAATTAATTTTTTTTTAAATTCCAATTTAAATAAAATTTAACTTTTAATCTACATTGATTAAAGAACCATATATCAACAGTAGGCTGGCCGTTTGACCAGTCTGAAGGTGTCCTGTCCTGTCCTGTCTTTGGACAGGCTTTTTCCTGTCCGGTACTGGATGTCCGGTATCGTCACACTGCATGGGGAACGTCATTTTCTCTCTCTCTGGCGTGACCTTACATACGCTGCGTGGACAAGGTCACGCAGGTGCGGGTGGAGCAGCAGGTTCTGAAAAAGGCATTGTCTGTGCGATGGAACCTCACGTGGACTGTATGCATGACGTTACAGGGGCATGCAGGCAGGAGTGGGGCCATGCTGTTCCCAGACGTACTGGAATATCTGTTGTTCTGGGGTTGTGGCTGTGGCCACCCTAATCAGCGTAGCCTGTAGACATATTCATAATGCTATATAGTGAATCAAACTGAAAGTGATTCAGGGACTGGAAAACTGTTGCCAGTTCTGTTGTCAGCGCTTCAGAAAGGATCTTGAAAAGAGCCGCAAGAATGACTCGTGGTCTGGAAAACATGACTCTTTAGTGAGACTTCAGAAGCTCGGTTATCTGTAGCTGATCCCAGAGAGCGTTAAGAGGTGACTTGGTCATGGCCTACAAGTACGGGGGAGGGAGGGGAAAGAGATTTCTGATAGCAGAGGGCTCTATAATCTACCAGAAAAAAAGCACAGTGAGATCCAGTGGCTGGAAACTGAAGTTGGACATTTCTAACCTGAATTTAAGTTGCAGATTTTTAACAGTGAAGGTAATTAACCGTCGGAACAACTTACTTAAGTAGGGTTGCCAGTTTTGGCTGGACATATTTCCTAGAGGTTTCATCACATGATATAATCTTTAAAGCAGTGGTGCCCAAACTTTTCCTGTCTTGCCCCCCCCGTCCCTTACCAGTAATGGAATCTGTCAGCGCCCTCCCCCCCCATCCCTACATTACTGTCCAGTTGGTTCAGCAGAGGAGCTTGGGCAGAACTGGGGATGCGGGAGGAACTGGGACTGAAGGTGGAGCTGGCCTGGGGGCGGAGAGGGGATGAGGGCTAGGGCTGTAGCTGGGGATACAGCTAGATAGTGCTGCCCTCCCCCCCCCACACCCCCAAGGGCTGGCCTGAGCTCTGCTGCATCCCCCCGAATGCTGCTCCAGTTTGGGACCACTCCTTTAAAGATTAATCTTTAATTCCTAGAGACTCCAGGCCAATCTTGGAGGGTGGGCACCCCTGCAGTAGTGGATTCTCCATCGCTTGCAGTCTTTAAATCAAAGCTGGTAATTGTTCTGAGTTACGTGCCGTAGGCTAATCAGAAGTATGGGCTGGTCACAAGAACCGCTGAGTAAGGTTAGGTGACCTGTGCTTTGCAGGGAAGTCTGACTAGACGATCCGAATGGTCCCTTCAGGCTTTAGTTGTGAGTTGCAGTGTGTGCCTTGGCTCTTGCCATACACTGAGGGCATGGCTGAATTGACAGCGAGTGTGGGGTGAGAGTTGTGCTGGCCATGGCTCACCGGTGTCACGTGTGATCATTGTCTTAATTACCATTTATCGCCTTTCAGGGCTTAGATCTCGAGAAATGCACTTGAGCAACCTTGACTCTGTCTGTGTAATTGCCACTGTGCTCAGGTAACACAATGTAGTGCAGGCTCCACACCACGCAGCTGTGAACTGCATGCTCTCCCTCCACTCAGGGTCTGGTGGGAGGTGGGGGAGGGAATCCCCCACAGCCGAGGGGGCATCTGCAGAGACAGGATTGGCAGCTTTGCATGAACTGGCCCTGGCTTTTGCTTTCGAATGTTGTAGCCCGATGGATCACAGCAGAGGGGGTCAGCCAGGAGGCTGCAGCTCCTGGAGTAGGCAGGAAACTGTCCTGCATGCTGCATAGGCGTAGCAGCTCTAACTTGTGTTTATAGCCCCAGTAACTGAAACACCTATTTGCTGCAATTTGAATAAGTGCTAGAGGACATTGACCTAAACTAGCACACGAGGCAAGGGGTGTTGATATGTCCCTTATCTTAAAAGAAAAAAAAAAGATTGGGCTGGGGAGAGGTGTACTTATGTCCTTACTTGCCACACTGATACTGACTCGGACTCTTAATACATTTCCATGGGTGGTGCACCCGAGCCCACTTATCCACCGACACTTTTAAAACCCCCCACACCCCAATCTGGGTCGGAGCTGGTTATGTGCTATGTATGTATCTTATGAACCTTGTAACTGATACCTGTAATCCCTCGTAACTCCAGCCTGACCCCAGATGTACGGTACTTTCCCTCTTAACTTGTGTATATTTAATTTTAAACATTAACTTTAATAAAATCAAGAATACAGGCTGGGGTCTCTGCTTTACACTGCTCGATTTGGATAGTTTAGCAGTAAAATATATGTATTTATCTTCATGCAGTTTCATGCCTTCAGACTGGCTGTGTACCCACACAGAAAACATGGGTTAAAATAATTGAGACTTGCACTTTGATCTTGTGTCTAATACAGGTCTCAAGCATCAGATCATAGTTTAAGGACTGGCTCTAATGTGTATAGTGAGGATAACATACTGCTGCAGAGAATAATTCTTGTTGTAGATTATTAATACACACTTGGCTGTAACAGGGAACATGCAAAGAAATCTTGACATTGGCTTGTTCTCTTGTAATGTAAATGTGTTAAGGGCTGTAACAAAGAGGACAGCGATCAATTGTTCTCCATGTCCCCTGAAGGTAGAACAGGAAGAAAATGGCTTAAATTTAAGCAAGGGAGACTGAGGTTAGTTAATAAAAGTTTTCCCTCACTGTAAAGATAGTTTAAGCCTTAGACCACGTTTCTAAGGGAGATTGTGGAATCTGTATCTTTGGAGGATTTTTAAGAATTAGGCTGGACAAACAGCTGTCAGGGATAATCTGGGTATACTTGGTATTGCCTCAGCAGGGGTGTGTGTGTGGGAGGGGGAATGGGTTAGAAGGTCTCCTGAGGTCCCTTCCAGCCATACACGTCTATGATTCTGTATACCAATAACGTAGCATTCTGTTGCTAAAGGATGTGTGAAAAACTTTGCCTGATTGCAAATGGGTATTTCCCTTTAGCATCTAAAATGCTGAACGTGTTTCTGGGTTCACTAGACCTGGAAGGGAAGGAGTACAAGACTCTTGATGACTCCATGTCCCGGTTTTATCCTACTATAGTCACGCTTGGACATTGTGTAATGAATGAGCTTCTTTAAAACCTCTAGATCCGTTGGCTGACTGTAGCCTAAGAAATCAACTTGTTTAAGCTGTTCTTCACCGCATCTTTTCCGGTCTGACACACACTTAGTTTTGTAGCTTGCTAGGATGTGGATTTTCTTCTGCATTTTGTACAGTGCTTAGAATAATGGGGCCTCACACCTTGGTGGCTATGCAATAAAAAACAAGTGTTACTTACGCACACATGTACCCCCCTCTCCATCTCCACCAGAACAGATCTGGTGCTAGGAAGTGATATCTTAGCACTAACTCTTGTCCTTGTCTCTTGCAGGTAGAGAGAAGTAAGCCAGGATGGATTTGTACGATCCTCAGACGCTGGGTGTTATGGTCTTTGGTGGTTTCATGGTGATTTCAGCTATTGGGATCTTCCTGGTGTCCACCTTCTCCATGAAGGAGACCTCTTACGAGGAAGCCCTGGCTAAGCAACGCAAGGAGCTCGAGAAAACGCAGCAGCACAAAGTGGAGAAGAAAAAGAAAGAGAAACCTGTTGAGAAGAAAGGAAAGGCCAAGAAAAAAGAGGAGAAACCGAATGGGAAAATACCTGAGCAGGAGCTGGTTCCGGACGTGACTGATGCTCCCAAGGAAGTAGACCCTGAACCTGTTGCGGTGTCCGAGCCGGTGATCATTGAGTCTCCTATTTTGGCGGTTTCGGCTCCCCCTCAGGAGAAGGAGAAACCTGCCCCGTCACCTAAAGACAAGAAAAAGAAGGAAAAGAAGGTGGCCAAAGTTGAGCCAGCTCCCCCCCTTGTTACTTCTCCTTCAGTCTCTGTAGCAAAATCTTCTCCAGTCTTGGAGGTAGCTGCCAAAGAAGTGCCTATTGTGGCAGTTCCACTGGTTGGCACGCTACAAAGTGCTCCTGTAGTTCATTCTGTTGCTGTCAAAAAAGCAGAAGCTCTGGTATCCCAAGAAGAGACAAAACACGACGGAGCTGCCAGGAAGAAGGCTGTGGCCAAGAAGAAGAGTGAGCTGAGTAAGTATTTGACTCCTGCAAGCATCCTTACGGTATGTCACCAGAGGCGCTATGTGGTGGGGAAGCTGAGCATTGGTATGTCAGGTGAGGAGCAGAGGGGGATCGCCCCCTTTCTCCACTGTTAACTTGCCTAGAAATGGTGGTGTTGCCTCAGAAGGCTGTTTTTGAAGGCTCTTGTTAGACTGGGAAAGCCTCAGTGGCTTGGGTTCCTCTCTGTGAAACTCAACCACAACCTTAATTTCTTGATTCAATGCCTCTCTTTTTTTTTTTTTAATGTAGCATCTTGTGCTGGGTGCCTCTGTGTGCTCGGAGCTGGCTTATCACTCTGATTTTTTTTTTCCTATTTATTTGGGCAGGTGAGGTTTTGCAGTGTGCAGGAGGTCAGACTAGATGATCATGATGGTCCCTTCTAGCCTTAAAGTCTGAGTCTATTCCAATTCTGAATACCTGAGTCTCACCGCTTAAGTCATGTAGGTATTTGTAACATGCTCATCACAGGTACCTGAACACTTTGCAAAACTGCACGAATGCAGAATGAGTGGTAGATTTCTACCTGCCCCAGGAAAGGGGGAGACCCCTGCTTAGACATTGTGCCATCTTGGAAGAAGCAAGCATGAAGTTAGAGAGCGTGCGTGGATTGTTTCTTACAGATCCTCATAAGGGACGGTGGCTGTTGAATTTTTATATTGAAGGTGATTGGGCTAGTTGGTTGTCAACCTCTGTAATGAAAGGAATCCCACTAAGGTGGACCTGCCCATGCAAAGGCTGAGTACTGCTAGCAGACTGCTATAAATAGCTGAAAAAGGGAGCACCTTATCCGTCTGTATCCAGAAAGCAAGCTGATTGAGTTTAGTCTTGGAGGACTAATGTTTTGCATTTGATAACTGTTCAGAAACTGCTACAGTGCACCGCAGGAACTCCTCCTCTGATTAAACTGTAACTAGAGGGAAGCAAAGCAAAGTATGCTTTGGAGAGGCAGGAAGTTAGAACCTCTTTACATTCTTATTGGCTGACTTCTTTGTCTTTAGATTATTTTGCTGTCCACTGAGAGAATGGAGGATACTGCACATGCACAGCTTAACAGTTTTGCTGTTGGAATCTTAATGTTTACGCTTCCCGACTTCCTCTTAAAATCATTCTGAAACGTCTGCTAGTCTTATATGTAAATCCACTGGGAGGACAAAAAGCACTTTGTGTTTGAGAGCAGTGTTTTTGAAAATTTTAATACTATTACAAAGGTGTGTCTCTTTCTTATACTAGGCACCTTGACACAAGCTAGTGCCATTTTATTCCTGTGTAATCAGTTAACTTTCCTGGCCTATGTAGGCTTTTTCCTCTCTTGCGACAACGCAGTAGGGGAAGCATTTCTCAGCTGATCTGCAGAGACTGTTTCCCCAAGATGGGCTAACAGGCTAACCCCACAAAAGCCTATGTTTCTAATGGCTACATCTGTGCCTTGTGCAAATGGAAACACCGAAGCACTCTCCTTAAATGAAAGCCCGAGATAGTTCAGATGGTGGCCGTGACCGCAAGATTTGTGATTCTTAGTGTCCATGTTGTTCTCCTACCTCAACAAAGTAGCAGAATGTCGAGTGCTTAAATCTCCTGCATATAAACTACTTGGACATCTGCAGCTAAGAGGGGCAACCTTGCTGGGCAGAAAGTACGCACCAGTGACACATGTCACTCAACACCATGGCAGATGTCATAGACATCATAGAGTATTAGGGTTGGAAGGGACCTCAGGAGGTCATCTAGTCCAACCCCCTGCTCAAAGCAGGACCAATCCCCAGCCAGATTTTTACCCCACTTCCCTAAATGGCCCCCCTGTAAGGATTGAACTCACAATGCTGGGTTTAGAAGGCCAGTGCTCAAACGCCTGAGCTATCCCTGTCCACTGAGCAAACTCAAATGTGACCTTCACCTCCTACTTCCAGTACTCGAATTCCTCTCCTTCCTGGTCCACTGGACTGTCTTGCCGAGCATAATTTCTTCAGCTAGCTTTTGCTGTAACCCTATCATGTACAGATGTGGTAAGGCTGGACTACTTCCCATTCTCCTCCTCTTCCACTCCCCCAAAATCTTCCTGTGAAATGGATTTTGCCCAAAGCATATTTCCACTTCAGAATGCCAGGTGCAGCTGAAGCATGGAGCCGTTCATCTCCAAAGACCAATGCTTCTGAAAGCTGGTTCCATATGAGAAGTGTGTGGCTACTGCAAAGCCGGTGCCTGCTAAGAGGTCCCATTTTGGAGACCAGAATGTAGCTTGTGTGACTCCCAATAAATATGGGACCTGATCTGAAGTCAAGGGGGAAGACTCCCACTGACTTGCAAAACTGCCTCCTAAACCTAGCAGCCCTGTAGTTGGTGTGCCATATAGTGACATCTTGGGATAGAAGGAGCAGCTGGTTCACGACCTTTCCTCAAAGCTGAGAATGGTGCTCTGGCTACTGTCAGCAGTTGAGTGTTTTTACTTGGCGTAAATAGCTACACTGAGCTGCCCATATCTGGACACTGTGTAACCTTCAAGGTGTACGTTGTGGATCTACCTCCTTTAGAGAAGAGAGAGCAAAACTGGCATGTGACGGATCAGGACTTCGGGGCTCGGAAGCAGGAAGTGCACTAGCTTTTGTACTGCTATCCCTTTGATCTCTGACTGTGGACAAAGACCCAGTGAATTGCTGTCTCCATTAACTCAATGGGAGTCTTGCCATTGACTTGAACTAGGGCCATGTGTGTAGTGCATTTCTGCCCCCTTCTTCCTTACCCATGAGTTCCAACCGAACCTGAGCATAAGTTAGCATGCATCTAGGTCCTTTATTGTTAGAACAGTGAGACAACGAAAGGTGCAACTTCCATCGACACCTGCAAACGTCAAATGTAGGGGGTAGGCCTAAAGCCAGCCCTGTCATCCTGCAGGAGAAGCAAACTCCCAAGTTTCAAACTCGGATTAGCGTTACTGTGTGTTTGTGCTGCTGAATGTCCGTGTAGGTTTGAAAAGTTCTTGGCTGCTTAGCATAAAGTATTTAATGCCTAAACAAAAACACAGTTCATCTGGTATTAAGCTTTTAGTCCACGTTGCTCATTTTTGGAGGGCTATAACGTTTCAGGAATCATAGACTATCGGGGTTGGAAGGCACCTCAGGAGATCATCTAGTCCAACCCCCTGCTCAAAGCAGGACCAATCCCCAGATAAATTTTTGCCCTAAATCCCTTAATGACCCCCTCAAGGATTGAACTTACAACTGTGGGTTTAGCAGGCTAATGCTGAAACCACTGAGCTATCTCTCCCCCCCTCATCTGGCTATTTTGAAACCTCTCCACACCTCTCCATAGCGTCAGGGCCCCTATCTAAAAACAGACAGCTAGAATCCGTTTATTTGGGTGGGAGGCGGGGGGGACTACCAGTGACTGTCCATCCTCGTTCTCCTCATGTCCCAAGAAAATGCAGATTTTGGGTTGTGCTTTTCCCCTGCCTTAAAACTGAAAATGGAACAAAACCAATATTTGAAGCTCCGGCTGCTTGCTAGAAGTAATAGCAACTAGTAAGAGGATCCAAACGAAGAGGAGATGGACACCTTTCTTCCCCACGCCTTGTTGAAGAAGAATTCTGCCCGGTTCCAACTAGACGTGACCCAGACAGTGAAAGAGTTGGAAGTGGCCAGAGGCTCACTGACTGCTGCCTCGTTGGCTGTGAAGCAAAGTAGGGAGGATCGAGAACTGTCCCTTCTTTCACTTCTCTCAGTGCAATGGTAAGACCAGGTGTACGGGCTTTGGGCTGTTCAGTCCGAGCCAGACGAGTTTTTGATTATTTGTAGTTAAACTCAAAGCTGAGAGGGGGAAATGGAAGGAGGGTGGTCCCGTGGTAGTGTACTAGCCTAAGATTTAAGACTTGGGTTCAAATCTCTGCTCTGCCACAGTGTTCTTGTATAACCTTGGGCAATTCACTTAATCCTGGTCTGGCTGCGGCTCTCCTAAGGTGGGTGGCCTGCTGATTTCTCTGCTCCTGGTGGGGCTGGGTTCTCCTGAGCGCTGCTCTCTGCCCCGAGGGGTATCTCTGAAGCAGCCCTGCTTCTTGCCAGGGACGCCCCTCTTGCCCCAGCTGCGCTGAACTCCGACAGGAGGGCTCACAGGAAAGAGCGTGGCCAGGATGGAGAAGATCAGCTCCTGCCAGTGCTTGGGCAGCTCATGCTTCAGGAGCAAGAGGAGAGAAGTGCAGGGAACGGCTAGGCCAGACTGGCCTGGGTAGTGCCCATTCTCTAGCTGCTTCCCATCCTCTCTCCCCACCATTGTCAACACTTGTCCCCTCCTGCTCACATTCTGCCCCCATTGTCTGGTCTCAGTCCCGATCTGTTTAACCCTGCCCCTGTGGTAGGGCTTCCACCTCTGAAGTACCAAACCAGGGGCATGATCTGAGCCCCTAAAGAGGGGTAGCTGGTAGCACCGGGCAGATCTCAGGGTGTGAGGCCTTTGAGGTGCAGGAGGTCAGATCACAACGGTCCCTTCTGGCCTTTAAAGTCTGAGTCTGAGATTTCCCAGGACAGTGGCCTCAAAAAAGGGACGAGTCTGGTGGCAGCCCTACCCTGCAGGCAGCTCTGTGGCCTGCTTTGCCCTCCCCCACTCCCCTATTACCCATCTGGGCCCAACACTACTTTTTCATTGGGATGGGTGGGGGAGGAAGAAAGCTCCTCCCCCGTACACTGATCTGGGCTGGGACTCCCTGGGGCAAGGGGTCTCCTGGACTGGCTGGGGCTGATTTTGGGGGCTGTGGTGGGTTGTAGAGCCTGCTCCCAGACCAACAATCCCTTTCTTGTTCCTCCATCTCCCACCCTCACTGCTGAGTGGAAGGGGAAGGGCAGGCTCCCTGCTCCCCTATCTTCTCGAGTCCTTGCTAGGCTGCGGGCGGCCGCATGAGCCAGCTGGTGGCAGCCCAGTTTCTCTTCCCCCTCCCCACCAGGAGAAAAGCGGTCCCCTCAGGTGAACTAGTCCTCCGGCTTAAAGCACCAGGAAATGCAGGGAAGGGAGTAAAGTTTGGAGCCTCTTGCGTCTAGGCCGCCACTGGGGAGCTGTGCCTGGTGTCTCAGAGACCTCAGTGACATGGGTAGTTGGCCTCGTCCCACGAACACGTGTCCCTGTCGTACCAACTAGCATTCCTACTGGCGTGCCCACAGAAATCCTGTTGCCCTCACTTAAATCCTGCTTACCTCTCAACCCCAGAGTATGGTAACTGCATGTGCTTTGTTCTGGCCTGGCAAATATATGGCTGAAGCTAACTTTCGCTTTTTGTGTCAGGTGCCTGGTTGATTTAGGTTATGAGACACCATGTTTGCATGATTTCAAACAGCCACTGTTCACCTTCTCTGTAGGCTTGAGATGAGATTGTGCCTGGCACGAGGCTCACCCTTTGGCAAGAGTTCTCCAGAGCACTTGGCATGCAGTTACTGTAGTTCTGCAGTCCCTCTTATAAAAGGCTTCTGGGCTGTGACATAATTTTGCTGCTATTTAACACTTCGATCCCAAGCTGTTTGCTGCCATGCTCCTGTATAAAGAAACCGTCTCGAATCCTTTTCCAGCAAGGCTAGTGGTGGTGGTCTAATGCTTAGAGAAAGCGCTTAGTTTGATAAAACTACATAAACAAAATATCAAGCCAAAAACCCTTTGGTCTGTCTGCTAAAGCTTAAGGTCAGACTCCGCTTGCTTGCCAGATGTGTTCGTCGCTTGCGCTTGCGAATGAAGTGAATGCAGACAAAGTTCAACAAGTCAACTCTTTATCTGGGTGTGTGTTTGGTGGGGGCACAGTACTGTAGCAGCAAATTGAAGCAATAAACAGGGCCTCGTCTAGTCCGTGGTGCTTCTTGTGGCACTAACCCTGCTTGAGTCAGCAGTGGGACTGAACCCAGGAACTAAAACCGAAGGACCAATGCGGTTAATGGAAGCCGTCTGAGACCCCACCATTTTAATGGGGAACAGGCGCTCTGTGGATGGACGGGAGCCATATTTCCCCTAGTGGCGATGACGTGCACTCCAGAATCTAGTCCTCCTGGTTGTAGTGAGCTTTGGAAATGTGAATGGAGTCTCAGCCTGTGTGGTGATGCAAGATATGAACTGCCTCATCTTAATGGGTCGGAAACCTAAAGCAACAGGCTGAGGTTCATTCGCACAGGGAAGTCGAGTGGAAGAGCTATTCCAGAATAGGAATGTGTCTGTGGGGAGTTATTCCGGAATAGCTATGGTGCTGTGCTTTACATTTCATCCTATCTTGTTCTGGAATAACTTCCCATGTATAGACAGTCTGTGAGGCACACACTGAAACCACGGGGGCAACATCACATGTGATCGCTAACAGTGTGGCTCCAATGCTGACTGTATTATTCATTATCCCAGTTAATCCGCTGAAAACCTCCATTCCTAAACTGGTATGAAATTGCTGCAGGACTTTAGAACTAGATTTATGCAGAATACAAGAGGCCTTGGCCATAACTGGTTATCTTAATTTGTCTCAAGTCCAAATCAATAAACCACGATTTTCTCCACCCCCTGAACCATCGTTCTCAAACTTTTCAGACTACTGCACCCCTTTCAGGAGGCTGATTTGTCTTGCATACCCCATATTTCACCTAATTTAAAAACTACTTGCTTACAAAATCAGATATAAAAATACAGAAGTTTCACAGCACACTGTTACTGGAAAAGTGCTAACTTTCTCATTTTTATCTATCATTATATATAAAAAATGGATTGGATTATAAATATTGTACTTACATTTCAGTGTATAGTATATAGAGGAGCAGTATAAACAACTCATTGGCTGTATGAAATTTTAGTTTGTCTAGTGCTTTTTCTGTAGCCTGTTGTAAAACTAGGCAAATCTCTGGATGAGCTGATGTACCCCCTGGAAGACCTCTGCATACCCATGTACCCCTGGTTGAGAACCGCTGCTAAACTAATCATAGATCTGTCACAACAGTATTATACAACTTGTTGCAGTACTACAGAAACTGCTGTCTCTGGAGGTGATGCCACTCCAGAATCTGAATCTTGAGAACTGGCATTTTTTCACAGCTGTGTAGTTCTCCTCCATCTATGCTTTGTCTGAAGAATCTTGCACCAGTAATTACTGGAGATGATCCCATTTTTGTGAACTTCCCACGCTCTGGAAAATCAGACTGTATCTGCAAACGACCCACGTAGGCTCACCACTCAACTATGTGCAGACTAGCTGAAGATGCTGAGTTCCTGAAGGGTTCGAAATGATTAGGCTGTATTAGAATCCCAGAGCTGGAGTGTGGAACTAAAACTAATCTAGATTGGGTGTGTCCGAAATTCATTCAACTGTAGTCTATTAAACATCACTTTATAAAGTTGTGGTCTGTGAGGTTTTAACTAGGTCAGCGGTTCTCAAACTTCATTGCCGTTCTGACAACAAAAATTACTACATGACCCCAGGACGGGGACCAAATCTTGAGCCCACCTGATCCCCACCACTCCGGGAGGTGAGGGGGTAAGCCAAAGTTCAAGCCCCACCACCTTGCTCCAGCAAGTCTAACACTAGCCCTGGCGACCCCATTAAAGCAGGGGTACGATCCACTTTGGGGTCCCAACCCACAGTTTGAGAACCCCGGAACTAGGTAAATGTGTTAGTAAGAAAGAAGACAATACACCAAAGATGACTCTTACTCTTGGTGCTATAAGATAATATATGTGGTATCTGAATAGTCTCGTGAACCAGTTCAGCTGTATGTTGAGAACTGCATGTGCTGTCAAAGTCTTCCTCATTACTAATTTTGCACTACAACCTGAAGTGATATTTTTTTTAATTTAAAAAAAAATCTTTTAGTTAAACCCATGCAGAAGGCTGCTGCATGGAGACTGGTTTAACTTAAGTCAGTTT
Organism: Gopherus evgoodei; assembly: GCF_007399415.2. Lineage (NCBI taxonomy): Eukaryota > Metazoa > Chordata > Testudines > Testudinidae > Gopherus > Gopherus evgoodei. The sequence continues at coordinate 217,892,599 of NC_044324.1, read as the reverse complement.
AGAAACAGTTTCAGCTAGTGAAATAAGAGGCTCTTAAACCAAAACAAGTGTGTTTGCATAGGGAGTTGCACCAGTTCGACTAAATCAGTACAAATATGCATGTGAGAACCCCCTAGTGTCCGGCTGGGGAGAATTCAATGATTTATGTGAATCTCGCTTTTCTCTCTCTAGTTCCTACAGATGCTGATGGCCCCCTCTACCTCCCATACAAGACCCTGGTTTCCACCATTAGCAGCATGGTTTTCAGCGAGGGAGAGGCTCAGCAGCTCATTGAGATCCTGACTGATAAAGCAGACGTTCAGGACACCTGGCATACGGTACCATAACTCTAGCTACAAAGCTCAATTGCTGATTTCCGAATAACGAAGGGAGACCCAACATTAACCACGTGGTGTCGTTCGTCTCTGCCTTAAATTGTTGGTACATGTTACATTCAGATGCATTGTAGAATGCCACCAGAAGATGGCGGGGGCCGCATCTGCTCCTGGTCTAAGGAATGGAGCTGTGGATCTGTTCCCTGCTCTTCAGATATAACATACTTGCCTTGCATGAGTGTAAATAAGTTTTGCAGAACTCTCCCCAAAGCACCCATCCGGTCCATAAACGTAATCAAGGAAGCTCTGACTTCCAGGGTTATGTAGTGCCAAGGCCTGCTTGTTATGCCTCGGGCGTCAGAAGCCTTGTGAGAACTCCCGCATTGGCATACATACCTCACGGGACTGAGATGATAGGATTTTGTTTCTTGGCACGCTGTGGCACTGAACAGTCCTCGGAGGTAGAACTACTAATCTCTCTAGACCCTGCCACTCCACTGAGAGCGAATCCCAGCATTGCATGCAGAGATTAAAGGCAAACTCCATCGGTTTGAGGTCAGCTGGGGGAGAATGCTGTGCAAGGGGAGGCAGTGCAGCTTACTGGACAGGACACTGGACTGGGATTCAGGAATTCTGGACGCTCTTCCCAGCTCTACAGCTGCTTTGCTGGGTGATGCTGGGCAAGTCACTTCCCCTGTCTGTGTCCCCATCTGCAAAATGGGGATAATGCTCTTGACCTCCTTTGTAAAGTGCCTTGAGATCTATTGGTGAAAAGTGCTACATCAGCACTAGGTTTTATTAATGCTTGCCTTGCAGTGTCTTGGTGCCAGCAATTCTAAAGTCCTTCTGTGGTGCATCCCCTTAAAATACAGTGTGTGCCCAGGGCTGTCTAGATCTCCTCTTACCTGCTGGTGATATCAGCAGAGTTCTGCGAGCCGAAGATCTGGTTGTTGCTTGACTGTTCAGTGTGGCTGTCCAACTGACAAGCCTTCTGGAAGGTGGGGACATGCTGGGTTGTCATACTAGCCTTCAATCCCATGCCAGGCACTCCATTTGTTGCCCTCTGCAGTGGGAAATGCCCTTCCCCCATGTGATGAGGTTAAGCTAGGGTTGGCTAGAAACCACCTTCTGCATGCTCTGTCCACCCAAGTGTTTGCATTCTTACTGAGTTTGCTTCCCTGCTGTTGCACTTGGCAGTTTAGGCACAAATTCCTGCTAATCTTTCCTATCCTGACGGAAGAAGAGATTACGAGGTGGGGTGCACAAATAACATGTGATCTCTGCTTCGCAGGCGACTCAGAAAGGGGACCCGGTTACTACTCTGAAACGTCAGTTGGAAGAGAAAGAAAAGCAACTTGCTACTGAACAAGAGGATGCATCTGCTGCCAAAAACAAACTGAGGGAGCTGACTAAGGTGAGGACAGTGTGGTCTCCTGCATTCCCTGTAGCCTGGACTGCTCACATCGGCTTTAGCCTGAATGATGGAGGAAGATGAAGAAAGTGTCTCTCTGACATAGAATCATAGAATATCAGGGCTGGAAGGGACCTCAGGAGGTATCTAGTCCAACCCCCTGCTCAAAGCAGGACCAATTTCCAACTAAATCATCCCAGCCAGGGCTTTGTCAAGCCTGACCTTAAAAACCTCTAAGGAAGGAGATTCCACCCAGGGCCGGCTCCAGGCCCCAGCACGCCAAGCGCACGCTTGGGGTGGCATGCCGTGGGGGGCGCTCTGCTGCTTGCCGGGAGGGCGGCAGGCGGCTCCGGTGGATCTCCCGCAGGCGTGCCTGCGCAGGGTCCGCTGGTCCCACGGCTCCAGTGGAGCAGCTGCAGGCACGTCTGCAGGAGATCCACCGGAGCTGCGGGACTGGCAAGCGGCAGAGCGCCCCCCACGGCGTGCTGCTGTGCTTGGAGCAGCAAAATGGCTAGAGCCAGCCCTGATTCCACCACCTCCCTGGGTAACACATTCCAGTGCTTCACCACTCTTTGAGTGAAAAAGTTTTTCCTAATATCCAACCTAAACCTCCCCCACTGCAACTTGAGACCATTACTCCTTGTTCTCTCATCTGCTACCACTGAGAACAGTCTAGATCCATCCACTTTGGAACCCCCTTTCCGGTAGTTGAAAGCAGCTATCAAATCCCCCCTCATTCTTCTCTTCTGCAGCCTAAACAATCCCAGTTCCCTCAGCCTCTCCTCATAAGTCATGTGCTCCAGCCCCCTAATCATTTTTGTTGCCCTCCGCTGGACTCTTTCCAATTTTTCCACATCCTTCTTGTAGTGCAGGGCCCAAAACTGGACACAGTACTCCAGATGAGGCCTCACCAATGTCGAATAGAGGGGAATGATCACATCCCTCGATCTGCTGGCAATGCCCCTACTTATACAGCCCAAAATGCCATTAGCCTTCTTGGCAACAAGGGCACATTGTTGACTCATATCCAGCTTCTCATCCACTGTAACCCCTAGGTCCTTTTCTGCAGAACTGCTGCCTAGCCATTCGGTCCCTAGTCTGTAACAGTGCATGGGATTCTTCCATCCGAAGTGCCAGACTCTGCACTTGTCCTTGTTGACATGCTCCCCTGCTGCCAGTATTTCTCAGTGGGCTCTCAAATCTAGCTGTCTGCCATGTAAAATTCTTCAGAGAGCTCATTTCTGGTGTGACACTGATTCTATACAAGGCACGTTTACGATCTGAACTGTGGTAGCACCTAGGGATCGTACTAGGTGTTGTATGAACAGAGAAGAAAAAGACAGTCCCTGTGCAAAAGAGCTCACCCATGGAAGTCTGTGTCACATGCTCACAGGGCGGTGGCTATCCAGAAAAACACCTTCTGCAAAATTCCAACAAATGTTTTTGCGTTCTTTGTTTGGGGGAAAATTCTGCACAGTTTAATGGGTCCGAGGCAGCTTCGCGCATGTTCAGTGTAAAACTACCGACCATGTCCTTGCTCTCCTTCACTGGCAGGACGATGCTTTTTAAATCCAAATGAGTTGTACAGTATAACCATACGAATTTTGTTTCTGAGCCTTCCTCCAGAATCCAGCCAAAATCTAAAATCCTAGTGTTGACTTTTAATGCAAATATTTTCTGAGACTGTGCAGTCAATGAGGGCCAGAACAGGTCAAAACTAGTCACCTGTCCTAAGCTCCTGGATTCGCTGTGTAATAGCAAGGTGGGTTATTGGCCATAAGGGGGAGAAGAGTGGAAAGAACCAAACTCATCTGTATCGACCCTAATCATAGAGATTCTTCTCCTCCTCTTGCAAATAATGAACGTGAAAATTGCAGTGTAGTGTCTTCATTAGAGCCCGAGATGGGTGGTACTCTGACGACACGTTAGCTTCTCTGCCTCCTTGCACTCTGGAACCAAACTTCAACTCGTCCTGCTCTAATTAAAGCTGAAAGCCAATAAGCAAGTCCTTACACCTCCTGTTCAGGCCAAGCCATGATCTGGACCTGATTTAATAAGTGGTGTGTGTGAGACTCCAGAAATTACACAGAGCAACAATTCTCCTCTCTTTTGTTGTCCTTCATTATCCACCCATCCTGCAAATATTCTCTAATCCCGTCCTAGCTGGTGTCACAAATCTGCTTGTGACCCGTGCGAGTTAATGGAGCAGAATAGTGCAATGGGACAGCGAAACTAAAGAACAGTGGTGCCGCCTTCTGGTGTGGCTTCCTCGCTTGGACACGTGTGTGTAATAGAAAGGTTATTGATCTGGAGAAACTCTAGGGTGTCTTACTCCTTTCCCTTAGCTGACCTCATGTTGAACTAGAGCGGCTACGGCACTCAAAACAGCATTCGGAAACAAACAAACATAAGGTTTTGTTGGAGTTGAATAATTCAGATCAACGGTGCCGGCTAATGCTGTGTTAGCATGGGATTGGATGGATGTCCTCTGGCTATAAAATTGCTGAATGCTTAAATGTTTTAGATTGTGAGGTGTCTCTTTTTTAAAAAAAAGTTGCTGAGAATTAAAAGCATCTCCTCTTCTTGAAGGAGCTTGCAGCTGAGAAGGCCAAGACAGTCGCTGTCGAAACCAAGTTGAAAGAGCAGCTGTTGGCACGTGAACAAGAGATTACTGCCGTGCAAGCTCGTATGCAGGCTAGTTACCAGGATCACGTGAACGAAACCCAGCAGTTGCAAGGAAAGGTAGGAGACGCATTTATGCTTCAAAACACAGACTCTCTACTAGACTTAATCCTGCACTCTGGCAGCACTGGGAGCAGAGATTGGTTTGCAGGGCTTAGTTTCCTTGGAGATATAAGGTAAACTTCATTCAAAACCCCAAAGGGACCCCCAACTCCACCTGCTTTGGCATGGCTGAAGCTATGACCACGGGCTTTAACATCTGAGTACTTCCCACTGCTGTACTTCTCAGGAAATACCACTGGAGTTCCCTCTTGGAGTTTAGGATTAATGGATCTTAAGGCTAGAATGGAACAAAGTAACTTTATAAACACTTCTGAAGCTGTAGAAAGTGGCATCCCATTTCCTCCCCACCCCCAAAATACCTTTCCAAACTTACTTAATTGGGGTAGGAGGAGAGGTGAAAGGATCTCACAGGAACTGCCTAAGATTTAGATCTTGTTACAGAAGTTCTCCTATTCAATGGCTTCTTGGGGGGGGGGTGTATGTGTGGGTGGGGGGTAGATCTCCTCCCCCCTTTCTCAAATGCTTTGTTTTGGGCTCTGCATTTGGTTATAACCAATATGGTAAAAGATGTAATAAAAAGGGAGGACCCTTTAAGAGGGCAAGGGATTTGGGGGCAGAGGGGCCCATCTGTGGAAAGCCAGGCTTTTGTTACAGTGTACAAGTAGGGGAAAAAAATCATGGTTTCTGTGGGTGACTTAAATAAAGGAAAATTATTGCTGTAGTTTGGGCTCAGCATGGTGGGCTCCGGAGCCTGCGCGCCATGGGAGGCGTCCCCGTGTACTGATGTCCTTGCTCTTCCAGATTCGGACTCTTCAAGAACAGCTTGAGAACGGCCCCAGCACGCAGCTAGCTCGCTTGCAGCAGGAGAACTCGATCCTGCGGGATGCTCTGAACCAAGCCACGAGCCAGACGGAGAGCAAGTAAGAAACCTGTGTTTTGGTGAATACACGGACGTGAGCTGCAGACATGGGTCGTCTAGGGGAGCTTTACTACACTGTCTTCCTCCCTTCCAAAAGTCCAACCTGCCAACCACCATAGGGCACATCCAGTGCCTATGAAAGTTAGGCAGCTCCAAGCTTCCTCATTTCTCTGCCAGTTAGAGCTGGTTGCAAGCTTTCTGTTGAATCATCTCTCTTTTGAAATCAGTTGTGTTTTTTTTGATGACTCCGTTTTCTTGAGGAAAAGTGTCTGTGTTGTCTGAAGAAAACGTGGGTGTTTTCGAGGGGGGCACTTGGAGTGTTAAGTCAATGTTTTCTGCTGGAAAAGCACATGGTCACTATGGTGCTTTATGGGAGTTAGAGTTCAGGTGCCCCTATTCATGCACAGCCGTCCCTTGATAGGAAGTGAAATTGACACCCAGGCACTGTAGTCTGACTGCAGAGCATGGCTGATAGAAGACAGTATGAGAATGAGGTACCCAAACTACAACTTCCAGGAGGCACCAGGGCAGTGCTCTAGGGTGGTGGTTTGTTTTTGTTTTTTTGTTTTCCTTCCCATTAAACCCCTTCAGTCTTCTGTGGGTGGGAACCCATTCTCCAGCCAGCATTATTACTGATGTATTTCCAAATGCTGGCCTTCCCGCACCCCATCATTCTACTTCTGGAGCAGACTGCTAATTCACACTGAATTATGGGGCAGTTAAATTGTGATGTAAATGATAGAACTCCTTCGCCCCATCTAACCAGGGCTGGAATTAAGCCCAACTCTGTAACACTCAGCACTGAAATATCATTTTCTGAAGTACAGTAAAATTCAAAATTCAGTTTAGCTGCCACCTGTGAAGATTAACACACTCCTGACTCATGTATTGTGATGGGGCTCTTTGTGTTTGAGGGGTTCAGAATATTTGGTGATTAAACTTGGATCATGTTTCTAGCTTTATAGTTTCATAGAGTTCAAGTCCAGAAGGGACCACTAGATTGGTAAACCATAGGTGTCTTGGTTAGTGCACGTAAATTATAGTGTTCAGTTTCACTCTTTGCAGTGTCTATCTAACCTAGATCTAAACTACCCTGGTTAATTATCCACCTTGATTTAAAATAACCTTGCATAAGTGATTGATGGAAAATATTGTACTTCCTAATTGGGTTTTAAAAAAAACTCCAATTTTTTTTGGCTGTGGAATAAGAGAAAAGGAAGAGTAACAATAGGGAAACAAGAACTAGCCAGTGCATATTAAACAAATCTCTTATTTTAAAGAGATCATTGACGATTTAGTTTTTATATAAAAGCTTTAAAGTAATTGTTGACTCAACTCCAAATGCATAGAGAACTTCCTTTTTATGTCCGGAAGCATAAATCCTCAGATTTTTACATCCTAAGAATGAAACTCCCATCTCTTGCAAAGGTGATTTAACTTCACTGTGACTTTTCTTGCTAAAGTGGTTCTCTCCCAAGAAGGAGATTACACATTTGGGGAAGCAGGAAAATGACCTGTCTCTAAATAGTTGCATCTTAAGTAATGCATTAAAATATGTTTCAAATGTACAGGGGCACTGGAACAATATGTATAGTGGGGGTGCTGAGAGCCACTGAACCAATCTATAAACCCTGTTTAGAATGGAAACCACTTCAAGCCAGGGGGTGCGGCCGCAGCTCTACTTCCAGTACCTATGCAAGTGTAGGATTGAGGCTGAGCTGGAATAGTATGAGTCTAATCAGAAATGTAACTGATCTCCGTCGGTCCAGGCAAAATGCGGAATTAGCCAAGCTGCGGCAGGAGTGCAGTAAACTAATGAAAGAGCTGTCTGAAAAATCGGAGACGCTTCATCAGGAGGAGCAACAGAAAAAGAACCTGGAGATAAAGGCTGCTGCATATGAAAAACAAATCAACCAACTCCAGGTCAGCACTGTGCCAACAAACCACTGTTTTGTTTTTCTGCTAGTCATGTGGCTTTCTTCTCCGAAGTATCTACATTTATTGTAGCCACTGCTTAAACAGAGGAAAGGCGGTCTTGTAGTTAGGCATCGGACTGGGACTCTGGAGATCTGGCTGTTTGATCTTAAGCAAGTCATGTAAAGCTTGATGCCTCCGTTTCTCCTCTGTAAAATGGGGATAAAACGTAGGCGAATGATGGCGTGGTCTGTTACGAACTGAAGCTGTTTCTTGCTGTCTGTGCAGCATGCGGCACAACAGGGTCCTAATTAAGCTGTGGAGCAGTGGGTGCTATTCCAGTTAGAGCTGGGGGAGGGAGTTTTTTGATGAAATATCTTTCTGTCAAAATACTGATTAGCCAAAATGGAAGCTTTGCGGGAAAGGGTGGTGGGCTTGATGAATTGTTTCCCCTGGGGGGGAGTGACAGTCCAAACGTTGTTCCATTTTGACCTTTTAGAAATGAAATATTTCTGGTTCAGAGCAGTGGGTTTGAAATTTTAAGCTAATTGGTTTAAAAAAAAATTGGCCAAAAGCAAAACAAAAATACTTCTCTGAAATGATGATTCTGGATTTTCAGCTCATGAAAATTGCTGACTTTTTATTCTTCCTCCTGGTCACAGTTCTGGACCGAAACATTTTTTTCCCCCACAGCAGGTTTGTGTGGGGCTGGGAACAGTTTCCTGCCCAGCTGTAATGGCCAAACAAGCAGCTAATAAGGTGGAATATTTAGACTGTGAATTGGTAAAGGCTTCTTGATAAGGAAGAGTATTGTCTCAGGCCTATTTCTTGCTGAAAAATCAACCTCTTCACACCCCTTCCCCTCCCCCTCATAGTAGCCTGTAGCTCAGACTTACAAGATGGGCCTATTGCATCACTGACAAACTCAAAGGGTAGTACAAAGCATAACATGTGGGGTGGGGATCTGCATTTAAAAACAAATTCCTCGGGACACCAAAAATGCAGTTGATGATGATAAACCTAGGGTTGATTTGATAGGCCTTAACACCACGTAGCCGGGCCCGTTTCTATTCTGATGGAAACTGGTGGTCAAACTGACCGTTGGCCGCATTCACCCCCTGCAGCTTCTTCCCTGTCCCAGAGAGTGTCAGTTGCCACCAGCAAGACAAGCCTAGCCTGACATGAGGTCAAACCAACTAAAAATACTATTTGTGTAATGGGGGGATTAACAGTGAGTGCTGCTGAAGATACCTGATGCTGGTCAGAAGTCATCTGGCACATTAGTGCTGTCCTCACACCAGACTGCCATACCAGTGATTTCTCCTATTCTTGTATCCCACCTCAGACAGGGGCTGGCACAAGATGCCTCAGGGGAAGATTGAAGAATCCTGCATAAGCAATTGGGAGATAATCTGCCCCCAGGGAAAATTCCCTCCTGACCCCCAGTACTCCAGATGCTGGTGCTCGCCCTGGAGCATGAGGGTTTACAATCCTGCCTAAGCTCTTGTTTGGCTTTTAAAATAACTCTGCGTATTCTCAGCCATATAAATGTGCAACCCAACTGTGCCACTGCCAAGTGCCGCTGCAGCACAGAGCGGGTCAAAGTGACACATGACTGGGGCGCCATAGAACAATGATTTGCCATCTGCTTGATAACAGGAGCATCATAAAAATAGTTCCACTGTGAAACTTACCAGCAACGTGCCTCTCGTGTGAGGGGGTTCATGATATGAAACGAACCAGAATGCTCTCACAACAGGGACTTTGCACTCTCTCTCTCTCAACCTCTGCTCTGTCTGAGCTTGTTTACCTGCAGATAGGTGAGAAAACTGCTTTTGCATTACTGATGAGGAATGTTTTCCTGTAGACTGGATTTTTAGTAGCTTGTTTTGTTGCCACTTGGGAGGCTCTTAAACACTATAGCGCTGGGTGTCAATATAAGCCGTGGATACGTGGTGTGTAGCGTATGGACCTTAACTTTAAACCTACAACCTTAATATTGCTCTGCTATAAACTCCCTCCTCTCTACTGAGATATGGTTTTATGTCTTTGATAGCTCCCAATTCAGAACAGGCTACTCCCAATATGCATTAGTACATGTACAAAGCATGCGCACTTCTGTTGAACTGTGCGCTTACCCGGCTGCAATAAGATTGAATGGAACTGGGGAATGGGTCAAGTCTCAGGAGGGAGCTCCTTTGTAGTGGCCACAGGGGCTCAGGCATGCAAGCTTGAGGGCCACGTGGCTACCAGACAAACACAGATCTCTTGACACGTAACACTGGCCTCTCTGCATGATCTGCAACTCAGCCTACCTGCTGCATCCTTTAATATTAACAAAACAATGAGCACCTGGCTGAAATATTTCCAAGTGAATCATCTCTGTATCACCATGTTGCCTTAATTAGGGTATCTTTATAGGGAAAGAGAGCTAGTTGTGACCATGGCTGGTATGTAGATATGTTGTGTGTGTATGTAGATCCTGTCTTGGAGATTGAGTCAGTCTCAAGTGACTTAGGAACTTTTAAGTGTTGCCCAGTATCTGAGCTAAGTTTGTGTGGTTGCACCATGTTGTCATCCCTCTGAAAAGCTTTCAGTTTCAGATATGTACTTTTAAAATCTGCCTCCCTGCCGGCAGCTGGAGGAACAGGACAGATGGAAGGGAATGTTGGCCACAGATCGCCATAACTTTATCCTCCCTGGGGTTTCTCGTCGGAAAGGGGGTAGGGGAGGAGAAATGAAGAGTTTCTCTTTTAGCGTGATCATCGCATTGTTTGCTCTTGTGCCTCCATGAAGGGCCGGCCAGTGCACGCTCTTCTCTTGCCACTTCTTGATGTGGAAGGATTGCATCAAACCACACAGAAAAATCCACTGAGCCGAACACACTCAACCATAATAACATATCGAGTACCTCTATTCCTAGCCAGCTGAATTCTATAGCTGCGTGTGCCACTGGCAAGCAAAATAAGCAGGACTTCCTTACCATGGGGAGCAAATGCCCTTCCCCTGGGAACCCTGCCCCCTGAAGGGGTGAGAACGGGCAGCAAAAACACAGTAACTGCGGGGCCTGGGTAAAGCATGAGACGGTGGTACCAAAATAGACGGATCCTAGGCTAGGAAGGCTCTGGCCAGTCCCTCGAATTGTTCCCAGCACAGGAATGCAGGGCGGAGATTTCAGCATGGACCATGCTCCCTACCCCACTGGCTAGGTAAGCAGCAGTGTCCTGTGCCAGCTGGAGCTTTGGGCTTGACTTTAAAGGTGGCTCACCCCAGTGGTTCATCACCCCCAGGCAATGTAAAGGCTGGAGGGGTGACGCCCCCAGAGAGACACATTGCTTCAGAATGAGAATTCCCCTCACTGAAAAAAAACGCTCATTCAAAAGAAGCAAACATTTCTGATCACTCCATTGAGAATCTTCCCAACAGGAAACATTCTTCAATAAGACTTTTTTTGGACCAGCCCTAAATATCAGATGCGCAAACTGGGCACACCTGACATGCACGTGGAATTTCCCTGGTCGTGCATGAATAGCTGGATGCACTTGCATCCCTAGCTATCCGGCTTGTGACATGCTGGAAATTGTAGGTCCGCTTCAAAAATCTCATCCTAGGAATATACAGTAACAAGCATGGTCCAAAACTGGGGAATGGGGTGGGGGCGGTATACACAGAACGACGTTGCTGTCACCTTAGGGAAGAAGGAGGCCGCTGACAGGTTCGTGTACCTCCAATCCAGGCACCGTGCCTGCGGACACTTCCTGCCTGGATAATGCTGCGGGAAGACTGGGTTTCAAACCCCGGCTTACAGACCGGGCTTGAACTGGCAGACGTGCAGTGGGGCTGCTCTCTCTAGCACTCTCACTTTTGATTTTTCTCTCCTTCATGCAGACTTCTCAAAAAGAAACTGAGGCAACACTGCAGAAAAGGCTGGATGAAGTAAGTGAGGAGCTCCGCAAATCCCAGACCAGCTACAAGAACCTGCTGGCGGAGGCGGAGAAGGCGAAGGACCAGCAGCAGAGCATTGCTGGTGAGAGGACTCTGCCTGGACGCCCAGGGTGCGCGCATGCTCTGACCTGGAGCTCAAACAGGGCCCTTAAGCTGTGGTCTTAGCCTCGCAAATGCTATCGCATTTCTTTCTGAAGCTGAACAGGGCAGGCCTCTGTGTCTGAGTTTCGGTGGCTGGCCCAGCGGGAGTGGGGAAAATCCAAGGGTGATCGTTTGGGGGCCTGTGGGTGCTGCTGGTGAAGTGCTGAGAGCAGGAGTGGGGAGAATTGGGCTCTTGTGGGGAGCTCGGGTAGGGTGTCCAGAGAGGGGCAGCTGCACTAGCGATGACGAATACGTGAGAAGACGGGAGGTTCCCAATTTTAGCCTCTCTGAGGCTCCGTCCTGCCTGGCCGAAGGTGTTGCGCTAAGGGTCTGAATCTCAGAGCTGAAGTGCTGGTGAAGTCGCTGCTTTATGTGAAGTGCTGCGGCGCAGTCACAGTTATACTCCTGCCTCGGGGTGGCAGTTGGGTGACTCAGCTGCCTGCATGTTGAGGTCTGCATGTAAGTCCGGATCTCCGACATGCCTCTCCTCTACCTGCAGCCTGTGCCATTTAGCTGGCACAGGTTTTGGTATGGTAGATCCTCCACTCCCCCTTGCACTAGAGGACAACAAGCGTGTGCTCCCTGCTGTATCACGCACAAGGACTTGCAGGTTAAAGCCAATACTTGGGGTGTGGTTTTTGGCCAACCATATTGTCAAAAATCCATCACTCTCTCACTGAAGTGAGAGCTACAATCAAACACGAGCATTCTTCCGGGTGAGCCTGCAAATAACCATCCGTGGTGGCTGATCTCTCTGAACGTGTTCTTTCCCTGTCTGCCCAGAGCCAGTAACAGTCCTTTGTGGCTGATCTCTCTGCTTGTGTTCTTTCCCTGTCTGCCCAGGACCAGTAACCATCCGTGGTGGCTGATATCTCTCTCGCGTGTTCTTTCCCTGTCTGCCCGGAGCCAGTAACCGTCCATGGTGGCTGATCTCTCTGCGCGTGTTCTTTCCCTGTCTGCCCAGGACCTTGCTGTCTGAAACATGCTCATGATCCAAAGCCCTGTCATCTGTAGGGCTACCTTTAGCTCCAGGTGCCTGCGTTCTCTCTGCCTCTTTGAATTTGTACACTGCTAACTTGTCTCTTTCTGCTCTACCCACCGTCCTCTGGCAGAGTCTGAAGCCAAGCTGCTGTCCTATGAAGCAGAGGTGAAAAGTAAATCGGAGGAGCTGAGCAGCCTGAAAGTGAAGCTGCTAGAAGCCAGCTCTGAAAATGAGCAGCTCGCGGAGAGGATCAAATCCATCGAAGCTCTCCTGGAGGCAGGCCGTGCGAAGGAAGTGGAGAAAGACGCAGACTTGCAGGTCAGAGGCTTTGCTAACATCCTAGCACCATGGTGGTGGTCCCTACATCTGAAGGGGAAAGCAGGCCTGGGATGAAGGGTGACTTATGCTTATGGTGCATGCAATGCTATACTGGAGATGGGGCCGGGGGGCTGTCCTGCCCTGTGTTTCTAATGCATGTAGTAAAGGCAACCTCTGTCTAACTTTCAGGCAGCTAATCAAGCAGAAATGAGCCAGCTGCAGCTAAGGTAAGACTGATGAATGTACTGATGTGCTAAAAGGCTGCAACAAAGGAATATGGGCTGGGATCCCATGAGCTGTTCATGTGCTGACGTTACTGGGGCACGGTCTCCAGTTTGCTGCCACTAGAAGGCACAGTTACATCTAATTGACTTCTGGCAGGTGTAGACCGTGGAAATGTTGCGTCAAATGCTGGCCTATAACAACGGCTGGTCCATTTTGAAGTGACGCTTTTTGCAAATGCACATACAGCTGAAGACCTCCGGTGCCTTTTAGAGCTGACTGCATTGTAGTTCTGTAAAAGCTTCCTGTTCTTGAGAGATGCTGAAGTAGAGGCCAATTTCGTGTCAATCAAAATGAAGTTTGCCTGCCAATCAGAGCAACTTCTCAATACCCTCTTTAAACCCCCCCCCCCCCAACAAATGGATTGCAGACTTCCCGAAAATAAATAGATGGGCCTGACTTTTCAGACTGGCTTTCTGTCCACAAACACCATTGACCGACCGAGCACACCCATCGCTTACCTGAGTGTCTCCATACAGCTCTAGGAGCCTTGGCCCAAAACTTTCAGAAGTAACTAGTGATTTGAGTGCTTCAGTTTTTGGGTGGCGCCTTAAAAGGGACCTATAGCTGGGTGCCCAATGCTGCTGGGAAAACCAGGCTCCCTTCAAGGTCCCAAGCTGATGGACAGAAACTGTGGCACCCAAGTAACTAGTCGTTTCTGGAGATTTGGGCCCTTTGCTCTCAGTAGCCATTTTTGAAAACTCTTGGCCTAGTTTAATTTCACACAGAGGTGAGCTAAGAGCAGTTTCAAGTCCTGCATCTCCCCCTACAGAGTTCATGGCTTGACAAATTGCACTCTTGTTTTGAATGCTTGTTTTCCTTTCCTGGTGCCGTTTTGAAGACCCACCTAGCCAGTTTCTTCTGTCTAATTAGCTGATGTCACAGGGGGAAATGGTACAGGTAACAGTACTCAGCAAACTAGTTCTAACTTGAGCAATGGGATTCTGTTCTCCCCCAAAAAATCTGCCTGCCATTTGCTTTGGGGAAAGATCTTTGTTTTGTTTTTATTTTAAAATAAAGAGAGCCCCAAAACACACTGGTGCATATTTGGTGGAATCTCCATCATTGGGGATTTTTAGGAGCAGGTTGGACAAACACCTGTCGGGGCGGTCTAGATAATACTTTGCCCTGCCATGAGTGCAGGGGACTGGACTAGATGACCTCTCGAGGTCCCTTCCAGTCCTATGGTTCTCTGTTGCTGCTGGCACAGTCTGGCTGCATGTCACTGGGGTCTGCAGGGATTTCTGGCGCTACATCGCTGTCCTGTTAGCACTCTGGGGTGTGTGGGGGAATTGGATCACGACTGCTGAGAGCCTCAGAGATAAGCACCACTCCAGACACACCCTCTTGTTTCATTGCAGACTTCAAGCGAAGGCTGACCAGGTCTCCTCGCTCGAAAAGGAAGCTCTGGAGCTGAGAGAGATAATCGAACAGCAGAAAACGAAAAACAACGTGAGCGACTGGACGAGCCGAACCCTTGTTCTGCCAGCGCAAACCTGAACAAACCCCTGGTTTGCACTTGACCGACAATTGGGTTTTAAAAGTTGCCCGATTAAAATTTAAAATGTAGCACTGGGCAAGTCAAAGGCCTAACTTGTGTGCCCTGAGGGATGCTCATCTCTATCCTAGGTGGCTAGGCTACTGTTACCCTTGCTAGGAGAGAAGCTGGCTGACTTCCGAGTAGCAGAAAGCGAAGTCTTCGGTGGGGGAGTCTGACAGAAGAACGAGCAAAGCTATGGTCTGGCCCTGGCAACCCTCTGGCTGGGTGGGGGTGGAGAAGGGATTCCAGCTAGCCGAGCGGCCTCTGTAGGCTTAGTGTCTCCATCCCATGAAGGAACACTAGGAACAAGGGCTGAAGTTCACCGTGGGACTGGGTGAACCACTGAAGCAGCCTCCCCCGCTCCCTTGATGTGGATTCATAACTTCCAACAGTGGCAAGTAACATCATGCTAAACAAACCCTGTGGTGGTCTCCACGGCAGTGTGTGGCTTATTCCTGCATGCGTCTGTCCCAACAGGATCTTCGCGAGAAGAACTGGAAAGCAATGGAGGCTTTGGCCTCAGCTGAGAAAGCACATGAAGAAAAGCAGCTTTCTTCCACAAAAGCAAAGGTGAGTCTTGCTTCAATCAGTAACAAAGTGGGGCTGTTCTTTGGAGCTGTATTCTGCTGCCAGGGAGTAGCTATGGAATTAGGGCCCTGTTCAGTTTCTAAACTGAATTTCAGCAACTCTCTGTTTGCACAGATTCTGTTTAAAACCTGTGATTACCCTCTGTACATGTTGACTCCTTGGAGCTCTTCTAAAAAAAGTCTGCCAGAATTGTTTTCCCTTGGGGCTTGACCCTGCAGCCTTCACGCATGGTGAAGGAACAGGGCAGGGAGACTATTGAGCGCTACAGTGAAATGATCTTTTCAACGGTCTCCCGTAACTTACCCGCCTGAACTCTTTGAAAACAAACTTTGTACAGAGCTGTTGGTGTTTTCCCCTCTCAATATTTATGGTGGTTAATGTCCCTGGTCATGGTGTGGGAAGGTGGCGATGTTACAACATTCTGTAAATGTTATGATGAAAGGAGGATGACTCAAATGGCTCGTCAATATTTCCGCGTTTCTGACTCCTCCAAAGATGTGCAGCGTCACTGCCCGGGATGCTGACATGCTCAGATGTACGTACGGGCGTCTCAGAATGGGAACTTGCCTCCTCTGTTCTTGCATAATTAGCCTCGTGGAGATTTGTGCAAGTTTTGTTGTTTTTGTCTCTTTTCCCCTCCCCTCTTCCACAGTGACGTATCGACTACTAAACAAAGGCCAGGCCCTCAGTTTTGTGTAAATCAGCATCATGCTGTTGACCTCGGTGAAATTAGAACAGCTGGGATCTGTCCCCAGCTGAAAGGTGCTGGTGTAAGTTTAGTTCATGAAAACCTATGTTCTCTCTTTCAGGAAGATTTGGAGCAGCAGCTTAATGCAATTCAGACGCAAACAAAGCAGACGCTGCTTTCTCTCTTCCCACAGATCACTCTAGTTCCACAGCAGGTAGGCACTGACCTTCCAATATTTTTGGAACGTCATCAGACAGCTGTGCCAGTGAAAGAATGGGATAGACCAACTGACGCTCTGTTGTTGTTTGTTTAATCAGGCTTATGAGGAGTGGCTACAGGAATTTAAGGAGAAGAGTCTGGGAATGCTAAAGCAGCAGACAGCTAAAACAGAATCTCTTGTAAGTGATCTCTTCAGGACTGGACAGCCATGCCCCAAACATCTTGCTTTCTGTGGATGTTGGGTGTAAGGCTTAGCAGCTACAGACAAACATCAAATCTAGCAGCCGCTATTAAGGGGGCGTGGTGAGAAGGGGGAACCCTATAAAACTCCTTTTTCTTTCAGGATTCAGCACTTAAATTAAAAAAAGCAGAAGAGGCGCAGAGCACTTTACAAGCAGAATGTGAGCAGTACAGAACTATTCTTGCTGAGACGGTAGGTTAAGCCATTCAGGCCATTTCTCTTCTTCACTTTCTCTTCTACCACTGACTTGGTAACTGCCAATCCATGCCTATAGTCTCTCAAGACATTGTACAGATGTGATGCATGTGAATCTTGCAGCCTTTGTTTGGAGGCTTTTGCAGAGCTTGGTTAAAAATATTCCTCTCCGCTTCACTGTCCGATTACATCTAACATTCTTATTTCTGAGTATTCACAATAGAACTGCCCTTGTAAATTCTACAGCTCTGCTACAACGTGGTCTGAGAACATCCTGTGAAAGGGGTGGTCTGGAGCAGGTAGAGGCAGGGTGGTGGTGTGATGTTGCACTCCATATGATTTTAAAAAAATTTGATAGTGAATAGAATGTCACTGGAATATGCTTCATGCAAAAGGTCTCTTGTAAGGTATCATTACAAAGCTTTATTGTCTGCTGAGTGTGGTCATCCTATTTGTATCAAGGTATCACTCTTGTATCTGAAACTAGAAATATGAAGAATAACTCTGAGGACCTATTGTAATTATGCAAAGTGTGGACCGTTAATGGTGGTTTGGAATCTTAATGGCTTCCATTAACCAGGACAATTGACTGGGTGGCTCTGTTTGCAGGCAGGCCTTCCTGTGAGTCAGGCTGGGAGGAATGAAGGCTTGAAGTCTTACAGTGACATGTGATCATGTCACCTGAACTGGAATCCATCTTTAACCTGGTGCTTTTCTGGTGGGGCTGGGGGTGGGAACCCAGAGAGGGACAAAGAATTCCTGCCTTATGCAAAAGATATATATAAGTGGGTGGAATAGAACAAAGGGGGAAGAGGAGCCATCATGAGGAATCCCCTAGCTACCACCTGAGCTGTAACAAGAGCTGTACCAGGGAAAGAATTGTGCCAGGCCTGGAAGGTGTCCAGTCTGAGGAAAAAACGTACTGAAGCACCTCTAAGGGTGAGATTATCTGTACTCAGTTTGATTAGACACAGATTTGCGCATTTTATTTTATTTTGCTTGGTGACTTACTTTGTTCTGTCTGTTACTACTTGGAACCACTTAAATCCTATTTTCTGTATTTAATAAAATCACTTTTTACTTATTAATTCACTCAGAGTATGTATTAATACCAGGGGAGGCAAACAGCTGTGCAGATCTCTCTGTTAGTGTTATAGAGGGTGGACAATTTATGAGTTTAACCTGCATAAGCTTTATACAGGGTAAAATGGATTTATTTGGGAATCTAAGTGTTAAAGACAGGAACGTTTCTGTGAGCTGCTTTCAGGTAAACCTGCAGCTTTGGGGCAAGTAATTCAGACTCCGGGTCTGTGTTGGAGCAGATGGGAGTGTCTGGCTCAGCAAGACGGGGTGCTGGGGCCCCGAACTGGCAGGGAAGGCGGGGATAGAAGTAGTCTTGGCACATTGGGTGGCAGATCCCAAGAGGGTTTCTGTGATCCAACCCGTCACAGGTGTAGTGGGTAAGGTGCTAGCCTAGGGCCAGGTCTACATTACTGCCTCTTGGGGAGGTGGATTAACTGTGCTGATGGGAGAAGCTCTGCCATTGGCTTAGTAGGGTCTTCACTATAGCACTGTACATGAAGACAAGCCCTAAGAGGTGGGGGACCTGGGTTCTCTTCCTGACTCTGATGCTGATGTACTGTGACCCTGGGCAAGTCAATTCCCCCCTTAGTACCTCCGTCCCCCCCCCCACCCGTTATCAGGTGCTTGATACAATGTGAGAATACGCCCAGCAGTACAGGTCCCTTCCTCCCCTAGCTTTGCAGAGACAGTCCAGTGCTGAGTCCAGCAGGAGGCTGCTTCTGTAAAGAACCTAGAACCCAAGCCGACCTATTGATTTCAGTGGGAACTGGACCATGCCCATAACTTCCTGCCTTGACAGCAGTTTTCTGAATGCCTGCCTTGAATGCTCTGCCCCGTGAGCCTTCCCCTCTCTGCCTGCCCAGCCTCATGCCTCTGTCCCTTCTCCCTCGGCAGGAAAGAATGCTCAAAGACCTGCAGAAGAGTGTGGAGGAGGAGGAGCATGTGTGGAAAGCAAAGCTAACAGCGTCGGAAGAGGAACTGCAAAAGGTGCATCCTAAAGAGTCTTGCCTGTGTGTGAGCAGGAACCCCTGGTGACTGGCTGCCTATAGGTGCTGGAAACCAATGGGCTGGTGACAGGTCTAACCCTGTAAATAACAAAGGGATCCTAATGATCCCTTCTGGCCTCAATCTAGGGGTATGGCTACACTTGCAGCTGTATAGCGCTGGGAGTTACAGCTGTCTTCCTACAGCTGTGTAGGGAAAGCGCTGCAGTGTGACCACACTGACAGCTACCAGCACTGCAGTGTGGCCACATTTGCAGCACTATTGGGAGTGGCTGAACAGGCATTCTGGGATACCTCCAAATACCTCTGGAGGCCAATTACAGCGCTTTTGGTGGCCACGCTGGCGGAGCAGCGCTGCATCACCAGCGCTGCAATCGTTATACCCCAGGCAGAGCAGGAGTACAGCCAGTGCTGCAGCCAGGGAGATACAGCGCTGTATGTGCCTTGCAAGTGTGGATGGTGAGTAAGTTGCAGCGCTGTAAACCCACCACCAGCGCTGCAACTCTCCAGTGTAGCCAAGCCCTATGAAAGGCGAGAGCTTTAGAGGTCCCTTGCTAGGGAGGGGCACAGCGTTAAAAGGCTGTAGGGTTGAACTTGGTGTAAAAACACATCTTCTGAAATAAAGGTAAACTCCAGGGCGATACCACGTCCGTTGCCCTCTGCAATACTGCGTGTGCGCATGCTGAAAGGTGAGAAGGAAAGATGCCCTCCATATAATCTTCTGCCTCCCTGAGATCCTGACACACACTTTCTGCCTCTTGAGCTGGTGACAGGATTCCACTACTTACGTTACAACATTCGCATCCAAGCTCGAGAATCAAACTCCGGCACCTCCACTCCATCCAGGGGAGGCTGGAAAGCCGCCTGAACGTTGATGTGCCAATGTACGTTGCCAAAGAGCCACAGTAGTACGTCAGTAGCCCCCCCCCCCCCCGCCTGCACCTCCTGAGGGTACTACAGAATCAGGGGAGGGAGTTGGAAGTGGTGGCGTGGCGGCAGAGCCTGGGGTTGAGCAGTGAGCACTCCCCAGCCCATTGGAAAGCTGGCGCCTGTAGCTCCAGCCCCGGAGTTGGTGCCTACGCAAGGAGCTGCATGTGGCTCTGGAACCACAGGTTGGCCACCCCTGCTATAGTGAGTGTGGGAATGAAGGGGTGTTGCTGATCTCTTATTTCTTAGCTGATGTTCCTGAGAACCTGCCTGGGCACACTACAGTATAAAATAATTTAAAATGTCCCTCTAAAAAGATTTCACACTGAGAAGTAACTAAGCATAGCATTGTGGAATTCAGTATTTGTGTCAAATAGATAATGTTAAATTTCCTCTGGTTAGAAGGGGTGTGTGTAATTCCCACTCCTGTGAACGCCAGAGGTTTGAGAGAAGCTGGCTTCTTTTCTTCAGTCGTGGTGCGTGAAATCCAAGATTCTGTTGGCCATATGCTGTTCTTCCTTGCCCGTGTGCGTAATGTGGGGTTGGTGAGGTTGCAGGGATGTAGCTGAGCATAATATGGCCAACAGATTTGTCATGGTTGGTGACTAGAGTTGGTCAGGAAATGATGTTTTCCTCCTGGAAAAACAAAAATTGTGAGTGGTGGGTTTTTTTGTGTTCATTTTCCTTTGAGGATTTCACTGAAAAACCCAAACTTCAAAAATGTTCAGTTTAAAACCAAAAAAATTTCAGATTTTTTAAATTTAATTTAATTTTTTGGATTCTTCAGCAAAAATTTCAATGCCCTCAAAAAGGCAGTTTTTGCATCAAATGCGGCCAGCAGAAAACATTCTATTGATGTCAGTGTTGACTCGCCAGAAGGGAGGAACCCAGCTTGAC
Source organism: Gopherus evgoodei (assembly GCF_007399415.2). Classification (NCBI taxonomy): domain Eukaryota; kingdom Metazoa; phylum Chordata; order Testudines; family Testudinidae; genus Gopherus; species Gopherus evgoodei. The sequence goes on along the minus strand of NC_044324.1, from coordinate 217,872,246 downwards.
TCTCAGATCCTTTGATTAATTTGCAGGGATGACTATCATCATTCTTATTTGGATGCTGTTAGTAAAGGTCCCAATCCTGGATCAGGAGCCCAGTTGTGCCAGGTGCTGTACGAACACAACAAATGGTCTCTTCCCTCAAAGAGTTTGCAGGGTAACTCCACTGTGCCATTTTTAGTCGCTTGTAAGAGACGTTTTAGAGGAGAGTCCAAGCTGAGAAATGCTGCTTACTAACACTTGGTTTCTTTATTTTCCATTTTTTGGGGGGTCAACGCTTGGTGTAGTCACAAGTCCGAGTGAAATCTCTTGCAGAGGCTGTGGACCAGCTGAGGGTAGAGCTCCAGAACACAGATCAGGTATGGACATTCTCACCTACTCCAAAAGGAAAAGGTACTGATTTCTGCTGCACCCCAGGAACTTCCCTTTAATGTTGCCAGGAGAGAAGCGATTATAATTTCTTCTCAACCCCTCCGGGGGAGGTCAGGAGAACTGGTCTTGCTGGTCTAGAGAGGCTAGATATGCAAACAGATGAACGCCTACATCATTACCGATCAAATCACCGTGCTCTCCTTGTTTTAATCAGCTAAAGGAATATACTTCTCTTCTGGAAGCACAGCTGGAAAATCACTTGGAGACGGCCAGTTCCGAACGCCAGAACTACACAAAAGAAGTTGAAGCAGTAAGTGTTGGTCATTTCTTTGGGGCAGGTGGGGAGAGACTAAAGCTAATCAGGGCCAGGAATCTCCAGAGCTGTAGTCCAGTTTGCTAGCCACAAGCTCATCCTTCCCCCTTGGAGAATACTTTAGGTGGTGTCTGCCTAGTGTGACAAAGTTCCTCCTCTACCTTGGTGGGTCCTGTGCTTATTGGCGGATTTGCTCATCTCACAGATTCATCACGTGGGTCGGGAAACAGCCCAGAGACCTTCCCCTCTGGTAGAAACCACAGTCCAGGTCAATTCCTCTTGTGTCTGATCAGGAGTTGGGAGGTTTAGGGGGAACCTGGGCCCGCCCTCTACTCCAGGTTCCAGACCAGGGCGCTGTGGGTTGCAGCTATCTAGAGTGCCTCCTGGTACAGTTGCACGACAACTACAACTCCCTGGGCTACTTCCCCATGGCCTCCTCCCAACACCTTCTTTATTCTCACCACCGGCCCTTCCTCCTGATGTCTGGTAACGCTTGTACTCCTTAGTCTTCCAGCAATATGTCTTCTCACTCTCAGCTCCTCGCATGCACTTCACTGACTAACAGGGAGACTTTTAACTAATTCCAGCCTGCCCTTGATTGGCTTCAGGTGTCCCAATCAATGTAGCTATCTCCACTGCCTTCTAGAAGGATCTTAATTGGCCCCAGGTGTCTTGATTAACCTGGAGCAACAGGCTATTTGGTTACCATGGTACCAGGGATTTGTTTAGTCTGGGGCTAACATACCTGTTCCTCACTACTTTGCTGTAGCCATCTGGCCTTGCCCCATCACACTAGTTAACAGCTGGATGCATTCCTGACTTGAAATGCACAGGGAGTTGTGCAGAAGCGTCTCCACTTGTGAGGTTTTTAAACACTCCTCGCATCTCTGAATGGCTGATAATTAATTCCCCTGGCATTAGGGTTTAGAAGGAGTAGATAAATGAAGCCACAGGTGTCAGAAGACACAGAGGGCACTGCGCACTCCTCTCCCTGCAGACCACCAGGCTTTGCCTTAACATCAAATCCGGTGTTTGAAGACCAAGCAGTTGACTTGACTTTTAGGTGGGACCAAGCTAGAGCCGCTTGTGTACTGTACAGAGTGTGGGGGTTTGTTTGTAGGAGAGCGGAACTCCTTAGTCATCCATGGCTTTGCAAAGCGTAAAGGAAACCTTGTGTCTGGATATAAATATGCTATCTGCCGTCCACCTTGCTGAACTAGCCAGCCAGGTGAGGGCTTAGATGCCCCAGCTCCTGTGCCTGTAGAAGCTAAAGAACTGCTTAAACAGACAAGTCTTCGATTTGCAGAATAACTCTCTGGAGGATTTGAAAGGGAAGGAGCGGCTCCGAAATGGGCAGCAGGTTGGCATGGCGACCACTAGGCCCTGGCTGGACCCGCTAGGCCTTCACTAGCCAGAGATGCAGATCCTACTTCGCTAGCCTGCGTCTGCTCGCAGAAGGACAAACAACCTCTTTAAAATGGGCTTTACAAGACTTCAGGCTTGGCTCTGAAACGTGTCATTTTTTTGAAGGTGCCTCAGAGTCGGGCACCCGAGTTCTGTTAAATTGTAGTGGGAGTTGGGTACTTAACTCAGGCTCCTTTGGCCATCCAGCCATAGATCTTTCAAGATGCTGGCAGGAAAAGAGGCTGCTTTGACTGATGATTTAGCTGTTCTGGTCTGTCTGATGGTCCTAGCCATCGCACCATAAGAATACATGGTGGTGAAGTGGGAGGAGAGAGGCCTAGCGTGTTTGCAAACCAACTAGCAAACAGTAGCGGCAAACAGGCAAGTTTTGCGAGGGGACTCTCTGGGTGCAGGAGGAGTGACTACGTGATCTTAGGGGATGAGTGAGATTTTTGTTTGTGTGCTTGCTTGATGGGTGCATTTTTCTAGTGTGGTCTGTTCTAGGGGCTGAGTGCTGGGCCTAGCGGCCTGCTGGGCAAGGCTGAGAGCTTCCAAAGGAGGCTGTAGCCTCCCATCCTCTGCTCCCTGATCCCTGGACAAGAGGGCAGGGCTAAGTCGGGGAGATCAGTTGATAAGTGCAAACTAATACACATTGGAAAACATAATCCCAACTAGCTCTACAAAATGATGGACTCTAAATTAGCTGTTACCACTCAAGCAAGATCTTGGAGGAGTCATGGATAGTTCTCTGAAACCATCTGCTCAATGTGCCGTAGCAGTCAAAAATATCAACAGATTGTTAGGAACCATAAGGAAAAGGCTAGATAAGAGAACCAGAGAATATCCTAACGCCACTATATAAATCCGCGGTACACCCACACCTTAAATACGGTGTTCGGTTCTGGTTTTCCCATTTCAAAGAAGATCAAAAAAGGTACAGAGAAAGGCAATGAAAATGATCAGGGGTCTGGAACAGTTTATATCTGAGGCGAGAGTGAAAAGTCTGGGACTGTTAAGCTTGGAAAAGAGACAACTTGGGTGGGATATGCTCGAGGTCTATAAAATCATGACTGGTGTTGAGAAAGCGAGTAAGGAAGTGTTGTTGTTTGTCCATCACGTAATACAAGAATGCGGTCACCCAATGAAATGAATAGGCAGCAGGTTTAAAGCAGACCTCACACAGCTCATATTCAACCTGTGGAACTCATTGCCAGGGGATGTTGTAAAGGTCAAATGTATAACTGGGTTCAAAAAAGAATTAGAGAAGTTTACAGAGGATAGGCCCCATTAATGCCCATTAGACATAATGGGCAGGGACGCAACCCCATGCTGTGGGTGTCTCTAAACTTCTTACTAGCAGAAGCTGGGACTGGATGATGGGATGGATCCCTTGCTAATTGCCATGTTCTGTGCCTTCCCTCTGAAGCATCTGGAACTTGTCGCTGTCGGAGGACAGGATATTGGGTTAAATGGGCCTTTGGTCTGACTCAGCATGTCAGTTCTTATGTAACTGATATGCTGCTGCTTCTCCCTGCCACTCCAAACCCCAAGCTTCTTCCAGACACTAACACAGCTGCTGACTTCCCTCTTCTTTTTTCCAGTTGAGGCAGCTCCTCTCTGAATCCCAAGAACATCTGGATGCAGCAAAAGCAGAAGCACAGAAACAAAGCCAGGAGCTTGCATTGGTAACGGTTAATTTCTCGTTAATATCTACTCTAAGGTCGGGTCTACACTTAAAAGTTGTTGTCTCTACAGAACTATTTTGGTTAGGGGGGTGATTCCTGTTACAGATTTATCGGTACAATCTGTAGAGTGGGTGCAGCTATACTGATGTAAAGGTGCCTATACCTGCGTATCTTTAGAGCTTGTCTACATGGGAATACTCAAAATTGTTCTCAATTAACTTATAAAGTGGATTAAAGTCCCCTTTGTGTTCAGGAATAGCTATACTGGCATAAAGCACTTTTATCCTGGCATAACTCTGCCAACACTAGAAGGGGATTGTAGCACTTCAGTTATACCAGTACCTCTTTAACTCCATAACTTTCCAGTGTCTGAGACCTAACATAGAGGCGCTCTTCGGTGGAGAGCGGCAGGCTGGGAAGCTGTGGTTAGTTGGAAGGGACGTAAGACTCTGTGACACTGATGAATTTCCCAAATCTCCACAGAATTCAGCGTGGGGTCAGACTTCAAGTATGTCCAACTCCAAGTGCCCATCGAACCATCTGCCAGGGGGATTTGTATTTTGAAAATGCTGAAGAAGGCAGCGAAGGGTTTCACACCATGAAACTCTTCGCGATTCTCATTGCTGCTTTCTTGATTAGGCCATTTTTTCAGCTATGCTGGATGATTCCCAGGCAGAAGCCTGAATCTAAGCTGCTGTAAAATATATACAACCCAGCCAGCACTTAAGCACTGCTGGGTCATCTTCAGAATGTCAAGGAGTTACCATGTGAACTAACTCTCTGGGCACAGGGAATGATGCTCTCATGGGTCCAGGGATCAAATAACAAATTGACTCACTCTCTGTACCTTGCGCTCACACACAGCTATATTAGAAGACTGTTAAGGTTGCGAAGTCTAGCACGTAAATTGGGAAATGCTAGTGTAAACTTTTCATCGACTTTGCATGGTCTCTTCTGGCCTTAAATCATCTAATCTGACCGCCTGCGTAATACAAGCCAAGGCTGCAAAGGTAGCCTTAATTCTGGCATTTCCTGTGTTCAGAGTGCTTGATTCTGCAACCTGAATATTATTGTAGTGTAGAGTGTCTGTCTAATACGTATGTGCACACATTCCTTTGTTGGTTGCAATTGGATTTGGTAGTAGGTCCCCTTATGGGAGGGATCCTGAGGGCGTCTGGGGTCCCTCAGATGTCCTTACAGATCATCTGTTGGCTGGAGGAAACTTACTTCGGGTTCCTTTTGAAACTGGCTTTTCTGTATGTAGGAATTAGCCATAGAAATCTATGAAGGTTGCCTGCCTGTCTCTGAAATGGGGGAGGTTTAGGTTGGATGTTAGGAAAAACATTTTCACTAGGAGGATGGTGAAGCACTGGAATGGGTTACCTAGGGAGGTGGTGGAATCTCCTTCCTTAGAGGTTTTTAAGGCTGGCTTGACAAAGCCCTGGCTGGGATGATTTAGTTGGGGATTGGTCCTGCTTTGAGCAGGAGGTTGGACTAGATGACCTCCTAAGGTCCCTTCCAACCCTGATATTCTATGATTCTATGAACCCATTTGAGCAATGTGATGTGACTACCCTGTAAGAAGGGGGAGTATTAAGAAGTTAACAGGAGTGCCACTCCTAAGCGTTAAGAAATCATGAGGTTTGTCTAAAAATGCCGGAATCTTATATGATAGATTCTTATTAGCTTTCTGGAGTTGGGAACCTTATGGCTCACATTTCAGGCTTTTCTTTCCCAATATGCGGGCTAGAAGCTTTATATTTTTATTTTATTTTTTTTAAACAAAACCTGTGATTCTCACGTAGCTGTGTAACTCCAGGAACTGGCACTTTCAGAAAAGGAGTTTTGATATTGGGAGACATGTAATAAAATCCTGAGGGCTGGTTACTTTTTAAATGGACGAGAGCCGGGCAGTTCAAAATCTCCTTCCACAGTGCACCAGCTGATGTCTGGTTATAGCGTCTTTGGAATAATGAAAGCCTCCCTTGCACTGTAAGTCTAATCATTTGGATCATTCAGGTCGTTGTCACAGATCTGTACCTGCTGCTGAGGACTAATTAGACCAATTAAACAGGGAAGCAGTTGCAGGTATTTAGCAACTTGTATTTTGATGGAGCATCTCTTTTCCCAGAACAGGACCCATTGTAAATCTTCTAACCTTCAAACCCACGTCTCCGTAAAGGGCAGCACCACACTGTGGATGGGCTGAGCAACTGCAGGGCTCCTTGGCAGACTTAGCAGAAATATACGCAGGCTTCTCTTGATAGCAGCCTCTGGCTCTGCAGCTCTCATTGGAAATGTTGCTCCTCATAATGGAAGTGGAGACAACTTAAAAATAAATGTCCTTAAACAAATGCAAGGAAGGTGAAGTGTCAAATTTTGGCCTGTGTGGCTTAGAAAAAAGTTGTAGAAAGACCCCATTTAAGACATTCCCCCACCCCCCATCATGTTTGAGTCATTTTTGTGTGATAAGCTGCTAACCAAGGAGTTGTCCCACTGTTATGCTGCAGGCAGTTAATGGAGTGTTGTATTAAAGTGGTTTCCCTGCCTTTCTGTTGCTATTGCACAGTGAATGTCACAGCTCCACATAGAAGTAAACTCTTTACAGAATCTGAATGCAGGTGTAGTGTCTTCTGGATCCATTGCAAAATCAACTGTGTTTGGGATTCCTTCCGCAGATGACCTGTTGGAAAGCAAGACTGAATCTATCAGCCCCATGCCCTCCCTTTAATGTTACCGACTGTCCAAAACCATGGACAGAATGCCCTGCCCCTAATCCTCCAGTTGGCTCCACCTAGATCTGATCCTTGTGTCTCTGAGGACCCCCAGGAACACATGTGAACACAGAAATCTGAATGTGGGGATTCAGAATCAGGGTCTGTTCTTGTAACTCTTCCATAGGGTTGAGTTTGTGACAGATGAATTTCACTGCTGAGGGTACCTGGCGAACCCCATCCATACCAGTGGCGTTGCAGCTGTTCTTATGTCACTGAGTCTGGTCTGATAAACTTTGAACTGTTACTTTTGGGCAGTTTCAGGAGGACATTCTGTGTTTGATCATCATGGATCCCTTCTGGGATTTCTGACGGAGTGCAGTGGGATTTGGGTGTCTCATCCCCTTAGGCAACTCTGTGAATCTCTTCCCCTGTTGCTCAGCTAACTTCCTGTTGACTTGTTCAGGCAGCAGAACAAATCTGGCTGCAGCTGCGTTCCTACATTTGCTGGCCACGAGGTGCGTTTTCCATTGGCCACCCTCCCTACCTCAAAGCTTCGCCCACACCTTGGCTGCCACTGTGTTGTCACTGAGCCAGGCTTGCTGGTCCTTGTTTCAGGTCAGGCAGCAGTTGAGGGAGATGAAGAGCCATGTGCATGATGGAGAAGCAGCTGGGTCGCGGGCTGACCCAAGCGAGCATGAGCCCCTCGAGGTTAGGGCGGTGAGACCACTGCACGCTAAGGCACTGATTAACGACTGCACTTGTCTCGTCTTCCGCTCACCACCTGCATGATAATTGTATATGGCTTCACTGATGACTGTAGAATGTGTGTGTTGTGCTGTTTCTGTGGGGCTTCTGTTGAGGTAGTTAATTTTCTTAAATAGATAAGGGAGGGGAACTAGCTTCACGTAACAAATATTCGTACCATGGCCCATTTGTAAAGAGAGGATTCAGAATACCCACTTTCTTATGGTAGTTCTAATGGGCCCCAGTTGAGATCAGGGCCCCATTGTACAGACAGCTCCTGCCCCAGAGCGCTTTTTGGAAGTAGATACCACGCAGGGTGAGAGGAAGGAAGTGGCATTACAGATGGGGGGGGGGGAGGACTGATGAAGTGACTTGCCCAGGGGTCATACAGGAAATCTGTGGCAGAGCTGGCAATCCAGCCCAGATCACCAGAGTCCCAGCTCAATGCCTTAGCAGTGAGACCATCATCTGGTCACTTTCTGAGCAGGAATGAGATCTGGCTTTGATCAGTGCTCTCTGCTTTTGAGACCTCCTTGGTCGATGATAGTGAGTTGGCCGCTGGGCTTAGTGGCAGCACTATGCTTTAGGGGATCCGGGGTCAGACGATGGGTGGGCAGGGAGTCCTGCAGAGTTGAGGCACTGGGTCCTTGAAGTGAGGGAATCATTACACTGCACTCCATATCTTTCTCTGGCTGGTTTTATGGGGTGCTGTCTTGTCTACTCAACGGGTGGGCAGTCACCATGTGAGGCCCTGGAGGGTGGAGAATTCTGGTCTTACAGGACTTCTTGGGCTAAGGATCAGAATTCAGAGGGGCAAGGACTTTGTGTAGGAATGGATTTCTAATCTCACTAACCAGAGTTGGGTTCCAGGAATTAACTGAGAATCTTTCAGCCTAACCTTTCTCTCTTCACTAGCTTACTGACCCCACAAGCTGTGTTCTCTGCTCTGTGGGTCTTAATTCTTTCCATTGTGGAGTTTTCCCCAAGGTGCTGTGTTTTCTAAGAGGTGGGGAGCCGTCAGATGAGACGGGTGGGGTCAGTCTGCTCTTGGCCTTTGCAGCCGACTCCAGTTCAAGTTGCTGGGGCTGGAACAAGGGTGGAATATTGCACCAAATTGGGGAAAGACTAGAAGATTTCCCTTGGCTTAATCCTTTGGGGATTAGAGATTGGAAGCAGGGCCTGGCAGCTTTGGGGAAAGCTCTAGAGTCTGTCTCTGTTTATCTATGTGTAGCAGCTTCGGGGTCCCATCTGCTCCAGTTGATCTTTCCGATGTGACTGATTCACTTTGGTTTCTGTGCAGTTGAAAACGCAGCTGGAACAAACTGAAGCCAACGTGGATAACGAGCAAGTGCTGAGACAGAAGCTAGTGCTGGAGTTTGAAGAAGTAAGTTCAGGCCTGTGTGTGCATGGGACACTCTCTGGCCTGCTGTCTGTGACATGGGATTGGGGGCTTTGCTTCCCTCCGGACAGAAGGTCTGTATTTAAACCGATGGAGAAGGGAAAGTCCCTTTGAAAAGCTGTATGTGATCACCAGCATAGCAGAATTTCCAGGATGCTTGCTCTTCCGAGCTTTTAATGTGGGTGGGATTGCAGAAGGTCAGAACAGATGGTCATCATCCCTTCTGGCCTTTCCTCTGCCTCTTACTGACAAAGACCTAAAACTGAAAGCAACACGTTTGGTCCTTTAATCATCTTCTACTTGTTGTAAAATGCTGGTAACGACCCAATGAGTGTCAGGTTAAGCAGTGAAGTGTTCTCTCTTTCCCCCATTTGGGATTTGCCTTTTCAGCCGTGCTCACTTTTTAAAAAACTTAAGGCAGCAGCTTGCTGCTGCAGGACTAAAACTGTAGCAAAAAGAACATTGTCCAAACACACGTCTCCAATTCCTCTACCTGTTTCCAAGCGTCCTCATAATGCCAAAGAACTTACATGTGCTACTTCCTAAATACTGGTTGGCAAACGGGAAGAGTCTGAAGCTGCAGTAGCAAACCCCAAGGAACATCTGCGTGCCGGCGAGTGTTTATTTTGGAGAGGCTCTTTCACCTACAGGTGGCAGTTGGCCTGTGTTCTCCAAGTTTTGGGGTACGCACATTGAGGCATTTAAAGGGGCAGGTGCATGGCACTTTGACAGTTTGGGGATCCCTTTGGAAGGTTTCAAATTAGGCGCCAGAGTAGCTAGTTGCTCCTGAAAATCTCAGCAGGCTTTACCTGTCTTGCAGGACTGAAACGGTTCCTCTGTCAGCCTGTTTCACCACGTGCATTTGGTCTTTTTCTTCTCGCTAAAATCTTTGGGACTCCTCTAGCCTGCTTGTCTGTGTCAGGGCTGCAGGAAAACGACTCTCGCAGTCTGCTTCTGTTGGGTCGAGTTGGCTGTCACTGGACCTTTTTTTTAAAATGCAGCTCTACAAAAAATTGGAAAACCAGCTTGAATTTAACCAGTAGGACCCTGGCCTGTAAACGAGGGGAGGACAGGCTGGCTGCTTCTGGGGCAAATGCTACAATGTCCCACCCAGCTGCTCATGGGGTGGTGGAAAGGCAGAACACAAGTCTGTGACCTGTGTGTCCTTGTGCAGCCTCCCCCCACAACTCAAAAGTATGAAGTGCCGAGTGGCTGCAGCTTCCATCATTCCCTTTTACCGGCCATAGCACATGGGTGCACATGCTAGCCAGTTAATTCGAGCATTAAGTGAAGGCTGTTTGAATATTGCCTTGGCTTGCCTCTTTCCAAGGAGCAAACCAGCATGGCTGCTGGGAGGTGCGTGGCTGTAGGGAGATCTTTAAAACTTCCTGAGCCTGATATGAAAAGACATATGTGCATTTTGCTGGCAAACTCGCATGCCCAAGCAATACCAAGGCCTGCCATTAATGCATTAGCTAGTTTCTATTCACAGCCTGCCACGAGTACATGCAAACCAGCGCCACGGGTGGGAAAACGTAGCGCGTGGTGGTCGTGAAGAGGGTTTATCTTGAAAATTGAAGCTGAGATTAGTCTGAGAAGGTTTCTTAATGTAGCCACTGAGAGCAGTGTGTGCACTGCAGTGTAACGTAGCTCTGCGCGGCGGGCGAAGGATAAGTGTCGCTATACCTGCTGCTGTGTGGCGCTGGGATTGTTAGCTAGAGAGCTTCCCCTCTGCTCTTCTGGGATGTGCCTTCTGGACCCCTATTTGTCCTGTCTGCTGACCATCCATTTGAGTGTCAAGGATCCTAGTAGGGTAGGACTGACCTCTCGCTTCCTGGAATCGCAGGCGCAGAGCTCTGTGTGCAGTTTGCAAGCCGAACTGGAAAAGCTGAGATCCGCTGCAAACGTAGCGTCCTCGGAAACGGAGGAGGTTCAGCACCTGAAGGTAATTCCCTGCACACTTCCTTGCGGCGTGGGGTCTGCAAGCCCAGGAGAGCGAAGGGCGCCTTGGGCCAGATTCTGGTTCCAGTCTCTGTCTGCCGCTCTGGTAGCATAGCGGTCCCACCGCAGGCTGGGTGAGAATTCTCTAGCTTGCGGGCCTAACCCTGTGAGCGGGCAGGGGCACTGCATTCAGTGCTGGCAGCTGCTGGGCCAGATGCAATCTACAAAGTGGGAAGTCTGGGTCCCCATAGCAGCCCAGAATGCAGCCCTGCCCTCTGATGCAGTTCAGAACCGATCCCAGCAGTGTGGCCTGAGCAGCACCGTTTGGGGCGGGGGCTGGGAATAGCTCTGTGGTTTGAGCATTGGCCTGCTAAACCTAGGGTTGTGAGTTCAGTCCTTGAGGGGGCCATTTAGGGATCCGGGGCAAAAATCTGTCTGGGGATTGGTCCTGCTTTGAGCAGGGGGTTGGACTAGATGACCTCCTGAGGTTGCTGCCAACCCTGATAGTCTATGATGCTATGTTGTGCATTAAGGGGGAATGTCTGCCAAGCCAGGGAAAGGAAGCCATAAGTAGGGGCACGCTCACTGCTGTCGCTGTGGTCCCTGACTCAGGCCTGAGAGCTGGATCCTGAAGCCACTTCTCACATCGGGCGTTGCACGGTGCACCTTCAGCCCTTCCTTGTGTGATGTCTCGCTGCAGCCGGCGAGCTCCCCTGGCTTGGGCTGTGGGATCTGGCCCTTGTAGGATGGCAGAGCAGAGAAAATAAGACTCCAAGGGCTGCTTCTTCCTTCAACCCTGGCATCAAGTGTGGCAGGGGTTTAGGTGAATCCGAGCCCCATCCTGCCCATTCCCATGGGTTCATGGCACTAGTGGGGAGGGAGAGCAGGCAGGTGAGGAGCAGGTCTGAGACTCTGCCTCTGATAGCCAGAGACTGGCAACCAGCGTGTCGTCCTCAGACACCAGTCGGATTCATACAGGAAGGAATGGGGCCTGCTGACTGTGTGGGACAGGCCATCCATTGCTTTGGCCCCATCACAGAAGGTGGCTAGACAGTTAGTGGGGAGATGAGATCCTGGCAAATGTCTGTTGTGCAGAAGCAAGTCTTGATTCTATGTTCCTGCACAGACACTCTCATTAAGGGTGACCGACCTGTGAAATGTGGGGATGAACATCAGTTACATCTAGAGGGAGCTGAGCAGATGTTTCTCCACTGTCAAACAAAAACCAGAGTGCAACCCCATAGCAAAAACCTCTCCAAGGGCTCTGCAAGGTGGGAATGGCCTGTGAATGCTGCTGCTCTGTATCCAGTAATCAGTAAATGATTGATCTAGTTATCGCAAATAATAGTTTACTTCAATTGTGTGCAGGAAAGACTTGAGAAGGAGAAGAAGCTAACGAAGGACTTGGGACAAGCTGCTACCAAACTCCAAGAACTATTGAAGATTACCCAGGGACAACTGGCCAAAGAAAGAGAAGCAGTGAAGAAATTGAAAGAGCAGCTTCAAGAAACGGTATTGCATCTGTCTTCAAATGGAACGTAATGGTGTGCAGTTAGAACTAGAAAGCCACAACCGAGACTGGGACCCTGTTATGCTAAGCACTGCACAGACACGTAGGAAGGGACCATCTCTGCCCTGAAGACCTTACAGTTGAAATAGATGAATCAAAGGATGGGGAACGGCAGGGCCGTCTATCCTGTTTTTGCTGCCCCAAGCAGCATGCCGAATTGCTGCTGCTGACGGCGGGGACAGTCTGTGTGCTGTTAGGGCAGCACGCGCGTTTCCGTGGCGGTGTCAATTCGGCGTCTTCACCCAGAAGACAGAACCTGCACCGCTGCTGACAGCTGAACATAGAAGCTGCCGCTGAATTGCTGCCACCATGGTAACGCTCGTGCGCCCTAACGGCACACGGACTGCCTCCGCCATCTGGGGTGGCAATTCGGCGCGCTGCTTGGGGGCAAGAACACACGGACTGCCGCCCCTTGAGATTGCCACCTCAAGCACCTGCTTGGAATGCTGTGCCTGGAGCCGGCCCTGGGGAACAGCGACTCTGAGATGAAGTGATTTGCCCAAGGATGCAGGGAATCCAACAGTTGGCAACAGAATACAGATCTTTCGAGTCCCGGCCCAGTGCTTTAACCATTAGACTCTCTTTCCTATTCAAGTATCAGAGGGGTAGCGGTGTTAGTCTGGCTCTGTAAAAGCAGCAAAGAGTCATGTGACACCTTATAGACTGACAGACGTATTGAAGCATGAGCTTCTGTGGGTGAATACCCGCTTCCTATTCAAGACGTGCATAATGCACAAAAACAGGAATTTTACAAAGGGGCACTGCCTGGGCTGTTCTTAGCGGTGGCAGAACATAGAGTAGAGAAATCCATTTCCCCTTATCAACTTTTTCAACAAAAATTCAGATTCTGGACAGCATGACTGGTAGTTCAGCCATGTTGGTTTCAGGATATGAGAGACACATGGTGGGTGAGGTAATCTCTCTTATTGGATCAACTCCACTTGGTGGAAGAGATGAGCCCATGAGCTCCACAGAACTCTTCTTCAGATCTGGGAAAGGTACTTGGAGCCTCACAGAATTTAAGCTTCCAGGCTTTTATCTTTTGGAGGTTCTGTGCAGGTTTCCTTTGAGGATGAGGACTGAGAGGTCAGATATGGAGTGATCACTTTATAGCAAGTGTTCACCCACAGGTGATAGGATGTTTTTTTTTTTTGTCTTTTTATCATTTTCCTGTGTGAGTTCATTTGAGAGTATAGTTTTGTTCGGTTTTACACATGTAGTTAGTGCATTTGATGCACCTTCTAAAGATGAGCTTGGGAACTTAAATTCATAACTGTGCTAGACACCAAAAATTATGGATTCAATAGAGACCTTGGTTTTATGTCTCGCTACAAGGATCTGTAACCTACTCTTCCTTTTTCCTATGAGTGCAGAGGTGTTAATTACCCCCTTCATTTTGAATGGTTTCTTGCAACATGTGTTAACTCCTTATGCTTAATCTCTTCCACCTTGTATTTAGCTGTGACTCTGAGTATGTTTCCCAGACTTGAGGAAAAAGTCTATGGAGCTCAAAAGCTTATCACTTTCACCAACAAAAGTTAATCTGACTGCATGGCCAGAAGGCCAGATCTGGCCTGTAGGGCATTAGTGTTAACATCACTGGATCGGGGTTCTTTGAGTCAAATGTTGAATCCAGTCTCTGCCATTATGATATTCACATAATTGTTAGATAAAACTCTGTCCCTAAGAATACCTGCTTACTCAACTACTAAAAACATAATACGTGTTCTATATACAATCCTATAACCTGTTCTGCTCTCTCGCTTCCAGGGGGAAGACAACGGTTCAAAGGAAGGAACTTCTGTCTGATGGGTCTAAGATCTAGAATTTACTATTCCACTTACCAAAATGCCTTACACCTTCCTAAAAATATATGCTCAGTTCTTTTCAGATAAAGACACACAAGCCATTAGTGACCCCAGAAACCTCCTAGTTTGAGATTTAAAAGGATACAAGTACACACTGCAGACGTACATCGGTAAAGGAATTTTCATACTGTTTTTTTTGTAAAACTGTGTTCCCTGGGGAAAGCCCTGACTGTGTCAGCCAGCTGCTTCCAAGCCTTTACCTTCTGTAGTAACAGAATCCATGAATGTGCGAAAAGGGAAGACTCTGTGTGTGTTCATCAATCAGTGCAATTTTTGTCTTTTTTGGAGTGAATGAAGCCTGGAAGGTACATGATGCCCCTGTTCGTCGTACCAGGCGGCTGTTGGCAAGTGTCCTTGTGAATTTCTGGATGGTAATGCAATTAAATCAATGGTGTAGCTAACTAGGGGTTGTGCTGGTCTTATTTTGAGGCACTAGTAGCAAATGCTCCTGGTGATGGTATAAAGCACTACGATCGTAACAGACCTGGAGTCCTCCATGTCCCAAAGGCCCCATCCCTCAGCCGTAGGACGGAACAGAAAGGTGGCACGCTGCTTTTTTTTTGCTCTTCCATGAGTGATGTGAGCAGAGGGGGGAGTTTACAACACTCCTAATTCCACGGTGTGAGGGAGGGACAGAGATGGTCCTGAGGCATCAGGGGAATGTGTCCTGAACACAGCAGTGGGAGCTGGAGACGGGTGTGACATGGTGGGAGCGCCAGCTGCTCTGGTGTATCTTGGGCATCCAGGAAGTTTCCCTGCTGCTGGTCACGTGCATTTTCACTGCGTCCCACGGGAGCCTCGAACCTGGAGTTGTCCAGGAGGGGAAGAGCTGTATGGAGAAGTCAGGCCAAGCTATGACTTCAGCTTTTCTGAACGCAGGTGAGCCATGAGCCCATCTCTGCTGCCATTGATGTTGGTGACGAAACTCCTGTTGACTTTGGTTCGGTAGGAGCTGAGCTGGGTCGGCACTTGGTGCTTTCAGGAGTGAGATTTTTCCCTCGAAAGATCTAATTCCTCCCTCTCTGTCCCCCGCTGGTCACTTGTAAATGTTCGATAGAGTGGCCTGATTGGAGGAGGTGAAAGCACAGGGGCTGGTCTGATCCTGTGGGGATCAGATGGGAGGCTTGTGTGTATGTAGCCAAGTCCCTCTCTGTTTAAGGGCAGGTTTAACTGGTTCTTGGTGCACGTGCTGGTCTGTACAACCTACTTGGACTTGCTGATGTTAAACCAGCCCCTTTGCGCCCCGTGCTGCTTAAGCACTCATTTTGTTCCTTGAACTGTCCTGTGTCTGCAGGGGTCCCAGGCGTTCGTGTGCAGAGCCAGGTTGGAGTAGGGTTAGTCGGGGCAGAGTCTGGGGCTCTGTCAGTAGAGGATAGAGACCCTTCTCTTTGTTCCCAGCAGGGCTCTAGGGGTCCGGGTGTGGGTGGAACCAGCGCTCATGTTTGTCTTTGTACCTTCTATATTCCCCTCCCCTGTATTTACACCTGAAATCAGATTCCTGCCCAGGCTCTGGCTGCCCCCAGCACATCATGGCACAACAGAATCCCAGCAGCAATTCGAGTGGTTGGCTGCCTGATGTCCTGCCGAAACGGCCCCCTCCAGAGGCTCCCTCCTACCCCTTCTAGGCTGGGTGTGGCACTGCCTCCGCCTGCTCGAACTGGTGCCTTTTGCAGCATGCCGGGAAGGTAGCCCGTTTGGGCTTGGTGGGAAGGAAGGAGCAAGCTGAATAGCCCTCCCAGGCTGAGAGGCCCGACTGCAGGAGAGGGTTCAGGGCTGTGCAGCCCAAATGGAGGGAGGGGCCTAACTCATTTGAGGGGCAGGGCCTAGGCCACACCCCTCTCCTGAGCGTTTCCTATTGGCTAGCTTTGGTAGCTCCCAGCCCAGCCTGCTGGCTTCCGTGAATGCCATTCATAGGCTGCTAACTGCCCAGGTGTGGTATAGGGACTCAGGATTGTGAAGTCCACCAAGCGGCAGGGCCCGAAGACTGAGCAGCACAGTGCCTCTAAGTGACTCTAGTTCCAGGAGTTCCTCGAATGTCCTGGCAGACCAGGGATGTATTTATGCAGCAGCCACCTGACCGGTGCTTCTGGGCCAGCCAGGATTCTTGGGCATCTCGCCGTGCATTGTTGTGCTGCCTAGTGAAGCCGTACCCGGCTGGGAGGTCCTTTGCTCCCCCCATTACACCAGACCGGTGCCCCTCGTTTGCTTTTGAGAGGTGAGTCCAGATCCCGTACGATGCTGAGCTGGAGTAAAGCCTTATGCTCACTGCACCTCGCGGTTTGGGAACCGACAAGGGCTATGTGGACATGTGGATGGCTGAGTCCTGCTTTGCTCCTGGAGGTGAGCCGGACGAGGGATGTTCTGTGCTGCTTGCGTGCTGACTCTCGGAGGAGTTCAGTTTCTGTCCTGATGTGCTTATCTCCCTCGGCCGAACACTGCTGCAGCAGTAACCACTTCACTGATTTAAACAGCGACGGGAGGGAGGATTCGCCATCTGCGTGGAGGTGCCATCCTGCCCGCAGCCCAGCTCCAGGAATCCAGCCATGTGCCAGGCTCAGCAGCCACCAGAGGCCGGGCATGGTGAAGACTCACTGGTGGCTATTACCTGCTCACTAACCTTGGGCATGCAGCTGTGAGCTGTGTTTCCAGCTGGCCATGTCCCTGGCTGGCTGCAGGTGTGGGCCAATGTCACTGCATGGCTGGGCCGGCCCCTAGCTTTTCATTCCAAGCCCGGGATCCACCCCTCTTGCCTTCAGGGAAACCACTAGACCCTAGGCTGTCTGTCGCTGCCTTGGCAACTGGCCCTGTGCCCAGCCTTCCATTTACTGGCACATGGCACCTAAACATCACCAGCGGCTCCTGGGCTAGTCTCTTACTCCTGGATATGGCAGCCTGTGCTGGATATGGACTGTGCTGTACCACCTCATAGCTCAAAACTGGGCTGCAGATCCCAGGGAGGTGGGGATATGGCCTCTCAGCCTGCGGGTCCCAGGCCAAGTCCTCCCACGATTGCCCACCAAAGGCAGGAGGGTAACATGGCAGCTAATTAATTCTAATTGAAATAACTTTCCATAGAAGGTCGGGTGGGTCTTTAAAGGCCCAGGAAGGGTGGGTAGGCACCTGCCTCCCATGGACTAGCCGCTGGGCAGTAACTGCTAGTGGTGCCTTGGAGAATCTCCCCTGCAACCTAACTTTAATCTACCTGGAGCTGTCTGCATCCAGCAGCCAGGGAGCAGGGAAGGGGATTCCTCAGCTCTGCACTGGTGCCTGAGGCCCAGGTCCTCAAAGCTATTCAGGCTCCTACTATCCACCTCAATCAGTGGATGTCAGGGGCCTCATCTCCTTCAGGGATCTGGGCCTAAGTCTCTCTCAAGGTATAGACATCCCCCAAATGTCAGGGGCTGAGAGTCGTTGATTCAAATTAAATTTGTGCATTAGGAACTGGAATTCCTGTAGCCTGCAGCCATGTGACAACGTCCTGTGCTCAACTCTGTGGGTGGGACATGAGGATTTGCGCTTCTTCCATTCATTCACGTCCCCTTCTTGGCCATCAGCCTGTGAGCAGTAACTCCGCTTGAGGCCATGGCTTTGCCACATGCTGTGGTTCCTTGCCTGGTATCTACACCAGCCGCTTTCCCTGCAGAAAAGAGGGCATAGGATTGTGCAGGGAGGTTTCCCAGCGTTAGCATGAGTCTGCCTTCACAGCACCACTTCACCATTCAAAATCCAGCTTCCCTTTGTGGTGGTGGTTCTTGCCGCCTAATCCTCTTTGCTTTATGCTCTTTGTAAGCACATGCACGACCCCGGCTCCCATGCCCCTCTGCTCCAGCCCTGTCCTCTCCGCTGCGTGTATTGTTCGGGAGGAGGTGGCTGCCCAAGTGAGAAATATTGCTTTCTGGACTGGAAGGCAGAACTGCAGGGTAGCAGGCTGCAGCTAGTGGCACGGGCTGGTGTCTGTGGGTATTAGTTGTATAATAGATTAATAAAAAAATAAGGCCTTGTCCACATGACAGAGCCTTTGCTGCTATTGCTATGCTAACAGAGCCCCCTACTGGAGAAGCAGTTTATGTTGGGATGCCAGCAGAGCTCCTGCTACCTTCCTGAGGCTACGTCTACACTGGGGCAGGAGGGGGTCGACCTAAGATACGCAACTTCAGCTACGCAAATAGCGTAGCTGAAGTCGGCATATCTTAGGTTGTTTTACCTGGCGTGTATTCTGTAAGACTGTTTTCTGCCAAAGCAACTCTCTCTCCCTTCATTGACACAGTACAGCAACTGCCTATTCTTAGGGCTGGTCAACACTACGAGGGGGAAATCGATCTTAGATACGCAACTTCAGCTACGTGAATAACGTAGCTGAAGTCGAATATCTAAGATCGGATTACTCACCCGTCCTCACCGCGCGGGATCGATGTTCGTGGCTCTCCCTGTCGATTCCGGAACTCCGTTGGGGTTGATGAAGTTCCGAAATCGATATAAGCGCGCTCGGGGATCGATATATCGCGTCTAGATTAGACGCGATATATCGATCCCCGAGCAATCGATTTTAACCCGCCGATACGGCAGGTAGTCTGGGCGTGGTCCTAGAGAGAGGCCATGTCACTGCCTGTTCTCCTGGGATGAGGCTGAATTGCCCCAGCAAAGCAGCGTGGCTGGAACGAGCTGACTTCTTTTCCAAAGACCTAATGAAAGGAACGAGAGTCTTTTTAAAATCACCCAGATCAATATCAAAACTAGGACTGACCTGGAAGCTCAGGGGGCGGGGCTGAGTTTAAATACCTTCGGTAAGAGCATGGAAGGAAGTCACCAGGGTGACTGAAATCATGCTCCCTTTACAGCTCTGCATTAATAATACTACTTGGCTTCCTGTAGCGCTCCAAGAGCGTAACAAAGTGTCTAGAGGGGAATATAGGCACATACAGCAGGGAAGAGAGTGGCTCTAGGTCACACAAGAAATTCATGGCAGAGGCTGGAAAAGGACCCAGGTCAACTGGCTCACACTCACCACTGTCTGTGCAGAGTGCTAGAAGCAATCAGAACCCTACCCGTTCGGCGCTGTGCTGAGCAGCTGCAGCTCGGACGTGGAGGAAGAAAACAATAGTTAACGGTGGTACTTGCACCACTTTGAAACAAGTGTTAATTACTCTGAACCAGGCAGGGGGGAGCTGGTGCTTCCTGGGGCAGAGCAGCCTGCTCCAGGTGAATATAGCAAGCAGGGCATCAGTTCTACTTCCGCATGCCCCAGGCCTCCCTTGGATGGATTTTTGTTTTTTGTGGGGGAGAAGTATCTCTTGCTGCTGTACTGCATTGTCTGCATCGTACCCTGCTCCTAGTAAAACCTAACCCTATGTCTAAGCCGAGACAGCCTTCTGTTCTGTGTCAGTTGTGATCCCATGTTCACCACCGCAGCAGCTCAGCACTGAGCCTGACATCTGCCAGGCGTTCTTACCCTCTCTCCAGCTGCAGAAGTGTCAGCTGTGGGGCTTGCTTCAGTATTAGCCACAGCCCTAAATCTACTGCTCAGACACTGAGTTCCCAGGTGCCTGTTCATCTGGAAAAGGCAGGGTCAGGGGATGAGTGAGGGAGAGAAACTTTGGGGAAAATCTTATCAAAAGCCGCTCAAGTGGATAGTGCACTAATCATTGAGAAGTGGCATTGGTCCATGTCCTTTGCTGTTTAGAAGCAGCAACAATTAGGACTCTCACCACATTAGGGATGTCATAAACAGATAATTAAGGGTTAATGTCTCTTTTACCTCTAAAGGGTTAAGAAGCTCAGTAAACCTGGCTGACATCTGACCAGAGGACCAATAGGGGGACAAGATATTTTCAAATCTTGGTGGAGGGAAGTTTTTTGTTTGTGCTGTTTGTGGTGGTGGTGTTTGCTCTCGGGACTGAGAGGGACAGGACATCAATCCAGGCTCTCCAAATCTTTCTGAATCAGTCTCTCATGTTTCAAACTTGTAAGTAATTAGTCAGGCAAGGCGTGTTAGTCTTATGTTTTCTCAACGTGAATGTCTCTTTTTACTGGAAAGATTTTACCGCTGTTTGCTGTAACTTTGAACCTAAGGCTAGAGGGGGTCCCTCTGGGCTATATGAATCTGAGTACCCTGTAAAGCATTTTCCAGCCTGATTTTACAGAAATGATTTTTACCTTTTCTTTCTTTAATTAAAAGTTTTCTTTTTAAGAACCTGATTAATTTTTCCTTGTTTTAAGATCCAAGGGGTTTGGATCTGTGTTCACCAGGGAATTGGTGAAGTCCCTCAAGGCAGCCCAAGGGGGGAGGAGATTAGGGGGACAGAGAGCGCCCCAGATACTGAAATTCTGGTTGGTGGCAGTGTTACCAGATCTAAGCTAGCAATTAAGCTTAGAAGGGTCCATGCAGGTCCCCATATTTGTACCCTAAAGTTCAAAGTGGGGAAAGAAATCTTGACAAGGGAACAGCACACTAACTTCACCCTTCATTTTTGCAATGATTATGTAAAAGAGCCTGGGCTAATAAGAAGCACCAGTGCTCGGGGGGGGGGGGGGGCATAGCAATGAGGACTGGTTGTGCTGCACAACAGGTCTGTGGCATTGTTAAAGGGATACTAGCACTGGAAATGGGGGTCACATACAGGACTGCTACATTGCTGTGTGGTAACGGGCTTGTCTTCAATGCCATGGCCACAATGGCCCCTAGGCATGGGCTACATATTTTCCTGGAGGAAGAGGGGTAGGACTGAAGGATGGAGGCAAAGCCAGCACCAGAGTCAGCAAAACACGGCCCAGTGGAGCAGGGGCTGAGAGCTGTAGCTGATGAGCTGGGCAGCCTCACGCTTTGCTCTAAGAGGCCTAGCGTGGAAGAGGTAGGATACGCCAGTGAAGTTGTGTCCTCTGCTGAGCTCTAACACTAAGCAGCCTCGCTATGAGAAGAGATCTAGCTCCCCCTTCCCCCGTGTACAAGGCAGTAACAGAACAACATGTCCTGGTGGTAGCTGTACAAGTCTGCAACCCACACCCTGCATGCAGCTGTGCCTGGACACAGACTAAGGCCCTGAGCATATTTTGGTCCCCTTTAGCTGAACACTAGGCTATGCTCCCCTGGAGCGCGGTGAGTGGCTCACACATGGGTGCATCTATAACGCAGAAACCACATTGGCCACTGATGAGCAGGGCTGGAGCTAACTACGGCAGAGGGGTGGGGTGGCTGAGTGCATCTTGCCCAGGAGGGCAGAAGAGCTCTACAGTATTGTAAGGGGGTCAGGCCAGCCGCCTCAGGGAGAGCACTGCTGATCCACTCCAGAAAGTGAAGGAACAAAACACCCCAGTCCCCTGTTGTCAGCTGGACTGGAACAGCAGGGTGGGGGGCCTGGCCCCTGAGGCATGTACTTGTAATTTCAGCCTTTGGACAGCAGAGGTCAGCATTCTGAGCCAGCTCCCCACGTTATATGGCAGTGCAGGCAGCATCACCCTCTCTGCTTTCCTTGGGTGGGGTTCAGGCTGCACCTCTGGATTTGGTAACACCCCTTTGCTGTCCTCCCACCCCAACCATCCTCCTTGTCTCGCTGCACAGTGCTGTCACTCAGCCGGACATGCTGGCAGCGCATGGCCCCGCCTCTAGTTCTATTACTGTAGAACAGGGGGCTCAAACTCAAATGCCCACAAGGGCCACACGAGGGGCTAGTTCATTGGCCCAAGGGCCACATTACTCACACACCCCTCACTTCTCCTGGCCCTGTCCCCATTCCAACCTTCCCTGAAGTCGCTGCCCCCTCCCTGCCCCCAGAGGGGTGCAGTAGGGGTTCAGGGCAGGGAGTTGAGGTGCAGCAGGGGCTGGGGCAATCCCGTGGGTGTAGTTTGCCCACCCCTGGCCTGGAGGTAGGCCGTTGGGGTGTGTGTGCATGCAGACTGCTTGGCAGGCCGCAGGAAATCGGGCCGCGTGTTTGAGACCCCCCTGACCGTGTCATGCTGGTTTCTCTTCGTTCCCCTTCAGCACATGCTCCCTAATGGCCTGCCCTAGCTCTGTGTCACTTGCCGTGTCTCTGCAGCAGAGATTTGCTGGATTTCAGCCAGTGCCATCGCTATACCAGTCCAAATGCCTACAGGGAGCAGGCTAAACTGCTCTCAGCCTGACATCTCACCCAGGCAGTTTAACCTTGGTTTCAATCAAGTGTAGGCTTTGCTGAGCTACCTACAGGTCTGCATCATCAGCTGGTGCCCGATGGTTATGTGACTCAGGCAAAGCCGCAGCCTGAGGAAAGCCTCAGTCTCCATCCCCTCCCATCCAGGGGCAGAGTTAGCCCTGAGAGCCTCCCAGCTGACTTGGCCCTTGTCTTCACGCCAGCTGCTGCTCCCAGAGCAGGGCTGCGAGGGTCACACTTCTCCATGCCGCATGCACCTATCTGCAGGGCTGCAGCGGGCACTGCACAGACACTGGCTGAACCCTCGCCTTTCTGCAGCGTGCCGAGGAGTGGCAGGCAGGTCCCAGTTTCTTCACTCCTCTCCCTGCCAGGAGAGGGCCGCTCCTCCAGCAGCTGTATTTGCTTAGGGACTGCTGTAGCCTGTATGCCAAGTGCTCCCCCCTTCCAGGAGGAGCCCAATGCTGTGATGGCAGCTCTGCTTATTTTACCATAAAAGGGAAGCGAGGGTGAAGGGACACATGGGCAGCGGGGGGGGGGGGGGGGGAGGGAACAGTCCACCAGTAGCATGGCCTGTAGAGGAAGGATAATACAACTGTAGGAGTCAGGAGACCTGGCACCTTCCCCGTCCCGTCCCCCCACCCTCTTAGACAGTGGGTAGATGTCTTAGGCAAAACTTTTTGAACTGTTTTTTCAGAAGGCCACAGGAACTGCAGGTACTCAGCAGCTTTCACACTCAAGACTGGTGAAGAGACCAAATTCAAACTGTTGGGCTTTTTAAATGTCTCTGCTCAGCATTGCCATCTAGAGGACAGGGCCCTGATATGCCTAACCTCCTTCGTGAAGAAACCCACTGCAATCTCTGCCACACAGCTGAGAATGTTCTGAGTAGACTTATTCCTACCCCCACCCCCTCCGCTAGCAACGCCGACAGGTTGGTGCAAGACAGACGGGACTCGTTTCCTTTTGCCTGTGGCTCCTAGGTTAGGCTCCCCCGCAACGGTGCCTGTGATGAAATCCCTTTGACACTAAGCTTCTCCCCCTTCACACTCAGTCATACAAGCAGAGGCCTTGTAAGGAAGGTTGAAGAGAAGTTTTGTTCGGTAACTCACCCTGGGACTGGTAGGGTGTGGTTAGTGCCTGCAGAGAGCCTGGCGTAGCAAGACCCTTGGTCACCCTCTGGCAGTAGTATCAATGTTTCCTGCCAAGGAATATTGCCAGCACCAAGAACCATTTTACGCCAAACACCAGTATCCTATCCACTAGCAGGGGAAGGCAGCCATGAGCTGCTCCTATCAGCTGGAACTGGGAAGACGGGGCATTATCCTCCCAGGGCCAGCGAGCGTGACTGCGTCTCATCTCTATGCTCCTGACTCCTCATCAAGAGGATAGTCAATGTGCCTGCCAGGCTAAGCCATTCCAGTTGGTTTCTTTACTCTTCCATTTAGCAATGAATCCTGTTAAATAGGGAATGAAATCCTGGGCCCACAGAACTCCCCTTGACATAAGTGGAGCAGGAATTTTCCCTAGAGATTTTGATCCAGTGCTTGACAATCTTTTCTGGATTGTAGCTCCACCTTAACCACCAGCTCTCTTTATTTGTTAAAGCAAAGTCTGAGTAAGGAACTAGGAGCGGCATTTATTTGAAAGCAGACTTTAACCAGACCTTTACTCCAGCCAGCTGAGAAAGGTATTACTCACTCCAGTTAGCAGAGGAGTGAGTCAGGACAAATGCTCAAAGACATACATAGCCTACTTCCTTTTCTTGACTGAAGGAAGCATTTCTGATGCCTCATGGATCTTCATAGATTTCAATCACAAAAGCAGAAGCCTGTGGATACCACATGAGCAGCTGCCCAGTTAATCAGACAATGCAAGTGTGAAGGTTTCAACAGCAATGCAGCAGAGACCATGCAGGGCAGGGAGTGTGTTTGTGCATCATGCAACGATCATTTAACCAGAAAAACAGGTCTCGGCCGTAGCAGATGTGCACTGTGACTACCTAAGCGTCACTATTGGAACCTTTCCTTTCATTGAAAACAGAGTCCTGTGGCACCTTATAGGATAACAGATGTATTGGAGCATTAGCTTTCATGGGTGAAAACCCACTTCATCAGATGCACGTAGTGGAAATTTCCAGGGGCTGATATATATATGCATGCAAGAAGCAGGCTAGAGATAAATGAGGTTAGTTCCATCAGGGAGGATGAGGCCCTCTTATAGCAGTTGAGGTGTGAAAACCAAGGGAGAAGCCACAGGATTCTTTGCTGCGTTTACAGATCCAGACTAACACAGCTACCCCTCTGATACTTCACTTTCATTGTATTTTCCCAGTTAAACAGGGCAAACCCTCCCATTGCTGACCCTATTCACTGCCACATCAACCTGGAAAGCAGAGAGAGCTTCAGCTTATAAGAAACTCTACTGTGGTGTTTCTGGCATTCAAGTTGAGGAGCAGGCAAAGTATACGATAGCAAGAGCGGAGACCACTTTGGGCTGCTGACTAGCTCCCCATGCAAGCTTTATAGCACAATAATGGAAGTTCCACAGCAGCTGCTTCCTATTTCTAGATGGTGAGGAAGTGGGGCTGGCTCTGGAAGGTACTGAAAGAAGAAGAGATGTATTGATGTTGAGAGATTGTGTCTGCTGTTCACATGATGTGTAGGACAGAAGCAGCTGCTTTTAGATATGCAGGCCAGCAGCTGCCACTGTCTGTGGGGTGGGGAGGAAATCCCTGCTTCAACTAAGCACTTGCTTTCTCTCCTGAGCAGGTCCCCTGCCACAGGGCATCTAGAAATAGGGAACTAGAGTGGTGCCAGGAGTCCCAGCTACACGAGTCCCACAGCAACAAGGGTATTGGGATGAGAGCCCAAGGGAACCTTAACAAGCCAGCTCACGTACTGCATCATGGCTGGCATTCTGCTCCTGGAGCATCACTAACAGTGCAGGAACACCACCATGCTTCCAGTACCTGCAGCTGGCAGCAGGGCTTGTCTGGGTAGAGTAGCAGAACTTTGCTCTCCAAGGATCACTGAGCACACTAAAGGTTGATAGTACTGTTGAAACTTGGGTACTCACAGTCCCTTCACTTGTACAGAAATGGAGGCACAAGAAGAGTGATTGATAGAGTCACCTAGCCCTGAGTGTTGTGGTCTGTGTCCCATGCAACACTCCTTCCCCACCCTAATCCTGGTTTGAAAGTGTGTGCAGTGAGTCACAGAAAAATAACCTGCATCAAGGTGACCCTACGATCATGCAGGAGTACAGCTAAAGAGGAGCACTGCGCACTTCATCACTCATACCAAGTGTGTAAATGTGTGGGACATGCAGGGTTTTGGCTTGTACTGCCCTGGAGTACAGTCCTTGCTGTACACCTCACAAGGTACATCTAATGCCAGGCCTTGCCACTAACCCAGTGGAGAGAGACTCCCTGCTGGAGATTGTTAGGTCTGCCAGCCCAGAACATAAGTTAGTGCTGAGAAGCTATAGATACACCCTATACAATTGCACAAGTGACAGTGTCCGAGAGACTGGTTAAAAGTCCTTCCTTTATAGAGCTGATTGGTAGAGGTAAAACTTGGAAGCTTGATGGTGTATTTGGGTGGAATGGTCTCTGTATTTATTGAAAGGCAGCTGTAAGTCATGTGCTTTGAAGTCTGACTACAGATTTCTATGGAAAACAGGGTTGAGGAGTCTCTACAGGTCCCTACAGCAGTTTAGCTCAAACCAGTGTAATGAAAATGGCTTCATTCCAAGCTTGAGAAACACAGGGTAGTTTACATCCCTATTCCACTGGTCTGAGTCAGATCAGAGGTTCAGAACATTGCCCAGGGGAGTTAAAATGTCCCTCCAGAACCCTGCCACCACCTATGGCACAACTGAAATAAGAGCTTCTCATTGACACTTATAAGTTGACTTGTTAGTATTTGTGTACAAGTTTGATTTAGCAGAGCTATTTAGTACTACACAACTTGCACTACGTGTACACAGAACTGTTCTAAAGCAGTTATCGGAGAAATCACTCCAAGGGAGCTTTCAGACACTAATAAAAGACCAGGAGTTTACAAGAAAGGGTTTAGGATTATTTCCCCCAGCAAAGTTGCCTTTGTGCGCTTTGATTTTAACTATTTGCTAGGGTACACCAGAGCTTGATGTGTTTCAATATAAAAAGAGTTTTGAGCAGTAAACTGATGGGTTAAGATAACAGACAGCATTCCTTTTAGCATATGACATTTAATAAAGCTGTATTAATCTTGTCCTAAGACACTAGCCAGGAAGAAAAAAGGGCTGCGTGACTTGGCTGATGGCTACAGAGAAAATTTAAGATTGTGATGTTTGCTACAATTTAGATCAACTCCTGCGCCCCGGACTTCACTGCACAGTACTCAAGCCAGAGTTCAGTATTAAACTTGTTTGTGAGAAGACTGCTCAGGCAAGAGAAATCCTTAGACTTGATTTATTTAGGATCATTTGTACATATCAACTACGTCTCCAAAGTCTACTTTATTCTACAAGACAGACAGCTTCCCCACCATTAGTGAAACCCTGGTTTAGAATGGTTGCTTTACATCATTGATATATTAAAACATGGAATGCTTGTAGAGTTGTGGCACTGTATGGCATCTACACAGGACAGCCTTCAAAGGCTACGATTAGGGAGCCTCCTAGCTTATCGGCAATGTAAGCTCGGTTAAGGTCCTCTGGCCCATTTGCTTGACATTCGTGCTTTATGCCTAGAAGAAAGGCAAAAAGTTCAGTGATTCACAAGTTCTCCCATATGCTAGTAATTCTCACTAGAAACTTGTATATGTAGCCAAGAGTGTTTGAGCAGGTACTCCAACAATTCAAGCACATGACAGTCCCATCTAGAATTTTAAGAACCCAAGGGATTTAGGTGCTCAAGTGCCATTGAATTTCAGTGGGAGTTCAGTCTCCGTGCTTGCACATCACTAAGTACGAGGCATTTGGACATGTTAGGGCATTGGATACTTGAACTGGATGTGTATGTTTTGGTCTTCCCAGTTGCAGATTTTGCTGGAGTGAAGCTGGGAGTTTCAGCATTACAAAAAACCCACTGAAGTGGCATGGGACCCTGGAGGCGTGCAGTTGAAGAGCCATGGACTAGTTGGCAAGGACGCCATGCTCACAGAGAGGGATTAGGGACTGGGGGAATCTCAAAAGCAAGCTTTGAATAAATGGCTAAAAAGCCAATTCAAAATAGAAAGACCAAATTCAGTGAAGTAGTGAAGAGAAGATTAAGTCACCTCTCTGTACCAGCAAGGCCTTGCTAGTTTGGGGAGATGACCAATACACCAGAAATGGCAATATCTGCTCCTTTCTATGGAGGGCAGCTTTAACTCCTTCATGCACTACAGTCAGGACCACTCCTGACCAATGCCAATTCGTTTTTTGGACTGTGCAGGCTACTTGTGAACCCCAACTGGTTGTTCAGCACTGCTACATTCTTGTCCCGTTCTGCCACTGCAGACTTGTGTAAGCCTGGAGCAAGTTTAGGCTTAGGTGCCAATACATGTTCACTCCAAACTATTTTAATGAGTTTACATATTAATCAGTGGAAAAATTTAGGAAGCGTGAAGGTGAAGATTAAGGGGTCATAATACAACAAACAAAAAAACCAAACATACATGGGATATGCAGTCCTACTCCACTAGTGATTACAGTTGCTGACTATGCCTTAGTAACCAGGATAGCATCTTGGTTGCTTACTCGGCTACCTTACCCCTTTAAAGAGCAATACAGTAAGGTTTGCTACAGAATGTTCAGTATCTCACTGAATGCAGGATTGAAATACCCTGAGCCATGGGGACAGCTGCCAAGAAGATCCAGTTTAGTAGGAAAAATTTATCCCCCCATTCCCAAGTTATGCCATTGAACACTAAGCAGAACAGTGTCTGTGCTTATTCTCCCATCCGCCCCCCCACACCACACACACACACTTTGAAATATCTGCTCTAACATCACATGTTGGTCTTGCCTCACTCTTCAAAATGCAGTTCTACTGCACGTGCCCTTTGAACACTTTTGCTATGCTGTGTTTTAATCATGTTTCAAGAAGTTTCACTTGCTAAGTAATCATCTTTGACTGGTATTTCTAAACAAACACTAGTCAATTAGCAACTGTTAAGTCCTGTGTGTCAGCAGTTCTATGGTGCAAGACAGATTTAATTGGGCCAAGTCAGGAAGCGTTGCCTGTATTACATACCTTGAAATTTCTTTTTGATTGCATCCTTAGAGCTTGCATAGATCATCTTACTCTTGAGAGGCGCTTGGTCTGGTGCCCTAGTTGGATATACCAAGGGTAAAGTAATTAAGACAATGATGTTCAATATCCAACGTGTATCAGAATAAGACCTACAGACTCAAGTGACTGAAGCAGTGGTCCTAAAAGTTTATGACCATTTGACACCCACATCAATATATTGCATGCAGTTGGATCAGATGAGTGTGTCACCACATTTCAGTGTCTTCTACATTAACGTAGACCCTCTGCACATGCCAGGCATGGCAGATAGGTAGGTACATTGGGGAAGCCAAGAGACCACATCCCACATATAAGCCAGGTTTCCAGCTTACCACAGGACGAACATCAGCTCTTCTTTTTTTGACTCCTTTGTTTCAAAGCTTGCATCGTACAAGGCATAACGGCAATCCTTTTCAGGGAGCATCTGCACAAACTGCTTGAAAGGATCAAAAACCGTTACGCCAATATCTCCCACCAGGATTTCTTTGCCTTCTTCCACAACAATGCACTTTTTGTCTTCACTGAGACAGAAGATAACTGCCTTCTTCCTTTTCTTGATTTCCTCTGGCGTGGAGCACTTCCGAACTTTCATGTCATAAAAGATACGGCATACTTCATCAGCCACTTGTACTCCTGATGCCTATGACAGAAAAATGCTTTAAGTCAATTTCAGTCCTGGACTATGCACTTAATATAACTCCTGCATAACCTCACCATAATGCATTCGGCCCATGAGACTGGAAGACAAGCAATACTTCCTAGAGTATCAAAGGCTTGAGTGGCAGATACAGAAAGCCTGAAGTAGTTAACACCAGAAGAAGTTTATATAGGAAAGACAGGGTCTAAACTAAGTCTCCCATTCTGGCTATAGTTAACTTTTAAAATCATAGTTCCTAATGCACATAAACTACATTTTTGAAAAGTGACTGACAGAGAAGGAAGAGCCTGCTTGCACTGAAGGCTTTATACTGAGGGACAGGAACTTGCAGCTCCAGAGGTCTGTTTAATGGACAATCTTGAAGTGAATGCTTATATCCGATCATCTGGAAACACCAAAAGTAGCATATACGAGGCAGTCATTTTGAGACAGCATTCTTTAGCTATTTGACAAGTCTCAACCTGCCACTATTTTGACTAGCCATTTTAGTCTACAGGAAAATAAAGCAGCGCTATCAGATTCTACCTGTATAGTCACACGTATCTGTGGTTCAGGTTTACAAGTGGTGTACTGGAGCAAAACGTGTTTATGAAAAATGCTGGGTTTTAAGCTCAAGATTGACTAGAGTGAGAAGTCCGCACTGAAGTTACTCAAAGAAAATGCCATGTTTTTATTAAAGGGTTAGAATCTCTCTGGAAACTGGTTGATAAGTTCTCTAGTTCTTCGGTTTTGCTGCTGGCTCTCTGTTAAATTAAAATAATCCAACAGGGAATTTTGACTACATAATAGAATCCTCTTATATGGCCCATCTATGCCACAAACTCAGCCACATCAAGGGCCTCTCATATATAGACACCAAGATTTAAGGTAAGACATTAATAGAATAAAAGCCTGCTGCTCCTTCAGAACTGAAGGATGGCTGGGGTTATACCTACCGTTATACATATACTCTGTGCAGTAGATGCACGTGTGGCCCTGACAGCTCTAAGTTTGTCCATCAGGGCATACTTCTCTCATCTAAACTATTCCCACAGAGATATCATTTAGGCTAGACATGCTTCAGTCTAATCTAATCTGTTCAAAATGATACATGCTTCAATGTAATTAGCCTGCCATATTGAGCGTTAAACCTCTTCATCCTTGCAATGATTGGAGAGACATGTTCACAGATCTGAGTTCAGCACATGCAAACGTCCTTCGATTATTAAAGTGCCCTTGGTAGGCTGCAATATTACACCACATTATAACTGATTTTGGTGCTCACAAACAATCAAGTGCAGCAAGCTTACAAAGCAGTTGATTAACGTTTAGGACTGAGGTTAGAGAAAAGTCTTTTATATGCATCTGACAGCTGTTTATCTAGAGTATTGTCACTTGTTTGTAGAGGTCTTTCATAGCAAGAGAAAAATTGTTAAGAGACAATAGTTCAATTGTAGCACCATGGAAGTCATTAAGAGACTCCAGGCGCAGTGTTTGAAGTCACTCATAGAAGCTTGGACGGATTTCAGTTTGGTACCCATTTAAGGATGTTACTCTAATGTGACTAACATGTACCTTCTTACTCACAGCTGTGTATTTTAAGTCTTGTTTAATGAGGTATTCTTGCAAAGAAAGAAATAGAGCCATGATGTCTGTGGCTTTGCACGAAGTTGTTGCACAGTTCTAATGGGTTAGAATGCACCTGTGCCAGCCTACTGATGACGCAGAGTTGCATGGTTGTCATGCAGAGCATGATTTGAAGACCTCAGAGGTGATAAAGCCTGCAGAATCTTTATTAGTGCACTGAAGTATGAAAAAAAACCTTGCTTTTCAGATGTCAGGTTGAATCTGCAAGGCTAGCAGTAAGATACATTACATGATAGGAAAATGGAGAGGGAATAAAGCCCTGCTTTTCAGTGAGACTAACAGCCTTTAAGGATTTAACTTAACCCCCCCGTCATTCCTTCCTCACCCCCCCCCCCCAAGAAAATGAATTGAGTCAAGCCACTCAGCTATTGAACTGTAGTCTCACTGAATACATGTTAATTCTCTTGTTCAGACATCTGCCATGCTGGTAGATACCACCTGAAATCTGGTTCATTCCCTGTAGCTAGGATTTATGTGAAATCTGAAGTGCCATCCTGAGAGCAGCATTTAGAGATAAGTCACCTAGAAGTGGGCAACAATCTGTTTCAGGATAGCCTACCATGTAAACATTACATTTCCAGTTAAAGTTGCAAGATGCTACAATGTTTAGAACTCGTGGCCTATGAAATTTGAATCACATAGTACTCGTCATTCCCTACATTCCATATGGAAATGGCAAAAGCCATATGGCTTCTCTTATGAGCCCTCAACCTTGGCTCCAGCTCCCACACTGACCTGCTTTCCTAAACCCAGACCTGCTAGTGATCTTACTGTGGATAAGAACACAAGCTTAGAAAACCAGAGAAAAGCTACAGCAGAGCTCTGAGTCTCAACAATACAGCCAAGAGACTATTTTTGTTTATTGCATAGAGCCAGTAATTCATATCGAGGCAGGAAACTACTTGTTTCCTTACAAAGAAATCCAACATGTCCAGCAAGTTATTTAAGATTCAAAAAGGGTTCAGGGTTAAATTTGGGAACTCAAGTTGATTGTTTAACAACTGCTGTTGAATGGCTCTCTCCCAGGGGATGTAAACTTTGCACAGCCAACAAGGCTGGTAAGTGTGGCCTGGTCTACACTATGCGTTTAAACCGAAATTAGCAATGTTAAACTGATTTACCCTGCACCCACACAAGGCCCTTTATATCGATATAAACTATATACTTTAAACCAGTTTCTGTACTCCTCTCGTCAGAGGAGTAGCACTGAAATCGATATTGTCATGTCGGATTAAGGTTAGTGTGGCTGCAAATCGACGGTATTGGCCTCCGGGTGATATCCCACAGTGCATCGTGACCGCTCTGGAAAGCGGTCTGAACTTGGATGCACTGGCCAGGTAGGCAGGAAAATCCCTGCAAACTTTTGAATTTCATTTCCTGTTTGCCCAGTGTGGAGCTCTGATCAGTACGGGTGGCGATGCAGTCCCAAATCCAAAAAGAGCTCCAGCATGGACCGTATGGGAGATACTGGATCTGATCGCTGTATGGGGAGACAAATCATTTCTATCAGAGCTCCGTTACAGAAGACAAAATGACAAAGCATTTGAAAAAAAATCTCCAGGCTATGATAGACAGAGGCCACACCACAATGCTGTGTGACAAGCATAATGGAAAGCCAAAAGAATCAAATGGACGCTCATGGAGGCAGGGAGGGGGTACTGAGGACTCCAGCTATCCCATGGTAACCGTCTCTGCTACCTTGCAAAGGTAAATGAATGCTGCTGCATAGCACTGCAGTACCGCCTCTGTCAACAGCATCCAGTACACATACTGTGACAGTGACAAAAGGCAAAACGGGCTCCATGGCTGCCATGCTATGACATCTGCTAGGGCAATCCAGGGAAAAAGGGCGTGAAATGATTGAAAGCAACAGCAGACACGGAGGAAGGATTGAGTGACGACATTTACCCAGAATCACCCGCGACACTGTTTTTGCACTGGGATCTCAACCCAGAATTCCAATGGGCGGGGGAGACTGTGGGAACTATGGAATAGCTACGGGATAGCTACCCACAGTGCAACGCTCTGGAAATCAACGCTAGCCTCGGTACATTGACGCACACCACCAAATTAATTTGCTTAGTGTGGCCACATGCACTCGATTTTATACAATCTGTTTTACAAAACCAATCTATGTAAAATCAGAATAATCCCGTAGTGCAGACATACCCTGTAAGTGTTCTTTATAGAAGACAGCCAATTTTAGTTGCAGTAGGAAGCAACAGTTCTATGAAAGCATATGCAGATTACTGCAATGGGGATTACTACTTCCTTGGCCCCAATCAGACCTCTGCACATCTTTTAGTTACTTGAAACATCTTGTAGCTAAGTGAGTTTTCCCAGTCTCCTGGTCAATGGATTCTTTGGAGGAGAAAAAATTTCCCCAGCATTTGGAACACTGATCTTCCATAGCTGCTCACTACTGGTGTTCAGGTCAGAGGAGTGCATATTGCACACATCACTATTTATGCTGTCTTGACTTGGCAAATGAAATGGAGCAACACTACCGTTAACACTGCAGGACTAGCACAGATCTAGTGAAAAAAAACTAACTCTATTCTACTCCATCTTGGGCATCAAAATTGTTAGCCAAGATCTAGACTTATGGCTGCTTATTTAAAATGTGAAGCTCCTGGTAGTTGTGTGAGGCAAGGCCAGGTCACCACTGGAATATATTCTGATTTAGCATATAGACAAAGACAAATTTTGACTCTGATTCCCAGAACAGAGGCATGAATCCACCCTGATCTGCTTCCACAGGTGCCCACTGCAAGAGCCCTCAAGCCTGTTAAAGCATCTGAAACCCCCTCCCCAACTTACTAGCAACTCTACTAGGAGGAAGAAGAGATGGTTTCTTTCCTATTACAAGGGTGGAAGAACCTAGGAGAGAGGGGGCCAGGTGGTAAAAATGCAAGAAATAGGAGACACAGGAAGAGTACAGAGTTCTTTAAAATGGATAAAGTTCTATATTAGTTAGGAATAGATTCACAATACTAATTTCCATTCAACAGGGATGTTATATGATGGAAAGCATGGAGGGAAGCATGTCTCATGGACTGTTATTAAATAGCGCAATAGTTCCCAAACTGCAGGTTGGGAGTAGGGTGTCATGAGATGAGAGAAAAATGCAGGAAAGCATCAGAGCAAACAGCTCTCACAGCAGCAAGGCAGTGCCAGCTGCTACCAGATCAACAAAGCACTCACCACAGCAGCTGGCCAACTAGGCAGCATTGACTGCTACCAGAGCAATAGAAGCACTCTCACAGCAGCATGCCTTCTATGGCCAAGAGCCGGTCACATGAGTGGAGGTGGAGGATGCAAAAGCAACATGGTGAAACTGGAAAGGAGTGCGGGGGAGGAAGAGAAGGGGAAGAATACCTCCCTTCCAGCACACAGGGTAGCAGACCAAATAAAGGGATCTGACAAGCTGGATGTGACCCTCAAGCCACCACCTGTCCATCCCTTTTTCGGTCTGGCACTCCTGAGCCCTGCCAGAGACAGGGGCCCTATACAAGTGCACCACGTACATACTGGTTAATCCAGGCTTGGCTGTCCATGCATAGTTTTCAAAGCAGACTCTTAAAATTGAGAGTTCATTTGTGCAAAGCCTACCTGAATACTGAGTTCCAGAGGTAAGCCCAAAGGGAGCTGCAGCATGAACATTTGTGAATTCTTGCAACCCAGCCTGTAAACCTGTCTAGACTACTGCAGGCACATGAGGTCTGCTAATATACAAGAGATGCCAAGTACAAATGCATGACAGTGACAGCCCATTTCTCATCTCTTTTCTTAATGTGCAGCACTTTTCCTACACCTTGCATGCTGATGCTCTGATGTCTTGTGCTAGAGGAATGCCTTACTTAACCACTATGTACTAAAAGCAAGAGACCTTTCCTTTTAAAGAGTCTCCCTCCAGACCTGCTGCATCCCATCTTGATGGATGCAGATAAAGGTTGTATATGACAGTCATGTCAGCTTACCACATTTTGCTTTCTTTAATTATGTTCAACTAGTGCCCGAAAACCTTGCACAAAATCTAAACTAGAGTTATTCCTTTAGTACAGTTTTGAAGTTAGAGAGGCCCTGCAAGTTGCCACCAAAACCTATGTATTTCTACAAGGATATTAGAATTTGGGAAGAAAGTTTGCATTTGCAAAGCAAGTTCAAGATAGGACACACATACTAGACATCTGGCAGTTTGAATTTATAGCTCATAATTCTGCATTCCATTGTGTCCAAAGTTGTATTGAAGCTAGTGCTTCCCAACAAAACCTTGGACTCTGAACTTTAGGATTTTCCTTTAGTACTTGATTATGCCAAAAATAAAAAAGCTTTAATTAATCTTTCCCTCTTTCTCAACTGCAGAGGAGCCAAAAAGCCTTTAAGCTGCTTGGGAGTTTTGCACAAAGGTGATGGGGGGGGGGGGGGAAGGTGGTGGCAGCAAGGGAGAAGAGATGAGGAGGAGGCCAGCAGTATAGAACTAATACCAGTGTTAAATTTACATATGGTAAACCAGTTCAACTGGTTTACCAATTATTCTTGAGACCTGGGTCTCGATGTAAGATTTTGCTTTATTTGGGAGCTATATTAACTGCATGCATGTGTTCTAAGTAATGTGAACTACCCATATCCACCTGAGCGAAAATATTTGCTTATTGGAACAAAGATTCAGTTCTTAAGTTCAGTTGTACACAGAGCCTGAAAGCTACATTCCTCAAGCATGCCTAGCCAAATATAGAAGGAATGAGTAGAGACTCAAACTTTGTATTTTTTCAGTCTAAAGAAAGGATTGCTAGACAGAATGCACTTAATTCCCTACTTCCAAGCAACAGTATGTTCTGATTGAACTTGACGTCCTCTCCCACTGCATAAAACTGGGGACCTATCTATACTGAAAACGCGAATGCATTTTTGTAGCTCTGTGGCATTTATATCAGACCCAGTAACCGTTGATTTGTCACAGTACCTCTTTCTGAGAGCTGGTCAAATTTTCCTTAGTCGGTTACCATGCGGCAGAAGTGAACATTCCTTTTAGGAAGAACTGGACAGCTATGCTAGATTTACTTATTTCCCACATGCTGCTGTGCAAAACCCTAGGATGTCCTTTGCACTGAAAGCTGGAAGGCAGAAGCAATGGACAAACAAGCTGACGGAGGCTATGATCAACTGATTTGGGGAAGACTACCTTGTATCAAGCCAGGCCCTTGACAGGTTAAAACATGATTAAATAGTGACAAAAAAGTCTGTACATAGTATCGTAAGTAACTGATTATGAACTCTTATAAGTTGTGGTATAAGGCTGGACCTCAGGCAGCAGTACCTTGGACAACTGTTCTATACAGTGCAGGAAGTCTAAATTTCTGCAAAAGGGTACTTCAGATATGATTGTTCGCATATCACATTTAAGATAACTGCTATTTACTGCTAGTGTGTGAGACACCATTTACAAATCATAGGGCAGCAAAGAGTACAAAGTTTTTCTGCGTATCATATCCTAGCCTGGCTGGCATGATTTGCCTATCAAATAAGTCACTCTGTATTAACCTAGTTTCTTTCCAAACCAGAGTCAAGACTCCACTCGGCCTTGTCTACTAATAAGAGATCTTACTAGCTAGACAAAGGCAGAGGAAGATTAGGAAATAGCTGGAATACAAACCCTTCCCTGTGAATTCCTGGCATTACTCCATCACTCCTAGCTGAAGGAATCCACTTCCATCAGTTGGATCATCAGGTCAGTCCCTGAAGGTGGTCAGAGATTGTATGAATCTCTCCAGTACTCACTGGTATGGAGTAATCCCAGCCCATGCCAGAGAAAAATGAGAACTGTGACACCCAAAACTGGGGTGTAGAGAAGAATGCTGTCGGAGGGTTGGTACATGAGTGTCGATGCTGCTCTCTGAAACAGGATGCAGGGTGCTGGTAGAATGATTTAAGGCTCTTTTACAGAAGTTAGGCTTCACAATACAGTAGTCAGCAGGCCTCTATTGCTCATGAGGAGGAAGTTCTGTCTGAATTATCCCTAGTATCTAAAGATTGCCTTGGTAGCAGATTTATAGATACCCAGGGATTTTGGTGTGACCCTAGAAAGCTTTAGGGCATGTAACAAGTCATCTGAAGGGCGTTAAGAGATATGGTCTTTTAAAGGTTCCCCCTTTCGGTTATTTGAATTTCTCTGAATCCCTGAGAATTGTAACCAGGATGCCCTTTTCATGGTGATAGTTGCAGAGAGAGACAAGACTGCTGTATCAGAGACATCCAGGGCTACTTGGAGCAAAGTTCTGATTATCAGTTGCCTCTCAAGTAAGCCCCAGTTTCCTGTGGGAGCTTGTCAATGAATGGTGATACTCTGGAGTGTATGGGAGGACATGCAGAGTGCCATGCCTAGTCCCAAAACACAGCTGGTCAAAAGCTTCCTATCACACGTGATGTCAGTGCATCACAAGGTAGCCCACAAAGTCTATAAGGTAATGTTGGCAGAATTATGTTTATTTAAAGCCACTGTTGATTTAAATTTTTTTTAAACAGTTGTAGGAAATCATTGGGCTCAGAATTATGGCAGATGTTGATATTAGGGTGTCCAGACAGCAAGTGTGAAAAATTAGGACCAGGGTGCAGAGTAATAGGAGCCTATAACAAAAAGGCCTCAACATTAGGTTTGTCTCTATAAAATCAGGACATCTGGTCACCCTGGCTGAGATTCAAGAAGTAGGCTTTATTGCTGTTAACACAAAATCACATCATATAAAAAATAAATATTCCTAAATCAAACCAAGTTTGAGAAGCATTTCTCACTTTTGCCTATATGTAGATCTCAATCAATGGAAGCATTTTTGCCCATTTCTATGTATGGCAAAATTAATGTTTACCAACATTTACTAATAAGTCATCTTTCCAAGCCTAGTTATAGGGATTATAGGCTTTAAGAATTAGCCAATGCCGTTGCAAAAAAAACCAAAAAAACAAAAAGACAAACAAAAAAAACACCAAGGTACTGTGAAGCTGTTTCAAGAGTGAGAAAGTTTCTAGAGGTCATTAGTCAAACGCATATAAATGTTTATGAGCAGAGAACACGGAACTTATTGGGTGCAGTAATCCACACAGGACAAACCAGTGCTCTACAAGATGAGCACTACATTCTTAAAGCACGTTTGTCTTTTGTTGGAGGATTCTTTAAACTGGTCCTTGCTCCAACATGGAGGCCATCATCACGAAAACTGGTTTCTCATGAAAGATTTTGGGACCTTATAACTACTCTCAATCATACATTGCTATGTTAGAAGCAAACATAAAGCTTGTACACAGACAATAAGTTTCAAGATCTTCATCAAATACAATAATTCTAAACTGGATTTTCCATGCTGTAGTACAGGTATAGACTTGATTGAACAAGCCAGTTTCAACATTTTCCACAAAGAACAAGAGCCAACAGATACGCACTTTTTAAATTCTCCTTTAAGGAAACCTCAATGTTTAACATCAAGTTTAGTCTAAATGATAACTACACATTCTTAAAGTGGACTGAAAAGTTTAATTAGTTTCTGAAAGCAACTCTGTCAGAGTTTTATTCCTTCCAACAGTACTCCCATTAGCAAGATCCTATCCTGTAGGGGCTGATCTAGACAAAGATTTCCTCTAACCTGTTTTCACACAAGGCAGTGGGGGGACAGTCATACACTCCACCAACAGGCTGTGCATAAAGGAGTATCAGAGGGGTAGTCGTGTTAGTCTGGATCTGTAAAAGCAGCAAAGAATCCTGTGGCACCTTATAGACTAACAGACATATTGGAGCATGAGCTTTCGTGGATCAATACCCACTTCGTCGCATGCATGTATTCGCTCCAATACGTCCGTTAGTTTATAAGGTGCCACAGGACTCTTGGCTGCTAAAGCAGTTGAGTATTTTATTAGCTATATAGATGGAAATGTTTGGAAAGCTACGTTTATGCTTTGTAGCCCTGTTTTAAATGAGAGTAAATTAGGAACAGACTCAAATTAGCTAACATTTGTAAATACTAACCTAGACAATTCAAATATTGTTCCAGGACAAGTATTTGTGGTTTATCTTAGGCTTAGCCTAAGGTAGCATTTATCAGAGTAGCTAACAAGGTAATTGCAAACCTCATTAGTTTGTGGCCTGGTAGCACCTCAAGCCCTACTGCAGACGAAGCCATAAAGGTGAACAGCAAAGCTAACAGAAACTGAACTTAGCCCAAATGCTAACACCAACTCCCTCCTGTCCCACTCACAGAAAACCATTTCTGATTTATTTAAGTTACTTCTGCAACCGATTAAGGACAGGGAGAGAAGCAGCACATTTCTATTTACTTCAATTTTTATTTTCAGCACTTCACTGTAAAGCTGCACTACACAGACCAAAGTATGGCAATACAATCTTTGCCTCCTAGGTACATCAGTTAACAGCTTTGAAGTTTCAATGGTGTGGCAGCATTAAAGAGGTTATGCTTGAGAGTTTATTGTAGTAAAGTTGATTTACCTCTCATCCTTCTATTGGCTATTAAAAGTTGATTTCAGACAACAAAACTGATTAATTAGAATCAAAGAGGCTTGATCACCCCACCCAGTATACTGGAACACAGAGGAATACAGTGGTAATTAATAGAGAGAAGTGTCAGTAGCCAGCAAGAGATGGGAGAAAACATTCTCTGGTGAGTCACAGTTCTGGTTTTGAGACAGTCATTTCTATGACAACACAACCTGCATACCGCTTTCTAACTTCATTATAATATCAAATGAGAACAGAAACAGCTTCGAGGAAGAATGCTCTTTAAATAGGTTTAATAAGTTACAGACTAGAGACTGCCTGGTTAAATATGGGCAAGCATTCTTTTGGATGACCTCTGAAGAAGTCCTTTTGTAGCTAGATGCTAGTTTTCTTTAAAAAAGATTTCAACCAGACCCACCAAATCAAGTTTCATAGTGAACTGTAAACTGAACAACGTATATTCAGCAGAAGCAGCAAATCCAGGCCTCAGTACAAGTTATCATCCCAACATGTAATGTCTCTTCAACTAGCCTTTTCAGTATGAGTCTACTAGCGTTAGGCAAGTCAAGCCTAAAAACTTTTAAAAGTTTAATTCCTTGTTAAATTCTGCATAGCTAATTACATGGGGAGCAAAGGTATTTTTTAACCTGACAAGTAGGGTTAACCCCCTCGCCCATAACAGGTGATTAGATTTTTGCCTACAGAGCTTAAGAATTTCAAAATTAAGTTGTATACACTTAACATTGGGCAATGAACGTTACTCTCACGGAAAA
This sequence comes from Gopherus evgoodei, assembly GCF_007399415.2. NCBI lineage: Eukaryota > Metazoa > Chordata > Testudines > Testudinidae > Gopherus > Gopherus evgoodei. The sequence continues at coordinate 217,832,297 of NC_044324.1, read as the reverse complement.
CCAAATCCTGAAGTCAAGTTTTCACATGTACAGGAGTTAGGGTGACCAGACAGCAAGTGTAAAAAAATCGGGACATGGGGTGGGAGGTAATAGGTGCCCATATAAGAAAGTGTCCCTAAAAACGGGAGTGTCCCTATAAAATCAGGACGTCTGGTCACCCTAACAGGAGTCGATGTCTGAAAGCAAATAAGCCACTGGATTGCTCCCAAGTCAGCCACTGTCTGAGAGGGACTGGAGAAGTCCCAGCTGTCAATGCGCAAAGGACCCGTGCCAAGGCCTTGCCCGCCAGATGTCAGCCTGGAGTCACGGTCCCTGCAGCGAGGTGCCCGGGGCGCAGATACCCACCCAGGGATCCCGGGGCACAAGCGAGCCTGTCCCGGGAGGGAGGGAGGGAGGCAGCCCGCCAGCAGCCGAAGGGTCAACACCTCCCCTGCGGCCCGGGAACGGCTGCGGCCGCGCCCCCACGTGCTGCAGGGCAGGCCCGGTCCACAGGGAGCCATCGCGAGGGCCCGGGAGAACCGCGCGCGGAGGGGGGAGACAGTGACACCCCCCCCAGCACCCCCGCCCCTGCTCTTCCAGGCCGCCGCCCTCTCCGCCCCCACCCCGCGCGTACCCAACCACGGCCGACTGGGGGGAGGGGCGTTGGCGCAGGGCTGAGCCAGGCCGCCGCTCCGCCTCACCCCCGGGGGCGCCCGCCAGCTCCCCGCCCCTCACGGCCGGGCGGGAACGGAAGGGCCCATCCGCAGCGCCTCAGCGGGACACGCCCTACGATGAGGGGAGGATGGAAGCCTGAGGAGCCACGCGGAGCGACAAGAAGTGACGCTGCGCCACCCCCCGGGCCGCGATGGACGCGCCGGCGCCAGCGCGTATAAAGGGGGGAGGGAGGTACCATTGGCTGAGGAGGGGGTCGCCAAGCCAGGGAGCGGAAGGCTCCATCGCCCCGGGCTCCGCGGCGGGCGGTACCATCGGGGAGTGCGGGGGGAGGTGGGAAGAAGCGATGGAAGGGGTCGGGATGCGGCGGACGGTGCGGTTGCTCATGGGGACAATGCGCAGCCGGTGCACAGCCCGGGTTCCCCGGCGAGCGCTGCCCGGATTCTCACCATGGTCTCGGCGGGGATCGGAGTCCGGGGAGCGGCTGCCTCACTCGGTGCTGCTGCTGGGCGAGGCGCGGGAACAGGAAGGAGCGAGAGAGAGGCGCGAGCCGGGCGGAAGCGCTGCCGACGTCACGCCGCCGAGCCTGGACGAAACGGTTGCTATGGAGGGGGAGCCCTACTGGCAGCGCCCGAACGCAGCCTGCTCTGCGCCGCGCTCTGATTTCCATCGCCCGGGGGGCGGGGCCTTTATATAGGAGGAGGGGCCGGCGGGCTGCCAATCAGACAGGGCGCTGCCAGGTGGGCTCACGTGCCCGCTGGCCAATTGCAGCGCCGCGGGGGGGGGGGGGAGGTACGTGCCCCCAGGTGAGGCAGAGGTGGCAGGGACTGAGGGGAGAGAGGCGATGGGGGCGGAGTCAGGATGTGGGGGGAGGGTGACCAGATGTCCCGATTTTATAGGGAGCGTCCTGATATTTGCGGCTTTTTCTTATATAGGCTCCTATTACCCCCCACCCCCACCCCGATTTTTCACACTTGCTGTCTGGTCACCCTACGTGGGGGGACGCAGGGGGGAAGCAGGCAGGGCGGGAGCAGGGGTGCGAGGGGAGGTGGGGTGGGAGGGGACGCAGAGGGGAAGCAGGAGGGGTGGGAGGGGGAGGCAAGGAGAGAAGGGGAGGGGAGGCAGAGGGGAAGCAGGAGGGGTGGGAGGGGGAGGCAGGGAGAGAAGGGGAGGGGACGCAGAGGGGAAGCAGGAGGGGTGGGAGGGGGAGGCAGGGAGAGAAGGGGAGGGGAGGCAGAGGGGAAGCAGGAGGGGTGGGAGGGGGAGGCAAGGAGAGAAGGGGAGGGGAGGCAGAGGGGAAGCAGGAGGGGTGGGAGGGGGAGGCAAGGAGAGAAGGGGAGGGGAGGCAGAGGGGAAGCAGGCAGGGAAAGGGGAGGCAAGGAGAGAAGGGGAGGGGAGGCGGGGGGGAGGCAGGGTGGAAGGGGGCAGGACAAGGAAGGGGGGTGGGAGGGGAGGCAGAGAGGAAGCAGGCAGGGGTGGGAGGGGGAGGCAGGCATGGAGTGAGGCAAGCAGGGAGTGGGAGGCAAAGAGAGAAGGGGAGGAGAGGTGGGGGAAGCGGAGGAGGAGAATCAGTGAAAAGATGAGGGAAGGAGCCCTCATTTTTACCTACTTTGGTGCGATTATAGCAAACTACCCCCTATTGGTTCAATTCACCAGATTCGCTGTGTGCTATAAGGAAACCCTGTGTATTTCTTCCCAGAGGTGACTTGGCAGCTGCGGAAGAAGCAGTAGCTCCACTGTGTATGAGTCAGACTCTGAGTCATTTTTGTTTCAGGTTTCCAAAACAACACAGGGTTTGTTTTTGAGACAGGAGAAGTGAGAGATGGCAGAAAGGTGTTTCTGAGAAAAGGCTTAAAGAAACTGTGTTTCCCTTTTTACTGTAGTGTGCTCCTGGTAAGGTTGTGTCTGAAAAATCAATCTCACGGAAACTCTGATTTCCCTGGAGTTTCTGTGCAAGGAAGAAAGAAGGATTTCTATAACCCGAGCACAAGCTTAATTTAAAAATAATTTTAAAAATTGTAAAAATACTGTAGTATTATACTACTTATGAATCAAAAGACTGGCTGATATTTCTGGCCCAGCTGCAGAGGCTCCTCTCAATTCAGGAGCACCACCAAAAGGAAAATCATTCCTTTAGTCTCAGTCCTGTGCGATCATACACATGGGTGGACCCCTGTGCCTGCAGAATCCCGTAATTACTCACAAGCATTATGTTAAGCATCTGCTTAAATGTTTGCAGGATCAGGGTCTAAGATAATCTATCATGCAAAGTCACAGTTCTTTGCCACAGGTAGTGTAAGAAAAGTCCTACTGCTAAGTTTTGGTCTACACTTAATGCATTACTGTCATAGCTACATGTCATTTAGGGGGTCTGATTCTTTTACCTACATAGATATGCTAGTAAAAGCCCCAGGGTAGATGCAGTATACCAGTGTAAGACTTTGTCTTCATTAGAAAGGATTTGCTAGTACAGTTATACAGTACAGCTATATTGGCAAACCCTCCCTGAGTGAATGTAGCTTTTACTGGCAAAAGAATGCTTTTGCCAGTATAGTTTATACCAGTTCCCCAAATGAAGTAAATTATACCAGCAAAGGGGCTTTTTTTCCCCAGAATAACTGCAACTTTGTTAGGGCCTTAGCTAGCATATTGGTTGGGGTGTGATTTTTTCATTCAAACTCCTAACTCACATAGTTATGCCAGCAAAATGAAGTATAAACCAGGCCTAAGATCATTTTAGTGCTTTTGAAAATGATGAAAGCTTCTCTGTTAAGAACTAACGATCAGACATACCTATGACTTTTACAAAAATACAAACCTAAAACAAGTGAGACTTAGAAGGTTTGCCAATTTACCTGACTGCTCTTTGAGTGAAAAATCCATATTATCTTTCTAGACTCCCAAAATAAAATCCTTCTTTCTCCTTCTGCCTACCTATTCCTCCTGTCACTCCTCTCCTTGCCTCTTTATTACATTCTTTAGAAATTCAACTGAGAGCCTTTACTCAGGTCCCTAAATTAAATTCATGTTAAACACTGATCTAAATGCCATTTCTCCACTGCAGGAGCTTGGTGGGCAACGTAAGGTGCATTTCCCCAGTGCCAGTGGTTAGAACAGCTCACCCAACAAGCACCCCAGCCTGGATGGGGCAGAGATCAAATAAACATTCTGATTGGCCAGTGGTGCACAGCTGGCACCCCTCTTGAACTACACAGAGAATCTGATCCGATGCCCATGGAAGTCCGTAGGAGTTAATGACTTCAATCGCTGCTAGATTGGACCAAGAAAATCACTATACCCATTATGTTATGGGGGAAGGGGTGCACAGAGATATTAAGACATCATTTGGGGCTGAAGTGAGGTAGCTGGGGTGGGGAAGGAGAAAAAGTGATCGTTTCAAACTGTCTTCCCCTCCCCATCAAATACCAGGTATCAATTTGTGGCTCTTTCAGACTTTTGATCTCACTCTCTACTGTAAAAGCCAAACGGGCTGGTTCCATAATCTATGCTTACCTTTTATAAAAGAAAATGAGTTGAAGCTGGCTTCTGGGCAACAAAGTGCTGCAGAAGGGGCAACGGAGCTTCTGGGGGCATTGCATTTGGGAAGAAGGGGCCCATGTAACCCAGGGAACCTGAAAAAAAAGGGGAAGGGGGTTTGAAAAAAACCAAAACCACCTATCTAGTTAAAACAGTAGAGAGAAGGTATGCGTAACCCTTCCTTATTACTATCTCTTATCTTTTCATAGGGACTGTTCTTCACGCTGGAAGGACATGCTAGGAGAAACCTATAAACTATTTTGTCAAGGTTTTATTAAAAATGAAATGCAAAGTAGCAATAAACCACTCTAGCATGTGCATCCTGATAGGCGATGGATATGCTTTTCAGGTGGCTAAAGGCATGAGATATACCACCAAGTTATCAAAATTTAGCAACCCGAGGACCCCTATTTTGATTTAAAATTTTTCACAGACCCCCCTCAAGTCCTCTGCTCAGTTCCAGGACCCGCCCCCACTCCACCCCTTCCCCCAAGGCCCTACACCTATGCCACCTCTTTCTGTCCCCACTCCACCCCTGCCCCTCTTCTTCCCCTCCTCTTTCCACCCCCTCCCCTGAGCATGCCCCATCCCCACGTCTCCCTCTCCCTCCCAGTGCGTCTTGCACACTGCGGAACAGCTGTTCCACGGTGTGCAGGAGGTGGTAGGAGGGAGGGGGAAGAATTGAGGGAGGGAGGGGGAAGAGTTGATCACAGGGGCCCGTGAACCCCCTAGAGCATTGGTCCCCAGTGTGGTGCCTGCAGGCATCTGTGTGCGCCTGTGTACTGTCTGGCAGACGAGCATCCACCGAAATGCGCCGAGAAGCAGATTTTCGGCAGTGACGCCTCTGGATACTGCTGCTTGTTGGCAGCATTTTGGCAGATGCTCGTTCACTGGCTATGGTCCTCAGTGGCTTGTTGTCCAACACCCGCCAGATGAAAAAGGCTAGAGACCACTGCCCTAGATCAACTATTTTGATTGTGCACCCCTATCAGTAAAAAAATTTTGAGCAGGGCCGGGTCTACCATTTTTGCCTCCCCAAGCAAAAAAAAAAAAAAAAAAAGCCCCAACTGCTGAAGCAAAAAAATGCCCCCAAACCGCTCAGACTCCCGACTGAACTGTCAAGGCAAAAAAATAAAATAAAAAAAGCTGCCCAAACTGCTGAAGCAGCACTGCTCCGGCGACGCACCCTGATGGATTCTCGTCTTGTGTACCCCACTTTTGAGACCACTTCCCTAGAGTGACCCCAGTTTGAGAAACACTGAGCTATACCCATGTTGCAATATACATGGGTTACTGCTGTACTGATGCACACACTAGGTGAAATCCCACGTTGTGCCTCTAAAAGGAGCAGCACAGAATTCCTAACCCGCATGGTGCATGGTGAATGGGGCAGGGGGAGGTTGTGAGGGAAGACGGACTTCCTTTGGGCTGCTCCAGGGCCCCTGGTGTAACTGAAGACTACTCTGCACAGGGAATTTGACCAGCATAGCTATAGCAGAATAACTATTGTAAAATAGTGAATTTATTATTGTTTGTATTACAATAGTGCCTACGAGCCCTAGTCATGGACCATGATCCAATTGTGCTAGGTGCTGTATAAACAGAACAAAAAGATGGTTCCCTCCTCAAAGAGCTTATTGGGTATAATTCTCCTGTGTGGACACTCTGCTCCAGAATAAAAGTATCTGGAATAATTACTCCACTTCCAAAGCGCACCCCCATCACCATTTCCCCTACAATAGGGCTTGCAAAAGGGTCTTCAAAAGGCAGTTGAATGGCTGTCTTCCACATTGCTTGTAGTGGGAGAACCCTCCCCCAGCTAGAAATGGGGCTTTTGCTGCACCTTTACACCATCCCTGCCCTTTTAGGTGGTGTAAAGGGGTCAGAGTGCAGGTGAGGATGTCACTCCCTATCATAGCTTATTGCTGTTGTATGCATCTGCTCATTGTTTACTGCTACATTAATGCACATCCTGCCATGGCTTATTTTAAGAAAAAACTCAGGCTTCTGTGGGTCAGAATTTCCTTTTGGGATTTATGTGCAATACAAGGGTGCTGGTTGGTCTAGGATTGTGAAACAAAAGAACTAAGAATAAATAACGGCTCGCTTTAGCATCCCTAAAATGGCATATTGGACCAGATTTTCTATATTTCTCTCCTAATTATCTCCAGCATTCCACCCAGCATTATTAAAGAGTCCAGTGCATTAGTCCTGATGGAGGATACTTATGGATAGAAAATGAATCTGAAGTGTTTACAATAAACCATTTTAAGATACGTATGTCAAAAAGTAAAAACCCACAAATTTTCGAAGTCTCATAACTCAGAAACAGCACGTCTAATTAACCTGAAACTTCACCTCCCCCAAATTTTGTCCTCACCATCATGGAGGATACGTCCATCAATGGCTATTTGCCAAGATGGTCAGGGAGGCAACGCCATGCTCTGGGTGTCCCTATGCCTCTGACTGCCAGAAGTGGGACTGGATGACGGGATGGATCATTCAGTAATTGCCCTGATTTGTTCATTCTGAAGCATATGGCAGTGACCACTGTCAGTAGACAGGATACTGCACTAGATGGACCATTGGTTTGACCCAATGTGACCATTCTTACATTCTGATCTGAGAAAGAGCTCTAGACGTTTCAGACAGGAAGGTGCTTTCTTCAGGACGTTAAAAGACTTTTGTGTCAAAATGCAGCTTATAACATCAATGGACTCATTACTTTGACTCCATTCTGTGATACTTTGGCTTTAATTCCAGCTGTTGGGACTTACGGTCAGGCATAGCCTGCTCCAAAGCCCAGTGAACATAAGAACGGCCATACTGGGTCAGACCAAAGGTCCATCCAGCTCAATATCCTGTCTACTGACGGTGGCCAATGCCAGGTGCCCCAGAGGGAGTGAACCTAACAGGTAATGATCAAGTGATCTCTCTCCTGGCATCCATCTCCATCCTCTGACAAACAGAGGTTAGAGACACCATTCCTAATGGAATTAACTTCTATGAATTCATCTAGTTCTCTTTTGAACCCTGTTATAGTCCTAGCCTTCACAACCTCCTCAGGTAAGCAGTTCCACAGGTTGACTGAGCGCTCTGTGAAGAACTTCCTTTTATTTGTTTTAAACCTGCTGCCCATTAATTTCATTTGGTGGCCCCTAGTTCTTGTGTTATGGGAACAAATAAATAACTTTGCCTCATTCGCTTTCTCCACACCACTCATGATTTTATAGACCTCTATCATATCCCCCCTTAGTCTCCTCTTTTCAGAAGGACTCTCATTGACTTCAGTATCTCTGGGTATGTCTACATCTACAATTTTGCAGCGCTGGTTGTTACAGCTGTATTAGTACAGCTGTATAGGGCCAGCGCTGCAGAGTGGCCACACTTACAGCAACCAGCGCTGCAAGGGGTGTTAGATGTGGCCACACTGCAGCGCTATTGGGCGGCTTCAAGGGGGGTTCGGGGAACGCGAGAGCAAACCGGGGAAGGAGACCAGCTTCGCCGCGGTTTGCTCTCGCGTTCCCCGAACCACCCTGCAAACCGCAGGGAAGGAGACCAGCTTCGCCGCGGTTTGCTCTCGCGTTCCCCGAACCCCCCTGCAAACCGCAGGGAAGGAGACCTGCTTGCTCGGGGGTTCGGGGAACGCGAGAGCAAACTGGGGAAGGAGACCAGCTTCCCCGCGGTTTGCTCTCGCGTTCCCCGAACCCCCCTGCAAACCGCAGGGAAGGAGACCTGCTTGCACTGGGGTTCAGGGAACGCGAGAGCAAACTGGGGAAGGAGACCTGCTTGATTACCAGAGAGGCTTCCTCAGGTATGCTGGGATACCTGCTTATTCCACGGAGGTCAAGAAAAGCGCTGGTAAGTGTCTACACTTGATTACCAGCGCTGGATCACCTGCAGATGTGTACACCTCCTAAGTTGCAGCGCTGTAACCCCCTCGCCAGCGCTGCAACTTTGTGATGTAGACAAGCCCTCTGTCTTCTTGCAGTTCAGGTGGGGCTGCTTGCTTACTGTATATACCTTAGCTAGTATAACTCTCTCCCTTCCATCCTCCAAGGCACTGACTCATTTCCTCCCTTTAAACCTTCCTTTTATAGACTCTCACTATAAAGTATTTCACAGTGTTCCAGGCTGCATGTTCCATGCCTTAGCCAAACTCCTACATGCCAATACATTGCCTTGCTTTTGTGCCATGGAAATCCTGTCTGTTTGTTTTTTAAAATACTTTCAGATTTGCAGATGCATTCCAAACATGGACTGTGCTCCTATGCAAATTGCTGATGTGCTCTTATGACTGCTGCTTATTAGGCTAATCACTGATGCCTTGTGCTCCCCTTTGCTAAATCCTCCTGTTCTCTTGTCATATTTTTACATCCTGATACACCTCTACCCCGATATAACGCTGTCCTCGGGAGCCAAAATCTTACTGTGTTATAGGTGGAACTGCATTATATCGAACTTGCTTTGACTCGCCGGAGCGCACAGCCCCCCTCCCCCCGGAGTGCTGCTTTACCACGTCATATCCGAATTCGTGTTATATCTGTTGTGTTATATCGGGGTAGAGGTGCACTAAAATTCATTGCAGTGCGGTGACCACACAAAATCCCGTTCACTTCAAAGGCTTCTACATGAGGTCAGCACATATCCACATTCAGTGAATTGCAGGATCAAACCTTTGACTGTAAATTCTTTGGGGCAGGGGCTTTCTTTTCATTACATGTACATATGGTACCTAGCACAATGGGGCCCTGATCTCTGACTGACACTATTCTATTATAATATTATAACAATGTTGTGTGCTTGAATACAGGAGTTTGTTTTGTTCTGACTCCAGGCATATTGGTTCATCAGTTTGCTTGGCGTGTAAAAAGTCTCAGTGACGATTATTTTTGACATGTACACAAATGGCTGTAAAAGCTTACAGAGACTGAGGAGCCAGGGGCTAGTATGAGGCTAAAGGAGAGGGATAAATCCTCCATTGATAGAGGTCATAGCATCTCCCAGATCAAAAGTTACAAAGGGATCAAAATCTAAATGGAAAGTAACTGAAAGTTCAGTTTCAAAACCTGATATTGGAGCTGTTATCCCATTTCCTTTTGGCCTAGTGGATACAGCACTGGGCCGGAACTCAGGAGACCTGGTTTCTATTCCCTGCTCTGCCACTGACCTGCGGGTGACCTTGAGAAATCACTTCATTGATCTGTGCCTCAGTTTCCTCCATCTGTAAAACAGAGCTAATGAAACTGACCTTTTAAAAGCACTCTGAGATCTACTGGTGAAAAGAGCTATCTACTATTCTTTAGAAATACACCATTCTTTACAGTAAGGAAGAGCCTGTCCTGGATTGCAGAGATCAGTGCCAGAACCGATGTACTTTGAAAACTGTTCTTGGCTTCAATAGTGGCTGCAGTTTGAAGTTTTGTCACTTTAAGTATAGGTTGCACAACTGCTGCTAAGACCTACTGGGCCAGAATCTGATTTCAGTTACACTGGTGTAAATCCAATGTAACTCCACTGACTTCAGTGGAGTCAGTCTGGATTTACACTGGTGTAATTGAGGTCAGACTTTGGCCCAGAGTTTGGCTTGTAGTGGGCCTTGAATACACAGAAACATTTTTAGTGGCTAGAAGGATAAAAAAGGAAATGAAATTAGAGGAAGGCTCACACTGGACAGCATTCTGTATGTCTGATCACTGTCTTGCATCTCTTGCTTCTCTTCTGTATGGTTCATTACATTTTGGATACATCACCGAGGTGATATGTTCTGGCGGTTTTGCATAAGAAGTCAGAGTGAAATGCAGAGGGCCAGCTCCAGGCCTCTGCACAATTTAAGTCCCACCTCAAACCTCAAAATAGGGATAAGTATGACTTATGTCCGTGCTGTGCTGCGCTGCGTGGGCTCTTTTGCACAGGAGTGAGTTGCATCCGAAATTCTCTTTACTCCATGAAAAGGGAAGGCAGTGCTTCATGTGCTGAAGCTCCAGACTGGCATTTAACTACCCATTACTGTAGTACCAGAGTGCTTCACAGTCTTTAATGTGAGCATCCTCACCACAGACCCATGAGGTCAGGCAGTGCTGTTATCCCTATTATACAGATGGGAAACTGAGGTCCAAGGGACGACCTGACTAGCCCCAGGTCTCCCAGGGAGTCTATGGCAGAGCAGGGCGTTAGATGCAAGTCTCTCACTTCACAGGGTAGCATCCTACCCACTGGGCCCTCCTTCCTCTCAGCAGGTTAGAAACATTAAGAATGTTCTATTGCTTCGTCCCGGCTGGAGGATCACTTTGAACGCAACACAGGTCTGAGAATGTCTAGAACATAGAGCAGAATGGCTCGTGCTCTTTTTGCTCCAAATGTGGAGGTGGATTTTTCTTGAGGACAGTTACTAGCTGAGACTAGTGAAAAGAAGAAGAAAGCTCCAGATGTAACCTTTTGCCTTGTTGAAAACTAGATAGCTGACTCCCACTGAGTTCCAGTGGGATTTGGGTGCCTTCCTCAGGCTCTTTTGAAAATTCCAGCCTAGATCCTCAACTTCAAAAAATACACATCTTGGTCACTCCACCATCCCTGCCCCCTACAAAGCTCCTAACCCCAAAGGATATCCCCTTCCCACCTTGCCATTCCCCACCATTCCCTGTGGGCGTCTCATCTCTAAGCAGATGGTTGATTTATTTTCCTTTTGTATATCCTCAGCCCACCCAGCTTTTTCAAAACCCACCTTGTGCAGGTCTCTTATCGCACAGGACTGGAAATGTTCTGTACCTCTTAGATGCCAAGCCAGGGTTATGGGCCAAGGCAGAGGGGATAGTTGTTTTGACTACTGATGGGACTGAAACTGTTAAGATAAGTTCCTGTCTGCATCCTAAAAACTTGCCCATGCCGGTATTGCCCTGGCCTCTTCTTTTGTCATTCAGTGTTAAACGCATTCTAAACTATATGCATTTCCTTACCTTTTGGGGGCGAAGCCAGACTTTTAGGCACCTGCTCCCCTACTTGGTGTAAACTTTGCTTGTACCAATCAGAAACGAACACACACAGTTTTTGGGCCCAGTCCCCTATGACACTTCTATGATGTCATAGTGGGTACTTTAGGCTGGTCTGCCATGTGCAGGCAGAAGAGGAGAAAGAAAAACGAATCCTGTGTACCTTGTGCACACCCATAACCGAGCCTGATTACCTCGAAGCCTCTCTCAGCTCACGTGTTTTAAGCAGGGTTTCTACGTTTGCCAGTCGTTATGAGTTGGTTTGTATTCGTAAGTATTGGTTATTACTAAATGCTGCATCTGTGTTTATAAATATTGTTTACTGCATCTTTGTTTATAAATATTGTTTGATAGTAAATATTTTAGTAATTGTATGTTTTAAATTCCATTAACCCTATTAGCTAATCATACGCTGCTCCCCTACCCTTTGTAACTATCCCCAATAAAACTTTAAATTAATTAATTTTAGTTGTGTGCGTGCCTGCAGTTTGCATCGTGACCTATACCCTCCTTGCATCCCTTACCTATACAGTCTATTGCCACGTGTAGCCTGGTAAATAACAGGTCTGCATTTTTCTTTCGCCCCTAAAAGTACGTGGCAATCTACATGGAGTCACGAACAGGATTCACGGGGGTTGGGCCATGCCCGTGGCACACTGCAGATCGCGCAGATAATGAAACTGAACAGTTCCAACATTTGCTGTTTCACCTTCTTACTAGCCAAAATTCGACTAATCCAAAAATAGAATGGATCTGTTCTCTTGGCTCGGGCAAAACTCTAAAAGGTTATACTGTACCATTAACCCTGGCAGATATGGGATGCCTCCTTCAGTGCCACCTGAGCTTTAGGTGTCAGCCAGCCGATTGTTCCCTGCAGCCTCAGTGCACGGAGACTGTGGAAAACCTCGGTGCTGCAGATCCCTTTCAACTTTGGAGAGAATGTAGCCGCATTGTTAGAAAATCTGGAGGCACCGTTTCCAAATTAATTCCCCCACCTCGGGTAATACCTGCTGATCCGGCACATAAATTATTATGCCAAATGATAAAAGAATTAAATTTGATTAAGAAAACCAAAAAATTGCAACCCGATGAATATAAATCTGAGGATGTTTCCACCGTCCTGTTTAGCATAATATGCAAGGCCCTCGATCTGTGTTCTGTCCTCCATGGAGGCACAATGTTTGCAGCTAAACAGGCAGCCCCAGGCTCTCCTAAAGGTAATAATGAGAAGAAGACAAAAAAGGTAGAGCCCATCACTACCCCCACCCAAGTCCCTCTCGGAAAATTTTGCCACCCCCATATGAAGCTCCTAAAACTCCTCTGTATCCAGCTTTGCCAACAGCCCCAAAATTTGCAGAATCTGAAACCGTAGCAGAAGCTTTGCCTATTGCAATAACTAAAGCTAAAATAGACGCATGTAGCTTAAAAAGATTGTGTCAGTAAAAACAAATCTAGGGCAGAATAGCTAATAACTTTACAAAGGCCATTGTGCCCTTGTCTTCTCTTACATTCTCTGCCGCTCCTTCAAACTGAAATATTTGGTATGTGCAGTAGGAACAGCAAACTTCTAGCTAATGACTCCTGAGACCAGAGCACCATCTTGTGACATAAAATGGGGGTATTTCATGCTTGTGCAATTCTGAAATCGATTGTGTTCACAGTTCCTGAGGGCTGATTCTCTCCTGTACCAAGGGCCACTCAGTACAAGGAAGTAGGTATCAGTACAGAGCTGGTTACAACTCCTTGTCTCCATGGAGTGATTTGCACTGGGTCTAGTATGAGTTAGAGCAGCCTAGGGGCTATTCCGACTTACACCAGCTAGGTATGGTGTCTAAAGGGCCATATGTCAGCAGAGGTTTGGTGCCCTCTGCCCCATTTTCTAGCCCTTCCTCTCTGATGTGCTCACCAAGCAGGGGGGAGGAGGGGTGCTGTACAAAGGAGCTAGCTACATTGCTTTACACCAAGTGAGAGTTTACCACATGGGGGGGAGGATGGGGAATTTGCTGCTGGCCAGTTCCAAAGAGATTCCAGCTCTTTTGCACTGCCTGAGTGGTGCGAAGGAGCTGACAAAGGGGAGACTGGCCTAAGGTTCTCAGAGATGATGGGGAGGAGGCAGTCCATAGGGAAATGATTGCCCACAATAGAATTCATTTAACTTATTCTATACCTAGGTTCACTTTTGAAGCTGTCCTTTGACCCTCTGTGAAATACTGTTCTGGGTCATTGTGCAGCAGCCAGGGGTTTCTCCAGACTCATGAGATGAAGGGAAAGCAAAATACCCAAGGAGAAGTTTCATGTTTTATTCTATTTACCGGAGGTAAAGCACTGGGGCAACAGCAGCGTCATATGGGAATTGCAGCCGCTTACCCTGGGAGTGACTGTGGGCTGCGACTTTCACTGGATTGTAAGGGATTATAAAGGGATTTGGGCATCTAACTCTTTCTGACTTCTTTGAAAGTCCTACCCTTGGTCCATGGTATTTTGTGTCTCCAGCTTCCATCATGAGGAGCCACAAGAGGCCAGGCTTAGTATAAAAGCGCTGGTATTATTTTTAATTATTACTCATGTTATTATGGTCATGCCTAGGGATCAATCCAGAACAGGGCCCTGTTGTGCCAGGCACTGTTCTTCAGATGCACAGTGGGTGCCAGTCCCTGCCCCAAAGAGCTACAGTTGAGACAGACAAGACAGACACAGGGCTGGATAAAGAGCTCTAACAGTTAGCGTGATCAATGCGATCGCTGCAGATGGCATGCTAGTATCACCATTTTTCTGCTGGGGGGTCAGAGTTACTTAGCCAGGGACTGGGGACGCTAGCTGGAGGGCAGGAAGGGCAGGGTATGAAGAGAGATGCAGTGAGACTAAGGTGACCAAATGTCCGGATTTTATAGGGACAGTCTCGATTTTGGGGTCTTTTTCTTATATAGGGTCCTATTACCTCCCACACCCTGTCCCGATTTTTCACATTCGCTGTCTGGTCACCCTAAGTAAGGCTGAGGTGAAGAGACTGTGAGACAAGGGCAGAGGGATTGAGTCAACAGCCAATAAGCACCAAGTGTGAACACTCTGATGGCAGCATTGGTGCTCTGCACTCTCTGCTGCCCCAGTCACAGACAGGGTCTTTCTCCTGAGCCATATGGCTGGGGGAGAGTGGCTGCTGCAGGGCCCCTTTGCCTCCACAGGAAGCCTTTCCTGGTAGCTTGGGGGAAAGGACTGATCTGGATACACCTTGTAATGGTTCCGCTTTCCCTGGTTCCTCAAGCTCCTTTCTGGTCTGATCCTAATGGGCACTTAGGCTGGACTGATCTGCCATCCAGAAAGGAAAGGCTAGTGCCAAAAATCCTCAGCCAGGACAGAGAAGAAATGAGGATGTACTCTCCGGGGCAGATCCTCTGCTGGCATCCATTGTTAAGAGAATCTACACCAGTGGGGGTGGGGGGATCTTCCCCTTCAGTTCCAAATTCTACAGGCCCTGGGCCTGCTGCTGCTCCCCTGGTAATCAGTGGCAAAACCCACACTGATCAGGGTCAATTTCATTTTCTCTGCAGAATGGTCTGGTGGCATGTGATTCAGAATGCAGCTGATTGCATCCTTCCAGGTGCACTGTTGTCTCAATATCCCACTTCCATTTAATCCCCAGAACAGCTTCCTTTAAAATATCCCCATTGCTTTTGCCATTCACATGCTAGCATTTGAGCTCTGTAAAGTGTGGCTTGCCTGGTTTTCAGGCCTAACTACCTTTGTGAAAAAGGGGTTTTGTGTGAGTCTAGCCTCTAGTTAAGGCCAGTGATCAAGGGCCTGATTTTCAGAGCCAACAGAGGTTGGGTTGATCTCTGAAAATCAGACCTTGTGCATTTAGAGGTGTTGCTTTGGCCATTAGAGCGCGATCATATCATTCACTAGTCACAATACAATAGAAATATTGGTGAAAATGAAAACAATTAGTAAAAAAATTACATCTAAGGACACTAAAGTTTCCAGTGTAATCCTGAATTCACAGCAGAACCTAGATCAGTGGTTCTCAAACTAGGGCTGCTGCTTGTTCAGGGAAAGCCCCTGGCAGGCCGGGCCGGTTTGTTTACCTGATGCATCCGCAGGGTTGGCTGATTGCGGTTCGCTGCTCCAGGCCAATGCGGGCGCAGGAAGCGGCGCAGGCCGAAAGACGTGCTAGCTGCCCTTCCTGCAGCACCCATTGGCCTGGAGCCACAAACTGCGGCCAGTGGGAGCTGTGATTGGCTGGACCTGCGGATGCATCAGGTAAACAAACCGGCCCGGCCTGCCAGGGGCTTTCCCTGAACAAGCGGCGGCCCTAGTTTGAGAACCACTGGTCTAGACTACTTGTGTTCAATGTACTGTGCAAATCAAACATCATGATAAGCTGTGTTTTGCATCTTCAGTGCAGGATTAGTTGCATGAATGGTAGTGTATTTTGGGTGACTGTACGTAATGATAATACAGTGATTCATGTGATACAGAACATAATCAGGCAAATATGGTAGCACCAAACCCCAATTTATTTAGCTATCTGCTGAAATACTCTATCAGACTGTATTGTGTGGCTGGCTGATTGGTGAGTCATTTTTTTTCTCCATTTTGATTTTATAGCACCTATCTTAGGCACCGATTCAGTAAAGCACTTAAGCACATGCTTAACTTTAAGGAAGTGAGTAGTCCCATTGAAGTGAATGGTGCTCTTGGCCACTTCTGCTACCTGAACATCCAGGAGGAGTGCCGGATCTATAATGTGCGCTGAAATTAATGGCTGCACTCCCTCAATCAGGGTGCCTATATACTTTTTGCTTTTCCAGTTGCTTCCTACAACCTACCTCCTAACTCTTTCTGACCCAGACTGAGCCTCACCCATCTTGTCCTTATCCAGCCCTCAATCTCACATCAATAGCTCTCCTTCCTGACACAGCCACAAATAGCAGCTAGGGGGGAAAAAAGAGAACCTGAGAAGTGACAATCAGTTACAGCTCCCTGCTTCTCTGCCCAGACTGGGTTAGAGCAGCCTGGGGGTTGCTCTAACTTGTGCCAACTGGCAATGGTCTCCCTAGGGGGCTAAATGGAATAGACAGAGCACAGCATGCTGCAACTACTTCCCTGACATCCCTACCTCCTCCTGCACAAGGGACTATAGGAAGACATAGGGAGACATAGGAGCCAGCTGCACCAGGTCTGCACTGACTGGGCACTTCCCCATGTTGGGGGAATCCCAAGCAGGGTACTTGAAGGTGGCATCTCCTCCCTTTGCACTGTGTCAGCAGAACAGGGCAGAGAATCTAGCCCAAAGTATTAGTTGTGGCCTCTGTGAGCGGCACTGGCCCCCTCAATACTATTCTGCCTCCACGGTGGCAGGCAGCTCAGCAGAGTTACCCAACTTTATCAACAAAGTCACAGGGACATTCTACCCAGTGAGAAGCACTCAACTGTAACGGGGGGAGGGGGAGAGGGGGCAGTGCAGAATAGCAGAGCTGTTCACCATCTAGAGTGATTCTGCTGCACAGCTGCTCAGGGACTGTAGGGTGGGGGAAAGGAGCTAGTTCTTCACATTGTGCATAGCCCCACAGAAGACTCTGAATAGGTTCTATGCTGCAGTTGGTCTGACTCAACCAGAGCCTTTTCTGCCACTGGCCATCTCCCTTCTTGGTTCACCTGTTGCAGATTATCATGTAACATGATGATCAACTACAGGGATCCGTGAGAGCAAAACCAGTAGAGGTGGCTTTGGGGGGTTCATTGTATTGCTAGTGGAGGAGAAAAATCCATTCTAAACTGCCCCAAGCCACCGCGGAATGATTGTCACACAGCCATGAAATGCTGAGCCGATCCAGCACCGGGAGCTACCTAGCTTTAGCTCAACTAAAGCATTTAGGAAGTAGAGAGGTGTGCAGCCTTCACCCCAGCCCTATCTCGGGACTCACACACATGATGGATGTACCAAGTCCAACCTAGCTTTGGACTAGGAGATCTCCTGCATTGGAGGCAAAGAGCACAGCTCTATTGCTTCTCAAATCCACCCCCGCCAGGGCCTCCTGCTGAATGGTATACCATGGGTGGGAACTACAGTCCAACTGGGTCATTGAACCATATTACATGTGCTAATTCCAGGGCCTCATCCTTTGTCAAGTCACACACAGCACTTACTCCACTAGCCAGCAGCTGAGCATCAACCAGCATTAGTCCAGGCTAGAGATGGGAGCTTAGCACAATCATCATCATAATACCTAACTCTTCTATAGCACTTTTAATCACTAGATCTCAGCGTTTATCTTTACACCACCACACAGGGCCAGAGAGCATCCAGGGACAGGCAGTCTGCAAGAGGCGCTGGTTGCATCTCTGGAGTCTGGGGCTTATTTCAGAACTTCCACTCTAAGCAGGATCACCCAGACTTGGCAGAAGTCACTGCTTGCATTCCTTCCATGCAGCATACAGCCAGCAAACTCCAAACCAAGCCAGCAAACAGGCTCGCTCTCCCGTCTGCCCAGAGCTCCTTGCCCTCGCCGCTGGGTAGCATACCCCCATTTCCCCCATGCCAAGAGCTATACAAGGGCAATTTGTCACATCAGTGCTATATTTATTGAGCCTGATTCTCATTTACACGCAGGCCCCTGGGCACCACTCTGGCAGCACAGATAGGCTTGAAATTTGCATAAATTACATTTATGTCCATTCTAAGGCACCTTTACTTTGCCAGAGCAGCATGAAAGGGCCTTGGTGTAAACAAGAATAGGGCACTGTAGGTTTGGTTTCTTTAATAAAAATACAACTAGATGGTGAGGCATTTCCCTGCTTTTTGGTTTCTCCATCAGCTTGTCATCTAGCAAAATATTCGTCTGTGAGGCCTCTTACCAAAACACAATGGGTTAAATTGCAAGTTTGCCCAGAGTGAGGGCAGCACACAGACTAGGGACCAGTCAGAGTCACCGTGCGCCAAGGGTAGGGAGGTGGGGGGAGTGCTCGGTGCCAATCTTATACCTGGCACAGATGACATCCCTGGTGTGCCGGAGCAGCTGCTGGCATGCGGCGGGGCCAGCCCTCTCCTTGCTGATGACCAGTATATTCTGGGCTCATATATATGTATCATTCACACCACCCAATACCAATATATGGCCTAAATTGGCCAACGCCTTTTTATAAGTATCCCGTAACACCTGGCATTAGCTGAAGTAAGCTTTGGCTTAAGCAGATAGGAAAACTGTCAGGAGCAGAACATATGGGCATTTTACCATAGCAACAAGTGGGGAGTTACTCTCACTGACCAGCACTGGAATGTCTCAAAGGAAAAAGGGAAGCCATACGAGTGTTCTACCCTGGTACAAAGCCTAGGAGGTGCCTTCATGCCCTCTTGGTCCATGGAATGCGTCTGTTCAGAGCAAAGAGATAAGGGGTACGTACACCCTGGCACCAGAAAAACAAGGTAATAAGCTGATTGGTTAAATCTAGTTTCAGATGATGCAAACAGTACCTATTACTTGTAAACAGGTTGGGTATAAGAAGATGGCTGTGGGGGTGGGTAAATGTTGGGAGCACATCTTCTGCGTAAGGTGTATTTAACAATGCTGCACAAGACGGCTTCCCGGTAACTGTTATGGAATTGGCCCTGTCTTCATGTACTGTACTGTTACTGACTTTTAGCAATAAACTGGACTGATGTTGGTTATTTGGACTCTTGAATATATTTCATACCAAAGCAAGGCCAAGCAATTAACCCTACAATTTATCAACATTACCTACCTTTGCCCCCATGTGTTGCAGGTGGCCCTAGGGGGGTTGCTTTTCCTCCCGCGCCACTACACACAGTTCGGGTAGCAAGCTCAGCAGAGTTAGGGCCACCTTGCGCCTCCTTAAGCCCCTGCACAGGCAGGTGTAATGACGTGCATGCACCCTCAGTGCGCCCCCTTCTGTCAAGGGGCAATGCTGCCAAGCATCTGCACCAGTCCCAGGGGAGACAGGCAGGAGTCCCTCAGGTGGTGGGAAGCAGAGACCGCCTGGAGCCGGAGGTGCACTTGGGTCTGGCATGGGGGCAGAGAGGAGGCGGCGGGTGGGGCTGGGGGGCGGAGAGGAGCTCTCAGCCAGCCGGCAGGCAGGCCGAGAGGAGCAAGTGGTGGGCAGGGGTAGTCTCGGGGTCTCAGGGCGCAGTGCAAGGGGAGCAGGCCAGGTCCCCTTCTGTGCATGGTCCCAGCTCCATGGAGCCATTGTAAACCCAGGACTGGTCACAGTGGGCAAAGAAAGAGACAAGTGGCTACTAGAACTTCTTGGCATTTTTGAACTGCTGGGTAGAGTCCCAGCAGCCAGGCAGAGGTTTCCCTTGTATGTCCAGGTTTCCCAGCTGTTCACATCCAGTTCAGAACTCGTCCAAACAGCTGCCTGTTCTTTGCAATTAAAAGGGTTGATGTAACTGAGGCCCTGCGGCTGCAGCAAGAAAGGCTTCACCGCTATTTGAAGTTCCTTTACTCGTAGCAGCATGTAGGCTTGCCCAGCTGGTGGCAGTATTGTCTAGCGGAAAGGGCACACAGCTGTGTGTGGGGAGATGTTGGCTGGAGTCCCAGCCCTGCTAAAAACTTGCTGTGAGAACTTGGGCAAATCGCTTCCCTTTTTCTCGTGCCTCTGTTTCCACTCCCCCGCTTTGCCTGTTGTACGTTCGGCGGGGCAGGGAGCATCTCTCATTAGGGGTGCGTACTGGGCTAGCACAGCGGGGCCCTGGTCTCAGTCAGGGCCGCTGGGGCCTAATGGCATACAGCTCCTAACGCTTGGAGCCGATCAGGGCAGCGGTGCACACACATGGCAGCCAGAACACTGTCACGCTAACAGCCAGGGGCAGCATATGAGCAAACAGCTATGAAGACGTGGCTCTGGGGCAGCTAGTTGACTCCCAAGGTGTCCACTTCCCGAACTGCTGCCTGTCAGATAGGCTGCAAGCCCTCTAGTTTTCTGCTCCTGGATGGCCAAAAGGCTACGCCACGGGGTCCACTCACCGCAGGTGTGCTGCCTTGTGGCTGGGTCTGGGAATGGCCTGACACCCCATCTGGCACCCCTTTCAGCAATTGCTCATGCTGTGCCCCTTCCCCCCACACTCTGTGAGTTGGGTGTTCCCTTTTCATCACTCCAGGTGTGCTCTCCGCATGACTCGGCCCTCTGGCCAGGTCATTCTGCATCCCCTGCATACCGTGGTGACACAGTCCCACCAGACAAGCTGGATGCTGTCTCAGTTGTCCAAATCTCCAGGTCCTGGGCCACTTTCCTGGGGGCTGGTAGGGGAACCTGGGCCCACCTGCAATACCAGGGTCCCGCTTGGGACCCCTATGCTAGCAACCCTGCTTTGCTCAGTTTCAGACCTTGGTGCCGTTTCCCTAGGCTCCTTCCTACACTGCCTCTCTGCCTCTGCCTAGCCGTGGGTTTACCCTCGGAGTGTCCTCTGTTCTCTGTGACTATTTTACCTTTCTTAGCTTCTTGCTGGACTCCCTAGGCTAGGACAGGATCCCTGGGCTTACTCTCCCCTGGACTGCCTCCTTGTCCGTACCCAACTCCCTTTCCCTCTGAAGAGTGACAGCAGACCCCTTCCCTGCCCTCACTTCCTGGTTAATAATCCTATTCCTGTCCCCCTGCCCCCAGTTGGGCTTCAACTGCCATTGGGCTGTATCAAGCCCTAGTTCCCCACCAAGAGCAGCAGTTTATCTTAATGGAGCCCCTCCTGGTCCACATTAACCCACTCAGGGCTTGTGGGGGGGACCCCTCAGCACAGGCTGTAGAGTCAAGGTAGGGATAAAGCTGTCACTAAAAACAACATCAATAAGGCTGCTGTACAGGGAGAGGATACAATGAGCCACAACAGCAGTGCCTCTTATTTCCTACCGAGTTGGCCCTGACATCTCTGCAACTCTCTCCCCAAGAGTAGGGGCTGGCCTCTTCTCTTGCTGGAGCTGTTAAGGTAACTGTGTGCATTACCTAGTATGCTTGTCTCATTAGGAACCAGCATCACACAATTACCTGCACAGGCAGTTGGTGTTAACCCCACTTCTGAGTCCTAAACTATCACCTTCCCAGCCCCCTGGGGCCATGTGATTGCTCTCACGGGACTCCCCGACCCAGCAAGGGGCTCAGTGTCCACTAAACCCCAATACCAGCGTATGTCTCTTAGAAGGGAGAACAGCTGCTGTTGTGGTGCAGCGTGGCCCTGGTATGTTTCACAGAATGCACACAGAGAAGGCACATAAATATTCTTGCTGGAAGGCAGCAGTGTAACACGACTTTATTTCTTAGAATCCAGAACCATAATATGCAAGAACCCCAAAGCAGAGAGACAAAGCAGGCTGCTCCCTAAAACCAGAGAGGCACAGATCAACCCACCTTACCCTAGCTTGCTGTCTGGAGACTGACTGCTGCTATGCTCAGATCTCATGCTTCCCTATAGAGCCCCCAGCCTGCAAGCAGGACCAGGAAAACCCTGGACATTTAAAGTGACAGCTTACAATTTTAACACAACTCTCAACACACCACAGGCACTAGCCCGCCCTTCCTGCCTGTTCATGTCAGCAGTGTCCAGCCATTCTGCGGAGAAGGCTGAATTCCATTTTCAGTGAGGATCCATGGACCGAGGTGTAGTTTAGGATCCCCTGCTCAATCGTCAGTGGAATTCCCATGAAACTGCACAGGTACCAGAGGGGGAATTCAGCTTTTCTGGAATAGCAAAGGCAGGGATTTTTCATGCACCCAGAGGAAATTAGATGCTGAGCTCTCACTGACTGACTGTCAGTGAATGCTGGCCCCTAAATGCCTAGGTCCCTTTGAATCCCAGCCTAAATGTTTATCTATGATCAATATACGTTCAGGACTATTACTGTCCCATTTGGCATCATCCTGCCTTTAGTGTCTCTTCCTTTCCCATCCTCCCCTCTCTGTTTCTCTCCCTCTCCCCCATCTGTGTTTGTCTCCTCTGCTCTTGCCTCTGCATTTCCTCAATCCTCACCTACCAAAGGGTTTCACTCCCATCCTGCCATTCCATCCCATCCATTAAAATAATGAATGCTGACATTTCAAAGTGCCATCATCAGGTTTCATAGTTAACACCCCAGTGAGATGAGAAGAGCTGAGGGAGTTCACAGCTCACACAGTCTTTTGTTTCAGGTTGTCTGCAGACTCAGGAAGGCAGCAGTGAGTTGGTGACAATCGGTTCACATCGGGAAGGTTTTCTTTGCAATCGTGAGGGCTAGAAACTTTCCCTTCTGTTTCCAGCTCTGCCTCTGACACGGGACAAGTCATTGCACTTCTCTGTGCCTCAGTTTTTCCATCTGTAAAATGGGAATAATGATACTGACCTTTATAAAGTGCTTTGGGATCTACTGATGAACAGCACTATATAGGAGCTAGGCATTATTTTAGGTTATTTTTAGTGGCATTAGCAGTCATCTGGCTATCTGTTTTTATATTGTACTGATTACTGCAGTCTCTGAGTCCGTTTGGTTTTAGAGTCACCTCAGACAGCTTTACAACTTTTTAGCTTTACAGGAGCATTAATTTCACAGGTGTTTGGCCTATAGCAGATGAGCATTTGGGGGATTTCAACATCTGTTCCAAATGTCATTCTCACACACAGTCTAGGTTGAGCAAGCTGTTTGGAGTCTGCTGGTTCAGCAGAAGATTTGGTTGATTTCAGTTTTCAGTTTCTAGGCAAGAGAACACAGACGTGACACATTTCAGGACTGGGGTTTTTAAAGAAGTTGAATGGATACTGAAATTCCTGGGAGTTGGGTGCCTAGATTAACAGTATGGAAGCCATCTGTGTCAGGAAGAAAAGAGGGCATCTGGAGTGGGCTCATGCAGAGGGTACTGGCCCATGCTGTGAAGCAATGACATGCTAGAGTCTGTTGTAGTTGGACATTTCATTGAGGTAGAGTTGAAACCCTGGCTGGCTATGCACAGAAAAGCTGACATGCAGGGTTCAGACTTAAGCTGCACATTACTACTCAAACGGTGGCATTATCTGAACACCACTGTTTTGGGAGTCTGGCCAAACAGACTCCCGTGGCCCTGATCCAAGGCCCATGGACATTAGTGAAAAGATTCCCAGCGAATACGACCTCTAATTTCACAGAAGTATGATACCCAAGGCCAGGGCCGGCTCCAGGCCCCAGTGCACCAAGCGTGTGCTTGGGGCGGCATGCCGCGGGGGGCGCTCTGCCGGTTGCCTGGAGGGCGGCAGGCGGCTCCGGAGGACCTCCCGCAGGCACGCCTGCGGAGGGTCCACCGGAGCCGCCGGACCGGCGAGGGGCAGAGCGCTCCCCGCAGCGTGCTGCTGTGCTTGGGGCGGCAAAATGGCTAGAGCTGGCCCTGCCCAAGGCCAAAGCTGCAGAGAATTATAGAGACATGTAAGATGTCAGTTGTGTTGTCTATTATGCACAGATATTTTTCCCCCTGACTATTCTTTTTTTTTTAACAGAGTCCAGAATGGACCATTGGCTATTTAGCTATTCAATGACTCCATAATGGTCTGAACATTCCTGCCCCTCCACTTATTAACACTGTGGCTCCAAAAGGAGAAATCTAGACACAGACCACAGCATGATTGTGGGGTGCAGGGATGGAATTTCCCCCCCTAGAGACTTGGAGAGATGGTTTGAGTAAGAAATGTGATGGTTGGAGATGGGGTCATGCCGACCCACAGTGGGGAGGCGAACTTGCTTTGTCTTCAGTGGATTTGCACACACTCACCTCAGGTCTGAGTCTGGCGCCGCTGGTCACTGAGTCACTGACTGTGTCAGAACCATTTCGTCCTGTGGTGGAGCCACTGACCCAGGCAGTGGGAGAGCTTTGAATCAGTTCCCAAGGAACTGAGCGAGGCAAAGGAACTTTCCGGTGCCTTTGCTAATCCCCGGAATGGACTAAGGGCTGCAGTGCAGTGGCTGGCCTGTGCGTCAGGACGTAATCAGCACGAGGGGCAAGAAAGACAGAGACGGCTTTTTAAAGTGTGAGAAAGTACCTGAGTCAGCGGGAAAGTTTTCAAATGCTCCCAAGTGAGTTCGGAGCTGACGTCCCATTCTCAAAAGTAACTTTTGGTGAGATAGCGGCTCCAGGGCTTCATTCGGGCCAGGGCTGAGCCCTGCTGGCACCTCTGGGATTGCTGAGTTAGCTCTGAAGGTAAAAAAAATTGCTTGAGGCCCAGCACCTCTTTCAGTACAAAGTAAGCACTGGTTGGCTCCTATATGCTCCCATGCTTTAGAAAATTGTACCCATCCCGCTGCGGGGACAGAAATCCATGAGACTAGGGGCAGTGTTACAGAACCATATAGGCTATGCCTACACAGCAATCAGGACAGCACCTACAGGCTACCTCACTAAAACAACAGCAGGGCGGCCCCAGCAGCAGCATGGGCGGTGGCCTGGGCTAGTCACCCAAGTATGTGCACGGGGTCCCAGGCAATGTGCCCGCTCAGGCGGGTTAGCCCACGCCACCACCCACGCACCCGCAGCCACCCTGCTATTTCCAGCTTGATCAAACTAGCTCGGGGATGCCAAGACGGGTTGATGCACAGTCACCCCTCCCGCCTGCAGTGTAGACGTGCCCAGAGCGGGATCCCCGGTAATTCAGGCCCCGTGACATTGCTGGAGTGATGTACAGGGCCCTGTGTGTAAATGAGAATCAGGCCCTTTATTCCCAGGATTTAGTATTGATAATTCTGTAATTGCCCAGGGAGGGACGCTGACTGGGATCAGGGCCCACATTGCGCTAGGCTCTGTACAGAGTAAAGGACAATCCCAGCCCTGAAGAGCTCACAGCAGGGCGGCCAAGCTGGGACTCCAGAGCCACTCGCGGCTCTTCAGAGGTTAATATGCGGCTCCTTGTACAGGCGCCGACTCCGGGGCTGGAGCTACAGGTGCCAGCTTTCCAATGGGCCAGGGGGTGCTCACTGCTCAACACCTGGCTCTGCCACAGGCCCTGCCCCCCTCCACCCCTTCCTGTCCCCTTCCCTGAGCCTGCCGTGCCCTTGCTCCTCCCCCTCAGAGCCTCCTGCATGCCATGAAACAGCTGATTGGGAGGTGAGGGAGGGGGAGGCGCTGATTGGTGGGGCTGCCGGTAGGCAGGAGCTGATGGGGGGCTGCCGGTGGGTGGGAGACACCAGGGGCGGGGGGAGAGCTGATGGGGGACGGGCGGGGGGGGCTGCTGACGTATTACTGTGGTTCTTTGGCAACGTACATTGGTAAATTCTGGCTCCTGCTCAGGCTCAGTTTGGCCACCGCTGGCTTGCAGTATAGCTAGACATGCCAGGGGGTATAACAGACACGCAGAGTGGACGAAGGGATGGGGCAGGTACTGCCTGAGGAGTAGGAATTGCCCTAGGAATTTACCTCCCGCCAACCTGGAAGCAGCCCAGTATTGGCAGAGCAGGAATCTGAGAAACCCACCCCATTGCCCCTGGGTACACGGCGTCCTCCTCGCCTTTAAACCAGTGATCCTCAGCCGGAGGCTCACGAGCCGCAAGTGGCTTTTCAATGGGTCTCCTGTGGGTCTTTGCAGCATGTGATATTAAAACGCCGTGTGATGTAATGATTCACCAGACTCAGTTATTAACCAATCAGGATGCTTTTACCATGTTATTAACCAATTGTAGTCGATCAAATAATAACATTTGGTCAGTCATTTTGCTGTGAGTATTTTTAAAACGAAACAGTGAATTCATATGACTGGCTCCTTTGGGTCCTGTTGATCGCTAACAGTCATTAATGGTCCACAGCCACACTGGGGAAGACCCTCACTTGTGTTAAGTGCCACAGCTGCATTGCAGTCAATGGTACTCTGATAATTTACACCCCACTATATTCCCTTTAGTCTGGGTACTTCCCTGCGTTGAGAACTATCCTTTGCTGAATGTGTTATGACATGCTGTGTACCCTGGTTCGCAACATTGGGGTCACCATATTGTTTATCCTTCCCAAATCTAGGAATTTTACAATTTCTAAGAAATCAGACCCAGGCTACAATCCAGACCAGTGGGGCGCTGTGTCACCCCTACCCTGCAACCTTGGGGGCCTTACAATGCCTTGCTGAAGTAGCTCCCACGTGCGCTGCTCACAAACACCCTTCCAGCATGCAAGCCACACCCTGACTGTCTGTGTGTAACTGCAGCCTGCCAGCTGAACGTGGGTTACGCTCTGGCTCTCACCAGCCTGGATTATTCTGCAGGGTGACCCCAACACATCCCCAGTCTTAGATTTCACCCCAGAAATGTATGCCCTGTATGACCCAGCCCTCTCCTTGACAGTACAAGTTTTATTAAGTCCATTATTTCTTTAAAAGACAAATACGCCATTTTATGATTTCAAATAGTTATTCAGCTACTTCAATTTAAATGCACTGGAATAGTTGAAACAATAAAACAAGCTGAATAACTACACAGCGATGTAATTATGCTGGGGCAAGTTTTCTAATATAGACCAGCACTAGAAACATAGGAAGGGATTGTAACCCTTGCTCCAATGGCCAACAGGGGCTGTGAACAGGTATTTCCCCCAACTCCGGCACTGCGTTGGACCACGATAGGTAACCTCCAGGAGCAGCTGCATGTGGGAGGTGCTGGGGTGAAGCCAGGGAGGTGGGGCCATATTCACATTGTTTCATACCACTTCTGTATCCACTCTGGGTTGCGCTGCATGACATGGGCAGCAGTGGGGAGGCTGTGTGACTTACACACCCAAACGGTCTCTGTAAACCCTGGATTCAGAGGGCACAAAGTTGTCTTAACACCTCTTTTGCCCTATCTTCTCTGGTCTGCCTCTTCTTTGCTCAGGAAACGCAGCACATAATCAGGCCTATCACGGGAAAGGTGAGATTCCCCTGACTTCATCACATGACTCCAGAAGCTGGGTCCTAAGCACGGGCCTATAGTGCTGATGCCTTAATCCGGCCTTGGTGAAGGGACATCTCCTTTTCAGTTCAGGTATCAGGCTAGAACAGCTCACGCGCCTTGGGATAACCTGACATGGGAGCTGCTCGTAAGGCTAAGCCCAGTAGGAGTGGTGAAATGCTTTACTCTTCTCTAAGTGAAAGCCTTAAAAAAAAGGCAAAGGTTCTTGCCGCATTCCTGACAGCATTAAAATGGACATTGTTAATTACGTGTAATGCGGGATTAGTGAATGGTATTAGCTCAGGTGAAAGGGATTATGGAACGGGCCATTAATGCTAATCAGTCAGAAAAAGCTCTGAATTTTCCTTTGTCTTTGTTAACAATGACCCACTGGAAGGATTTTTTCACCTATAAATGAAGGGAAATATGCTAAGCTGAGAAAGAAAGAATAACAGAATGAACTGAAAGGGCATAAGCCACATTCAGAATCTCTACCTCTGATTCTGGATTTTCTGAGGTCCTGATTCAAAGCCCAGTGAAGATAATCTACCCACTTGCACCCCCTTTGGCTGACAGCCAACCTCACTTGTGCCTTTTTTGTGGTGATCAACTGATAATTTATTGGTTCAAAATCTTAAAAAATGTATCTATGAAGGAACAGGCTTTACCAATGGCTTCCTGTCGTTAACATTCATCTTTTCTTCCCAAAAGTGACTTAAAAAAACCACTCGACACCAATGGATTCTGGCAGAAATGTTTGAGGGTGCGGGGACCAATCCGGAACTATTTCAAATTATGTCAAGCACATGAGATCCACATCTCCAATTTAGTAATTGGCTGCCTACATTCTTCCCTGGTATAGCAGGTAAAACCAAAGAGATATGCTCTCCTCTGAATGTCTTAGTTCAACGTCCTTTGATCTTGGTAACAGCAGATGCTGTATCAGATTGTGACCTTGGATAGAGCTGCCTGGACATTTTTTGATGAAATGTAGAGACCTCCTTTGTAAAGTGCTTAGGGATCTACTGATGAAAGATGCTGGGTATTATTAAGTGCTATAATAATAAATGACGTTCTCTTCTTTTCAGATGGATAAATACAACTTTGCTGAATATGGTCTTATGGCTATAGACCGATTTTCTAGCAGGGAACAGCTGCATGTCTGATGGAATATTAACACAAAACAGCACGTGTGGGGTGGAATTTCTGCCTTCTATTTTTCCTTTAGGATGGCACAAGAAGATCAAAAAGAAGTGGAAAGAAAATATTAAGAGTTACGGTGGCTGATTTACTTCCGCATCCAGCTGTGAAACTTCTCTTTATTTCTTCTATAAACAACCCATTTTAGAAAAGAGGAAGGGCGGAAATCATAGTATCTGTGTATCATTAAAATGAGACTTGAGACTTATGTAAAAAGAAACACGACTTTGTGTTAAGAGCTTTGATCCTGCAAGTAAAGAGGTCTGTGAATAACTTTATCCATGTAAGTGGTCTCATTGCCTCCAGTGGGGCCTCCTTGTTTGTTTGTGGGTTTTTTTTTTTTTGGTGTATGTTCTGTTTATAAGGGGAAAAGGAACAATATCTAGCATTAATAAATGTCCACCAGGGTTCTGAATTAGTATTGTGCTGGAATACTATCAGAATTACTCATCATTGTCCCAGTGTTCACAGTATCAGAGGGTAGCCGTGTTAGTCTGGATCTGTAAAAGCAGCAAAGAATCCTGTGGCACCTTATAGACTAACAGACGTTTTGGAGCATGAGCTTTCGTGGGTGAATACCCTGCACATGCACCTGAGGAAGTGGGTATTCACCCACGAAAGCTCATGCTCCAAAACGTCTATTAGTCTATAAGGTGCCACAGGATTCCAGTGTTCACAGATTCCAGTGCCAGAAGGGATCATTGTGATCATCTTATCTGACCTCTTGTATAACACAGGCCAGAGAACTGCCCCTACTCTCAGGATTTTGTGATGAATCTCATGATATTTGGTGCATGTCTTAAAGTCCCAGCTCCTGGAGTCATGTGAATATGAGACTCTCAGCTTTCCTTTGAAAACAAAAAACAAAACAAAACATGTCTCATCCTCATGACTTCAGAGAAAAGCTTGAAAGTGTGACCAAAGTGTATCCTTAAGGTTCAAAATCCTGAAAGCAAATAAAAAGCAACCAAAATATAGGAAAAAAAGTTTCATGATTTAAGGGAATCTCATGATTTTGGGGATCTGACTCCTGATTTTTGAATGTGTGAGGCCAACAATACTGTTTGTCAGTTTCTGGGGTAACTGCACCTGTGTTCCCTCTCCATGGTTCACTTCAGGAGGACCCAGTCAAGGCTCAGAACTCCAACCATCACCTGTGTCTGGGCAGGGACCTGTGTCATCCTCTCTTCTGACCAGGGAGTTTTTGGGGCTGCCGTACACTGTGATAACCCCAATAAGTAAGTCTGTCAAATGGCCAGTGCCTGTGCTTTGTTTTCTGTCTGAGGGTTAGGACAGGTGTGATCTACCAGTAATCCAAACAACTCTTTCTAAGCAAGCACGTTTATTCATAGGGCAAAAGCATTACAGGGAAAACATATTTAAAAAACCAGCTAAACAGATTTAAACACACCCTATTACAGATTTAAACACACACTAAACATACCAGGAATAACCCATCAGTCTTATGGTGCTTTAGCAGCCGAAGTCCCTCCAGCCCTTCAGCAGGAATGGGGCCCACTTGGACAAAAGTTCACGTTCTTTTGCTGGAGCAAAAAGAAGGCCTGGGTTGGTTCAACCTCATCCTTTTATACCACAAGCCATTTCTTTGTTTCCTAGTCTCTGGAAAACCCAGTTTGAACCAGCATAGGCAAACCACGCCAGTGGGTGGTACCTCTCTGGAGTTGTTCACAGTCTGAATCTCCCTCTCACTGTTTTTAGTCCCTGAAGGAGTTGTGCGCCCCCGTCCCTTGGAATAGAATGAAGTCATACACCGACCATTCATAAATGTAATACTACAGGCGTTGCAGTATCTATCACGCTACTGTCCAGTGTCACC
Organism: Gopherus evgoodei; assembly: GCF_007399415.2. Lineage (NCBI taxonomy): Eukaryota > Metazoa > Chordata > Testudines > Testudinidae > Gopherus > Gopherus evgoodei. The sequence continues at coordinate 217,802,238 of NC_044324.1, read as the reverse complement.
CAGCAACAGCATCCCATTCTGACACATTTTGTGCCTCTGCGTAGTGGTCGCAAATGTCCAAGGCTTTATAGGACGTCTTCCCAGTTGTGCAGAATCAAAGCCCACTTCCCAGGGAGTGCTGACTCCGATCAGAGACCATGGAAGAGAGCAAACTCTCCTCTATGCACCCAGCTCCCTCTCCAAGGACCAATCCCTGCCTCTATGCAAAACCTTGCAAAACAAAATCCGACTACAACATAGCATGTTTTCCCAAGACTGACCATTGGCTCACACACCATGGAAATAAAACCTTGGATGACTACATGTAACAGCACCACCTTGTGACACTGCCATCACAATATGCTACTCCTCCACTTTCACATGATCTGCAAGTACAGACATAATGTAGTGGACGTTTAAAACAAAGCTCTCTTGTAAAAATGGAAAATGAATAAAAACGTAGCCTGCTTTATTATGGAATGTTGCATGAGGCTTAATGCTCATAAACCCAGCAGCCTAACAGCCCCAGCTTGGGTATGGCATGTGGCAGATAACTGCACGTTTTCTAGCAAAGTTGTGCCTAAGCCTCATAATCTTAATTATTCCAGTGGAGGGCATTTTCTGAACACGGAGCTGCCACTGTGCCAAATCTGAACAATGGGTTTGTGAAGCGGCCAGAACTCCAGTCGGGGGTTAGGATGAATCCATAGAATTAATTTCATGGTGGGTTTTCAACGAATGCCTCAAGAGCTGACAGAGTTAAGGCTCAATCCTGTGCTAATTAAAGTCAATGGCAAAGCTCCTTTTGACTTCAGTGGTGCAAGATCAGGGTCTAGGTGATGTCTGTGCTTGGAGCTGCGGGTTAGTGAGATCCCCAGCCCGGGTAGACAGACTTGTGCTAGCTCTCATTGAACGAATGTGCCAAAACCAGTAGTGTAGCATGGGCAGCAGAGAGCAGTGGAATGGACTAACTTGTCTGGACTTCATGGGAATGTATTTGGGGTGGCTCCCCCTGCTGCTGCTTACGCTACCTGTGCTACCATTGGTACCCTACTATTTTTAGTGCACCACCTCAATGAGAGCTAGCACTGGTATGTTTAGGTGAGCTGGAAATCACGTCCCTCTGTCCCCCCAGCTCCAAGTGGAGACACAGCCCCAGAGTGAAGGGCTGGGATTTTTTGGAAGCACTTAAAGGAGCTGGGCACCAACCTCCCGAGTGCATTTCAATGGGATCTGAGCACCTAGTTCCCTTAGGTTTCAATGAAATGCCCAGCCCAACTCTTTAAAGATAAACAGTAGCCAGTCACTTGGAGTAAGACCATTAGCGTTGTTAGTTTCCTACTAGCCTAACAGAAGAGACACATGCTTGTTTTTATTTTACTAGTCAAATCATTCCTTGTAAAGGAACTATCTGGTGAACGGAGCCCTTTTTCTGCTCAACAATTGATCCTAATTTCAGCGAATATGGTTGTTATTCCCAAACGTCGCTGCTAGTTTGTGCAAACAAACGTCATCTTACGGGGCGGTCTGTGAGCCGTCTGCTTCTCCTGCTTACCACCTGTGCTGTGTGACCGGGTGCCTAAGTCGCAGCAGGTTGTTTCTGCTGCCCTGACTGGATGAGCGAAGCTTTTCTAACTGGAGAAAAACAGTAAATTAATGACGAATATCACAGACTCTTGCTCAGGCCTTGTTCTCATGGAAGCAAGAAGATCCCTTTGAAAGTCAGCCATGCCCCAAACACTTCAAAGATTAAGTCCAAAACCCAGTTTCCCCAAGGGATGTTTAGTTATCAACAAATGCAGAGCACCTGACATCGGTGGTAGCAGCAAAATGCAGAGGCTTATGCATTACGTTGTCATGTAATATTGATCATTGATATTAACTTATATGATAGTACTGTCTTCCATTCAGAGAGCACCTTCCATAGACTCAGAAAAACGCAGGGCTGGAAGGGACCTTGAGATGTCATTAAGTCCAGTGCCACTGTGTGAGGCAGGACCAAGTAAACCTAGATCATCCCTGACAGGTGTTTGTCCCGCCTGTCCTTAAAACCCTCCAGTGATGGGGATTCCACAGCCTCCCTTGGAAGCCTATTCCAGAGCTTAACTACCCTGTGAGTTAGAAAGATTTTCCTAATATTTAACCTAAATCTCCCTTGCTGCAGATTAAGCCCATAATGTCTTGTCCTACCTTCAGCAGAGAACAATTGATCACTGTCCTCTTTATAGCAGCCATATTTGAAGATTTAGCTTGTCTCCCCACCCCCTAGTCTTCTTTTCTCATGAGCGCACATGCCCAGATTTTATATTCTTTCATTATAAAGGACCCCCAAATGCTGTGTAATCTATCAGATGAATTTCCCCCGTGCGTATGTGCACCTCCATTATTGCTCGCTGGTTTGAATCCGGCCCATTTGGATCTGTCGCCGAAGGACTGTGATTCCCTGAGAATTTGTGCTTTGCCAACTGAGACCTTGAAAACATGTCAAGTTCTCAACCCCCATGTGCACAGTGTGGAAAAGGTCCTAAGTCATTTCTAATAAGAAACAGCTGGGTGTCCAATCCAGTCCCATGAGAACATGTTGTTCCCTGCTCTGGAATGTTTCAAAACGGAGAAGGTTTCACTTCCCAAGCTGCAAGCAGAGCCTGTGGCATGGAAATGCTGAGCTAGCAGAATTTGTGACCACTGCGGCTTAGGGGCTGGCGGATAGGGTGTAAATAGAACAAGTTATACTCAGACTATGCCCAGACTGATTTCCGTCCACAGCCCTGACAATTGCTACCACCAGGCAGAGGGGAGACAAGTGTGAACCCTTTAAAGAAATGTTAGTGCAGCAGACCACATCAAAGCCAGAGAGACTCTGCAGCTCAAAGCAATGGATTCAGACCAGAAATGAGTGATTGATTGATACCCCCCCACATACATTATTGGTAATTCTTTTTTGAATGGACAGTGTTGTGTGTTTAGTGAATCATGTGCTTCATGCCTCCCAAAGGCAGAGAACCCCATATTAGGGCAACTCCCCACCCCCGCAAAGGTCATCAAGTGAGCATAAGCAGAGTTATAGGCAGTGGGGGAGGATGATAACGGTTTGGGCTCACGTGGAGGGGAAAGAAGCCCTGGCTGGTAAGCCAGCAGCTTCTGGGAAGTCCACACAGACCCATCTAACCAGCCAAAGGGCCTTCCTCTGTGGGAGGGTCGCTGAGCTTTCTGCCCATTAGCAGAGTGGCTGGACTGGAAGCCTTTGACTCCAGCCCCCATCCCTGTGCAGAAGCCCCCTATCGGGAGCAGTAACTGCTGGTACAGACAGCGGAAATCCACAAGGTATGGAACGGCGCGTGCTGTAGTCAGAGGCTGCTTGCCAGCTCCACCCCAGCTTTCACCCTACACACCTGAAGAGCTTGCCCTGCACAGGTCTCTCAAGGAGAATTTTCTGCAGGCTCATGGGACAGCAAGCAACGTCAGCCCTGCTTTCCTCTTGTTTGGAGGCCTCTCTGCTCCATTGAGCTTGCTACTCTCCATGGGGCGCAGCAGATAGGAAGGCATGGCCCAAAGCCAGCTCAGAGAATCGCTCTTACCTTTAGACGCTGACTCTTTTTTGTTTGCCTTTTAATCAAATTTCTATGGAAACATCTGACTCTTTGGATCAGACTTTGGAACCCGCTTTTGCAAGAGATAAGAACAGACTATGGACCTAGCCACTGCTAGCACTTGGGCCCTGATCCAGCAAATCACTTAAGCATATGCTTAATTTTAAGCACATAAAGAGTTCCACTGAAGTCACAGGAACTACTCCTAGGGTTAAAGTTAAGCACGTGCTTAAGCGATTTGCTGGATCAGGGACTGAATGCAAAACTCATTTCCTCGATTAAGCTTAGTCTCAATCATTTCTTTGGCGATACAGAGACAAGAGCAAACTGATAAGCAACAAAGTTAAAAACAAGGCGATTTCTTCTGCTGGCAGAGAGAGAGAGAGAGAGAGAAAAAAAGAGCGAACAGGAGTAACTTTTTGCTATTTTTAAACGCATGGTAATACGGTGTTCAGGATCATCTAAGAACCAGATTGCATGCAACCTACAGTAACATTTCTGAGAGCACAGTCATCCCTCTCCCAGTATTTCTGATAATAGAAATCACCTCACTCAAAGAAACAAATTACCTCGTCATTTTTATTTGCTAATAGCTATAACGTGCCACCAGTTTTCAAGCAGAATTCCCCACTGAAATCATTGCTTAGACCCTCCCCAGCCCTAGATGATTATTTAGAATGACTCAATTTTTGTTGTTTGCATTGTTGTAGCCGTGTTGGTCCCAGGATATTAGTGAGACAAGGTGAGTGAGAATCTCTTTTACTGGAACAACTTCTGTTAGTGAGAGAGACAAGCTTTCCAGCTTACACAGAGCTCTGGAAGTTACTTAATAGCTTTTATTTACTAAGAAGTGAAATAATGACTTGTTCTCTTGTGCTTATTCAGAATGACTTAACATCAAGAATTATTAATACAAATGTTTACACAATGATACATTAGCCACACCCAGGGTATTCCCATCATTTATATGAGTGAAGGGGATTCAGATTGGGCAGAACTTCCTTGGATCAGGGGCAGGGGTGGGGGAATATAGACAGGAACTATGTAGGGCTGGGAAATCTTAAAGTAATTTAATTACTAAGTTAAAACAAGGCTAAGTCTGTTGCCTGGTTCTTAATTACTAGCCATGACTTGTGACTAGAGCATTGGACTGGAACTCAGGAGACTGGGGTTTTAGTCCCAGCTCTGCTGCTGGCCTGCTGGATATCCTTGGGCAAGTCACTTCTCCTCCCTGTGCTTCAGTTTCCCCATCTGACCTGCTGTGTAAAGCGCTTTCAGATCTGCCAATGAAAAGCACTAGCTAAGAGCTAGACTTTAATTTATTATAAATTACTCATCACTTTTTTCATCACTGCTCAGAAAATAAGGACCACATTTTCAAAAGAATCCAGCTCCCTGGGCGCTGAGCTCTTCTGAGGTGCTGGTCCTCAAGGACTCATTTAAAGCCATTCTAAGTGATGGATTTGTTTTGGTGCATCTCACAGGGCTGTCCTGAGGCTCAAGGAGAGCACAGCTGGACCTTAACGGTGCTAGTCAATGTCAAAGGTGCAGTGTGTGCCGAGCTTGCCACACTGGGGGGAGATGAGGAGGGGAAAGGGAAAGAGAGAGAGAGAGAAGGAGTGTGGGTGGGTAGAAGAGGCAAGTTTCATTTCCTTAAGGTTGCCAGGTTGGGGACCTGAAGCTGCTGGTGAATTATGGGTTCTAGTGTAGACAGGTCTGGAGTCACAGTCAGAGGCACAAAGCATGTACAGAGCATGTGCAGGGGAAGTGGGGACAGAGCCACGCTGAAGGGCTAGCGTCAGGAGGCCAAAATTTAGGTTAAAAAAAAAATAGGTCAAACCTGAACCGGCTTTTTCAAAACCCAGGAATGTTTTGGAGAAAACTGGTAAATCCCCAAAATGTAGGGCCTTAAACACAGGGCTGAAACCAATAGGGCCATTTGTCTCTTCAAATGTAAATCACTCCCAACAGCTGCCTAATGAACTGCTGACTGATTTCGGATCTGGGTCACAGGACTTCAGCCCTTTCTGAGCTGTACTTTTCCAAAACACAGCACGTTGTTTATTTACAGGGCAGGAAAAAAACTCCAAAGGCCAGAACTGGACACAATGATGCTGCATTGATTTACACTAGCTGCAGGTCTGGCTCTTGGTTCCCATTAACTTCTGGTGTGACCAGGAGCGGCGCCAGGCTTTTTGGCGCCCTAGGCAGGGGTCCTTCTGTGCTCCCGGTCGTTGATGGCAATTCTGCGGTGGGGGAGTCCTTCCACACTCCTGGTCTTCGGGGCACTTCGGCGGCGGGTCCCGGAGCGAGTGAAGGACCCGCCGCAGAATTGCCGCAACCGACCCAGAGGGCAGGAGGACCCCCTGCCGCAGAATTGCCGCCAAGGGCGGCAAAATGCCGCCCTCCCAAATCCTGGTGTCCTAGGTGACCGCCTAGGTCGCCTAAATGGAAGCGCCAGCCCTGGGTGTGACTCTGCATCGCTCCACTGTTAAGGATCTGGCCCTGCGTCAAACAGCAGCTTGCATTGTCTCCTCTGGGAGATTTTTGCTGCTCTGGAGGTTAAGATTAATTTAAAACAGCTGTTTATTTTTTCAGTTGTGCTTGTTCTATTGTACCTACCACCATCTACTGCAGTAATTGCTTTCCGTGAGGGTCATGGAGAGGTCAGCTTTGTGGAGAAACAGTTACTTTGGATTAAGAGACTGAACACGCCTGCCAAGCTGCCTTGTTTAAAGAGGTCTATCTGAATGTTGCAGTTTTTTCATGAAGCGTCTGAAAGGCGCTAGCCAGAATGAAGTTAGCAGATGGGAGTCGGATGGAGCCAGTAGGGTAGGTAGATAGGTAAGCTTTGTTTGCATACTGCCAGTAGCTGGAGTTGGATATGCCTTAGAAACAGACACACCTGCATTTTTAGTACCCTGGACCCCAAAGATATTAACCTAATTCCATAAGGTCCAATTTAATTCAATGCAGCTTGTCTTAATTCCATAAGGTCTGTCCAGGACATTGTCAGTTTGTCACGCCTACACTGCGAGTTTAATCCCTGGGGTATCTATATTGGTGTCACCTTTATATTGACAATTGATGCTGGTGCAGCACGATTCGCACTCATGTAACTCACCCAAATGATGCTACACGGGTATAACCCATGCCTGCACTGGGGTGTGGACTGGTGAAATGCCAGTGCAGACAAATCCTGGGTTAGCGTAATGTCTCCAGTGTTCCCCCAGGGCTGCGCAGCTCCATACTGCTGGAAGGTGGGGCTGTGTAGTTAAGGCATTGGCCAGCCCCTCTGGAGTTATTTTAGGGGCCACAAATTCACCGTGGCATCCAAAAGAATTGGTTCAATTGCTTAGGTTATAAGCCTGAGATTTCACTAGAGCCAAAGCGAGAGAGGCATTCAGATCTGACAGAAATCCAATGGGAACTGGGCCCAGAACCAGCATTTTGGTGCCGAAAAACTTTGAGGATCTGAGCGTGGCTGCGTTAAGTTCTTAGACCATCCCAGCCCATATCTATAACATTTACTTCATAGTTTTGCCTTATATTTAAACACACGAAGAGCGTCTTGCCCCCTTCCCCTCCCCGATATAATCAGCTCCTCTTAGTGAATGCATTTGGTTGTGTAGAACCAACAGGAGGGATTCATTGTATTCCTGTGTCCATCTGTCTGTCTCCTCCTATAGGCAACAGTCTTTTGCACTGACCCTGGTCAATTCCTTCCCTCTATTTCTGGGTCATGAATAGAGCTGGGTGGGAAATGGTTTTCCCGTCCTGCGAACATTTTGAAGGATTTCAAAAGAATGTTCTTGGCCGTATCGGGACAAAACTGAGACCTTTTGAACTTTTGTTGTGAAAACACAGAGCAAACAGATATACTCGTTTTGCCCTCACATGGTCTCTCACATCCCTGGTGAGTGCCCGAACCACCATGCTATTGGCTGTTCTGGGAGAGGGGAGGGACTCTCTTGCCAGAAACTCCATACTGGACCTGAGAAAATCTCTCCCCAAACATTTCATTGAAACTGTGAAAAGTTTTGGTTTTGGCAAATTGACATTTTCTGATTTAAAACTCCCGACTCACTGAGAAATTCCTGACTCATTTGAATCGTCAGTACAGAGAGAGAGAGTTCACCTGGATAAACTTCATTGGAGCCTTGGGTCACATTCTCTTGTAGTGTGAAGGAGTGTACTTCATATAACACAGCAGAGAACTCAACGCATCACTTTAAAACCTTCAATGAGACGACTGTGGAGTTCCCTTAATAGATAACATATTTGGGGCAGGGACTGTCTTTTTGTTCTGTGTTTATAAAGCACCTTGCACAGCAGGGTCCTGATCTGTGATGAGGGCTACTAAGTGCTATGGTAACACAAATAAATACACAATAATAATTTCAAGTTGGGCAAGGTTTTAGCTTTTAAATGGGATTCACTGGGACAGATTCTCTATTGCCCTGCCCCTGGCCTACTCCTTTACACCAGAGCAATGTGACTGTAACGTTACTATTTTGACCTGGCAGCATCTTACACCAACTTCACTAGCTTTGCATTGAATACATGACCACACAAGCTGCAGGCAATGGGGACGCTGGCCCACCACTTTTCAAACCCTATGTGCCTGTTTGAAAACATGCCCTGGACTCTCTAATCCTCCCCTCTTCATTAAAACCTTCTAATGTCCCTGGTAATACTGCACAGCCCACAGGTTTGTACTGCAGCCTAGGAACAGTGTTGGCATTCAGTGGCCAGAACAGAGGTTGAGGGGAGATAGGCCCTGCTTTCATGAGGTACAATAATTGATCATGACACATTGGGCTTGTCTCTTCAAGTACCAGGCATTGACAATGCAAGACAGAGACCTAACTCTACCACTACAAGGATTAGAAACAGTTAGGGTCCAATCCAAAGCCCACTGAAGAAAATGGAGCAAGACTCCCATTGATTTCCATGGATTCAACTCTAAATTACACCCAGTGGTTCTTTCTCCCTGCATACTACAGTACATGTCTTTTGTGGTGCACAAGGATCTAGTGATATGAACTGTCACATTTTGCTTACATCAAATGAGTTGCACAGCATGTAGCCAACATCAGGGATTGTCCCTATGGTAATTCTCACACTGCACATTACTTCTGCTCAGCAAGCACCACATGGCCTTTCCAGTCACTGCATACTGCCCTCGTTTTCATGACAAGGCTGCAGCCACCGAGTGTACTTGATTCTCTAACCCATTTCATGGTTGCCATCTCTTGGCCTGACTACTGCGCAGTGCCCTCCCGCCCTCTCTGTGTACTGCCACCATGCTCCATTAGCTGCCACTTTTCCCCATGTAATATTCCAGGCAGTAAGGATACCTAGTTACGGTACCAGTCTAGGATTTGGATGACCTGGGTTCCATGCCTAAGTCTGCCACAGACTCCCTGTGTGACCTTGGCTTCATCGCGCTGTGCTTCTGTTCCCCATCTGTGAAACAGGGCTGGGCACAGACGCTCGGAGGAGAATTCATTCAGGTGCAGTAGGCGCGTTGGTGATGGGAGCTGTAGAAGCACCTAAACAGGTTAAAAAAAAATCCTTTCGGGCATCATTTCCTCCACAGGAGGGGAGCAAATCCAAATGGTGGGAGGGGGCAAAACCTGGAAATGCCACAAAGCTCCAGCATGCATGGGGGCAGGCCTCATCCCCATAGCAACTGCCAGTTGCTGGGTCCTACCCCTCCTTTGAGGAGCAGTGAGGGGTGTTAATTGCAGTAGGAACATTATGATTTTAAGGCGTAATGCAAAAAATGCATGTTCATCCCTTCCCCTATGATGGATGCTTCAGCTCAGCCAGGAAGACTTTGCTTCCACCCAAAGGATCAGAGGAGTGTGACCTAACTGAGGAGAACCTGAAGGCCTGGTTTTCAGAGTTGGTTTTCAGAGTTCCAAATTCCAGCTGAAGCCAGTGGGTGCTGTGTAGATGCTCAGCACTGCTGTCAATCAGCTCCCTAGAGCCTCGGCACCTGTGTTTTCTCACACACTGCTACTTGTGCTTCGAAGGAGTGCCCCATAAAGCGACCTCCTTGTCCTCCTTCAAATCCCTTCTCAAAACTGTGTTAAGTTTTTTCTAGGCATCATTTAGGCTGCTGGTGTGCAGAGGCCACAGCCTGTCATACTGACCCGTATTGTCCCACTGTTTCCTTGTGCTCACCTGTTGGTCTGTCTGGATCATCTGCTGTCTTTTGTCCTGTATTCTGTGGTTGTGCAGTACCTAGCACAATGGGGTCCCGGGTCATGATCGCAACTCACTAGGAGAATATAAAAAATAATAAGCAATACTGATGCCTTTCCAAGGTTGTAGCTTGAAAGCAAGAAGAACATGGAAACAGACTTTCCACCAGCAGGTCACTTCCCCCATGGAGCAAGGAGAGGAAAAAGACCAAACGGTGACTCTGAGTCACAATCCGTTCCTTAATCTGTGCTGAGGCAGCACAGCAATGTGCATGCGCCACCCCAGCTCCAGGGCTGATTGTGAAATGTCACAATCTCCACTTCTGTTATTGGGACCAAACCATGTCTAGGCTGCTTTGCATTTTTTGAAGCTGGGAAGGTGCGTTATGTGTAAAGGAGATAAGGAAGATAAGATTTCTGAAACTTGATCGCATTGGCTGAAATGCTTGCAGATACTGGGCTTTTTTTTAGAGTCCTCAAAATAGCCTTGGTCTTTCCTTGCAGGGACTATGGGGCACTTATTATGATGAATGATTTGATTTCATTTTATTTTGGCTAAGAGAGAGGCATTTGAATCTTTTTCAGTTGTGCCCTTGTGCTTCAATCTTTGGGTTTTTTTTGATCATTGTCACATACGGCCTCACCTGGCTGCATTAGCCTCTTCTGGACAGTCACTGGGAGTGGGTTCTACATTACTTCTAACATTGCATAAATACCATAGGTATGTACAGTAGGTTTACAAAAGTCAGAGACACAGGGTGGGGGAGGTAATATCTTATATCTGACCAACTTCTGTTGGTGAGAGAGACAAGCTTTAGCGCTTACCCAGAGCTTTTCTTCAGGTCTTGGAAACGGACTCGGGGCTTGTCTACACTTACAATGCCATGACAGCGCTTAATGAAGACGCGGCCAATCTACCGGGAGAGCTTCTCCCGCCGACATAGCTTATGCTGCTTGTGGAGGTAGGTTTCTTTATGGGAACCAATGGGAGCGCTCTTTTCCATTGGCATAATGTGTCTCCACCACCCGTGCTGCAGCGCAGCGTGTACAGACGTGGCCCAAGTGTCACTGCTGAATACTAGGGCCTGGTCTACACTAACACTGCAAGTTGATCTACGTTACACTAGTTCAGTTACGTAAATTACATACTGAAGTTGATGTAACATAGGTCAACTTACAGCAGTGACTTACGCTCTCCCATCAACTTAGCATGTCTTCACCAGACCTGCTAAATGGACCCTGCTGCATTGATCGCAGCAGTGCCAATTTAGTAGTGTAGACATGGCCTAGGTTAACTACTTATGTTAAACAATCTGTTCAAATCCTGTGTTTAGCAGTAACAAGTCGAATCAGTTTCCCAGACCTGAAGAAGAGCTCTGGGTAGCTCGAAAGCTCGTCTCTCTCACCAACAGAAGTTGGTCCAATAAAAGATGTTACTTCATTCATTTTGTCTTTCTAATATCCTAGGACCCACATGGCTATAGCACCACTGCATACAAAAGTCAGAATCAGTTACACAAATGTAGTGTTCTTAAAGGACATGGTGCTCCACTGCCTTGCACTTATGTAAAGTAGGTGTGAAATACTATAAACAAATGAATAGTTGTGTTTCACTCCCACTTGGTGACTTAATCCTACCTCAGTGCTGAGGGGCTTTGGGGGGGATGGGGGAGCAGGGAAGAGGTTGGAGGAGTCTTGAGGAGCTTCTTCCAGCCCTATATTTTTATAAGTACATAAGAACAGCCATACTGGCTCAGACCAAAGGTCCATCTAGCCGAGTAGCCTGTCTTCCAACAGTGGCCAATGCCAGGTGCCCAAGAGGGAATGAACAGAACAGGAAATCATCAAATGAACCATCCTGTCACCCATTCCCAGCTTCTGGCAAACAGAGGCTAGGGACACCATCCCTGCCCATCCTGGCTAATAGCCACTGATGGACCTATCCTCCATGAACCTATCTAGTTCTTTTTTGAACCCTGTTATAGACGTTGTGTAAGCGGTGCAGGACTCACCCCTGCAGTGCCTCCTACTGGTCATCTCAGGGAATTAGCATTTCCAGCCTCCAGAGCGCCCTCTTCAGGCCAGTGTCGCGCTGCGGCTGGCCCCCATGTCTGTCCCAGGACCCAGTGCCCCTTGTCTTTGGGGTGCTGCTGGCAATACCCTCACAGTCTCAGGGTCTCCCCACCCAACCCTCTAGCCCCACTTTGCCTCAGCCATGGGCAACTGCCAGTCACCATCTAGCCCCCACTCACTGGGGCAGACTGCAGTATAAAAGCCACTCATCATAGGCAAGGGGGGTTTGGACCTGCTGCCTCTGCTTACCCATGGGCCTCCCCCTGCAGACCCCAGTACCTAATTGGCCTTCCACTACACCACAGCCTGGGGGGTTTCCAGGCCAGAGCTGTCCAGCTCCCTTGGCCTTCCCCCAGCCCTGCTCCACTCCAAGTACCTTCTTCCAGCTCCCTGCAGCCAGGTCCCTCCCTCTCAAAGCTAGAGAGAGTCTCTGCCAGCTCCCGGCTCACTGGCCTTTTATAGGGCCAGCTGTGGCCTGATTGGGGCATGGCTCAGCTGCAGCTGCTTCCCCAATCAGCCTAGTAGCTGCTTTCTCCCAGTCATGTCCCTCCCCAGGGCTGCTTTTAACCCCTGTTCCTGAGGAGTAGGGCAGCCACCCCACTACACATAGCCTTGACAATATCCTCTGGCAAGGAGTTCCACAGGCTGACTGCACTGTGTGAAAAAAATACTTAGATTCATAGATTGTAGGGCTGGAAGGGACCTCGAGAGGTCATCGAGTCCAGTCCCCTGCCCTCATGGCAGGACCAGATACTGTCTAGACCATCCCTGATAGACATTTATCTAACCTACTCTTAAATATCTCCAGAGATGGAGATTCCACAACCTCCCTAGGCAATTTATTCCAGTGTTTAATCACCCTGACAGTTAGGAACTTTTTCCTAATTTCCAGCCTAAACCCCTTTACTGCAATTTAAGCCCATTGCTTCTTGTTCTATCCTTAGAGGCTAAGACGAACAAGTTTTCTCCCTCCTCCTTCCTTTTGTTTGTTTTAAACCTGCTGCCTATTAATTTAATCTGATGACCCCTAGTTCTTGTGTTATGAGAAGGAATAAATAACACTTCTTTATTTACTTTCTCCACACCAGTCATGATTTTATAGATCTCTAACTTACCCCCTGTTAGTCATTTCTTTTCCAAGCTGAAAAGTCCAAGTCTTATTAATCTCTCCTCATATGGAAATCATTCCATACCCCTAATCATTTTTGTTTCCCTTTTCTGAACTTTTTCCAATTCCAACATATCTTTTTGGAGATGGGGTGACCACATCTGCACAGAGTATTCAAGGTGTATACATACCATGGATTTATATAGAGGCAATATGATATTTTCTGTCTCATTATCTATCCCTTTCTTAATGATTCCCAACATTCTGTTTGCTTTTTTGGCTGCCATTGCACACTGAGTGGATGTTTTCAGAGAACTATCCACAATGACTCCAAGATCTCTGTCTTGAGTGATAACAGCTAATTTAAACCCCATCACTTTATATGTATAGTTGGGATTATGTTTTCCAATGTGCATCACTTTGCATTTATCAACACTGAATTTCATCTGCCATTTTGTTGCCCAGTTCCCCAGTTTTGAGAGACCCTTTTGCAGCTCTTTGCAGTCGGCCTCAGACTTCACTCTCTTGAGCAATTTTGTATCATCTGCAAATTTTGCCACCTCACTGTTTACCCCTTTGTCCAGATCATTTATGAGTATCTTGACTAGGACTGGGCCCAGTACATAGATGACTATGTAAGTTGCAAGGCAGTGCACCCCACCCCTCAAGAAAGGTGCCAAGAGGATCTGTCAGGTGAAATGGAACCCCAGTGTTTGCGGATGTGCGAAGTGGAGTTGGGTTGGGCATTTTCAATTAAATGAAATGTCATTGAAATAGCTGATTCATCAAAGCCACAACATCTGGCAGTGATGTACTGATTTCAATTACGTTTTTATAGAGGAGAGTTGTGAGGTCAAGAGCTCTCTGGTCGCTTCTGGCCGGAGAGAGCGAGAGAGAGCCCCAAATTGAAACCCTGAGCTTTTCAATCTGAGAACAGCCATTTAGGGAACACATTCAAAAGGTTTTGGTTTTCTTCCAACGCAGAACAAAAACCAATTTCAAAACCTCAGAAGTTGTTGCTAAATGGAACTGCTGTCCTCCAGCCAGCTCTAATCAAAGGGCCAGCGGTGAGTCCTTCTGCAGCATTGAAGCCAGTGTGCCAGTTTTCACTAGGAAATTCGGGGTGTGTAAGAAAGTGACCTGGAGGAGTTGGATTAACTGATGTGATGTTACACACAACTTTGCAGTCAGGCTGTGCAGGATTGAGACTCAAGTCTGCAAAGCACTCGGTAGTCAAGAAGGGTAGGGGAGCTGGCACAACCTTCACCCTGTTCTCTTGTGCGTAGGCATTATGATTACATGATCACTAACTATTTCTTCTGCAGGACCCCATCTAATTCAGGGCAAGATTTGTCACTCTGGATCTAAGCCGGGGTGGGCAAACTTTTTGCCCCGAGGGCCACATCGGGGTTGCACAACTGTATGGAGGGCTGGGTAGGGAAGGCTGTGCCTCCCCAAACAGCCTGGCCCCCACCCCCTATCCGCCCCTCCCACTTCCCGCCCCCTGACTGCCCCCCTTCAGAACCCCCAAGCCATCCAACCCCACCCTGCTACTTGTCCCTTGACTGCCTCAACCCTATCCACACCCCCACCCCTTGACAGCCCCCCCAGACTCCCACCCCCTATCCAACCACCCTCTGCTCCTCATCCCGACTGCCCCCTCCCGTGACCCCCCGCCCATAACTGCCCCATGGGATCCCACCCCCTTATCTAACTCTCTCTGCTCTCTGTCCCCTAACTGCCCTCCCAACCCCTATCCATACCCCCATCCCCTGACAGGCCCCCTGGAACTCCCACTCGCAACCTTCCCATCCCCTGACCGCCCTCCCAGAACCTCTGCCCCATCCAACCACCCCCTGCTCCCTGAGTGCCCTCCAACCCCCCCATTTCCTTACCCAATCCCCCCCCAATCCCCTTACCAGCAGCAGGAGGAACAGCCGCACCACCCGGCCAGAGCCAGCTGCGCTCCCCATGCTGCAGAGGAGGGGGGACCACAGGGGAGGGGGGGCAGCGGGGGAGGAGCTGGGGACTAGGCTCCCTGGCCAGGAACTCAGGGGCCGGGCAGGATGGTCCCACAGGCCTTAGTTTGCCCATGTCTGATCTACACCGTCTTCAGTCTAGTCCACACTAGAAAGTGGAGTTGCAGCTTATACCGGCAAAGGAATGTTTTTGCCAGAATACTTATACTAATACTTCCCTGATCAAAATAAATTATACCAGCAAAAGGACTTCTTTTTTCCTGGTATAAATGCATCTACACTAGGGCTTTTGGCAGCATAGCTATGTCAGTCAGGACTGGGGTGGAGGAGGGGGGAATCACCCCCCAACCAACAGAACTATGCCAGAAAACTTGTAAACGCAGACCAGGCCTCACACTGCAAACAGCCTCATGGAAATCATTGAAGCAACTTGTGAAGTAATATACTACTCAGTGTGGGTCAATATTTCTGTGCCTGTATTGGATGGTGAATGATGTAGTTGCTCAATGTTGTTCTGTTGGCGGCTCCCAGCATGCCTGTCTGTGGTTGCCCATAGATCAGAGACCTCTTTGAGCCTAATGGCTAAATGGAAGATGCAATTAAGCTCCTTTAGAAAGTAAGATATCTGAAAAAAGAGAAACCACTGCCCAAAGCACTGGCCACATAGAAGGCCTGGGGAAACACTAATTGTGGAGGAATAAGAGGAATTTCCCCGAGAAGTGACTGCAAATGCAGGGGATAGTGCATTGATTGGATTGCAGCTGTAAGCGTCCATATGTGTCAGAAGCAGACAGGCAAGAGAAAGTACCTGAAAAGCCAGAGAAGCTCTGGTAGCATGTCTCTAAGAGGAAGCCAAGAGAGGGGCCTTTTCTTTGGGCAGAGTGCTGGCTGAAAAGGCAGGTTTGGAATTATGAGCAAGGAAACTGCTTTCTATTGTTTGTTCCTGCTCTGTCCTGGGAAACATTCTTTGTAATTACATGAGATTGCACCAAAGAAATACCAGACATAAATATCTGCCCCGTACCAGCAACTACCCACAAAGTGCCAAATGGTTACCTGCATGGGCCAAAAGGAGCAAAGGTATTTCTTTTACCCTCCCTGTTCGCTGCATGCCACACAACCTACCCCTCACCCCTTCAAAAATACCAGCTACATTGTAAATTAAGCAATCTCGATTTGGGGGGCTGATGTCCATTCACGTTTTGTCGAGCAGGAGGAGATGAAGTGAAGTGGAAAGTAGAGCTGCTGCTGCTGTTTTTAATTCCACAGTCTGATGAGTTTGTTTCATCCCGAGATGGAACTTGGATGGTGGAAAGACAAAGCAGCTAAACTTTTTAAGTGGCAGGGAGAAGAGGACAATTGACATTTGCTCCCAGGTCTCCAAGGCCTGTTTGCAGCCAGACAGTTCCCCCTTTGCAATGTGTAACCAAAGCCAAATGCAAGTCACCCCCATCCCGGAGTGGGGGGATGCAAACGGCAAGGGGGTCAATCTCTAAGGGGTCAGCCCCTGGGCAGACCCCCACGCTCGGCGATCTCGGCGTTGGCAGGAAGGGGGCTGGGGCGCCCCCCACCCGGGCCAGGCGCAGGCTGCGGCCAGGTGGGCGGGCCGGGGCGGAGCCGCCCCCCGGGCCAGGGGGATATAGCGCTGCGCAGGGGCCGGCCCCTGGCACCGCCGCTCTCCGCCCCAGCCCGCGCAGGACGATGGGCGCCCCGTGGCTCTTGCTGGCTGCCCTGGCCCTGGCCCTGGCCCTGGCCGCCGGCGCGGCGCTGGCCAAGGACCGGCCCCCGCGGCTGCTGGGGGGGCTGATGGACGCCGAGGAGAACGACGAGGGGGTGCAGCGGGCGCTGCGCTTCGCCATGAGCGAGTACAACAAAGCCAGCAACGACAAGTACCGCAGCCGGGTGGCCGAGGTCCTCCAGGCCCGCAAGCAGGTACCAGCCAGCCCCCCGGGGGGGCACCCAGCCAGCCTGCCGCCGCCTCCCCCCGGATCTCCGAGCAGAGCCCGGGGCAGACAGCGACGCCCCCGTGGGAATCCCTGGATTTAAACTCTGACCCCCCCACTGGGCCCCTAACCCCTGCACCCACGTGGGGAAACTGATCTGGGTGCACGAAGCACCTGCCCCTCCCCGACGCTGCTCCCCAGGGCACCCCTAAGGGGCTGTGGGTGGGGAGTGAGGTGCGATGTCAGGGTTCCCTGCATCCAGGGCACTTTCCCCACCTGGGCTGTGTACTGTTGGGTGGGGGGGTGGGAAGTAATATCTGTTCTCATCAGCTGTCCTCCCCGCTACCCCTATCAGGAGGGAGCAGGGAAAAACCTGGGTACCCCCATGCTCCCCTGGCAGGCAGAAGCAGTTTCTGACTGTACCCTGGCAGTGCCTGACTCTGCACTGCTGCATGGCACTTCCTTGGCCATGGTGCCCCTAAGGCTGGCCCTGGGCAGGGTGTGTGTGTGGGGAGTCTGCCTGTTAACCTGGCCCTGAAATGTGCCTCTGTAGCAGACATGGGAAAGAACTGGTAGGTCTGAGGGACCTGTAGGGGGTTGGTTCTCCAACTCCATTTATTTTACCCCTGTGTAAGGCTAAGGTTCCTGCAGAACTGGAGTGACTCACAATTTTTACCCCAGCTTTAAGCAGGCCCCTGTAGTTATGTTTTCCCAAAGGTCAGGGAGGGAGATGACAGCGAGTTTTGCAAATGTAGAATGGAGAAATCAAGAGATGCAAAACTGAAGCTGAGCCAGTAAGTGGTGGGTTACTTTCCACTTCTGAGTTTCCTTTCTGGGCTGGTGCTGAGCAAATGTGGTTGGTGAAGGTGAGGACAGTAGGTTGGGCCTTGTAACCAAACTGCTGCATGTGAACATTTCTTCTCGGGCTTCTCTGCTTTATTCAGTCTTCGTTCCCTTGTTGCTCGCAGGCTTTTCCCCTCATTCATGCTTTCCTAGAGGGCCCATCTCTTACTAATCAAGCATTTTGTACTGGGGCTTTAAAATCCCCTCCTCCCAAGTTGTTTGACAGAACTACTTGTATAAGCACTGAACTACATGAGAACTAAGGGCCTGTCTACACTACAAAATTAGGTCAACTTAAGTTAGGTCGACCTACAGCCACTGCAGTTATTAAATCGGTTGTTGGTGTCTGCGGTACCCTCCTTCTGCTGGTGATGCTCATCAGGAGCGTTTGCACTCATTAGTGTGGGGAACTGCCAGCTGTGCAGGGCTCACAACTGGAGTACCCCCTGACAGCCCCAGCTGTGAGTCAGGCAGGGGCTCAATTTCACAGCAGGGCCCCTACCAGCAATGAAATTGACATTCTTGTCAGTTTCATAGCTGCTGTTCTTTCACAGTTTATCTCCGGCTGTCAGCCCAGTGCAGGGCTCACAGCCCAGTGCAAGGCTCACAGCCGGAGCTCCCCGTTTCCTCATGGCCCTAGAGCGGACAGCCTCCAGTGACCAAAGGTGAAATAATAGCAACAGTGAAATGTACAATGTAAGTTTCACTGCTGATAGGCTCCTTGCTGTGAAATTGAGGCCAGGTGCCTAGGCTCGCAGGTCTAGCTGTCAGCTGCTCTGTTGCTGCCTCGGCGGGGGGAAGGTGCGTGAGAGGAGAGCCTGAGCCTGGCTGCCTTCCAGTGAGAGATTGAGAGGGGGAAGGAGAGCCTGAGCCCCCCACGCAATCCCTCACTAGGAGGTGGCAGAAGGGGGCTGTCAGTCCCTGTGTGGAGGCAGACAGCCAACAGGCGATGTAAGTCACAGTGTCTAACACAGACGCTGTTGTCCTAACTACATTGACCTAAGCACTATGCCCCTCACAGAGCTGGAGTTATTAGTCGACTTAGTGGGCGACTTCCATTTGTGGGAGCACCATGGCAGCATAGATACTTGCATAATTAGGTCAATGTAAGTCAGCCTGACTCTGTAGTGTAGACCAGGCCAGTTGCAGGAAAACAAACCACCAAGCCAGCTTTTTGAAATAGGACCAGAGAAACAGGCCGCCTTTGAAAGGCAAACAGTAACCAGAAAGGAGTGTTTTCTCTATTTCATTTTAGCACTTGGAATCTTTGTGGTTGATGTACCATGTAGTGCCTACATATGCTTTTAAAAAAAATCTACTGGGGACACATGTGTCCCCCTGGTGAGAAGATGAGAAAGAGAGAGAGAATCATGTTAGCCCCAGCACTTAATGCACTATTAGAAAATGCTCAGATCCCATTGTGAGGAGGCCACTAGAAAGAGTCTAAACACTTATCTGAAATGTCCCTGCACAAGAGGGGTGAGGAGGGGGAAATGAGTTGGTTCCTTTTGAAAATTTAGTGGGGAGAGGGAGGGGCAATTTGCCTGTTTTATCTTAGAAATATTAGGAATGTAAACTCTGCTTTTCCCAGGCCGCCTTGTATGTTCCTGGAGAGGTTTTCTTAATTCGAAGGGGTTGAGGTTGTAACAAAGATTCTTAGAGGTTAACAAAACTAAAGACTTTTAAACAGCTTGAATAAAAATCAATCATTTGTCTTCAGTGTTTTGGATTTTGTTTCTATGGCATCTGTAATGTCATAACCAACTGCCCAGTCATCCAGAGTTTCCCAGGAAAAAAACCAGGATCTTAATTGCTAATGAAAGACAAGCAAGGGGAAATAATTGGGGAATGGAACCAAAATCTTTTAGGCCTTTTCTCTGCATCATAAAGAAACAAACTCTTCCCTCCTCCCCTTCCTCTTCTGCAGGACATCTCTGGAGGCTGAAGTGACACTTAGTGGCCTTGACACAATTTGATCAATGCTTTAAAAAAAATAAAAATAAGACTAGTTAAATAATACCTAGCTCTTACACAGTGCTTTTCATTGGTAGAGCAAGACTGTACAAAGGTCAGTAGCATTAGTCCCATTTCACAGATGGGGAAACTGAGGTACAGGGCAATGAAGTGACTTCTGCAAGCTGGCCAGCAGCAGAGTAGGGAATAGAACCAGATCTCCTGACTCCAAGTCTAGTGCTCTAGCCACTAGTTCATACTGCTACCCTCAATGATGGGAGGGAGACTTTGAAACTGAAATTGGAGGACTTTAGCAGTCACTATTTTCTAATGCATATTGCATTAGAGAACAGAGACCTGGATAGGGAGGCGGGGGTGCGTTCCATTGTGCTAGACAGTGTACAAACACAGACTGTGCCAACAGCCCAAAGCGGCAAGGTCTGAGAAAGGAGGGAGCAAAGGACAGCAGGCATAGAAAGTGACCAGGGTTATGATAGACACATGTTCATTCCACAATGGTTTTTTAACCTATGGACTCCCCTCAGCTGCCCTTCTGCCTTGAGTGGTTAGTTCATTTTTCTATTAACAATTAAAATAGGCTGCCCTCAACTGCCCCTCAATCAGAATTGTGTGGTTTTTTTTTTTTAAACTATCCTCACTTCTTGTTTCAAATGCTTCACATGGGCAATTCTCCTGTAGGATGTCAGCCAGAGAATGAGACCCCGATTTAGCAAAGCACCTGCTTTTGTCCCATTGAAGTCTCCTCTGGAATGTTGCTAATGCTTGTGACCTTTAGCACATGTCACATGATATTTGGTGTTTTTATTAAAGCCCCAGCTCTTGGAGTCATGCAACTACTAGGGCTGTTAAGTGATTTAAAAAAAATCACAATTAATCATGAGATAAAATTGTGACTAATTGCACTGTTCAATAATACAATACAATTTATTTAAATATTTTGGGGGCTTTTCTCTATTTTCAAATATAGGCTCAGGGCACAGGGCTCTAGCCCCTCTGCTACCAATGCCTCCCTCCTCATTCAGGGGTATGCAATTAACACATTAATTTTCTTTTCAGTTAATCAGAGGCATTAACTGCGATCAACAGCACTAGTAATTACATGAGAAGTTCAGCCTTCAATTTTTGAAAGGAACAGGGGGCGGGGGCAGGGAGAAGGCAACTTTTTAGCCCTCACAGTTGCAGAGAAAAGCTTGGACATGTGACCCCTGAAGGCACAAAACCTCAAAGTCAAATATTTTAAATGTTTGAGTCTTTGTAACATGACTTTTTTAGACAATCATGATTTTGGGGGCTAGACTTGTGATTTCCCCCCCCCCCTTCCACTGCTTGGTATTGGCAATACTCTTGTTGATAAACTAAAGTAGTACGAGTAAGCTGCTTCAGTTCCTTTTAACTGAACATATCTATTAATAGTTTTTTAAGCCAGTAAGCAGAGCTATGGCATGCTGTGAGTCAGCACCTTGGGTTTTGTTTTCTGGCCTGCAAAGGGTGCTGGCTCCTTATTTTTAATTGCCACATGCAGTTCCTTTGGATGCATGTTTGGTTTCTGTCCCTTGGACTCTCTGCTTTTCCAGGGTCACTCATTTATTCCTTGCACCTCCATTTGTTCGACACTTTTCTTCAGTGCTTATTGCAGTACGACCCCCGAGAGGCCTCCCCTGTGATCAAATTGTGCTTGGTGCTGTGTGCATGCCTAGGAAAAGAGTGCCTGCCACAAAGAACTCAATCCTAGACTAGCAACATCACCACGAAAACAAGGCTTCCTTTTAGTCCAGTCTGCCTCTGACCCTCTTGGCAGGTCAATGGCCTTTAGTGCTTTCTAGACAATCAGTGCTCTGAACAAGCTTTTCCCCTCGTTTTACAGATTGTGTCCGGAGTCAAGTACTATCTGAATGTTAAGGTTGGCCGGACAACTTGCACCAAGTCATCAACGGAAGTTCAGGACTGTGAATTTCATTCAACACCAGAGCTGGCTAAGGTATGGCATAGAAAGAGCTTAAACTCAGAGGGCTAGTGCATCTACAGAACTTGTATTCAGGTATGACCTAGACACCCCAGATCTTATGTGGGGCCCTACTGTGCTAGATGTGGTACAGACACATAGGGAGACAATCTCTGCAGCACTTGCAGTCTTAAATGGACAAGACAGACAAAAGGTGGGAGAAAAGTGCTATTATCCCCATTTCACAGATGGGGAACTGATGCACAGAGAATAAGTGACCGTATCCAAGGTCACATAGGTCTAGCAAAGCTGGGAACATAAGCCACAGCTCTTCACTCTCACTCCAGATCCTACTCCTCTGTCACATTGTTCACTGCCAATTTGAGAAATTTAAGTTTTGGTCCCAAACTTAAAGGTTCATTTTGTCACTGAGGTCTACAAATAGGTTAATGGTGGCAGAGGTTAGTTGCTACAGGAGTTGAGATCTGACGTTGTGGCAGATTTGCAAAGAATCCCAGGCTTCTGCACACAAATAACGTAATTCAGTGGGGCATGTCACCTGATTTCAGATCAACTCCTTAATGACTACACTGAGCCACAAAATAGTGCCTAATCAGAATCCACTTTTCAATACTACTACAGCCTTAGCACTGTTAATCTAGGCCAGTAGTTCTGAAGTCCTTATCAGATGTGTGCCTGCATGCACATTTATTACAACTCTGCATGAAATTCTCCATGCAGAGTTACTGCTGGTTGCACAGCTAGCTGGTAACTTGTGTGTGCAGTTACTAGAGTTGTGCATGCTGCAGTGATGCATGCACTGATGAATTAGTTGCCCTGACACATCCTTTTTTTTGAACATACGTGGGTGCTAGCTCTCTTCTGAAAAGTTCCATCAAAGCTTCAGACTCCCATTGTTGCAAGTCTTGGCTGAAGTTATGTCTACACTGCAGTTAGACACCTGTGGCTGGCCTGTGCCAGCTGACTTGGGCTCACACAGCTTGGGCTATGGGACTGTTTTAACTTCAGTGTAGACATCCCACCTCAAACCCGAATGTCTGTGCTGCAATTAAACAGCCCCTGAGCTTGGGCCAGCTGTGGGTGGCTAGTTTGTGGTATAGACCCTCTTAGAGGAGCTAACCTGATCTTCAAAAGTGCTGAGCACTCAGCCTTTCCTGCTGACTTTGATGGCAGTGGTTGGGTGCTTGACGCTTTTGGAAAACTAGTTTTCCAACTCTGGTCTCCTATTGGTGAAACTGTCCCAGAATATTCACAAGTGCAGATTATTTAAAGAGCCACCTTCTCGGTTCTGCAATATGCTGCTGACCTCCACAGATGGTAAATGTTTGCATCCCTGGCATGACTGGTTCAATTATATCTGCATTTTTATATTTGTAAACTAACTTTTTTCCCTCTCCCCTTTCTCCTCAGCACATCACTTGCAGCTTCGTAGTGTACACTGTTCCTTGGCTAAACAAAATTAGCCTACTGGAAAATAAATGCCAATAAGCACCTGTTCGTTCCCGCATATGTCGGCAACCAGTTGTTGTAGGTTTGCTGTTTTTAAAGAAAAAGCAATAATCTGAATTACCCTCTTGAGATAGATTTCTGTCCATTGCTGTTAACTCAAATGCTTATGTATACTTGTGCTATGCAAGTAAAGCTCTGTAACCTTCCTTTGAAGCAAAACAGAATGTTTTTTGTTTCTTACCTATCATTACTTTGTTCCTCCAGTCTGTCCTTTCAAATAAAACATTAACCTAACTTGTCAATGTCAGAGGTTTTGAGAAATGTTTGTCCCTGTTACAGAGACCGACAGAAATAAAACTAATAAGTGCCAGAGCACGTAGTCATTGTCAGGAGTGTGCGTTATAAGCCTACAAACAGCTGTCTGTGTTGCCTATTAAAGGGAGGAGCTTTCCCAGGAGCTAGCATCTGCTTTGCAAGTTCCCTACACAGGCAGAGCTGTGTGGGGCTCAATCCTGACCAACAGCACTCATGCTGTTTGGCCTGGGTTTTGCTGCACCAGTTGTGTGGCGGGGTTGTGTTGGAAGTCATGTGAGATCCTACTCATAGCACCCATATAATCCAGGCTTGGATTATGGTGGTACAGTGAACAGATCCCTCTTAAATTGAAGCTAAGATTCTGGGCAGCAAGACAGTAGCCTGAAAAGTAACCTTAGTTGTGAAGGGATCACGTTTTCAGGGATTAACCAAGGCAGCAGTATCTCTCTGCCTGAGTCTGAGAGCCTGGAACAATAGCTCCAAGAGGTGTGTACTACCCCATCAATCCAGAAGGAGCTGAAACCAAGGAGTCCTACTGAAGGTTGAGCCCAGTTTCAATTGCCCAGGGATGCTCAGAGAACATGTACAATGTAATGGGAGGGGTGAATCATGGGGTGGAGCTTTTTCTTATGGGTGGATATTTTTAAAAGACGTGCCCAGTCATTTTGCACCCCCGCCCTGCCCCTGAATATACCATTATCTTCAGTGCATGATAAACACATGGATCAGGTATCCAAGGACAGTACTCTGAGCTCCCTGTGTTTGTAATGGTTAAACATGCCATTCCCCCGACTCCCCCAGAGACTTCATTTCAGTCAGTGTTGTTAAAAGTACAGCATAGGGGAAGAGCAATTGCTTTCAGAGACAGTCAAGGCCGGAGAAGGCTTTTTCTCAGCAGACAAACCACCACAAATAATGGCTTTGATCCTGTAGACATGCACCTAGGTGGAGAAGAGTTTGCAGCATAGCAGCTATAGACCCAATGCTAGATGAGGACGGTAACATTGTTAATAATAATGCAGAAGTGTTCAATACAAAAGTATTTATCTGTAAGGAAGGATGTACTTGTCTCACAGGAGGATGATGACATACTTTCCAGTCCATTAGTAAACAAGGAGGATGTTAAACCACATCTATTGGGGATGAACATTTTCAAATCAGCAGCCCTGCATAACTTGCACCTAAGAGTCCAAAAAGAGTTGGCTCAGAAAATCTCAAGCCCCTTCATGTTAATTTTTATGAATCTTGGAATACCTGGGAAATTTCCAAAAACTGGAAGAGTGCTACTGTTGTGCCAATATTCAAAAAGGGGCAAGTGGGAGGACTCACGTAATTACAGGCCAGTTAGCCTGACATCACTCCCAGGCAAAACAGAAAAGCTGACATGGAATTAAATTGATAATAAGGATATAATTAATGCCAGGCACCAGGGTCTTACAGAAAATAGGTCTTATCAAATAAACTTGATCTCATTTTTTGATGAGATTACAAGTTCAGTGGACAAAGGTAGCTGTGGAAGTAAATATAAATCACTGCTGATCAAGTTTGGCAGACTGGCCAGGGCAAATCTAGATTGCTTGGTAACCTTGCCCCATTTAATACAGCCAATTATGCATCCAGGAATGAGGAATGCAGGTCATGCCAACAAAATGGGGGACTGCATCTTGGAAAGAAGGGGCTGGAAAGGATTTAGGGGTCACAGTAGAAATGCAACTCAACATGCCCTCCCAGTGTGATGCTGTGGCCAAAAGGACTAATGCAGTCCTTGGCTAAACAGGCACGAGTGAGTAGAAACAGGCGATTGTACCACTGTATATGGTATTTGGGAGGCCACACTGGAATATTGGTAGAGTTCTGCTGTCCACATTTTAAAGAGATGAAAAATTGGAGAGTACGCAGAAAGGAACCACAAAACTGAGTTGAGGGCTGGAGGATACAGAAGCACAGAACTGGAAGGGATCTCGAGAGGTCATCTAGTCCAGTCCCCTGCCGTATGGTGAGAGACTTCAAGAGCCCCATCTGTTTAGCTTGTCAAAAAGAAGAGTGAAGGGTGATTTGATTACAGTGTCTAGGTAGAAGATACCAAGGATTAAAGGGCTCTGATTTAGCAGAGAGTGGCAGAATGAGAACCAATGTCTTAAAACTGAGACCAGACAAGTTCAAACTGGAAACAAGGCAGACATTTTAAACAGAGAGGGTGATTAAGCATTGGAACACACTACCAAGGGAAATGGTGGATTATTCTCTATCTCCTGATGTCTTCACATCAAGACTGGATGCCTTTCTGAAGATATTCTTTAGTCAAACCCCAGTTATTGGGCTCAATACAGGGGTTAACTGGGTGAGATTTAATGCCCTGTGTTCTACAGGAGGTCAGACTAGATGATCCAATGGTCCCTTCTGGTCTTAAACTATGATTAGGGGCCTATTTGGTTACAATTCACATGTGTACGCTATAGCTATTTACCACCTCAGAGCATATTATTTAATATACTATCCTCTCCTCCCCTTCCCCAACTGCAACTTTCAAAGCTACTCCAGCATCATGGTATCTCTAGGACCTAGATAGGGCAGACTCTAGGTCAGGGGTAGGCAACCTATGGCACGTGTGCCAAAGG
Source organism: Gopherus evgoodei (assembly GCF_007399415.2). Lineage (NCBI taxonomy): Eukaryota > Metazoa > Chordata > Testudines > Testudinidae > Gopherus > Gopherus evgoodei. Next base: position 217,776,192 of record NC_044324.1, on the reverse strand, counting down.
CGGCACGTGAACTGATTTTCAGTGGCACTCACACTGCCCGGGTCCTGATCACCCATCCAAGGGGCTCTGCATTTTAATTTAAAATATTTAAGAAGCTTCATTTAAAATTAAAAACCTTATTCACTTTATATACAACAATAGTTTAGTTATATATTATACACTTACAGAAAGAGACCTTCTAAAAACAATGTATTACTGACATGCAAAATCTTAAATTAGAGTGATTAAATGAAGACTCGGCACAGCACTTCTGAAAGGTTGCCAACCCCTGCTTTAGTGCGTGGAGTAGGACTTGAGGTATCTAACAAATAGGAAAAGCTGATATACAGCCAGTGTAAGTTGAGATCTTTCTGTTTCTCTTTATTTCCTGCAGATGCATTGTTCTACTCTTCATGGAGATCAGCTAGGGGTGCGTGTGCACACGTGTTTGAGAGAGAGGAGTGAGTGTGTGTGTCTCTCTCTCTCTAAGAGAGAGAGGAAAATCTGATATACACAGATCTGCTTTCACTATGAAGTTACTATAATATACATTTATTAGGCTGCATTTCTGAACAGAATACAGATTTGTTGGAACAGTATGAGGTTAGCATAGCTAAAGCCGAAAGGAAGCCCCTTCCATGAAGACTGAAGTGCTCAACACCAAGACAAAAACCAAACTTGTTTTTTGGAACATATAGACAATGTACGAAACAGGGAAGCTAGCTCAGGTCACAGCAGAAATGAGATGCTACAGCTTACACATCCTGGGTGTCAGCGAGAGCAGATGGATGGGATCAGGAAGATTAACAACAACTTCGGGAGACATTTTGCTGTATTCTGGACAACACCAGGATAGCATTGCCATCCTTTTGAAGAAGGGAGTGGAGTGGTCCCAGCTTGAGTGGAAGACCATCAGCAGCAGATTTATGAGAGCCATACTGAAAGGGAAACACAATAATGTCACCCTGATCCAGTGCTATGTGCTGACAAATGACAATGATGAAGAAGCAAAGGACAAATTCTATCTTACGCTATAGGCGGAGTTAGAGAGAGCACCACGCCACGGCCTAACTATTGTCATGGGAGACCTGAATGCCAAGGTCAGTAAGGCCAACACAAACAATGCCAGAGCAATGGCAAACATGGGTGTGGCACCATGAATGAAAACGGAGAGAGGCTTGTTGATTTCTGCAATTTGAACTACCTAGTCATCCACGGAACCCTATTTCAACAGTGTGAAATTCACAAGCTGACCTAGTGTTCTCCAAATGGCAGAAATCAGAACCAGATTGACCACACGATCAATGGCAAATGGTGACGCTCACTGACAGATGTGAAAGTCAGAAGGGGAGCAGATGTTGGCAGTCGCCGCCACCATCTTGTGACAGGCTCCATCAGGCTAAAACTGAGACGTGTGGGTCCAAATAAGGGACATAGATGCTATGACATTGACAAGCGAAAGTCCCATGAAATACAGAAAGCTGTCATTCTGTAAAATAAAGAACAGGTTTCAAGCACTTGCAGACCTTGATGAAGAGGAGGGGTATGCAGATGAGGAGATCAGCGAGAAGTGGGACAAAGTAACAGCAATTTATAAACAGAGCAGTGAAGCCTGACTAGGCTACAGGCAGAGGAGAAGGAAGGAGTGGATTACACCCAGGACATGGAACACCACAGAAACCAGATGAGCCCTAAAGAAAATAGTTTTCGACACAAAATCCCAGAAGCTAAAGGACAAATACCACGAGCAGTATACCAGGCACACTGGGAGATCAAACACCTTGTGAGAGTGGACAAACGACGTTATATTGATAATCTGGCAACAGAGGATGCAGCTGCTGGTGGTGAACAAGGAACTGTCTACAAAATGATGTGGCTTATCAGTGGTAAACAGCAGACACCAACAAACTACAAACACTCATCAGGGACGAACAAGGCCACCTACTAACAGAAAAAGAACAAGAAATGTGCTGGACAGAGCATTTCAAAGAATTGCTGAACAGGGAGCCACCTAAAGAGGAAGTGAACATCCAGGAGGCAGAAGATCTTGATATTAACACAGACACCCCAGCTAAGGAAGAGATCATTCAAGCCATCAAATCCTTTAAAAATGGGAAAGCTTCTGGCAAGGATAACTTGAATGCAGAATTGTTCAAGGTAAATCCTGAGTTAGCAGCATCTATCCTGGCCCCTCTATTCACCTCAGTCTGGGAAAGGGAAAAAGTGCCAGATGAGTGGAACAATGGGGTTATAGTGAAGATACCAAAGAAAGGAACTCTGAGTGATTGTAATAACTGGCATGATATCACACTTTTATCTGTGCCAAGCAAAGTATTCAAGTATCAGAGGGGTAGCCATGTTAGTCTGGATCTGTAAAAGCAGCAAAGAGTCCTGTGGCACCTTATAGACTAACAGAGGTATTGGAGCATGAGCTTTCGTGGGTGAATACCCACTTCGTCAGATGCATGCTCATGCTCCAATATGTCTGTGAGTCTATAAGAAGCCAAGTATTGTGTAAGAGCATAGTCCAGTGTATATCAGGGGCAGTTGACAGTGTTCTCAGAAAAAAGCAAGCCAGTTTTTGGAAAGGGTGTGAATGCACAGACCAGATCTTCTCTCTATGAAACGTAACAGAACAATGCTTAGAATGGCAATGGCAACTCTACATACATTTCGTAGACTTTGGGAAGGCTTTTGATAGCATTCACAGGACCAGCCTATGGTGCATTCTGCAGGCATATGGAATCCCTCTCCATATAATCAACATCATCAAAAGCTTTTATTTGAACTTTACATGCAGCGTTGAGCACAGTGAGCTCAGTTTTGAAGTCAAAACAGGACTATATCAGGGGTGTGTAATGTCTGCAATCCTCTTCAGCATTGCCACCGACTGGGTAATGCAGTGTACAACAGAAGACATGCCAAGAGGCATTAAATGAACACCCTTCTCATCCCCTGAAGACCTGGACTTCGCAGATGATCTCGCTCTCCTACCACATACCCAACACCATATACAAGAACAAACAACTCGACTCAATGCATTCAGACAGCAAATTGGACTGAAAATCAACCACAATAAGACCAATATCATGTCCTTTACTATTGCCTCATCACCAGTCCAGGTAGAGGATCATGTGCTCACCAACGTAGAAACATTCACACGCTTGGGCAGCACCATCAGCCAGGATGATGGAATAAGCCAGGACATCTGGAACAAAATCAATAAAGCCAGGAACACCTTCAGGAGCTTCAATACAGTCTGGAAATCATCAAAATACAACACCAAAACCAAACTCAAGGTTTATCAGAGCTGCGCATTTCCAACACTGCTTTATAGTGCAGAACGCTGGGGAATGAGAAAGTCTGACATGTCCACGCTCTCTTCATTCCATACACCCTGCCTCAGAAAAATCCTCTGTATCTTTTGGCCCAGAACAATCTCAAACAAAGACCTATTCACACAGTGCAGCCCGAAGATATGAGCACCGTCATTGCCAGGAGGCGTTGGCGATGGGTTGGCCATGTGCTTTGGATGGAAACTGATTTCATCACCAGAGTAGCATCAAGATGGACACCTGAAAGCAAGTGAAAACAAGGTCGCCCGAAAACAACATGGCAAAGAGCTGTGGAAGCTGAGCTGAAAAACCTGGGGCACAGCTGGGGTACCATTGAAAGACTTGCCAGAAACAGACAGGAGCGGAGGAGCTTCATCGCTGCCCTAAACTGTCAGAGGCATTAATGGGAGCATGATGGTGGTGATGGCAGCTAAAACTGACACCTGTTGTTAAAGGCCCCAGTGTAGCTTGAACTCCTGGGTTCTAACTTGAAGCATTTTCTTAATGAAAGTGCAGCAATCAGTTTGCAGCTACTGTTTCTATCCCCATTCTCTGACTTTCAGTGACAGAAGCTGGTGGACAGGGAGTACTGTGGTTTTATCACACAAACAACATTTTGGTTTGCTGGCCTGGGTACAATGGAAGAAATCTGGTATCTCTACAGTAAAGAGGAGAAGAAATACACTCATATGTTTAAACACATCATAGAGAAAGTGGACTACAGCAGGGTTTTCCCCAAGCGCACCTTCCCCCCCCCAATAGCCTTGCCTCAGTTTCCCTTTGTGTCAGTTTAGGGATTTAGCACCTGGCCTCTCTCTACAGCTCCAGCCCTCTGGCTGGTCATTGGAGTCCCTCCCCTGTCAGGGTAGTAAGGCCTCCGCATAAAGTCTCCAAGTCCCTCCTTCATCAGGGAGAAACAAAGGAAATTACAGCAGGGAAAAAAATAAAGGCCAACACACTTATGTCAATACCACCACCCTGAGTCTAGGGTGTCAGCAAACTCCACTCCTTCCCCTTACAGAGCTGGAAGCGGGCCCCAGCCCAGGTAGCCTGTTTATTTAGGTCTGTTTATTTAGGTCTGTTGCTGCCTTCCCAGGCTGTCCCCTACCTCTGGCAACCTCCCCTGGATCCTTCTGCCAGGAATTTTGCCCCTCTGGGTGCCATGGCTCCCTCTGCTCCTGTGGGGCACCTTCACAGCAGTGTTCAGCCTCTCCAGCAACCCCCTGCTTTGCCTGGGTTGCAGCGTTTTATCCCAGCTGTTCCTAATGGTCACTTCAGCCCAGCTGGGAGAGTGCTGGTAATCGTCATTAACTCTTTAGTGTCTGTTGTCTTGTAGGGGCTGCACATCCCATTAGATCTGCCCAAATGAGGAAAAATAAGGTAGAAGGCCATAGAGTCAAAATCCTCTTCCTCCCCACAATCTCCTGCTGCTGGAAAATCCTGTAGGGGCAGGAGCAATGTCTGCAACTGAAAGTCATCTGAGTGGGCAATAATTTGCCAAGGAGCTGGGAATGAAGGTAAGCGTTTTAACACTGGTGAAGCATTGGAATGGGTTACCTAGGGAGGTGGTGGAATCTCCTTCCGTAGAGGTTTTTAAGGTCAGGCTTGACAAAGCCCTGGCTGGGATGATTTAGTTGGGAATTGGTCCTGCTTTGAGCAGGGGGTTGGACTAGATGACCTCCTGAGGTCCCTTCCAGCCCTCATATTCTATGCTTCTATGAACACTGGCAGAGAGGTGGAGGTGAGAAAGGGGCTGCTGGTGCAGGACGGCAGTGAAAGCGGGAGCCAGGTGAAGGCCAAAGATGGGTGCCCTAAAGTCTGTGTGTGAACCTGGTCTCGTGAATTTTTGTAAAGGATGCTCGATTGCATGAGACCCGCAAACTCGCCACACAGCAGCAGGATTCCAGGAGCTCCCTGGCTCTTTGTGGTTCCAAGGAAACCACCGAACCCCACTCTGTGCCCTGGAATTCATGGCGCGGAGCAGCATAGGGGACAAGAACAAGACTATCTTGCAGCTGCCAGTCCAAAGCCACGCTGTGTTTTTTGACTAGCATTTACACAGCATACGATAAACGGCGCTGGCATCACACAGCAAGGGGCTGGCTTGTCCGTGCTGCTCCAGGACTGACCCGCTGTATCTTCTTCCCAGGCAAGGGTGCAGAATAAAACAGTAGGGATCTACCCAGGCGCGGCGGGCAGCATGCCAAAGGGCTAAGCTGCCAGTTTAAAAGACCTGGGGCTATTATTTCCAAAACTCTGTTCCCGGATGCAGCATCTGAACACGGACCCAAGGGGAAGCCGTGCTCCCCCATCCTCTCCAAAGCACAATGGGGCATCAGTCAGTGTGGAGACCCAAACACGCTGCTCCCTAGCTGTGCCTGGAGCTGCCCTGAATAACTAGCCGCCCTCCACTGACCCTTCAGAGCAGTCGGACACATACAGGCAGCTCAGGCTGTGCCCTGGTTGGCCCAAGCCCTAGTGCAGGCGGGAGCAGGAGGAAGAGCCTGCCAGGACCCATGGAGGGCGCAGGGCTCGCGGAGACTGCAGCAGGCATGTGTGTGGCCATTGCTTCAGCCACACGCTGGAGCGCTTAGATGCAGACGTGACATTCATCTCGTTAGCAGTTGCCTGCAAAAATACCACTCCAGCCACGGGGGAGTCAGACCCACGCAATGTTGAGGGCGGCTGGGTTTGTGCTGTGGCCGCTCTCCGGCCCAACTGGGCACTCCCACTGCTTACTGCTGCCCCCTGGCAGCCAGGAAAGACACCAGCCACCTGGGAAGGAGCGAATCCTGCTCCCGTTGCTGTTTGGCCATCGGATGTCGAAGGAGCCGGAGTGAGAGCTAACCTGTGCTGGGAATGAACCATCTGGGAGGAACACGTAATGCCCTCCCCAGCACGGACAAGCCAGCCCCTTGCTGTGTGATGCCAGCGCTGTTTATCATATGCTGTGTAAATGCTAGTCAAAAAACACAGCGCGGCTTTGGACTGGCAGCCGCTAGCTGAAGGCTTAAGGCCTCCCCTCCCTTGACAGAGATTGTCATCGTTACACTTGAACAGTGCGTGGCGGAGTCTTGCTGTGTAGCATTGAAGAAGATAGCTGGGGGTACAGCAGGCAAGGAATCCATCAGTGAGGGTAGCGCTGGCCCCTGGATGAACTGGGGGAGGACGTCCACCAGCCGCACCTGAAGAGGGACATGACTGATTGCTGCCTAGCACCTCTGCTGTGACTAAACCTCAGGTCTGAGAGCTGAGTGCTGCCCAGAGGGTTCTCGCAGGGACAGTACAAGCAGCTTATCCCCTATCCATGGCACAGAAGTTATTGCCCGAATGTTATTATGTGCATCATCGATATGAAATGGAGACACGTCCACAAAACATTCAAGGGAGAGGAGTTATATTAAGGCTGATTAGAGAGATAAGGCGGGTGAGGTGATATCTGTTATTGGGCCAACTTCTGTTGGTGAGAGAAACAAGTTTTTGAGCTACACAGAGCTCTTCTTCAGGTCCAGTCAAGTACAACTGCTTAATTGCAAACTAAGACAAGCACACACTCCTTTGTTCAAGACAGGTCTGTTTGACTAGTTTGTTGTTACGTGAGTCTGAACGTGTATTTTTAACATCATACGGGGGAAATTTATAACTTTACACAGAATGCTGCTACACACATTTCACCATGATATCCACCATGTGATCAGCACATTATGCGTTTTCAAATGATACTACACAAGGCATGCCTTGTACAAAGATTATTACAGTAGTGTGTAGGGTGTGACTACAGGGGTGCACTCCATCACACACTGCTGAAGCAATGCTCCTCTAGCTGTTTTTCTCCTGGGCTGGTCCCGTGGGAGCTTTCCCTCTCTTTTCAATCCACTTTAGCTTCGAATGTAAGTGCCACCAGCGCAGAGGCCACACAAGACTCAGAGCTGCAGCAGGGCTCCTTGATAGTTATGAGTGAAAACATCCAGGACGTATGGTCTACTTCCCTCTCTGAGAATCAATGGGAGGGAAGTTGCAAGGGGCCTGGAAGCTTGTAGACAACCCATCTGTGATGGTACCTCCCATAAGGCTTTATGGAAATATGGATATGAATGTATGTATATAACATAAATAGAATGTGTTTTATACTACATATGCCATGTAACATATCTCTGTAAAGGTTATGATCTATTGAATCTATTCATCCTATTTGTAGGCATGTATCATTTTTGTATTCAAGGTTCTGAATATTGGCTGCATACTTGTTTGAGTCTAAGCAGGCTGCAGGGAAGCAGTTGGTTGGGTTCCTGAGAAATGTCTATTCTCAGTAAGTGCCCAATCCGGAAACATTTAAGCGAAAAATGAACTTGGAGACACCAATACACATCTGGGCTTTCCCAGGAATGTGGCCTGGCTGGTAGGAACTCAGTCAGCATGGACATGTGACCTGCCCAGGTGACTTCAAAACTCCATCTTGGAGCTGGACCTTGCATAGGAAAGTGGAGGGGAGGGGGTCTCCACCAACAAGAGAAAGTACATTTAAGCCCATGGGAGACCCCTCCATTTGGTCTTCAGCTGGCTGAAGAGGAAGCCTCTCCACTCCCCCAGGATACTTGGAAGAAACTGGAACAAAGGGCAGTGACTGCAAGGGCTGTGAGTGATTGCTGGACCCAGGCTAAAAGGAGATTAGTCTGTAAAAGGGAGCATTCTGGAACTGGGGAGGATCTCATCTGTATGCAGTTTGATTAGACATAGATTTATGCATTTTTACTTTATTTTGCTTGGTGACTTACTTTGTTCTGTCTGTTACTACTTGGAACCACTTAAATCCTACTTTCTGTATTTAATAAAATCACTTTTTACTTATTAACTCAGAGTAAGTACTAATACCTGGGAGTGGGGGTCCAAACAGCTGTGCATCTCTCTCTATCGGTGTTATAGAGGGTGAACAATTTATGAGTTTACCCTGTATTAGCTTTATACAGGGTGAAACGGATTTGTTTGGATTTAGATCCTTTTGAGAGTTGGGCATCTAAGTGTTAAAGACAGGACCACTTCTGTTGGCTGCTTTCAGGTAAATCTGCAGCTTTGGGGCAAGTAATTCAGGCCCTGGGCCTTTGCTGGAGCAGACAGGAGTGTCTGGCTCAGCAAGACAGGGTGCTGGGGCCCCGAATTGGCAGGGAAAGCAGATGTAGAAATAGTCTTGGCACATTGGGTGGCAGCTCCCAAGGGGGGTTCTGTGATCCAACTCGTCACACCATCCTCCAAACACTCCCAGGGAAGCCAGTTTAAACACCTTGATGACAGCTGAAGGGTTATGACAATGCATTGCACTGAGCTAGTCTGAGCATATCAGCCATCTGTAGGGTAGGAGTCTATTGCGTGAAGTGCCGCTGGGCTTCACTGAACGGGTCTCATTGTTACATCCACCACAATGGTCCAAAGAGAAACAGCATAGGATGAAGGACGGAAATCTCCAACCTCAAAGCAGATACTTCTTATTAGAGCTGTGTGAATAACAGACTCCAAAAACTCAGGATGAGGAAGGATAAAACAAAGGATGTTCACACAGGTGAAGGAACATCCTTCCACACAGCATCTTAGTCTCCAGTTCTCAGCTGGAAATGCTTACCAAGAGGGGGACCGAAATGATAAAAAGGAGGGGCAAACACCCCAAGAGACTCCCTCCTCTCTCTCCCTCGCTTTGCACCTCAGAAGACAAAAATAAGGAGCGGTTGGACTCTGGCGGAGTGGCCCTAACCTGAAGAGTTTGGTCAGGAATGCTGCTGGGTTCATGATGGGAGAAACTTTGCTTTAAATCGAATATAATTTGTCAAGTTGGCACTAGAAAGGGTTTTATCTTTATTTTTCTTGTAACCATTTTTGACTCTTCTGCCTCATTTCTTGTGCTCACTTAAAATCGCTCTCTTCGTAGTTCAATCACTTGTTTTATTGTTTAACTTAAACACATTGGATCTGATAAGAGAGTCTAGGTGACTATTTAAGGTAATACACTGGTGTATATTATTCTCTGAAAAGGAATAATGGACAATATATTTGGACTGGACAGGACAGGGCTGGGCAGTACAAGACATACATTGATGGGGGAAAAGCCAGGACTGGGAGTGTGTTGGAGTCACCCTGCAGAACAACGCAGGCTAGTGAGAGCCAGAGCATAACCCACGTGGAGCTGGCAGGCTGCAGTTACACACAGACACAGGATGAGGTTTGCATGCTGCTGGGCTGTTTGTGAGAGGCCCAGATGCGAGTTACTGCAGCAAGGTAGTGTAAGGTGCCCAAGACTGCATGTAGAGCTCTGTGCACTAGATCCGCATTTCTCAACCTTTTTAGGCTGGTGACCTCTCATGTGAAATTGAAACCTTTCACAACCTCCTTCCATGTGCTATAAAAGAGTAAAAAGGTCTCATTGCATGTGAAGATTAAAGTCCCTTTTTGGTTAGCACGCTAGGTAAGGACCGTGTCTCAAATTAGCAGTGAGAGAGCTTCCTGTGCAGCTTCCAATGGAACTTTGCACAGCCAATTATTGTTCTCCCTAATCCCCCCCAACTGGGGACTCATATGGTGGGATGTGCCTCTTCAGGGTCCATTTCAGAACCTCTGCCTGTGAACCACTGGAGATAAACAAAGGCACTGTGTTCAAATCCTGGGGGGCGGGGGGGAAGGTGGAGGCGCATCCTTAGAGCAGGCTACATCCTGTTTTAGAGAATCATGTTTTCCAAGAAGGAAAGCAGGATGATTTTGGAAAATTCACAGGAAGTGTCCGGTAACTGAGGCTGAGGGCCATATTGGAGTTGCTTGTCAATGTCTTGGTAGGAAATAGAGCGGGGAGGCAGCTGGAAATGTTTGTCACAGGGCAAGTGGAAGGATTTTGCAGCTTGGAGCAGGATCAGGTTAGAGGTGATTGTCTTTGGGGGTAAAGGTTAATGACTGTCTTACAGCAAAGGGGGAGAGAGCACTGCTGTGTTTATTCCACTGAAACCCGTCATGATCAGATGAAATGGGAGAAGAGACTTTTCTGAAAGGAGTTAATGTTCTCAAGAAAAAAGAATCAGATTCTTGTGTTCTCCTGTTATAAGGTACAATGGGCCGGACCCTTCTTCCATATATCAGCATCCCTCTGTTGACTCCAGTGAAGCATGCTGATTACACTAGCCCAATGTAGAGACAGACTTACCCAGGACTAACTGGGGCGGATACTGGAATAAACCAGGAGTAGATCCAGTGAAGTAAGTGGAATTATAATGGTTTAACTGGGAGCAGAATCTGGTCCTATATATGTCCCTTGCTAGTTTTATTACAGGAAGCACAGTTATACTTGAATTGCTGCATGGAAAGCTGGTGCAGAAGACTTTGGCAGCTCAGTTGTCAATTCTAGGCTCTTTATACATTAGATGTAGCCTGTAGCAGAGTATTTTCTAGCTCCTTCTGAAGCCAGAAGAATCTTGACAGCAGAACATTGATTTTACAACAATATTTAGCGTTTGGTTTTAACAACACTGAAGGGGCTTTGGGTTGCTGCCTTTTAAAGTTTCCTCTGCAACTCAAGAGGTCATCAAAATATTTTCAAATTACAGATATCTAAAGTTCTTGCTCCCTTCAGGACTCAGATCAGTTCTGATTAGGGCTGTTCGAAAAATGGAACTCTCCTTTGGCCGGGAAGATTGGCAATTTCAAATTGTTTTCTGTTCTGAAAAGCTGAAATGTTCATTTTTTTCATGACATGAAGAATTCCAAAAAGAGTTTTGACTGAAATGAAATGATTCAAAATAGCTAAACAGCACTTTCCATTTCAAAACAGCATTTAGGAACAGTGTGTAGTGAAGGACGCTGCTCTCTGTAGGACCCTGCTGTCATTTGTGGCAGAAGCTGGAAGGTGTGCAGTGAATGAGACAGGGGCTTGTGGGAAAGAAAGGAGGGTCTTCTGGTTAAGGAAGTTGAATACTACCCAGGAGACTGGATTCTACCTATGTGATGCTGGGCAAGTCACTTCAATGAGACTTTTCATGAGTGGTCAATAATTGTGTGCTTCTCATTTCCTGGGGGTCTGACTTGAGATACTTGAGGTTTGATTTGCAACTCACAGCTGAAATTGAGGTCAGTGGGAGCTCTTCTCCGAACAAATAAAGTGCTTTAAAAAGCAAAGTATTCTGACAAATCAGGCCCTGGTCTTCTTAAATTGGACAGCCAAAATTAGTTAACACTTTTGACAATTTTGGCCTTGATTTCTGTGCATTGGTTCCCCATCCTTAAAATGCAAATACTACTTGTCCCTCCCCAAACAGGGATGTTGTGAAGATGAATTCCTTAACATTTGCAAAGCACTAACATACTACTGTGAGAGTAGCATAGAAAAGTCAAGGAGAAATTAAATAGTTCCGTATTCAGTGCAGAGTTTGAATAGCGCACAGTAGATAATGCATGGGGCCACATATTAAATGGTGGCAGCTGCAGTCAGTCATTAGGCAAACCTAGGCTGGGGTGGCAGGAGCTGACTGAGGTTTCCCTAGCATCGCCCTGCCACGGGGGGTTCAGAAGAAATGCCATAACTGTCTGCTGCAATTTCTTGCACCTTTCTCTGAAGCATCTGGGTCCAGCCACTCTGGAAGGCCAGTTACTGGATTAGATTAGAGGGATCCTGGATCTGAGCCAATCTGGCGGTCCCTGTGATCCCATCTCACTTGTTTCTTAAGGTTCCTGTACGTAGCACTTTGTAAATTAACAGGGCTTGTGAAAACTAGCAACAGGGGTCTCTTTTCTATTACTCTGTAGCGATTGCCTTATACCGTCTTTTTCATTTGTTATTGAGACAAATGCATCTGAGGAAGTGGGTATTCACCCACGAAAGCTCATGCTCCAAAACGTCTGTTAGTCTATAAGGTGCCACAGGATTCTTTGCTGCTTTTACAGATCCAGACTAACACGGCTACCCTCTGATACCTGATTATTGAGACAGGCATTTTAATGTCTTGCTGTATTCATTTATTATCCAGCCAAGGTTGTTTGGCCGTCTTGTTCTCCAAGGCTCTTTTTCAGTGCGTTTATTGACTTGATTGGAAGAGCTTTTTTCCTTCTTGAAATCCAGCTATTTGCTTGGATGCATTTGGAAATCATGATGAGTAAATTAAAGAAATGCTCCAGTCTCCTACGATTCGGCTGGTGCGATGCAGTGACAATTGACAGGGGGGCTTGGCTGAGACTTAGGGTACATCTACATTGTCATCGGGTAGTGTGATTGCAGCACCTGTCGACGTACCGGGATGCAGAACAAAGCTAGCTGAAGTAACAAAAGCAGTGAAGCTGCAGCAGCTCAGGTGGGTGGTAGCACAGGCCAGCCCTTCCTCCCTGGGATCCTAGGTACATACGCATGCAGCCAGCACCCAGGCTGCCATGGCTTCACTGCTGTTCTTGTCTAGCTAGCTAGATCAAAGCTAACTCAGGTAGTGAGGAGAGATTTGATAGCAGCCTTCAACTACCTGAAGGATGGTTCCAAAGAGGATGGAGCTAGGCTGTTCTCAGTGGTGGCAGATGACAGAACAAGGAGCAATGGTCTCAAGTTGCAGTGGGGGAGGTTTAGGTTGGATATTAGGAAAAACTATTTCACTAGGAGGGTGGTGAAGCACTGGAAGGGGTTCCCTAAGGAGGTGGTGGAATCTCCATGCTTAGAGGGTTTTAAGGTCAGGCTTGACAAAGCCCTGGCTGGGATGATTTAGTTGGTGTTGGTCCTGCTTTGAGCAGGGGGCTGGACTAGATGACCTCCTGAGGTCTCTTCCAATCCTAATCTTCTGTGATTCTCTGTCTTCGCCTGCTGCACCTCCCAATTGCACAGAGGCTGAGACTAATATCAGGGCAATGCTGAAAAGCTGGAGGAAGCAACAAGATGAAATGTTGGCGATAACTTTGGCTCCTTGGATTGGAGATCAAACTTGCTGTTCATCACACAGGTGCCTAGCCTGGGATTTTCACTGGATCCCTGGCTGTGTCTGGCAGGTCAGGTAACAGTGCTGGCCTGGAGGGGTGTTTCCCACAGGTGCACAGGATGAAAGTGGTGACTATTTTTTTAAAAAGGGACTTCACTCCAGTTACCCGTGCCTTGGCCAGTTGAAGACTGGGTGGCTGTTGTTCTGTGCATGGAGCTACACCTAAAGCCTGTGCAGAAAAGCCTACGTCTGCAGAATGTCTGCTTTGCTCACCTGCCAGGAAGCACATTATGCCTGCCCTGGTTTCCAACTTGTTTCCAGATGCAGCTCAAGGTTTGGAGCTATAACACGCTTATGGGCAGCTCCTCGGCTGGTGTAAATGGACACAGCACCAGTAAAGTCAATGGCGTTAAGCCAGCGTCAATGGCCGAGGTTCTGTTTTGGTCCCTGTGTATCTAGTTGCTACCTCTCTCTTCCTGCCCGACCCCAATGGTTGAACTCAGCTGAGCTACTCAAACTCATTTAACTAGGAGGGACATGGAGGCAGGGCAGCTTCAGGGAGGGGCCCTCGCCTGGGGAACTTGCTTCCCTCCTTGGTCTGACAGAAGTGGAGTCTCTTGTCTTTTGGGGGTGTGCTGGAAATGCCATTGGCTCTTGCAGGATTTTGAGAAGGGGAGAGGGTGGGTTAAGAAGGGAGGAAGGGACAAGGATGAGGATAGATGAGCTGGGTGCGGACTAGCTAGTAATGCAGGGATGGTTTATTCTATAGATTGTATAAATATCTGTATATTGTACCTGACTTAGAATGAGGAACAGGCCCAGTTTAAAACATATAAATAATGAGAAAGGGCTGTGGGATCAGGTCCGTTCTTCACAGCGATGTTGGAGAACATAATTAATTAATATTAGGCAGAATGCCTTGAAATCCCCTCTTGCTCTATGCTCTCTCTAAGTGCACACTACTACACAGGGACATACAGGGCCAGTGCTACCATTTAGGCGGAGTAGGCGGTTGCCTAGGGCGCCAGGATTTGGGGGCGCCAAAAAGCGGTGCCCTCCAATTTTTTTTTAAGTAATTGAGCGGCTGCTGCCGCTGGGAGAGAGAGGGAGTCTGAGCCGCCGCCGGCAGCCCAGGGATTCCCCGGGGTCAGCGCGCTGCTGCCGCCAGCCCAGGGGTCCTACCATGCAGTCGCTGCTTCGCTTCTCCCGCCCCCAGGCTTGCGGTGCCAATCAGCTGTTTGGCGCTGCAAGCCTGGGAGGAGAATTAGACTGGGACAGCGTGCTCGGAGAGGACGCGGAGCAGAAGTGAGCTAGGGTGGGGAGGTACTGCAGGGCTCCCCAGGCCTAGGGGTGGGGAGCTGCCACGGGGAGCTGCCTGGGGGGGGGGCGCTTCAGGGCAGAGGGGAGCTGCTGCAGGGCTGGGGGGGCGCAAGGTGGAAGTTTTGCCTAGGGTGCAAAACTTCCTTGCACTGGCCCTGGGGACATAGCACTGAAAGGGACGTCTGGGACCATCAAATTTAGTTCCCTGCTATCACAGGCAACCCCATCATATGATTGCATTCTTCAGCTAATCAAGTTCCATCTTAAAACTAGTTAGGTTCCTATTCTTGTTTAATTAATGAAATGAAAATCCTCCTGATCTGTTATGGATATGCTTTGTTTTGCAAAGTTGACAGTTTTTAAAAATACTTTGAAGACACCAAAAACCAAAATCAGATCAAATCAGCGGTGTTAAATGTATCACTGTTTTGGATTGGCATGCAGTAATGTTTGTTGCATTGATTTGTAACACTGAATTGTCTTTTTGGGGCCTGGTTTTCTGAAGAGCTTAGCACCTGCTAGCTCCCATTAAAATAGCATTTCAACGGCTCTTCATTTCACAGACTAGGCATTATTTAAAAGACTATTCATGTAAAATTAAACACATGCACCAGTATTTTCCGGATCACGTTCTAAATCAGTCATGTGTCCCCACACACCAGAACAAACTCTGGAGAGAATGCATTTTTGACATTATTTCAAGCTCTGAAAGGAATCTGGAATATTAAGTGCATCACTCTTGGTATTGCCATACTCAATGGATCATTGCTGTGTGAAGCCACTATTATTTTAAAATAAAATTGTTCTGTCCTTTTCAGTCATTTTACTGAGCAGACAACAGGAAAATTTAATCCAGCAGCTGGAAAACCTTACCCAGCAGTTGAACATTTGCCAAGCCCAGAATGCAAACGCCTCAGAGAATCTACAGCATCTGACACAGGAGCGAGGTAAATTGTGTACTAGAACCTGATGTCTCCTTAAGAAAGCTTTATAGCTGTAGATCGGTTGAATTTGCAATTTACCAGCCAACCATTCAACAGCAATTTGATTGTAAATCCCAAAATAATTGAAGGAAAGAACAAGTGTGGGTAAATGATAAAGGAGGATATAACTCCACTCTGCTGACTTGACAAGCTGATGATTTGGCAGGTGGCGGGTCTCCAAATCCCCAGCCACAATAGGTTGCACCGTTTACGTAGAGATGCAAGAGAGTAATGTCATGTGTTTGGTTTTTTGAGGACATAAAAGCAGCCCTTGTCCAGAGAGGTGGATACATCAGGGACAATTCTCTTACCTCTTTTCCGATGAAAACTTCTCCAGGTTTCTCAGGATTGATGGCAAGGAAGAGCTGGTAAAAATGAGTCTTTTTTTAAACACTAGTGGAAACAAATGGATCAGAATTAGGGCCTTGATCCTCCATGAATAAATCAGGAGAAATATCATTATATTGCTATAAAACTAGGTAAATGAAAGGAGGATTATGGATTACCTTGTGGCCCAGCTAGTCCCGTGGCACTTACATTACAGTGCCTGCTACCCAGCTAACAGGAAGGCAGAAGCAGGACCCAGAGAGCAGCTACTTCCCCCAGGGGGTGGGAGGGACTAAAACAGGGTGGGAAGGGGGTGGATCCTCGCAATGTACTAGCTGGTACAGCTGTGACTGACCATCTGGCAGTTTACTCCCTCCTTACAGCAGTGGAGGAAGCAGGAAGGAGACTCTGATTCCCCAAGTCACAGTCTCCTTCCCAGGCTGTTGAAGGGGTGGCACAATATATTGCCCCTTACACTGGGCAGATTGTAATGTCACACTCTACCCCCACATTCGTATTGTCTACTGTGTTAATTGGGAAATAGTTCACAATGATAGATACCTTATGTTAAGGCATAAATAGTGGAACAAAAGGGGCAGAGTTAAGGCTGTTTGGGGGCATTTAGCGACTGAGCGTTTGAATCCCCAACCTGGATTTTGCATTAAAGTTATTGATATATTGAGTTTCCAGCTTTGTGCCACAACTTCAAGGCTCTGCAGCTGCCTTTGGCTGCTGAACGATACAGTCACCTTCAACTGCCCAGCCATCATTAGGCTTAGATTGAGAAATGTAGGAAAAAATCTAAACCTGCTGCATATGTCCAAGAAACGTTGGTACATTGATGAGTTTGATTCTCATTTACTCTAAGGTATTTTTACTCTGCTCTAGCAGCATAAAGGGATGTTAAAGTGCATCTATATGTAATTTATGTCCACTTTAAGGCCTTTTTAATTGATTAAATAATGTAAAAGGCCTTAGTTTAAACAAGAATCAGAGCCTTTTAAATCCAAATCAACTGTAGCTATTTTCTTCAAACAAGGCCTTTTGTTTAGATCTTCTGTGATTGCACAGATCTATGAAATGAGCCATGTAGGAATAAAATCTGTTCAAGCACCTTTGCCCACATGAATTCAAAAGTCCTCATTAGGAAATAGATACATTTTTCAACCTTGTTTAACATGGAAATGGCTACATGGATTTTGCTGAAATTAAAAAAAAGAAAAAAGCAGCTCTGGGCTGAGATTCAGCCTGGCTAACTCCAGCTCCCACCTGGGTTTGTTTGAGGAAGTTCTGGGCAGCTGATAGGGCAGGTTAATACACTGGGAGCACGAGCCAACCTCAGGTTATTGCGCTCATATCTAGACTAGTACAGTCCGCTGGGAATCAGTGTGCTCTACTGCTCTAGTCATTCACACTGGAGGGCATTTAGGGTCTTTCTTTATTCTCGTGCAGGATTTCATAAAAAAAGCATCCTATCAATATGTTGAAGATCGCCAAGGCCTCCCCTATTATTTCCCTTTCTGGATTGGATTATCATACGACCCCAGCACCAAGAAATGGGTCTGGATGGATGGCGCGGCTCTATCCTCTGGCCTGTAAGTCTCTGGCACTAGGATTTCCTCTGCGATGAGCCAATGTGTAGCACTAACACCTATGTGGGCTCTGCCATGGAACTGAGAGCCTCTGACATTTCCCACCACCCCTTCCCACCGTGAGAGCACCGTTGCCTGACTGCAGCCCCCCAGTTGTGGGGAGCTTGCAAGTGTATTTACATCACCGTAGTGCTCTGAGGGTAGGTCTGCACTGCGATTAGACACCGGTGGCTGGCCTGTGCCAGCAGACTGGGGCTCCGGGGCTGTTTAATTTTGGGGTAGCTGTTCCAGCTCAGGCTGGAGTCCAGGCTCTAGGAGGGTCCCAGAGCTCAGGCTGCAGCTTGAGCCCAGCTGTCTACACCTCAATTAAACAGCCCCATGACCTCAGGTCAGCTGCAGGTGTCTAACTTCTGGGCTGATTATCTGCCACTAGGGGCCCTCTGTTAAGGTCTGCATCAGCTTCCATGGATAGAAACCCAGGAACAAGCCAAGCCATTGGCTCACCATCTACAAGGCACCTTTGGATGTTTCAGGATGAGATAAATGTGCCCTGATCCCCATTCCTTGGGACAAGGCAACAGGAAGTTCTTAGGGGCTTGAAGGCAGTTGGGGGTCAATGTTGGTGGGTGTCATTCTGTGGCTGCACTATAATTATAATAATGCCATTTAACTACCACGATCAGGGTGGTAAATGTGCCAGTTCAGCATTATTTGTAGTCTGCCTACAGGCCTACCCCTAGAAGAGATGACTTAGTTCCCTTCTAGGTTGACCAGATGTCCTGATTTTATAGGGACAGTCACAATTTTGGGGTCTTTCTCTTATATAGGCTCCTATTACCCCCCCCCCCCACCCCGTCCCGATTTTTCACATTTGCTGTCTGGTCACTCTGTTCCCTTCTAGGCTCATGTTCTGCTGCCCTGTGTCGGCCTCTGGGTCCACTGCCACATCAGAGTCTGTACTGAACCCCTCCATTCTGTTTGGCAGGTTTCACATCCCAGGAGGCCCCAGTGACAATTTTCAGAGTGGAGCTTGTGCCTATTTCCAAGGAGGGAACGCAAAAGCCGGGAACTGTGGGGAAACTCGATTCTGTATTTGTGAGAAGACAAGGGTGGCAACAGGTCAACTAGGCTGAGCCCTCAAAGAAATCACCCACCAGGGAGTGAAGCACTAGACTCAGCAGCGTGGAGCTGTAGAGAGAAAATATGGCTCTGCATGACACACTCTCCTCCAATTTGTAAACATGCTTACAGAAATACAAATGAGTTTGTGCCACAAGGAGAGGTAGATTCAGCCTTTCAGAGTGCAATGCTGCAATTTTAGCCAATAGACACACAGCTTATCAGCCAATCAGATTGCTCCCACTGGCTCAAATTACCAGTGTCCCATTAAGAACTATTTGTACAGCTCAGCTTCTCAATAACCAGTTTTTCAGTTTGCTGGCCCAACCAAAAAAGTAAAAATAAGTCAGGAGGCCAAGCAAACCACTTCATTTCATTTGCTTTTTTTAAAACCCTTTCAAACAAATAAAACTGAGGCAAAATTTGAAATGAAGTCACTTGTATGGAACAAAATTTCAGAATTTTTTTTTTCTTTCCAGCTGGAACAATTTGACAAAGCGAACACAAGTTCACAAAAGGTTAGTCAACCGCAATCTACATATTGCAGCTGAAAAAAGTTAGACAAAAATTTTCAATCCAGCTCTACTGAGAATTAAATGCTAGCATGTGTTAGTTTCCAGCTGGTAACAAAATGAAAAATGCAAAGCAGTGAATGATTTTTCCTTCGGTCTCCTGTGTTATCACTAGTTGTGTGTTGACTAAGATCTACCTCTTTCAGCAATCAATTTCTGCTTCTCGTGTTTCAGTGATGCTATAATACTATATTTGCATCATCACCTAATCGCCTCTCATTGACTGTTTGATGGGATGGCATGTGGAGCCATGAGGACATAACTTAAGTCATCAGAAACTTTGTGTGTGTGTACAGGTCTATTCCCAGTTCCTTGCACTGTGTTATTACTGTGCTAAGTCTGAGGTAATGAATTGGAACAATTGTTAATGAAATCATACACAAAACAGCCCTTAGCACTTCTGCATGCACTTTGTTTTTATTAGCTGTATGTGAATAGTGAGGATAAGACAAGTTTAGCATGCAGAATAAATTAAATTAGCCTGTTTAAGAATAGATTCTTCCAAGACAGTTAGCTGGCTACATCACATTTGGCATAAATAAAAGGTAGTTTAACAATGCTAGAGTGGCCTGATTTTTATATCCAAAAATCTGGGGCACCTTTCTAGAGAAGGGAGGGGAGGTGCTGGTGAACCCCATGGGAGGGTTTTGGCATTGGGGTACCTTTGTGTTTGCATGCAGCACTTTTGAAAGTTGGTAAGGGAACCTGGCTTCAGTTCATGTCACTGGAAGAGTAGATGGACATTAGATGGCGCACATCATGAAATGAGTGAGGGCTTCATGCTTTGAGGGATAACTGGGGAAGCAGGTCACTGGGAGTGGAGGTATGTGCTCTTGCTTCTCCTGCCTCACATACCTTACCCCACCTCCCCAGCCTCTTCCAGTCCCTCACCCCGTCCATTGCTTTGCTTGGAACTGTCTCTATACTGGGTTGGAAAACCCTACCTTCCCCTCTGAAGAACATCATTTATGTCTGTCTTCATGAGCAGCCCCTAGCCCCCAGGGTGTGCCTACGCTGCAATCCGATACCCGCGGCTGGCCCATGCCAGCTGATTCGGGCTAAGGGGTTGTTGAATTGCGGTGTAGACATTTGCACTCAGGCTGCAGCCTGAGCTCTGGGACCCTCCCACTCACAGGGTGCCAGCCTGAGCCCAAACATCTACATAGCAATTAAGCAGCTCCTTAGCCCTAGGGTGACCAGAGGTCCTCATTTTATAGGGACAGTCCCAATTTTTGGGTTTTTCTTACATAGGCTCCTATTACTCCCACCCCTGTCCCGTTTTTTCACATTTGCTGTCTGGTCACCCTACCTTAGCCCAAGTCAACTGGCATGGGCCAGCCTTGGATGTCTGATTGCAGTGTAGACACACGCTAACCAGCAAGTGCTCTGAGAGAGCAAGACTGAGGCAGTTTGCTGGTAGAAAGGCTATCTAACTGCAGTACAAAGAGCAAGCCCCAAACACAGCAATCTTGCACGGCCAGGGATAGTAATTACCATTAGCTGTACTTGAGGGGATGGGGTAAGTGTCCCTATAATGCATCTCCATCACACAGAATGAAATTCACCCCTGGCCAGGGACAAGCAGTAAAGGCCCAAGGGATGCCTAGCCCTCATGCTGCCTGTCTGTGCTGGGGTGACTCTCACCAAAGAGAAGATTGCAGGTGAAGGTGCGAGTCGTCATTGAAGAGCTGCCCATGTCAAGATTGTCCCTGTTCTCGCCCATCGCTGACATCCCACCACATGGTCAGAGAGTAATCAAGGTGCTGGTGCTGTGGTTGATGTGGGTGGCACTGAACCTTCAGTGACTACACAGGAGTGGAGGTCTGGGCTGGGAGGAACAGACTGGGGAAATTCCAAGGAGGAAAGGGGCAGAGATCCAGAACCTCCTTCCCAGGTGGAAAAGTCCCCTGTTCGGAGAGCAGACGTTCAGAAAGACAATCCTGGGGGACACGGGCAGATGGAGTGAAAGCAGAGAGACCCGGGGTCAGATCCACAACTGGTGTCAGCCTATGTATTGTCTCCAGTGGAGTTACACTGACTTACACCAGCTGGGAATCTGGCCCCATGTCTTTATAAAGGAGCCAGGATCTCTGCTCAGTTTGCTTCTTGCTCACTGGTGTTGGACATCAGAGTCTCACAGGTCCCACTTAGGCTTTGAATTAAACTCTTGGAGAGGAGTGTGGGAGTGACATAGAAGCTGAGCTGCTCCTGCTTGCTATTTTCTGCATGGCTGTACAAACAGGTTAACCACATCCATTGGGAGAGCGGTTTGCAGAGGAAACAGTGACCGACGTCAGCCAACCCCTCTCACCTCACCTCGAAAGTCCCTCTTCATTGAGCGCTTTAGGTAGCGGCAACATAGCTAAGATTTGCAGCATGAAGCTAATATGTCCAGCACTGGTTGAGCTGCAACTTGCTGCTGACTGTTTTCAATAATATGCAGAAGTGGAAGTAGACCATAAACTGCTGGAAGCCAGAAACCATTTTGCTAAAAACTGCCTCAACTTCAGAAAGACCATGAAACTGCACCCCCAGAAGGCTATTTATGTGGCCTTTGTCATCACAAACATCTGAGCCCTGCAGTACCTCTAGTGGACTTTCCCCTCAGGTGAAGTAGGAAACGTTTACTGATATGGAACCAAGGCCCAGAGAGAGTAAGGCCCAGATCCGCATAGCTATCGAGATGCCTAGCTCTCATGGATTTCAGTGGGAGGTAGGTGCCAAAAATACCACTGAACACCGTGCGTAAGTGATTTATTTGCCCAAGGGAGTCTGGAGCACAGGAACTGAACCTGCATGCCCTGTGTTCTAGTCCAAGGCCCTACCCACTAACATCCTGCCAGTCAGATGGGAAATACAAGCCCCCATAAAGGAGAGTCTTACAGAAGACATGGCTTCCAGTGTTCTCTTAACTAGTGAAAGCAAATGGTTGCAGATAGTGCTGTTGGGCGTAAGTATTCCACAAGCGCTAGCCCTTGATAGGACAAAAATTGGACAAGCTCCACAAAAATGACCCAACCTTACAAGAGCCAGAAAAATGGCCACAGAGAAAGCTGAGGCATGTCCCAGCATACACTGGGCGGAACAGTCAGTCCAAGTAGCAGAGAACTTGATGAAATAAAAGCCTTGGCAGATTCAAGGGCACCAGGGCAATACAAATACATAATAAAATGTCCCCAAATGCATTCTCAACAAATATCAAATAGTCCAATCCAGCCTGCCATCCTTCAAACTCTGTTGGATATAAATAATGAGATCCCAGCAGCCACCTCAAAAGTCACAGCTCAGAGCAGTGGCACCAAGACGTATGAGAGTTATACACAGTGCCTGTGCCTGGAACAATAAGAAAGGCAGACACAAACCCTCCTCAGCATCTGGGGTAAAGGCAGAAAGGGAAAGGTATTACCAAGGCTGTCCAGACATATCACAAAAAGAGTGTCTATGCCTCAGATCTTACAATGTAGAATCACAATCTGAGTGGTTCACCAAAAAGCCAGCTGAGAAGCGATTAGAAAACAGTGGGTAAGTACTGTCAAAGAGAAAATATCAGGCAGGAGTGGGCTGTTTAAATCTAGCAGAGACAGGCATACCAAGATCCAGTGGCTAGAATCTGAAGCCAGACAAATAAGGCACAAAACATTTAACAGTGACAGTGACTAACCACTGGAGCAAATGACTGGGGAAGTGGTGGCTTCTCCATCTCGATGTCTTCAAGTCACAACCAGGTGCCTTTCTGGAAGTCACGCTTCAGTCAAACATAAGTTATTGAGCTCAACTCAGGGGTAAGTGGGTGAAATATAACGCCCTTTGGCACACAGGAGGTCAGCTTACTGAGCAAAGGTGCTGCTGCTAGGCTTGCTCAAAGCCCTCTGTCAATGGAAGGACTTGTATGGACTTTGCTTCAAGGCCCTGTACAAATCACAAAATTCCTCAGTTCAGCTATTGTAATGCGCAGGATGCATACGACGCAAATCCAGACACCGTGGGAAATCTGCTCTAGCATCTGGTCTTTAGTTGTCCAGAAGAGATGAGGGAAAGAATGAGGTTAAAAAATAAAAGGGATGGAGGAGCTGTGGTCGGTTTGGGGGGCAGGACTGGGTCAATTCAGCTGTTATCTGAACTACGGAGGAGGAAACTAAGCTCTTGGGGACAGGGTGCATCATTTCGTTATATTGTTGCCCCCTTTGACTTGAGCAGTTAGCTAAAAATTCAGGGTCTGGCAGGATGTTCCAACTAGGAGGAAAAACTGGTAATGAAGTTGGGTGTTTATGATGCAATCCTGTTTATTTATTTATTTATTTAAAAGTACAAAGTCCTGTTTTCCTGAACATAACAGGAATCAAAAACAAGAGACAACATCTTTGCCCAGAATTTGAAGCCCCTTTCTAGGCAGCACTATGCCCAAAAGCTCCCTTAACTATTCTCAGGGCCATGTTCCAGGGCTTTTTCTGACTGGGTCTTTGGCTTTTTCGCCGAGTCCTTGCGCAGGGGGAAAAAGAGAAAGAAAAAAATTTGCTGAGAGACTTATCACCCAGGCAGAACCAATCACTGATTAGTGTGTGTCCCCCAAACAGGTGCCCCATAGCTCACTTTTTGAAAAAATTACTTGGGCTGTAAGTATCAGGTGAATGTCAGAGGGACGGGCAGGGAAGGGGTTTGGAGAGAACATAGCACTTACAGGTAGGGTTAGATAGTGTAGACTGCATGGGGCAAGGGAGAGCTTAATAAACATCATCACACTGAATGAGGGGGCAGGTCGTGCCACCAGCATCCTCAAAGGAAAAATAAGCCCAAATAAAAAGTGGCCATTAATTTAGCATAAAAGCCCTGTGGTCTGCAACCAGTTCTCAAACCCTAAAGTCACTTGTTTTAAGCAAAATTGGAGGGGTGTGAACTGAGTCCAGCTGGGACTGGAAATGCTGAAATACCATGAAAAACAGCTCTCTTGCAATATTTCCCAAATGGCTGCAAGCAGAAAGTACCAGAAATCTCCACACAAAGACTGTTTAGCAGTCTGTAACAGGTGAAGAAGATATGTACTGATTTTCAACTGCCAGAAAGTGCCACTGCCTAATTAAATGATCAGATACATATTGCAGAGCAAAGAGCAGCCTACGAAAGCTCTGGATTTTTGATGAATACCTTGGAGCTGTTGGCTAATTTGATTCCATTGCTAATCCTTATGAACTTATTTTCCAATGACATTTTGTCCTTTGGCTTGGTATATAATTTAGGAGAAACAATACTGCAGATGACTTTCATATTTCCCATTAAGCAATATACGAAGCAGTTTTTTTCCCAACTCTCTGTGGAGGTTTCACTATCAAAACAGATCCAAGTTCTGTAACAGTTGTTTTCAGCGAACCGATAAATATTAGAGGTGGTCAGAGACTCGGGAATAGGTGTGAATGGCATAACAGAGAACACAGCAATAATTAGTCCCTTGTGCTACATTTTTAGATGTTCTGGCAAAATAACCCTCTGACTAGCTCTAACAATCTGAACACTTTCTGATGAAGATTAGAAATGCTTCTCAAAAATAGGAGTCAAATCTCTGTCAATTGACCAGAAGGTGTAATACCTCTTAAAGGCCAGATTTGGTAGCTGTGCTTGCAATAAACAGTCCGTTAGAATAATGTTGCTGAAATCAACTGGCTATTTTGTGGCATAAGATACCACCCCTTGTAAATAAGGGTGTCAAAACTTGGTCCTAAAAGGAGACCCTCTTACTACTAGGTAGTTAAGAGAGCTGGTTTGGAATTTTCTGATAAGATGTTTTTTCATTGGAAAATGTTGATTTGTTGAAATGAAACTTTTGCAGGAAAGGATTTTTCTTTTTAGACAAGTCTCCTGATTGGAATTTTTCCCCCCAACATTTTTCTAAAGTCAAAGTCAATCAAACTTCCTTTTTTGACATTTTCAGAATGAATATTGTGTCTATTCAAAACAACTTTTTAAAATTTTAGTTAATTTATACTAAAAAAAATTAAAATTTTTATTTAAAAAGGTCAAAATTGAAACAAAACATTTCAATTGACCTGATCTGAATTATTATGTTTTGGATTAGTTTATGAAAATATTTGCAATGTCAACTTTTCATCCCATTTCAGGACAGGAAAATGTACTGAACTCAAAATCTCTTCTGGGATGAGAAATCTATTTCCAGCCCAGCCATAGTAGCTAGACCACACACAAATCCTCTTGTGCCTTTACAGTCTGCCAGGGCTAAGGGCTGGCCGTGCAACAATGCAGGAAGCAATTTTGCCTCGGGAATCATGATTCTTTCTCTGCTCCCCCTTGTTCTGATAGGAAGTGGAGGGAATAGTAATTTACTAATGGCTCTGATGAGCAGCAGACTATAACCCTGGCTCTATCCCTACTATGGTCTCAGTTCAATTCCTGGCTCTGCCACAAAATACATGTATGACCATGGTCAAGTAACTTAATGGGCCTGTCTTCATTCCCGCATCTGTAACATTAGGATAATAATCCTTTCTCCCCATTACCCCTTCTTTTGTCTCTTGCCGGTTTAGACTGTAACTTTGTGGGTGCAGGGACTGTCTCTCGCTACGTGTATGTACAGCGCCTAGCACACTGGGGCACTGATCTTGGTTGGCATCAGCATGATCTTATAATAATCACCACCACCATGCATCAGCACACATTCAGGTGCAAATCCAGGTGGTTAGCAGGTTAAGATTAATCTGTAATTAACCACGAGCTATATAGCTATGACAAATGTTCTTAACCAACCATGCCCTTAAACTGCTGTTGAAAAATAAAAACCCTGATGGAAGAAACCATATCAAATTAGAGATCAGCCAAACAAGATGGGGCTGTTTATTTTAAAGACCCCTCTTAAAAGATAAAGTAAAATCCTAGTTCCACTGAAGTGAACAGCGGTTCTGCAATTGACTTCTGTGGGGCCAGCATTTCACCTCAAAGCATTAAAACTATCTGGTTTATTAATGAAATGTACAGACATCAAGCTGTATTGGACAGTCCGTAGTTGGTGATTTAGGCATATGTGGACATATCATAGGATCATTGGAGTGCATGCTTATATTATTATTGCTAGGAATAAAATCTATCAGGCTAATGGTCTGAGTGAAGTCACATTGCTTGAGGATATTTATTGAACTATTTTCCTTTCCCCATTTTTGAGGACTTTTTGTAGAGGGTAGGGGTTCGTATCGGGGTAGAAAGTGGTTGGAATAATAAGGTAGAAAATATTCTACAGCACCACTGAGGGCTATATCTGATGTTTATTGTATTGCCAGCAGAAAATCTGACCTTTGTTGTCCTTGTTTTCTCGCTACAGATTTGGCAGGCTAAAATAATCAGACATTTTCAAAAAGTTATGGGCTTCATTCTCCTCTCATTTACCCTGAGTTTAGCCTAGTGTCAATGGAGTTACACTGGCATAAAAACTAGTGTGAGGCCAGGTCTATACTACAAACTTACTTTGCTACAACTACATAGCTCTCGCGTGTGAAAAATCCACACACATACCCCAATAAGTGATGCAGTTATACCAACATAACCCCCTGGTACAGACAGCACTGTGGCTTCTCTCATAGACATAACTACCACCTCTCATGCAGGTCAAATAACTATGCCGACAGAAGTGTCGTCTTTACTAAAGCGCTACAGCATTTTAAGTGTAGACCTGCCCTAAGTGAAGGAGACAGTCAGGGCCAGATTTTTAAAAGGTACAGATAGTCAGGTTGTGGGATTTTCAAAACACCAAGGCACCATACCTACTTCAGCCAAGCATAATTAACTATACGGTGCAAGGTCCTGCGACTTCTAGCTACGGGTTTTAACTGCTTGTAACAGAACAGCAGAGGGCAGCAGATAACATTCTAACACAGATTGTTCACACAGGGCTTGCAAATCCTTCAAGTCATGGAGGAGGAAAAAGTAATTAATCAGTACCACATAAATAAGCCTAACTAATCAGTCTGGCAGCTGAGCTAGTTAAAATGAGAGCAAGCCCTTGTACAGGCCCCGTATCTCAGTTTAAAAAAGTGTTATTTCCCTGAGGTTTTTAAAGGGTGGCAGGAATTAGACTGGGACAGGAGTGAAGTTCCACAAACTGCCTGTGTGACTACACCGGCTAGATCCTTGAGGTATCCCTAACTCCCATTGAAGTCAACGAGAGTTCGGCACCTCAGTGCCTTTGAGGATTGGGGCTGTAGTCTACCCTTTGTCTTAGTTCCTCAGCTGGGAATAAAGTTTTCCCACCTCACAGGGGTTTTGTGATGGTCCATGGATGACTATGAGGTGCTCAGACACTATGGTGATGAGGGTTATACAGGAATCTAAATAGCTTAGGCTGACTCCCTGCAGAGAGTCTATTTCCAAATGAGGCCCTCAAAGCAATAGAAGAGAGCGTCTGCACAATGGGGATGCACGGCTTAAATAAATCCAGTCCCAAGTGTACTAAAACCAGGGCAGGTTTCTCAAGTGGGAAAAGCCTTGGGATGTCTCTGATAACTCAACGTGCATCATGCAAACAGAGTGGATCATCCTGAGCTAAGCCAGAGCTATACGTCCTCTCTCTTTAGTCTGAGTATCACATATATTACATAATTCAGGAAAGCCAAGAACACAGTTTACTCCAAAAGTCCTTGTACAAAACCCCTCAAACAACAAGACACCAAGCAAGAGGTGCTTGATGATACAGACGCGCCTACCTTTTGAATAGCCATTTGACTCCTGTAGGGTGCTGACTTACACTATGAGGAGGAGAAACGGTACAGCTTCCATTGCACAGAACTGCTATGCAATTGAACGGCAGGAGACCAATGAACGTTAGCGTGAAATCCTGACTCCATTGAAGAAAGTGGCAAAAAGTCAACGGGTCCAGGATTTCACCCTTAAAGATATAAAAATATTTTGTTTCCGTTTCTAATTCAGTGCTGTTCCCCAGCATTCTAGATGGGTAGTTCTTTGATATAATTCACTGTCTTTATTTTCTACTGCAGTTACATTACATCCTTCCTGCACCAGTACTGGCACATAGGACAGAAGCTCATCTTTTCCATTCCTCTATCATTTACTGCTGCTACCTCCATGTGCTCTATGGTCTTGGGATGGACTATTTTGTCCTCCCTGCCCGGGGGCTCTTCTTAAGGTTTTGCTTGGGTTCCCTCATTTCCTTGTACCATTTGGTTTCCTCTGAGTACATGCTCCATGCTTTGGGGCGGGGGGGGGGTTTCACAGACAGGGGTAAGGGGTCTGGCTATTAAATGGGTTCCATCACACTGCGGAAGGATTTCCCCCCAGAGTAATGCATCTCTTCTCCGGCTGCTTTGGTCCACAAAATCATCCTTTCCTTTTGGGTATTCTGACAATGCTTCTGCTGGTGAAGAGGGGTCTCTTCGCCCCCGCCCAACTTCATTGATCCACTATCAGTTTCATTCAAGTGATCGTTGCTTTTAGCACTTCTGTTGTAATTTGATAATCTCCTGCCATATTATTTTTCAGCTTCTTGACTGCAGCTAGTACTTCTGATATGTCAAGTTGATCGGGTCCACATGTTTCATCAACATCTGGCGCTGATGTAGGGCTCGGCCAACTGAGGATTCCTTTGAAATGCTCTGCTCAACTCATT
This sequence comes from Gopherus evgoodei, assembly GCF_007399415.2. Lineage (NCBI taxonomy): Eukaryota > Metazoa > Chordata > Testudines > Testudinidae > Gopherus > Gopherus evgoodei. The sequence continues at coordinate 217,747,426 of NC_044324.1, read as the reverse complement.
CTGTTCCACTTCAGTTGCAGGCATTTTTCCATCTTTGCTTTGCATTTCCTGTTTTGAAATTTCTATACCGAGCTTTATTCAGTTGGTAAATGGCTCTGTTGTTTCCTATCATAGCAGCAGGTTCAGCTGCCAGATCTTCAGCAGATCTTCATTTCTCTTTCCTTGCGCAACTTTTCACTGCTTTGTCTCCTTCCTTGTACTTCTCCTTTGCTCCCCCTCGTCCCCCAATATTTCCTTGGTCTTAGCATTCAGGACATTTCCTTTCCGTTCTTTTCTTTCCTAAATGAGATGCCAGGTCTCTTGGTTTATCCAATTCTTGCTCTGTGTTGATATCCAACTCCAATTGTGGCAGCCTGAATCACGTGGTCTTGGAGCACTGCCCATTTTCCTTCATGTCCAGTCTGTGTTCTGCCTTCTTCTACCTCCGGCAGTGGCTCAAATCTCCAACCTGAACTAAGGAACAATTTCTCACAGTAACTTTTTTCTTTTCAGTTTCCTACTGTTGATTTTACATCTCATTTCCTCCAGTGGAGGATAGGGTCTTTGATATAGCACTCAGTGTCTACTGGTGTAAGAGTTTTAACTAGGTTACCCCTGTACATGACGACTAGGGCCTAGTTTTAAAGATAGGTGCACAGCAAGAGCCAGAGCATCAGCTGATGTAAATTGATATGGTGTAAATTGGTGTAACTTCATTTACTTAAATGGAGCCACACCAATTTCCACCACCAGAGGCTCTGGCAGTTAATTTGCTCTGTCAGTACCACGCTTGTGCATGCAAATCAACTACCTGTGCATTCAAAGTTAGGAGTGTAATTATTTGGGAAGGCAGCTCCAGGATTGGCATGCACAGATATCTGACCGTCTATTGAAAGTCAGGTGGCAGGTGCAGAACGTTGCACAAATCCCTTTACAAATCCCCATTCCTACGGGCTTAGGCAGCCACTGAGCAGGAGTTGAGGCTAAGGTTATGTCTCCGCTAAGAGCCAAGAGTGTGACCCCCAGCTCATGCAGACACTCATGCTAACTCTCATCGAGCCAGCACACTGAAAACCAATACTATAGCCACAGTACCAGGCAGCGGTGAGCGGCAGCCCGGGCCAGCCATGCTCTGTGCCCATGGGACCCATGCCGGATTACTGAGCTAGGAATCACAGCTAGCTCCAGGTGTAGGCAGTTTACATTTTTACTTTAGGCGCTTAAAGTGGCAGCGAGGCACCAAAATCCCTTCATGGCTCTATCCCCTTTTGTGATCCTTTCATCATTCTCCGAACTGGAGCCTTCACTATAGTTCTATCACGGGAATGTCTTTGAAGCGCTGAGCGATTCCAGCCACGGGGGAATTTGCCGACACAACTAAGGTGATACCCAGACTTTCACAAAGCCAGGTTTCTTACTCACCTCCAGAAGACTTCCTCTGAAAAGGGTGCAGTAAGTTGCCAGGAAAGGGATTTGCTAGCACTAGGATTTAATTCGAGGAAGTCAGACGCTGCTTTGGGTTTTCCTTGGAACAAAGCCCAGTTAGCAAGGAGGTATTTTCAGAATTCCAGCTCAACTCATTGCCAGCTTCCCTTTCTATACAGACAATGGACCTGTTCTCAGTGGACTCAATACCCTGGTATTTATTCAAAGTGTGCTTTCATGTTGAAGATAGTCTAAAAATTTTACTTATTGTCTGTTCCCTGTACGTGTTCAGAGTCATGTCTGCTGACTTAGTAACAAGATTTTATTTTATAGCTTTTCATTCCTGTTAGCCCTGCAGAGAGATGCAAATCCTATTCTATTTTGTGCAGCCTTAATAGAATTAGCTAAGGGAAGCCCCTTAAAGACTGGGGGACAGGGTAGCAGAGACATAACTGGAAGACAGTAGGATTGCACAAGTGTAGGTTAAGGCCTAATCTGGTCTGCCGAAGTTTTACTGCTGGTAATGGAAGGAAATCTGTGACTCAAGGTGAAATCCTGGCCCCCTTGAAGTCAATGACAAAACTCCCATTGACTTAATTCAAGCCAGGAATTCATCTCTAGAGCCGAAGATGAATTAGCAGGAGCAGAGCTGACAGTTAGAAACAGGCCCAGTTCTGCTTGTGAATCCTGCTGTAAGCCCCCTTTCCTTCCCAGGTTAATTGGGAGCAGGCAACACTCACTGGCATGGCCTGGGAGCCTCCAGGGATAAACCTGAACTAATCTATGCAGTGAGTCTAACCTACAAGTACTAATTATAAATGCTGTACAAACAATGTACTCTTAGACTAGAGCTAACACGCCTTTCCCTAACCATGTAGAAAAACATAAGATTGAGCATAATTACAATGTCACAACCACTTTTCCTCAGTAGGGGGCAGTTCAATCAATAAATGCAGCGTGCAGCAGTAAACAGAAGTGAACCAGCTTACTACATTTACACTGCCACCAGCGACCCCATCCCTGTGTTTTCAGACCCCTGCTCACAAGGGTGTGCTTGTAGATCTGGAAGCCGGGGCTGGCATGCCATTGAACTGGCAACCAGTGCAGCCACGGCAACAAGGGGCAGACCCATTCTAACTTGGGATCATTAGGAGCTACACAACTCTGCCGGAGATGGGAGTTGTTATAACTGGAGCTCAGTAACCTGGATCCTGGTTAGCCCATTAGACCCCTTCCCTTCTCAGACTTAAGGAAACCCCCTTCAAGTCTCTTCACTAGCCCCTTTCCCTAACACACACGCTGGTGCTTACTGCCACTGCCTTCACTGCAGGCCGGCCTCAGTCGCTTCTGGGACAGCAATGGTCTCCGCCCTGGCCCTGATGATGCCCTGCAACAGGGCCAGCTTTGGGCCTATTCCACCAATTCCCTCGAATTGGGCCCCACGCCTAAGAGGGCCCGGCACCCAGCGAGAATCCCTTCCCTGGCTAGAGGCGCCTTTTTAATTTTCACTCATCCGGCGGCACTCCGGGTCTTCTGCGGCACTTCGGCGGCGGGTCCTTCAGTGCCACCGAACACCCGGAGTGACTGAAGGATCCACCGCCGAAGTGGCACCGAAGACTCGGAGCACCGCCCAATGAGTACAAGTCCCACGTGTTTTTTTACATCGTCCTTGCTCGGGCCCTGTCAAAACTGTTCGAATTGGGCCTCGCACTTCCTAAAGCAGGCCCTGCCCAGCAAAAGCCTCCTCGGCTCCCTGCTTGGCCAAACAGTGGTGTCTCAGCAGCAGCTCCTGGCTTGGACAGAACTCCACCAAGGAACGTTCTGTTCCCTGACTAGGGGACTGGTGACAGTCGCAGCTCCCCACAAAATGAAGCCTACGCCACGCTGTGTCTGCACCCAAGACAAGGCTCCCCTCGCCCCCAGAAGAGAAGGTCTCTGTCTTCCCTGAGGCATCATGGGAGCTGGAGTCTCCACAGCTGGGTTGGAGCACGATGTATCTTCCTGCCTAAAACAGTCCCAGTTAGGGTCAAAGGCCCCGCAACTAGAGGCTGCCTACACTCCATTAACTTCAAGGAAGTTATTCAAGCTAGTGTCATGACAGCAGGATCAGGCCCACCATCTAGGACTTGTAAACTGAGCACGAGTTATGGGGTCACGTAAACACAGGACCCATAGGGCCATTTCTCAGGGCAGAACAACACTTCAGGCAATGATGGAGGCCCACAGCATTTCTAAGGGATTAGTGACCGGTAAGGAGTCAATGATCCAAGGTCCCGAGCCAAGGGCTATTAACCCCAACTAGCAAAGGCCCTAAGAAATACTCTTGGTCTCAGTTATAGGGGCCCTGGAAACTAGAGCTATTAATTTTTCAAATGAATCTTCATGTCAGCTAACAACTCTGATCGTGCATCAGTGTAAATCACCATAGCTCCAAATCTCGAGCAACTTCAAGGTAGCTCTGTGGATTTACACCAGTTGTGGATCTGGCCCAACATACACAGAACTTTTCTAGAGAATTAGTATCCTGAATATGAGCTGGAAGGATTAAATCTCAGCTTTCCACTGAGTTTTCTGAAGACCCTTTTTCCTCATGACTCTGAATTTCCCTAGAGCACTTGGTTCGTAATGCAATCCCTTTCCCATTGCTTCTGTTTAACCCAACTCCTTCCTTTTAGGTTTTCAGACTGATCCTCTTCCTCACTGAAAGGCTAGTTAGACCTCTGAGCCTGGATAGACTGACACTGGTCAGAAGGAAAGACAGAGCAGGAAACGAGAGCAGATAAGGGAGGACGGCACGGAGGAAAGAATGCTGCTCGTATAAGAACACAGTTAGCCAGCACTGGGTAGAATAAGCATTGCAGAATTACTAAGGAAGGGTGTATTACTGCAGCTGTTGAAGGACTATTTCCTTGCTGTTTGTTGGGTCAGAGCCAATTTGAGATATTGCCCTACCTACAAGAAACGAACCAGATGGGATACAGTGAGTCAGTAAGAAATGGGTGAAAATTCTAGCGCTTGTTATATACACACATTATGGAAGCAGCGGTAAAGACTTCACAGCTAAGGCTAAGTTGAATTATAGATCACAAAAACTATACACAAGATTATTACAGTTGCAAGTGAAGCGCTCAAAAGCTAGAAATGCCAGAATTAAGGTTACCTGTGCAAGTATAACTCAGGTACAAGACTGTCATAAACAGATAGCTAAGGGTTAATGTCTTTTTCACCTGAAGCACCTGACCAGAGGACCAATCAGGAAACCAGATTTTTTTCAACTCTGGGTGGAGGGAAGGTTGTGTCTGAAGTCTTTGTTTTCTTCTGCCTGCTTTTCTCTGAGCTTTGGAGAAGTAGTTTCTGCTTTCTAATCTTCTGTTTCCAAGTTGTGAGTACAGAGATCATAAAAACAATAAGGGTTATTGTTTTTCTTTTGTATTTACATGTTTATAGTTGCTGGAGTGCTTTGAATTGTATTCTTTTTGAATAAGGCTGCTTATTCAATATTCTTTTAAGCAATTGACCCTGTATTTGTCACCTTAATACAGAGAGACCATTTATATGTATTTTTCTTTCTTTTTTTATATAAAGCTTTCTTTTTGAGACCTGTTGGAGTTTTTCTTTAGTGGGGACCTTCAGGGAATTGGGTCTGTAGCCCACCAGGGAATTGGTGGGAGGAAGAAGTCAGGGGGAGGTCTGTGTGTGTTAGATTACTAGCCTGATTTTACATTCCCTCTGGGTGAAGAGGAAAGTGCTTTTGTTTCCAGGACTGGAACTACAGAGTGTGGACTCCCTCTGCTTAGATTCACGGAGGTTGCTTCTGTGTATCTCTCCAGGAGCACCTGGAGGGGGGAAGGGAAAAAGGATTATTTCCCTTTGTTGTGAGACTCAAGGGATTTGGGTCTTGGGGACCCCAGGGAAGGTTTTTCAGGGGAGACGGATAAGAAATTAGTGCAATTAAACATAGTTAACGATTGTTATATGTAAAATTTCAGTTGTAGTTAGGAATAGCTGAATCCATCCTTAAGCAGAGTCACTGGCTTCAGAGGCAATTCAATAAATCACCAGCAATCCTCTCTACTTAATTTGCATGCCGCAATGCTATTGGCTGACATGAAGGGGGCAGTATGTGTGTCAAGAATGCCCATTGGTGGAGTACTTAATCATCTGAACACAATCAGAAGGAGCACTGGATGGGCTCTATGCCCACTGGTCTGAGGCACCTTTTGTCTAGCCACAGCCTTGCTCAAGGGTGCCTCTCAGAAGCAGTGGCGCTTCAATGGAAGTACATTGGTGTCAAACTGATGTAAGGCACTGGAGCCTCAGACCCAATGTTTTCTTCCTCAGTGCAGAATTGATGGTGTTAAAATGGAGTGGTGAAAAAACAATACAACAATACCCAGTAACAATCTCTGCTCCAAGATGACTGCCATTTTGGCTAATACTCTGAGGACTGAAGTAGGCCATCGAAAGCATCGGGAGTTTTTCCATTGATGCCAATAGGCTTTGGATCAGGCTTGTAAGTTAAGCAGAATCTGGTTTTAGGGCACACACAATTGAAGTGCGTCTCAAGAGAAATAATGAATCAACCCATGCTGCTCTAGAAGAGGACTTAAGGGCAAAGAATAACAGCACACCACACACATCAAGGGAAGGGGAAACAATGACGTATTCTTTGATGAGTTACAAAAACACGCTGTCATTATAACAGAGATGTATCAAACAGCTTGGAACGCAAACTGGATCTTTGGAGAGCAGAACTTCCTGCTGTTTCAGATAGTTCTTTGGCGCCTCTTTATCCATGGAGAAAAGCCATCCTTGTTTCTTGTTTTCACCATGGCTGGTGATATGGTGTGTGTGGGGAATGGAGGGATCATTCAGTCGTGTCAAGTAATCAGTCTTCACAACATGATGTGACACGAGGACCACTTTCAAAATAAAGCTCTCTTTCATTGCAGGCCTCCTTAGAGCTTTGTAATTTATCAACATTATGGAAAACATGCATTACAAAGGATTCTGCTGACTGCTCTCCTAAGAGAATATATTACTCAAATAAAACAAAAACAAACTCCAGCAAGCTAAAAACAGTGTGAAATGATATTAGAAGAGCATAGGGAGAGGAGAGAATTGACTAATGGGAGGCATTCAGAGGCAAACTATTAACAATGCATGGGCCATGTTCTCCATCATAATTTCATGGAAAGAAGGCTGATAAAAATTTGACAAAAATTGTCTTTTAAAATGGGAAATGGCTTATAGACCAAACATGAACATTTTCACTTTGATTGTTTTGATTTGGCTGAAATATTTCAACAGTTGAAAATTGTTGGCTGTTTAGTTTTGGGGTTTTAATCCTAAGGGAGGGAGGGGGAGGAGAAGAGGAGTAGAAAAGGAATCCAAAACTGCATACCAAGCTTTTTTCCCCACCCAGTTATTGAAAGTGGAAAGTCCAGTTTGGTTAATAAAAAATTCATTCTGTTCAGAAGTGGTTTGTTTGGGAAAAAAACTTGCTATTTTTCCTGCCAGTTCTAACTGCAAATAACCTATGAAGGTCTGGATTGCAGAGCTGAATTGGAAGATCATGTAGGTATACGACACACTTTGCCAGTGTTTTGTTACACATGCTGAAGTCCACAGCAGTTCAAAATTTGGGTCATAAGTAAGGAGAGGACCAAGATCTCCAACCCAAAGCACAGATTTCTATTCCATGGGCTAAAAGACTAACTTTGTAAACTGAGAGCAGAAGGAAGTGGCTATTGCCTGTGTATCAAGCACTGGGTGGGGAGGGGCACAGGTAATACTCCTCTATGTAACCATACTGGCAAAGTGTAAGGCATTTATATGAATTTTTTTTATTCATTTAAATGAGGCAGCAAATGAGATAGGTACTGTGGAATGGAAGATACCTGCCTGTCCTGACACAAAAGAAATTTGCCTCATCTTTTACACATCTAGGTGTGATTCTGTGAGGTGCCAAGCATCTGAGCTACAAAAGCCCCTCAGTGCCAACAGCAGGAAATGAGGATGTCCCCTTGTTGCTGAGAATCAGGATCTCTGATCACCTGCCACTGCCTTCTGGCAGAAGGGGCTTCCCCGGGGAAAGGGGAGGACAGGAGGCCCCAGCAATCCCTAGATGCCAGAACAGCCCTTTGGAGTGGAGGGTAAAAGAAAGAAAAAAGAAAATCACAGCAACAGTTACATAGTCATTTTGTTTCCAGCTTCTCCAGCCCCAATACAATCTAGTTAAAGTCCATAAACCTGATTTGCCTGGGTGCGATCGTTCAGAATGCACTGCTTGCTCCATTCTGGTTACCAATAGAACAAAGATCTAATAAGGACAAAGCAAAAGAATACATATATATATGCAAGTCCTATAGTGTGGAATTTTCAAAGTTGCAGAAGGGGGCTGGATGCCCATGGGAATGAAGCATCTCCACTTAGGAGTGCAGGGAAGGAACAATATATTTTAGTATGGCCTAGTGGACAGCATGCTGCAGTGGGATGCAGGAGAGCTGGTTTCTGCCCCTGGCCTGCTCGGTGACCTGTGCAAGTCACTTCACTGCTCTGTGCCTCAGTTTTCCCCATCTGTAAAATGGGGATAAAGACACTGATCCCTTTGTAAAGTGCTTCGAGATGTCCTGATGCAAAGAGCTAGTACTAACAAGCACCATGTCATCTCTCCACAGCACCACAAGGTCGCAGTATTTTCTAACTTTAGGAGGTTAAATGACTTGGGCATAGGGTACTGCTGAATTGCAGCAGGGAAATCCAGAGAATGCTCTGCTTTAAAACTGATGGCATGATAAGGCCCATTGTGTTCTGGGCACCTGCTTAAAATAGATGTGGTGACTTCACAGGACTCACTAGCAGTTGGTAAGGGCTGCAGTGCAAACTAGTTCTGAGCAAGTCTCCCTCCAGAGCCACACTGTAGAATACCCTCGTAATCTAAAGGCCCCTCTAAAATCTTCCTATGGTCGTCATGCGGTGCTCTACTCGCTGCAGGTGGTGCCTCCTTCTGGCTGTTCTGGGGATTGGCTCTCTTCCAGGTCCAACACCTCTCCCCTCATTGTCCTCTAGGATTCCACAGCCCCCCCCCCGAACCCCTCAAGCTTACTCTTTGTGACTCAGCCCTCCGGCCAGATCATTATGGGCTAGCCCCTCTGGGTTACAGAATCTCAATGGACCAGCTGTCCCAGTGGCCCATAGGGGAACTCAGTTCTTCCCGTCCATTACTGCAGGTTCCAGGCCAGGGACTCTACACCACACTGCCAAAAAGTCTGCTCAGTTTTCAGCCTTGCTGCTGTCCCTCCCCAGGCTGCTTCCTATTCTTCTCCACCCATCACTCTCCCGGGTACACCCTTTGTCAGAGCCAGGCTCTTACTCTTTCCCAGGGGTCCCCGCCTTCCTCTCCCTCACACACAGAGCAACTGCAGACTTCCTCACTGCAGTCATCTGTGGCCAGCTTCCTGGCTTTATATTTACCAGCTGAGCCAGTGGTGGGGTTGGGCCTCTGTCTTCACTCAGGGGTTGCTTCTCCAGCCTAAAACCCTCTTGTGTGGCCCGTCTCACTAACTGGCCTTTCCTTAGTCCTTTCAGGGCTGGGGTGGGGTGAGCCCCTCATCACAGGCTCCCATTACTGGAATATCTGAGCACCTCAAGCTTTTCTGCATTAATCCCTACAGACCCTGTGAGGTAGGACAGTGTTATCATCCCCACTTTACTCATGGGGCAATTAGGCCCAGGGAGCCTTAGTGCCATATTTTTAAAGGTATTAAGGTGCCCAACTCCACTGGTTTTGATGGGAGAGAGACCTAAGTACAATGAGAAATGTGGCCTAAATGATTTGCCTGAGTTCAGAGGAACTCACTGGTAGAGCAAGGAAACCAACTTGCCCTGGCTAGCTCTCTAGCCCCTGGACCACCCTTCCTCCCAGTCTGCATCTGCAATAGATAGCCAGGAGAAGGGTAATGGGGACAGTGGTTTCTTCAGGTTCAGCTAAGAGAACTAGCTGGGTTCCATTCCTTCTTGTGTGTTGAACAGAATTGGTTCTAGTCACTTATGCCTGCCTGCAGTCACTGGGGCCAGCACTGACCCTGCAGGCAGGCAATATTTCTGTTCATCCCAAACAAAATTTCCCCTAGATTTTTCAGTTCAGCCACCAAACTGAAAAATCAGTTAGTTACTTACTGCTAATAAGATCTACTTCTAAGCAAAACATCCCCTGGAGCAAATGTTATATTCCCTCTCACTAGCCTAGGTGCTTTTACTGAGCATTAACACTGGAATCCTCTACTGTTCGTAAAGATGCAGGGCCCAGTTCTGGACATCACTCTGCTGCCTTTTGCACTGAAATCTGATGATGTTTCTCTAATTGGAGATTCTCCGATCCTGGTTTGGACAGAGGGAGAAGGCCAGAGAAAATTACATTGATCTAGGTAATTAATTATGGACCTTTACAAATAGGTTTGATTCCCTAGGTTGGTCCTATTTTTAAGGGAAGATGCTGTTAAATGGATGGTAACAAATCTAAGCAGCAAATCTACATTACGTCTGGATTTCATAAATGCTTGGGGACTGATCCCAATGTTCAATACCTGCGACACCAAGTACATTTCCCAGCCCTGAAGAGACCTCTGTGTAAACTCAAAAGCTTTTCTCTCACTAACAGAAGTTGGGCCAATAAAAATATTCCCTCACCCACCTTGTGTCTTTTATATCCTGGGACTGGCATGGCTACAACACTGCATTTATTTAGACTAAGATCTGGAGCAGGGAATGTCTGTCTCTTACTATGCTTGTAGAGTGCCTAACTCAATGGGGCTCAAACATTCAATGAAGCCTCTAAATACTTCTGTAATAAATCATAATAATGTGAATAAAAGATTTAGATAACTGTGTAAGAACTAACAGGTCTATGTTAAGAAGTGATGCTAAATTGTGTGGGAGGGAGTATTTAAAACACAATATGGTAAGATACAATATGAAAGAGTTGAGACTAATTCTGACATAATAGATGGGAAATTAAATGCAAATACAAAAGTAAATTTTCTTAAATTATGCTAAAAAGAGAGATAGTCTTAAGTGGAAAGGAGAGGAGCATGCATTTGGGAGTTGCATTTTTCTAGATCAAGTTCCCCAAATCTCAGCATGCAATGGCAGTGAACAAAGATGCAAGATTTACATGAGGTTAGCCCAAATGACACCCATTGCCCGTAATGGGATTTAGATCAGGCCTTTGCAGAACATCACCCTCAGTTCACTGACAGGTTCAAAAGGCAACTTCCCATGAGTTACGAACATGCTGCTCAAATGCTAGTTTACAACAGGATTCCTACTCATTCATATGGCTGCACTTTGCATTACACACCAGTCCATCCAGATGATCCGATTTATTTTTCACTGTACTAAAATCAAGCACATGTAATGGTTTGCCTCCAGCCACAGTGCTTTCTAAAAAAATGAAACCATGAAGTCTGCATGCTTCATGACTCTTTATCCTTCAGTCAAGATCCTCAGTTGGAGTAATAACGCCACTAAGATTAACGGAGTGCTGCCTACACCAGCTGAGGATCTGGCCCAAGGCCTCAAAAAATATCCCTGCAGGGCTTAATTCTGACTTTCAGGTGCATAACAGTGCAGCACATTGCTGCTGGAATGACACTGGGAATTCTAGTGAAACTAAAATACACCACAGCCTGTTTGTCTGGTTTGGTTTTCACCAGAGAAGTGCCAATAGGGAGAGACTCCCCAGAATGCTCCAAGTCCTTTGTCCCCCACTCCTGAAACAGTAAGAAACCAGGCTCAAGTGGTAAGTAAGGCTTGGCTTGGCACTGCTTTGCATCGCCAGAGCATACTAGTGACCTCCTCTGGGTACAGCCAAATGTGCAGGCCATGCCCTATTCTCCTCCGTTCATTCCTTTGCCTGGCTCATAAGAGGGGCTGTCATTCCAGAACTGTTGAGATCTTGCATCGAGCAGCTGGGGCTTTTAAACACCAACTATCATGAGGCAAGTCTTGCTGCTTGGCAATACTTTCTGCCAGGGGAACTTGGAGAGTAACAAAAGCACTGTCTGCTAATCCCATCCTCTGTGCAAAGAGTTCAAGTCTTGGAAAGATGATCCCTTCTGCAGGAAAGTGAAACCACTCTACCTTTCAACAGTGCTATGTGGTTTGAAAGGCCTACCCAAAATGGATACTCACTCAGAGCAAATTGTGGAGATCTTCAAGATATGAAACTTCTCTCCTTTCTTATGTGTGATCAGCAGCAGTGACCTAGTTAACACTGTGGAAATGTAAAGTATCATTGGCATTGAGTTAACAGGACAGCTCACATCCAAGCTACTGTTTCAGGTTCTCTGCAAACTCAGGCAGATGTTGTGGCATCAGTTACACCTGAATCACATTTTTGGAGGACCAAAACTGCTAAGGATTAAGTTTTAAATGAAAGTCAAGCCTCTGGAGAACAAGGAATGTTTGTGCATGGATACACATGGCTAGTTCTTTGTGCCTCCTAGAGGCATGGTGCTCCACACATTCAGAATGCTCTTCTATAAACATCCATAAATGAGACTCAGGGCTCAACTAGGCTTGGAAACAAGACAACTATTCTGAAATAATTATTCCAGAATAGTCCCCCATATGGACCCTTATTCCAGAATAAGTGTCTACTTGGGGGGTTATACTGAAATGACTATTCTGGAATAATTATTTTGGTAAATTTGCACGTGTGGATGAGCCTTTATATAACCTAGAGGTTGGTATAAATAAATTACTTCCCAATCAGTTAGAGAATAAAAGTTCTACTGTCTCAGTCATAAATTAACCTGACCTCTCCACCCCCACTCTCCACAATGGACAGCCATACAGATGGGAACATATTTAATGGGTCAGTGTTTTTGTTAAATAGGCCAGTGATTTTTCCTACAGCAAGGAAAGATAGTGAACATTTCCCCCCCCCATCAATATGATCCTTAACATTTAGTGTCCCACCTATAAATAAATCCATAATATTGCTGCTATTAGCTGATTGCTACACAGTGCTCATGTTATTTTAGGAGAAGATTATGAATCAGCAGAAGTTTGATTCATTTCAGAGGCATCATTTATAAATGGAAAAACATTAATAAAATAGAACAACCACCCACAGTGACCTTGCTGACTGACAGCATAAGATGAAAGTCAGTGGTGAGAGAGTTTTTGGTTTTATGGAACTATCAAGTTTGTAGGGCTAACTTGTGGAACTTCATATTTACCCTGGCAAGCATTGACTCCCATGGGAGTTAGGCACCTAAATACCTTTGAGGATCTAGGCCTTACTCATCTGTTGGCTTCAGCAAGACTGTTTGTACAAATGCTTACTCAAGGTAAGGGCTGTGCCAACTGGCCCTCAGTGAGAATGGGACCTTTCAAAATTGTAAAGAAAAAAATAAATCTAATGTTAGACCAGCAGCAAAGGAGAGAATGATACAAGTTTAGTCTTTCCAAATCAGTTCTAATGTTAGGGTCACGGGAATAAGAAGAATGAGGGGGAGATTTGATAACTGCATTCAACTACCTGAAAGGGGGTCCCAAAGAGGATGGATCTAGACTGTTCTCAGTGGTAGCCGATGACAGAACAAGGAGTAATGGTCTTAAGTTGCAGTGGGGGAGGTTAAGGTTGGATATTAGGAAAAAATTTCAGTAGGAGATTGATGAAGCACTGGAATGGGTTACCTGAGGAGGTGGTGGAATCTCCTTCCTTAAAGGTTTAGGTCAGGCTTGCACAAAGCCCCGGTGGGATGATTTAGTTGGGGATGGTCCTGCTTTGAGCAGGGGGTTGGACTAGATACCTCCTGAGGTCCTTCCAACCCTGTATCTATGGTTATTTGAAGATTTCTGATGGAGATACACACATTGGAAAGAGGAAGAAAGCCAAATGGAAGCTCAGGTCACTCTTAGGCCTCGTCCAGACTAGGGGAGGAAAATTGATCTTAGATACGCAACTTCAGCTACGTGAATAACGTAGCTGAAGTCGAATATCTAAGATCGAATTACTCACCGTCCACACCGGTCCGCGGCTCGGGATCGATTGTCGCGGGCTCTCCGGTCGGATTCCGGAACTCCGTTCAGGTTGATGGAGTTCCGGAATCGATGTAAGCGCGCTCGGGGATCGATATATCGCGTCTAGACTAGACGGCGGGTTAGTCTGGACATGGGCTTAGTGTGCTGCTGGTAGAAGAGAGCTAATTCAGAATCCTGGTCTTTGTATTGGTCCCAGCAGATTGGAAAGTTAGAATGGGATCTCTGCTGAAAGGGGATGACATTTTGGGCTTGGTAGAAAGTACTGATTGAACAATTCATCTACCTCTGGAAACAAAATAATGGACAAGCACAGACAGGGGAAGTGGCTTACTTTCTCCACCTGCCCTTTGTCAGTCTTGTCCACTTTGGCTATAAACTCTTCGGGGCAGGTAGTAATCTCTTACCATGTGGCTGTATAGTGCCTAGCACTTGATCTCCATTGTGGCCTCTACATGCTGAGATACTACTTCTAATAATCATCCTGCAGTCATTATTCTTATTAAATTATAGCCATTTATAGCAGCTCTGTGAGATCTAGTGACAAAGGGGCCAGGTTATCAACTGGTGACTGCACTGAAATAATTAAACAATTATACGTTGACATTTACTAAGTTATCATTGTATTGAATGATATTTGACAGCAGGAGACCCAGTTCAGTGATGCAAAATGCACTACATATATCAACTTCTCAGTTTGAAAATGCTGGACAAAGTTCTTTAAAGTTGCAAGTTCAATCCTAAGCCTTTTTTTTTTAAATGCAATTTTAAGAGGTGGCTTCTTCTGTTCCCAGTTACTGGACATTTTCATGGGTAGACTGTCAAAATCTGGCTCAAGTCTAGAAGAAACTGGATTAGCAGAAATAAGTGACAGCAGGAAGTGTCCAGTAACACTCAACCTTGTCTCAAAGATTACTAAGCTACAGTTCCATAGGATGCGAAGACATGACACAGGCTGTAAAGAAAGTGCAGATAAGAATGGGAGTAGCATCAAATGCGAGACTCACTAAGCAAAGACTGGGAGGGATTAGTATAGCACTTTTATTTAAAGAAAGGTCCCAGGGTTGTATCAGGAAGTTCTGAATCAGCCCTCTCGTCTGACTGTGCCTGTAAGGAAAGTATTGAACTATTTCAGGAGATGCCATGAGGGATATTAAGGGAAGCACAGCTTGATTGAGGAAATCCTAAACGGTTTCAGCAAAGGCAGGTCATTATCTTACTCAGCTGCTGAAGTTTTAAAAGCCTCATTTCTGAAAACAAAGGGACACATATCAAGACATACTGACATTTTCACAGAGTGCCATGACTGGACACCATTGTATAGGCTGCAAAGTCAGACAGGAGAGGAAATCTGGCACTTTAAAGTCAAAAGTGATCATCGAGGAAAGAAACAAGGAGTCATAGATGCACCTTTCCCAAGACTGATTCGCCCCCGCCGCAGCCCATGTGGATCATAGCTAGTCCCTAGAATTTTGGTTGTGCATGTAAAACATTGGACTAGGACTCAGGTTAAATCCCAACTCCTTGTGTTATCTTGGGCAAGTTGCTTAGTTTCTCTGTGCCTCTGTTTCTCTCCCCCTTCCCCATCTGTAAAATGGGAATCATAATAGTACTTTTCTCCCATCCATTGGCTGGGAAATTTTGATTGACTTCTGTTGAGGAGATCACTTTTGAGGTTACAGAGTTTTATAGCTTATTACAACCTATAACACAAACAACTGCTGCTTCTTCCAGCTGTCTTCCCCTCTACGACTGGAGGGATGTTAATGGGCCACTTCACCTTGAAATGTGTGTTAACTACTTATGTTAAACTATCTGTCCCCCCTTGTATTTACCTGCAACATTGTATTTTTCCCAGCCCTGAAGACCTCTGTGTAAACTCTAAAGTTTGTCTCTCTCACTAAGAGAAGTTGGGCCAATAAAGATATTCCCTCGCCCACCTTGTGTCTTTTATATCCTGGGACTGACATGGCTACAACACCGCACGTATTTAGACTAAGATCTGGAGCAGGGAATGTCTGTCTCTTATTATGTTTGTATAGTGCCTAACTCAATGGGGCCTCAAACATCCAATAAAGCCTCTAAGTACTTCTGTAATAAATCATAATAATGTGAGTAAAAGATTTAGATAACTGTATAAGAACTAACAGATCTGTGTTAAGAAGTGATGCTAAATTGTGTGGGAGGGAGTATTTAAAGCACAATATGGTAAGACACAATATGGAAGAGTTGAGACTAATTCTGACATAATAGATCAGAAATTAAATGCAGATAATACAAAAGTAAATTTGCTTAAGGCTGTCTCTTTTCAGTATAATTTAAGTGGAAAGGAGAGGAGAATGTATTTGGGAGCTGATCTAGAAAAATGGAAGTTCCCTAAATCTCAGTGTGCAGTGGCAGTGAGCAAAGATGCAAGATTTACATGAAGTCAGCCCAAATGATCTGGTGGTTCTTTCTGGCCTTGCTCTAACATGTCAGGAACATACATATAGTAGATCTCAGATCAACAAAGTCAGAAGGGAAAGGAAATCAGCAACATTTGCTGACTAAAACAACATTTTCAGAAGTAACTTAGAAACCCAAGTCCCATTTTCCAAAGTGACTTAGGCAGATTTTTAAAAGACATTTAGGCACCTAATGGTGCTGAAAGGCATTCCTGAAAATCCCACTAGGCACCTAACGCCTGATGAAGTCAATAAGAATTAGGCATGCAGTTGCTTTTGAAAAGCCCACTAGGTACCTATCTGCATTTTTAGGTACTTAAGTGTATTCCAATATATGGTACTAAGTTGACTTTGTGAGATTTAAGAGCCTAAGCATCTAAGGGCAGGTCTACACTACGGCTGCCAGTTGATCTAAGCGACACAATTTGAGTTGCATTAGTAGCATAACTCTAGTTGGCATAGCTTAGATCTACTTACTGTGGGGTCCACACTATGCTATGTCGATGAGAAACGCTCTCCTGCCAACATTGCTTCCACCTCTTGTTGAGGTGCGAGGAAAAAAACCAAAAAACCATGAATGGGAGAGTGCTCTCCCATTGATTGAGCATAGCTTCACTGGACCCATTAAATCAATGCTTCTGCATCAATTGCAGTAGTGCCAGTTTAGCTCCCTAGTGAAGACAAGCCCTAAGTCACTTTTGAAAATGTGATTTAGACTCAAGTCACTTAGAAACTTTTGAAAATTACTGCAGAGCTGGTCAAATTTCCAGAGTGTTTTTCCATAAGAAAAATATTTAATCAAAATCTAAACTTTCCAGGGAAACATGTCAATTTGGACAAAATTTCATTTTTTGAAAAAAACAAAACCAAAACACACATTGAAATGTTCTTATACTATATTAAGTTGTACAGAAAATAAGTTGTCACTTAAATTTAATCAAAACAAAATGAAATTTTAAAGAATATTTGGGAAATTTCATTCCAGATTGGAACAAAACCAAAGTATGAAACACATTTCGCAGGATATTCCATGATTTTTAAATGGAAATTTCAACCAGGGTAAAACTGTGGGGAGCTGCAAAGTCCAATTTGCTGTCCATGAACAATTTTAATGCAATGTTAGAAAAATCAGAAAATTGACTTTTCACCAGAAACATAGGAGATAAAATGGAATGTTTAGTTTCAAATGCATTTTTCATTTGGGCTTGTTTTTCAGAACTAGAACAAAATAATTATTGGGGAAACAGACAAAAATACTATTGTGATCAGGTTGTTTTCATGTAACACTTTACTGTCTGCAAAACTGCATTTCTCAGTAAAAAAAATCTCAGCTCTGTTGCTGACCCACAGCAGTGCTTTCTGCTCCCTGTAATTTTCTGCAATATTGGACTTCAACACCACAAATACACGTTAGAAAACTAGGGTCTGGCTGGTCCTCAAAGGCTATTAGCCAGGATGGGCAGGAATGGTGTCCCTAGCCTCTGTTTGCCAGAAGCTGGGAATTGGGGATCGATCACTTGACGATTCTCTGTTCTGTTCATTCCCTCTGAAGTAGGTGGCATTGGCCACTGTCAGAAGACAGGATACCAGATTAGATGGACCTTTATCTGACCCAGTACGGCCATTCTTATGAAGGAAAGAGCTGTTTGATAGCAACAGCTTCTATTCACTGCCAAACTCAGATGGAATTGAACCAGTCACCTAGAGATGAATGGCAATATATGGTACATCTCATTGCTAACTCCCTAAGCCATCCCAATCTAAATCATTAATTTTATGAAATTCTTATTAACTATTAAATTGGATACTGTTGGACATCAGTTTTACTGTATATAAATGCAGCAACGTACCCAAACAATCCAAGTTTATGTCTTTGCCAAAACTGTATTTAAAAGCAATTTAGGATAAATGGTGAGAGATGGTGGGTCTGTCAGTACAGAGTAATGGCAGAGACAGCCCTGATTTGGTTCTAAGAATCTAATGGTAAACCAATTGTTCTAGAGAACATTCACACCAGACACTGAATGAATTTTGGATATGGTGATTTAGAAAAATAAGTTTGACACAACTTGGGATTTCAATATTGTTCACATTATGAAACATTCAGGTTTTTTTTATAGAATCAGTTCCAGGATGAATCTTTGGGGAAATGCATTTATGCTGGATGCATTTATGCTAGTCTGCTAAGTGTTTCTCGTGTTGAGAAACCTAGAGAGCTAGGACCTGAAGATCATGTCATTCTGATCACCACCTGGCTTTACTCCCTCCCCCAAATCAGATTGGACATGTTTTTGTCTGTTGATACCTCATGAGCTGCTAGTTTAGGGATTAATGTTCAGAAGAATTGTAAAACCTCATATTGAAGTGATGGAAAGTTGGGCAGGATTTTCCATAAATTTTGCACTTGAATTTTTCATCAGGTGTTCATAGAATATTAGGGTTGGAAGGGACCTCAGGAGGTCATCTAGTCCAACCCCCTGCTCAAAGCAGGATCAATCCCCAACATTGCTTGGTCTTTGTTAGTTTTCATTTGTTTAAGTGTTCAGACTTCATCTCCCTCACAATGTCAAGGGCCAAATCCAGGTACAGATCAAAATGCTGGAGCTTTCTGTTCATTGGAATTTTTCATGGGGGCATCAGACTTTGGCAATGCTGCCATGTAAAGAGGAAGGGGACAGAATAGAACAATTACATATTTATAATGTATTGCGGATGTAATACTATTTAGAGTCAGAAGGTGGCACTGTTATAATTAGTCATAAAAGTTTGGCTTAACAAAACTACTAACCAACCAAGATGAGGGCCCTATTATGTCTGTACAGCACCTACCATATGATGTAGGTTGTCAGATCGTGGAAGAACTTACTCAAGTTCCATCATTTCTTGTCTGACATAATTAACTGGGATGTGAGTAAATTAATTTGTGCCTCACATGACTCTTCCCTATGGGCATTCAACAGAAAAGTGAGCATCTAAGGTGTCAAGAGCTGGCATGTCCTTTTCTGAACTGTGTCTAACCACACTGAAGGTACAACATCAGGCTTTGTAGACTGGATACAGTCTGCAGCATGGATTTTTCTTCCATACTGCCTATAAAAATTAGAGAGATGCCACTGCAGATTCTTACGCATGCTTAGTGTTAATACCACACTGACTGCAGTCAATAGAGCTGGTTGGAAAATGTGTTTCCCATCCCATGAAAAATGCTGAGACTGAAACCTTGTCCTAAACCAAGACAAGCAGCTAACATTTTGAAATTTTTCATGAAATAAAATTCCCAAAAAATATTGATTTGGACCAATGGAATGTTTCATTGTGACACTTGAAAAGTTTGATTTTGACTATTTAAATAAGGTACGTTTCAAAACAAATCAACTTTTCAGTCTAAAATGTTAAAGTGGCACAGGATGATATTTTCTAGACTTCCAGCTCCCCTCGGCAAAATGAAGTGTTGTTGAAATTACAATTTCACAAAAGCAGTCTGTCAGGATGGCATTTTCCGATAGAAAACTGTTGGGACAAATGTTTTCTGACCAGCTCTTGCAAATAACCTTTTTATTGACTTCAGTGGGAGCTAGAGCCAGGCCCTATGGATGGAATTGGTCATAGCTAAACAAGCGTTCTATGAGTGTTACATGTCCCCCCCGTCCAATCTAGAGAAGATCAGCTCTACTACTGCTGTCAGCTACTGGTTTATTTTGATTTTGTGTTTTAAGCCAGTCACCAGCTTCAGCATTACCCCATTCCAGGATGCAGTCCAGACCAGGGAGGGGTTGTTTCACTGTCTGCCCCTCAACCTGGGGTGCCCCACAAAGCTTTGCTACTGTTGCTCCCAACTGAGGTCTCTCAAACAGAATGCAGGTCACCCCAAGTGTCTGTGTATGGCCCCAGCACCTCTGACCCCCAACAGCAACACTCTGGCTTCCACCAGCCTTGGTTGCTACTCGCAGGGTGACTCCACGCTCCCAAATTTTCCCCCAATATGTGTGTTCTGCACTGTCCAGCCTGGTAGTAAAAGGTCCTTTGCCCTGGTAAAGGGTCAATATTTAACAGTTTGCTACTTTAACTGGAGTTACCAAACAGGTCAGTTTGAACACAGCACTGGATTCGTTTAGATTAAAAGTAAAAATCCTATCTCTTTGTTAAATTTTAAATGACATCAGGTATTAGTCAGAAGTGGTTAGAACAGAAAGAAAATGCTTTCTAGTAGCTAAAACTTAGCAAGCTAGACTTGGTTCAAAGTAAAATTCTTATGTTACCAGCAACATGGTGACCAAATGTTTAGGTCAAGATCTCCCCCAAAGTCAAAGGACTGGTTCCTTTGTCTTCTTATGTAGAATATTATCCATCTCCTGCAGAGTTTGTCCCTCCCTTTTATTGTCCAGTCACCCTTTGAAATGCATTTTCCTGAGGGTTACCCCTAGATAAAGTTAATTCCAGCTGTGAGGAAGGAAACATGGAGTCTTGTGGTGAGAGAGGTTCCATGTTGTTTGCTAAGATGCAGATCGATCTGTTACAGCCTCCACTTCCTTGTCAAGGAGTGACCACTTGACAAGTGACTGCCAATCAATCTTGACACATGGCTAGAAGTGTCTGGTCCTTTGTCTTTGAGAAATAGGTTTACTCCCCTGCCCAGACTTGTCTGGTAAACATATTTTAGCCATAATTTCATAACTCACATTTTAGATACACCTTATAGATTAACAATCAGTGAGTTAGTTTTTAAAATACCTCACAAGACATTTTACCCAAAGATTACTACAGTAATGTGTAGGATATGTCTACAAGGTGCTTTTGTTCACACCTATCCATCAAAACTGAGTCTAAACTCACTGTTTGCCTTGGCAGGTTCTGGACAGTAGCATAGGGTGGTTTGTACTGACTGTCAGTGTTGAATGGGGTAGAATTTATGTATTTTGTCTGGTATTAACCTGCTTCCTATTTCTATTGTTCCCTATTCTGAGTTCCCCATACCTACTAAAGCCCTGGTTATTATTTTATTATTCAGGGAACTGAGATAGAGAACAAAAAATAGCTGACTGAAAACTCCTCTGAAATAGATTGTGTTCAATATTTTCCCAAGGGACAAGCCCTCTTGAACCTAGTTCTCTGCACTAGGAGGGGTTTCTGTGGATGGAGGCACCAGTTGCCCTTATTGAGCCAAGGACCTGTAACCCTAATGAGAAAAGGGCGAAGGTTGTAGCCACATCTCAGAGCTGCATTATGTATGTAACCCTTTCTACATGATTTCAAACAATTACATGTTATTTTCCAAACGATCACACATCTGTGAGATGAGATACTCTGCTAACAGCACAAAGCTCACATATAGTATAGAACTACACAGAGTTCTTCCCTAAGACTTGAGCATCTCAGTCATCAGTTGATGAGCTTCACAATACCCTTGTGCAGCAAAAGAGGATGACCCTCAAGTTAGAGATCAGAATTGAGGCACTGATTGAGTAATTTTCCCCTTGACCATGCACAGAAGAAAAATAATCTGATCTGAGAAATGAGCACAGGCTTCATGAATCCCACTGTAGAGTCCTATACATGACAACATCTTTCCTATTCTATGTCTAGCTCATTCTAAACACAGAGTCAGAGCCCGAGCTGGTGGAACCAGAGGCAGCTTCATGAATCTGGCTCAAAAGGGCTGATTCTCCACTGCCTTTCACCTTGCTTAGTCATTTACACCTAAGGAGAGTTGTACTGGAGATGAACTCAAATGCTAGTGCAATTCCCAAACTGTCTTCATAACTCCATTTTGAGGTTGATTCATTCCCATGACCCCAGCAGCATGGTGGACTCCATTATGTAGTGAAAAATGGCATCCTCTACACATGACCTCACATGCACCATACATGCAAGGTCATGCCACATGGAGGACATCATTTTGCTCTATGAAATATTATCCTCCACACAGCATGACTATGTACAGTGCACATGAAGTTATGTGGCAAGGAGGACACTATTATCTATAACATTAAATGGTGTCCCCAACACAGCATCAAATAACATGGCCCCACAAGCAGGGTTACAACCTACAGTTTTGGAACCATTCCACTACTCAGATCTTATGAAGAGAAGATTTGATTTGCAGGGAGCATTTTAACAGGTTCAGTGAGTGATGCATATTTGTGGGCACTGGAAGGAAAGTTGAGGGCAGAAGAATGTGAAGCAGAAAAAGATCTTGAATGGATGATGTATTTTGGGTAGATCTAAAGGACTATTCATTCACAAAGGTTAAGTGGAGGTCATACAGACTGGGCTACTATGGTTGCAAACTGCCAGCACTGGAGATACCGCATAAGAGATGGGCAAACAGATTTTTTGGCCTGTTGCTAATTCTGAAAAAAAATATTGTTTTATGTTGAACTGAAAATTACTTTTTTGGCAAATCAAAAATGTGAACCATTTTTCTCCTTTTGGGCTGAACAAAAAGTTGACAAAATCCAAGTGTTTAATACACTTGTTAAAAAACCAACACATTCATGAAAATGTTAAATGAGCCTACAACTGAATTTTTTTTGAAAACGCCAAAGTGAAACATTTTAATTAAAAAACAAAGTTAAGGGTTTTTTCCTGGACAAAGAACACTTCAGCAAGAACTCACAGATTTGCAAAATGTTTGGGTGTTGTCCAATATGCATTTTTTCAACTGCAAAAATTTGTTTGCAAGCTTTTGCCCAGCTCTGCTCCAGAATAAAGTGAGTCCCAGGGGGTAATAAGATAGCAGACTGATAGCATTTTACACCCATTTCACAGACGTAGTTGACTGTACAAGGTACAAAGCAGCTAGGAAATAGAGCAATACAGTTTGTTTCAATGAGGTTACAGGGGCAGAAGCAAGGGAAGAGTTTGCCCTGGATCACACATGATGGCTCCTCCTCCAATAGAGGACCTTCTTTCATGCAGGAAGCTACAGTGGTGGTTAGAACAAATTTTTCTCAGTGCAGAAAACAAACATGCTACTGTAATGGGGACAAGCATAGATGCAGATCTGGGAAACTATGCTTGATGAATCCAAACTTTCAGGATTCTCATGCCTGATTTTTACTCTTTTCTTGAGTGGAGTTTTCATAATCACTTTGCAACACAATCTGCCCTTTGCAGATCCGAAGTTAACTAAAAAAGCCCAAAGAAATAACAATATGTTGGCTTTTGTGCTAAATTCTGTAGCCAGCTGAAATTAATTCCGGACCAGCTACAATGGTAGTTTTATAGTCATTGAGTTTGTTTAAAGGGCTCACTTCCAGCTGCTAATTTGTAAAGGAACTGGCTCTCAGCTAAAACCCCAAATGAGCCATTAGACAGTGAACCATGTTTTTCTAAGCTAGGAATTTAACATTTTCTCCCAATTGAAGAGGGGTGTTGACACAGTCATGACTTGTAAAGTAAACCATATCTACATGAGTGAAAAGGTGTCTTAACATGTGTTAACACATTAAGTGTAGACAGCTGGTTGACATCAACCTTGGAGAAAACATAGGAGTGACTTCAACCAGCTAATAAGTGTTAAAACTAGTGATAAAATTTTTCCTTTCCCCCACTCCCAGGGAGAAATGCAGATTTGACAACAAAAACTTGTGAATGTGTCAATTTTACTGATTTGTTTTGGTTAAAAAAACCCCAAACTTTAAAATAGCTACATTGTGCTTTTTGAAACAGTGTCTTTAGTTCATTTTCAAAATATCCTTTAACTTTACTTTAAAAACAAATTTTAAAATGGTCAAAATCAAAGCAAAACAATTAGTTCTGAAAAAGAGCTTGAAATGATCAAGTAGTCTGTGGTACACCTGTCACTGCCTATGACTAAAGCTAGCATTGTCATAAGTAACAAGTGTGACTGTTCCAGAATATGAAGTGATAACATTGTGTTTCTAGCATTTGCTCAAACCTGTCAAAATACCAGGCAAATTACCTAGTGCTTTTATGGAACTTTTTACATTTAAAATGGGTTGAGAAAGTGTACTGTTACAATACAGTTTTAATCTCCGATCCAGCAAAGAGGGTAAACAGGGCTGTATATGGACATAGGTCTGCATAAGCAGAGTTGGTTGCTGGATCAGGACCTTGCTCTGTTCAGTGTCTTTCCTGCAGTCTGTATCCCAAAGCACTTTGCAGGGCACTAATAAGCTGTGCCTTAGGGAGTGGGAAAAAAAGCAAACACACAAACAACCAAACTCAAGGTGCAGCTGAATCTGATCGGCCCAAAACAGCTGCGCACAACTGGGACTTTCCTGCATTATCATGCAAGGAAGTGTTAGATGCCCCTCTTATCCCCGTGAGCCTTCTCTGCATTGCCAGTGTGGATGCATGGAGAAAAGGCACCATGGGGCAGCACAGATGCATGAAGAAGTGGGTGGAGAAGTGGGGGTGCAGGCAGAGCCAAGGCTCCATCCTGTGCTGGCTGTTGTAGAGCAGGAAGTATTCTGCTACAGGTACTGCTCAGTAACAGATTACTACACCCTCCCTCCACCCCAAAGCAAGAGGAGAACCAGGTGACCCTCAGATTCACAAATCCTCCCCAGGGGAGGTTCAGCTACATGCCATGCCTTGCCCAGATGCACATCTCAATCTTACCCTGAGTGTTTCACTTTCAAACAGGTTTCATTTAGACTGCACTAAACTTCCTGGAGCAGTCCTGGAGCTCTGCATGTCTAATGTCCATATGCAAATGATCAAAGCTTTAAAGAAAGGTGAACACTCTCCCGCTCCCACCATGAGGACTTTAATCCCTGCTTGCCCTGAACTGTAAATATACCCACTGGATATTTCAAAAGCAAGAAGCCTCATGCAGTAAGAAAATTCTGAATTCAAAAGATGTTTAAACTCATCTAAATTATTAGAGCTGTGATAATTAGAGAGTTCAAATGAGTTGTGAAATGCTATACTCAAGTGTTTATCCAGTGGAATCCCATTCCAGCACTCTAATCTTTCCCTAGGAAAGGAAAACTTTACAATAAAATGGGAATTTAATCTCATTTGGGTCTCTGTGTCTCAGTGTGCCATAACCTTTCCTTTGCAGCAGCAAAGTGTCTGTTGTATGCGACCATTTCCACAAGCACTGCCTTGTCAGAATGGACTACAAAACATGGTTTGTGTGATGGGGATAGTGGTCAGTTAACTATTACCAGGAGATCCTGCTGTGAGATGTAAGCAAACAATCAGATCTGCTCTTGAAGGAATGCTTAAATTATAAGGAGATGCTGCCATTGCCAAGATCAAATTGCTCCCCTCTGTGACTGGATTTTAGTAGAGAGTCACAGAATATATACAGATACTACAGGGCGCCCTAGGAAATCTAAAGAACAAGCTCTGTTATTTTAGAAAATAGATAAATACACCTGGAAAGTAGAGATGACAAGAGCTCAAAGACTAGGATTGTATGCAATTCATTTTTATTCCTGTGGTAGAAAAAACCCCAATCACACAATCAATCCTATAAGTCTTTATAAAAGTGAAAGATGATCAGGCTGCTGTGATCATGGAGACAACTTATGATGTAGTCGAACATCTTGCTCTGTTCAGTGAGACAGCAATGGTAAAATGGGTTGCCTCATATGTCACTAGGCACAGGAAGGGGATTCTAAGTATACCTCCTGGGAAGTGACATACAAAAGGAAAAATGGTCTGGTAGTTAGACTGATAGCCTGGGTTCAACTTCTGAAGACTTCTGTTATGAGCTTGGGCAAGTCAGTCTCTCTGGACCAGATCCTCAAAAGGTATTTAGCTGCTTAACTCCCACTGGATTTACATGGGTGTTGGAGGATAAATGCAAGAATCTGAGGAGCTCAGATGCTACACTGATATGGGCCCTATGTTGATCTGAGCCATATAGAATGTGTCCCAGATCTATATGTTGGCCATAGTAATGAACTAGAGCAATATGGTAGCAATACAGCTTTTGCCCAGCTCTGCTCCAGAATAAAGTGAGTCCCAGGGGGTAATAAGATTGCAATTAACCTTACTGTACTTGGAAAGTACAATAGTATAGACAAGATTGGGATTATTTGCTTCAGCTTTCCTCTGGCATCTATAGGCTCATCCATTATTTTAGATCCTGATTTAGGAAAGGATCCTTATTCCAGAAGAGTGCTTAAGCACATGCTACACTTTCAGCACATGCTTAAATCCCATTGAAGTCAGTCAAATTTAAACATGCTTAAAATGAAACAAATTCAGATGCTGTCCTGGATCTGGGCCAGGTAAGAGATTTAAATCTAGCTTTCTATTTGCCATATTTTTACTCATCCTATCGCATTCAAATAGACACCGATTAAAAAGCCAGCCTATCCTGACACTTTCACTTAAAGTAGTACTAAGACTGCTTCACGATGTTTGCTTTGTGCCTTGTTGAGCTCTCCGAACAAAGCACAATCTGTTTCTCTGGACAAAGTAAAACATAGCGTGAAGATTTCAAAGGAAGGAGCGGCTGTTTGCAAAGAGATAAGAAAGCCACATGAATAGGAACAATGTTGTTTATGGGAGGAACAATGAAAATGAAATTCACAGTTCTGGCTACAGGAGGTTCATCATAGCCACTATCTGTAAAGGACAGGAGTAAAGAACATAAAAGTCAACTCATTATTGGCAAAGTTTATGATTTCCTGTATTATCCCTTTTGTAATCATCTGCCTGGATATCTAGTTCTTATTACACTAGCTTTGTTATGTCATGATCCTACAGACACTTACACATGAGTAAAGGTGCTGTTTAGCCTCGTGAGGCCTCAATTCTGCAACAATTTTTGCATAGGCTTAACTTTACTCCTGTGAGTAATTCCATTGAAGCAAATGACACTGCTCACCGGAGTAGGTTAAGCACATGCATAAATTTTTGTAGGGTCGGGCCCTGACATTACAGGATTGGGCCCTTAGTTGCCTCTTAAAAATACTGAAACAAACAAAAAAGCTTACAAAGGGGGTATCATTGCTGTGCCTAATATATCGGTGCAGGCCCTGATCTTACAACCGACAAAGGACCACTGTGTTCATGCTGTGTCAAACATCACTCAAGGCCCACTGCTGGAACCAACACTAGTGTGAATGGTAGTTACAACAGTCTCTAGACCTATGCAAAATTGTGTGAGCAGTTATACACTTTTGACATTGTTTCACATGATGCCATACCCTGAAGTTCTGAGTTTTTGCAAAAAATTTCCAAAGACTGAATTATTTGCTGTGCAGCCTGCAGACATCTTGGGGTTGAGCTAGAGCAAATCTCCTGGAACAGGGGTAGGCAACCTATGGCACGGGTGCTGAAGGCGGCATGCGGGCTGATTTTCAGTGGCACTCACACTGCCCGGGTCCTGGCCACCAGTCCAGGGGGCTCTGCATTTTAATTTAATTTTAAATGAAGCTTCTTAAACATTTTAAAAACCTTATTCACTTACATGCAACAATCGTTTAGTTATATATTATAGACTTATAGAGACCTTCTAAAAACTTTAAAATGTATTACTGGCACGCAAAACCTTAAATTAGTGTGAATAAATGAAGGCTCAGCACAGCACTTCTGAAAGGTTGCTGACCCCTGTTCTAGAAAGTTTTAATTGCCATGTGTGCTACTGACTGATTGTAAACTTATTTTGCATGCATATAATTTCTTACAAAGGTTGGGCCCAATCCTGCAAGCACTTAAGTGCTTTGCTGAATCAGGTTTAAGCTCAAAGCTAAGCATGTTCTCAAGTGTTTTCCTGAACTGGGGGCATCAACTAGTCTGATCAAGTGTATAGTGCTCACTACCAGGAGCAGTCCTGGAGAAGTCACTGGAGCCGATTCTCCACCGCATAACAACCTTTACAGCTATACACCACCACTGACTTAAGTCCAACTACTTCAGCCTAACTAGAGAACAAAGTCCCCTCAACTTACTAGTAACACTGCGTTTGTGCTGATCACAGCTCACCTAGTGTAGCTGGATGTACACGCTAGATCTTAATTGTCTGTCAAACTTGTTTTTAAACGGAAAATTGTATTTTCAGTTAGAGGAAAGCAGATGCTTTTTGTTTAAATCAGGTTTTTTCCCCCCCTCAGAAAACCAAAAACAAAATTCAGCCTCCAAAAATATATTTTCCCAACAATTTTCAGTAGCTGAAAAAACAATTGAACTTTTGGGTAGGGTTGTGGTTTTTAAATGAACAGTCAATTTTCCCATGGGTGGGGGAGAGAACAGTTTCCAACCAGCTCTAGTATAGAACTTTTGGGGGTTTGAGGGAACCGTCTAAGGCGAGATGCTGCTCCCCCTCCGCCCACAGCTTTTTATGGACTACAGATACACAGAGTGGGAAAGCAGTTCGTTAACAGGGCTTCATCGGGTATTGCTGCCTGTCTCCTCTGCTTTAATTATGGAAGCAGGGAAGACTTAGATTGGAGAGAGGTTATTCCTCTGATAAAGGAGCTCTCCTCACACAAGGAGATCAGCTGGGGAGAGAGGACCTAGAGAAGGATTTACCTCAGACAGACCCCGTCAAGCAAATGTTCTGTATGGATGAACAAAAATTGTGACATTTTTCACAATTTCTCTCTTTTTTCATTGAGATTGATGGATTCTGTCACAGGGTTCACTTACAGCTCATAGTGCCTGCTGCTGGCCATTTTGGGGATTAGCTCTACCAGCTTGCACACCCTCCATTAGCATCTACTTCCACCTTCTCTCACTCTGCTGCCGCGCTCCTCCTGGATCTGCTGCCTCCTCTTTGTGGTTTAGCCCTCTTGTTAGGCCACTAAGGTCCTCTTCAAGGGAATTCAGTCTTTCCCAACCTGCTGGCTGGCATGTCCAATGCCACTTCTCAGTGGCTGGTAGGGGAACCCAGGCCCGCCCTGTATACTGGATTCCAGCCCAAGGAGCCTGTCACAAGCAGCCCTGGTCCCTGTATAGTCCTATCCCTAGCTGCTGTTTCCTTTGGCTTCTTCCCTACATATCTGGCTTCCCCTCTCTAGGTTTGCCAGCTCTCTCTGTTCAGGGAGAGACTGCAGACCCTTTCCCAACAGCAGCCACTGCCACCTCTGTTGCCAGCTACCTGGCTTTATACAGGCCCCACCTATCCCTATACAGGTCTGCCTGTTTCTAATTAGCAGCCTCCAGCCTGAAGCTCCCCTGCTTGCAGCCTAATTAGCTGTTGGGGCTCACCTGGCCTAATTCAACTCTTCCTGTGCTGGGGTATGTTCCCCACACCAGCCCAGATACTGTCATCCACATTTTGAGTTTCAAAACATTTTTGACCAACTGTGTAAGTGAAAAATTGGGAGGGGGGGGGGAATCATGATTTTTGGGGGGTAAAGTTCTCTCCCTCTTTTATCTATAAGATATTGAATTGTTGATGGTCCTTAATAGCTCTCCCTTTCTGGGCAGATACCTGAACACCAGCCCAGCCATGCTTTTCTGCAAGTGGACTAAAGCAATCTAACACAAGATAGCTGCCCAAAAACTGTCTCAGGTGTCATTCTCAAAGTTTGGTCCAGCCCAAACCTTGGACCTCCTGAAGGAGCATCACAGCTAGAAAAGTGCTGTCCTGCTAAGCTACCAGGCATGTCTAATACTAATGAATGACAGTAAGTGCAGAGTAGACACATCAACAAAAAAAATATGTCATATGAAATGCACACAAATTAAGGGAAAATTTTCAGAAGCACTAAGTGACTTAGAACTCTATATCCCATTTTATAAAGGGACTTAGGAGCAGTGACAAAGGATCACAGGAAACTCAATTCTAATTCACGTTTTGGAGCATGAGCTTTTGTGAGTGAATACCCACTTCGTCAGATGCATGAGACGATCATGAGATCCACATGCATCTGATGAAGTGGGTATTCACCCACGAAAGCTCATGCTCCAAAACGTCCTATGAGGTGCCACAGGACTCTTTGCTGCTTTTACAGATCCAGACTAACACGGCTACCCCTCTGATACTCAATTCTAATTGATTTCAAAATCCCATGAGTATACATTTGAGCAGAAAGTGACAGCAAAAAGCATGCAGTAGAGCTCAATTCTGCTCACAAGTGTGGATATGAATTCCCCTGAACTTTAACTACTCCTGTGTAGGCCAGAACTTGCTCCTTGGTGGGCACAGCTAAACTCTTCAAAAAGCTTTCACTGCTGCATGGATTGGAGTGAGACTGAAGAGGCTCAGAGTAACCAGATGGAGATCAGAAAAACCTGGACAAGCTGAGGAGAGAGAGATAGAGGAGCCTAGAGAATGAATGTGGCAGGGAATGGATTGAGGGGTAGATAGGTCAGTCTGTGCTGGTTTGCCTAAATAGTTATGACAGCACCTAGATTTGCAAGAAGCCACAGAACAAGGCCAAACATTTGCTAACATACCCCCATGGACAACAAAAACCATGAAGTGTATCCCTAGAGAACCTACTTACTGTAAGACACATGGCCCTGCAGAGGCAAACCTCCTATTTTAGCTTTTCTGAGTTTGTTATTCTGCCTAGAGCAGGAAATGGGACACAACTTGCCTCTAGCTGAGCCCATCAGCCAAGTCTAGCACCCTTTGGGACATGGAGGCCTTCCTTTGCCTGGTACCACACCCAGAGAAGATCTTCCAAGTCTTCAGGAGGTACCAGATGGGTGCTGCTCTACTAGACAGCTACAAGTTTGCCATCTCCTATCTCAGGCCCTGATCCTGCAAATCAGTCAGCATGTGGTTTAACTCTCCAAGTTCCATTGACTGCAGTGGGAATGCACAGACTAAGCACATGTCTGTGTATGAAGAATTGGAGCCTTAGGACCTGATCTTGTAAACTGTTCCATTTGGGCACACCCCTATGCTTGCCCAGGGCCTGAGTGACCTCAATGGAGCCCCATGTGGGAGAAGAGGTCTGCCATCATGGGAACGCTTGCGAGATCAGTGCCGTACTGTAGACTTGGACTTTTAAGGCCAGAAGGGACCATCATGATCAAGTCTGACCTGCACATTGTAGGCCACAGAACCTCACCCAACCACTCCTGTAACAGGCTGTGTTATTGGAGTCCGAATCATGATTTAAAGACTTCAGGTTATGAAGACTTATTTAAAGACTTATATTAACTTAAACCTGCAGTGACTTGTGCCCCATGCTGCAGAGGAAGGCAAACCCCCCAGGGTGTCTGCCTATCTGACCCCGGAGGAAATTTCTGCCCGACACCAAATCTGGTGATCAGTTAGACTGTGAGCATGTTGACAAGACTCGCCCACCAGATACCTGGGAACATATTTCCTGTAGTAATTCAGCGCCGTCCCCATCTAGTGTTGTATCATTGGCTATTGAGATATTGGCTGCTAGCAGTCATAGATCGGTTATATGCCTTTGTAAGCAGTCTCTTCATCCCATCCCCTCCATAAACTTATCAAGCTGAGTTTTGAAGCCAGTGCGGTATTTTTGCCCCCACTACTCCCTCTGGAAGGCTGTTCCAGAACATCACTCCTCTGATGGTTAGAGAACTGTAATAACCATAGAGCGCTAATAAATGCTCTTACATTTGGACAGAGAAAGCAAAATCTATCCATTTGTTATTACAAGATCAGCTTTCAGACAGAGGAGGAAAATACCATTTAATCTTAGAAAAAACCCACAGGGGTTGCCTTGTCTGAGCCCCTGCACCCTGACCAGGATGAGCTCATTTTATTGTTTCATGGAAGGTTCCCACTGCTGGAATTTCCTTTGAAGGGGGCAGAACAATATCAGGAAAATCAATTTTTCTGTTTCCCAAAATGATGGTGGCCCTCTAAGATTTAGAATAACATCCTCTGGGAGATGGACTGCATGTCACTCTGTTTGTTCCCATTAGAATGTCAAATGCCCCATTAAAAAAAAGTGACACTGGCTTCCTCTGAATGGTCAGAGCCAAGAATGCAACCAGTTTTGCTGCAGTGTGCCTGCAGCGAGTGTCACTGCAAAACTGACCCCCCCAATGGAAAGTGATTTTACTCCATTTGAGTAGTACTTTAACTCTGAGTCGTCCCATGTAAATCAGTGGGACTACTTGTGGAATAAGGCGGCACACAGCATGAAGGAGGGGATCAATCTGGCCCTTGGTATCTTTTTTCTCTTGCCTGAAATTTAAAAATAATTGTTTTACATTCACACATGATAAAAATGAAAGGGCTCCATCCTCAGATGGTGCACATTGACACCAGAGAAACACCTAATGCAAAGAAATAAGGCAGTTACCCACAGTGCAGAGAGGTGATTGTCTTTTGCAATTTGAAGTGGTTAAACTCTGAAAAGCATAAAAGAATCCTAGATGGGGCTGCTATATTGCCAACACCCGGAAAATGAGAGGAGCATAATCACTGAGGGAGAAGCTCTGGGGACCACCCACGAGTACTGTGAGGACCAGTTTGAAAACCTCTATTTTAAGAAAAATAAATCAGCCACTCTGCATTTGGATCAGATAAGATTCTTAAGAAGGCGTAGCTCAGAATGTCATGAAGCTTCTGTGGTAGAGTCACATGATTGTAATAGATTCTTTGCATGGACCTATTACAGGGGCAGATGCATTTTGCATGGGGGTGTTTTCAAATGGACCCAAGGTATGTAGACCAGCTTACAAGAGCCTAAACTCAAGGGGAAAAATTGACCCTGTTCACTAGCAATGGATTCACTGTTTCCATCTTGTGCCTCACCAGCCCAGATGGCTATGAATCTAGTTCACACTCCTAAAGCAGTGTGTGTTTCTTTATAGCTGGGGGTTTGCAGCACGGTATGCCCTTTCCAGAGGGGTTCATTGTAATGCAGCACTACAGAATAGGCTGCAGTATATATGTAACTGAGTTATTGCATTATTCATTTATACCACAGGAAGCTGAACTTAAATGAAATCAGCCCCAAACTACTGTATCTTCAATGTATGCAATTATCCAAGCTGAAATAGTAAAGAACTCTGAGAAAGCTTAACAAACAAACTTGACAAAGCAAATCTTTGATGTGAACTCTCAGCAAATAGTAGGCCACATATAGGGGGAAATTATGGGGCCCCATTGTTCTAGGTGCTATAATAAAAAAGGGGGTCTCTGCCCCAAAGAGATCACAGTATAAACATATGACAGGAGACAGCATGTGAACAAAGGGACTGGGGGATGAAAACAAGATCCCAGTGAAATCATAGCTGGTACAGAAAACAGCAGTCCTGGCTGGCCCCATACCAAATCATTATGACATGGTTTTGTAGGTATCAGAGCAGGGGTGTGTTTTAGGGCAGATTTTATGAGTGATTATATGGAGGAGGAGGAGAAGGAAATGGAAATATACAGTAGCAGATTTAATCTGCTGTCAGGGGAAAAAAAGCAGGTTTTCACTGAGTGATATTTTATTAGTCAGTTACCATATGCCCCCAAATCCTCTCCTATAGCTTATCACAAGTTATTATTGTTCTTTAAAACAATGTCTTGATGAGTTCATCCTTCCTAAAACGTTTGAGTGTTTTAGGGCAGAGAAAATGGATCTGATCTGCACATCTATGGTACAAAAATGGAATCTTGAGGACAGCTCTGGAAGATCAGGAACATTTCAACCCCTCCCACTCCAAAGATTTTTTTAATACCAGCACTATGCAATGAGGGTCCTGCTATGAGCTTGGAGTAGGTGGACTCCAGCCCCTGCTCACAGGATCAGGCTTTACACGGGACATTAAATATTTGATTCTTAAAAAAATCCAACAATATAGAGGTGTTTAAAGGCACTAGTGATGGGTAGCCAGTCACTTCACATGAGTGCCTTCTATCAGGTGTGCATGTGCCTGCTCTCAACTTTTACAGTGCTCTGTTCAGGTGGCAAGTATCAGGGGGTAACTGTGTTAATCTGTATCCATGGAAACAAAGAGTCCAGTGGCACCTTAAAGACTAGCAAATTTATTTGGGCATAAGCTTTCGTGGGTAAAAAACCTCACTTCTTCAGATGCATGGAGTGAAAGTTTACAGATGCAGGCATTATATGAGGTACTCCCTTCTCTTTATGTCATTATGTAATGCCTGAATCTGTAACTTTCATTCTATGCATCTGAAGTAGTGATTTTTTTACGCCCAAAAGCGTATGGTCAAATAAATCTGTCTTTAAATGCCACCAGACTCCCTGTTGGGGGGGCAGGGTTCAATGATTCAGCTCTCCAGCTGAGTTATACAGTTCATGCGTAAAACAAACCTCTTCCAAGAGGAAAGTCCAATAGGGCCTCTCTCAGTACCCTGGTTGGTGTCCACAGGAATGGAGCAATGCCCCCAGGGCTTCCTCCCTGGAGACTCTTTGCTTGACCAACCCCAGCTGACTCTTTTTCAGTTCAATGCATCCCCCTTCCAGGGTATTAAAGTTCAACACATACTGCCCACCTTTGGAGTCTTCAGCTCATTCCCATGGCCCATATAAGCTCTCTTCTCAGGTCACTCAGCCACATCACCTGCTGCTGGGGGAGGACACACACACCCAGGCCCATCCACTACTCCAGGTCCCAACACAGGAACCCTACAAATAGCAGCCACCTGCTGTGTCCCTTTAGCTAATGTGTTGCTGCTATTGTTCCCTACACCACTTCCCCACAGCCCCAGCATGTTCAGCTTCAGCCTCATCTCAGGCTGAAGTCTTGCTTGAGTTCCAACAGCCAGCCAGGAGAATCCTCCCTACTCCCCTAGTTCTAGCCAGCAACTGAACCTGCTTGGGCCCTGCAGCTCCTTTTATATGAATCTGCTGGGATCTGATTGGCTGCTTCCCTGCAGCCTCTCTAAGCAGCTTGGAGGACTCACCTCTTCTGCTCTTTTTCTGAGGCAGGTGTGATAGGACCACAAGGCCTCCAGCAGGGGGCCTCAAAGCCTGATACATCCCATCACGGTACCTTTCATGCCAGTGATGTCCTCTGTCAGACTCAAATTTCATCATATATTTTTAGAGTCTTTGTTCTAACACATTTTTTTTAAAAAGAGTTTTTGTGCTTCTCAAATGACACTGCTCTATAGCCAAAATGCTTCTGAAATAAATGTAGTCAAACTTTACTAATTCTGGGTCACTGAGAACGAAAATGATGCTTAAAATTGTTGATTGGCTCTAGTTTTCAACATATGCTATTGGGTCAGTATATATACGACCCTTGACTTGGGAATGGTGGAGGATAAGTGAGTTATAAAGGGAAGGGATCTCAATTTAAACCAGAAATGACTAAAATACATCTTTGACTGGATCTATGAATAAATGTATGACTGGGTTTGGACAGTACTTGCTTTTTAGGCAAAACAATGAATGATGCAATCTGAACTGGTATTGCATCATACATGATATGAATTGCATCATGTATTCCTAGAAATCATGGATGATGCAATCATAACGAAGCTTACATCACTCTGCTGAACAAATTGCCCTATATCAGCGCTAGAAATCATACAGTGTTGTGCTCTCTTATTTGTCAGTGTTTGATTTTGCAAAGGGACACATTTCTGTTTAGCCAAATTGAGCAGAGGTGCCTCGTACTTGTGTGAACAGTGCAGATAACTTCTGCTGTGTTTGTGGTGAAGTGACTTTTACATCACAAAAGCGCAGTATAACCACTCTGGTTAAGAAAGCCTATTACTTTTATTTTGGCTGCAAAATTGGAGATCAGGACAAGAGGTGGGCCCCACACATATGCTGCAACACTTGTGCAACAAATCTTCACCAGTGGTTGAACAGGAAACGGAAATCTATGCCTTTTGCAGTGCCAATGATTTGGAGAGAGCCAACAGATCATACCAGCAATTGTTACTTCTGTCTGTATGGTGCCTCCAGTTGGGAAAGGTGTGTCAAAGAAGAAAAAGTGGACTGTGCATTATCCAAACATTCCATCAGCTATACGCCCACTACCCCGCTGAGAAGGACTGCCGGTTCCTGATGCACCAGAATCCTTCTCACTTGAGTCAGATGAGGAAGAGGAAGAGGATGAAACTTCTGGTCCTGAACCATCAATGTCACAGGACCCACATTTTCTCCCATCCTCCTCCTCTGAACCACACCTCATAACACAAGGTGAACTAAATGACCTTGTCAGGGATTTGGAACTACCCGAGAGAAAGGCAGAGCTGTTGGGCTCCGGACTACAGCAGTGGAATCTCCTGGCAGGTGATGTTAGGGTTTCCATGTTCCGTGACCGTCAAAAGGATCTTGTCCCATTCTTCTTCATGGAAGGTGATCTTGTAGTCTGCAACAAGATCGATGGTGTGATGGCAGCCCTCAACATCGTTCACAATCCAGATGAGTGGAAACTGTTCATGATTCATCGAAGACGAGTCTTAAAGCTGTTTTGCTGCATAATGGCAATGTTTTGCCATCAATTCCAGTTGGTCATGCAGTCCATATGAAGGAAACCTATGACAACACGAAACAACTTTTGAGGTGCATAAACTATGACCAACATCAGTGGCAGCTTTGTGGCGATTTGAAGGTTATTGCTCTCTTGCTTGGTCTGCAGACTGGATACACAAAGTACTGCTGTTTTCTCTGCGAATGGGATACTCGTGCAAGAGATTCCCACTACATCAAGAAAGATTGGCCGCTCTGACAGTCATTGGAGCCTGGGAGGAAAAGTGTTCAGCATCCACCACTTGTTGAATCAAGGAAGATTTTGTTACCACTCTTACACAGCAAACTGGGTCTGATGAAGAACTTTGTCAAGGCCACTGACAAAACACAAGCAGCTTTCAAGTACCTCCGTGGAAAATTTCCAAGGTTAAGTGAAGCTAAGATAAAGGAAGGTGTCTTTGTTGGTCCTCAGATTTGTGAACTTCTTCGAGATGATGCATTTGACCATGCACTGCACGGCAAGGAAAAGACGGCATGGAAAGGCTACCAGCTAGTGGCAATAAATTTTCTCAGAAACAACAAGGCAGACAACTACAGGTTGTTGGTGGAAAACCTCCTCAAGGCATACAAAAGCCTTGGTTGCAACATGTCACTAAAGATACATTTTTTGCACTCATCTAGATTTTTTCCACCGAACTGCGGAGCAGTGAGCGACGAGCACGGTGAGCGATTTCACCAGGACATTGCAACAATGGAGAAACGCTATCAGGGCAAATGGAGCCCATCAATGCTTGCAGACTATTGCTGGACAGTGACAAGAGATGCTCCATTTAATGAATACAAGAGACAAGCCAA
Organism: Gopherus evgoodei; assembly: GCF_007399415.2. Taxonomy (NCBI): domain Eukaryota; kingdom Metazoa; phylum Chordata; order Testudines; family Testudinidae; genus Gopherus; species Gopherus evgoodei. The sequence goes on along the minus strand of NC_044324.1, from coordinate 217,710,420 downwards.
GAAGTGCCGAGTAGACACTGAATAGGACTAAACTATGTAGATAATAGTTTTTTGCCTTTTGTTTCATAATAAATTTTATTTATAACCCTTTTGCTGATTTTTAAAGTGTTACATAAACAGGACAGGTGAAATATTATCATGTAAAGCAACCATAAACACATGAAAAGACCTAGGTTTACAATTTATGATTAAAACTCTACTATCTACACAATATACATAGACATAAAATGTAAAAACTTAAATATCTTAGAAACAGTAGCCAGTTGTTTTAATTGTCATATTTGAATTCAGCACATCAAAATACATAATAAATAGCGCATTTTATCTCTGAAGCAGACGACTTCTCAAAAATTGTAGACCAGTGTGACCAGACAAAAATGGCAGAGAAAATAGGGAATCATAGCAAGGCAGATCCACAGTGGTGCTAGTTGTCAGAGGTTCAGAGCTTTATGATTTACACCAGCTCAGATTCTGTTCAAGCACACCAAACGGCAGTTCAGTGCATGTGCATAGCCAGCACTTTGGCCATCTCTCCATGTAGGTATTTATAGACCATGATGAAGTCATGTGACATAATTACTCCAGTGTAAATCTCTAATGTAGCTGCACTGCATCTATGTAAAGCAGAGCTTACACCAGTGCCTGTTTATGACTCCATTGCCACTGTACATTGACACAGCAATAGTCCTTATGCACAGCCTTTACACACCCAAATTATTTATACTTATATATTTAGAATGTTATATGTGTGTATGTGAGCAGCTCTGTGTGGGGGTTGCTTCCAGCCAATTATTTATTATTATTAATGTGTTGGCATCTAGAGGCCCCAACCAAGATTGGAACCCCATCGTACCGGGCACTGTACAGATATATAGTGGAGACAGTTCCTGCCCTGAAGACCTCATAATCTATATATACACAAGACACACCCAGGGTGGGATGGGAAGGGAAGGAGACACACAGTGAGATGAAGTGACTCACCCAAGGTCATCCAGCAGATCAGTGGCAAAACCAGCAATCAATCTCAGATCTCCTGACTCCCAGCCAGTGCGCTATTTACTAGGAACTATGCCTCTAATTATGTCTTTGTTGAAAATTGATGTATACATTGGTATATGGAAGGTTCATCAAGAATACAGGTGTGACATTCCAGGGTGCAATCCAGACCAGTGAGGGGCTGTGTCACTGTTGGGATTCCCCCCGAGACCTTTTCCACTCAGTTTATCCAGAGCACCTTGTCCACTTCTGGGAGAAAACTTCATCCTGTTCCCAGGGATCCAAAACACTCAGTTTGACCCTGGCTTTCATCACACAGGTTCCTCTATTTGTCACACAGCAAAGCTATGCTGAGTTGATCAGACTCAAGCATATGGGGTGGGTATTGGGCGTATCATATATCCAAAGTTACACAGACCATCTCTTCCTTTATACACATTGACACATTACATTGTAATGTCAATGTAAAATCATACATTTTTGGCTTGGGTTGGTTACTTTGCAGGAACCAATCCCTGTACAGCATGCTTTGTCCATGAGCTTTGTCCATGTCGAATCTGATCTTTACATTCCAGGTTTATCTTGTCCATAGTCCCTAGCATCAGGGTGTTGCTGCTTATCTTAGCTAGCACAGACATCCTCACTCCAGGATACTGTTTGTCAAGCCGCTACGTACAACTTAACCTTCCACCCCATCCCAGTTATGTCCACTAGGAAAGGAGGCAAGTTACTTATGTCAAGCCAGGCCTCCAGTCACCACTTGCTCTGCAACCTGGGGTGCCTCATAATGCTTTGATGCTGTAGCTTCCAACCTGGGCTCCTCGCAAACAGCCAAACAGGCCACACCCTGAGTGTCTGTGTGTAGCCACCCACAGCCCTGGTCCAGGAGCTCTGACCCCACCAGTCTGTCAGCAACACGCCAGCCACACTCTGACTTCCACCAGCCTTGGTTACTACTCACAGGGTGACCCCAACACACCCCCAGTCCCAGATTTTCCCCAAAAGCATGTTCGGCACTGTCCTGCTGTCTCTGGACAGTCCAGATATATTAGGCCCATTGCCTCTATAAGGAGATCAGTTTGCTACCTTAACCAGAGCTACTCACACAGTTCACAACACTGGATTAGTTTTAGTTCAAGAATAAAACGAGTATTAACTTACAAAGAGAGAGATGCTAAGTGAGTACAAGTAATGAGGCATTAAAGTCAGAAATGGTTACAAGGGAAAAGAAGATAAAACGCTTTCTAAACTTAACTAGACTTGGTTCCAGGGGAAGTCCCTTATCACATGTTCCCATGAACGTTGCTGACAAACGCTCAGGTCAGGATCTGCTTCCAAAGTCCAATGGCTGTTTCTTTTGTCTTCCTAGGTACAAGAGAGATGGATAGGGAGAGAGAACCTGGGGTGGTTTTGCTCCGCATTTGTATAATGCAGTCCCCCTTTGACAGGCATTTTCCTGAAGGTTACCCCTCAAGGCAAAGGCTACTCAAAAGTAAGGAAGACAACATGGTGTCTGGTAGTGAAAGAAGATGCATGCAGTTTCTTCTCACATCTCTTTTCTGAAATGCATATTTTTCTTGTGTCCTGCCTTCTCCCTTGACTTGTCTGATTTAGGTCTCCCTTTGTGCCCAATCTGCAAAAGAGATCAGTCTGTGACAGTCCCACCTCCGGAGACAGCCTGAAACAGCTCATTCTTTTAACTCTAGAAGTCCCTGGTTCAGTCCCTGATGTGTTGGCCAAGATAGCAGCTCTTCCAAAAAAGGGAAAGAAAATTCCCCTTGTACCCATAGGCTAATCAAACCTTTGGCCCAGGCACCCAGATGGGCAAGGAGTGAGTGGGGGATGGGAGGAGTCTTGGCTATGTTTCTCCTCCAAGCTGGATAGTGCTGCTGATCTGGTGCAGACTGTGCACCATTTTGATGTCTAGAGCAAATGGGAGCTGGTAGGAATTGGAATTCTGAGGATGTCTCTGGAGGCACAATGTCCCCTGTGGTTACTCCTGGACCCACGGCCTGGGGCTGGGCCTAAATTCACAGTCCCATGCTAAGAATTTTTTACTGAAGAAACTCATGAAAAACTCCTAACTACTGAATGAACGTGAGAACGTCACTCTGTGTTTGTGACCATGTCTGGCAGAGGAAATGCCCGGCCGGAGAAAACAGGGGTAGCGTTACTCACTTCCCCGAGGTGCAGCGAGATTGATAAATGGAAAGCTCTAGGGAAGCAGTTGCTCCCAGAGGGCTTGACTGTCCGTCTGAGATCAGCTAGCACTTCGTTGCACTGCCCCTGGAGCAGTCTGGGAGGGAGAGTTTGCAACCTACACTGCCAGATGCATTGTGGGGGAGGGTCAAGGCTTAGCTCCCACCCTTTCCTGCCCGTGTGTGAGCAGGATGTTTTGCTTTTGGAGTTTGCTTTCATCTCCCCACCCTCCCATGCAGAAAGCTGGGTTATGACATACCAGTGCACTGGAGGATGGGGCAGTCTTATGTTCCCTCTGCTCCCTTGTGCTGCACCACAGGATGGCCAGGATCTGGCCCCAAATTATACATGTCTTGGGGCAAAAACTATCTTTTTGTTACAGTTGTGTACCATGCTTAACACAACCTGGCCCTGACTGGAGCTTCTAGATGCTACTGCATGACAAGTAGCGTAGCCAATAACAATCACAAATAAGAAGTTTATTGGGAATTACACAGCATAGCACTTAGTCAGAGTTATATTAAATAAGGTCAACTTAAATGTTATGAGAGCCTGGAAAGGTTTAGGTGCATTTTGCTATTCTAGCCAACCTGATTGTCTTGGTGACTAAGGCAAGGTCTCACATTGTTTCTGGAGCTAGCATGCCTCCAAAGGGGGCAGGGTGTTTTCTCCGACATGAGTAAGAAGAAAGAAGTTTCAAATGCTTAAAGATACTGCAGATAGCAAGACAAGACAGTGACCGGATGCATCATTCCAAGCCGGACCTTTCAGCAGGAATTCTCCCATGAGTAAAGCCAAACATACACAAGTGTTTGCAAGATGGAGGCCCCACCAATAAGCCTTGTAGCTGAGAGGAGCCACAGCCTTTTAAACCATGATGTTGGCAAAAATACATGCTAACAGATGACAGATTGCTAATAAACTGGACTGGGAAGGGAAGTGTACAGTTCTTGCATGTGTATAACCCATGCATTTGTGTAGCCATGAGGGAAGATGACTACAAAATGATAGAGCTGGTCAAAAAATGTTCATGGGAACAGTTTTCTGTTCACTATTTTGTCAAAATGAAAGGGCTTGTCTGTATGGACACTATTGCTCCATAAACCAGGGTGTAAATCTACAGCATGTGAGCCTGCCCTGTGCTAAGTGGCCATGTGGATGCACCAAACATTCTATAGTGCACTTTGACGTACTCCTGCTCCAATCAGCAGGAAGTCAACATGCATAACAGCAGGGGCCACATGGCAACCTTATCATGGCTTGCTACGCGCTGTCTCCATTGTAGACAAGGAACATGTCAATTTCGACAAAATCTCCAAGGGAAGCATTTCAAAACAGAAACATTGTGTTTCATTTTGACTCTCTCATTTTGTTTCAGTTCTCTAATTTGATTTTGTTAAGACGTCTATATTATATTCATTTATATTACAGTATTAAACTCTATAGATATATATTATATTTAACAGTTATATTACAGTGTTTTGACCTTATAGAAATAAAATGGTTTGACTATAGAGAAATGCAACATTTCAATAAGTTTTTTTGGGTTTTTTTATGTTTCCAAATCTAAGTTTTTGGAATTTCCATTGCACGATTTTTTTTTTGACTTTTCATCCCAATTCAAGATGAAAACAAAATTTCAGAATTGTTAGAATTTCTATTTTCTGACCACAAGTTCTGCAAAATCCTTCATCAATGGTACCTCATTCTATTTAAGCTAAGGACATTATATATATATACACATATAAAAAGTGGAAGTCATAAATACTGGAGAAGATGTGGAGGAATAAGGATCTTTGGGGTTACAGTGGGAACGTTCTGAAATAATTTGCATTTTTGAAGAAAACAACAAATAAAATGTTCAGAGTAACAATTATTGTACCCAACTCGCTGGTTAATTTAGTCTCTGTAAAGCTACCCTTTGTGTTTGGTTACAAAGCAGGCATTTAAGATCCTTACCTACAATAAATCGCAATCCAGTAGGTAGCCTCACGTTGTGTAAAATATATTTAAAACACATATAATTAGCTACGCATCTTATCTTAGGATTTTGGGGTTTCTAGGCTCAGACTGGAATTTCTGTGTCTGACGTATTTGTGAAGCTGCTTTTACAAAGCAAGACCACCACCAACCACTATCTAGTTAAAACATCTAATAAGTATAATAGAGAGACAAGATGGGGGAGGTAATATCTGTTATTGAACCAGCTTCTGTTGATGAAAGACACAAGATTTTGAAAAAACAATGAGGAGTTCGGTGGCACCTTAAAGACTAGCAGATTTATTTGGGCATTAGTCTTTAAGGTGCCACCAGACTCCTCATTGTTTTTGTGGATACAGACTAACACAGCTAACCGATACAAGCTTTTAAGCTACACAGAGCTCATCTTCAGGTCTGGGAAGGTGATGAGCTGCCCCATTCATGAGAAGCAAACTTTCTACACAAGCCCTTAGTGTGGCTTGCACTCACTTCCCTGTGTGTGGCCAGTGGGATTCTGTCTCATGTTGAACGTAGGCAGGGGATGGTTCAGTGGACAGACTGGGACTAAGTTGACTTTTTCTGTTTCTGTCTTTCCCACAGACTTCATTGACAATGGAACTACAACAGTTTACACCAGCTGAGGAGATGGCCCAGGATTCAGTCAAAGCTAAGGGAGGGGTTTTCAAGAGCATTCAGCATTGGCTTAGCCCTGAACTCACTGGGAAAACTCCCATTGACATCAATGGCAGCAAAACGGAGCACAGCCAAAAATCCCATCTTAAAATTCCAGTTTCAGGGATACTTAACAAGGTCCTGTGGTTTTAAAACCCAGGTAGCTGGATAATATAAATATTGTTAGGAGCTGGATGAAACTTTGTTACAGGTTGAGCTAAGAGTTCATTGAGATTGATAGGTGTGAATGCATCCTTCAATTTACATGACTCTTAGGCTAGCCCCCCACCTAGGACAAAAGGAGCTTTTGCCAGATACTGTTTTGGGTAGGGGTGTGCGTGTGAGAGAGGGAGAGGGAGAGAGAGAGAAGACAGAACACAGAGGACCAGAGAGAAACACAGCAGTCTGAAAAAGCAGCTGAAAGCATAATGTCTGACCCTGGAAGAAACCTGGGCAGAGGTTTTTTGGGTCAGAGGTGCAGGCTGAAAAGAGTGTTCCTGGTGCTATGAGCAAAATAAGCTGTTTCCTGCTATTTGATTCCTTCTGGACTTTGGACATTCCTTGTAAATACACAAGATTGCATCAAAGAAATACCTAGCACAATTTTCCCTCCTAACTGGAACATTCCCAGGGCTCCAGACTTTGACTAGCTGCTTGGGTAACAATATGACATTTAAGGGCAAACTTTCCACTGGCCTGCAAAGTTGTGCATGCTCCCCAGATACGTACCCACTGATTGTGTCGATAGAAGCACATTTGCTCTGTCTGCAGAAATCGGGACAAATGCAACAGCTGCCATTTTGGCTGACACACCAGGGACTGAACCAGGAATGTCAACGGCTAAACACATGAGTTACTACGGTTTGAGCTAAAACACCCATAATGAGGCTCTAACAGACTCGTGTCCCCTGTGGATTCAGGCACAGTGAGTTACAAAACCACAAAATGCGCCTTCATAAATCAAGGCTCCAGTCCTGCTATGAGCTCTGCATGGACAGGCCCCTGGGCTCACAAGGAACGTCACTGATTTCAGTGGGGCTGTGTGTGGACTCAAGGCTCTGCCTTTATAAAGCTCATTGCAAGATCTGGGCCTTAGAAGCCACTTCAAGCAACTACAGCCTCCAAGTGTCTTTACACCAGTGCTGTGTCAATTTCAAACTGGTTTAAGAAGGTTGAAAGTAGTCTCAATGCACTTCCACATACCCCTTGCAGAACACACACTGATTTCATTAATTCACTTTACATATGGTTTTCCATCCAGGTATTATCAATGATGAATATGATAACATGCGCTCAATACAGCCAACTAAAACAGATGCAAGAAAAGTTAAGAAGGGAAAAGGTCACTAGGGACCCATGCTTTCTTGGTTTACTTTGACTGGCCTTCATCTTTCTGCTTTCCTGCTGAATAATTTTCATTTTGACTATTCATGATTACATTGCAGCTCTCCAATCATGCTTTTGCAACATAAGTCCCACACTTCAGGAATGCATACCTCAGTTCCAGTATAAAGGGAAATAAAGATAAATTCCCTCTGGATATATTGGACTTTTTAATGTACATTTGCAGTTCAGCCAACAAAATTTCAAAGCAATTACATTTCCAGCACTTCCAATATTAAAATTGTAATTTATAAATGAAAAACAGTTGGAGCAATATATATATATATAAAAATAAATAAACCTGATATTCAAACTAAATTCAAGATCTGCTTCAAAATGCGGCCAAGTAAAAGTGCACAGAAATCACGGGTTGAGGCGTGAGGGATAAGAAACAGAAGTGCTTCAGTGTTTTAAATGGGATTAGTGGTACAAGGATAAAGCAAATAGGAGTAGCATTGCATGCTGGGAGATCTTTCCCTATAGCAGCGTGCTTAGCACCACACCTCTTAGCTATATTGATACTGAAAACAAGGGTAAATTTATTATTAAAGAACAGAGAAGTAAGTGATAGTGAGTAAGAGTACTGGAAACAAATGGCTCCAGATAAAACTAAATCAGAACACGCTTTCTAGAGACTAAACTTAACAGGTGAACTTCCTGTCTGAAGAAGCCCATTTCACCCAAAGTGCCCACCAGCATTTTCAACCAAACCTGCCTGGGACCCATCTTTCATGAAGCAAATGTGCTGTCTATTTACTTCCTATTGCAGTGAAGAATACTATGGTGTCTTCTTTGTCCCCCAGATATACTCGAGCAAACTCTGATATGCATTTCAAGACAGGATTTCCCCTCATTCCCGCTGCTTGCTTTTGCTGGTTACTTTTCTCTTTTAAGTTTTCACAACCTTTCATTAGTATTCACTTCAGATTGGCCTGAGGAGACCCATTGAACTATACAATCCTTATTTTACATATAAGCGGCCGGCTTGATAAACATTTCTTGTCTAACAGAAAACTTGTTTTTCACTTTTGCTGGGGACCAGTCCCTAGACAGACCTTTAAGAACATATTTTTGGTGTATATTCATAACTCCATATACAACAGCCGTACGTGCGTTTTGCCGTGGTGTTGATGATCAGGGTGACACCAGCTTTCATTTGAGACCTCCCATGACATTCTTTGGCAAATTAGAATGTACTTGCCAGATTCAGGAGACCCTTGTAACCCCTGTGCACAGCCCTCTGTGTCTCATGTCTGTTAGCACTTAGTTTCTTGAGTCACAATGACCCAGGGACTGAAAGCCCAGATCTCCACAGCTACAGCTGAAGAGCCAGCCTCCGTAGCTGTGTCTGTAACCAACTCACATCCTCTGTCTTGTGGGCAATGGGGTGAAACATCACACAACACTTGCAGGGAGGTTGTAAGTTTCATGGGGAAGAGGAGCCTTACACGGTTCTCCATCCCACCATTCACAGACCAGTCACAACCAGGTCCTTAGAGGCAAGGCTGAGGCTACTTAAAAGTTTCACCTGTGTTGTGTTGGTGGACATGGGTTCCGACTGCAAGCGCTGGGCATGGAGCTCATCTTTACTCTGTGTTTGTTCCAATGGGCTGTGCATACCAACAAGAGCTTCACAGCACCCTGTCCACTCTGTCTGGGAAGCTCAGCCCTTAAAGGCACAATCCCCAATACCACACAGGCCCTGTGTCACAAAGAAAAAAACCCAAGTGCTTCATGAATGGTCAATTGACTTTTTAAAATGCGTTTGCCTCTCTTTTTTGTGTGCCCCCTCTAGGTTTGCAGTGTGCTGGTAATCCAGGAAACCGGCTTGTTGGTAGGGGTGTTCATGAACGCAGTGAATTGTCAGCTAATGTTGGAAGAAAATGAAAAATTCCTCAAAATAATCCATGAACCTCTAACCAGTTTCTAGCTTTCTGGTGAGTTCTGGCCCTACAGAGAGTGAAAGCGGTCATTACCAGTGAAGAGCAAACCTGCAAAAACTCAGAGCTCAGCTTCAGATCATATAACCAGCCAAATGTCTGCATGCTTTGAGTTCACCCCCAGAATCCTGCTCTAGCAACCTTCCTCCCAGGCCCACATAAATACTCGCCCCACAACAAGCCTGGGTCTCCAATACCTTATGGGGTCTTCTTGTGGGGAGGACTCAGAGTTACCTCCCTAGGATCTCCTGGAGGACAAGAATCCTTCATTTCTCCTTCCATTGGGAAGAGGGGCATAGGCGTTGTCTCAAATCTCACTTCTGCTCAAACAGCCTTTGGCATTGTCTACAGATCAGGGTTTTTTTGGTTCAAAGGCAGTGGAGATCAGTGGGTGATTTCCATATTCTGTTGTCGCTCTGTGGATGAAAGGTCAGGGTGACTGGCCCAGAGATGACTTTTTCCATCCATGTGGAGGGCGAGGTAGCTAGAACCCAGATGTCTCCCAGAAACTCTAAAAAGGGAGCAATTGTCTTCTCCAGAAAGTGCCAAGAATGGGATTGGTGATACAAGGAGAAAGCTGTTGGACACCTCCACCAGGAGGAGTGGAGTCCCAGGTAAGAATGGGAAGAAGGAGCAGAGGAATGGGAGTTATACAAGTCATTGGATGGTGGGGGTGGGGAGTGCTTAGCAACACATTTTCAGGGACAGATCGTTGGTTGACGTTTTGTGAACAAAAAGTTTCCATCGAAAACTCGCCTTTTTCTTCAAAAATAATGTTTTAAAAAAATGTGCCAATATTTTTCACTAAAACGTCATTTTTCTGATTTTTTTCACACTTGTTTCAATCAAGAATGTTTATTGACATTTGTTGACCGGAAACCTGAGTTTTGGCAAAGAAAATATTCTGATGGTGTTTTCAAACATTTTGTGGAGGCAGGGGGAGGAAATCGTCTCCACAAAAAATGAAAAATGGGTCTGTTTAGATTCCTTCAAAATCAGCACAATTTCCAACATTTTTTTGGAAAACGAGTTTGTCATTTTTCCATTAACTCCTACCCAAAATCAGTATCATTTCATTGGCTTCTATTCAGGAAGCTGTTCCTCAACGCATAAAGACAGTTCCAGTCATTCCTAGTCTGGATAAATCCAAGGATGTATAAGTCTAAAGCAGGGATGGTTTATTGTTTCTAAACACATTTGTTCATACTTAATCAATGGCATATTGACCAAGGGAAGAAATGAAAGAGAAGCCAAGCTCCAATCTCAGGATCTGCTAATGGCAAAGAATTGGTCAAATGAGTTTCCCACAGCTCCTGAATCTACGTCTATGTAAACCTCTGTATAAAATGAGATCACCAGTAAAATCCCTTCAAAGAGGCCATTATATCATTACACAAACATTTCCAGTATTTATACAAATACCCCAGTAAAATATTCATGGGGAGATTAGCCATTTACGACCGGGCAGTGATTTCACTGTATCAGAATACTAGTGCTATTATGAAGCACAGTGAGGGCTGATAAGGACAGCAGCTCAGCTTGAAGGGTAGTTTTGTGGCTGAAGTGAGGCAAGGCTGGAGGAAGCCTGGATTCCAGCCCCAGCTTTGTAACCTCTCTGTACCTTAGATCTCCATGTACAAAATTTCCATTGTTCTCATCAGAACAGCAGCTGTCTTTTGCTAGGTGTTTGTGCAGTGCCCAGTACAATGGGGCTGGCCCTGATCTCAGATCATCTTAAGTTCTTGGGAACTGTGATATCGATCATAAAGAAGTCTCACTGCCTTCATTTAGGACTCCGGTAGTCAGAGCTAGGGTGACCAGATAGCAAGTGTGAAAAATCGGGACAGGGGGTGGGGAGTAATAGGATCCCATATAAAAAAAGGCCCAAATATCTGCACTGTCCCTATAAAATCAGGACATCTGGTCACCCTAGTCAGAGCTGTCCCTAAGGGATGGTGAACCGGGGCAGCTGCTCCGGGCCCTACACATTGGGGGGCCCCATGGGCTGGTGCAATTGGCCAGTGCCCCATGGGTGGCGTGTGAACTGCTGGCTGGGGGAGGCTACCCTCAGCCCAACCCCTCCACTCGAGGGAGAGCACACCAGGAGGAAGATTGCACGGTGGTGCTGTTGCAGCCTCATCAGCCCCAGGAAGGCAGGCGATGTGGCCTCAGCCCCCTGGAGCCCAATGGCACTGTCGAAGCGGGGCCCTTTTGGAGGGCAGAATGTGGGCGAGGCCACACCTGGCTGTTTGGAGAGGCACTGCCTCCCCCAGCCTCCCATATCCACCCCCAGCATGGACAGTCCCCCAGCGTGGATAGTCTGACTCCCGGAAGCAACGTCACTTCTGCTCCGGGCCCCGCACCCCTCTAAGGACGGCCCTGCTGGTGAAGCTCAGCTGCATGTTAATGGCAACGCTGTATGAGAAGAACCATATAGAACGGCCACCATCTTGGTGGATACACTGAGGAATTGAAGCAGGGACCTCCTGAGCAAAAGTGCCCTAACTGAGGATATAGCAGACTCATATCCTCTGCAGATGGGGCACAGTAATACGCACTGACCGGTGGGTCACACATATTGAGGACCCTAAATTCTCTGAACCAGTGTTTTTCTCCAGGTTAGATGCCTACCCGTGCAGGATGTTGGGTCCCTCTTCTGTCCAGTTCAACAGTGAAGTTATGCTCCCGTTCTTTGCTGATCAATTCATGACACCTTTCTTCCCAACGGGCTTATCCCAAGCTCTGTCATAGTTCCCAGCACCACTCCAGCAGGATCCCTGCTGACACAAACAGCCCACGCTAGCTTCCACACCACTCCCTGTGCAGCCTCCAGTCTAGGGGACCTGCTGGGGACATTCCCAGTGTTTAGGGGTAGACACGAGTGCAGCTGCGCTCCAGCAATCCCCATCCAGAGGATGGTCCCTTGAGGCCACAGCAAGCTGTGTGTGGTTTAACACCGCTAAACTAGTTGTCAGGCAGCCTCAGGATTGGGGATCTGCACACGCTGCATCCAGCACACACCAGGCAAAGCCAATGACTGAGGCCAGTGTATCTGCTCTACAGGATACTTGGAGATGGACAGAAACATTTGGGCTTGTGCACCTCCTTCAGCAGAAACAGCGGCAAAGCAGTAGGAATTTCCAGTGGCTTGACCACTGCAATTAGAGCCCGTGCAGTGGGAAGGGCGAGTTCACTGCATGCCCCTCAGGATATGTCTGCACTGCAGCTGGAAGGGTTCCGTACTATCTAGCCAAGTACTGATAACCATAACATGGGACTGCTGCAATCTGTGGCAGGGTCCAGAGGGGCTGCAGAGAAGTGGCACACAACCCTATTTGCCCCCGAACCCACAGGGCAAGATTTTTAAAGGAATGTAGCCACCTAAAAGTGCAGATGGTTGCCTAGTGAGATATTCAAAAGTCACTAAGCGGGTTGGTTTCAATGGGGTTTAGGTTTCTAACCAGCATAGGTGCTTTTGAAACTCCCACGAGGCGCGTATTGGCATCTTTAGGCACCTTTGAGAATCTGGCGCAAATTCCTGAGGTGCACTGGGCTTGTATTGGCATGGGTTGTCTTTGCAACCATGAAAGGTGGGCTTTTTACCAAACATCTGTTTTTATTTATTTGAGAGCTTGCGACTAAGACTGAGCCAGCCAACAGTTAAGCTGATGTGTAACTTTACTCATAGGAGCAGTACTTTTGAGTTAAATGAGACTACTCATGTGAGCAAAATTACACACATGCTTAAGAGTTGGAGCAGGGCCTAAGATTTCACTGATAAACAGGGCCGGCTTTAGTGGCGATTCATCCGATTCCCCCGAATTGGGCCCCACGCCCCTAAGAGGGCCCCGCAATGTCCCTAAGGGCCCTCCACTGACATGTTGCCGAAGGCACCGGCAGCCAACAGAGCTACTGCTGAAGTCCTGCCACTGTCTTCGGCAGCAGCTCTTTTGAATCGGGCCAAGCGGTGCCTAAAGCCAGCCCTGCCGATAAACACAGGGACTCAGACTTAGGAACACCAGAAAAATTGTTCTTTTCCAGCAGTTATAAAGCCAGAATGGACCACTGTGATAATCTAGTCTGACCTCCTGTCTAACACAGGCCATAGGACTCCCCTGAATTGATTCCTGTTTGAACTAGACCGTGTCCTTTAGAAAAACATCCAATCTTGATTTAAAAATTGCCAGTGATAGAGAATCCAACCCAACCGTTGGTAAATTGTGCCAGTGATTAATTACCCTGACTGTTAAAAAAAGTGTGCCTTACCTGTAGTCTGAATGTGCCTAGTTCTCTTGCTTTCAGCTCAGTTCCCCTCAGATGTTTAGCTTTGCTTTGTTTCAGGAATCAGAATAAAGAGTAATAGTGCATGTTTAATACCTCAAGGTGCACTGACATGGCTTATTGTCTAAGCTGTAAGTGCACTTGAAATCACACACCACTGCATTTGAAACGCTGATTTGCATTTTTTCCCTCCAGTGCTCATTGTTTCTATTTTGAGCTGTGACTGACATCTTGGCATCAATTTTTCAGCCCCCTTTCCCTTCTTCCCCAGACGCTGCGGTTTAATAAATGGGAGAAATTTGAATCATAGCCACATGTTTGTCATTAGTAATGAGATCACAGCAAAAAACTGAGGACTATGATCTGCACTTGTTTACACTTAAGAGAATTTGGGGCTTTATGAACTCCAGTACAGAGGAGCAAATATTTTTGGACAAATAGTTCACTCACCAATGTCATCTGGGGTCAACTGAAACTAATCAGAAATTTGGGTCAAATTTGGCAAAAAGATTTTTTCCCCTTTTATTAGCCAAACCTAAGTCAAATTTTAGTTCAACTTTTTTAAACAAAATGTTTGGAAATGATCTTTAGTTCTGAGATTTAGCTAGATTTATTTTAACAAATGACCCCCCCAAAAACTTACATGAAATGAAAAAAGAAGTTGGGGTCCTTATCTCAGTTGGGTTCTCCGGATGCTACTCTAACAAATAGAGATGTTTAAAACTATGTACATTACACTTTGATCTGTGTGATCTCAAACTCAGCAGTCTGAAGGGGGCATCACCTGTGAAGCCAGCTTCCAACAGATGTGAGCAAATCAAATATGTTTATACCTTTTCCAAAAGGTCACGTGTCAGCCCATGTGACTAGCGTACAATAATAATCAGGGTTTTACTCATGAATACAATGCAAAGAACTAATAGACTTCACACAATAAACATAAGTTGTGTGTGTGTGTGTGTGTGTGTATATCCAGAGAGGTTTGCTGATCCTGTCAAAGGCAAAATCCTGACTCAGCCTGAAACTATAGCCCCACAAACAGTGCCTCCTTAATAAATTATTAGTTTGTATATCAATGTAATGCAACCATTGCAATCCACTTTCAAGAGAGGACCAGCTTCATCAACTTTATTTTCCAAACCAAAATTATTTGGATGATCACACACTTCTCTCCTCTGTAACACCTCCCCACCTTCAACAACAAGCTCATAACTTGGCATCTTCTACATATGCAACACTCTGTGTTAGTCACTCAACAGTATACCATTTCTACAGTATAACATGAACATAGCTACACTCCGGTCAGGTCAATAACATCATCCTAACAGGTAAAATGAAATAATGTTGCTCCTCTTCACATGTCCAGGGGCTCACAGGTCAGCTTCCCACTGGAGGACATGGATTCCCAAATCAGTGACGTGGAGTCTGGGTATATTCTTAGCATAACATGATTTACACTATCTACAGTATTCCTGGTCAGATACAACTCTTCCAGAAATCCTCTCTTCCAGAAATCTCAGCCTTATCCCAGTGCCTAGTATCTAGGAAGCTTCTGTCTCCAGGATTGACTCTAGTGATAGGGATCAAGGCAGAAAGCAAGTTCTCCTGCTGCTGGACACATTTGATCAGAAACATCTGCAACAACAAAACTAACAATTCAGCATTTCTTCAGAGGCTAAAAGCTTGCTCACACACTAAGGAAAAGAACTTGTAAGACTATGTGTAACAGCACAACCCGGTGCCTTCCACCCTAACAACTACTAAATGTTAGCAATACAGCTGGGAACACATTTCTGTGAAAGCTCATGCCATTTTTTTGACTAGATCTAGTCAGCATTTTCCCTGACCTTCTTATGAGAAAATTATACTCCTTCCCCCTTCTTGTGGCACCTACTTGAACTGTCCCTTCCCTGTAGTTGAGACATTATATTGGTACTGCCCTGGTCCGCAGTCCCCAAAGATATAGGCCACATCGCTCAACAAGCCCTGGACAACTATTTATCAACTATCCCCTACAGCTGGCCTAACAGACTCTTCCCAATACCCCTCACAACAGGGGTATTGTCATTAGTACACTTGACAATTTCCTCCTCTAAAGATTCTGTTTCCAAAACATAGTTGCTATCTACCTGCTATGCCAGCTGCAATTCCCTTCCCTTCCCTTCAGTATAAATCACCTGCACTACTATGGAAACTGTAACCTGTGTTACTGTGTAACCCGGTCACATTTTGCTCCTTCTATAATGGTGTCAAAGGCTTGCCGTTAAGGGTATGTCTACACAGCAGGTGGAAGATACAACCCCATCTGAAATCCTAGGTACAGACTCTGGGCAACCAGGCAAAGTTGCTGCTGCCACCACACTGCTATTCTTAGGTGCTAGTTTGAGCAGAGCTAGTGCGCGTCCATCAACCCAAGCTGTGTAGACGTACCTAAGAGGTTTGAGATTCAGCTTGGTCTTGGATACACAAGTGAGCCTTATTGTACCTACTCAGCTGAGCCATTCACCGTTCAGAGAATCCCCCTGCCACAATACTGCAAGGTTAGTGTCTGTAACCCGGAGGGCAGAGTGTGGGAGTGAAATACCTAGACCTCTTACTTGTATCTTCAGTCAGGTTTCATCACCATTACTATTGCTCTGCAACATCTGCCCTTGTGACAATAGTCATTGGATATGCCTAACAACCAACTCACTTTGCACAGCGATGCTGGCTCGCGATTAACAGCTTGCACTTTGCATGTCTGGTTGTAAGGTTTGGTACTGCCCTAGCCCTCTCCCTGTATGGACACATCTAGTTGCTTTAACAAGGATTCCCTTGGCTGGGCACCGCTCTACAAACACTCAGCTAGATGGCGCAGGTTAGTTGCAGGAGTCGATTTACAAACAAGAACTCTACACTCGCCTGCGGGGTCCACCTCTCTTTTCCACGCTGAGCCTATTTTCCTCTGTATATAGTCTCCACCTCGCTTCATCCCTTACTTTGAGCCATCGTACAGGTCATGGCTGTTCTTCTTAACAAGAAGAAAGGTTCTTTCCATGACCGTGCAAAGAGTTCTGCCTAAATCTGTTGCTGATGCCACAGCCTATTGTTTTCTTATGCTACAATGAGCTCCTATATGCTCTAGCAAGGGCTTGTGAGCGGGTGCTGGTTTTATTCACCAGTGCTTTAGGATACACACTAGAACAACTTGATCTGGAGCTATGTCGCTTCAGCTAACTAGGACAGATCCTATTCCAGTGTAAACTGGCATTAATGTAAATTGGAACTGTTCAAAATGTTTTCAATAATGTTTTTTTTTAAATGGCATTTCAAGGAAGTGGAAATTTCCATTACAAAAATTCTGTTTCCTTCGAAATTGTTCTGGGTTTTGTCAAAAACCCACAGGGAAAGTTTTTCAGCTCAGGTGATTTCTGACTTGCCAAAAAACAAACAAACATTTTTGGTGAACTTTAAAGATTTTCAACAAAAATTAAAAAAAGTGTTTGGTTTTACCTAAATTGGTCCTGGGGCCAGGGGACACCATCTCGCTTCCCAACCAGATCTAACATCAATGGAGCAGTGCAGATTTGCCCACGCTGAACCTCTGGGTCATTTTTGCTTTGTACCCCACTCCAATCTGAAAGTTCATTAAACTAAATTAAATGCAGACATTTGCTTTTATTAACAGAGGATACGTGCGCTCTCCCAGGATATCCTAAACCGTGGAGAAGAAGGTTACAGCTCCATGAACCCCATTGTCATTATTTTCAAAGACAATTTATAGAAATCGTTGTAAGGCATTCCAGGAGAACATAAAAAAACAAGACATGACAGCTCTTTCTTGACAGGACACAATATGCCAGCTAGAATTTTCTCATTAGACCTGCTTAAGCAAACAGCATTTTACGAGCAGAGTCCATTTATACATTTTAGCTCATTGCTAAATTTGCATATAACCTGCCCTAAGCCTGACCATCAAAATGGGAACAGATGCTAGACCCTACCCTGAGCAGATGCTGCAATTTTATCTATATTAAACCAAAAGGAAAAAGAATTTAGCATGTGATATTTGAACTTGACCAGCTCGTGCGTTTTGCTGTTGACTTCAACGGGCTTCAAATCAGGCCCTAATGGCATAATGATCCTAATGGACTTACGAGGAGAGGCTGAGGGAACTGGCGTTATTTAGTCTGAAGAAGAGAAGAGAATAGTGAGGGGGGATTTGATAGCTGCTTTCAACTACCTGAAGAGGGGTTCCAAAGAGGATGGAGCTCGGCTGTTCTCAGTGGTCGCAGATGACAGAACAAGGAGCAATGGTCTCAAGTTGCAGTGGGGGAGATCTAAGTTGGATATTAGGAAACACTATTTCACTAGGAGGGTGGTGAAGCACTGGAATGGGTTTCCTAGGGAGGTAGTGGAATCTCCATCTTTAGAGGGTTTTAAGGTCAGGCTTGAAAAAGCTCTGGCTGGGATGATTTAGTTGGTGTTGGTCCTGCTTTGAGCAAGGGGTTGGACTAGATGACCTCCTGAGGTCTCTTCCAACCCTAATATTCTAGGATAACTGTACATTGCTTTTTCAAATTAAAGGTCATTATCTCAGTAACTGCTCATCAGGAAGGAAGCAGCAGTTTTAGTTAAAGCTCTAGGTAGGTTATGTTATTAGAATGAACTGTTGTCCTCCTAATCTCTTTTCTCACTCCTCATGGTTTCTTGGCACCTTTTCCACAGGTTAATTGAGCGAATCGGAGCAGATTAAAATGGATCTTCAGAGTTTGTCATGGAGTCAGAGGTGAAAGTAAGCCAGCACAGTACGGTACTGCGCACCAGCAAGAGCCAGTACACTGTGCCGGACTGCATCGGCTTCTGCTGCAGGCATTTAAAGGGCTTGGGTAGGGGAGACCCAAACCCTTTAAATCCTGGCCTGCAGCTCCAGCAGCCAGGCTGGGGCTGGTATTTAAAGGGCTCCTCCAAGCTCACCATTGCAGCAGGAAGCCCAGAGGAGCCCCTTAAATTCCAGCCCCGGCCCGCCGCAGCGACTAGGCCATGTGGCAGGGAGCCCAGAGGAGCTCTTTAAATCCCACTTGCAGCTTTGGTGGGCGGGCTGGGGCCAGCATTTAAAGGGCCCAGAGCTCCATGGTGGCTGGAGCCTCGGGTCCTTTAGTTCGCCCTGGGGGCTACCAGCCACCTCTGCAGCTGGGAGCCTCCTGGATGATTTAAAGGCCCCTGGGGCACCAGCTGTGGTTAGGAGTCCCAGGGCCTTTAAATCTTGAGGCCCTGCCTCTTCCAGTTGAGGCCACGCCCCCCACCCCTCCTAGGACTCTGGCCATACCGGTAAGTCCTGCGAATTACTTTCACCCCTGCATGGAGTCTCAATTTCACAGAAGGATTTGCATCTTTGGGTCATATTTGATTCCCTTCCTTATCTGACCCATTCTGATCTGAGCTCAGTGGTCTAGAGAAGGGAACGAATAGCCAGCGATGTATTCCAACCGTATCCCCATGTAAGTTACGTTTTCAGACCCTGGCTACTGCAAAGAGACACAGTTACCACAATAACACACTCTGCCAGCATTGGGTACTGAGAGAATTCATGGAACAGATACTGGTGCCTCTCCTGGAAGAAAGGTCATTGCAGTCTTCAGACCTGAGGTTCCATTATGTTATTTGCTTCTTTCAGCTTCTAACTAAGATCTGGCGTTTGCCATTCAAGGGATATCAGACACAGCAGGGAGGTCAGAAGGCAAAGATAAACAGAACTTACAAAGAGAAATGAAAGGGCAGTAAGAGATGTGCTGGAGAAACAGAAGAGGAAGGATGCGTAAGGGAGAAAAGAACAGGCTGAATGTATTTTAGACCCTTGACTCCTAGTGCAGGCTTCTGCTACCCTTACTCATGATGGGTGGTGCCTGCCTCCATGCCAGGTCTGGAGTGATAACTGGGGTCTGGTAGGTCTACCCCACTTGTCGCCTAACTGTGGGAAAGTTTGGATAAAAGTTTATAAAGTGTTGCAATAACCTATGACAATACATTTTGTTCGGAGAAAGGTCCAAAATGGGGACAGCGGGTCTGGGTTAGTCTAAATCAGTGGTGTTCAACCTTTTTTTATTTGCAGACCCCTAAAAAATTGCAAATGGAGGTGTGGACCCCTTTGGAAATCTTAGGCATAGTCGGCAGACACCTGCAGATCCACAGGTTGAAAACCACAGGTCGAAATAAAAAGGCCTACTGCTATAATTCAAGGACTGTGTTAAAATCATTTTTAATAAACAAGGGGACGGGATTTTCTGCTCATTACGCCATTTAGGGGCCTTAAAAGACTTGGGGTGGAAAGCTGTCTACTGCAAAGCTGGATGACTGGAAGATGAGAAAATGGGAAGGAGCAACCTTCACCATCACAGTTGCCACCCTCGCCTCCTGGGACCTCCTGGGACCTCATTTGTCCTTTGTCCCCCTGATCTTGAGAAATGTCCTGTAAATGTACAAGAAAACAGGCCCCTTTAAGGGGAACACAGTCCAACAGTCTCCTCACAGAGCTCTTGGCTATGTCTCTATCGGTAGCCCTGTCCCTGGGCTCAATCCTCAATCAATCCAACAGGGCCTATCTCCATACTCTCAGTTAGTATCTTTAGCCCTCTCGCCAGGCATAGTGCTCAGTCCTTCAGCTGGGCCGGCTTTCAAAGAGTCCCGGCTCTGGGATGGAGCAGTGCCCCAAGAGTTTCCCTCCATGGAGACTCTTCTGGCAAGCATCATCTGACCCCAGCTGAGTTGCCCTCTCAGTTCAGTTCCCTTCCAGGGGTATCAAAGTCCACAAAGGCTGACCCTCTTTGGGGTCCTCAGTCCATTCCCCAGACCTGTTTAAACTTCCCTTCTTTAGGGCTTTGGCCACTCAACCTGTGGCTGGAGGGAAGTGGAGGAGCAGGGAAGAGACCTGGGCCCACCCACTACTCCAAGTCCTAACTCAGGGACCCTATAAATAGCGTCCATACTGCATCCCTTTTAACACTGCGGCTACTGTTCCCTGGGCCACTTCCCCACAGCCGCTGCACTTTTACCTTCACATCAGGGCTGAAGATCCCACTTGCATTCCCGCAGTTTTCCAGGAACACCCTCCTTGCTCCAGCCAGCAATTTCTCTGTCTAGACCATTCTTATTCCTCTCGCTCCAGCCAGCAACTGACCTGCTCTGTCCAGAAGCTCCTTTTTATAGGAGCCTGATGGGCTCTGATTGGCTGTTTCCTGCAGTCTCTCTAAGCAGGCTGGAAGACCCACCTCTACTGCTGCCTTTTAGGGGTGGGGTGTGGTAGGACTGCAAGGCTTCCAGTAGGGGGCCTCAAAGGGCCTGATACACCCCATCAAAGGGACCATTCGAGGTAGATTGGCCCATTAACACCTCTGCAGTCTTACAGTAAAAAGAGGGGGTTAGTGGGTTATAGAATGTTGTAATAAACCATAAATCCAAAATTTATTCTAAATAACTTCTTAGAGTATGTGCAATGTGCCTCAGGTGGCATGTGACCAGGATTCATCACTGAATTTGGTCCACTGCTTGGATCATTAGCATCCCCAGCCCGGGCCGGGAACTGACGGGGAGCACAACATGAACGTTGATCCATGCCCCCCTTCTAAATAACAAAAACAACAACAAAGGATACCTTTCCATAACATCAGCCTGTTTGCCCATCCAAAGTACTCCATTCATCTTAGAACAAGCTGAAGTTCTTCCAGGTGATTTTTCTGCACCAGCCTTGCAATTCTCACTCCCTAGCTGGGGGGAGGCGAGGGGAGAAGGAAGCAAGGAAAAGCTCAATGTTTGACCCAAAATCGTTAGCAGAGAAGGGAAGTCAGTCCAATTTCTTCATCAAAGGGACATTGAAAACGGGGGAATTTTCTTTTGATCTATGTAAAAGTTATCCAAAGAGCAATGCATCCTTGTCACGGTGCCTCACTGGGTCACAGCAGAGGATGCCAGGTTCAGGACAAACTGCTGAGAAACAGGAAAGACTCATCCAACACTGGTGGTTGTTCTACCATCGGATATACCAAGCCAGTAATAAAAGTAAATTTCTGTCTCACCACAGTGATTAACAAGAAGTTAGAAATGCAGTCTCCATAAGCATTCCAGCACTCGCTTCACCACCCAGACACTGGTCTTTGTGCTGAGTGGTTATTTAAAATCAATTTCATCCTTCTAATCCCAAGAGCTCAGACACATGGCCAGGTCAATATACAGCAAAAGCTGATTTATCCAACACTTCACCAATCGGAAAACTCTATAAACTCGCATTTCTGATCTTCATTGAAATTCAGGAGTATAGTCCAGTTGGCGCAGGGCTGGCAGTGGGTTGGGTTGCGTGAGGGAGTTTGGGGTGGTCGACTGGGATATGGGAGGGGGTACAGGGTGCCGGATCCAGGGGGCTGCTCCTAGGTGGAGATGGTTCTCAGCTAATGGGAGCTGTGTTGGTAGGGCTTAGGTTGGGGGCAGCACGCAGAGCTGCCTGCTGTGCCTCTGCCCAGGAGCAACTGAGACAGGTTGCTGCTCATAGGGAGGTGAGTGGCCCCAGGTGAGTGGCCCCAGGATCCAGCACCTCGCACCTTCTCCCACGTCCCAAGACCCTTCCCGCACCCAGACTTTCTCCCAGAGCCTGTGCTTCATACCCCATCCCACATCTTAGTTAACCGACATGTTTAACTTATCAGCACCCCCCCCCCCCCCGCCATTCTCCAAACATGCTGGATAAAACAGCTTTTACTGTATACCTCAGATCTTACCCAATAATTATGTTGCTGCCAATCCTTTAGTACCTAATATCTAAAGATGTATTTATAAGAGAAAAGAAAGAGGAGAGAGGTAAAATGGTGAAAGAAGTCAAATACATACAATCATTGCAAAGTTCTTGGAGCAGGTTTGTAGCAGTGCTCTCACAGACTGCTGACTTGTAAAGTCTCTGGTAATTTTCAAAAGATTGGAAGGTACTCAAACCACTGATTGAAATGCTTCCTTTAGCATAAGTCCAGAAATCAAAGTGGGAAAGAGGCAAAATGGAGAAGCTTCCAGGGTCCTTTATACCTATATGGAGGGACTGCTCCCAGACTTAGTTTGTGGAAAATTACAGGCACAAGATGGAGTCCAGGGTCACATGCCCTTGCATGCTTTGATGACTCATAGGAGTAGCCATTACCTGTATTCTGGCTAAAGCGTCCACAGGAAGGCACAAGCTTCTTCTGTTATTTTTTGTGAAGCTCCATTTTTCATTTCTCATTGCCATGTTGCACAACATACACAAAAGTAATTAATTTATACTTTATTCTAACAAAGCATTTCAGTCTTCTTAAAGACTTTTTTTTTTAAACTATGTACAGAAAACTGAATAGGGACTATGAAAGGTACATATTCAGAAAACCATAGCCTCCAATTTGTAAGAAGCATATACATGAAAAGGAACTGTAATTTTGTATCTTACTTTCATGTTACCTGTACCTATTGGGTTTCTGGGAACTGGGCGGGCAGAAGCCTGCCCACTGCTAAAGAATCCCCCCGCCAGCCTAAGGGGAGGATCTACAGGACCTCAGAACCCAACTGATTTTGGGGGACAACTAATAAAAGAACAGGGACAGGAGTGCAGTCAAAGGGTCATAAGAAGGGAGCCTGATGGGGACACCGAGCAGAGAACCCCGGACAGCGCCCACTGCTCCTCTAAGGCATCAAGGGAGCCAGTAGATGCCGCCCAGAGGAACTCCGCCCAGATACGTGAACGGACTGAGGACTGGAAACAAGCCCCCCAATCACAGGAGTCTCCATTGGCCAACTTCCTCTCCCTGGTTGTGTAGATAGCCATTTTAGCCAGGGTGAGGAGGCGGTTGACCAGGAGGTCCAGAGACTTTGTGGGGCCACGGATAGGGAGTGCATAGAGAAGGAGGTGAGGGGGAAAGTGCAGCCAGAAACTCTTTAATGGGCCACCAACTTGAATGGGCCATTCACAATGTGCTGGCTAGCCTGGATGTAAACTACTTTGTGGGTGTTATCCCAGGAGCAAACCCATTTGAGATACAGCTCTATATAGCCTATATTCATAACTTCAGATACAAAAATGATACATTCATATAAACAGGATAATCTTACTCAGCAAATCATAACTTTTCCATTGACACCTTACGTGATATACTTTGTACATGATTTGTTGCAATTGTTTAAGAGTGGCAATATTCATGACATTAATGGTCATGCTTCAATCATACAGCATCATAATCACTAATATGTTTGTGGTGCTATCGTTTATTTAAAAAAATGGATCTTGCTATTAGTCCACAGTATTCTCTCTTCTTTATTAAAGTACCTTGACGGGAAAATATGCCTTACAACGAGAGATTTAAAGAGTTCAATCTATTCATTTTATCGAAGAGAAGGTTATAGATTGATCAAACCACCTCTTAAGTACACACACAGGAGAAGATATCTGATTTTAGGGATCTTGCTAAGCTAGCAGACAAAGGCATAACAAGATATATTGGCTGGAGTTTGAAGTAGGGAAAATTCAAATTGGAAATAAGATGCAACTTTTTAATAGTGAGAGTAATTAACAACTTATCAAAGGCAGTGATAAATTCAGCACCATTTGAAGGTTTTAAATGGAGATTGATGTCTTTTTACAAAATGCCATCTACTTCAACCACAAGTTGTTGGACTCAAACATGGTCACCAAGGTAAAAAGGCAATATCACTTCCTCCCCTGCAGGAATTATTGGGTGCAGTTCTCTGGCCTATGTTATGCAGGAGGTCAGGCTAGAGCAGTGTTTCTCGATGACCAGTCCCTGAAATCTCCCTAGTTCAGTTTAGGAAGGCAGCAAGCCCGTCCCTAGTATCAGAAAGGCTGAGAAACACTATGGTCGGTGATCACAGTGCCCTCTTCTGGCTTTAAAAAACATCTAACCTTTGATTTGGAGGATGAAGAGGGAAGTGCTGGTCTGCACTAATATTAGAGGCAAACAAGGAATGTGATGACACTTTGTGCATTTTCGTACAAAAATCTGAACTGCTGCCTAATGTGAGGCTTTAGGGACACTGAGCAATTTCCCAGTATTTTTTAATAAGTATCAGCAGTGACAGTTATACAAACAAATAGCTCTCAGTGTTGATATGTATTGTCCATGGCATGACCCTACCGAGCTGTGCCCCTCCCCAACATCCCCCAGCAATCCACTGAATGGATTCCTTCCCCACAGAGAGCCCTATCGGTAAGGAGCAAACGTTCAAGCATCTGTGCAACTTTACTCAGCAGAGTAGCCCCATGGACTTGCCTGAGTAAATTTACTCACTGAGGAGTGGGGCTGCCAGGACATGGGAGTTTTCAGAGGAAAGGGGAAGCGGGGCTGTGGGGGTCAGGCAGAGAACAAGTTTGTGAATGGGGGTCCGGGGAAAATCCAGGGGATCACAGGGCTGCAGGTGGGAGCATGACTTGTGAGTGTAAACTTTTGAAAGAACACCCAGGACTATTTGTTCCGAGTTCCGAACATTTCAGAATTCACAACCAACCTCCATTCCCAGGGTGTTCGTCACACCAAGGTTCTACTCTACCTGCCTCTTCCATAGACTTCCTGGGAGACCAGGGTTTCTTGGTGTCCAAGCCTTAGTTCCCCATAATCCTTGTTGCCTCCCTACCTTTCTCTGTCTAGAATGTAAGCTCTCTGGGAGAGGGGCTATCTTTGTCCACGTGTATGAACTACCTAGCACTGGTCTGGAAGGCACAGATTTCAGATGCAACCTCTAGGTGCCACCATCATACAAATAATAAATGTAATTAAACCAATAGAAAGGAACATTTTTTAATGTTACAGTGAAAAAGAGCCCTGTGGACTCAGTGAGTGTTTCACAATAATACATTCAAAATGATGAGTATTCAGTCAAATTCCCTTTGACTTCCATGGGGCCAGGATTTCACCCTACACGTATTAGATGACAGGGGCTTTGAATGCATTACCTTAACGCATACCGGTTGTGGTAAGGAAGTCGAAGCAGTGAGTCTTCAGCACTAGCATTGTATCTCACATGAAATTACTTCAGACAGTTCATGAAATCAAGAAGGGGTGGGTTCCATAGTTGCTGAGTCCAAAAAGATGCATCAAAGAGAAAAGCTTCCTGCCTGAAGATGGAACTCCAGACTGATCATACTGTAGGGAGGACAGGACATATTTTCATTAGCCAGCTGTCAAAAGACGCAAAGCCTCACCCATTGATTGCTTAGCAGATAAACACAGTTTGCCTAAATCCAAATTGAACAAACACAGTCTTTCACAAGCCGATCAGACACATGCAGAGCAGGAGTCATTACAAGATAAGCGTATTTTCTGCTCTCTATAAAGGGTAAATCCTGATTCCTGTTACAGGCGCTGAAAGGCCCTGGCAGCGGAACCAGTGTGATACAGCAACGTAAGGTTGGTAGGACTGTGGGGGCTAGGCAGGAGACTTACACATCCTTCATGGGGTGAGTCTCTGTGCAGCAGGGATAGGGGAGTTTGGTTATGGGGCAGGGTGAACAAGAGAAGAGACTAATGCCCTGTACCACACATACTCTTGCTTTCCTTCCCTCTGTAACTGGAGGCACTAGGAAGGAATAGCCTCTGTGGAATAGCTCTGCTGTTGTTCCATGTTTTCCAGGAAGGATTCCTCCTTCTCATGACCTCCTGTGGATCTCCTCAGGATTCAGCTGGGTTCTGGGAGGTGGATTTGCTCCTAAGAGAAGCTCTTCCAATAAAGCAGGAGGGATAATTTTCTTGATTTCATGGCTACATCCGGTGTTTTTGGCAGTGCTTCACCAAAGTCTAGCACACTACAGACTTTGGCATGCAATAGGCACCCACAAAGATAACTTTAGAAGAGGGGACACAGTGTTCTCATTTATTCATAGGCATTGCCATTGGGGCAGATCCTGATTCCCTTTGCTCAGGCTGAGTAGCACTGAAAGCATTTGTGGAGTCCGGTGGTATTAATGGGATTGGAATATGCCCCATATAGCACTTAGCATCGTCCCACCCATTAAGGATATGAGAGAATTCTGTAGGTGAGCCTGGGATAAATTGCATCACTCCGTCCTGGGCAACACATCTTCTGGAGATCCCACCTTAAAATTCTCCTTTGCCGTGATGCCTACAGAACACTTGACAATGGTTAGACAGCTGATATGCTAAGACTGCTATCAAGTTGACTAGTATTGTCTCACTGTTTCCTTGTGTCCCCTTTGTCTGTCTGTATTCACCTGTTGTCTTTCATCCTCTACTTAGATTGTAAGCTTTTGGGGGCAGAGACTGTCTTTTTGTTATGTGTTTGTTCAGTGGCTAGTACCATGGAGTCCTTGTCTGTGATTGGGCTCTTAGGCACTAAGGCAAGACATATTATTAATTAATTAATTAATTCCAAAGCTGTGGATCCAATCTAAGACACAGGCACTAAAATTCACAACAAATGAGCAAGAGAGAGAATATACATGAGGATACAGGAAGTGTCATATAAAAGTTTCATAAGCATGGGTTGGGAATGGCCATATCACTCATGAGTCCAGCCGGTGGACATTTTCCAAATTTTGAGTTTTCATCGGACATTTTCATTGGAAATTCAGTTTCCGACCCAAAACAAAGACATTTTTCAATAATATTTTTCCCAGTAATTTTCAACTCTAGAGCTGGGGGAGATGTTGTCATTTTTCAAAATTAAAACAAATTCCCATATATATTTTCTTACCACTTGACTTGTGAGTGGTAAGAAACCACAAGTGAGTTACGCTAATCATCTCAGTGAAGGCCTGTAAAACCTTTACACCACACCATTGTATATTTTCTGTATGGCACCTATTTTACACACAAAGCCAGGATCTATGCAGTATCGTAGCCATGTTGGTCTCAAGACAGTGGTGTGCACCAAAACTTCTTGGCAATTACTGAGGTTTTAGCAGTTACCAGCAGCCTATTCCTACCATGACGTTTGGCTTGAAAAACTAAGAATTAATCCTGTGTGATACAGTGCAGCATTTAGCTGTTAGTATATTGAGTCACTAGAAACATCATTGCCTACAAGTAGAGAGCATGAGTTTTGACCTGAAGAAGAGCTCTGTGTGGCTCGAAAGCAGGACCGGTGCCAGGGTTTCTAGCACCCTAGGCGCACGGCCATTTCGCCGCCCCCTGCGCTGATCCTGTGGCTCTGGTGGAGCTGGCATGCCTGCGGGAGGTCCACCGGAGCCGCGGGAGCAACTGAACGTCTGCAGGCATGACTGCGGCAGCTCCACCAGAGCCGCGGACCAACGGACTCTCCGCAGGCATGCCTGCGGCAGGTCAACCGGAGCTGCCTGCAGCCCCCCGGGCAAAATGCCACCCCCTCAATAATCCTGGCGCCCTAGGCGATTGCCTAGGCTGCCTAAATGGTAGCGCCGGCCCTGCTCAAAAGATTGTTTCTCTCAGCAACAAAAATTGGTCCAATTAAAAGATATTATCTCACCCAGCTTGTCTCACAAATTCAGGAGTTTTTTTAAACTGCTTTCAAATTTTTGTTGGGACTACAATTTTCTACCCTTCCAATTCCCTTAGTTACACTAGAGTTGGTTGGGGATTTTCCATTGATATAGTTAGGTTTGATTTCTTAACTGGTTGCAGAAAATGCAGTTTCTGATTTTGACAAAATATTTTGTTTTTTTCTGAAAATTTTCCCTTTTCATGTGAGAGATAATCTGACCAGGGAAACTGGCCCAGGGAGGAAAATGAAGGCATGAACAACTCAAACTACGTCTCCCATGAGGTACCACAGCAGATAAGGAGGACACAGATGAAAGTTGAACCATGCTGAAACGAAATGCTTTCCGTTTCATTCATCAAATTAAAAAAAAGCACAGTTCTGAGTTCAGGAATGCCAAAATGTTTTGTTTCAATCCGAAATGTTTCACCATTTCGAAACTGAAATATTTTCAAGCTTCGTTTCCACAAATTTTTTTGACTTTTCATCCCAATTCGGGATGGAAATCTCAATTTTCACCGTTATCATGAGTCTGACTGAGCAAGGCTCAGATGGAGAAAAAAGTGAAAAACAATCAATTTTAAAGTCCTCTACAATGACCTCAAATTGCTTTTCTGGACATGCAAATGCCATGACCTTGAAGTTCTAGATCTCAGGACTTGTCGGGGTTAGAAACAAGCACTCAGTGGAAAGCTGTGAATAGCTCCTATCCCCTGGTACAAAGTTTCAATTCCAAGTCCAAATGGGCTATGAGACATTAGTCCTTAAACCTGTCAACAGTCCAGCACTACTAATGCTTGTCCTAGGCCTCAGACCAAGGAAATTTAGGTCTGGGGGAATTTCATACGGAGAGAGTGAAAAGAGAGATTTTTGTGGCAGGTTGATTTTTTTTTTAAATAGTGCGTGAGTTGACAGTTGCATAACTTTTGTTATTTATTTGTGTTACAGTAACACCTAGAGGCCCTGACTAAGATCAGGCCTCACTGCACTAGGCACTGCATAAACACCGGTAAGGGACAGTCCCTGGCCTGAAGAGCTTTCAGTCTTAATGGACATGACAGAAAAATGGTGGGAGAAA
Source organism: Gopherus evgoodei (assembly GCF_007399415.2). Lineage (NCBI taxonomy): Eukaryota > Metazoa > Chordata > Testudines > Testudinidae > Gopherus > Gopherus evgoodei. The sequence continues at coordinate 217,681,419 of NC_044324.1, read as the reverse complement.
AGAAGGAATTACCATTCCCATTTTACAGATGGAAAACTGAGGCTCAGGAAATCTGTGACAGAGCAAAGAATGGAATCTAGATCTCCTGAGTTCCAGTCTAGTGTTTTAACTAAGACATCAGCATTGCCTCATCTGTAAGTCACTAGTTTGTTTCAACTATGTCATGTCCGGCTGACAATATTCAGAGCAATGTGAGCGTAGGCATGGTATGTCTTTGCAAAATGTCATGCATTCAGACATGTATGAAAGCCCGTGACATGTTATTAACACAGTACATGGAACTCTTGAGCTCACTTGCCAGCTGATGATGTTTCTAATGACTCAATATACTAATTAAACACTAGATTTCCAGGCACAGGGTTAATTTTTATTGTTTCAAGCCAAATTCCATGGTAAGAATAAGTAAGTGCAAAAACCTCGGTAATTGCTAAGAAGTTGTGGAGCACACCACTTCCCTCCTTTACAGTAAAGGAGTATTTAATCATTTCCTGTTCAATTCTAACCCTTGGAGCAATTCAATGTAATCTGCATTCCATTACACTGTTTGATTGCACACCTTCCGGTTTAGTGCTGTAACAGGAACCCTGTTTAACGTGGCAACCCCACCTCCAGAACAGAATGTATTACTTGGCCATAGCTTCTTTTAGGAATGTTCGTATCAGCTTGCCAGACTGAGGCTTCACTTTCACCACACTAAAATGTTCAGGATCCTCCAGCAAGACACAGAAAGCAACAGGGAAGTTTCTATGATGAAATGCATTGGGCGGTATTCACGGCACCTGTACCTCCTCAGAGCGTCTGCGTGTATCAGTCAGCATGAAGCTGAAACTGTGCCTCTTACACCAGCTGAGGATCTGGCCCCAGGTATTTTGGTGCTTTCCATACAGCAGTCAGTTGTGAAGGGAGAGACAAAGTGCGGGAGAATATCTCTGTTATTGGTGCATCTTCTGTAGGTGAAAGAGACACGCTTTGGACCCACATGGCACCCTTCTCTGTGTCACTAGAAAGCTTCTCTTTCCCCTGGAAGTCAGTCCAATAAAAGAGATCACCTCCCGCAACTTGTCTCTCTAATATCCCGGGACCAACATGGCAGCACCACTGCAAACAAGTTGTGGAGGGAGGCATCTTCTAGGAGAGACGATGGGTGGTGGCTGGACGTGTGGTAGCAGACTGCTGAGGGCGAGGAGATCATCAAAACATGTGCCACAGCCAACTGTAGTGAAACAGTATCGCTACCTTCAAAGGGTCAAAAATTATGAGTCAGACTCCAGAAAATCATGAGGCGGCATCGCTTGGGGATTTGGGGCTGTCCTTTGATTGTTGACCTCTCTCTGCTCACCCCAGTGTGTGCATGTGTGAGACAGTTACAGAGTCACCATCTCTCCCAGTTTTATACCGTGAGGTGAATTGGCCCCTGCTCTAGGTGCTCTCGCTGGTTGCCGGGTGGGGCGAAGCTTCCAGCTTCTCCCCAACCCCCCAAATTCTAATTCATTCTGCGCCCCCAGGCCCATATCTGCCTGTTCCCCAGCCCAGCAATTAATACTGCCCAGCCCCCAGCCCCACAACTGCCCTGTGCCCCCCAGTGCACCTCTGCACCTCCTGCAGCTCCAGGGGTTCTTCCACCCCCACCCCGCTTGGTGTTGCAGGGATGGAGAGGGGTGGGAGGGAGGAGCAGAGAACAGACTGGTCCATTGCTCATGTGGGAGGGGGGAGAGGAGAGGAGGGCGCAGGGTCACCTCAAGCTGCTGGGGTTTTTCTGCTCCCTTCTCTGCTTTCCCTTACCCAAAATCTCCTTTTGGGTCCCGAAGGGCTGGGGAGGAGAGAGCTCTCCCTGCCCCCAAAGCAGCCCTGATTGGCTGTTCTTCCCCAGGAGGCAGGGATGTGGAAGAGGCAACCAATCAGAGGGGCTTTCCCCCTGAGCAGGGATAGAAATTGGACGAGGGCTGGAGTTTTTCATGACATTGTGAAGCTGGCTCCAGCTGTGGTCTAAGTCTGAGCGTTGGCACCGCTGGAAATCGGAGGAGACTGCGGGCTGCATCAGAATTAACTGCCCACAGCCTCTGAAGGGAGATCTCACCACCACTTGCAAACTGGATAGCTTCTGGTTCCCTCTCTGCTCTGTTTCCTGTTCCTGTTTAAACAGGACAGCCTTAAGGTGGAGCAGGGAGCCTTCCTGATTACCCCAGGTAGTTTTGGTTGCAAGCACCTGGCTGTCCCTTAAAGGGGTAGCACACTCCTTCGCAAGGTACCACCATTTCCTTCCTCAGGAACAAGAAACAGGCCTGGGATGAAATGCTTAGAATCTGATGTCCCAGACCACTGGAGACACACCCTTTGTGTTATAACATTTATATAATGCGCTGGGAACATTTTAATTAACAAGGTGATGGGACAGCCAACCTGCTCCAGAACCTCTGCCAGCCTATTAGATTTCCTCCTTCCATTATGTCTTTATTTATAAAAAGAAGTGTGTCGTTTTCTTGGTGATGTTGCATGTCCCAAATAGATAGATCAATCAATCCCATTTCTGGTCACTTACTCCAGAAGCAGTGTGTCTGCTAGGATACCTTTCAGCACAAAGCTTTCAAGAGCTATGTAGAAGTGGTCACCACCTGGCCACCCACTTGTGGCCACAGGTCTCTCTGCAGTGCCCTCTCTCTCACACTCCACAGAGTCTTTGTTGTGGCTTATCACCCCTTTCTGGGGCTGGTTTAATACTAAATACAATAGGAGCCTTGATCACAAAATAATTCAACATAAAGTCCAAAATCATACGCTCTACCTGAAATCACCAGTTCCCAACCCTCTCTGGCCAGAGCTCCAGCCATGCATCCGTCTGACCCCCACCCTCCCAACCAGCCACACCCCTGAAGCTTCCTGCTGCCTTTTATGTTAAATCACCCGATTCCCCTCAGGTAAGTCTCGTCTTCTAATCCAGGTTGCCTTAGCCCCAGGCTCTCCAGCCCACGAGCAAGCCACCATATTACAAGATATACATACATATTTCCCAAATAAAATATGCTGTGGAGACACCCATGTAGATGATGCTGTGAGTGGTGCTCACTTCAGAGCAGAAACCCGGAGCAATTATTTCCCTGATGTAAACTATCCAGTTCCTTTCTATTTCCTGGGGAGAGTTGGGACTCCCATCGCCACAGTCCTCCAGCCCTGGAATGAAAACTCAAAACACACAGACATAATCAAAATATCTTCAAAAGACCGCTGATAGATACCACACAGCTGCTACAGCGTAGGGCTGGCTGGAAAACAAGCATTCTGTTTTGCAAAAATCCCTCAGCATTTCAACATTCATTTCCATTCTACATCGGAACAATCCCAGGACCTTTCCAATTTTGGGGGAAAAAAATGAAAGCGAGAGACCCACCCCAGAATAGGCAATAGCCCGATGATTAGGAGACTCACCTGAGAAGTGGAAGATCCAAGTTCAAGTTTCTGGTCTGAATCAGGCAGTGCAAGGACTTGAACCTAGGTTTCCTCTTGCCCATCCCCGACATCTCTCCTCCCTCCAGAAATTCCACTTGAGAGCTGAGAAATCTTCCCAATGAAACTTTGGCTGAACGGATACCTTTACGCAAAAAGTTGCAGTTTCCATGAATCTACATTTTCTGATGGAAATGTGAGCCATGGACAAATCCCCTGTCAACTCCGCTTGTTCTGATAGCGGCTTGTTCTGATAGTGGCCCCCAGGTAGCAATGCCAAAGAAAGACATTCACAATGAATGAACAGAAAAAGCTAAATGAAAACAAATAGAAAAGGGGACCCAGCAAAGAGCTCAGTGTGGCTCGAAGCTGGTCTCTCTCACCAACAGAACTTGGTCCACCAAAAGATATTTCCTCACCCACCTTGTCTCTCTAGAAAAGAACAGACCCACGGGTGGTCAAACCCCTTGTTACCACCACAGCTGACTACTTCATTTCTATGGGCTGATGGCTACACCTTGATTTTCCATCACATCATGCCTGTTTGAGCCACTGGTTTGGTCAGTTGCTCTGGGTCAGGCTGGGATCATTGCTTTAGCTGCACCTCACTAGGCATAAACAGGGTCCACATCTGCTCCCCAGGTCCTTTTCTCTGTTGTATGCATCTTTCTAGAGATCCAGCCCACTTTGCCCTTTCCCCATTGGGCTTGTTCTGAGAATCCCTCCCTTGCTCCCGGAGGGACGGATTCTGACACCCTTACACACACCTCATGGGACTTTACTCCATGAATAATCGAAGCCAATGGGACTGCTCATGGAGTGAGGGGATCAGCATGACTTCTGCTCTCGGTTTTTGTTTGGTCTGTTTCAGTGGGTTTCAACTTTTTTTTCCCATTGGCGGACCCCTTTGGAAATGACGAATGGAGGCACGGGCCCCTTTGGAAATCTATATATAGTTGAATTCTGTTCAGTCAGTTTTCAGTCTAAGCCTTGCACGGACCCCTCAGACATAGTCTGCAGAACCCCAGATTGAGAACCACTGTTTTATTTGATTCGCTTCCTTCCTTTCCCCCGCTCTGCTTCTGTATCCAGCCTGGCAAGAGAAATTCCATGTTTGTGGGGGGAGGCAAACCCCAACCCTTTGCTCTTCTCTGCAGTGGGAAGTGATTTCAAACCAAACACCTGAGCGCCAGCCAATCAGGGACGGCCATCTCTAGTTGCCAAGGCAACCTTCCTTCCTTTAAAGCCTAGCCCATGTGGCGACAGCTTGGATTGTGCTGTGTGCCGCTTGCCTGCATGACCGTCTCCCACAGGTACCTCCTTGATTCCTGTACGTATACAATTTGCGCTGTCCTTGGGGATGATAAATGTAAATGTTGTTATTGATCGGGGACAATTTTGCCGTGAGCCGCTTTCCCCCTCTCCAAGATGCCCATATTGCCCCTGCAATGCAACCAGCAGCTATTACGCAGAATTACCGGCAACTGTTTGATCTGTGTATTATGAACATCCTCCCCACCCCATTCTAACAGGCTGCACAGACGGACAGTGGAGATACTGAAAAAAGAAGCATTTCCCTTAGCCATTTTCAGAGCACTGGCAAGGGGAATATCAAACAGAAGGGGGAAGGGTGGGCATTGATTTTAAATGTGAAACTCCTGATCAGAAAGCTGTACCTCCCTGTGGAAACAGTTTATTACAGGCCAGAAATGATTCAAGCAAATGAGAGTAACTCGGATGAAAAGGGAAGGAGAGTGGCCTTTACAGGGGCCAGAGCCCGCTAACTTTATTCACCTTGATTAGGACCTTATTGCTGACCTTATTCGGAGCCTATTGATGCCATTGCGCCTGTCTGTAGAGTCGGATTACTGCTCAGCAGCAGGAAAGCTTTTTCATTTATTTACCTTCCTTGCAGGCGCTAATGAAATAATCAAGGTCTGTGGAGCGCCCGAGTAAAGCTGAAAAGTTCAAGTATTGTTCCTTTCTATTTAACGGCCAGCTGCCACTGCTGCAGAGGCGTCGCAGCAAAAGCACACCCCTGGCTCTGCGTCCATTGTCTGAATCGGTCAATGCCGAACCTTCCCAGAGCTGCATTTTGCAGTACGCTGTTGTCTAGCCATGAAGCAAGTCAAAGGCACCCTCGCCTGGGAGAGGGCGGCCTGTGATTGGAGCTACTGGAGGTGTATGACAGCGATTTGATAATTCAGGCAGCAGCAGCGGAGAGCACAATTCTGCAGCTGCTACTGCTACAGGCACTGAAAACTCACATTTCCTCCTCTCTCTCTCTCTTTGAACCATCTGCATGCTGAGAAGCGTACTTGCCAGGCAGCATCCTCCAACCCTGGCGGTATTCTTCATCTCCCGGCAGCACCATCCGCTGGCAGGCAGCAGCCACTCGTCCTCCACCAGAATCCAGCTCCTGGCAGCAGCCTCCATCCTTCAGCAGCCTCCATTCCTTAGCAGGCAAAAGCAGCCATCCCCTGCCTCAGCAGTCACCCCCTCCCCAGCATCACCCATGCTCTAGCATCATCCATCCCCAACAGCATCCAGGCCCTGCAGCCCCTTGCTCTCTCTCCACCCCCCCCCCCCGATGGGACAGCTGCTAACATGAGCACCGATGCCAGCCACCTGCCTGCGGGATCCCAAGAGGCAAGCAGGGCTATGTGGACTCCATCCAGCTGGATGGCTTCCGACGTCCCTCCCAACACCAGTGCCTCCTTGGCACAGCTGGATCAGCGGCAAAGGGCGGAGGAGTGGGGTGGCACTATCGGAGAGATTGCGGGCACGGTAGTGATCCAGTGTATCTATGCCCTGGTGTGCCTGCTAGGCCTGCTCGGCAACTCACTGGTGATCTTCGTCATCCTGCGCTATGCCAAGATGAAGACAGCCACCAACATTTACCTGCTCAACCTGGCCATTGCCGATGAGCTCCTCATGCTCAGCATCCCCTTCGTGGCGACCTCAGCAGCGCTGCACCACTGGCCCTTCGGCCGGGCCCTGTGCCGCACCGTGCTGGGTGTGGACGGGCTTAACATGTTCACTAGTGTCTTCTGCCTGACCGTGCTCAGCCTGGATCGCTACATTGCTGTGGTGCACCCACTGCGGGCAGCCACCTATCGCCGGCCCAGGGTGGCCAAGATGGTCAACGGAGGGGTCTGGCTGCTCTCGCTTCTGGTGGCCTCACCCATCCCCATCTTTGCCGGCACAGCCGCCACACACGACGGCCGAGCAATGGCCTGCAACCTGCTGTGGCCTAGTCCGGCCTGGTCAGCTGCCTTTGTGGTCTACACGACTTTGCTGGGTTTCCTGCTGCCGGTGCTGGCCATGGGCCTCTGCTACCTGCTGATTGTGGGCAAGATGCGGGCGGTGGCTCAGCGGGTGGGCTGGCAGCAGCGGCGGCGCTCGGAGGGGAAGCTGACCCGGCTGGTGTTGATCGTGGTGGCCATGTTCGTCGTGTGCTGGATGCCCTTTTATGTGGTTCAGCTGGTGAACCTGCTGCTGCCTGGCCACCTGGATGCCACGGTGAACAATGCCTCTGTCATTCTCAGCTACTCCAACAGCTGCGCCAACCCCATCCTCTATGGCTTCCTCTCGGAGAACTTCAGGCACTCCTTCCATGGGGTGCTGCGACGGTGCTGCGACGCCAGCTTCTGCTGCTGCTGCCACCCAGACCTGGGTGCCGCTGAGGAGGAAGAGGAGGAGGAGCCGCTAGATTACTGTGCCATCCCCAAGGGGGAGGAGACGAGCAAAGGTGGCATGTGCCCATCTTTGCATTGCCAGCGGGAGCCTGTGCACCCTGAGCCCTGCTGTACGCCTGGCACCCTCCTTGCAAAGACCACCACCTTCTAGACGGCATGTGTCCTCCTCCTCAGGGCCGCTGCCTTCTGAAAGGGTGCCTCCTCCTGGCCCAGCCCCTGCCTTGGCAGGACCAGCAACTTGTAATGAGCACCATCGCCCCGCCGCTGCATTTCACCCTTCAGAAACAGACCAACGGGGTAAAGAAGCCTGCGTAAGTCCTCAGCGTGAGGGCCAGTTGCTTCTGGGTTGGCTCCTGCCTTTGGCTGCAGCTGGGATGGGGCTTGTACGGGTGCTGGGTAAGCTGGCTGAGAAACCTGCACCTGCTTTTTTCTCTTTGGGTAGCTGGGCTTGTGTCTTGACTGATTCCTTCTGTAGCCTGAGCAGTCCCTTGCCACTGAGACTGTGGGGGCCATGCTTGGAGTAAGGTGCCACTCAAGGTGGCAAAGGGCCTAGAATGAGGATTCTCTTAGCCACTCCCATCCCGGGCATTTGCTCACAAGGCAGGGTTCTCTGTTGGGCTTCTCTGACATGGGTTGTTTCCTATAGGGGGAGAGATAGCTCAGTGGTTTGAGCTTTGGCCTGCTAAACCCAGCATTGTGAGGGGGCCATTTAGGGATCTAGAGCAAAAATCTGTCAGGGACAATATTTGGCCCTGCTGTGACCCTTCCAGGTCTATGAGATCAGTATATCTCCATATTTTAAGAAAATCTCTTTATATATAAAACTGATTGCCAACATTACTTTAAAAAATATTTTTGATTTAGTTGGGGATTGAACCTGCGTTGAGCAAGGGGTTGGACTAGATGACCTTCTGAGGTCCCTTCCAACCCTGATATTCTATGATTCTGCAAGCCTGCTCAGCACAAAAGGCTAAGGATATGATACAGATTAATGGTCAGCATTGGGACCACATCCTGAGCCTGATGACTTCAGGAGGAATTTTTCTGTTGATCTCACTGCGAATAGGCTCAGCCCTTCTAAAGCCAGGCTGGTAATTAAAATTCAAGAGAGAGAGAGAGAACCTATCTTCTTTAATCTTTTGTGACCAGTGTTCAGAAGGGGATGCGTCATCCTTAGCAATTAATGACTAGATTTTCAAAAGGGCAGAACTCCTATTAAGAAGAAAGGAGGCTGCGGGGTCCTTTTGAAAATCCACCCATTAACCTAATAAAGTGTCTCTAAAGGGAAAATAGTACCCCCTAGTTTGCAGAAAGTTCAATGAGTGACAGTAACCTAACCCCAAAATACTGATTTAAGGCACAGCCTACCACCGATGTTGTGAATGAGAATTTTGCCATTGACATGAACATAAACAGAATCCAGACTTTTTAAATGCTTGAGGTTCTTTTAGTTCCTTAGAAAGAGCAGTGGTGGGTAGGAGTGAGCTGTAGTTGTGCCATGAATGATCCGATCTGTAATTGTGCCATGGAAAAATAAAAAGCCAAAATGTTGGCATGTAATGCTGTTATTATTATCCCTAAGTATTACATTATGGGGTTGGGTTTGTTTTTTAAACAAACAGCCTTCACAGCATACAAGATCTTTAGGCATAAAAAGTGGAAAGCTACAGTCTAAAATGTATCCCAGTGAATCAGCAATAAATCCTAACCATAAACCGACTCCAAAGGTTTGGGTAGTCAGGAGTTTTGTTCCACCCTCCGGGGAATTCCTGCCTTTTAGGTGCTCAAATGCACTTGTTCTCGTGTGACTTTCCCTAAAATTCTTGCAGTACCTAAAACACTGCCTCCTGGAAGTCACTGATCATGACGTCCTGCCATGTTCTTGAGTTGCCCATTCATACTGTTAGAGATTGCTCCAAGTGTTCCAGCAATCACTGGAATCACGGTCATCCGTGTTTTCCATAATCGTTCCACTTTGTGGCATAGCTCTGCATAGTACTTCACTATCGTCTTGTCTTGTTTTCTCTTTATGTTTCTGTCTGCTGGCACGGCCACATCCATCAACATGGTCCCATTGGTCTTCTTTTCTACAACGCACTCCTGTTAATTATTATTATTACCATAGCACCTAGTCAGAGACCAGGACTCTGTTACACTAGAAACCCAGGACAAAAAGACGGTCTCAGAGCTCACAATCTAAGCAGTCACATGGACACTGGAGACCACCTTAATCCTCATCACTGTCAGTTGACAAAGGAGTACAAGAATCTGAGGTGGACAGGTTTATCTAAGATGCTTCAAATTTGGGCCCACACCAGGCCTGTGCTTACCATTCTGCTCTGTGAGTAGTCCCATTCTCAGTCGATGAGACAGCTTGCAGCATGGATAAACATGCGCTTCTATCTTTTCGAGATCAGGGCGTTGGGAGTCATAGTGGTCCTGGGAAGATTTATGTCAGGGTTTCCATCTGCTGGATACGCCCGGTAAAATGGCATTAAGTGACTCCTGGCCTCTGGCTAACCACTGCACTATCTTGGCAGCTCATCATGGGGCTGGGTCTCCTGGTTCTTCACTTTCTGCAGTCCTTTCCACCAGTGTAATGTGCCCCTAGCGTGCTGATCCGGTAACATTTTGCACCCATTTTGCCTTCATGTAAAGGACAGCACAAGATGCAGGGCAACGGAGACTCAGGCCCCACAAACGCTTGCACAACAACCGCTGGTGCTGGGCCCTGCACGATTTCCCAGAGCTGCTGATCACTCTTCAACTGCATCACTGCCAGCTGAGGTACAGGCAAAGGTTATGTTCCCAAAGGACAACCCTGTGCTCCCCTTTCGACTTTGACAACTGTTACACTGTTCTTAACTTTCAATTGCACACAGGGGAGGCAAAGGGATCTTGGCCTGGAAGAGGTTCTTTAATAACATTTCAATTATGCTCAAGCAATAAAAATACAAAGCTAATTTCTGGGTGTGTCCTGTGCTGGGATATTGCCATGCCTTGGGTGTGTACAACAGCACTCAGCCCCATGACTACAAATGTTCCCAACATCGAAACGCCCTTCTCTCTCTTGCTGCTCACAGGAGCCTTGGCACGGCATGTAACTCAGGATATTGTCAAATCTCGAGAGTGCTTTAGTTAAGTGTCTTTGATTCAGAGATTTAAGTCCAGAATGGTCACCTAATCTGACCCTCTGTAGCCACAGAACGTCACCCCGTGAGTCCTACATCAAACCCAGCGCTGCAGGATGAACTAGATTAGAGCGTATCTTGTAGAAAGACGTCCGATATTGATTTAAAGACTCCAAGTGGGGGCGAATTTGCCACATCCCTTCGCAACCTGTCCCAATGGTTAATTATCCTCACTGATAAAAACATGCATCTTATTTCCAGTCTGACTGAGTTAGGATGACAACATTAAGAAAAATCCCACTGGATGGCTTCTTATAGGGGTGGCTACAGAGTAGCTTTTTGTTTATATTGTGACTTTTTTCACTTTTTGTTTTTGTTTATGTAATGACTTTTTCACCGGTGGCTATTTAATTGATTTTTTCCATTTTTTTTCTGCTGTAAAAATTATTCACAGTAGAAGGGTCAGAGGAAATAATAGAAAAGGCGTGTTTGGGGGACTTTTACTATTATTAATTTAAGGGGGGTCATTTTCTTAATTTTTCAGCTAGTTCAGATATATTGGACGGGATTTTCAGAAGCACTCAGTGTTGGCCTATGGCTTGGTCTGTACTAGAAAGTTGTGCCTCTAAACTATGCTGGTACGGAGCTAATGTTATACTGGTGTGGTTAAAGTGGAACAACCACAGACACACACACACTGGTAGGAGGTGGGGCTGGGGAATAAACTGTATTGGTGTAAAGCCTCTTTATTCCAGCATAACTGTATCCTCCTTAAAGCTTGTACCAGTATAAGTGTGTCAGGAAAAAATATCACACCCCTAACCATCATATTGATACCAGTCCAACTTTCAGATATACACCAGGCCTAACTCTGTTCCCATTTGGTAAAACTCCTCTTTATGCAACGGGAGCAGTGTGAGGCTACACTACAGTTGCTATAATGGCACAGGTCTGGCACTGCCACGATGCACTGCTGTAGTGCCATAGTGTAGGTGATTCCTACAGCACCAAAAGGGGGTTTTCCATCACTGTACGTAATCTGTCTCTCTGAGCACTGGTAGCTAGGTTGAAGGAAGAATTCTTCCACTGGCCTATCCACATCTACACCGGGGTGAGGTCAGCCTGGCCATGTACTCAACGGTGGGAATTTTTCACACCTTTGAGCACCATAGCTATGTCAACGTAACAGTGTAGATCAGGCCTTTGACCAGGGGCGGACAGACATTTTGGCCCCAGGGCCACATCTGGTTATGGAAGTTGTACGGCGGGCCATGAATGCACACGAAATTGGGGGTTGGGATGCAGGAGGGGGTGAGGGCTCTGGCTGGGGGTACGGGCTCTGGTGTGGGGCTGAGGATGAGAGGTTTGGGGTGTAGGAGGGTGTGTTCTGGGCCAGGACCAAGGGGTTTGGAGGGTGGAAAGGGGATCAGGGCTGGGGCATGGGCTTGGGGCATGGGCTCAGGGCTGCAGGCTCCAGATGGCGCTTACCTCAAGCACCTTCCAGAAGCAGCGGCATGCCCCCCTCCAGCGCCTGTGTGGAGGTGCGGCCAGGTGGCTCTGCATGCTGCCCCATCCGTAGGCGCCACTCCTGCAGCTGCCATTGGCCATGGTTCCTGGCCAATGGGCGCTGCGGGGGTGGCGCTTGGGACGGGGGTAGTGTGTGGAGCCCTCTGGCTGCCCCTACCTGTAGGAGCTGGAGCAGGGACATACCACTGCTTCCGGGAGCTGTGCGGAGCCATGGCACACATGGAGCAGGGCAAGCCCCCGCTACCTGGCTGGAGCGCCAGAGCAGGACAAGCAACGGACCCTACTCCCTGGTGGGAGCTCAAGGGCTGGATTAAAACGTCTGAAGCCAGATGTGGCCTCCTGGCCATAGTTTGTCCACCCCTGCCTTACACCAACACTGACTGCATTTGAACATCCCACCCAGGACTCTGGACCAGCATATATCCTGGGGAAGAACATGACTGTTGGTGTTCAGAAGTTTCTCTGGCCTTCCCTTTCTGTTCAGGACGTTACCTAGTTATGAAGCCTGGATTCACTGGAGAAGGAGACAATGTTCAATGTACATCTAACATGGGGACAGAGGAGCCGTGCACATGGTACCTTCCATTTGCTTTTATTAAACAATTAAAAGTGGCCTGACCTAAACGAAGGACTTGGAAGTCTGGACCAGACTGGTCGCTTCACTTTGTAAAAGTCTGGATCAGTTTCCCCATGAATCACCAGGTTTCAATGAAGCTTCATTTCTCTAGCTTGGTTATTTTTGTCACTTAAAAATCAAAATTCAAAAACTCAAGTGTTGGGTATTTAATGCCTCCTGATTTTCCCTGTTATTCAACCTCCCGGATCATTTACCCCAAGACAAAGAGAATGCTAAAGGCTACCAAATCAGAGAGGTAGCATTATGCAACTGCTTTGCACCTACTTTGCACGCATCTTGCACTGGTGTAAACGATTGCACAAGCAGCAAAGTAACAAGGTGCAAGATCAAAACCTTACAGCTGGCAGTGTGAACAGGACATGAATTCCGCTCTAGAGGAATCTATTTCCTGGAGGCGGGGAGTTGGTTTTCAGTGTTGTTTATTTTAGAAGTATGTGGTTGGGGGGGTCATGGCAGCATGTTCTCCTCTCCATGACTGGTTAGCATATCTCCTCTCTATAACTGGTGAGCTCTGCTAACAGGTGTGTGGATGGCAAGGGAAGGGGCACTCTCTCCACAGGGCTTCCCTCCCCTCGTGAGGTAGGCCACACCCTAGCAAGCCCCAACAGGAAGCAGTCGCTGTGTTTAACTGACCCCTGTACCAAGACTCGTTACACTTTCCTCCCAGCTTGTACTACCAGGAATTTGTGTGGGAGCTCCCTAATGCACAGAAGGAATATGCCTGTTGCTACATGCTTCCAGTGGAGGCGCCATACTGCCCGCTGAGTGCCTGGGAGCAGAGCTGACCGGTGCCTGGAGGGCAGGGGAACAAGGATGATGGGTCCACCTCCTCTCCATCCCCTTTTGGGCGTCAGAGGGTGCATAGAGGCAGCAGCCTCTGCCTCATTGTCACAGGCACTTAAACGGGATGGCATTTAAATGGGATGGAAAGTTCCTTGTGTGCTTCTCCTCCACGGCCCGCAGAAAGAGCCTGCAATTACATTTTGCTTCACCCTGAACAGTTAAAACAATATTTGGTGGCTCTCCTGCTGTCTGCGGCCAGGCGAGCTGGCTGACCCAGCAGCCCAGGGCAAAGCTCAAAAGGCAGAGGGAGAAAAGGACCAAAATCAGGGGGAATCGTTCACCCACAGCTGGATCTTCTGAGAGTTCATTGAAGGCTCAGCTGGGAGTTTAAACCCTGACCTGACTTTGCTGTCCAAGATCTCCCATACGTAAATCAGGGTGGGGTGGATCATCTGGAACCCATATTCAGGAGATGACATCAGTGGCAGGCAGGGTATTTGTAGGGCTGGAATTCATCATATCACACAAAGTCCCACTTCCTTTACTCATAGGAATTGTCCCATGGGTCTCCCGGACTCCAGCGAGCCTCCTGGTGTAGGATTGAGTGTCTCATATGCCACCTAAAGGGAAACATTTGGATGCACTGTCCGATGTAAGCTTTTGGGGTTGTTTTAAAACAAACCCATATTATTTCTGGGCATACATTGAAGCAGCTCTAGGGGAAACATCTGTATTTCATTTACTTGTCGCTGCTTTGAATAAAAATTAAAGTGGACATACATAGTGTAAACCTCTTAGAATAATGAAAACTTGATTCCCAGTTGCTCCTTTCCTGCACGGGGGGAGGGCGAGGCAGAGATGAAGAGAGGGGATTAAGATGCTTTAAGTATATTCTGGGGCAGTGCAGGGCTCTGCCTGCCCTTTGGTATACGTCAGAGTAGCCTCAGGGTGGCTCTAACTTACACGCTGCTTCCTATGGCTCTCAATTAGCTCTGAGATGCAATGAACAGCCATAGTGCTGTCCAGTCCAGCCACGCCCCTGACCTATCTCCTGTGCTGGGACCTGGAAGCCAGGCAGGGGTAGAGCACTTCACCAGCTTCTCACTGGCCAGGTATTCTCAGAGGGCCATTTTCATCCCTTCCTTTGAGATTCCTTTATGTTAAAGTGGTTTTAATGGCACTGAGAATGAGGCCCTGAGACTCTAAAAGCCTGTGAGTAATAAGGGGACATGGCCAGAAAGTCTCTGTGAAAGGGCCGTTATTAAAATGGCTAATGACGGGTACCGTAGTTCCTGCAGCAAGTGTTGGTAATAGACTCTTAGAAAACCAAAGGGGCAAATCCTGCTCTCAGTTACATCGTTACCCTCCAAGGAGTTGGACCCATGCAGCAGGAGGCGGACAGGAGCGTTTGGGCTCAAATCCTGGGAAAGTGAGCAGAGCCGAGAAAAAATAACTAAAATGTAACTCCTGCAGCCAACCACAAGCCCCTCAACACATGGGGCGGGGGAACAGAAACAAGGGTACTTCCTGATGGGGTTCTGATTCATCAGCCTTGATTGACAGTAAGGTAGGATTCCCTTTAATTTCCTGCTTCTGGGACGTTTGCTGCTGTGTTGGTTTGGGTTAGCGACAGAAAGGGGGCAGGGGAACCACAATAAAAATTGCCGGTAGTTTGCAAGTTCCTTGAGTTGCACCTGTGTGGACTGGCTCCACAATCTAGCTGCTGCCCTTGAACAAGGTGACCAGTTCCTAACCCTCTTTGAATGAGATCACTGGAATCCAGCCACGCTGGATGGAAGCTTTGCAAAACCAGCCACCCTTGACCAAAACCTCCTCACCACCCATGGATAGTGGGCCACCCTTTCATCTTTTATTGTCAATCTTCTCTCTCGGGGGTGAAATCCTGGTGCAACGGACATGAATGGCCCTGGACTTCAATGGGGCCAGGGTTTCACCCATCACCTTTTAATTGCATTTTCTCACCCAAGAAACTGCTTCTGGTAACCTTTCCTCCCCTCCCCTTGATCCCTCCCCATTTCTTCAAAACATATATGCCCATAAGACCCTCTGTTCCCTGCAGAAGTCAGTAAAACTGGGATACTTGGCAGGACATTTCTTCTGTGATTATTTGTATTCATGCAGCACTTTTCATTCTCAAAGCACTGTACAAGGATTAATCAATCCTCACAACTCTTTCAAGAGGAAGGTAATCTTTAGCTCCTTTGTACACCTAGGGAAAGTGGAGCACAGAGAGTTTAAAGATACGTGGTGAAGTCAAACTGCGAGTCCCCATGGAACCAGCCAGGCCTCCCCATTCTCAGTCTTATGTTTAATGCACCAGTTCCAGAACAGACAGAGGAGATTCTCTTCTCCCCTGTTCAGCACTCAAAAGTAGCTGAGAACTTTTTGCTGAACTTTTCTATAAACAAACTCACCCCTGGGCTGGGAATGGGAGTAAATCCAGCCCAAACGGAATTTATTTGTCAAATTTATGAGCAACTGGAAAAGGAGGATTATAGCAGGAGCTGCATTTCAACTTTCACAGGTGCCACTACAGCTGATTTTATCTGCAGTAACATACAAACTTCAGGCCCAATCCTTGCTCCTATTGAACTCCCATTCAAGTCAACAGGATTCGGATAAAGACACACGGCCAAACTGTCTCAGCCACAGGCAACTCCCACAGGGCCAAATCCTGTTCACACTCACAAAAATCCACCGACTTCAAAAGGAGTTTTGTACATGTGGATATAGATATTTCAGTGGAGTGACATGAAGGATAAATTTGGCCCTATGTAGCTATCACTTTATTTCTATTTCATTAACGTTGATCTTTAAATGTTAATCTTGTTCTCCATTATTTACCGTTCACTATCACTGATAAACACACTTGCGAAATAGTCACAAAAGAACGTTTGGCCTGATATTCAAAGGTGCTGGAAGTTGCAGCACTCATGGACTGCAATGGGATCTGTGGGAGTTGGGCACTTCTGATAACCAAGAATGATTTTGTTACTGGCCAGATTAAGGAAAGATCAGCATCTGCTGTTATTCAGGGAAGTCAGGTGGGAGAGGAGAGAAAGAACATTTCATTACCACATGTTCTATAAACCAGGTTTGTCAAGCTTTATTTGTATGCCTGTGAAATCACAAAGTGATTATGCATTGCATAGGGTACAGTTCCAATAAATAAATAACTATTTACAAATGTGCCGCATTTACAAAACTGTGGATTGAACCATTTACAGTAAGAAAGCTAGATTTCATGTAACATATTTCTTCTTCTCTTTTTTTCAAAAGTTGAAATGTACTTTGATCATTCTGACATATCAGGAAAAAAACCAATACCATGTGACAGCAGTCTCACTCTGTATGTACCTACAGTTATTTTCACCCCAAAAGAGGAAGATTAGAAAAATCAAGTTTCTCAATCTCTTAATAGTAAATTTTCTTAAGTACAACCAGCTGGTAGCCTGCATGCTTCTTATCAATCAGTTCGTTTGCAAGCTGTCACCTCTATGTCTGGGTTTGCTATCCCAGAATTGTAAAATGTACAGCTAGAAAACTAAGCACTGCTGCATATCAATATTTCATAGGCACGGGACCCTATTCAGTAGAGCTCAAAGCTTCCATTGGCTTAATAGAAGCAGAAAAAGGCCCTTAGAATCCTCAGCATTTGGGTGTATTTTCTCCCACAATCTCATGAAGGTTGTACTTCCCATCTCCTCTGAACACTGATCTGACCCTAGGCTTCTATAGCCTCCTAACCCTTCATCTCAACACTTGATAAAAGGATGTGGAAAAGGAAAATGGGAAACATTTTTTTCAGATTTTGCCCACTATAATACTGGATGGCAGACAGAGGACCTGAGCCTGCTTCCACTGAATGGAAGTTTTGCCACTGTGTGGGTAGGACTGGACCCATAGCAACCATCTGGACAGGAGCCAGAGGGTTTAGCAGCACTGGGAAAAAATGCCCTGCCATCATGTTAATAGGCAGCCGATTTAAAACAACAAAAGTAAGTATTTTTTCCACACAATGCATAGTCAACTTGTGGAACTCCTTGCCAGAGGATGTTGTGAAAGCCAAGACTATAATAGGATTTTAAAAAAGAAAAAGATAAATTCATGGAGGATGGACAGGGATGATGTCCCTAGCCAGGATGGACAGGGATGGTGTCCCTAGCCTCCGTTTGCCAGAAGCTGGGAATGGGTGATGGGATGGATCACTTGATGATTCCTTGCTCTGTTCATTCCCTCTGGGGCACCTGGTATTGGCCACTGTCAGTAGACAGGATACTGGGCTAGATGGACCTTTGGTCTGACCCAATATGGTGGTTCATACGTTCTTATCAACAAGAGAATATGAAGTGGTTTTGTTAATGGTGTTTTAACCTGACAGTGAGAGAAGGGGAACAAAACCTCTAGAGAAAATGTAACTGGAAGACACAACCATCACATGGGAAGGCTTTTCCACCATAGCAACAATGACATACCATTGACAGCTCCATGTACCCAAAACAAAAAAACTTGTAACAAACAAACAAACAAACAGCAACCAAATAAGCAGAGTTCTGACCCTGAAAGGGGAAGGGACAGAGATTCCATAAAGTCCATTAGGGGCTTTGCTTTTGCTATTGATTTTACATGAAAAGTGCTCAGATACTGTGGTAACGGGTGTCAGTACAAACCTCTAAGATAGATAAACGTGGGGAGCTGCAATTTCTTACAGATAACAAAGAGGACAGGACGATGGAAGGCAGGAGAACTGATGGAAAGATCTTTGGTATTTGTTACTAATTAGCAGTTTTTAAAAAATAAGCCAAACCTATGTCTGTCGCAGGAGCATTCCCACTCTCCCCGATTGCTCAGTAGCTCCAGTCTGATGTGGGAACGAACTCATGACACTGTCTCTGGATGAAAGTCACTTTCACCACACCACTTCAAAATCTATTATTGTTGACTAGTCCATTGCATAGACTCTTCTTTTATAGTCAGATTTCAATAGTCCGTTCCAAACAAGGGCAGTTTTCTCAATGCACAAAAAATAAAGTTCTCTCTTTAAACCCTGTAAAGATTGCCAAGTCTGGAAAAGGGGGGGAAATCAAAAAGGCATCTACTGGTTTCTTTAAAGACACACAAATGGGATTAGCTCAGCATTATACGCTTTGCCATTCAGTTTTCTCATCTCCTGCAAAGCATATTTTTCTGCAGCTAGTTTAATACATTTCCTTGAAAATTTTTCACAGAAATTTGAAAAATTCCACCCAATTCCATCTTTCTCTTTTCAATCCAATGAGATTCTTTACAGTTTCTGGGTAGCAGAGGGGCATCCCAGGGGGACTTGTTGCAGCACCACTTCCTTTTCTGTCCTGTTGCTACATTTATAATCCATGGCTCCATGACCTGGGAAGTGCTTCTTCATCAGGTGGTAGAGAATGGCCATCAGGACCAAAATTGTGGACAAGATGCCAATGCTGATTCCGATCAGCACTCCAGGGCGGAGGCTGTCTGACTTCGGTGGGACATGGGTGGGGGCTGCTGTTGTTGGGTAGGAATCTGTCTCACCTGAAAACTCATCTTCAGAAATACACTTGTGCTCTTTGTGGAGGCTGTACCCCTCCCGGCAATGACACGTGTAGCTGCCTGGCTTATTCGTGCACAGCTGATCACAATAGCTTTGCTCACACTCGTCAATATCAACACACATCTTTGTACTACCATTGTAGTGATCCAGAACAAAGCCATCGGGGCAGTAGCAGGTATCCTGTGTATGCGGATCACAGTCTGCTGGGCATTCAGTCTGGTTGCAAAATTGGACACATTTGTTGGGGTCCTGGGGGGATGGGGCGTATCCGCTGAAGCAGCTGCACTTGTAACCCCCGGGGACATCAACACACCAGTGGTGACATTTCTCTTCGTAGCAATCGATCACGTCCTCACATTTGCCCTCCACCAGCTCATAGCCCGAGTGGCACTGGCAGCGGAAGCCCCCGTCGGTGTTGATGCACACTTGGTCACAAAGGTCCGGTTTGGTTTTACAGTCATCGATGTCTCTGCAGCTGATGCCATCCTCAGCCAGCTCATAGCCCTCGTGGCACATGCAAGTGAAGTTCACGGTGAGTGGGATGCAGTGGTGCTCGCAGGGGGCGTTGGCACACAGGGAAGAGCAGCTGCGTTGGTCCTGGTCCAGCTGCTTCCCATGGGGGCAGGTGCAGCGCGGGGTCCCGCCATCCCACTGGCACGAAGCCTCGCACCCGCCATTCTCCAGCTGGCAGTGCCAGGCCCCGGGGCTGGCGGAGCTCCACCGCATGCCCCCGCTGCTGTGCTCCTGGCACACCAGCTCCACGCCCAGGGCCGGGACCGAGGCAGTGGTTTGGGGAGGGAGGACCAGAAGGTCACTGTCCTGCGCCCCGAAGGGGGTGGTGTAGGTCACCGCCATGCCTGCCCCGGGGGAGAGCTTGGGGCACGTGCCGGGGTAACTGTACTCACACAGGAAACCGTCTGCTTCGGAGTCACACCGCTTCTCCTCCCAAGTGAGCTCCGGGGCCGCCACGGAGACACATTGGGACCCGCAGACGCGGCCGCCCGGCCTCCATCGGGTGTAGTCCGTGCGCTCGTCGCCCGTGACCCAGCGGAACCCCCGCAGCGGGCGGGCGGGGTCCGAGCACGCCTGGCCCGCGGGCAGCTGCAGCCCGATCCACAGGCTGGCGTCGCTCCGGTTCCGCACCAGCAGGGCGATGGCGGCCTCCGCCACCGTGGAGCGCACCGTCATGAGCTGCCCCCCGCCGGCCTGGCAGAGCCGGCCGGCGCCGGGGAACCGCTGGCGCCCCCAGAACACGCCGAAGCAGACGTGCTCGAGGCATTGAACGCCCGCGGGCTGCGGCGGGGCGGGAGCCGAGCGCCCGAGCTGGGCCGTGGCCACCAGCGCCAGGCAGAGCCGCAGCATGGTGCGGGGCGGCGGAGCTGAGCACGGGGCTGGCGGCGGGGGGCTGCCCGCGAGCAATCGGCGGCTCCCCTGCACGCCCGGCGCTGGGAAACCTCGGTCATGCCCCAGCGCGCTCCGTGCCCACGTTTTTATAGAGGCGCTGCAGCGCAGGAAGCGCCGGCCGGGGCTGGGATCGCCCCCCAGCCGCCGGAGCAAATCACGGTCACCCGAGGGGCGGAGGGAGGGTGGGGGACTCATTGTCTGCAGGGAGGGGGGGGAAGCGGGTGGGAGGAGGGCCCTGGTGGAAAACAATCAGCCCCCCTCCGCCCTCTGAACTCGCCTGGCCCTGGAATAACAGCCTGGCCCTTCGTCGCACTAGGGAGTCGGCCGGATTAGGTGGGGGGACACCCAGCGCGCCGCACCCCGAGCTGGGCTTTCGGAGGTCTGAGCCCAGCCCTGAAAAGTGCTTTCGCGCAGCAGTGGGGGGGGGGAAAGCTCATTCCAGAGCCTCAAGAGACCCGTTTGGATCCAGGGCGAACAGAGGAGGTTAGTCGTGGGAACGTTACGTGGATCGTTATGTACCAGCTCTGCCTTTGGTCCAGGTACGAACTGCTGCGAGTGGACGCTTCCCCTGCTACTTGCAAAGAGACAAGAGAGTGTGAGCAGATTTCCCAGTACGGATCTTCCAGGCACGGGCACGTGTCCTTGCCACACGCCCGCCTGAACGCTTTAAAACCCGATCCCAGCTCCCCTTTCCCCACATGTGTGAGAAGTAAACTGTCCTCCTCCCAGGGACGCGGGGCGTGACAGCAGGTTGGTGCTGAATATGGATTGACTCTGGGAGGGATTGCCTGTTTGGTAGGGAGGCCATGTGGCTTACCCTAATAGCCTCTTTTTAGTTCATCAGATTTGATACTATTGCGCGTTTCATTCGGGTAAAGATCCCGAGCATTAAATGGGAGCCTCCCAGCGCAGAGTGGAGGATTTATTAAGGGGGTGCAACGATTACTAAGGAAAACCAGAGGGGAAAAGTGGAAACGAGATTTGTAGACCGTATCGTGGGGGGCTGTAGGCTCACATTGCGTCTAACGCCAGCTGGGGGCGCTGCTGAGTTCCCCAGAGTCACTGCCGGGGGGCGCAGGACTCGATCCCTGGACAAGGTTTAGGACGCGAAGCGCACGCCGCAGAGCTGAGCTGTAAACTGGAGCCGCCTTGTTGCGCTATCAGACCCGCAGGCAGGTCCGTGCGTTAAGCCTCAGCCTCTGCAGAGCGGATCGCCTGGTCCACAGTCCCCGCTGGAAAGTGAGGGAAGGACCTGGGTTTTTTCTCGGGGGAGCTGAAGTCTTCTCCCTGGCTTTTGCAAACGGATTCCGCCCGCGTGTTCAGAGCTCTGCCCTGCCCCGGTGGAAAAGCGAACCACATCCCTGAGACTGACGAACAGCAGCAGCTGCAAGTGTGGCTAACAGGAACACAGGGAGGGATGGGGAACAGCTGATCTGGAGGGTGGTGAAGCACTGGAAGGGGTAGTGGAAGCTCCATCCTTAGAGGGTTTTATGGCCCCGCTTGACAAAGCCCTGGCTGGGATGATTTAGTGGGTGTTGGTCCTGCTTTGAGCAGGGGGTTGGAGTAGACATCTCCTGAGGTCCCTTCCAAGCCTGATAGTCTCTGATTGTCAGTTTCTCCTGGGGTGATTTTGTGCTGTCTAAAATTACCCCACGCCCCTCAGTGTCCTGTCCTAACTTAAATACAAATAATTAATGTTCTCCCAGCCCCCAGATCTGGACATTTCTTCCTCATAAAGGGCTCGCCAGTGAGGTTTCTTCCAGCCCTAAAGACTTTGTGTGCAGTGTCCATGCAAAGTCTGTGACCTGCAATTATTAAGCCTTATACCAATGATTCAAGAAGTGAAGGCCTGGAAGCTGGCAAGCTGCTGTTCCAGCTGCCTGAGCCTGCCCCGTACACGGCAGGAGGAATTGGGAGCCCTGTGGTTCTGGTTCCCGTTCACCCTGTTCCCGCTGCGAGTGTGTGTGTGTGTGTGGGGGGCACTTCTGCTTTCCCAGAGCTGATGCATGATTCTGGACTGGGAGTGCTGATTAAACAGCATGACCAGGGATCGCCTTGTGCCTGTCAAGAGGAAAAGGTCCCATCCTCGCTGCCTGGCTGGAGCCACATGCGTCAGCCTGCGCAGCCCCACCAAGCAGGAGTTCCGGGGCGGGGGTGCTCAGGAATACCCCTCCTTGTCGGCAAGGCAGTCCGGAGTGGCTCAGATGTGCGCCAGAGGCACAGGCTGGAAAGGGAAAGGTTCCCTTCCCTTCCCAAAGCACAAGAGCACCAGCCAGCAGCACGCAAGAGAGCTGGTCCCCTGCCAGGCCAGCGCAGTGCAGTCTGGAGCAGCAGGAAATTTCACTACGGAGAAAGACTCAAAGCTCAGGAGCCAGCTGTATCTGTCAGCGTATATCTCCATCTGTGTGTCTCTATGTGTCATTCATAGTACATGGGTTCCTCACATAAATTATAGAGTTCTACCTTTATTATTATATGATAGTGTCTAGAGGTCCCAACCAAGATCAGGGCATTCAGGAGATCTGCATGCTATTCCCAGCTCTGCCACTGCTTTCCTGGGTGACCTTGGGCAAATCACTTTGCCTCCCAATGCCTCAGTTTCCCCCTATTAAAATAGGAACAATGATATCTACCTCTGTTGGAAGGTGCTTTGAGATCTACGGATGAAAAGTGCTATAAGAGAGCTAGATAGCCTCATTATTGTGCTAGGCACAGTACGTGCATAGAACAAGAGACAGCCCGAAAGAGCTTACAGGCTAAACAGACAAGACAGACAAAAGATAGGAGAAAGGAAGTGCTATTACCCTCATTTTACAGAGAGGGAACCGAGGCACAGAGAGATTAAGTGACTTGCACAAAGACACACAGGGAGCCTGTGTCAAAGACAGGGATTTAGCTCAGATCACCAGAGTCCCAGTCCAGTGCCTTAAGCACAAGCTCCACACCATATTTCAGGGTGGTGTATGCATTTTCGCTATCCAAAAGCTTGAGAAACTGATTTAAACTCACTGAACAGAGCCAGCAATGAGGACTGCTTAATACGAATGATAACTTCAATTAATGGGCAGTTGGGGTCTGAGGAACTAAACTCAGACTATGTGATCTAATGGTGCCTTCGAGCCTTAAAAATCTATTCACCTATTACATAGTTTGGGACTTAGGCCATCTGAGTGTCTCAGTCTCAGGCTGCCTCTTTTTATTTGCTCCTCTGGTAGATTTCAGTCCCTCCACAGCTGGGACACATGCAAAAACAGTCTGGATTCATTTAATCAAATATCTTCCCAGCTGTCATTTTGCTGCTTCCCAGCCCACTAATACAGGGCATACGCCATGTGTCTTGCCGCTGTCCTTACTGGTAGCGGTGGGCACGCAGCAAGCTAAGTTCCCAGAGTACTTACTAACTCCACAGCTTTTCCCGTAACTGACTGGCTATGCAACTGTTCAGATATTAGCACTGTACTACAGTGATCATACTAGTTATACTTCTGTGTAGCACTTAAGACCTGCACATCTCAAAGTGTTCTGCAAATGTGGGTGAATTCTGCTACCCCCATTATTCCAGAGAGGGTAACTGAGGCACAGAGAAATGAAGTCTTGTCCAAGGTTATGCAGTCAGTCCTTGAAATGGGAATAGACCCCAGTCTGCAGACTTTTACCACACGGGATCGCGGCTGCCTCTGTTACAGAAATACTGTCTTCTGTTAGCCAGCAATTCCTTTCAGCAGGGATAAAAGGTCACTCTGGTACGCCGTGGTTGAGGGGGATTTTACTGAACATGTAAGTAACAGAAGAACTCCAAGAAATTCCTTTTAGTATTGGAGCAGTGCCATATGCAGCAGTGGCTGGTGACCAATGTAAGTGGGAGTGGGTGTCCATAGCCTTCTCGCCCATCTGATTCCCACCCTTCCTAGAGCTTGACCAGATTTTCACACTGGAACACTAGGACACTGGAGGGAGGGTTATGGTGGAGGATGATAAACGGAGATACTTCACAGTGAAGGACATGGTGGAAGAATATTGGTTTCCCCTCTGTAGTTCCTTCAGTGCCTTCTCGTCTCACTGTCCCTCCACTCCAACCTTTTCCTGTTTGTTGCCCTCATGCCCACCCACGTCCCTACACCCATACTCATCATCCTCCCCCATTTCACCCCCTCACGCTGCCTTCCCCGTGCTCTTCTTCCCTGCTTGCTCAGAACTCCCCACCCAGTCCCCCTGAGCGCTCAGCCTCCTCTTGTTCAGAAAGTCTCTAGTCCCAGCTCAGGCTCAAGCCCTGCTGCCTCATCCCACCTGACCCCACCAGGCTCAGCCCCTCTCCCATGGGGAGGTAATATCCACAACCCCTCAGGCTAGGACGCTCCCTTCCCCAACACAGAGACACTCCCCACTGCTCAGAATCTCCCCTGGTTCAACTCTTCCCCCATCCCTCCCAGGGTCTAAACTCAACCTCCTCTTAGCATCCTCTGAATGCTCCAGGTACCCTCTCACCCATGCCTGTCTGCTCCAGCCTTGTGAACAGGCAGGGAATTCAATTCCAAGGCGCTGCCTCTTCACAGGAGCAGTGCCAGCATGCAGTGGATGACATGACAGTTAAGTGCATGCCAGCCATCACAATATGCTGTGCTCCCTAGGTTTGCTCTTGAGGGGTCCCCAGTGGAAAAGCCAGAGGAAAAATTCCGACTCCTTTCAAATCAATGGGAGTTTTGCTTTTGATTTCAGTGGGGCCAGGATCTCAAGCCTGGATTTTAACAGCATTGCAGCCATTGGTAGGAAGCCTTGAATGTTTTATCAGTGGCAAGGTGACATTCCTGAAGGAGAAGCTCTGTGTAGCTTGAAAGCTCATCTCTCTCACCAACAGAAGTTGGTCCAATGAAAGATATCACCTCACCCTGCCTTCTCTTTAACTCCGGTCTCCGCCAGTAGGTGGCATTTGATTGCCCATTCCAAGGATGCTGAGCTGAGGTTAAGTAAGTGCAATGGTGGTTAAACACATTACAATAGAGCAGTGTCTTTATTCTGCTAACTCACCCAACGGAAAACCAGCTGCTTTCACTTTCTAATAGGGGCTGTTTCGTTTTTGTAGGCTAGAGCCATACGACAACAGCAGATCTCGACCTCAATCTATTAAACATGTAACGAAGAGGCAAGGCGTGTGTCGGTGTGTCAGTCTCTTTAATACAGAGTTAGGCCGGGGAAGGTTCTGTGCTCTTTGGAAGAGAAGAAAGAAGCCTAAATGATTCTGTGGGAATTTACTGAAATTTCCCATTGCAGCTAGGGACTTGGAAAACACTCCCTCTTGCTCGAAGCGTGAGATATTAATAATGATGAATGATCATCACAGGCTCCTTGTATTCTACAGTGGTTAACTGCAAAATAAAGCAGAGGCAGGGGAGTGGAGGTAAGATGGGTCAGCTGAGGAGACAGCCTGTGGGGATTTCCTCTGCGCTTCTTCCTGTTAGCTTCTGGTTACCCAACCCTGATAAACAGCACTGACCAAGACTCAGCCTCTAGATTACTCAGAGAATTTCATAAGCTGTCCACTTGCACGCTGTGCCAGCTGCATGTACATGTCCCCTGGGATGGTAAACAGAGCCCAGCATGTAAGTGCAATTGCTGAATGATTTGGGCTCCAAAAAGGATATTTTTCAGGACTATACACAGCTCCTCTCCCCCACCCTGCCACCCCCGGGTGACCACCTTTCAAAATGCAAAAACAGGAGGCATGGCATTTAAAAAAATTGTGTGTGGGGAGGGAGTTACTGTACCCCTTTTATATTCTATATTTAATAACGGTAATTAAAAAATAAATATCAATTTACCAATGTGTCTTGTTCATCACTGGATTGCGTTGCCAAAGCAGATTATTTTCAGCTGTTTGGAAACACGTGAGACGTGTAACAAGTCATGCTACTGGGATGATAATTGATGTCTTACATTGGCTACACCACATGTCAATCATTCTGGGGCTGTGTAAGCATTGTGGATGATGCGGTAGTTGCTATGGTTTGACCCTTGCTAAGTGGTAAATTTGAACTTTGTTGAGAGGAATCTGGGACGAATGCTGTCCTGGTGTTATTCAGCCCAGGACCAGGATTTGAAATCTACATTTTGGGACTGTCCTGCCAATTAGGGACGGGAGGTCACCCTACCTCCCACTGCACTCCCATACTGTGCACTCACATGGCAGTACAAATGACTGCCTAATTCTTTCTTTTGCAAAGATGCTCCATAAAGGCCTGATCCAAAGCCCATTGGAGGCCATGGAAAGGCTCTCGTGAACATCACTGGACTTTGGGTCAGGCCCTAAATTCCCCATTTTATGCTGCAGTAATGTGCAGCGGAGGCCAAGCCCGCGGCCGTGGAGGCAGAAGTAAATGAACACTTTTAGAAGACATGCTTGCCCAGCGGAGCCTCACCAGAGCAGAGCATCTGCTGCCCCACAGGTGAGTCGCTCTACACAAAACAGTGCTGCCTGCATCTGTGGCTTTCCTGTGTTGGTCATGGGATGGAGGGGCCTCATGTGCAAAGGATTTGGCAGTGACTATTTAGTAAAAGATAAAAATGAAAGAGACGGGGAAAGTGACATCAAGGAGAACTCTGGCCTGATCCCAGTGTAGAAATCGGACGTGTTCTCATGGGGATCACTGCTGATCCATCTCAGAACTACAGTAATGCAACTCCAGCTCCAGGACCAAAATTTCCAAGTCTTGAAGCACAAAAATGTGCCCCAATAAATACAGGGGAGATTCTGTCCTCATCTGCAGATCTAAGTATCTGAGCCAAGATTTGGCTCTAGGCTTTTAACAAGGCAGATTTATACCTATTTTCTGCACCTCTTAATTCCTTCTAATTCTTAAACACCTTAGAAAACATAAATAAAACTGATAATATATGTAACTGGTTTGACCAACAGAGCACCTTAGCTCATGTATTCAGTGAAGAGAAGGCTCCATCGTATTCCCTTTATGGTGCAATTTGACTTGCTGGGGAAAGTATAACCTTTTACCAACATTAATCCTTCCAGTGGTTTTTTTTTGTATCTAGGCTCAACTGTACTGTTGGAGTGCAGCCAGCACAAAGGAAAAGTTAAAAACAAGCGTCTAAATCGTAGTCATTCAGAGGAAAGTGTATTTGATCCTTTTCTTCAATTTCGAAAGTAGTATTTTACTACAAAACAGAATCACAGCAGTTGGCTTCTGGAATTCCCTGCAGGGGAAAAAAAATCAATATCCCTCTTTACTTGGTTCATTCCAATGATGTTAATCTCTTTCACTCACACGCTACATCTGATCCCTTTGCAGTCCAGTCCAAGCCACACAGGTTACAGGAGATTGGCTCCTGCTGTGCAACTAGAGACAGGGGAAAATAATAATAAACCTCTCAAATTCTGCCCTCTGGGGAGTCGCACAGTTGGCCAAGCTGAATCAGCGAGGGAGAGCTCATGCAAGCAACTTTCTTGCCTCGCATGTTCCCCAGTCTCTACCCTTGCCTCTTTTACCACACTTACTGGCTACCTTATGGCCACGCAGAAGAGTTCTCCTACTAGGAACTGCCAGGGGCTATTTGACCCCCAGAGCAGGGATGGACCAGTGCCTCCCAAGTTTACCTATGGGCAGAAGCGGCGCCAGGGTTTTCGGCGCCCTAGGCAGGGGTCCTTCCGCACTCCTGGTCAGTGGCAATTCTGCGGCGAGGGGGGGCCTTCCGCGCTCCTGGTCTTCGGGGCACTTCAGCGGCGGTGGGTCCTGGAGCGAGTGAAGGACCCGCCGCAGAATTGCCGGCGAAGACCCGGAGCGTGGCAGGACACCCTGCTGCTGAATTGCCGCCGAGGGCCGCAGAATGCCACCCTCCCAAATCCTGGTGTCCTAGGCGACAGCCTAGGTCGCCTAAATGGAAGCGTCACCCCTGCCTATGGGCTGTTCAAACAAGTTATCTAGGTTTTTACTATACAGCCTTACCTCTGCTAGAGAGGTTTGGGGGTCTTCCTCTTCCCTTACCTCCCCCAACTCAATTGCCTTTTGGGGATAAGGGGTAATTCCAAACCCACTGGGTGCATTGCCATTTTGTAACGAATATCATTATAGTTGCAACATTTTGGCTAATTAATGGCTAAACATGACAGTGAAGAGATAGCTGCCTCGTTTTCTTATTGTTACCTGCAGGGCCGGCTTTAGGCCAATTCCACCAATTCCCTCAAATCGGGCCCTGCGCCTAAGAGGGCCCCGCACTCAGTGAGAATCCCTTCCCTGGCTAGAGGCGCCTTTTTGATTTTTACTCACCTGGCGGCACTTCGGGTCTCCAGCGGCACTTCGCCGCCAGGTCCTTCGCTTGCTCTGGGTCTTCGGTGGTACTTCAGCGGCGGGTCCTTCAGTGCCGCCAAAGACCTGGAGCGAGTGAAGGACCCACCGCCGAAGTGCCGCCGAAGACTCAGAGCACCACCCGGTGAATACAAGCCCCAAGTGTTTTTTTACAGGCGTTTTTTGTTGGTTTTGATTTGTTTTTTTTTTAGTCATCCCTGTCGGGGCCCCGTCGAAACTGTTCGAATTGGGCCCCGCACTTCCTAAAGCCGGCCCTAGTTACCTGTCTGAGGAGCAGTAGCAGAATTCTGGGGCCTTTCATAAGGACAGCCAGACTGTCTTATTATCTATCCCATTCCTAATGGTTCCTAACATTCTGTTTGCTTTTTTGACTGCTGCTGAACATTGAACAGATGTTTTCAGAGAACTATCCACAATGACTCCAGGATCTCTTTCTTGAGTGGTAACAGCTAATTTAGACCCCATCATTTTGTATGTATGTGGGATTATGTTTTCCAATGTACATTATGTTGCATTTATAAACACTGAATTTCATCTGCTATTGTGTTGCCCAGTCACCCAGTCTAGTGAGATCCTTTTTTAACTCTTCATAGCCTGCTTTAGACTTAACTATCTTGAGTAATTTTGTATTGTCTACAAATTTTGCCACCTCACTGTTTACTATTTTTCCAGTTCATTTATAATATGTTGAACAGTACTTGTCCCAGTATAGATCCCTGGGAGACACCTATATTTACCTCTTTCCAAATTGAACATTTATTCCTACTTTTTGTTTCCTGTCTTTTACCAGTCCCTGATCAGCTTCCCCTTTGGAGGAGAAATCCATGACATGGAATCAATGTTTTCTTAATGTAACTTGTTTATTTACATGATACATTCCAGTCCTTGAACAGAGACGGTCACAAACAGCATCCCCTCTTCCAGACAATCCCCTCTTCCAGAAATCGCAGCCTGAACATAAGAACAGCCATACTGGGTCAGACCAAAGGTCTATCAATCCCAACATCCTGTCCTCTGACAGTGGCCAATGGCAGCTGCCCCAAAGGGAATGAACAGACAGGTTATCATCAAGTGATCCATGCCCTCTCACCCAATCCCAGCTTCTGGCAAACAGAGGTTAGGGACACCATACCTGCCCATCCTGGCTAATAGCCACTGATGGACCTATCCTCCATGAATCTATGTAGCTCCCTTTTGAACTCCATTATAGTATTGGTCTTCACAATACCCTCTGGCAAGGAGTTCCAGAGGTTGACAAAGCGTTGCATGAAAAAATACTTTCTTGTGTTTGTTTAAACCTGCTACCTACCTTAGACTCACAGACTCATGGACTTAAGGTCATAAGGGATCATTAGGATCATCTAGTCTGACCTCCTGCACAATGCAGGCCGCAGAATCTCACCTACCCACTCCTGTAACAAACCCCTAAACTATTTCTGAGTTATTGAAGTCCTCAAATCATGGTTTAAAGACCTCAAGGTGCAGAGAATCCTCCAGCAAGTGACCCATGTCCCACGCTGCAAAGGAAGGCAAAAAACCTTCAGGGCCTCTGCCAGTCTTTCCTGGAGGAAAATTCCTTCCCAACTCCAAATATGGTGATCAGTTAAACCCTGAGCATATGGGCAAGACTCACCAGCCAGCACCCAGGAAAGAATTCTCTGTAGTAACTCAGATCCCACCCCATCTAACATCTCATCATAGATCATTGGGCATATTTACCTGTTAATAATTAAAGATCAATTAATTGCCAAAATTAGGCTATCCCATCATACCACCCCCTCCATAAACTTCTCAAGCGTAGTCTTGAACTCAGATATGTCTTTTGCCCCCACTACTCCCCTTGGAAGGCTGTTCCAGAACTTCACTCCTTTAATGGTTAGAAACCTTCATCTAATTTCAAGTCTAAACTTCCTAGTGTCCAGTTTATACCCATTTGTTCTTGTGTCCACGTGGGTACTAATTTGGTGGCTCCTTGTTCTTGTATTATGAGGAGTACATAACACTTCCTTATTTACTTTTGCTATACCACTCATGATTTTATAGACATCTATCATATCCCCCTTAGTCGCCTCTTTTCCAAGCTGAAAAATCCCAGTCTTATTAATCTCTCCTCATACACCAACACCTTGTTCCCAGGAAGCCACTCCACCCCCAAAATTGACTTTAGTGAGATTAAGGCAAAGAGCAAATTCTCTTGTTGTTTGCTACTGCTCACCCAAAAGAATATCCATCATAACGCTAACAACAATACAGCATTTCTTCAAAACTGAACACTGCTCATACCCTAAAAGTGTTTTTTGCAAGGTTATGTGTAGCAGTGCCACCTGGTGACTCCTGCAATAACATTAGGTAGTTATATACAAATAAGGGCAGATCCAGCAAAATATGCCTGGCCTTCTGGGCTCCGGAAGGCTGCAGCTTCCTGCTCTGTGGTACATTGACCTATTCAGAGAATAGATCAGCCTACTCCAGAAGGGCTCCAGCTCAGCCATGCAAATTGCAAAGCTGCAAAAGAGTTGAAAAATCTACAAATTATCTCTTCTCCCTCCCACGTCACAGTGGTGGAGCATACTTGGCAGTATTTCTCTAGGAAATGAGACGTCTCAGACCACAATCCAGAAAAGCATTTAAGTATGTGTTTAAATTTAAGCATGCACGTAGATCAGTTGACTACAGTGAGACTATTTACATGTTTAAAGTTATGCACGTGCTTAAATGCTTTGCTGGATCAGGACCTCAGATTGCACCACACAGTGTCCAGGGTTTCCCTGTGGCCTTACAGTGCCTGCAGTGTTTTTGCTTTGGAACTTGAAATCCAAAGTTGAGTTTTAATTTAGAACAGAATGGTAATTAGAGCTGCAAAATATCTTCTCCACTTCCTGTTTTGCAGAAGCCACCCCATTGCCCTTTCACCCGCCATGGTCTTCTTAACGGGGAAAGGAGCATATCAGTCAGCTAAGTCAGCTTCTTGAGGTCCATTGACTGTCTCTGGCTGCCTGTAGAGGGATGGTTACCCGCTCCTGCCCTTCGGGGCGGAAAACAGCCCAGGAGAGGGCTG
The DNA here is from genome assembly GCF_007399415.2 of Gopherus evgoodei. NCBI lineage: Eukaryota > Metazoa > Chordata > Testudines > Testudinidae > Gopherus > Gopherus evgoodei. Next base: position 217,649,841 of record NC_044324.1, on the reverse strand, counting down.
GGGCTGGGGCAAGAAGCCTGGGCTGATTAGGGAATGTAGGCTCAGCTGTGGCCAAGCCTCAATCAGGCCCAGCTGGCCCCTATAAGAGGCAGTGAGCCAGGAGCCCAGTCAGTCCCACTCTGCCTGTAGAGGGAGAAGGGCCTAACTGCAAGGTGCTAAGTAAGGAACCAAGGCTGGGGAAGGGCCAGAGGAGCTGGGGAGCTCCAGTCTAGGAGAGACCCAGGCCGCAGACCTGGTAAGGCCTATTAGGTACTGGGGTGCAGGGGGCAGCCCATGGATAGGCAGAGGGAGCAGGTCCAAAACCCCCTTTGCCTACAATGAGTGGCGTACACTGCAGTCCTCCCTAGTGAGAGGGGCTAGACGGGGACTGGCGGTAGCTGAGGTGAAGTGGGGATAGTGGGTGGGGGTTCCCCTGGGAGGGGAAGACCCAGAACTGTGGGAGTACTGCCAGGGGGCAGCACTCAGTTAAAGGGGCACTGGGAGGGACAGGGGGGCCAGAGTGAGGTAAGGCGAATCATCGGCTTGCAGGGGGTGCTCCTGGCTGGAAAGAGCTAATTCCCGAGGATGACCAGCAGGAGGCGCTGCAGAGATGAGTCCACACCCTTACACTGCCATTCTGCAAAACATGAGCACAATCATCATCTCCCAGCGTTTCCGCAGCAGCAGACAGCGAAGAAAGACTAATAACACTGTTGCTTCTCTACGGCATAGGGTGAGACGCACTGGGCAGCGTTGTGTTCCAGGAGTTGCAATTCAGCCGACAGTGATGAAATGTAGAGAACGATAGGCTCTGATTCACCACTGCATTACGACTCTGGGTGACCCCACTGCTTTCAATGTCTATAGACTCTCATACAACCGGAGTAATGCAGTAGGGAGGCAGATCCACAATGTTTTCTCAAGAACATGAATATGCAGGTAGTGTGCAGTACAGACCTATAAGCTAACCAGTGATTTCACTAACTATCTAGGGCACTCCTGGGACCTTTGCAAAGTCATCAATTCACCAAGAACTACACTGTGCCAAGCCTGGTGCTTCAGGATGTAAATAGATTCCCTGAGAGGGCTAGGAAGGAACACTTTCCTACCAGAAATTCCCTGCGACTATTAGAATCCGTTGACCCTCACTATTGGTTTCTACTGGAGGCTAGATGGAGTGGTAACCAGTAATGGATATCAAGGGCAGGATTAGCCAGAGCATATACAGGAGTTAGACACCCAACTCCTATTGACTAGGGCTGGTCCAAAAATTTCCAGTGAAACTTTTCCTCTGGAAAGTTAATTTTCATTTAACTGAGAACTCTGCCATGGGAAGTGACTGCTTTCCTTGAAAATTATGTTTCACTGAAAAAGAAAAAAATTGGCCCCAAAGTGAGAAGGTTTGGTTTTCAGTTTTTCATTTCATCTAAATTTTCTTCAGGGGAAACAATCTATTTCCCTACCAGCTCCGTTAGGGACTTTCACTGGGACTTGTGCACGTTAGTTTCTTAGGCGCTTTTGAAAATTCCAGCCCTAATGCATACAAGAAAAATGTTTGCACAATTTCATTCAGTATTTGCCTTCGTTAGGAAAGAGGTTGAGACTAGGTCAGGGATAGCTATGTAACCCCATTGTAACAAGTATATTTTCCCTAGTGTAGATGCAGGTTAACACCATTTACCCCAGTTTAACTGGTTGAGGTCAATCCTGGGGAAAAGGTGGTGGTTAGGTCATGGTTAGCTAACCAAACCTAACCCTGACTTTTTTTCTTAATGTATACAAATCCCGTAAGGCATGATTCTCTGTTGCCCTGTATCTTATGTACAAAGCTACCATACTTTACTTTTATTTTGCATAGGTGCAAATGATTACCCATGGTGTCAGAGTGGAGGAAAAAGCCCAGGCAAAAAAGACTTACAAGCCAGCTGCCAATCACTCCCTGGGTATAACTGGAGTTGAGTGAATAATTGATTTTTTGCTGTGGGGGCTCAACCAAAAAAGACACCCAAACTTGTGGTTAGTTTCAAAGAGAAACTGAGTTTGAGCGGGTGTCTCAGGAAAACAGCCTTCCAAGGGGAGTAATGGGGGCAAAAGATATATCTGGCTTCAAGACTAAGCTTGAGAAGTTTATGGAGGGGATGGTATGATGGGATAGCCTAATTTTGGCAATTAATTGATCTTTGATTATTAGCAGGTAAATATGCCCAATGGTCTGTGATGGGATGTTAGATGGGGTGGGATCTGAGTTACTACAGAGAATTCTTTTCTGGGTGCTGGCGGGTGAGACTTGCCCACATGCTCAGGGTTTAGCTGATCGCCATATTTGGGGCCGGGAAGGAATTTTCCTCCAGGGAAGATTGGCAGAGGCCCTGGAGGTTTTTCACTTTCCTCTGCAGCATGGGGCACGGGTCACCTGCTGGAGGATTCTTTGCACCTTGAGGTCTTTAAACCACGATTTGAGGACTTCAGTAATTCAGACATAGGTTACAGGTTTGTTACAGGAGTGGGTGGGTGAGATTTTGCGGCCTGCATTGTGCAGGAGGTCAGACTAGATGATCATAATGGTCCCTTCTGACCTTAAGTCTATAAAAAAAAGAGAGAAAACAAAAATAAACATTAATTTTGGATCAAAACCACAGAAAATAAAAAGAAACTAAACAAATTCAGGTTTTTGTTTTGGTTTCAGCCAGGGCCGGCGCTTCCATTAGGTGATCCTAGGCAGTCGCCTAGGGCGCCAGGATTAGGGGGGTGGCATTTTGTGCGCTCCCCACGGGGCGCACGGGAGCTTCCAGTTCCGTTCCCGTCACACCACCGAAGAAGGACCTTCTGCCGAAGTGCCGCGGAAAACAGTGGCAGTCAACTGAGCAGCTCAATGACTGCCACTGTCGCCTGCAGCATTTTAGCGGAGGGTCCTTCTTCGGCGGTGCGATGGGAGCGGAACCGGAAGCCTCCCTTTGCCCCATGGGAAGCGCACAAAATGTCGCCCCCCCGAATTCTGCCTAGGGTGCCAGAAACGCTGGTGCCGCTCCTGGTTTCAGCAGGTATTTTGATCTAAGATCAAGATTTCGTTGGAGGTTGTTGCATTTGGGGGGAGGGTGGTTTTCCACTCCTTAAAAGTATAGCTAAACTTCACAACAAAATGTTATTTACAAGCAAAAAAGTTGAAATATTTAATTTTGAAATGGTTTTGACATTAAAAAAAATCCTTTTCTTCCCACCAAAACTATTCACTGAATTTGACCCACGCTGGTTCACACGCTGCAAGGGTGCAGGGGATTATCTAGATGTCTCTCATTTAATCATTTCTCTGTCATTTCGGGGCCTCGGGCACTGGTGCACCTCCCTTCCTCCTATTCTCTGCCTGTGGCAAGATAGCCTAGACTCCTGTGGGCTATAATACTTTGGTTTAATTTTGGTTATTGGATTTAGTGTGTGGGTGCTGGGTGGTATTGGAGGCCTGTGGTCATGGGCAGCACGTGAACCGCTGGCTGGGGGAGGCTAGCCCCAGCCCTGCCCCTTCTGCTCACCCTGGAACCCAGAGCCCCACCACCATGGCCATCAGCACTGCCCCAGGCTGGCTAGAGCCCGCAGTCCCCCTACCCCCACAGCCCCAGAAAGGCGGGCGGCATGGCCCTAACCCCAGGAGCCCAGTGGCACTGCAGAAGCAGAGCCCTGGGGGCGGAGTGTGGGTGTGCCAGGTTGGATTACAGAAACCCCTTTGGGACTGCCACCTGATCTGCCTAGACTACCTCTGAGCCTGTTTTCCCTGCCAGCTTGGGACTTCAGTGCCTTATCTTGTTTGAGCCAGACACACTTGCCTGCTTCAGACACAGATCCAAGTCTGAACAGTGTCTCCCACAAGTTGCAGACTTAACTGAAAACAGCTTAAGAAGTGCTCCTATCGCCAGCACTTAGATACCCAGCTCCCAATGGGGTCCAATCTCCAAATAAATCCATTTTACCCTATATAAAGCTTATACAGGGTAAACTCATAAATTGTTCGCCCTCTATAACATTGATAGAGATGCACAGCTGTTTGCCCCCCCCCGCCCCGATTATAAATATATACTCTGGGTTAATTAATAAGTAAAAAGTGATTTTATTAAATACAGAAAGTAGGATTGAAGTGTTTCCAACAGACAGAACAAAGTGAATTACCAAGCAAACTAAAATAAAACTCTATGCCTAATATAGTAGGAAACTAAATGCAGGTCAATCTCACCCTCAGAGACATCACATGTCCATGCATGACTCAGTTTTCTACAGGACCTCTCCAGGAAAGCTCAGATGTGGACTGGCGTCTATCAAGGTTCATTGTTGGCAAAGTACTTCCATTTACTTGAATACTCCTTCACATTACGTTGACCAAATCTGACGTAGGTGCATTCTACAGCAAACACTTTAAATACAAGCATATATCCAATGCTCATAACTTCAGATATAAAAATGATATATGCATACGAATAGGATGAATACATGCAGAAGAACAAAATCTTTGCAGAGATATGTTACATGGCATATCTAGCATAAAACATATTCCAGTTACATCATATTTACATTCATAAGCATATTTCTATAAAGCATTATGGGGTGCAAGGTCACAGTGGGTGGGGTCACTCCTGTTTGTGGAGGCTCAGCCTCCCCTACCCGCCACCTGTGATACACTAGATCATCTGGTGAATTCTTCTGACCTTCAACTCTATGACATGCACAAAAACATTTCCTCCAGATGTACGTACTTCTTTTCCCTTTGTGAGGTTTGATTAAAAGCAGTCTCTCAATCATACTGCAGTGCAGTTTACAAAGTTATAGTAAGACACTGCCGGGTGTGTGTCAACTGTGATAACAAAAGGGGGACTTTTAATTTTTTTCATCTGAGTCATCTCAAACTGAGTCATCTCAAATTGACATAAATTTTGTTTCAAAGGAATGCTGATAGGGAATATTTCAAATAATTTCCCCTGACCTCTGGTTGCTTGATGAGACTATGTCAAGGAATTTTTGTTTGATTTTAAAATAAGATTCTTAACTTTTGAATGCAGATGGGTTATACACAGATAAGCATGACAGATTTTTTTGTCTTTTTTGAAAAGAAATCCCCACTTACTTAAGCTTTACCTAGACAGCTGAAAAGGAAATCCCAACCCTTTTTTATACTGAAATGTGGGGCCAGTTTAGGAACCCTAACAAAGCCCATCCAAGTCAAACTTTCACCTGTCTTGAAACGTTTTAGAACTACAATGAAAAAATATTAAGTCATTTCAGCATGACTGTCCACAAGAAGGAAATTGTACAAGAATTCATTGTGGTTTCTTGATACAAGTCTTAGGGCCAGATCCATAGCTGGTGTAAATCAGCATGCCTCCTTTGACTTGGGTAGAGCTTTCCCAATTTACACTAGCTGGGATCTGGCACTTAGATGGATATCTAGGCTTGCGTATATCGCTGTTGCCAGCTGGAATTACATCATGAATCTTGTGACATTAGATTTTCTTAAAGCCACAGCTCCTGGAATCATAATATTATCTGAAAAACTCATCTTTATTTAAACTAATAATAATAAAAAAAAAATCTGGCCTTTGTGGTTGGATAGAAAAGCTGGAAAATGTGGACCTTATAGGTTCAAAAGCCAGAAGACAAACAACAATAACCTAAAGTTTGTTTGTTTTTAAATCTTATGATTTTTAAGCCAATCATGATTTTTGAATGCTTAGGGTTGGTAATACTACATACACATATTCATGCAGCTAAACAATGTTATACTACATACCAGAGACCCCACTATTTCCGGTGATCCATGTTTATAGGCCCCTGAGATTTTCTGAACAGTCATGTCATACATCTGTAATTCTCACAAATATTTCTGGAATGAAATTTTCAGGAAGGAGAAATGTGCTAGTCACAAAGGACCAGACTGCCCACTCTATGCACATTTTTTGTTTTACTTTATTTAAATACAATCTGTTTATAAAGAGAAGCTTTTCCACAGGCCTCAAGTTCAGAACACGACTGCTTTGGTTAACCCCAGCTTTTGCAAACCATGAGTCTGATCACTAGACACCCTGCAGGAGGCTGAAGAAAATACTCTGCATAAAAATGAGTCCATTGTGCCTCTTATCACAAATCAGAAAGAGGAATTCAGAGTTAAGCAAATGAGGCCAGGACTTAGGAAGGCCCTGTGTGGTGACATTAGGGCATCCTAGAGACAGTTTCTTACAATGATTCTTTATCAAGTGCCAACAGGGTACTCATGGTGGCATAAAAGAAGAGACAGGTCCTGGCTTAGGGAGCTTACAAACCACTGCAGGTTCCTATCTCAGAAAAGGCTAGCACAGGCTCCTACCAGCCCCAGCAGAGAGGATGCTCTGTTGATGAGGCTGCTGCCCACAGATAAGGATTTTCTGGATTCAAGTCTCAGCTGGATTGTACAAATGGCAAAATGGTGTTTGCACAGCTACCTCTGCACAGCCATCGGCAGAGAGGTCACAGGGCCAATGGGCCAGATTCGGCCTGCAAGATGCTGCTGTCTGCTCCTGAATGTGTCAGGACGTTCTCCACAAATGCCGCAGCAGAAGGCTGCCATTTTGCTCTATGTGCAAGGTCATGTTATGTGGAGGCTGCCATTTTGCAAAATTGGAGGAAAAAGTAAGTCTCAAAATAAGGTCATGCTGGCAAAAAGTTTGGGAACTCCTGCTCTAGCAGGAGAATCTGAACTTATGAACAGGTCATGTGGACAAGGGGACTCTGGGATTTGGGGAGAAAAATTCCATTTAGCACATTTATTTTAAGTATAAAAGTAGCAATTACACATCCAGAATGACTCAGTTTTAAACTAAAAGCATCACTGGAATTATTTTTAAACTAGTGCACTCAGGGTGAGATTTCCAAATGTGCCCAAGTGACTTAGAAGCACAAGTTTCACTGAAAGCCAGAAGAATGTGAGCTCCTAAATCACTTAGACAATTGAAAACTCCACCTTACTTGCATTTTGTATGCACCTGCTACAGATGTATTAAGGTTGGGATTTTGAAAGGAGACCAAGGGAGCTGAGATCTGCCTGCCATAGATTTGGGTGCATAACTCACTTAGGTCCCTTTGAAAGTGCCGGTGTTATGGCGCTGTTATGCTGCATCAAGCCATTCATCTGCAAATTGGGAAGAGTTTATACAATGACATATAAATTCTATTTTGGAGTCTTCGCAATTCATTGGGTCAAATAGGCCACGATCTCAAAGTGCTTCCTATGTAGATGGGGCAAGATTGCTTCTCTGCTCTATTCTAATGAAATCTCTCTTCATTTTTGGCTTTCTTCCTGAGGAGCTTGTAGATGGACCAACACAAGGTTCAGCAGCTTGGCCATACTGAGGATGATGAAGCACGTTTGAGAATCAAGGGTGCTGCCTTCTGAACCAAATGCTGAAATGAGGAGTTTAGGATTTTCAGGTCTGATCCAAAGCCCACTAAAGTCAGTGGAGGTGTGTGGGGGGGTAACAAATCCCTCAGACAGGTGTTGTGTGTAGTTTGATAGAAATTCATACATGAAAGCCCGAGCCCTGTGCCTGACCTGCAAGGTTTCTATTCCAGAAGAGAACGTGCAACACTGGAGAAACCTGGCCCATGTTTCTGAGGACATTCTAAGTGTTTAAAATCAGTTTACCCAATGCCTCATATTCTAAATATTGGGCTCGATCCTGCACAGCTAACTTAATGGTAGAACTCCCATTGGGCCTGATTTTCCAATGCCATACCCCTTGTGTAATTATTTACACCTATGCCACGTGGGTGCAACATGCTGCCAAATCATCATTCTCTGTTCACGTATGCCAGTTCTGGTGTTTCACCCCTGTTTTGTAAAGGATTATATAAGGGGCAAGGGAATGGAGAATCAGGCCCATTCCCTTTAGCGGTGCAGAATCAAGTGCTAAGCATCTTCTGGGAGATATACAGCGTATGCCGCTCCCGCTCTCTCTTCCTAGGAGGAGGTCAGCATCTTGGAGGATAAGGCTCATTCACAAGAGGCCCTAGAAGTCTCAAGACAACTTCTAGTCCCAATGACTATTGCTACAATGGGGTCTGTCTTCAGTTCTCTAGCAGTCCCTCTGTAACGTGGGACTTGAGTGCTGCCAGGATTCCTGTTGGGAATAGCTGCTATTGAAATACAGCCGTTGTTACAAGAAAAAGAAGTTATTAAAAGCCATGATGTTCAGGACAAAGAATGGCATTCTCCCCTGAACTCAGATGTCTTCTAACTTTGTTTTGCAAGACAGAGGAGGAGACACTGGGGCAGGGTGACATCTCAGACAACTGAGGAAACAAAGGCAACATGGCAAAAACTGAGACCGATTCTTATTTACATAGATACCAATGTAATTTATGCCTGTTTTATAGCCCCTTTATGCTGCTAGAGCATAAAGTGCTAGAGTAGCATAAAGTGGGCTTAGTACAAGGGACAATCTGGCCCAGAACATCTAGTGAAGATTCCATGCTGTGCCATGTGATCACAGGAAAGGTGATGTGACGGGGTGCTCGACTCACTGCTGGCTGCCGCCGCCTCCTGGCAGTTCTGGGGATTAGTTCTGCCATGCCAATGCCCCTTCTGGCAGTCGCACTCCATCACTGTCTCCTCCTCTCTCAGCCTTCTCATCGTGAGTCAGCCTCCTGGCCAGGTCACTGCATGGTTTCCCCTTCTGGGAACCCTGAAGTCCTTCTACACAAACAGTCTCACTCCGGCAGTAGTGCTGCCCTGAGGGTGTCACTTTCGCAGTGGCTGCTAGGGGAACCCAAGCCCATCTTCTGCTCTGGGTTCCATCTCAGGGACCCTCTAGTCAGCAGCCAAGGTCTATTCCCTCCTGAATCTTGCTGCCTTTCCCTGAACCACTTCTGTACCTTCTGGCTGTCTCCATTCCTCTGAATTTGCCAGCCCAAACTTCCTCCTGCCAGGGATTAACTGTAGGCTACCTGCCAGTCCCACCCACATTCTCTTGGAGAAGGGAGCATAGGCAGCAAGTTATATGGGTCCGTGATGATCATGCTCCATCAATATTCAGGAACGTGGGCTTGGCTTCACCAATGTTTGGGCTTCAATTTTCAGAACCATCCTGTCCATAGGATGGACTGGGTCAACTGCCCTGGGTCCCACACTTTGGGGGGCCCCACACTTCATGGGGATGCAGTATCCAGGGCAGCCTGGGAGGCTAGCGGGGGGCCTGGCACCAGTAGCAGCGAGCAACCCAGCCCCCACCCTGTCCCACCCCTTCCCCCAAGCCTCTGCTCCACCTCTTCCTGCCCCATTTCACCCCTTCCCCCAAGCCCCTGCCCCGCTTCTTTCTGTCTTCCACCTCCTCCCCTGAGCAATGCTCAGTGCTGGCCGTGTGGGGCAGGGTGGAGTGGGCTGAAGCCAGGTTGCTTGCTGCTGCTGGCACCAGCCCCCCCGCTAACTCCCCAGGCTGCCCTGTACCCTATGTCCCCCTGAAGCATGAGGCCCAGGGTGATTGCCCTGGTCCCTCCTATGGATGGGACAGCTCTGCTTGGACCCATTTGGGGCACCACCAAAAATTATAGAAACCTGGCACCTATGGGAGGGAGCTGACTGCAGACTACTTCCCTCTGTTGCCAGCTTCCTGGCTTTATAAACCCAGGCCAGCCCCTCCCACAGCTGGACTCCCTCAGCCAATTAGGCCTTGGTGCCTCCTGGCTTTCCTCCACCTACAACAGCAGTTCTTAACCAGGGGTCTGCAGCCCACTGGGGGTGGCGTGAGCAATTTTAACGGGGTCTGCCAAAATAGAGTGGGCTTCAACCCCAGGTGGCGGGGCTCAGGCTTCAGCCCCAGGTGGCAGGGCTGAGGGAGGGAGAACCATCTCCACCCCTGACTCACCTCAGCAGGCCACCTGGCCTGTGGGTCAGCACCAGCAAGTTCCACACGGAGTAAGTAAATCAAAAATTATATTCCATTTATTTTTGTACGCGTGTTATCCTTTTCTTTTTTATATTATAGATGTGTGCGTTAGTGTTTAACTGTATCACTATCCTCAAATACAGCTTTTAATCAACTGGATATGTAGAAAAACAGTTGTGGTGGTGGAGGTGAGCCAGGGAGTTTTTAAGGGGGGGCGGTAAAGAAAAAGTTTGAGAAGCACTGGTTTATAGATTAACTGGCCTAATTTACTCCAGCAGGCCTTGTGTGGGGTGGACTCCCTATCACAAGTGGTCTCCATCACTGCAATAGGCCCAGCTGCAAGAGTTATATAATCCATGTGCTGTTAACACGTTAACAATAAAGATTCATCATTCCAAGAATTTCCTATTGGGAAATTAAACTTGAATTCTCGGTTAGCCTGTTTTGGAAGTTAAAACATGCTAGACCTCTTTCAGCTAGGCCTTTGAAGTCTGTGTCCAACTGGCTGACTACAATTTAGTTATTATGGATCTGAGTCTCATTTACATAGGCGCCTTTTTACGTCTCTGGCAGTGTAAAGGGGCTTTAAAGGCGGGTGTAAATGTAATGGACTTGTTGGTTAGATTTGCGGTGAGCATGGGACCCTATTAAAATAACCTACAACTATGGCAGTTTTGCCTACACAAGGGGCTCCTAACATTTCTGACATGGGTGATGGAAATACTCTAAAAAATCCCCTTCGTGCATGACAAAAATATGGAGGTGAAGTAATGTTGAGAGTAGATTTTACTTCTCAGGACACAGGACATCAGGACACAGGACATCAACAGTGTGTGCATTCATTTTTACTAAAATGAGTAAGAGAAAATGCTGCCCATTTTCCCTACAAAGGGATGCACGCCATGTGATGATCACACTCACTAGCATGGATTGCTCATCCCTGAAAATAAGACGCTAAAGTATATTGTCATTCTCTGTGAAAACTCAGACTATAGAGGAGGCATTGCCATTATATCTTGGGCCAACTTTCAAGTGAGACCTGCAGTCATGCCCACATTTAGTACAGGTCTTTCCTCTGAGCTGGATCTGTGCCTTGTCACCAGTTAGAGCAGAGGCCACAGACAAAATGGAAGTGCACCAAGCCACAAGTGGTTTACTAGAACAAGTTCTCAACTATGTAGCCAGGAAGAACAGACAAGTTCTCCCACGATACACAGCCAAATAATTCACAGAGCAGCTCAGCCAACTACAGTGCGATGGGCCCCCAGAAATCTTAGAGCCCCAGAGTAGTAGAGCTAGGTAAATAGCTGATTTGAATTGACTGGCAATTCCGGGGGGAGGGGAAGTTCTAAATGGGCCCATGTCCTGGCTGGTGGTCGAGCATCCGCCGAAATGCCACCAAAATTTGGCAGCATTTCAGCAGCGATGCCTCTCGATGACTCCGCTTGCCACTGACAAGCGGCGTCATTGAGAGATGTCTCTGCCGAAATGCCACCAAAATTCGGCAGCATTTTGGCGGATGCTCGACTGCCACCACGGTCCTTCGTCTGGTGCCTGCCAGATGAAAAGGTTGGGGACCGCTGCACTAGCGGGCACAGCATCAGTGTGGACACAGCAGCTTGAGTGTCATTTTACCATGCAGCTGCTTCCCCTCGAACTAACAGGAGAGAAATAACTCCAGAGAGCTGCACTCCTGTTAATTCTGCAGTGAAAGACGTACCCTGGGAGGTAGATTTTCACGGTCACCCAGTTTCCTCCCACTCTACTCAGCCCAGAGGTCTCATGTCACACTTGAAGTTTAGCATCACAGAAAAACAGTGAAGTTAATCAAGGGGCCCATGGCAAGGCAAATGAGCTGTCCCGGCTAGAAGCAAAGGTTAAATGCATAAGAACTGGGTGGAAACTGCAAATGAAAACATTTTTAATCCTCTTGATATGAAAGCAGATGTCTGTGAGCGAGGGTGGATCCCTATCCATGATGACAGAAGCTCTGACTCATACACTCCCAGGCAGATTACTTTTGTATTTTTATTTATAATTATGTTACATTTATATTAGTTCTTCTATTGAGGAGATCAGCTGACAGCTCTGCCATTTCATTGTGGTTTTGGGCACAGAAATGAAGGTCTGACATCTTGCTCAACTAATAGGCAGTTCTGGAATTTCATTTGGGGGGAAAAGACCAAACAAACAAATCATTAGGCGTTGAGTCCAGAACCTACTTACATCAATGGGAACACTCCCACTGGCTTCAATGGGGTTTGAATCAGGCCTTAGAGAAGTAACATCTGAAATCCAGTTCACCCATGTGCTTCCCAAAAGGCATTGCCAGATGTTCTGCACTTGAGTTAATTATCCAGTGACTGCATACAACTGTAAACACTAATCACCAGTGCCATAGCATGAGGGGAAAACCAAGAAACACAGCAAAAGAAGAGAGAAAGAACAGCAGAAGAAAAACATCTTTTGCACTAGGAGAGGCCATGTAAGTGAACACAGCACCATTGAAAACAAGAGAGCTATACCAGTGAGGATCCCTAACCTGTACTGTGCATCTTTTGTTTCTCATACTGCCATCCTAATCCATTTTAGAAAAATAAATTAGCATTGTGGACAGGTGCTATCCCAGGGGACCTCCACATGACCTAGGGGTGGCTCTGCAGGCACCCTGCCTCAGTTTCCCTTTGAGTTCCCAGAAATAACCCACTCACAGCAAGAGTCTTTAGAACAGTATTCCCCCTCTCCTGGGATCTAATTGATTCAGCATAGTTTAGTTCTTAAGCAAGCTCCCTTTCTATCAGGGTTTCTATAGCCTGCCTTCTGGGATTGAATGGTTCAATGTCTGGTCTCCCAGCCCACAAACTCACCCCTTTAGATGAGATTCTCACAACCCTCTTCCTAGGCTCTTAGCAGCTCTTGCTGGCCTGGGCCTGAAGCCTAATTTTGAGAGCCCCATGGAGTCATCCCACCACTCCCTTAAGCTTCCCAGCTGGGTGTAATAATCCCAACCATCCATCTGGACTGGGAGGAAGAGAGAGACTTGCCCCACCCAGGCTCCTGGGCCCTTAAAGTAACAGAAATCTGAGTTTTCCCCATATCTTCCCCCTACCAGACATTAACTGTTCCTGGGAACTAACTTCCTCTATTCTAGTGATTGCTGCATTTACTTCCCAGGTCATGCAGCGGGGTGACTGGCCTCTCAAACTACCTCCTCTGGCCATAAAAGACCAGTGCCCCATTATAGGTATATGCTTCAGATGGAACAGCTAATGTATGACTGTACCTACAATGGAGACAGCTGTAGGAACTTATCTGCATCCCACTATTTTGGGGGATCTGGAGAAGGAAAGCTTCAAGTCCTGCACATTCAGGGAAGTCAGACTGTTATTCCTTCTCACAGTCTCTCTGCTGACTCTAGCATCCTCTGAGACACACAGGAGAACAGCAGATTCCTAACCTGGGAAATTTTCTGGGTTCATCTTTTTAAAAAGTTCCTTCTTGTCTTCCTAGCAATCTGGATCCTTTCTTCAGTCACATTGTCACCAGTAGCACTGTAGCCCAGTGGGGTTAGCTTGCCTTTATTATATTTACTGCTTTGCATTATATTCAGCTGTAATGCAAGAAACCTACAGGCCTGTATTCTGTAAGACATTAGCTTCTGCAAGTTAGCATTAGGCTTGAGACCTATAAACTTTAAACAGATAAACTTTGCATAGATAAGCAGCCCAAGCATTTAGGGAGCTGAAAATAAGAGTTTAAGGAGAAGTTCTGACCACAAAAAAATAATTCAGCTACAGAAGTGTCCTGGCAATGGACTGATGTACATAACAGGTACATGAGATACATTTAAGGATAGCCTGCTTGCTTGCCTATATCTCTTTTCTTATAAGTTTTTTTAATTTTCTTATGAGTTTGATTATTTTATTATAATAGGTTTGTAGGTATATATTAGAGTATGTTTTGTCTGTAATACAAGGGACCTGCAGGTCACACTCTGTATGGTGAAGTTAGCATACATATGTTTGGAATCTTTCACCCAGATAGATGGTGATGAGCTAAAGCATAAGGTCCATATATGGCTGCAACCTTTAACAAAGAAGATGTGTTAAGCAGGTTGGCATAAGGGCTTTCCTAAATTCATGCCCTTTTAAACTTATCAGATACACCACAACTTGGAACTTGGAAAGAACCGAAAAAACTGGGTAGGACAGAAATAACAAATGTGATCCTAACCACAAAAGGGCCATGGTACTGAAGGAACATATATGATAATAAGTTGAGATCATTAATATACTAACCTATAGGAAAAAGACACTCCAACATTAGCAAGGTGAGGAAATACAGATAAGGAAGGGGAAAAAATCCCCTACTGAATATGCATTGAACACAATGGTTTCAGCATAACATATTACAAAAGTGGCATCCCAGCCAGGGGCGGTAGGAGAGAGAGATGTAGTCCTTGGGAGGTTCCAGGATGATGGCCACTGGTGGTGATGGGGAAGGTGATGGTGATGAGGAAGATGATGGCTAACGTTTCAGGTTGTTCTACAGGAGATGGTGAGAGTATATGGATCTGCAGATGGACATTCTGTAGTATCTCTATCTACCTTTACCGAGGTGGGGTGTTTGTGACTGTGTTAAATGTATGAATAAACTATATTTGTAAATATAAGAGTTCCTATAGTATGCGTGTTGCAACTGTGCACATCAGAGTTCCCACCAATATAATAACTGGAATAATACTGGGCCTGATCTTGGGGCAAGTGCCTGGCAACCCTCAAAGTGATAACTGGGGTTATTCTTAAGTAATTATTATAATTAATACACAATCTAAAGTTCGGGCAACAGCACTGCAATGTACTTGGCTAGACATGAAGGTCACCTACTGACTTTGAAGGGACCTGAGAGAGTCAAATGCCAAGAAATGATCAAAAGATAAAAATAATGAAAATGGGCACAGTCTAGAGGGGGAGAGTATGTGACAGGGTATATACTCTACACTGGTCTAGAAATAGCTAATTGGAACCAGAGAGCAATTAGTTGATCCAGTTGCACCAGAAAGCTAGGCCAGGCCTAATTAAGGATCAATCCCAGCAGAAGTAGGGTAACTAATAGAGGAAGGATTCCAGGGCAGTAGAAGTCTTAGGGATTCTCTTCTGGGATAGGAGCCTCAGGTAAGGACCAGAGTGAAGAAAGGTCTTGTGAGAGGCCTTGGTAAGAGACACCCCTGAGCCAGCCTAGAGCTGGGGCTTCAGAGACAGAGAATTGAACCGGTAGGGAGGAATCATCTACGAGGTGTCACTCTTTACAGAAGCGGGAAAGACCTCTGTGGAGACTGGGAAGGGGAGAAGAGCCTGTGGATGAGTGACCCCAGAAAAGGGCTTGGAAACAGGGCCTAGAAACAGGCTGAGGTAAGAAGTGGTCTAGGGAAGCAGAAAGGGAGCTGAGGCTGCAGACCTTTGTTGCTTGTTACAGGGCCTGTAGACTGTAACCCAGAGTACACGGAGGGCCTAAGTTTGTGAACTTCCCCGATATATGAGGTGTAAGGACCATTGAGCCCAGAGATGGGCTGAAGACCCGGCGTTAAGGCAATTGGACCATAGTTTGTAGGACTCTGTTATCCCTGAAAGGGTGGGACTGACTGTGTCTTGGCTGGAGGGTCAAGTATTAAGAAGAGGCAGACCCTGGCAGGGCCACAGTGGCTGTTGGTAAGGGCTGGCAGCTGAGGACGGCCTACTAAGCTATACCCAGCCATGAGGGGGTGCATTGGCCGGTGAGTCACTCCTACAAGGGAAATGAAAAAGGGCATTTTGAAAGCATTGTGTTTGCAGTGAGAGACTCTTTAGGGAACATGGTAGATGTAAGGGAGCAGTGTTAATCCTTGCAGAATACATCATATTTTAATGTTATTTGATACCTTTTCCTCCAAATCTTTCCATACTTCCTGCCCCATAGAACAAAGAGGGTCTGCAGATCCTGGGGGAAACTTCAGAGGCCCAGAACTATCCTTGTGGAGATTTTGTATCTCAGCACTGATCCCAGGGCCTGACAGTGCCCTGGCAGTATGATGTCCTGGCTTACCCTGACAATGTCCCAGTTCATTTGCACCTGTGACAAGTAAGGGCCAAAATAACTAATATGGGCCTGATCCAAAGGCCACTGAAATCAGTGGAAGTCTTTCCATTGACTTCAGGCTCTTGGTTGAGAAATCCCATGGCACTAAATGGTAGGTCTGAACGTAGACTGACCGAAAGAATGGACAAACTATGATTTTTGTATCTCTTTCCCCTATCCATCCCGTTCAGATTATAAACTCTTCAGGGCAGAGAGTGCTAGTACACTGGGCTTGTATAATGCCTAGCACAATCTTGGTTGGGCCTAAGGCACTATCATATAAATATGAATAGTAATAATAGCAGTAGCAGACTAGGCTTTTCTGACCATGTTATAGCAATGACTGTGCTACAAAATCAGCCATTCATGTCCACCATATTGCACTTCTGTCTGACATAACCACACTTCTGTTTTCTTCCCCAGATCACCAACCTACATTAGGTAGTGGTAGTGCATTACCTATCTATTGCACTTCCCTGTAGAGATATTGAGATTATGCGCATCACAATGGTACCTAATCTTAGTCAGCTCTTCCTACGGCAGATCCGGATACTAGCCAAAATTAATCTAGAGAAGTTTTCCCTGTTCTGGAAATGCCCATTTAGCTAACATCCAGCTGCTGTTAGAGAACATCCTTTTTTTAATATACCATTTAATGAAAACTTCTGTGATTGGTAGGAGGACACAGGAGCTGTAGAAATGAGAATCTTTAGAGGGGTCTGGTCAGTGAAGCTAGTTCAAATTTTTGCTTGTTTCAATTTTTCCTAGATCAATCTTTCATCGGCTGAGCAGATCTACCTTGGTAACCCTAAACGATGAATATTTTGCTGTTTTAAAGAACTTACTGTTCTGTGCCTTGATTCTGCAGTGAGAGCCACATGAATAGACCCCTCCCCACACCGTACATCGCCTAGAACAAAAGGGCCCTGATTTTGCCTGAGACCTCTAAACATTTACTTAATATACATATTAAATCATTATTAGATGAAAGGTATCTGACTGACAGCACCAGAAACCAAAGTCCTCTGTATGGAGCAGGTACGGCATAGCAGTGACAATGCAGATAGTTTTCCAGCACTGCCCTGCTTAATCTTGACCAGCAAGGACAACTTATCAGTGAGCTAGTCAAAATTGTGCATTCCCTCAAAACCTAGGTTTCTGTCAATTTTTCGTAACTAAATGACATTTTTCACAGAGGGTATCTGCTTTCCTAAAAAAAGAAAAAATTGTCAGTTTTAGTACAAAAATTTCTTGGTTTGGAGGCAGTTTTAAGCGAATTGTGAAACCTCACAAATAAAACAATTGATCATGTATTGCATCAATAAGTATTAACATCATGTTTATTTCAAAGCATCAATGACACATTTCATCTGGATTTTATTTGTACATGCTTCCATCAGAATAGCAATGTATCCACTGAGGTAATGCTATTTACAGTGTTAAAGTTAAAAAAGGAAAACACTTCTTGGGAACACTTGTAATATCATCACACACAAATGTAACACTGATGCACCTGTGATGCTGCTACCTGTGATGGACAGACATTTTTTTTGGCATGTATTATTTCGACATGTGGGCAGCCACATGGAAATTACCAGTCATTAAAAGGATCTGAAAAAGTGGGGAGGTCTTATCTCCCCATATCTGCCTGCCCCCAGAAGTTCTGCCCACCCAGCCTCACCTCTGTTCTTCCTGCATCTCCTGGAATTCTTCACCCTGGTCTGGAGGAAAGGGGAGGGAGATGCTGCCCTGAGAGCCTCGTGTATCCCTTCCCAGGCCTGGTGGTGTTGGGATGGGGAGGAGCTGTCCTATTGCTCACAAGAGGGGCAGGGGAAGGAAGGATCTGAGCTGCTCTGAGCTGCTGGAGTCTTTCCGCTCCCCTTGTGCATCCTGTGAGATTGGTACTGGGTTGCTAAGGGAAAGAGAAGACGACTCGTGTCTGCTTCCTCCACCAAATGCTCAGATTAGTTGCTCTTCACCAAAGGTGGGCAAGTGGGGAAAGCAGCCAATGAGGACATTCCTCAGGTGGTACTAAAAATTTGAGCATCTCAGCAAGCTGGCTGGCTTCTTAGCAATTGTATTTCCTGGGCCTGTAATGTGTTTAAACCTGGTGCACTTTAAGCACTGGTAATTCCCATTAGCACTGAGGAGGTCTGTGCATACAACCCCAGCACAACAGGAATATAATAACACGTGCAAAGCACTTGCTGTGTTTAAAGCATTTCACACGTGTTAGCAAATCAGTCCTCGCAATGCCCACATGAGGTTACCAGGTAAACACTATTATTCCCCATTTCCAGATGAGGAAACTGAAGTTACTTGCCCAAAGCCACAGAGCAAATACACACAGAGCCCACGTTAACATTTAGGATCTCCTGACTCTTCATTTAGATGTCATAATCTGTTTCTTTGCCATTCCTACTCACCTCAAGGGCTTGATGCATAGCCCAATGAAATCTATGGGAGTCTTCCCACTGACTTCAATTGGCTTTGCACTGAGCCCTGAATCAAGAAAACTGATTCATGGCAAAAAGCAGGTGAGGGCTGAATTCATCACTGATGTAATTCCACTGAGATGAAACTGGCCTCAAGAGGCTTAACCTGGTGAGGTGAAGGGCAGTTAAAGCTAAACCTACACACATAGCAAATCAATGTTTTTTGGTGGCCTTAACTGATTAGAATTTTTTACTCATAATCCTGTGAGACACACCAGAATACACACAATTTATACAGTACTAACAACTCAGGATTATGGATTGAACTATTAACCTTTCTGAATATGTGAGATTTTACACTGGCTTTATGATTCCACACCTATACTTTCTAGTTTCCCATTTATTTTGGGTGAACAGAGTGAACATGGAAATACCTGGATACCCTCCCCCATAAAATGAATGGGGAAAGACTGAGGATTAGAAAAATTTTGAAAACGACACAAAGCAAAGCTAATAATCTCAGAATCTTAAAGTTTGTTGGTGTGACTGTTCATACAGGCCCTGACACAGCATACCATTTAAGCATACGCATAACTTTAATTTTAGTCCTATTGATGGGATTACAAAGATGCTTAAAGTTACTCAGGTGCTTACATGCTTGACAAGCTTGGTGTCAGAACAAAGAAATAGTATGAATTTTCTGCAGGTCTTCCCAACAAACCAGGGATGAGTACATTGCTTCTTTCAACTATTGTCCAGAGAAATGGAAGCATATACAAACTATTCAAAACATTTACAGCTGCTAGAAACTACATTTTCCTGTTTTCTTGATTACTACAATGGCTAACTGGAGAAGAAAAACAGCAGGAAAGGGTTTTCCTCCACACACTAAAAAGAACAGGATGTAGCTGTGAGGCTCACAGCTAACTCTTTTGTGTTAAGTTCACATTTCTGTCCAATGTGGCCTCAAGTATACAATAAAAGCTGCAAGAATATAAAGGTGGTGGGTATTTCAGGAAAAATATGTACCCTTGTAACCAGATCCATACTCCTCTTTAGCACCTTTTGTACTCTGCATAGGCATGGTGCTGCTCCATTGAAGTAAATGGCAAAACTGGAATGGTTTGGGTTTTGATATTACTGTATTTTGAAAGAGGGGATTATTTTCTATCCTAAGTGACCACAGATGGGCAATTCCTCCTCAAATACCTTTTCCTAACTTCTTGATCTTGCATCCTCTTATGCTTTCTCAACTGGACACCATCAAATTAGGCCTGAATAAAGACTAGGAGTGGATGGGTCACTACAAAAACTAATTTCCCCCTGCTGATACCTACACTTTCTTGTCAGCTGTTTGAAATGGGCCATCTTGATTACACTGGCCTCATTAGTACTACAAAAGTGATGTTTTTCCTCCCTTGGTATTCACCTCTTCTTGTCAACTGTTAAGAATAGCTCACTTCTACCTTAATTGAACTGGCTCGTTAGCAGACCCCCCCCTCAACTTTGTAAGGCAATTCCCATCTTTTCACATGCTGTGTATTTATACCTGCCTACTGTATTTTCCACTCCATGCATCTGATGAAGTGGGCTTTAGCCTACAAAAGCTTATGCCCAAATAAATTTGTTAACCTCGAAGGTGCCACAAGGACTCCTCATTTTTGCTGACACAGACTAACACTGCTACCACTGAAACTTGTCATGTACACAAGTGTTTGTAAGATCAGGGCCATGACTATTCTGATTGTAAAGATGTTTATCTTTTTGAAAGTTCCAATAAACTTTTTGGTGTGATTGCTTTTATTTTTCAGAAGCAACATATCACTCTGGACCTAGTCCTTGTCCTATTAAAATTAGTGGGAGTTTTGATACTGATTTCAGTGGGAACACCATTGGCATCTTGATCTAAGTTGCAGACTGACTGTTCCTCTGACACTTAGACAATGCCAAACCCCAGGTTCTAAAGTGAAAAGTTAAGTCACATAATGAAAGCATCCTTTTATATAATATGGGAAACATTCTCTGCTGCACACACTAACCCTTAGTTTAGTGTTCCCTCTCTCCAGAGACCCCTGATGCTACCCTAGTCCCTGCAAGCAGGCTACCCTTTCTGCAGACTCCTGCCTTTACCTGTAGTCATTGGCTACTGCTTTTGTCTCTGCCTGCTCAAGCACCCAGCAGTAGTTGTCTGTGGTACTCCTGGCTTTCTTCTTTTCCGTCTTGGCTTTCCTCTTCCTATAGATGAGCAAGCCCAGGGCAAAAGCCAACAGTAGCAGGATAACCACCACGCTGCCCAGGATATAGTACAGGAGCAGTTTGGGGCCATCGGTGGCCTGGTCAGCGTCGGGCTTCATCATAGGTTCCCCAGCCCCTGCCGCGCGGCTGACAGCAGCCGGCTGGAGGGTGCTCGGCTCTGCTCCGCCTGGCTGGGCTCGGGTGGTTGGATCAGAGCGCGGGGCTGGGCTCTCGCTAGCGGGGTGGGTGCCCGCCGGGTGCCCACCCCCAGCCGCCGGCTCCTCTTCCCCTGGGGGGCGCAGGGACGGGGCCGCGCTACCGGGGCTGGAGGCCGAGAGGCAGGAGACGCCGTTGGGTGCCAGCGCCCAGCCCGGCGGGCAGAGGCACTGGTAGCTGCCGGGCTGGTTGACGCAGCGCTCCTGGCAGGGCTCCCCCAGGCACTCGTCCACGTCCCGGCAGGAGGCCCCGTCGCGGCCCCGCTGGTAGCCCGGCCGGCAGGCGCAGAGGAAGGAGCCCGGCGTGTTGCTGCAGAGCTGGGCGCAGGGCGCGCCCTGGGCGCACTCATCCACGTCCCGGCAGCGGCGGCCGCCGGGCCCCGCGGGCTCGTAGCCCGGCGGGCAGGTGCAGGCGAAGCCCCCCGGCGTGTTGACGCAGCCCTCCTGGCAGGGCTCCCCCAGGCACTCGTCCACGTCCGCGCAGCTCACGCCGTCCCCGGCCAGCGCGTAGCCCGCGGGGCAGCGGCACTCGAAGCCCCCCGGCCGGCCCAGGCACTCGCCCTGGCAGGGCTGGGCGCTGCAGTAGTCCACGGGCGAGCAGGACAGCAGGTCCCCGCCCAGCTGGTAGCCCGGCCGGCAGGCGCAGCGGAACGAGCCGCCCGCCAGCTCCAGGCACTGGTGTTGGCAGCCCCCGTTGCTGTAGGCGCAGCCGTGGCGGGGCGAGGCGCACAGCGGGCCCGGGCTGCTCCACTCGAACCCGCCGCCCGCCTGCGCCTTGCACACCGCGAAGGGCCCCGGCGCCTGGCCCCGGCACGACACGGCGGCCTGGGAGCCGAAGGGCACGGCCGCCAGGGAGGCGCTGTCCAGGCCGAAGGGGGTGGTGTAGGTGACGCTGCCGGGCCCGGCCAGCGCCAGCTGGCGGCACATGCCCTGGAAGCTGAACTTGCAGAGGTAGCCCTGGGCCCTGGCGGAGGAGCCGCTGCAGGGCCCGTCGGCCCAGCCCAGCGCCGGGGAGCTGGGGGCGGTGGTGTTCCAGTGCAGGCTCACGCAGCGCCGGCTGGTGCAAGTCTCTCGGGGCTCCCGGAGCCAGCTGGCGTAGTCGGTCTCTTCCCCTCCCGAGGCCCAGCTGAAACCCTTGAGGAGCTGGTGCTGCTGGTAACACTTGCCCTTCTCCCGATGGAGCCCGATCCAAAGCCTCGCCTGCCCCTCTGCCCTGGCCTCCCTCCTGGGCAGCTTGGCTAGTAGATCCTGGACGTACAAGGCCTCTTCCTGGCTCTTCATGGTCACCAGGTTGCCTCCATTGCTCTTGCACTTCTCCTGGGCATCCGCCCAGTTGTGCTTGCCCCAGTGGATGGTGTAGCAGGCAGTCTGGGCGCACAGGGCCTCTGCCTCCTCACTCGCCCAGGAGGGCACCCCCCAAAGTAAGACCTGGCCTAGGAAGAAAAGAGCAGTTCCCATGCTTGCTTTGGTCTGGTCTGTCAGAGAGCGGCAGGATCGGTGCTGTTGCTGTCCCGGGCACCAGATGCACAGATGGGACCTGCAGGGGACACACATCAGATGTTAGAACAAAAGAGCAGAAGCTGTTTGCCTTTCAGATCCCTTTGGCCCAAGGAGCTGCCCTGCACGCATCCTGTGCTGTTGTGACTCTTATTTATCACCGGAGACTAGAGTTTCCTGTATTTTAGTTACTGGTGGCTTCATCCTCCTGGTTTGTGGATAACAATCAAGATATTCAGCTGCTTTTCTTCGCCTTCCTTTAAGTGAAGTAGTTTAACACCAGTTTAAAAAAAGGTTTACCATTAAAGGGCTTTCTTTATTTTGGCCCGGTGCTCCCCTCCCCTTGTATGAGAAACTTGCTGGAATGCTGCTTTCTTGTTTTATTTTTAAAGGACTTAAACTACTTACTCATCAGTGACTTTTTGTAACCCCCAATAGGGAGATCTAGTTTTCCAGTATCTATTGGAGAGAAGAAAAAAAGGCATGGAATCCCTGATTATGATCCTAAGCATAGTTAAGATTTCATCTTCTAGAGGAAATGGAATACTTGGTGCATATATGTCATCCACACAATTAATTTCAAGCACTTTTTTTCTCTTCATTCTTGCACTTTAAATAGATGGAAAAGTCCTTAAATAGGATTGGGTCGTGAGAATGTCTGAGCTCCATGTTCTAAGCCAAGTTGTTTAAGGACACCAAACCAACTCCAACTCAGTCTACAGTGGGGAGTTTTCTAAACGTAGTCAGTAATCTGTTGTCCAGATGCTGTCACTTCAAACAGAAGAAAAGCACTGAACTGCAGCTGCTTACACCTAAGACTTTCGAGCATCAGCGCAATGATATTCCCAGTTAATGGTTTTGGAGAATTTACAGAAGGTCAGTGATCAGTTGTGTCATCAGTTCAGTTGCAGCTTGATCCAAATCCAGTGAAATCAATAGGAACCTTAAAGAAAGGGCAAAGTAGTTAGTGTGATAAGTTTTACTGGATGAACAAATGCATTAAAAATTCACAAGCCTTTAGGCCCCAAAAGTCCCCTTTTCTGGGGCTAGCAACTTTTACACAAAGCACAATTGATACTGAGTTGATTGACCTCTTTGTAATAAAGTAGAAATACTTCATTTGAGAATCAGAAAGTGTTTTACTGACGTTAGTTAAAACTCACATTTACTGAGGTGTAATTATTTACAGCTATTATTTTGCAGATGGGGATTTGGATGAGATGCAGAGAGGTGAAAGGTCAGATTTTTTTATACAGTAAGGTCCTAGATCCATGCACATTTTCTGCCTGTGCATTCATGTGCTTGCTTTTGAGTGCAACTTACTGCAATTGTGTGCATAAACTGAATAGATGAAGGCATCTAAATATATATATGTGTGTCCAGCTGCCTGATGCAGATGTCCAGTTAGGCCTGAGCATGCAAACTTAGGTGCACTAATGAATATGCAAGTATGGCCATGGATCTGGGAATTCACTTTGGGGTATATGTCCTGTTCTATAGATGCGAGTTGCACTTCAGTGCAAACCCACTGTGCACAGGTTTGTGGAGCCCATACAGAGTATAGGACAATGCCAAGATTGTGGACCATGAAGGCAAATGGAATGGACTCAAGGAAGGGAGAGAGATAAAAGACAGGATGCTTCTTTTCTTCCCACTTCTTGCCTTTGAGACATTTAGCTGAAAACAGTTAACTTGGTCAAGGTAGGCAGAGTCATTTCAGTTGTCACAAGACAATGTGCTATACAGATGATTCATTTGTACAGTCAGCAGAGTAACTGTGGCAATGGTAAAGGATGAAAAACGGTAACCAAGGGAGAGAATAGAGAACAGATGCTAGAGAATGAGCCCAGGTGGGACATCTGGGCACAAGGGTCAACCCTTGCCAGAGATGCAGAAAGAACAGTTTGATAGGCAGGGCCGTCCCTAGGGGAGTGTGGGGCCCAGGACACATCAGCCTTCCTGCTAGTTTCCTCACCATCCGCCCAGTGCACCCCCGCATCTGCCTGACCGCTGCTCTTCTCCTTGCCATCCATCCACCTGCTTGCCTCCTCACCTCCCTCCTACCTGATGCTCACCTCCCTGTTCACCTCCAGCCCACTTACCTCCCACCTCACCTCCTCATCTGAATATCGGGACAAATGGCATCCTGCTTGTACATCGGTCGGGATGCGGGACAAAGGGCCAAATATCGGGACAGTGCTGATTTTATCGAGGTGTGGGGCCCCCCAAAGCGTAGGGTCCGGGGTGGTCGCCTCAATTCGCCCTACCCAAGGGACGGCTCTGATGAGAGGCAAAAATGGAATGAATGACATCAAGCCAGAGATGTCTTCACATCTACGGAGTTGGTCCAAGAAGACAGAACTGTGACTGCAGTGTAGAAGCCTGTGTGGTCAAGGAGACTGAGAAAGCAGAGGGAGCCTCCATCAGTAGGGAAAAGTTTATTAACTCTCTGCAGAAGAATGATTTCTTTGCTATGGCCAGGCCAATACTCAAAGAGAAATTAGCCCAGTGTATTATTGTGGGAAAGGTGGTTGAAGTGATGAAGGAGGCAGGACTTTGGAGCTGTGCTCCAGCTCCAGAGCAAGCTCCGGGCAAAAACCTACAGCTCCACTGCTCTGGAACTGCTCTGCGCTCCAGCTCCGGGTCTGCTCCAAAGCCCTGGAAGGAGGGAGTTACTTTTGCAAGAACTCTGCAAAAGGGGAAATAGGGATGGGCCAATAGTTAGTTTCAGGGTCATGGGAGAGCTTTTTTAAAGAGAGGGAGCTAAATTCTGAGCTGGGGTGTAAAGAGGCAGGCCCAACTCTATTGATTTAAATCAGAAATCAATGGAATTGTATCTGCTCACACTGTGTTTGTATTTGGCTCAGGAACAGTGGTAGGTTGTGGAGCAGTGGGGGAAGAACCAGAGAAAAAAGAGTGTTGTATTGATCAGAAGGTGTTTGGGGTCTGTCATGGTACAATTCCCCACTCTGAACCTTAGCGTCCAAAAGATGGGGTATCAGCATGAATTCCTCTAAGCTCAATTACCAGCTTAGAACCTGTAGCGCTGCCATCAACCAGGAATTCCAGTGCCTGGTACACTCTGGTCCCCACAAAACCTTGCCCGGGGATCCCCAAGACCCAGACCCTCTGGATCTTAACACAAGGAAAGTAAACCCTTTCCCCCACCGTTGCCTCTCCCAGATTTACCCTCCCTGGGTTACCCTGGAAGATCACTGTGTGATTCAAACTCCTTGAATCACAAAACAGAGAGGACAATTCACCTTCCTCCCTCCTTCTCTTTCCCCCTCCCAGACTCTTCCTGAGAGAAAGTAATCCTGGCACAGAGAGAAATCAGCCTCTCTCTCCCTCTTCCCTTTCTCCCCACCAATTCCCTGGTGAATCCAGACGCAGTCCCCTGGGGTCTCACCAGAATAAAAAAACAATTAGGTTCTTAAACAAGAAAAGCTTTTAATTAAAGAGAGAAAAACAGTAAAAATGATCTTGTAAATTTATGATGGAATAGGTACAGGGTCTTTCAGCTGTAGACACTGGGAACCCCTCCCAGCCTAAGTATACAAGTACAAATTAAAATCTTTTCAGCAAAAATACAAATTTGAACTCCTTCCAGCCCAATACACAATTAAACTCCTTTCAGCCAAATGCACATTTGCAAATAAAGAAAACAAACATAAGCCTAACTAGCTTAACATAAGCCTAACAAACATAAGCCTAACCTAGTACTCACTAGTCTGAACTTATAAGAGCCTGTATTGGAGAGATTGGAGAGAAACCTGGTTGCACATCTGATCCCTCTGAGCCCCCAGAGTGAACAACAACCAAACACTAACAGCACAGCACAAAAACTTCCCTCCCTCAAGATTTGAAAGTATCCTGTCCTCTGATTGGTCCTCGGGTCAGGTGACAGCCAGGTTCACTGTTCTTGTTAACCCTTTCCAGGCAAAAGAGATATGAAGCAGCTTTGTTCTATTAACTCTTACTTATCTGTTTATGACAGGGTCCAACAAGAGAGAAGACATTGCTGAAACCCAGGGACAGTGTTACAACATTAAACAGTGCAGTATGACCTGAGGTTTTCTTTCATATTATCGCTGGTGACTCCCATTGGGAAAACTACCATCAAATCTTTTAAACTTTTAATTAAAGACACAAGAAAAAGCAGTTACCACCTTTAAAATGTAAAGGAGTAAGTCAGGCTTTTATTTTCACAATATCCCATATGTCCTTTCCGTTTAGCTGTAGAGAGCCTTTTGTGGAGAGAAACCTCTCCATGATTGTCTTTAGATGGTGTTAAAGATAATATTAACTGTCTTTTGGGGGAGCAGAAGAGAGAAAAGGTTAGTTCAGTCGGTCTGGATCTCTTGTTATTGGAGTCCAGTCCTGTTTTCTTTAAGACAAAACAAGACAAACACGCACAAAAGGGGAGAAAAAAGAGATCAGTAAACATAGAAAATGCAACTTCTGTCTCTGGTGCTGACGCTCATGTGTGATCTTGCTGCTGAGGAAACACAAGCCCAGCACGGGGTCTGATCCACTCCAAGTCCTGGCAAACTTTTATCTGCATCATGCTTAAGGCATTGCTTTCACCTGTGTTTCTTGATTACAGGCTCAGAGCAGTGTTGCAAGAGGTGTAGACGTCTTGTTGGCTAAGCCAGAAACCGACCGAGGCAAACAGAGAGGGAGGGAGGAAAAAGGAGAAAAACAATAGGAAGGAAAATGACAGATGTGTAGTGAGTGACTGCGGGAACTTAGCTCTCATGTTCCTGGTGTTCAGGAGTTAGCTGAAGGTGGAGATGTTATGCCTGGTCTGGTCAGGAGATCTTTTAGGGTGAGGACGATGAAGGCCCAAGAGTGTCAGGTTGGTTGCTAGGGTCCCATGATGGTAAAGCTCGCTTCTTCCAGTCTACCCATCCTGCTGCTCCCATCTAGTATCCCCCAAATAAACAATGTTCAAGAAGGGTTGGCAACCTCATTCCATTAATATTAACTAATTAAAACACATTGCCACCCATTTTTAGAATCTTTCAGCTTGTCATGCCAACCAGTGTCTACCAGGAGCACTCAAGATTTTTCCTCTTCAGTTAACCTAAACAATCCAGTTTGTCCCAGTTTTTGCTGACTTTTACAAATAATATTTACGTAACAGACTGAGTTGGATTTTTGTTTCTTTGGATACCCTAGAGTACAGGCCTCTGCACATCAGAGGTTATTGACAGTGGTGATAAGGGAGGGAGCAAGGGTTGGATGACAGGGGAAACTGACAGGTGAGAGAAATGGATCAAGAGAGGAGGAAGTTTAATATAAGCCCCTCATAGCCCTCTGAAGAACTACAATCTCTCCAGACCGCCTCTGTCACTATGTGGAAGTGAAGGATATGGGCGGAAAGCTCACCAAGTTCTGCTGGTGCCTCTTGGTGTAGACATGACAATGATAGATTTGGCTAACTCCCGTGGGCCTAGTTTTGGGGGGTAGGGATGGGGATTGGGAGGTTGCCCTGTCAAACTGCAAGCCTCCATCAGGCGTGGAATTTCTCTCCCCATGCGCGTCCCTATTGGCCTGATTGGAGCTTCCCCTCAAATATAGAAGTCAAACTACTCTCTCCACTAACTTTACCTGTAATGTTGAGCCTGTAAACAACTGTGGCTCCTAACAAAGTAAAAGTATTTTGATCAGTCCCACAATGCATTATTAATTTATCTTTACTTCTGGGTCATTGTATATGGCAGTGGTCAAACACATAACATATTCTTAAATTTACAACTCAGAAAGATTTTTAAAAGGCACATTAAGACAGTCACACTTGGTGTTGAGCTCATGTTGGTATTTTTCCTTTTGGTATATTAAGTACATTAATCCAGTAGTGTTTATTCCTGTTGGATAGAATTCTGTTTAATGATTGCTGTATCTGGCCCTGTTGATTCACTGCATACTTTAAAAGTTTAGCAAGTACTGTCGCTGGCATTTTCTAACTTTCAACATTTTTTTAAAATAAATATTGAAAATTGAACACTACCACTAGAGCTGTTTATGAACATCTGAAAGTAGATAAGTAACAGTAGACTGTATTTTTTTAAAAACTCCATCTATCAAGTTTATTTATCTTTACCCAAATTGTTCAGAGAATAATTTATAGCAACCTCTAAAGAGACAAGCATACTTCTATTGCCTATATCAAATAACCCATTTAATTTAATTTCTTCCTCTATAGACATGATCTCACTTGAAAATAAAAAGATCCAAATAATTATCCTGTCAATAAATAGCGATAAAAGTGCCCACAATAAATTACATGTTTTTGTTATTTTTAATAAGCGATTTAACACTTGTATATGTGAACTGATGCTTCAGATCACAATCAACTGCAAATTGCCCTAGGAAAACTGGATCTCCTGCCAAGTAGGGCACAATATATATAAAAACATATCAGATTATCAAAAGGATTAATTATAAAACTGTTACCAAAGTCAGAAGAAGGAAATGTAGATGATCTGTTTAAAGTCAACAACAATTCCCAAAGAAAGAATCAGGGTTGGAACAATGGACAATAGCATGCAAAAGGCATAAAGTAGCACCTGCATAAATAATAGCAGAAAGATCATGCTGTAGAAAACAGAAGGAACTCATGCCTTCTCTGGGGACGTTTGAAATTACACAATCTCCATATACAGTAAAGTGGCCAGACAGTGAGTGTAAATGGACATTGCTCTGTTCAATGGAGCTAAACTGATTTATGCCAGTTGAGTATCTGGCCTGCAGTGTTGAGATGCTCACTGCAAACTTCAGTTATAAACTTCACGGTGTAAAAATGTAAGGTCTGCACAATGCTATTATTTGATGTAGTTTATGTGTTGTGTATATAAGTCAAGGGAGATGAGAGTCTAGGCAATTTTTGTAAATTGATGATGTCGGTGAAGAGGCAGTTGTCTCTACCATACAGTCCTCTGTATGTGATAGCGTCCATATGCAGTATGTGCATACTATTGTATGTACTCCAATTATTTCTTTGCCCCGATTGCTTGCTTATCTGGTGCTGGCAGTGTCTGAGGCATGATACTGAACTAGATGGACTTCAGGTCTGATCCAGAATGGCAATTCCTATGGTCCTACCTCTTATTTCTGTGTTTATACTTCATATGACTTTTGAGAAGTTTCCTCCTATGTTTTGTATTTTGCATGCATTACTAGCCAATGCACTGACAGCCCAGTTCCAGGCTGTGCATGAATCTGTGCTGCTTTACGATAGTGCCATCAAACCAGTTCTTGCTGCTTCTCCCATGTCATTCTATTTCTTTATCATTATTACTGTTTAATAATTCTATTGCAGTAGCAGCAAGTGGCCCCAATGAAGATCAAGGCACCATTGCACTAGACATTGTATTTACACATATAATTAAAACAATACCTCTGCACCAAAGAGCTTACAATTTCTGTGATCTTATACCAGGCCCATCAGTGTGGTGTTTGATTATCTGCAACTGAAGTCAATGGGAGTTTTGCTATTGACTTCAGCGAGATCAGAATCTGACCCAAAGCCAAATTGCATTTGTAGGGTTTTTTAAATTGTACTTCCATGTGCTCGTTTGTAAATCAGACTACAATGAAGCCTTGCTAATTTGCACTAATGACTTTTACTAATCCGTGGCAGATTACTGAGTTTTGTGAAGTGTAAGTGAACAAACCTGAATTTAAAAAAAAAAAATAATCCAGGGTTCTGCCTCACCAGCTGAAATTTTTCATTTATTTTGACAAGTATAGTTTAGTTTTAATGATTTACAATCCACCTCATTGCATACTAATTTGTGGACTGTAATATACCTTTTTAAAAGTAGTAAAGTCTTAGTAAGATGCGATCTCACTACAATACGCTTCCACTGCACCTTCTGAGGGGTGGAGTTTAACCATCAGTTTCTGAAGACTATTACTGGATTTACAGATCAGCTAAATGAGAATCAGCAAGTTTCTATGACAAAATCAAACGAAAGCGTTCAGCAAAAATGTTTTACCCCCAGATACGGCATTTCTTTATTTTGTTTGTATATGGAACAGTATGCCATTGTTACACTGATAACAGATTAAACTTTGTTTGGATAATTGGCACATGGGTGAAAAATATCTTCAAAGTTCTCATACAACAGATGGGCTCCAAAGGCAGTACTCTCTAATAATTATCTGTCTATCCATTTAACCCTTTGTCTGTCTAGCTATACATTTATATCGCACTCATCCCTGTGGAATCTTAAGCATCTTGAAAAAAAAGAAACGAAGTGGTTCTTTTTGGCAGAGTTAGGACTTGCACTTTGTCCTGTAGATGGTCACCTGTCTGTGGGCCACATGTTGAAAAATCCCTCTCCAACTCTCAAAAGCTGAATTCTTGTGAAGGTACATGTGCATTCAGGGAATGTTGTGTTACATTGCTCCCGAAGAGCTGAACAGTTGTAGAAGGTCCATCAGGAATCTCAATAGCTTGACATCAGCAGTAGCAGGTCTCAGCACTTCTCCAGCATGTTCAGCAGCTTGCAGGATAGAGCTCTGTAAGAACAGAGGGAAGCTTGATGACATGAAGGAGCTATGGATTTAGCACAAACAAAAGGACATCTTTCTTTACACAGTACCTAGTCAAACTGGATTATTCATTACCCTAGGAAATCACTGAGATGTAGCATGGCTTCATTTTTTGTTAAATGAAAATCTAGATTACTTTAGGATAATCCATAACTCTTGTCACTCTGCAAGGTCAGGGAAAGAATGAGCATTCAAACCTCATGATTTAGGGGGTCAGAAAGGAACTACTTCCCACTTCTTGATGGGAAAAGGATGACCACCATAGCCATTGGCATTAAATGACACCACTGCTGATCATCTCACCAGACAGATCAGTAGCTGAATGGAACGAGCATAGGAGCTGAATTAGGCTACGTCCAGACTACCCGCCGTATCGGCGGGTTAAAATCGATTGCTCAGGGATCGATATATCGCGTCTCATCTAGACGCGATATATCGATCCCCGAGCGCGCTTATATCGATTCCAGAACTCCATCAACCCCAACGGAGTTGCAGAATCGACAGGGAGAGCCGCGAACATCGATCCCGCGCGGTGAGGACGGGTGAGTAATCCGATCTTAGATATTCGACTTCAGCTACGTTATTCACGTAGCTGAAGTTGCGTATCTAAGATCGATTTCTCCCCGTAGTGTGGACCAGCCCGTAGCCTCACTCTAAAAAGCAGTCCCTGTAAACCACAACTGATGCACAGTGGGCATGTGTTGTATGGATGCCTGCGATAACCATGGCTTGTGTTATCCCCCTGCTTTGGATAAACTAAGGACTTCAGTCTCTGGGATGGTCCATCCAGCACCTTTAAACAGTACGGAACTCATTCAGGGCATGATCCTGCAAGGTGCTGAGCATCTCTGGAGGAACCAGGTATCCCTAACTCCAGTTAAATCAGTGGGACCCTGTCATAAACGGATAGTCAAGGGTTAATGTCTCTTTTACCTGTAAAGGGTTAAGAAGCTCAGTAAACCTGGCTGACACCTGACCAGAGGAAAGGAGGGGGGATGGTTAATTCCTCCTTGTTTTAAGATGCAAGGAGTTTAAATCTGTGTTCACCAGGGAATTGGTGAAGCCTCTCACGGCAGCCCAGGGAGGGGAAAGTTGGAGGGGGGACAGGGAGTGTGCCAGACACTGAATTTCTGGCTGGTGGCAGCGTACCAGATATAAGCTAGTAATTAAGCTTAGAAGTGTTCATGCAGGTCCCCACATTTGCACTCTAAAGTTCAAAATGGGGAAAGAAACCTTGACAGACCCGAACAGGAATTTCTCAGGATCAGACCCTGCAAATAAGCTCTTCTTTCCATTTGTACTACTAATAAATACATTAGCATTTATGCGCTCCACTCCTTCAACAAAGCTAATATTTCTGGCACAAACATCTGGGTGAGGAGTCAGGAGTTGCAATTATACTCCCTTGCTTAGCCCCACAAGCTGTGTGTCAGCTTTACTTTTTTAACAGCACAAACTGATGCTCGTCTGTAAAACCTCCCGTGAGACAAATATCAGAAGTCACAAACAACATCTTTAGCCAAGCGGCTGGAGGCCCTGGGAATGATTCAAAATGCCTGGAAGGAAGTAAAAAAGCAAACAGCACTGAAGACAAAAAAAGTACCACACTAGGATAACACAGATTTCTGACTGCATCAGGAAACTCAGCGCAAACGCATACACACCTGCCAGTGCTTACTAATGGAAAGCAGATCCACACGCCGGGGGTAATAATGAATGAGGGATCCAGTTGTAAGATTTTTCACTTTTTTTCTCCCTGCCCCCACATTCATCATCTCCTACAGGCTGATGAAGTGAGAGGGTGATCTGCCGCATTAGGTATCACACCCCAAGAATGGATTTTGGGTCAGCAAAATGCTGTTTTATAGAGCTTGTGCAATTCACATTAAGTAGAACAAAGCATAATTCTGTAAGTGTTGACTGGTGCCACATTTTATTTGCAAACACGTCTTCTACTTTGCAGCAATTGTCATCCTACTGAGTTATTACGTTGCTTTTAAATTTTACATATTATTTACTTAGGGGTAGGTCCTACGCTCTTATTCATATTGAGAAGAACCATGCTCCACAAGCAGTCCCCCTGACTTCAAAAAAAATTAAAGTTCCTTATTCAATTTTTAAAGTAAACATAAGAACCAAGACATGGCTTGGGTTATCTGGCATTGTAGTAGTGGGAAAGGTATATTTTTATCTTGTTTTCTTTGGTAGGAAAACGAGGCATGTTCATGACATGGTAACCCAGATTATGTTCTCCACTGGGATGTTAGGTGTACTACTGCAAGCAAACACACAAGTCGCTATCAAAAAGGACAGCGGGGCTGAGGAAAGGCAGTGAACCAAGAAAGCCACAAGAAGGCCAACTTCCTACAAACCAAATTGGACCCTATCGCGAGTGACCTTGGAGAGAGTCTAGATTACCAGAAGTAGGCCAAAAGGCAATGGACAGGATTCAGAGAGCCAGATTTTTCCAAAGTGTGACTCCTGCCAGCAAAGCAGCAGAGGGCCAAGTGAGGTTGAACTCTCTATCAGCAAGTGCCTTTTCCTAGCAACACCAGTAAATCATACAGCTACTGTGAGAGCCGATTGCCATGTCAGGTAGAAAGCAACCCACCTACCTGAGGTAGTCTAAGGTCCCTGGTCAACTGGGCCTAAACATCAGAGGATCCAATAGCTGAGGAATGATGTTCCTTCACCTGGCTCTGTAAACCAGTAGAGAGCCTGGTGATTATGATGCTCTTGCAAGGCAGAAATTAAAAAAATCTCTTCTGTATCAGTAGCTCCATGGAAAAAAAACCAGATGTGAAAAATCCTTCCCTTGACTGCTGATCTTTCCATAGCTTTGTGCAGCCGCACAATGGAGAAGTAACAAATCATAGATGTTATCACCAAAGGATTGAATTGACATTGTTCTTTCGGTTCCAGGGGTTGGTTCCTCCCTTTCCTTTGTGCTTCATATAATCTCAAATTGAGGCTGAGCATTTTGACCTGAGAGAGCTATTCTAGATAAAGAGAAGTGGGAGAGCAGGTAGAATCTTACACCTGTTTAACCATGAGAAGAGTCAAAGAGAATTGAACTGGATGATTCCTTAACATGGGGGCCATTCCAAGGCTCAGTGATGTCAATGGGCATTTTTGCACCGACTACAATGATTCTGAATGAGGATGATGAGGTTTAAACAAAGGTACCAGCAGTGGAGACAAGGGTGTCTGACCACTGCCATGCTGCCCTATACATTTAGCCAGCATCTTTCCCTTCCTGCCCTCGATTACTAGATTCTGTGTTGCTTTCTACTGAAGTCAATGGTGCTTTGTTGATTTACACCCACTGAGAATGTGGCTGAAGAGTTAGGATAATAGAACTACTGCACCACGGCACTGCAAATTCCCATGCTCTCAGACGTGAAAGAAATTAAAGGCACATTTGAGATGTCTATGGGTATGTCTGCACTACGAAATTAAATCGATTTTATAGAAGTCGATTTTTAGAGATCGATTTTATACAGTTGATTGTGTATGTCCCCACTAAGAGCATTAAGTCGGTGGAGTGTGTCCTCACTACCGTGGATAGCATCGACTTACGGAGCGGTGCACAGTGGGTAGCTATCCCACAGTTCCCGCAATCTCCGCCATCCATTTGAATTTCTGGGTTAAGCTCCCAATGCCTGATGGGGCAAAAACATTGTTGCGGGTGGTTTGGGGTACGTCGTCAATCGCCCCTTCCTCCGTGAAAGCAACAGCTGTCAATCGTTTTGCACCTTTTTTCCTGGTTTACCCATGCGGACACTATATCACAGCAAGCATGGAGCCCACTCAGCTCACTGTCATGCACTTTAAAAGCTCGCTGGCATTTTTTGCTGACTGGGTCAAACCTCAGTGCAACCAACATTCCCATTGTTATTGCTGCTTGTTGTGTGCTCCATAATATCTGTGAGAGTAAGGGGGAGACATTTATGGTGAGGTGGGAGGTTGAGACAAATTGCCTGGTGTCCAATTTTGAACAGCCAGACACCAGGGCAATTAGAAGAGCACAGCAAGGTGCACTGTGTATCAGAGAGGCTTTGAAAATCAGTTTCATGACTGGCCAGGCTACGGTGTGACAGTTGTGTGTGTTTCTCCTTGATGCAAACCTGCCCCCTTTGTTGATTTTAATTCCCTGTAAGCCAACCACTCTCCCCCCTTCAAAATAAAGTAACTATTGTTTTGAAACCAATCATTCTTTCTTTATTCATTAAAAAAAAATGAGATAATGGACAAGGTAGCCCAGGTGAAGTGGGGAAGGAGGGAAGGACACGGCTACATTGCTTATTGTAGCCACACTAAAAATCAAACTGTTTGAATGCTTTGGCCATCCTCTGGAGTGGAGTGGCTGGGTGCCCGGAGCCTCCCCACCACCGTGTTCTTGGGCATCTAGGTGAGGAGGCTATGGAATGTGGGGAGGAGGGTAGGTGGTTATACAGTGGATGCAGCGGGGTCTGTGCTCTTGGTGGCTTTCCTCAGCTTCACGTCTTGCCTCTGCTCTTCGTGCTCACTTGATTCTTTCCTGGCCTCTGCCACTGAATGCTTCCATGCATTAAGCTGTGCCCTATCAGTGCGGTAGGACTGCATGAGCTCGGAAAACATGTCATCACGAGTGTGTTTTTTCGCCCTCTAATCTGTGATAACCTCAGGGGCGGAGATGATAGGGGGAGCGTAGAAACATTCTATGCTCTATGATTCTGGGGGGACTGCATGGTCACCTGTGCTGCTGAGTGCTGCTGAGTTCGCCACGCTGACCAAACAGGAAATTAAATTCAAAAGTTCCCAGAGCTTTTTGTGTATCGGAGTTCATGGCTAGTGCATCAGAGCTCAAAGTGCTGTCCAGAGTGTTCACATTGGAGCACTTTGGGATAGCTCCAGGAGGCCAGTACTGTCTATTTGTGTTCGCACTAGCCCAAATTTGACCAAGCAAGGTCGATTTTAGCACTAATCCCCTTGTCGGGGGAGGAGTACAGAAGTCGATTTTAAGAG
Source organism: Gopherus evgoodei (assembly GCF_007399415.2). NCBI lineage: Eukaryota > Metazoa > Chordata > Testudines > Testudinidae > Gopherus > Gopherus evgoodei. Next base: position 217,613,901 of record NC_044324.1, on the reverse strand, counting down.
CCCTTTACGTCGATGGAATGGGGTTGGTTGTGTGGATGCATTCATTTTAAAATCAACCTAACGTGGCTAAATTCGACCTAACCCTGTAGTGTAGACCAGGTCTAAGAAATGGGACAGTTTGGGGGCAAAGTGAAGGAAGAGAAGGTCACTCACCTTGCAGTAACTGAGGTTCTTGGAGATGTGTCCCCCTGTGGGTGCTCCACTCCAGGTGAATATGAAGCAGTACCCACTATGGCTGGTGGGTCTTTGGAGTTGTGGCAGTGATGACAGTAGACAGTACTGTGTGGCCTACTATGATGTCTGCCGTGGTATCTTGCGTGATAGCATAACATCTGGCAAATGTGTGGTCAGATGTCCACATGGCCGCCTTGCAGATATCTGTAATAGGTACATTATGGAGGAAGGCAATGGATGTTGACATCACTTGAGTAGTAATAATATTGATCTATTTGTGTTGTGGTAACACCTTGGAGCCCCAGTCATAGCAGAGGATTCCATTGTGCTAGGTGCTGTACAAACGCAGAACAAAATGATGGTCCCTGTCCCAAAGAGCCTACAGCCATTTACTTGTATGCAACAGTCTGTCCACAGAGATTTTCTTGCAGGATTGGGGCACATGAAAGTCACAGCCTTTTTATATTTATAGCAGCGTTTTGGATTGAGTGGAGGATATCTACCGCCACGAAGAAGAATCATTTGAATGATGACTGTTCCAAGCTTCCTTTTGGGTTGGGTTCAGTGGTTGTTTTATTTGTTTTAAGGATCATTCTCATTTTCCAGAACTCTTTTAAAGGATACACTTTATACATTTAAGTTCTGCCTTCTGGAAAACTGTACAACAATATCAATCTGGCATCCAGGTGATTTATGTACCGTGTTAACTTTCAGAGAGACACTTTTATTTATTTTGTTGTGGGAGTTGCTATGAAGGTTTTTAGAAGTTCAGTTTAAGAAAAATAAAAATTTCTCCTGATTAACTTGTTAGATGAGGAAGAGGATATCTGGACTCTGAATATTTATCTACCTGAAATCCCAACTAGAAATACTGTGAAGCTATGGGTTAGATCCTCAGTTTGTGTAAATTGGTGTTAGCTCCATTGAAGTCAATCGGTATGTATTAAGGATGTATCCCACCATTCTTATTTTATGCAGTTGAAATGGGCATTATAGAAGGAGGATTCTTCAGTTATTAAATATTATGATTCCATTATTCTGTAGTTGTGAAGTGCCGATGCTGTGCTTGGCAATGTATCAGATACAAATAAAGACAGAGCTTTGCCTTGAGGAGTTTAGTCTAAAACAAGGGTCAGCAACCTTTCCGAAATGGTGTGCTGAGTCTTCATTTATTCACTCTAATTTAAGGTTTTGCGTTCCCATAATACATTTTAACATTTTTAGAAGGTCTCTTTCTATAAGTCTATAATATATAATTAAATTATTGTTGTATGTAAAGTAAATAAGGTTTTTAAAATGTTTAAGAAGATTAATTTAAAATTAAATTAAAATGCAAAGCCCCCCGGACCGGTGGCCAGGACCCAGGCAGTGTGAGTGCCACTGAAAATCAGCTCGTGTGCCACCTTTGGCATGCGTGCCATAGGTTGCCTATCCCTGGTCTAAAAGATGCCTTTATTTCCTTTTCCAATGCAGAGCTAGATTTTTCTCTTATGTCTTTTTTTGCCATTATTACCAGGATCCAAGTAGTACGATTGTGTGTTTCTGTGTGGTGTCCTTTCCTATCTCCCTTGGTTAAATAGGTTGTAGTTTTCAGGAGCAAACACAACAGTTGTTTGTTTAGAGAAGGCTCCCCGTATATGATCAATATTATTGATCTTTTTTCCCTTTTCTTTCTAATGAGCCGGGATTATTTTACTAGTATAATAAAACACTGCACTCTGCTATATCGAGGAACGGGGCTTGCATCAGCAAGTCTCTGTTGTACTGCAGAATCCGGTAGCACTCACTGCATGGAGGTACCTCACACTGAGATGGCCTCTGAGGAATTGCCTGACAAACACTGGCCCATTAATATCATAGCAGGCTTTAGATAAGGCCCTGAAATCAACAGAAAGGCTCCCATTGACTTCAGTGGGCATTGCATCTGGTCCGCTGTTTGACCCAATCACTTAGCAAGAAACCCATGTCACCACTTGTGACTCTGATCCATACCCTTTCTGGCTGCTGTATTTGATCCTGGAACTCCTGCTAACGGAGATCACTGTTTCTTTCTTTGAAGAGGGAAATCTGCAGCTCCCTCTATAGCAGGCAATTGTCCAACCAGTGCTTAAGAAACCACTGCTTGTTGAAAATGACATGATATGATTGCCCACTTTGTCAGTGGAGACCATACTGTATCTGAAAAGCCTGGAGCTCAGAGCTGGCTAACTGAGACCCATGGCCAGTGATTGTTTCTGCCAGAGTGCCAAATGGAGAAAAGACGCTCTGCACTTTTGAAGACCAGACCACTTAGTTAGATGCATAAAGCAGGATTTAGCAGCCTGTCTAGAGGCTCCTACTTCTGAAAATCTTGGCTTAGAGGGTCACTTTTCAGTAGAATTTTGGTACCCATCCTGCTATTGATCTCAACAGACTATTGCAATGTGTTGTCTCCTATCATTCCCAATATCGCCAACTCCATACGTGGGATTCCTTGCTTCTGACATTACAGAATGCTATTGACTAGGCACTGATTTGCTGACACTATGATGTTCCTCTTCATGTTGGGTCCATCTTCATGACCCTTTTGTGCTCCTCTGCACATTATGCTGGCTTCAGCAGCTACCCAGACATTCTTCCAGGGCAGAGCGAATCCCCAGGGGGTGGAGGTCACAAGCTGTCATTCTGTCATCATTCATTTGTGACCTACACTATGTGTCCCTTAGTTCTCTTAGGTGCTGTATTCTGTGCTGACTTGAACCCCATGCAATGCTGTGATAGGCAATGGGATTGCGCAGGGTGCATCAGTTTGGAATTTGCCCCTGAAAGCTGCTAAGTTTAATGTGTATATCTTGATTTCAGTAAGGCTTTGCCGCAGTCCCACATGGCAGCGTCATAAACAAACTAGGGAAATGTGGTCTAGATGAAGCTATGATAAAGTGGGTGCATAACTGGTTGAAAGACCGTACTCAAAGAGTAGTTATCAGTGGTTCATTGTCAAACTGGGATGTGCGGGGAGGGGGAAGGCGTATTGAGTGGGGTCCTGCAGAGGTCTGTTCTGGTTCCGATCCTAGTCATATTTTCATTAATGACTTGGATAATTGAGTAGAACGTATGCTTATAAAATTTGCAGATGACAGTGAGCTGGGAGAGGTTGCAAGCACTCTGGAGAACAGGATTGAATTCAAAACAATCTTAACAAACTGGAGAATTCGTCTGAAAACAAGAAGATAAAATTCAATAAAAGAAAAGTGCAGAGTACTACACTTAGGAAGGAAAAATCAAACACACAAACTGGAAATAGCTGGCTAGGGGATAGTACTGCTGAAAAGGATCTGGGGATTATAGTGGGTCACCGATGGAATATGAGCCAACACTGTGATACAGTTGCAAAAAAGGCAAATATTATTCTGGGGTGTATTAACAGGAGCGTCATATGTAAGGAACTGTCCCGCTCTACTCTGCGCTGGTGAGGCCTCAGCTGGAGTACTGTGTCTGGTTCTGGGTGCCACACTTTAAGGAAGATAGCCCAGAGGAGAGCAACAAAAATGATAGAAGGGTTAGAAAACCTGGCCTATGAGGAAAGGTTAAAAAAAAACTGGACATGTTTACTGTTGAGAGAAAAAAAGACTGAAGGGGACCTGGTAACAGTCTCCAAATATGTTAAGAGCCGTTATAAAGAGGACTGTGATCAATTGTTCTCTGTGTCCACTGATGGTAGGATAAGAAATAATCAGCTTAATTTGCAGCAAGGGAGATTTAGGTTCGATATCCAGAAAAGCTTTCTACCTATAAGAATCGTTAAGTACTGGAATAAGTTTCGTACACCCCACCCTTGGAGGGTTTGTAAGAACAGGGTAGGCAAACACTCGTCAGGGATGATCCAGGTGTACTTGGTCCTGCCCCAGTGCAGGAGATGGACTTGATGACCTCTCGACGTCCCTTCTCACCCCTCCATTTCTATTATTCTATTTATCCTCCTTCCATTGGCAGTGTCAGTGAAAAGATCTGATTGTTTTCTCTCCCTGAGAATAAAAAACCATACACTACGAGGGAGGAGGGGGAATTAAGACACATATAGATAGGGCAAGAGATCAAGAAAAAAGCAGTGAGATCCAGTCCCTTAAACCCTCCCCCTTTTGACCTTTCTTTTTATTGCAACCATTCATTTAATGGCTTTAATAACTTGGTTTTCAATGTAAAATGGGTGTATGACTTTCCTGGCTATTGGGTAAGTACACTGAGAAGTTCTTTTCCAGATGTCTGTTCTCCAGATAAATCTCTCTCCGTTTCAAACCCGACGCTTACTGTAGTGTGTCTGCGATTTGAGACCCGACCCTGCTGCCGACGGTAAAGCTGGCATGGAGTTCAGTTGAAGAAAGATGGGGCTGTTGTTTCCCATTGACGTCAGTGGGGTTTGGATCAGACCCTGGATGCACGTTAGTCCTCTTGTCTGTTGGAAGGGTGACTGGAAATCCATAGATAAAGCCAGATCCCCAGCACACAGAGAATAGCTCAGCCATGGTGCACGAAGGAGGTTCTCCCCTGCACTGTATGACAGCAGCTTTAGAACTGATCAAATTTAAAATAATTCCAGGTTCTATTCAGCCATTTGATCTAAATGAGGAAAATGTCACTTTGTGTCTAAATTTGTTTTTTCTTTAGTCTGCTCCAAATTGTTACTTTCCAACTCTGCTGCACATAGTAGTTGGCATGGGGATGGTTTCATTTCAATTACTTTTCCTTGCATGTTTCCAGGGAGTGATTACTGTCTAATGGTCCTGTCTCTGTAACTGAAACCACGGGCGTGTCGGCTGAGGGCAGGGCAGGCAGTTTGCAAAAAAGGCTAAATCCCCAAAGGAAGTATCCTGCACTGTGGAAATGTGCCATGAAAACATCTGGTCCTCATCCTTGCTGGAGTCAAGCGCCAGTTAGTTGGTTGCAACTTAACATTGTTCCCATAATTATTAGCATCCCATTATCCACTGTCACGGAAGACAATTATATTTCGCTTGGCTACTCATGGTATGTTAGTCATAAGATTTTGAAATGATTGGATACTTGTGACTGTATTCAGTTACCCACTTATAGCAGCTTTTTTAGTTATTTATTTATTTATTAATAGTACAGTTGCACCAAAAGGCCCCAACCTGGGTTTAGGCTCCATTGCTCTAGGTGCTGTACATACACCAGACCTGGTCTGGAAGGGTTTCCAGTCTAAATAGACAAGGAAGGATTATTGTCCCATTGATAGGTGGAGAATGAGGCCCAGAGAGATTAAGTTCATTCCCTCTGGAGCACCTGGCATTGACCTCTGTCGGAAGACAGGATACTGGGCTAGATGGACCTTTGGTCGGACCTCATATAGTCATTCTTATGTTAAGGGGTGTGTGATAGAGCTGGGAGTTGAATGCAGATCTCCTGAGTCCCCATCCATTGCCTTAGCTGCAACACCGTCCTTCAAAACTGAGGTGGCAATTGAGCTGCACAAGAAGAATTTGACCACCAAACTATGTACAATGCCTTTGCAATGGCTTTACTGCTAGAAAGCAGCAAACTAATCAGATGCAAAGGAAAATAATCAAATGCATTAATGTGTTAGTTACGTACCACAAAACTAAAACCACACTGCCCCTGTGGCTTCTCTGCAGCTAAGACTAGCACTTTTGTCAGCCAGGGGTGTGAAATAACACCCCCTGACCTACATAAGTTTCACTGACAAAAGCGCTGGTATGGACAGAGCTATGTGGGCAGGAGACAGTCTCCCGCCAACATAGCTACTGCTGCTCGTTGGGGTTGGTGTAATTATGGCAGTGAGATTGCTCTCTCCCATCAGTATAGAGCCACTGCATGGGAGATGTTACAGTGGTGGCTGCATCGGTACAGCTGTGCGATCTGTAGTGTAGACATAGCCTGAGTCACCATGTGATTTTACTGCTGTCGCCTCAGTTCTTAATCCCCTCGCTGTTGTGCAGTTACGCCCTTTGCAGCAGGCGTGGGACTCTGACGCCTGTCTGGAGCTCTTTGCAGGACCAGGGCTTGACAGTGCAAGATCATTTGGGCAGGGCCCCTGTCATAACTTTAGTCCCAGATTTGGACCTTAGCGTCCAAAATATGGGGGTTAGCATGAAAACCTCCAAGCTTAGTTACCAGCTTGGACCTGGTACTTGCTGCCACCACCCAAAAAATTAGAGTGTTTTGGGGCACTCTGGTCCCCCTGAAAAACCTTCCCTGGGGACCCCAAGACCCAAATCCCTTGAGTCTCACAACAAAGGGAAATAATCCTTTTTCCCTTCCCCCCTCCAGGTGCTCCTGGAGAGATACACAGACACAAGCTCTGTGAATCCAAACAGAGTGACTCCCCCTCTCCGTTTCCAGTCCTGGAAACAAAAGCACTTTCCTCTTCACCCAGAGGGAATGCAAAATCAGGCTAGCAAATTCAACACACACAGATCTCCCCCTGATTTCTTCCTCCCACCAATTCCCTGGTGAGTACAGACTCAATTTCCCTGAAATTTCCCAGAAAAGAAAACTCCAACAGGTCTCAAAAAGAAAGCTTTATATAAAAAGAAAGAAAATACATACAAATGGTCTCTCTGTATTAAGGTGACAAAATACAGAGTCAATTGCTTAGAAGAAATATTGAATAAACAGCCTTGTTCAAAAAGAATACAAATCAAAGCACTCCAGCACTTATATTCATGCAAATACCAAAGAAAAGAAACCATATAACTTACTATCTGATCTCTTTGTCCTTACACTTAGAAACAGAAGACTAGAAAACAGAACTACTTCTCCAAAGCTCAGAGAAAAGTAAGCAGACAGACAGAAAACAAAGACTCAGACACAAACTTCCCTCCACCCAGAGTTGAAAAAAATTCGGTTTCCTGATTGGTCCTCTGGTCAGGTACTTCAGGTGAAAGAGACATTAACCGTTAGCTATCTGTTTATGACAGCCCCTGTCTTCTTATCTGTATGGAGCCAACAGGCTAATAATCTCTGTGCTGTGCAGCTGCTCTAGTGCTGGAAGAGGGATTAGCAAACTTTATGTTCTCTTCCTTCCCCTCAAAATTCAGGTGTGTGCTGTAGAAAACACTAAGGAGGGGAAACTGTTCCCACACCAGCCCAAAAAGCGCAATCCCAAGCGGGTCTGGTCCGACGAGGCAGTGTGGCCTGACCCTCAAGCTAACTAGTGCGGACTGCGCTACCTGGGGGGGATCCACTGCTCATTTCAAAAGAACACAAGCGGAAACCCTGCTGAATGGAAGGACTGCCCACCCTGAAACGTCTTGCCTGCTGCTCTTTGGTACAATGGTTCTTGTGACTAAGACCTGGCCAGCCCCATTCTGCTCCCATCCTTTGCCCGTTTGGTCTCTTTCAGTAAGGGCCTGCCTTCTTTTCCCTATATTTTCCTTAAGGCTCTGATCCAAAGCTCATGGATGCCAATGGAAAGACTCCGATAGTCTTTCCCTAAGGCCCCAATCTTGCAAACAGTTACACCTAGGTGTAACTTTATGCGTGTCCCCAGTCCGATGAGACAGTTAAAGCAAAGTGTCTGCAAGATAAGGGCCTAAGGGTGCATATCTGAAAGACTCCTCAGCAAAGCAACTGTGCCTCCTCTTTTAGGCCAGCTGGAATCTAAGCTTTCTCTTCTGTTTGGGAACCAGCGGAAACGTCCATTGTATCGGATATGAGTCAGGCTCAGATTTTGTCAGGGATATTTTTAGTAAAAATCACGAACACGTCATGGGCAATAAATAAAAATTCACGGAAGGCTGTCACCTGCCCATGATTTTTACTAAAAATATCCCTGACAAAATGGGGAGTGAGGAGGGTCCAGCACCCCCAGCGGCTGGGGACTCTGCGGTCCCCTCACCACCTGCCATGGCTGAGCCGCAGCGAAGTCCCCTTACTGCCCACTGTAGCTAGCCAGCTGCAGGGGGTCCCCCACCTGTGGCAGCTGGGAGCTCCGGGGTCCCCCTGCTGCCCAGCAGCTAGGAGCAGAAAATGTCACCAGAGTCTCTAGAAGTCACGGCTTCCGTGACCTCCATGACATAGCTGTAGCCTTAGATATGAGGAAGCAGGGCCAGCTCCAGGCACCAGCTAAGCAAGCCTGTGCTTGGGGTGGCAGATTCTAAGGGGCGGCTTCCGTCCAATCCTAGGGCAGCACGGCCCCCTTTCTTTTTTTTTTTGTTCGTCCCTCTGGCCACCCTGTAGGGGGTGATGGCGCAGAGGAGGGGAGCACCCTGCTTGGAGCTGGCTGCCTACTTCATCTGTCCCAGCCCGTGCCAGGTCTGCAGCAAGCACGGCAGCCTGCGTCCTTCCCTCCCCGCCAACCGGAGCGGCGCGGAGCTGTCCCGGTAGGTGGCGCGGCAGGAGGGGCTGAGTGGTGAGCGCCTTGGCTGAAGGAAGCCCTGGCCACCCCCCTTCTCTCTCTCCCCTGGGGTCCCTCCCCCTGCTAGCCAGGGCACGCACTCCACTGCCCGGGGCATGTCTGCAGCCAGTGAGTCCTGCTAGCCAAAAGTTTGCAACCTGGTTCCGGCTGCCCTGCAGGTTTTTTTGTTTTTTGTTTATTTGTTTTTTGGTTTTTTTTGCTTAGGGCGGCAAAAAAGCCAGAGCCAGCCCTGTGAGGAAGGGATATCTCTGAGCTTATAGTAGTAACGATGAAGACAGATTTATGCATGTGAATGCGCACCGGGGCTATATACTGCCACAGCAGTCTTCTTACATGGAATGTTTTATGCATTCCGACAGTCATAGTTCCACAGTCATCAAGAGCTGTTTAGAAAATATAGGATGTAATTCAGTATCCCCAGTCAGAAAAGGGAGGTTGGCCCATCAGACAAAAAAAATTGCAGCACCTAACTTAGGAGACTTTTGCTACTAAAGCTTCATTTCCTGTGCATAAGCAGATCAATATTCTATTTGAATTCCCAGCACTGGAATGTGTACTATTACCTAGCAGGGTTTGGGGTGTTTTTTTTAGCATGCAGTGAAACTGATGAACTCAACCTTTTCCATTTTGATGGTGAGGAAGGGGCTTTTACTTGTTTCCTAATGCATACAGTCCTTCATTTCAATGACAGCGGCTGTTTGGACACTCACTGGACATCAGGGTGTTTATTGCTCAATAGTTAAGGAAAGAAACCAAGCAGCACTGCGGTGTTTTGATAGTACTCATAAAGCTGAATCAGTCATAAAGGGTTAGCACCCTGTACCTGTTCTTATTGCTTAATTAATGGCTATATACTCTGGCTCCGTGTGTTTGGAATTAAAAAAGAAAAAAACAAAACATTTTACTATCCAAACTGAGTGCCACAAAGAAAGGAAATTTGGCATGATGACAAGAGCATTATTGTAAGAGCAGGGTAACTGCAAACAGTCCCATCACAACATAAAACATAAGCAGCTTGGAATGCCATGAGCAAGGCATTGTGGCTGGCTACTGCTGGGTTGGAATCCTTTGCCAAAAACAGGGAGTAATTTTAACGGAAATTAACAAAACAGATAAACGAGCGGAGGCATTTTAACGACAAATCCCTAGAATCTAGTAAAATCATCCACCGTAATGTAATAGGTTGGGGATAATTTGCCTTTATCGCTTTGTTTTCATATGGAAACAATCACAACATATCATATCCCCTTAGGAATCAAATCCCCCAACTATACACTGTTTAGGCATGTAATGTAGGCTGTATATACCACTGCCCTCTGCTGGAGGGAATCAGAACTGCTCAATAATGAGTCATTGGCCCTGTACTGGTCACAGGGTCTCATGTAGTGCTAACCTGTGCTGTTTTTACACCGGGGAAATCTGGGTGCTAGCCCTGCTGCTTCCAAAACACACCAAGGAGCCAGGGTGTAAGAAGCATAAGCGGCATGTGTAAAGTTCTAAGTGGCCACAGTTTTGTTCCATGTGTGGGCCAGCTCCTCAGCGAGTATAAATTACACTGATTTACACCACGGGATGATCTGGACCTGTAAATATGACTTAGACACAGGGTCAGGAAACTGCATTCTCACTAGGTCAGAATCGCTGGTAGACATGGGGATGTCCTTACCACAAAGGGGCTATTTGCTCAAACAAGAGCACCACAGGCTCAGCTCGACCATCCTTAGGGTATGTCTCTGCTAGAGCTGGAAGGGGTAAACTGCTGCTTGGGGAGACATATCCAGGCTACGTCTGACTGATGGAAGTATAGCCACTGTGTGCGCAACCTGGAGTGTGTACCAATGGTTTTGGACCGGATTGCATTTAGGGCGGCTGGCCACTTGTGCCAGCGCAGCTATACTGCTATTTTGAGCCCACCAGCTCAGTGAGAGCTAGTGGGGGGTATGTCTGCTCACACTGGAATTTACACCATCCACCAGACGTATCCTAATTCACACTGAGTTGTAGCTTGCTCCAAAAAAGCCCTATTGGTTTCAATATGAACAAGATATAAAAATAAGATAACTTTGGAAGAAACGTTCTACACTATGGGACAGATCCTCAGCTGTGAAAGTTAACTGGGCTCCATTATTTCAGCAGCCTGGCTCCACAACTGATTACAGCAGCTATGGATCAAGCCAGGGGTAGGCAACCTATGGCACGGGTGCCAAAGGCTGCATCCGAGCTGATTTTCAGTGGCACTCACACTGCCCAGGTCCTGGCCATCAGTCCGGGGGGCTCTGCATTTTAATTTAATTTTAAATGAAGCTTCTTAAACATTTTAAAAAACCTCATTTACATACAACAATAGTTTAGTTATATATTATAGACTTATAGAAAGAGACCTTCTAAAAACATTAAAATGTATTACTGGCACGCGAAACCTTAAATTAGAGTGAATAAATGAAGACTCAGCAAACCACTTCTGAAAGGTTGCCGACCCCTGGATCAGGCCAACACGAGTAAAGAGGAAAGATGAAGCCTTTCCTTAGCTTCATAAGAATTTCATCTTTAGACATTATTTTAAAACTGAAGACAACCTCATTTCTCCAGCCAGGAAAAGGCAGAAGGGCAGGAGAGCAATCGCTTGGCCTGCTATATGCCCAGCAGGAGGTTAATCTAGATGATCATGATGGTCCCTTCTGGCCTTAAAGTCTATGAGTCAATGATGCTTTTAACAGATCACTCCTTCTTAATAAGGGCTACCAGCAGGGCCAGTAAAGAGGCAAGAGCAAGCAGGGAGATCCTACCCTCAAAGGATTGTTTAAACACAGAGCAACATGTGTAAGCAAAAATAGGATATTTACAGATAAAGGCAGAGCCACTGCTCTGCAGTACTATAACTCTTCCTATCCCATCCTGTCTCTAGCAAGCAGGGCCAGCTCTAGCCATTTTGCTGCTCCAAGCACGGCCGCACGCTGCGGGAGGAAGTGCGCGCTCTGCCACTCGCTGGTCCTGCGGCTCCGGTGGACCTCCTGCAGGCGTGCCTGCGGATGCTCCACCAGAACTGCGGGACCAGCGGACCCTCCGCAGGGACGCCTGAGGGAGGTCCACCGGAGCCGCAGGACCAGCAGACCCTCCGCAGGGACGCCTGCGGGACGTCCACCGGAGCCGCCTGCTGCACTCCCAGCAACTGACAGAGCGCCTCCTGTGGCATGCCGCCCCAAGCACGCGCTTGGCACACTGGGGCCTGGAGCCGGCCTTGCTAGCAAGGATCCGGACAGTGTTTACCGTATATACAATATAGGACAGGCAAGAGGAAAGAAAGAGTCTTTCTAAATACAGCATAACACAGCCATTGCAGGGAGACTGTCAAGCTGTCTGACAGTGACTTGAGCGTGAGGACCAACCTCAGGACAGACTGTTAGGAACCAGGGCACAAACTCCAAATTGGTGCTGAGTTCTATACTTAGATTTCACCAGCCAATTATCAAGTGTAAACTCCTCAGGCACTATAACAGCCTTAACAGAATTACAGACAGTTCCCTTGCGTGATCTGTCTTGCCACCCATGTTAGACTCAAGGTTCTTTTGTCCTTCCATTACCAACCTCTGCTTCCACATGGCATCAGATGTCAAGTCTACTAAGAGACTACAAGACATATCCAAAATATACAGAGATAGGAGTTATGGGATTGCCTTCACCTGAGCTCACAGTAAAAGCATTTACATAAAAGGTGGCAATGTTGGAGTAAATTTGGTTACACCCAGACAACTGCTTAGAGTCAAACAAAATACCAACATTGTTACAAACTGGATAGATTCTATCCCCATCTTTGTTGTTGAGAGGAACTGTTTTTTCAGGATGATACAGTTCTTCTAGTTCCTTTATTCCCGAGTTGCAGTGTAAGTCTGTCCGCTTTTGCCTTAGCTTCTAGTTCCTGCAATCCAATATATCCATTTTTTGTCCATGTTCAAAGCACAGGTGTTCTCTTTTAGCAGTTTCTCCTTCCATATCAGCTATTTTTTGCTTTTGTTCAAGGTCTAGATGCTGGTTTCTCACTGCGAGCATTTTCGCTGGGTCTGCTTCCTTATCACTGGCAATTGACACATTTTTCAGTTCCCACTCTGGGTCCTTTTGCTTAAAATACAACCCACTCTGTAACCGCAATTTTTCCAGGCTTTTTCTGTCAGGATCTTGATAATGAGTCACTCACGGTAACTGATTTTTAACCCTTAAACTCTCCAATGTCAAAACTAAATTTTGACAAGTGTGTGGTTCTGAGCCAAAAACTCAATTAACCTGAGGTAATGTGTATCCAAGCACGACTACATCACTGTGACTGAGGTCCTAGTGGGGAGCCTGTTGGGGTCACTCAATTAGGGTGAACTGCAAAGAATGGGTCAGACAATCCCCATAAAGCTGGTGGATATTCCAATACTTAGATTCACCAACCAGCATAAAACAGCTGCTTTATTACCTTACCGGTTACTCAGAAGTCCACACTGCACAGTTCCCTTGAAGTGACCCAGCTTCAGGCCTTCATCCAGGTACCCATGTCAAATATGATGAAAATTTCTGTAAATCTTATTTCATCATTTAAAAGAAAAGGTTCTACCAATCCCAAAGGATCGGACACATCACCTCCCAGGTTAATGAATGTTTCAGATCTTACCCAAATACACACTATAGCCAATTCTTATTAACTAAACTAAAATTTATTAAAAAACAAAAGAGAATAGGGTTAAAAGATCAATATACATACAGATATGGTTCAATTCATTGAGATGCAGAGTCACAGCAGAGATAATGAGCTTCTTAGCTGCAAAGAGTTCTTTTAGAATTCAGTTCCTAGGTCATAGTCCAATGTCCTAATCTCATATTCAGGCCATACCAGCGTAACTGAGACCTCAGTCTTGCGACTCAAACTTCCCCCAATGACGAAATCAGGGCCCAAGGATCTTTTATACAATTTCATGTCCTCTTTGACAAGTTGGGATTTCCTCTAGGAACAAAAGGTAATGAGGATGATTTTGAAGGTGGTCCATCACTGGTACTTAGCTATACAAATTTAACATAAAGCCATTTACTTGTTCCTCCACCATTCACACTACATTTCAAAGAGAGATGAATACCGATATATCCCGTGTTTATAATTCGTTTTAATGATATCAGAATACAGCATAGACAGGGACTGTTGATTACATTGTCAACCCTACTCATACATGTGTAAATACACAAAAACACAATTATGTCCCCAAGGGTTATTTATTTTGCAGGATGTTTAACCCTTTGTAGCCATGTGCCAGAGCTTCATAAACCGTTTTTAAATGGAACCTTACTATAAAGTCTGACTGAGTAATTATTGTTATTTATTATTTGCATTAAGTAGCACTTGAAGGCTGCAAAGAGAGATTGGAGTCCCATTGTGATCTGTGCTTCACAAACATGTAGTGGAAACCTACTCCTTTGTTAATTATTAATTATTAGTATTTATGCAGTAGAACCTAGGAGCCCCTGCCATTGATCAGGCCCTCTTTGTGCTAGGCACTGTACAAATACAGGAGAAAAAGGGCTTACAATCTAAGTAACTATCTACGTTCAGTGTCCTCCTTCTACCTTGCTGAGAGACGCACGTTTGTCATATTTGGGAAAGGGGGGGATAGATCGGAGGAATTAGTCCCGTCAGGCTGAAATTCTATACTTCAGATCCTCCCTCAAATTATTTGTTTTTCAATCACATTAGCAAATGAAAAAAGTAAAAATAATGCCATAAAAATCCAGATCCTTAGCGGGTGTGGTGCGACTTACCTCAGTGGAGCAATGCTGATTTACACCAGGATCTGTGTTCTAAATACAAATTGCAGTGTTCAGTTTCAGTTTAGTGAACTGAACTACTGACTCTCATAATCTCTCTCCCTGTCATCTTCTACTACCCTTCTAAACATATCTCTGTTTGCTTTTCACTGCATAATCCATCTGAAGGACTTCCCAAGGAGTGAAACGTTTGACAGCTATTATAAATTAACATTTCACTTTCTTTCTTCCTTTCTTATGCTCTCAAAAGATACACCTAATAAAACACTGTCACACTTTGTCCAGCTCACCTGAGTTTATCACTGTTGTCCATATCAGGTGGCACAAATAGGAGCTCAGAATGACCTTGAGGTTAACAGCCTAATGAAAACAATGATGTAACTGAGGGCTACTGAACCACTGTGTAGCTGAAACGGACAGCCAGTGGTCCCAGAGAACACCCAATTAGTTACAAATACCTGACCCACATATGAGTCCACTTTAAGCAGACACACATACACACTCTGCCATTTGTAACAATGCCACCAGTTATTTCAAGTGTTTTTCTTTAGAGCATGACTATGATTAAATACATAAAGTTTCCTGCAAATCACATTTTGTGCGTGTGTTGTGGTTCTACTATTCCAATATGTTTAGTTTGGTTTAACACCCTGGAATTCAAGGGAGCCAGGCTGACTTACACCAACCGATGATTTGGCCCCATCAGAGTTAATTACTATTCATTTGTAATTATTATAATATTTAAACATATGACTGAGCAGTTACTTTTTGGTTTGTTTATAATAGAGCGATAGGAGAGCATCAAAGAGGTTCTTTTCAATCTTGATTCAGATTAACATCCAAAGTTTGGCTGCTAATCTTAAATGTATTTGTACTATCCAAATGTTCAGGGGTTAAATTAAGGGAGGGCAGGAAAGGGAGGGGGAGGAGAGGAACCCAGCTCCCCCACTCAGCTAAGAAAGAGAGGAGCTCCCGCCTCTCTCCATGCCTGGGGCACGAAGTTTCCCCCACAGCCCTCCTCCTCCTGGACTAATTTGGTGAGACCTCCTGCTTGCGGTGGGTTCTTGTTATGGCATGGGGAGCTGGTCCTGGACAACGATGTTGTTTTCATTCAAACATTACTTGGCACAGATCTGCCCCTGCTGCATGAGAGCACTGCCTTCCACAATGGAGGCTGATTTTTGGTCTGTGCAGTTGTCCTTCATGCCTTACACAGTAATGGCAGCTGCTCCACACGACTTTCTTTTTCAACCGACTTTCCTCATGGCATGCTTTCATGGACTCAAGCACGAAAGCTTTGGATTGAGCTTCAGCCAGCTCAGGGAAGCTGCCAGAGAATCAGCGCCAGCCCTGCAGCAGGATCCAAGGAAGGAAAGGGTTGGGGCAGCACGGTTGTGGGGCCTGATTGGTTTGTAGGGAGGGAGTCACTCTGTGTTGGTATCTCTCCAGCTACTCCTCTCCCCAACCTTCATGAAGAGATCATAGTTCACTACAAATCTCTAGCGAGTGAGCTATGCTGGGGATAGATACACTTATCTCTGTGCCATACAACACAGTGCCCCAAACAACCCATCGTATTGCCAAAATTAAGGAGCAAATGGCAAATGACCTATTGGTCAGAGTCCTGCAATTTCTTTTATTGCCTTTCATTTTATATGTCTCCGCAGAACATACGAGGCCAAGCCTTGACCTGGGGTAAACCAGCATAGCTCCACTGAAGTCAGTGGGGTTCTGCTGATTTACACCAGAGAAGGATCAGGCTCCTACACTGCAATGAGCCTGTCAAGGTGGCTGTCAGACTTGTCTTCTGTGTGCATGAGGGGCAGAACTGAAGGAGGTGCGTGCGTGCAGGAGGTGCGTGTGCTCTGGACTTACTCCAAATCAGACAGATCAGACCAGTGAGCTGCGGCTGTAAAACTGCTGACTGGCTGCCTTAGACGCGATCACGAGCCAAACGAGCCAGCAACTGTTGTGAGAGCCAGACACCAGCAAACTGTATGGGAAATATGTTGGGAGGCAAATGGGTTTCATACTGATTTAGTGAAAATCGGGGCATTTGGGACTAAGTCTCCAGTGGCACCAGAACGGCACTGGCACATCTTGGGTGAGCAGGTGGGTGAGTCGTAGGCAGCTTTATCCCAACTTTTCACTCCCCTGATCCTGGGGACTGCTGGGGGCCAACCTGTCCCTCCACATAGCCTAGAGTAGCCCCAGGGCTGCTCTTACTTGCATTGGGAGATAGTACGTTTCAAGCAGCCACTTTGCAGGCCAGGATCATCGGACTGCACCATGCTCCAGCCCTGCCCATTCTTGCTTCCAGCCCATCCCACATCCTCCTATGCCTAAGAGGTAGAAAATGCTGGTATAGAGTTAGTTAAAAGGTTTGCTGTTGCCTCAAGGTCATTTTAAGACACCATTGTGCCACTGGAATGGCACAAAGAGGACTTAGAAGCTATGTCTACACAGCAAAGAGACTCCCACTTCCGGCCCATGCCAACCAACTCTGGCTCACAGGGCTCGGGCTGGGGGGCTGTTTCACTGCTATGTAGACATCCAGGCTCAGGCTGGAGCCTTGGCTCTAGGACTCTGCAAGGTGGGAGGGTCCCAGAGCACAAGCTGCAGCTGAAGCCCCCGAATCTACACAGCAATGAAACAGCCCAGCAGCCTGAGCCCCATGAGTCCAAGTCAGCTGGCATGAACCAGCACAGGTTTTTCTTTGCAGTATAGACATACCCAATGGGGCCAAGATCTGGCCATGGAGTCTACCTTTTTGTGCCCTGCATGTACGGGAAGATTTTGTGCTAGACAAAGATACAGATGACTGTATACATTTAGCATTGCTGATAGCAAAGTCATCTACTTCATGTGTCCTGGTCAAACTCCCACCTGAGTGATCATTTTGCCTATCTAGAAAAGTAGGACTGCAAGGGACCTCAGAAGATCATCTAGTCCAGGCCCCTGAACTGAAGCAGGATGAAGTGTTATTTAGATCATTCCTGACAGGTGTTTGTCTAACCTGTTCTTAAAAATCTCCTTTGATGGAGATTCCACAACCTGCCTGGGCAATTTGTTTCAGTGTTTAACTACCCTGACAGTAAGGAAGTTTTTCTTGATGCCTAAATCTCAGTATCACATTGTTGACTCATATTTAGTTTGTGACCTGCCCTATCCCCCAGATCTTTTCTGCAGTTCTCCTTCCTAGGATGTCATTTTCCATTTTGTATTTGCGCAATTGATTGTTTCATCATTGCTGCCTTCTGCCTGACTGCCTCCTGGCTGCATTTCAGAGATGGTTGAAGTATTTATCTATACAGCACATGAAGCTGTTTATAACACTTCCAGATGAATAATAATACTTCTTAGTGCCAACGCTGTGCTTTTCATCTTCAAAGTGTCGTATAAACATTAATTCAGACTTACAGTGTTCCTGTGGGGAGTAAGTCAGGCCTTATATAAATATAATATGACCTTAAGCCATGAATTATGACCGTAAAATGTAGCTATCATACAGGCCTCTTCTGAGAGCCTCTGCTCTTTCCAAAGCTTGTGCACATCTTTGACACCCAGTGAATCCTCACAGCTCATTTCTGGTTACTGACAATTCCAGGAATTGAAAAGTGAGTGGGGTTTCCAAGTAGTAGCTGAGGTCACTGGCTTCATGCAGCAAGCTCACATTGCGGATGTAAAACTACTTCATCCTCCGTTTTCAGTTCTTTAACCTTGTCTTAATACAAATATTACCCAGATTCAGATATGGACTGATATAATCCCCAAAAGAATTTTTGATTTCTGGCAGCAGTGTTTGCAAAAGGCTGGAGTCAGCAATGCACATATAATATCACATTTCCAATTACAACAAATTTAAAAAAAAGACAGCCACATAAACTACATACTATCAGAGGGGTAGCTGTGTTAGTCTGGATCTGTAAAAGCAACAAAGAATCCTGGGGCACCTTATAGACTAACAGAGGTTATGGAGCATGAGCTTTCGTAGGTGAATACCTACTTCGTCAGATGCAGTACATGCATCTGACGAAGTAGATATTCACCTACAAAAGCTCATGCTCCAAAACTTCTGTTAGTCTGTAACGTGCCACAGGATTCTTTGCTGCTGAAACTACATACTGTACACGTATTCTAACTATGGTACTTACATGGCCCTCATTACTGTAGTATCTGAGCGTCTCATGATAACGTATTTATCCTCATGATGCCCTTAGGAGAGGGAGTGTGTGTTAAAGGTCCTGCTCTGTGCTGATCTATAGAGGATATGAGTTGTTACAGCCCCTAGTTATAGAGCAAGTATCAGAGGGTAGCTGTGTTAGTCTGGATCTGTAAAAGCAGCAAAGAATCCTGTGGCACCTTATAGACTAACAGACGTTTTGGAGCATGAGCTTTCGTGGGTGAATACCCACTTCCTCAGATGCATGTAATGGAAATATCCAGGGGCAGGTATATATATGTGTGCTAGCAAGCAAGCTAGAGATAACGAGGTCAGTTCAATCAGGGAGGATGAGGCCCTGTTCTAGCAGCTGAGGTGTGAAAACCAAGAGAGGAGAAACTGGTTCTGTAATTGGCAAGCCATTCACAGTCTTTGTTCAATCCTGAGCTGATGGTGTCAAATTTGCAGATGAACTGAAGCTCAGCAGTTTCTCTTTGAAGTCTGGTCCTGAAGTTTTGTTGCTGCAGGATGGCCACCTTAAGGTCTGCTATAGTGTGGCCAGGGAGGTTGAAGTGCTCTCCTACAGGTTTTTGTATATTGCCATTCCTAATGTCTGATAGGGTCTCTACTCAGACCCTATGCCACCAGCACTCCCAGCTATCTCCGCGACACCACTGATTTCCTGAGGAAACTACAATGCATTGGTGACCTCCCAGAAAACACCATCCTAGCCACCATGGATGTAGAGGCTCTCTACACAAACATCCCACACACAGATGGAATACAAGCTGTCAGGAACACCATCCCTGATGATGCCACAGCACAACTGGCTGCTGAGCTCTGTGCCTTTATACTTACACACAACTATTTCAAATTTGATGACAATATATATCTCCAGATCAGTGGCACTGCTATGGGCACCCGCATGGCCCCACAATATGCCAATATCTTCATGGCCGACCTGGAACAACGCTTCCTCAGCTCTCGTCCACTCACACCCCTTCTCTACCTACGCTACATTGATGACATCTTCATCATCTGGACCCATGGGAAGGAGACTCTGGAAAAATTCCACCATGATTTCAACAGCTTCCACCCCACCATCAACCTCAGCCTGGACCAATCTACACAGGAGGTCCACTTTCTTGACACCACGGTGCAAATAAGTGATGGTCACATTAACACCACCCTATATCGAAAACCCACCGACCGCTATGCCTACCTTCATGCCTCCAGCTTCCATCCCGGGCACATCACACGATCCATTGTCTACAGCCAAGCACTGAGGTACAACCGCATCTGCTCTAACCCCTCAGACAGAGACCAACACCTACAAAATCTCCACCAAGCATTCTCAAAACTACAATACCCGCATGAGGAAATAAGGAAACAGATCAACAGAGCCAGACGTGTACCCAGAAGCCTCCTACTGCAAGACAAACCCAAGAGAGAAACCAACAGGACTCCACTGGCCATCACATACAGCCCCCAGCTAAAACCCCTCCAACGCATCATCAAGGATCTACAACCCATCCTGGACAATGATCCCACACTTTCACAGGCCTTGGGTGGCAGGCCAATCCTTGCCCACAGACAACCTGCCAACCTGAAACATATTCTCACCAGTAACTGCACACCACACCATAATAACTCTAGCTCAGGAACCAATCCATGCAACAAACCTCGATGCCAACTCTGCCCACATATCCACACCAGCGACACCATCACAGGACCTAACCAGATCAGCCACACCATCACTGGTTCATTCACCTGCACATCCACCAATGTAATATACGCCATCATATGCCAGCAATGCCCCTCTGCTATGCACATCGGCCAAACTGGACAGTCTCTACAGAAAAGGATAAATGGACACAAATCAGACATTAGGAATGGCAATATACAAAAACCTGTAGGAGAGCACTTCAACCTCCCTGGCCACACTATAGCAGACCTTAAGGTGGCCATCCTGCAGCAAAAAAACTTCAGGACCAGACTTCAAAGAGAAACTGCTGAGCTTCAGTTCATCTGCAAATTTGACACCATCAGCTCAGGATTGAACAAAGACTGTGAATGGCTTGCCAATTACAGAACCAGTTTCTCCTCTCTTGGTTTTCACACCTCAACTGCTAGAACAGGGCCTCATCCTCCCTGATTGAACTAACCTCGTTATCTCTAGCTTGCTTGCATATATATACCTGCCCCTGGAAATTTCCACCACATGCATCTGAGGAAGTGGGTATTCACCCACGAAAGCTCATGCTCCAAAACGTCTGTTAGTCTATAAGGTGCCACAGGATTCTTTGCTAGTTATAGAGCAGTGGTTCTCAAGCTGTAACAGCTCAAGCTTTTAGGATTGGACATCCCTGGTTGAGTCGCAGGGGTGCATCCAAAATGGAAGCCATTGCACTGGCCCTGTTTTTACCATCCCCCTGTTCTGTAGATAAAGGATGGCTTGCACTCTCCACGGCTCCTAGTCTGGCATTTGTCAGCAGCAGCAGGAGCTGGAGTGGGCAAGCCTTGTTCATGGTGGTGAGCACTTCCTCACACAAGCAGTCCTTGTACAGCACCAAGTGCTCACCAAGCAGAGTCAGGCTGGCATGATCTAGCTCTCAATTCACTTTTCAAAGAACATTTTCATCACTTTCTGCCTTGCATAACTGTGATGATGCAACTCCCTCTTTATTCTGGGCTTCCACCAGAAGAATTGCTCATTGCTGGCTAAGTACATTTCATTGTTACTTGCAATTCTCCTCCTGAAGAACAGGCTGATCTTGGGAACAAAGGAATACCAGCCCCCCAAAATGCAGTGCTTTTGGTATCCTAATGGCTTAGTGGAGAAATATCTTTCTCTCCCGGTGAAAGGATATGCAAGCAAGAATCAATGTCTCTTTTGCATCACAATGCAACCTCAAAGGAATTTGTTCGTGTTGTTTTGGTGGCATGCAAGATGTGGTCCAAAGTAGAGCTGGGTGAAATTTTTTAGCCGAAACTTTCCTCCCACCCCCCGCTGAAAAAAAATGCAGATTTGGGTCAATTGAAACATTTTACATACTTGTGTCCAATTTGTTAAAATGTTTTGGTCGAAATTTAAAAAAAATCTAAAAAAAAAAATCAAAATGTTGCAACATTTTCAAAATGAAACATTTAAAATTTGAAAGAACTTTTTGTTTTGCAATTTTTACTTCACTTATTTTAGAACATTTTTAACAAGGAAAACAAATGCCTTAGAAACAAAAAGGTTTGTTTCAGGTCAAATTGATAAAAATCCTTTTATTCTATGATTCACCGAAAAACTTTCACTTTGGATCGACCCAAAACTAAACAAATTTTAAAAAAATCGGTATGGCCAGAGAACAGACAATTAATACTCTAGCCCCAAATATTTGTAAAATATAATCCAAATCATTTATGCACATTGCCTTTTATTTAACTGCAAAAGGACACATGGCTTTTCTTTGCTGAAAAAAACAACTTAATAAATAATGAGATTGCCCAAGAACTTGACTGTGGTAGTAGAAACTCACAACTTGGTCCCTGGATGCTTCAAGAAACTCTTGTCACTTCTTGCTGGATAAACCATTCACAATAAATTCTGATTACACTCTGGAAAAACATAAAAGACACATTGGAATAATTTCTCATCTGAAATGATTCTTGTTAGAAAGGCCAGGCGGTAGCAAAAATTGAAATAAATATTCAGGATTTTGCATGCACCAAGTCAGGCATTTACAGTAGCTAGGATATATTATATTGTTAGTTGATCAGATATGCGTTTCCTTCTGAATACACTGGCTTCAATTGATTACTGTGAAACAGGCACAAGGAAAAGTACTTGTTCTAGAATCAGAAAATGTGGGCATGTTACTGAAACATTGTACAAAACTTGTGTTAAATTAACCAAGCTTCATCGGCACCTCTGCCAGATGGTAAAGGGTCAAAGAATGATGAGCTGCAGATGAGCTGCAGATGAGCTGTGGCCAAGAATGGGGCCACTGGCCAGCATCTGGGAGTGGGGCTGGAGCTACTGCAGGGCCGGAGAGCAGATTCGGAGCTGGAGCCACATCTGTGGCCAGGTGCAAGGAGCAGGGCCAGAGTGAATCTGGAGCAGAGCAGGGCTGGGTGGCACTCCCTCCCTGCCCCCTGTGGGGGCTGGCCCAGGCCCCACCAGGCCCCCCTAGTGGGGTGCACCCCACACTTTGGAGACCACTGCCTTAAATAGATTCTACCACTCCCAAATGAGGCCTGAACAGAGGCCTACAGTGCATCCGTTGGGACTGCCAATCTGTCCGCCTAGCTGGAATAGCAGCCTCATCCCCGTGTATGTTGCTGAAGTCAATGTACCCCATCAATATTGGCTTTCCATTCCCGGCATGGATTTAGTCCTCAGATAAAATCGTTCTCAGTGTCACTCTATTCATTCATTTCATGGGAGGAATTTAGGCCACAGTTTGCAAACACATTGCCTTGTACCATGAGTAGTCATTTACGCTAATGCAAAATGGGTATCAAACACTACTCTTCTGACTGGTAACGTTTAACCTCTTCATTGCACAGGTGTAAATGACTAACGCACAATGCAAGACAATAGAGGTTTTCAAGATCAGTCCCTTAAAAACTCAGGGCCTAATTCTGCATTCATTGCTCAGGCAAAACTCTGCAAACTCTTACTCCCATGAATCCGCCTCTTGTCTCCAGTGGGTCACTAGGTTGGTGAGTGAGGGCTTATGGGACTGGACCCTAAGTAAGCAGCACTTTTTGCAATCCAAATTTCATCTGGACAATTAAACTAACATTCACATGCAGCCAAACATGCAAGAATATCCCTGCAGTTGTTTGTCTGATTTGCACACGCAGCTGCCATGGTCGCATGTACACACTGGGTAATTGTGTAAGCGAATGGCTACATAAACATAAGGGGCCAGATCTTCAGCTGGTGGGAATCTGCGTAGAAACTCCTCACTGACACCGAACAAGGCAGAGGAAGTTTTGCCTGAATGATGACTGCAGGATCAGGCCCAGAATTTGATCTATATATTCAGAAAGAGAAGTGTCATAGAGTAACCAGAACTAGGATTATGAGAACTTGAGTGTCATAGACCAGAAATAGCCTAACATTAACTTCTGGGAAGAGATTTATGTTGGGAATTTCCAAAGGAGTCTAAGTTAGAGCCCAGCACTCTTCCTAGCCTGGGAGTCTAGGTTGCAAAAGAGCTGAGTTCATCAGGAATAAATCAGCAAGAATGTGTGTGTACATTCCTCAGCTTTATTCGGTCCTTGCAAGCTAGAAAGTAATATAAGCTGATTGGGTCAAATTTAGATCTGATATAAAATAACAATGTCATCAGTAGATCTTCAAGTGCTTTACAAAGAAATGCATGTCACTATCTCCAGATGGGGAAACTGAGGTACAGAAGTGAGTGTCCAAGGTTACCCAGCAGGTCACCTGAGAGCCAGGAGCAGAACCCAGCTTTCTGGAGTCTTGGCCATTGACCTTAGCCACTAGCCAACACTGTCTCCCAAGTAAGTGCACTGCTGTTGACTTCAATGAAGACGTACCTGCTGATTCTGCTAGCTCTGCATTAGGCCCATTATGTGAAAAGTTCTGAGAATTGTTTGTATTTGCATCTGTCCTAAGTGACCATCAACTTAAAAATCACATTTACGTCAGAAATTTTTGTACCTCCTATTATTACAAGTAGCACCTTAGGGGACTATTACTGAAAGAGGTTTGAGGGGGAAAACACTCTATTATTTTTTAGTTTGTGCACTTTCTTTTATACATATGACAGCTCTCTGTTACCCCTGTAGCATTGTTCAGTTTCCCGGTGGCTTGTGTGTGTCTGTCCCATAGTTTTGGGAGAGAGAGAAATACTTTTTAAAATAGGAGAATGTGATTTGTAAAACTGCACACAGCAGCAGGACACTTTAGGGCCAGGTGTAGAACCAGATGTTATTTCAACTCTTTTTTTTTTAATTACCTAGATTTCAACCTGCAGTGCCCCTTTAAATGTAATTAAAATAATAGCACATACACCTGGCAGTTCCACCCTATCCCCACTGAAGTAAATACGTGCTAGATTTAGACATGCTATACCAGTGTAATTGGATGGTGATGGCATTTCATTTGCTAGTGTAAGTCACAATCTGCCTGGCTGAAAAGTAATAGATGGTAGATGAGTAACTGAAGGAGAAATCATTTCCCACCTGGGTATTCTGTGCATTTAAGATCAACACAACGTAGCACTGTCACTTTAATATTCTGACACTCAAAAGACAGAAGGTTGGGGGATTGGATGCTTCTAAGGATAACAAGAATATCTGAAGTCAATATTGTTAATTATAATAATTGTGGAAGGGATTTTAAACCTCATGCTTCAGGATTTAAGCCAATCTTTTATTAGTGATCAGGGTGAGCCCTAAAGTGGTGACAGGTTACCCAACATCTGCTTACACGTTTCTCTGAAGCATCTGGTCCTGGCCTCTGTTAGAGACAGTGGACTACCAGGACTTTGAGTCTGATCCAGTCAGACAGTTCCAACGTTCGTATGACATACGTGGGCTTTAGTTTTGCAAAAGGACTGAATAATTTTCGGTTTAGGGACTGACTCTGATAGCCTTCCTCTTGCTGAGTAGCACCTTCCTCTGCAAGTAGCCTCATTGATTTCAATGGGGCTGTTTGCCAATTACACTCCTACTCAATGTCAGCATAAGTAGCAGATTTGAACTCCTTTTGCTCTTCACAAATAAACAGCCATTCTCATAATCAAAATAAAATCCAGCCACTCTATGAAATCCTGGTCTGAGCCAAAGGATTCCCTCACACGCCCATGCATCACCCTTACGTGTAGACAGAATGCACCAGCAGCACTGCATTATCAAAACAAGTCATTTAGATCTGCTGGGAGTAGGACAAAGTGACTCCTGTCCTTTTTGGTTGGTGGTGGTCTTACACTTTCAGTTAAGGCTGAAGGACGAGATTAACGGAGTACTTCAGCTGACCTCAGGGGAGGCTCTGACTCCAAATGTTTTGTGATCGGATTTCATTATGCCATGATTTATCTTATTCATAGAGGTTGTGAATCTGATTGTGCAGCGATGTAAATCTCTAGTAGTCCTACTGAAGCCAGTGGAGGTACGCTGGGTTCAAGATGGAGTAATGAGATTAGAATCAGGCCCTCCCCCACAATGATAAATGTTTTTCTCCTGAGTTATTACTTTTATTATTAGTATTACCGTAGCCTGAGTCATGGACCAGGAGCCCACTGTGCAAGGTGCTGTACAAACACACCTACACAGCCCCCATGACTACAGTATCTGAGCCCCTCGCACTTTTGCAATGTATTTATCCTCACAACACCCCTCGTGCTATTCTCGCTATTATACAGATGGGGCACTGAGGCACAATGAGGTCAGTGACTTGCCCAGGGTCACACTGGAAGTGTGTGAGGCAGCAGGGAATTGAACCTGAGCCTCTCAAGCCCCAAGCTAGCGTGCTAACCATGGGGGATTCCTTCCTCTCTCCGTTGGCCTCCTTGGGCATGCTCTGATGCACCCTTGTCATAGTATCTTTCCACAATCTGAACCTTAGAGTCCAAAAGTTGGGGTACTAGCATGAATTCCTCTAAGCTTAATTACCTGCTTAGATCTGATAAGCTGCCACCAATCAGGAATTCCAGTGCCTGATACACTCTGGTCCCCCCAAAACCTTCCCTGGGGACCCCAAGACCCAAATTCCTTGAGTCTTACAATACAGGGGAATAAACCATTTCCCTCCCCTTCTCCTCCCCTCCAGGTGTTCCCTCCCTGGGCTCCTGGAGAGATATACAGATTCAAGCTCCATGAATCTAAACGAAGGGATTCCCCCTTCTCCTTTCTTCCTCCCAGATCTTTCCCGCCCTGGGTACACTTGGAGATCACCATGATTCAAACTCCTTGAATCACAACACAGAGAAATCAGGTGGGTTCCCCCTCCTTTCTCTCCCCCTCCCTTCTCCTTCCCTGTTAAGTACAGACTCAATTCCCTTGAACCTCAACAAGGGGAAAAATCAGACAGGTCTTAAAAGCAAAACTTTTAATAAAAGAAAAAAGAATAAAGAAAATTCTTGTAAATTCAAGATGGAATATTACAGGGTCTGTCACCTTCTAGAAACTGGAGAAAAAGCCTCCTCCAGCAGAAATACAATTTAAAATACTTCCAGCCAAATACACATTAGCAAATAAAGAAAACCAATTAAAAAGACTAAATCGCCTTTCTACTTGCACTTACTATTTGAATAGAAAATTAGAGCCTGTAGTACGTCCGGTTACTCTCAGATCCCAGAGAGAACAAAGCCAAACCCAAAAAACACAAACAAAGGCTTCCCTCCACCGAGATTTGAAAGTATTTTGTCTCCTGATTGGTCACCTGGTCAGGTGTTTGGTTCCCTGTTTGTTAACCCTTTACAGGTAAAAGAGACATTAACCCTTAACTATCTGTTTATGACAACCCTCTCAGGGCAGGGTTGCCAGCTTTTGCCTGGAGGTTTCCTCACATGCTGTGCTTTTTAATTAGGGTGACCAGATGTCCCGATTTTATAGGGACAAATACGATTTTTGGGTCTTTTTCTTATATATAGGCTCCTATTACCCCCCACTCCCTGTCCTGATTTTTCACACTTGCTGTCTGGTCACCCTATTTTAAATTCAAGATGAATCTTTCATTCCTGGGGACCCCAGGACAATTCTGGAGGGATGACAACCCTGTGACTCAGGGGCGCTGTTTGCTTTCTCAGCGCCGTAGCAAGATAGCGGCTTGGATGAGAGCAAGGTGATTGAAACTCAAACAGACAAAATGGAAGCCATGCTGGTTAGTCAGCAGAACTGTCTCCTGCAGATGGTGACCTGCTCCTATCGGTGCTAGCTTCGCACCTTACTCCAGGAGTAGCCTTATTGATATCAGTGAGACTACTCAAGGGAGTAGGCTACTACTCAGTGTGAGTAAGGGTTGCCAAATCAGGCCCCACCGAAGTCAACGAGCCAGACCATGGAGCCCTTACACACACTGGGTCCGCAGTTAGTCACACCACATAAGTAGTATTCATGGCCACCACGCTGAGTAAGAGCCTGCTATCTGGCCCAGCAGGACTATTTATTGAGTAAGAGGCCATCTCCTGGGCTTCCCCTACCTGCTTTGCTCCGTTAAAGGGCATTCCACAGAACTGAGCAGAAAGTAGCACAGGTTCATACAGCCTCATGCCCATCTGGTCCCTGGCCTGCCTCCCCTTCCAGCTGCACAGAGCTGTAAATCCAGAGCACCCTGGGCAAGGGAAAGCCGGGGGACTTCACACTGCAGAGATAGAACACCCCTCTTCTGTGGGGACAGGTCCCTCTCCACACACAGACATGGAGCTAGTGGCCTAACAAAGGGATTGGGGGAAGATAGTGGCTTGGGAAACAGAGTTAGAACAAGATCACTCAGCGGAGCTTCTGTTTGCAGGACCATTTCCAACAAGCTAGAGTCATCTGCCTGTGCGGGCACTGAGACACCCTGCCCGTTACGCCAGCTAGGATATTGTCATTACCCAGATGTGTCACACACCCCTTAACCCCTGTGTTAGATATGGGAGGGGAGTTTGAATCATATGCCATCACCATGTCCCAGCCTGCTGGACTTCTGGGAAGCTGTCAATTGACTTTCTGAGTACAATTTTGAAGAAATCAGTGACAGGCAAACCCAGCTTCTGCGTATGCCTGGATATTAGTGAGCTTCCAGCCAGTACACTCAGGAAGAAGCTGATGCATAGTGCTTTAGGAGCAGCTATCGTAATGGACAACACATGTTTTTGTTGGACAGACAAGGACACCAGTTTGCAAAATTAGGTCAGAGTAGTCAGTAATCAGTCTCCTTCGAAGTAAAGCATACTGCTCAGCAGAGGGCTAATAACAAGACTTCTGGCAGGGAGTGACTGCTTCTGGACCATTGCTAACAACAATGAATCATAGGGGCAAATCCCGTTACCTGTACTTACAGCAAGCGGCACCTTAATCCGATGAGGAATCCCATTGGCTTCAACGGGACTACTTGAAGAATAAGATGCTATCCAATGTGAACAAGGGGGTCAGCCTCCAGCCAACAGAAATTAGAATTGGAAAAGATCTTGAAGCTAGAGCGGACTCTCTTGTGTTCTTCTCTGAGCTGCCCCACAGGCCACACCTGACAGGATACATAGCAGCAGAAACGTCTGCTAAGTGGAGCAAACCAACTGCATCGCATAAGAGCAATACTTTCCAAGCTATAGTTCCTCCTGCATAATGCTTACTTGCAGCACATTATTCAATCACTAGACGTGCTATATGGTGGTCCAACACAGCATGGCAAACAAGAAAGACCAAGCAGGAACCCACGCTGTATGGAAATTTGATTGTTTTTCTAGGGTCAATAGCTGCTTTTTGTTAATAAATGCCTCCTCTTTGCTGTGATTCCATATGTCATGGCAGCTTCCGGTTTGATCTTGGCTAAAACTCAAGGTTTCATTTCCAGAGAAACATGTGCCTGGGCATAGTGAATCTTTTGTGTATGCATTTTTCTGCATGCACTCAGCACTATGGCAAATTCCAAACAGACGTGGCCTTCTTGCAAATCAAGCGCCAGTCGGCTCCATCTCTGGCAAAGTGCTTAAGGTGGTCTGACTGTATATCCAACTCACGTCCATCGCTGAAAATCTTGCGGCTTTTAGCACCCATATGATCGCCAGCTGCATAGAAGCATTCTGCAGTACAAATGCTTCCGTATTTGTTACTCTTCCATTGTAATAATATGTGTATACCAAGAAAGCCACTGAATCCAAACAAGTGCTGAGAGGTGGTTGCTGGGTTCAGCTTCAACTAGCCTTGTTTCTGATCTTATCATGCCTCTTGATATGAAGAAGCTGACAGAACCAAAAGAGCATCAGAAACCTCAATCAGGCATTCTTCAGCCTTGTCAGCAGCCACGTTTCATTTCCATATAACAGAGCTGGTATGACTATGAGCCGCAGCTTTGTAGCAAGTTTGATGTTCCAGTGTCCCCACAGAGGCCGCTAAAGGCTGTGAACCATGACGGCTGCTACTGCTGTACTAATGTCCACATCTCTCAAGTACCCTCCAGCACCGTGTATGATGCTGCCCACATATGTGACAGCCTCCACCTGCTCTGTGTCCCTTTTGGACAGGTTAATACTGAGCTGATTGTAGTCTGGAGCTGGAGACTGTTTGCTGGTAATGTCCAGGAACTTAGTTTTATCTGGATTAATAACAGACCAATGCCCACTCCTTCTGCATGCACCAGATGGTGTTTATTTGTGTGGGCACTCAAACTGGCTGGAAATGAGCTCACACCAGGGTGTGGCTAGGAGCCGGCATGCAGGTTTTAGATGCATGCACAGCACAAGGATTTTGGAAAGGGGCTTCAATGGGCATTCAGCTATTTTACCCACTCCTTCCCACGAGACAGCCCCATTTCAAGACGCCTTATCTGTTTCCTTGCGTCTACACTCATCCTGCCAGCCATTTGTTATGTTTGAAAATCATGAAATATATTCCAAACGCAGATTCTCAGTTGGTGAAACTCAGCAGCGCTCCGTTGAAGTCGATGGCACTACAGCAACTTATACCAGCTACAGATCTATCGCTATCTCTAGCCTGGGGCCCATTCTTTGCTTTCCTGAGAAGACTTTTTATTTAATCATTATGATTTTTGTAAAGAGCATGTACCC
Organism: Gopherus evgoodei; assembly: GCF_007399415.2. Taxonomy (NCBI): domain Eukaryota; kingdom Metazoa; phylum Chordata; order Testudines; family Testudinidae; genus Gopherus; species Gopherus evgoodei. The sequence goes on along the minus strand of NC_044324.1, from coordinate 217,583,663 downwards.
ATCTCTAGCTGAATTTGCCATAAATCACCCCCATGTAACAGTAGCAACAATAGCTGACAAAAATCAACTTGGAATAGGGGTCTCCAGCCTCCACAAGAAACTTATGCCGCTCACTCAGGAAAGGCCTGAGTAAACAGACAACTCTTGCTGTTTGCGCCAATGGTCCAAAAATCCAGACTTTGTAGGAATAACAGGAGAAGCTGGAGGCATCCCATTAGGAGTATCCTGAATTCTGGATGGTGCAAGGCAGGCATGCAGCAGTGTTGAAATCAATGGGAATGCTGGGTGCAGGGCTGTCCCTAGCTATTTTGGGGTGTAAGACTTCATTACCCACTTGCCAGCACACACATATACAGGAAGACTGACAAGTAAAACAGAGCCATCTACGGTCAAGTGTCCTGGTTGATGGGAGCCATTAAGATTCCAGATCACCATTAATGGCCTTCAGAGTTATATTTCATATTTCTAGTTTCAGATACAAGAGTGATACATTTATACAGATAGGATGACCACACTCAGTATATTATAAGCTTTGTAATGATTCCTTCTGCATGAAGCATATTCCAGTTACATTATATTCACACTCATCAGCATGATTCCTTTTGCATGAAGCATATTCCAGTTACATTATATTCACACTCATCAGCATATTTTCATCAAATCATATAAAGTTATTTATATTCCATTTGGTGGTGGAAGGAGGGTTGTTTGTTTTGTTTGTTGAGCCAATAGGAACCACCTGGGTCACATCTGCAAGCTTTCCTCCACCACCATGAAACTTCCTTGAAAGCTGATATAGTTTCACAAAATAACCTGACTACAGGAGCGGGGGCTTTAAGAAAAACAGCAAATATTATAGGGCTCATGAGAAAATTGCCAGAGTTAGCAACGCTGCATGGGGGCACCTTTTTGTTTGCAAAGATGCTAGTGGAAAGGGAAAGCGTTGTGAAACCTTGTCAGAATAGGGTGTTGGCAGAAACGGTCATTGTAGCGGTGTTCACACAGTCATCTGGAAAGCCCTGTGGGGGTATGCGAGTCATCCAGCTAGAGCAGAAACAGCACCATGTGCCACTTAGGTGAACAAACACACCCCACATGTTGCTAATTATGTAGAAAAATCCTGGAGGCAATCGGTGCAGCAAACAATTGGAACAATACATAGGGTGAAATGCGTGAATACTTTTGAGTTAGGAATAAAAGCCTAAAATATTAAGGGTGAAATCCTGGCCTGTTGGCATTGGTAGGAGTTTTGCCATTAACTTCAACAGGGCCAGGAATTCACTTTAAATCTGTTCACAGATAAATTGCAAATGGAATGAGCTAAACGACTGAACTGCAAAATGCTCCATGGGGCTCTGAAGCTTCCTCTGTCAGAGAGGATGGATAGGCTTTTGGTTAAGGCACTGGTCCGGGAATCAGGATATCTGGCTTCTCAGTTCCGCTGCAGGCACTCTGTCTGATCTTGAGCAAGGCACTTCAACTCTTTGTGCCTCAGGTCCCCCATCAGTGAAATTAGGCTAATAATATTTCATTTCTCCAATCCTTTGTCTGTCTTGTCTGTTTAGATTTGTTTATTTGGGTGCCAGGACTGTCTCTTGCTATGTGTGTGTACAATGCCTAGCACAATGCAGCCCCAGTCTCGGCTGGAGCATCTGTGCACTACCATAATACAAATAATAATGGTTTGGATAAATGCTGCAGAGCAGCCAACCAGTAAAGGGGGTGGATACAGAATTTCAGCTGAGTTCTTACTATCTACTGTAGATTTCAGACTCCGTGCTTTGCTGCAGTAGTTGGATTCCTTTACCATATTGGCATACACTGAGACCCATAGTGATTAACAACGCATCATAAACTAATTAGGGGGGATTTCCAGAAGAACCTAAGTTATTTAGAAGGAGTGCCACTGATTTTCAATGGCATGTGCGCCCCCAAATTACACAGGTATTTTTGAATATCCCACCTATCATGTGCATATTTTTGCTGAATCTTTGTTAAAATATATTTACAACCATCTGATCAAGAATTAAAAGCCAACACCATCTTTGAAACAAACAGCTGACCTGAACGATGAAAGAATCAGAAGCATATGGAGAAAAGTCAATGCCATTTCGTATAAATGTTTAATCCAGCTCATATGAACTTTTGTTACACAGCCATTTGTCTCAAACGTTTATTACAATAGTGATTGCTTTCCCCGATCTGTTTCTTATATATGAAAGCTCAGTGATATGGTTTAAAACTGACCATGCTATATTGAATGGGCTGAGTAGTGTATTAATAGTTTGATGACAGGATCTCAACACAGATTTCTTACCGACCAAGCAAATTTTAGCTGAGAGCATTTTAGAAAGGAAAGCAAGGGAATGAGATTAACTATGGTCCCATGGCATTTGTGTATTTGGGAACCCCCTACCCACTGATATGCTGATGCAGCTAGCAATGCAACACAGTAAAGTTTAGGAGGAGAAACAAAAATAAAAACAACAATTCTCTACTTAATTCTGAAGAGGGAGATTTAGGAAAGCGGAATTCAGTCACTCACAATGGAATTTAGCCAGGACACCTGGTGAATACACCTTAGTGTGGGTGTATTACCTTATGAATGTATATAGCCCCGTTACTAAGTAGTCTGAGCACCTCACAATCTGTACTGTATTTAGCCTCACAACACTCCTGTGAAGTAGGGCAGTGCCATTATCCCCATTTTACAGATGGGGAACTGAGACACAAAGAAGTTAAGGGTGTGTCTACACTACACTGTAAGCCCAGGGTTAGTAGAACTCAAGGGTGCATCTACACTGCAGTAAAAAACCCATGGTACTGAGTCTCAGAGCCCAGGTCAATTGACTCAGGCTTGCAGGACTTGGACTGCAGGGCTATAAGACATTTGGCCTGGGCTCAGAGACCTCATGAGGGGGAAGGGTCTCCGAGCTTGGGCTACAGCTCCAGTCCAAACATCTACACTGCAGTTTTATAGCTCTGCAGCCTGAGCCCCATGAAGCCAGCTGACCTGGGCCAACCACAGTTCTTTTATTGCAGTGTAGAGATACCCACAGCGACGTGCCCAAGATCACACTAAGGAAATAAACCCTTACCCAGGCCATCCCAAGTCCCAGGCGAGCACCCTGCCCACTGGATCATCCTTCCGCTTTTATGCTCGCCTGCTTTCAGTGCGGGTGAAACTCACCCCTGTGCCCAGGACCTGCACAAAGCTTTAAATCCTGAATGACAATGTTTATGCAGCTGACAGAAACTGTTCACTCAGGTGACTGTTGCTTGCAAAGATGCACCAGCACAAATGCAAATAAGGTTTGAAGTCTTGGCTCGATACATTTTTGCAGGCTTAGTAGCATCTAAGTGAGCCAAGCTAATGAACTCCAGTCAAGACATGCCTCTCCTTCATCTGTGGTGACTGCAAGGTAACTGTGCTAATTAGGCATGAAATCACAGTGAGTGATTAGATTGTTTGGCAATGCTATTGCTGGCTTTTCTCTAGCTAGTATGTGAAAAGATCCACCTGAAGTACTAGTTGGAAAAATAGATTAGGGGGAATTACAACAGTCCTGGCCTACCCGTGACTGTTAGAATAAAAGGGAATGGGGTACTTTTATTTGCCTAAGTAAGAGATCTTTGAATGAAAACGTGTGGAAAGATAACTATGCATTACCAAGGCCTTGAGCAATGGTTAGTTCTTTGGGCTGAACCTAGTTGCAATGGCAAAACAGGACAAGAAGAAGGCAGCTCCTTCTGGAATGTCTGAATGTAATGGGAATATCTGGTTGATTTTGCAGTGCCCAGGGCACTTCCCAGCCGTTGATTAAGCGTATCTGAAAGGATTTGCTTTAATTTGTTCTGTTACCCAATAATGGTAGTTTTATTTTTCGCTGCAAATGAACAGCGTATAATGCAGGGTTCTCAAGCGTGTTCCTGGCATGGACCACATATTAATAGATAAATTATCTCACTGAAGATCTCCCCTCTCATCCATGGTCCCAAGCACCATCTCCACACCTTGCTGAAGGAGCAAACATCGCCCTGTATTCAGCAGAGCACTTAAGCACATGCTTAATTTTAAGCACATTGGAGTCAATGGGACTACTCGTACATTTAAAATTAAGCATGGTCTTGCGTGCTTTGCTGAATTGGGATAATTCTTGGGGGGGATGTTTAGAGATAAATGGGGGATTTGCTTTGTGTGTGTGTTTTTATTTTATGGTGCTGTTGCTTTGACTCGTTGTGTTTTTAAGCATTTGTCAGAGTTGCTTAGAGTGTTCAGCAGGGGCGGCTCCAGGCCCCAGCATGCGAAGCGTGTGCTTGGGGTGGCATGCCGCGGGCGGCGCTCTGCCAGTCACCGGGAGGGTGGCAGGCAGCTCCGGTGGACCTCTTATATAGGAATTCAGGACCAGCGAACCAGGTTTGGGACCAGCGAACCCTCCGCAGGCACACCTGTGGAACGTCCATCAAAGCCGCCTGCTGCCCTCCCGGTGACCAGCAGAGCACCCCCTGCGGCATGCCACACTGTTTGGGGCAGCGAAATGTCTAGTGCCGACCCTGGTGTTCAGACAGGAGCCTCTTCCTATTTTATAAACCTAAAGAAGAACTATAAATAAATCAAATATCTCTGTTAGACCCCAAATTTCACCCTAGTGTGGGTGAGATCAGAATCTGGGCCCTGGTATTTCATAGGAACACAATAAGCTGTGATCTTAGAGACTATCAGATGGTTTGCGAAACAACATCTCACTGTTGATTTTCCTGCTGCAGGGTTAGATCCTGAATTTCTCTCCAAGGCCAACAAGAACAACACACCTTGAACTGATCAAAATCAGATACAAGGAGAAAGGCCAGATCATCACAAATCATCTCTGTTATAATTAATGAATATGTGTATCACCTGCCTGAGAAGCTCCCAAGCCCAAATTTCCCACATGTATTCCTGCCAAGTCATTGGATTGGGTCCAGCTAGTCTTTGTATTTACCACCTTAAATATCATCTCTTCTCTGATTTATTCCAGGTAGTTATTCTGTTCCCATCTGTGACTCACAAGGCCACCACTTTGTACTTCCCTCACTTTACACAGCAGAATTCTTCGAGTCCCTCTGGCATAATCTTTTTAACCCCATCCCAGAATCCTTTGTACCAAATCAGCCCACATGATCCCATTTTGTTGCATGCATAATCATAATCAGGTGCTAATTCTGCTTTATTCGTTGTGCAACTTACAACACAGCGAGATGTTTGTATTCGATGGAGCGACAGTTGATCATTTTACATCTGAAAACTATAAGAGTCTTATGAACACTTCTGTTAGACAATGTCAAGAGTCTGCACAATCCCCTTTGGGATTTTTAAAGCTAGATGGAAAATGCAAGGGAGGGAAGATTTTGCTAAAATTTGGTTGAATTGTTAGAGGCAAATTCCTAAAGTTGTGTTTGTAAGGCAATTAGTATTATGATTTATCATGTTTGTATGGAACCCATTTTGTTATCTAAAATGGAGGACGTGGTCATGTGCTCAGGAGGGCAGTTGGAGTGTTTTCCCGCCCTTTCCAACGGTCAGCAGTGTAAACAAGTTCCAATTTTAACTGGATTTTCCCAGGGGTTCTATGAGGTTCCCTAAGGGGTTTCGCGCTATAGAGTCAATATAAGAGCAGCAGTTACCTCAGTTGGGGGCTGCCCATCCGAGTGGCAGGCGCACGCAGGTTTGCTTGCACAGGTGATCGAAACTCCGGACAAGCGCCATCTCCAGCTATTACTTACCATCTGCGGCAGATAACATCCATCGTTGTCATTTGCCTGTGAACACCCATCATCTTGTGAGCCTGCCGCCGTGTCAGCCGGAGCCAGTGAGAAGGACGAGTCATTGAGGGATCTCCTCAGAATTCCTCTCCTGAGGCTCTGTACGACCATCAGAAGGGTGACAATGTGTGTTTACTTCCCTTTTGTACTCCATAGGGGTCTAGTTTGGGTCTTGGCTGTAGGCCACAGATGTTCCGAGTTACTGTACCTATAGAGAATAAGTTTCTGTTATCGTTTTATGCATTTTCCCCATTCCCATTTATGTAACTCCGTTTCTCCAGAATAAAAACAATTTGTTTGGTTTATATACACCTGATTCTACATTCCTCATTCCAGCGGAAGGAGGGGAAGGGAGGTTACATAAGGAGGACTAGCTTGGCTACCAACCAGGTGATAGATACTGGAGCTCGCAGTAAAGGATTGTGGACCTACATTTTTGTTGGGGGGTTCCCTGCAGCCTTTCCATACTTTATTCTTTGACCCAACAAATTCCCCGTCTCCCCCATTTTGCAATTGAAATTTAAAATTTCTCATTGCAATCTTTGCATTAAAAAATCCCAACTAACTCATTCCACTTCTAAGGCATTTATACCTCTGAATAATTAGTAAATATTCCTTGGTCTCAAATACAGGAGTAGAAGAGAAGGAGGCCGTGGTTGGGGTGCTAACCTAGTGCTTGGGAGACTGAAGTTAATTCCAGTCCAGAATGAGGGGCTGCACCTTAGCCCGCTCACCCCCAGAGCCTCCAGGGAGCCAACAAGCAAAACTGGGCCACAGCAGAACCACCTGATTGGCTAAGGCAGTCAGGTAGCTTGGTCTTAAACCCAGCAGCTGCAGATGATCAGTGGCTACTACTCAATGCATGTTCATCTAGATTTTCTGCCTCCCTGTGCTTGACTCGCTGGAAGTCCTGCTCCTCCTTGCTTTGCACTGCTCTTACCTAGACACTGCTCTGCTCCGCTCTGTTCCCAGCTTTGTTACAGTCCTGCCTCAGCCTTGCTTCTGCCTTCCTGACTCCCCAGGTCTGACTGTCAGCTATAATTCCTGGCTCCAACTCTGGCTTGGCCCTTGGTTCTGGCATTTGGACTCTGGCGATGGTTCTAACCCTTGGCCCTGGTTCCTGCTGCTGACTCTGTCTTGAACCTTGGCTCTGATATTTGGAATCTGACTTCAGTTCTGACCTCCTGCTCCAACCACTAGTTATGACTCCTGCTCTGAGCACTAGGTCTGACCACCTACTTCCCAGTCTCCTTACAATTGCCTGCTCTGCCACAGACTTTGTGTGTGCCCTTTGGCAAGTCACTTAGTCTCTCTGACCCAAACCCACAAAGGGATATAGGCATTGCAACTCCAAGTGTCGCAACTCCTAACTCATAACTGCCTAGCCACCCAGTGGAATCCACAAACCCCGAATGAGCCACCTAGGTCCCCTATACAAGGAATGGGGAGAGACTGGCATTTCAGAATTGGATCCTCAAAAAGTCAACACAGCTAGGCAGGAAGATGCCTAAGCTAGCTCATAGCAACTGTGGGGGAGAGGGCAGTATTCTAAGCCCTCAAGGAGTTCGGTGCCTAAGTCTGGGCTGGAGCAAGGAGCCTCTGCACATTTGGAATCTGCAGCTGGGAACCCTCTTCTGGTGTTAGGTGCCTCAGTCATTTCTGGAATGAACAACAGTGCACACCTAGCCCCATACAATCCTGTCCCACTGCCTGGGTTAGTTCTCTAACCACTGGACTGAAGGTTATCAGGGAGTCTTGATTCTGTGTAACTGAGTGTTGAAGTCTGAACTTTGCAAGCTTGTGCATTGTGCAATAGACTGGAGGCAATAATGGGCACTCACTGTAACACATCTATATATCATACCACAGGTGTGCAAGGTGAGAACAGAGTCTGGCCCTGATTCTTGCCTACATCTGAGCTGTGGCTCTCTGATCCCTGGCTGCTGGGCCCAGAGGGGATTGGGGCATCAGCTTTTCCAACATTACAGAGCTTACAGGTTAGGCCTGGTACTGTCTGGATCTAGCATACTCTTTCCAACCCTAACAGTCCCAGGCAAGAGCTAGCATAGAAGACCATCTCCACTAGCTCTGTGCCAGAGGGAATTCTCCTGTGGGACGCCCTAGCCAGTTTAAAGTCTTGGCAGACCAGAGAATCCAGCTCATGGAATCTGCCCTGGGAAGTTTACAATCTGCTAGCCCAACCCTGGTCCTTTTGACAGCATTGGGAGCAAACTGGGCCACAATTAGATTCAACAGTGACATGACATTGGGCAAGAGAGACTTTTACTAGGTTTCCATGGTTGTGTGGATAAAGTGCCCAGTATGGTAATTCCTCCTTAGAATCATAGGATTGAAAGGGACTTCCAGAGGTCATCTAGTCCAGTCCCCTGCACAGTACTAAGTATTATCTAGACCATTCCTGACAGGTGTTAGTCTAATCTGTTCTTAAAAATCCCCAGTGATGGAGATTCTACCATCTCCCTAGGCAATTTATTCCAGTGCTTAACCACCATGACAGTTAAAGAAGTTTTTTTTCCTAATGTCCAACCTAAACCTCTCTTGCTGAAATTTAAGCCCGTTGCTTCTTGTCCTATCCTTGGAGGTTAAGAAGAACAATTCTTTTCCCTCCTTCTTGTAACCACCTTTTATGTACTTGAAAACTGTTATGTCCTCTTTCAGTCTTCTCTTTTCCAGACTAAACAAATCCATTTTTTTCACTCTTCCCTCATATGTCACGTTTTCTAGATCTTTAATCAGTTTTGTTGCTCTTCTCTGGACTTTCTCCAATTTGTCCACATCCTTCCTGAAATGTGGCACCCAGAACTGAACACAATACTCCAGCTGAAGCCTAATCAGTGTGGAGTAGAGCAGAAGAATTACTTCTCGTGTCTGGTGTACAACACTCCTGCTAATACATCCCAGAATGATGTTGGCTTATTTTTGCAACAGTGTTACACTGTTGACTCATATTCAGCTTGTGATCCACTATGACCCCCACTATGACTCCCTTTCTGCAGTGCTCCTTCCTAGGCAGTCATTTCCCATTTCGTACGTGTGCAACTGATTGTTCCTTCCTAAGTGGAGTACTTTGCATTTGTCCTTATTGAATTTCATCCTATTTACTTCAGACCATTTCTCCAGTTTGTCCAAATCATTTTGAATTTTAATCCTATCCTCCAAAGCAGTTGCAACCTCTCCCAGTTTGGTATCATCCGCAAACTTTATAACTATATTTTGTATGCCATTATCTAAATCATTGATGATTCATTCCTTATTTGTTTAGTTCTGTTTAGCTTGTGTTGCGTTGGCATGGGGTCATTGCTGAGGAAGTTGTCAGGGAAAAGGTGGGGCTCATGGTATCCTTTGAAGGAAAGGGGCAGGGTGTGTGTTGCATAGGACTGAGGTGGATTTTCCAGATGTCAGGGGAGGATGGGAGAAGGCATTGGTGTGTGAGGAGAAGGATCAGGATAGGTGAGAAGGGAGGCAGGATTAACAAAGAGCCAGGCCTCAGAGGGTGAGACCAGAGAGATGTAGGTTGTACTAAGTCTTGAGATGAAACTAGGGGCTCTGAAAAGAGCTGTGGAGCCAGCACAGAGAGTCCAAGAGGTCGGAGCAGCACGAGAGGAGGGGGAGTTAGGCAGTGATATTTCTGATGAGCTGGAGAAGTGGAAGGCCGGGGGCGAGGGAGCTGGAGAGAAAGATTTGAACAGATTTGAGTCCAGAAAAGACACAGCCCCCTTTTCAGCTCTGAATAAGTGAAAGAGCCACACCCTGCCCTGGTTCAGGGAGGTGTGCTTAAATTTACACATCCAAGTAGCAACAATTAAGTCAAGTGAGTGCATAACTCCCTGGAGAGCCTTTGAAAATCTCAGACTCATGTAAGGCCCCAGGGAACTAGAACCCAGGCCTTATTTTCTTATACCTCTCATGACCATTCATTGCTCTGACCTTGGCTTGATTTGGATTTTGCCTTCTGACTTGGATCCTGAAACCTGACTTGGACTCTGACCCTTGGTACCAACCCTGGCCTGGAACATGATTAGGCACTGCTCTGTTATTCCCCTCAGGTTTGCAGACCCTTTGTCATGACTGCCTGTGGGGGAGATCCTGGCACCTCAGCTCAGTGGGGCAGGGAATGTGTCTTTTCATATGTCAGTGTGGTGTCTAGCACAATAGGGCATCATTCCTAATTAGGGCCCCTGGGTGTTACTACAAGAGATGGGGATGTCTGTTTTTATACAGGAGTTGGCCTTTGTTTAAAATCAAATGATGGAAAACTGAGCCTTTGGCCTGAGGTTTTTTCCAGCCAGTAGGTGGCACTGGGAGGCAAAAATCTGATTCCTGGTTAAAAGCTATTTTAAACATCTTTAACCCAATTGGGAATACACTGTCATACTCCCAGCTAAACTCCATTTGAAAGGGCTTCACCAAGTAATGTAGGCCAAAATGTATACTTTAGCTTTTAAAAAGAGGTTTTTTTACAAAACTTAATATACATTAAAATGCTTTTAGGCTATTTTTAAAAATTCTGTCAATTTAAATATCCCCCCTGTTGCATGGGAACCCCCCATTCAACAGCTGATTGAAATGCACCTAGTAAACAAATAGCTTGAGTGGTGACATTTAATATTTGTTCACTTCTATTCATTTAAGAATCTATATAGTTAGGTAGCTAAGGGGGAAAATAATAGTTCTATCCCTTTAATAAGGGAGGCGGACAATTTTAAAAGGCACAAATGGAAATTGGGTACTATGGGAGGCCTTGCCTACATGAGAAAGTGTTTGCTAGTACAGGTATGTGTGTCGCTCCCACTAGTGGAAATGCAGCTTATATCAGCAAAAGTTTCCTCCAGAGGAATAAGCTACAGTAGAACCTCAGAGTTACGAACACCAGAGTTACAAACTGACCAGTCAACCGCACACCTCATTTGGAACCAGAAGTACGCAATCAGGCAGCAGCAGACACACACACACAAAACAAATACAGTACAGTACCCGTGTTAAATGTAAACTACTAAACAAAAAAAAAAAGGGCAAGCTTAAAAAAAAGATTTGAGAAGGTAAAGGAACTGTTTCTGTGCTTGTTTTGTTTAAATTAAGGTGGTTAAAAGCTGCATTTTTCTTCTGCATAGAAAAGTTTCAAAGTTAGTTAAGTTGGAAACTTTTGAAAGAACAACCATCATGTTTCGTTCAGAATTACGAACAACTTCCTTTCCCGAGGTGTTCATAACTCTGAGGTTCTACTATATATTGGCAAAAGGACACTCTTTCTGGCATAGCTATTAGGTTAGGAATGTGACTTTTCTTCCCCTATGTCTAACTGACACAGCTATGACAGTAAAACTTTCTACTGCAGGTCAGAGCTAACTGTCATCTGTGCCTTTGCATATATCTCCCTAAAACCACAAATTCTGATCAGCTATTCAATGCAACAGCCATCAAGCCCCCTTCTTCTCCATGCAGTGGGTCATTGATAGGGAGACTTGATCCTGCCTTGTTGAAGTCAATGAGGGTTTTGCCATGGACATCAACAGGAGTGGGATCAGACCCAGAATGCAACACAAATGGGTCTTCAAGGTGCCCACAATTTGTCACTCTCCAGTCAAGTGAGTATCTATCATTCAGAAAAAGTAATCAAAAGCATAGTGCATTGCAGGTTTTATTAAAGATAGAACCCAGACTCTTTCATAACAGCATAGCTAGATAGCTTTTTTAATTCTTTCAGAAAAAAGTGTGCCTTTTCCAGTACTGCCTGATAAACTCAGAGCTTGTATGAAAAATGATGTTGTATCCAAAATTGTGAAAAAGTTAGAAGACCCTTTTCTGTGCATTACTGCATTATATTGCAATAATTGATGTGGGTAATGACCTCCCCTCATATTGAATGCCCAGCCACATACTTACTATGGAATGCTCAGCAGTGGAGGGAAGGAAAGCAGGGACTTACGTGGATTGCTGTAGACCTGCATGGCACATGATGCTTGACACAACTGAGATCACAAAAGCAGTAGAGGAAGGGAAACCAGGCAAAGGAAAAATGTTCTTAAACTAGAGTTAAGATGGAAGGTATGTGCCACTAAAATAAGGCTTTAAATGCATTTCAAGAACACTAGCTTTCAAACTCAAATAGTAGAAACCCATAAAATTTGTAGTAATAAGAATTATTTTTAGTATTATTGTTCCTAGTCACATAATGGTCTAAAAACGAAAAAGTAGTTCAGCAAAAAGTTTCAAGATATCAGCACGGGGGCTCCAAATGAACTCATTAAATGTTTTCAATTTGGGTTTTTTTCCCATCCAATACGTGTAAAAAGAAACCCTTTCAAATGGAAAAAATCAAAATAGCTATCAACATTTTTAACTGTATCTAATGTATTTGCTCACTTTTAAAACAAGCCTTTTGAATGAAAATAATAAAAAAAAATCATAGCAAAACTGAGAGTGGGGAGCCCTCGTGATTGTGGAGAAAAGCTTGAAAATGTGACCTCAACAGATCAAAAACTAGGAGGCAAATAAAAAGAAACCAAAACTTATTTGTTTTAAAAAAGTCATGCTTTTTGGAATATAGCCCTTTATTTTTGAACATTGGATTTGGCACTACAGAGACAATCAGAAATAATACTCAGGGGGCGAAGATTTGGATATCTTGAAGCCATAACCCCAAAGAGTCATCAGGAAGCAAGAGGAAGATTGTTGTAACACCCTGTAACTCCCCTTCCTTGCTGATGTGTTACTTCTGAGGTCACTTAAAGTGACTTATGCAGTGGTAATAAAAGGAAGCATTGTGCAAGGTGATTTAACATCTGTGGCATTTCCAAACTCAATAGAATTTGGAAAGGCAAAATGGCAATAAACACTTTTGAAAAATCAACATTGGTGTCTGCAAATAGTAATTATAATTATAGTACTTATCCTTTATATAGCACTTTTCATTGGGACATCTCCAAGTGCTTCACAATCTTTAAAGTATTTATCCTCGTAACACCCCTGTGAGGTAAGACCTTACTGCTGTTTCCATTGTACAGATAGCCTGTGTGTGTCAGTTCTCTAACTGACTTGCCCAGGGACATCCAGTAAGCTTGTGGCAAAGCAGGGATGAAATCCTAGTGCCTGAGGTGCTTGACAGAATGGAATACAGTACCATGCCACTCCCCTTCTCATATCATTTTCTACAAGGATGATGGTGACAGCTGCAAGCTATCAACTTCCTTAAGCCTTGAAAGAAAGAAAAGGTAGGAGGCCAGATATGAGTGGATGTCTGTGTTGGTGTTAGTCTATATATTGAATCAACAAAGAAATGCTGCATCATTCCTCTTAAAGATGACCTGCAAATGGCTTGTTTGGCTTTTTTCTGATGCATAAAGAAGGCTGAAAAGTTTTCCACACACAGAAAACGAGTCTATCCCTGCTTCCTTGTCATTGTTGCTTTTTAATCATAGAAGTATCAAGAATGAAAGCCTTGAAGCTAGGCTGGAATTGTTCTGGCACACAGGGCGGGGCAGCATGTGGGCACTTCTTTCAAGCTGCTGTCTTGTTCCCGAGAAGTTCAGCTTTTCCTCTTTTGCTTAGTTCTACCTGAGTCTGCAGAGAGCCTGGAACAATAGCTCTGAGAGGTGTAAACTGCCCCAGTCATCTCAGGGTATGACTACACTTGCAGCTGTGCAGCGCTGGGAGTTACAGCTGTCTTCGTACAGCTGTGTAGGGAAAGCGCTGCAGTGTGGCCACACTGACAGCTACCAGCGCTGCAGTGTGGCCACATTTGCATCATTTGCAGCACTATTGGGAGTGGCTGAACAGGCATTCTGGGATACCTCCGAATACATCTGGAGGCCAATTACAGCGCTTTTGGTGGCCACTCTGGCAGAGCAGCGCTGCATCACCAGCGCTGCAATTGTTATACCCCAGGCAGAGCAAGAGTACAGCCAGCACTGCAGCCAGGGAGATACAGCGCTGTATGTGCCTTGCAAGTGGGGACAGTGAGTAAGTTGCACCGCTGTAAACCCACCACCAGTGCTGCAACACTCCAGTGTAGCCAAGCCCTCAGTGAGATGGTGGTTCAGATGCCTAGTGATAATGTGCTTGTCTATTCTTGAAATACTACAGTGGTGCCACTGCATAGCTTCTGTTTAGACATTCGCAACAGCGATGGGAGGGGTTCTCCTGTCACCGTAGTTAATCCACCTCCCCAAGAGGTGGTAGGTAGGTGCTGTGGATGCTGGAGGTTAGGTACAGGGAGTCCCCAACATATGTCTCCCTCTTATCTATTGTTTTGCGTATTTGTCGCTCATCAATAGGGGAACGTGTTCTGACTCACCTCGGTCCCGATCCGCATATCCATCAATTGCAGTACTGTACTGTAAGTTGCAAATGACGGATATGCAGACTGACGTGAATCAGAACACGTTCCTCTATTGATGAGCGATGGATATGTGACAGATATGCGTAGTGACAGGTGGGCTGTGGCCCATCCACTTAACATCCAGGCCCCGCCCACCACCCCCAGTGCTGGCTCTGCTCCCACCCCAGTGCTTACCCCAAACTGCCTGCCTGGCGCTCCAGCTAGGGAGTGGGGTCAGAGTGTGGGGGCTTCCAAGCCCCTGACCCATGCTTTTTGGTGGGAGCACCAGAGCAACGCAAGCCCAACCCAGCTCCCTGGCAAGAGTGCCAGGTGGGTGGAGCAGGGCAAGCCCGTGTGCCCCGATCCCACTCCCCTTTCGAGTGGAGCAGGACAAGCCTCCACACCCCACTCCCTGGCAGGAGCCAAAGGCAGGCAGAAGGAGCAAGCCCTGAATGCCGGGCGTGGAGCAGGTGAGGGTGCAGGGTGCATTTTTACAAGGGCCCCCATTTTTAAAGGAGCCCCTAGTCAAAGTATCTATCACCCCCGTCCCCTACAAGAATGCCTGGAGTGGGGCAGAGGCCACCAGATTGCTCCTACCCCTTCACCCCCATCATTGCCCACCCACCCCGGGGCCCACCCAGTGTCCCCCTCCTCTCTATGCCGCTGCTGTACCAGCAGGTCCCTGGTATATATCGTTTAGGTATCCGTGGTCTTTTCAAGAACACAACCCCAACGTATACTGGGGACCCACTGTATTCTTAACTATGTCACTCAGGGGAGTGGGTTTTTCCCATGCCGGAGTGATGTAGCTAGCTTGGGTGAGTGTAGACATGGCCAGTGTAAACAGCTTGGATTGGAACTATTTCATTCCTCCCGTACAAATGCAGAAGGAGTGCTACAAACTGACTGTGAATGAGGCTACACCTTGGTGCCACATCTTGAGTGGCATTGGGAGATGCCACCATTTCTCCGCCTTCCCCCAACCAAGTCGCTGAGACTAGGGGCATATAGTCAAGTCCTACCGAGGACGAGTCAAGCTTGAAAAGTCCATTGTAGCTCAGCGAACACACTTCATCATGTTCTGAACAATCTATTCGGAGCCATGTCTCATTTATAGTGACACCTGGTTGGCATGTATTTTGTGCGCAAAACTTGGAAGAGCACTTCCTTTCCTCCCGCTCCCTGCCCCATTTGACCCTTGCCCAGTAGAGTGGTGCTGCTCCATTTTGGCATCCAGAGATGGGGTACTCGGGAGTAGGGCTGGCAGAAAACAACAGGAATGTCACAAGAACGAAATACTTCTAGTTGTTGTGGTCACTAACCAGGTGAAACTGCATTAAGGAGCAATATTGAAAGGCAGACCAAACCCAAACACTTGCACGCACGCACATGGATAAAGGTTGCCTCTGAGTGCCTGCTTTTTCTGAGGTAGAGTTAAGGCTGTTTGGGTGACCTTAAAAGTGAATCTTTTTTGGAATGTTATCCTTAACTTATAGTTTTCTGTTCCACGTTCGAGGTTCTTGTTACAAAATTTGTGTTCCTGTTTCCTGTTACCTCAACAGTAAATTTGCCTAGCATCTAAGGTTTACTCTCTGAGAACTCCAAGACCTATATTATAATGCATACAGCATAGGGGGATGAAGTAGGGTTGCACAGGCAACCTAGCCACCTGGTGCTTGTCTTTGCAACATTCATAGCTGTATTTGTGTTGGGAGGGGCTAAGATTTTTCGGTGTAAATAACATACAGGCCAGCAATAAATTACCACAGTGTGAGAACAGGGAGGGGTGGGATTGTGACTCAGAGGAGTGTGTGCCTATCTGGGTGTCCCCCGGGGAGCAGGGGAGGTTGTGGACCAGTGGACCCGCCTTTGTTCAGCACTGTCCCTAAAGCCCCAGTTCAGTGCAATGATTGAATTCTCACCATTGTTACCTTCGGGGTTCCAGGAACTGACTAAGGGTGGGAATGATGAGTTGAAGATCGCCAACCTGGCTTTGGGGAATAAACTGAGGGAGGGGAAGGCAAGTAAACAAGAGCTGGAGACGTGAGCCATGGCAGGGAGATGGGAGTCACCCTCTCAGCCTGGCTCAGCGTGTGGCAGTAAATGGAAGGAAATGAAAGGTGGAAATCCTACAAGGAGAAGAACAGCTCGGTGTGACCTTTCCCACTGCACAAGAATATCAGTTTGCAGCTAGTGTGCTGCTGATCAGTGTTTTAATCAGGTACCTTTGGGAGCGTTTGCTTCTCTGTTTCCTCAGCAGCCCAGTTGCTATAATAGTACAAAAGAATTAATGCATGGGGACCAGGAAAGAAATACTGATTTCTGCAAACACTTCCAAACAATACAGGGTGGAGCCTGATCCAAAGTCCACTGAAATTAGTGTCGAGACGGGCAACCGACACCATTCTTGAAGAGGGAGGGTGTGTGGGGAGCAGAAAAAGCCCAGCAGCTCCGGATTTCAACAGGCTTTGGATCAGCCCCTTGGATTGGGAGTTCTTCACAGCCAGGACCGAACTGTCCTGCATGTCTGGGCACAAGCTAGCATATTACAGGTGCTACTCAGACCAATGGATGTCATTTGACAACATCACCAGGCTTAACTTCAGATTCAGCCAGCAGTAGAATAAAAAGGAAACAAAATAAAATATTTTGAGGTTAATTAATATTCCATCCTCCACACTCTGCTGCCCCCAAAGGAACATGTTGTAAGATTCATAGGATACGAACAGATTCTGATCCTTTTACTCTTTCTGACGAGCACCTTCCTCTAGGAGCTCAAGGAGTAAGAAACTATTCAAGGTGAGTGATGGGGTCAGATTGTGGCTTGTAGGAAAGGCCCTAACCTGAGAGGTGCTGAGCATTCTTAACTGCTTCTGATTTCATTTCAGCTGAGGGCACAAAGCACCTTCCAGGCAGAATCCTGGGGAATTATTTCATAGCTAAAGAGTTAGAACTAAGATGACTTGCTTAGAAACACAGTATGAATTAATGGAAGAACAAAACTCAAACCACTTGCTGAGAAATCCAAAATTCCCTCTGTAGAGTTTCTTAACAAGCTTTATTTAATTTGGACGTGAACTGAGGTCTTTTTGCATTACCCTTAGGTACCCTTTGCAGAGTGAGTCATCGGCGTTACTTTAAAGAAGGGGTTCTCAGACTTTTGTACGGGTGACCCCTTTCACACAGCAAGCCTCTGAGTGCAACCCCCCTTATACATTAAAAACACTTTTTCATATATTTAATACCATTATAAATGCTGGAGGCAAAGTGAGGTTTGGGGTGGAGGCTGACAGCTCATGACCCCCCCATGTAATAACCTCATGGCCCCTTGAGGGGTCACAACCCCCAATTTGAGAACCCCTGCTTTAAAGTAATGTGAGGATCATCCACAAAGCTACTTCTCTGAAAGTCTCTGTCGATGGTTCACTTCTGCCATGGTGACTACAGTACTGCCAAGCCCCAACATTCAAAAAATCCATGGTTCAGACCCCCCAAAATCATCAGCCTAGTTTAAAAATCATGACTTTTTTTTTAAAGTAATGAATTTGGGGTATCTTTATTTGCTGCCTGGTTTTTGAAGTTCTAGTGTCCATTCAGGTCACATTTTTAAGCTTTTCTCTACATGAGGAGAGGCTAGAACCTTACACCTGCCTGTAAACAAAAGCTGAGCGTCTCATATATTCACTTGACTCCAGGAGCTGGGGATTTAAGAAACTATCACAAGGCTGCAGTAGCAAAAGTAATATTGATTGCATTCTGACTTTCGGACCACAATGACTGCAGCCCAGGGAGGGGCTGTAAAAAGACTATTAAGCCTGGGAAGCATAAGTCCTGAACTAACAGGGGTGAAGAACAGTATTGTTCCATTTATCCCCCAGAAAGGGGAAGACTCTTTAAGAGGTTTGTCTGGAGATCTAAACCCCAAGCCGTCTGTCCAGCAGTGATGGAAACAGAGGCAGCCACACTGCTTTGACATGCCAGGGTGCGCTATGATGCTATTACAGTCATAATGAGAGAAGCTGGTATCGCAGTGATTCTTTAGCAGTCACCATATAGGTCGCAGTTCATCAGGAGTTGATGAAATCTGGCCTCCAGAACAAAAACACCAAGTCACAATTATAACTATGAGCCAAGAAGTCAAGGAAACAATTAATTCAAAATGCTGGACTGTTGTAAGAGCCTGCAGGGGCTCATCATGCACAGCGGTGCTCTGCTTTCACTTCCACATCGGGTGACTCGAGAATCACTGCAATGGGACTCCCTGGCTGAAAAATCCCTTTGGAATCCTAGCATAAACCACCTCAAGCTGTGAATATGTGAACATAAGAATGGCCCTACTGGGTCAGACCAAAGGTCCATCTAGCCCAGTATCCTGTCTTCCGACAGTGGCCAGTGCCAGGTGTCCCAGAGGGAATGAACAGAACAGGGAATCATCAAGTGATCCATCCCGTCACCCATTCCCAGCTTCTGGCAAACAGAGGCTAGGGATTCCATCCTTGCCCATCTTGGCTAATAGCCATTGATGGACTGATCTTCCATGAACTTATTTAGTTCTTTTTTGAATCCTGTTATAGTCTTGGCCTTCACATCCTCTGGCAAAGGGTTCCACAACTTGACTGTGCATTGTGTGAAGAAATACTCCCTTTGTTTTAAACCTGCTGCCTATTAATTTCATTTGATGACCGCTAGTCCTTGTGCTCAGTTTATTCTGACATTTCAGTGCGCACGCACCTATGGAAGTGGGAGTAGTCCATCCAGAGAGCCCAAAAGGCATGCAAAAAGTAGTACAGTCTATCAGCAACACCTAAGCAGTGTCAGCCTTAACTCTGAATCTCAGGCTACCCTGAAAGTCACACTCTTAATACTATTACTCACACTAAAAAAGCAATCTGGTTCGGGGAATGCTTACGTGAGTAAAGATTTCAGTCTGACCCTGCATCAAATCAAGACCACGCAATCTTATGTAGCTCTCTGTTCCGCCTCTCCTGCTACTTACTGTCCTTGTGCCCCTGGTACACAGGCATACAGGACCTCATGCAAAGTCCATCGAAGTTGGTGGAAGGACTCTCAGTAACTTCAATGAGCTTTGGACTGAGGCCATAGATGTAAAAGGATGCACAAACACCTCAAACCGAGCTCAGTTAAAACAAGTCATGGCCAGGGTTGACAATTTTGGTTGAACATATTCCTGGAGGGTTCATCGCATGACAATTTTTAATTAAAGATTAATCTTTAATTCCTGGAGAGTCCAGGACAATTCTGGAGGGTTGGTCAGCCCTAGTCACAGCTTTGTGAATCAGCAACATTAGGAGTTTTTTGCTTGAAATCTTGATTAACTAGGAAAAAAATTTATTTGGATGGCTCTAACATTCAAAGAAGTAAACTTTGGCATATGACTGTGTGTTCTCAGTGCATTGTAATGTAAGCACAAAATTGTTTTCTATTTAATTTCCAGTGGCAGTGTCTAAACATATCTGAAGAGTCACACAAATATTTACACATCGGCCCTACAATATACCAAGTTCTCAGTCAAAAAGGCTTCAATAGGAGAAAATGGATAGTTGAAAGAACAATCAGGTCTTCATGTTTCAGAAGATGATACGGTGCTAAATGTCACAGTTTTATGGTAATGGCACTTGTATTCCCCCACTATGATCCCTTGATGGCACTTATTTAAAGGTTTCTGGCTGTCAGCCATCACCTCTCCTGGGTGGATACCCATGACTCACTCCCTTCGGACTGGGGTTTCAAAGGCTGCACAGTTCCCTGCCTTGTACTGTGATATGCCCAGCAAGCCAGATTGCCTAAAAAGGCTAGTGCCTGTGCGTTGCTTTTTCTCCTAAAGCTATGACTTGTGTTTTGCCCACAGTTATGAGTTACCCCACAGCTTCTTCCAAGCAAGCACTTTTACTCTTAAAGTCAAAGCATTAGAGAGAGCATATTAAAAACAAAAGAACCTACATGCATGCTCAAAAGGTCACCCCCCAACTCCAGCCTAGTGGTTTGGTAGGTTTTAGTCCTATAAACAGGGCCGGCGCTTCCATTTAGGCGGCCTAGGCAATCGCCTAGGGCACCAGGATTATTGGGGGGCGGCATTTTGCTGGGCGGGGCGACAGGCGGCTCCAATTGACATGCCGCAGTCGTGCCTGCGGACGATCCTCTGCTCCCGCGGCTCAGGTGGACCTCCCGCAAGCACGACTGCGGCAGGTCCACCGGAGCCACGGGACCAGCGCGCGGGGTGGCGAAATGGCTGTTCGCCTAGGGCGCTAAAAACGCTAGCGCCGGTCCTGCCTATAAAATCCACAGTTGGGTTTTCCCCAGGGTTACAAGTTCCTCTCCATCTTAGCTATGGAACCAGACCCTAAACTGGACAGGTCAGCCAGTTCTTTATGCAGCTTGGGTCATTGATCTTGGCCTTCTGTTCCTTCTGCACTCAGCAGACACTGGCCATCTCCTCAGGGTGTAGCTTCAAAAGGCTGGGGAATTTGCATTAACTTCTCCCTAGCGACTCCCTGGAAATCCACTTAACACTTAATGTTCCCAAAGTCCATACTTGTCCAGCACATTTTCAGTGTAGTCTTTTGAGTGCCCAGGTCTCGCATCTTGCCCCTAGACAGGTGACATACCAGCTCGGTCTTCCAAGGATGTTGGAAGTACATTACATATACAAATGACAATGGGCAAATTAGTTTTCAACATTATTTCTGAATCCAGACCTTGAGGATATACTGCAGTTAATAGAAGTGCTATTTGTGTGAGTAAAGAGAAGTTTTCCAGTAGTTTCTTTTGAGCATTATCGAAGGTACCACTTGATAGAATGATAAGAAGATGAAGCTAGACAAATACAGACTAGAAATAAGGTACTTTTTTTTTTTTACGGTGAGGGTAATTAACCACTGGAAACATTTAGCACGAGTCATGGTAGATTCTTCATCTAGGCTGACCAGACAGCAAGTGTGAAAAATTGGGATGGGGGTGGGGGGTAATAGGAGCCTATAGAAGAAAAAGCCCCAAATATCAGGACTGTCCCTATAAAATCAGGACATCTGGTCACCCTATCTCCACCACTGGCAATTTTTAAATCAAGATTGGTTGTTTTTCTAAACATATGCTCTAGTTTAAACATAAATCAATTCAGGGAAATCCTACAGCTTGTGTTAGACGGGAGATCAGACTAGATGATTACAAAGGTCACTTCTGCCCTTCTAATCTACATACAATACATGGAATGTAAAGAAAATAAAAATGTTAACAAAAGAAGTTTGAAGCTGGACTAATTCCACACAGAGACAATGTTCATGAACAGTTAATTGGCAGAGGTGGTTGAAAAATGCGGAACATTTTAGTTACAAAAAGTCAAGGTTGTGAAAGCTTTTCAAATTTTGTGGGGGGAAAAGGTAATTCAAATGTTCAGAAAGCTTTTGATTAGCTCAATAAGATGCTTGGGTGGTGTGAATTTTGGGAAAGAATTTTCAAAAATTTTCATGAAAAACCTTTTTCAACATTTTGAATTGTCAAAATATTTTGACCAGCATTATTAACAAGCTTCTTTATTCATACATCACTAGTTTTAACATTCCTACATGCTATATATTTTATCCCAGGAGATATCAACTCTATGAGCAGTTTTTTATCACCGTAGCACCCTCTGCTATATGTGTCTAAAATAATAGGGTACTATTACAGCTTCCTATCCATTTGAGAGGATACATGATCCAGTGGTTAGGGCAGTAACCCAGGAGTAAGGAAACCTGGCTTCATGTCTCTGCACCTCCACAGACTTCCTGAGTAACTTAGGCAAGTCACTTAGAGCTTGCCTACACAGTGCTACAAGTGTGAACTGTGTGATTTCTGAAGCAGGTAACTGTCCTGTGTAGACCTGCTGGCATGCTCTAAAAGGTGCCTAGTGCACATTAATGTAGTCCTGTTTGAAATGGGACGACATCAACATGAACTCAACTCGTTTGAGTGCTTAAGAAATCACACCCCTCTCGTTTTCATTGTGTAGACAAGCCCGAAGACTTTCTGTGCCCCAGTTTCAAATGGAAACAATAGCACTTCGCTATTTCACAGGGGTGTAGTGACTATAAAAGCATTAAAGATTGTGAGGGGCTCAGAGACTTTGATAATGGGGACCATATAAGTACCTTACATAGATTTATCAAAATGATTGCAGCTGCCACTTCAAACTAGCAAACAAAATAAAAATGGAACAAACTTCAACTGCTTTTGAGCTATTTTAATAGCTATTAATGGAATGATACCAGTTTACGCTTGCTAAGGATCTGGCTTCAGAATTTTTTTTTAAATGAATAACATTTTACAAGGAAAATTTCAATATCACGTAACGCTCTCATTCTCGTGAAAAATGCAGTAGTGAAGACAGTAAAGAGGCTAGATCAGGCTTCCATGGCAATGGAAGCAAAGCAGACTATTCTTAAAGGCATAAGACAAAATTCTGTCCTGGTTGATAGCCCATGCAGGCCCATTGAAGTCGGTGGGGTTCCATGGGAATAAAAGAGGGCAGGCTTCTGTCCCATGTGTTCATATATATTAATCATGCTGTAAGAGCTCCTAACACAATGGGGGCCTTGACCTGGCTGGCCTCTAGGCACTACAGCAGTATAAATGTTCACTATTAATAATAAATTACTGGGCCCAACACCAACAAAAGTCTTTCACCAAGAGAATTTTCTCCCATGGCCTTTTAGTCCCACATTTTATTTAGGGTTTCTGCGGTATACAAGGAAAAGTAATTATTTTTTACTGTTGTAACTCTTTCTCTTGACCCAACAAATGTAACATGAAGGAACCCAAATAACCATTTTTACTAACTTTATACAACCCACGAGGTTAAGCTACACATACAGTGTTGCGTTGGCTGGGTTATGGCGACTTCCGAGGCATAAAGAAGACAAAGCCACTAGAGAGTTCAGGAACTATTTAAATCCGTGATTTTCAACCTTTTTTCATTTGCAGGCCCTTAAAAAATTTCAAATGGAGGTGCAGCCTCCGTCGGAACTCTTAGGCAGAGTCTGTGGACCCCCAGGTGTCTGCATACCAGCCACTGATTTAAAAGGGTACTACTTGATTCCTACGCACTACATACCTGTCCATTCTATTGAGCATCTGTGTCCCGTTGAGGTGGGTGCTGTACAAACACCGTATTGTCAATCCTAAAAGCTCAAAAATCATGAATCAGACCCTCAAAATATCATGAGATTGCCCCGCAAAGCATGAGACCTCTGTAAAAGATGATATTGTGGTCTTTTGAACACCCTCTGCCCAACGCTGTGTGTGTGTGAAACACACAGTTAGTGGTGCCAGTTCTGCAAGTTTTATACAATGAGGTGATGAATGGAGAGGAACTTCCAGCTTCTCCCCTAATTCTGTGCCTTCCCCCCACCCCCTGGCCCACATCTGTCTATCCCTCTGCCCTGTAACTAGTTATGCCTCCAACCTACACATCAGCTTTGTCTCAGCTCTGCTCTTCATCACCCATCTCCCCAGCTTGGCTGCAGCCTAGTTCCCCTCTCCCTCTTCCCAGGCCCGATAATGGAGAGAGGAGAGCAAATTGACCCACCATTCACAGAACGGGGCCTTCTCTCCTCCCCACACACCCTCCCTCTTTGAGAATGGTGTCGATTGTCCCTCTCAGCTCCCCAGGGCAGGGGGATGCTTTGCTGGTTTCCTTTGGGCTGAAATTCAGAGGGCTGGAGCACCTCACTTGATGGAGATACTGGGTCTGGCCCCAGCCAGCATTACCCAGAAGGAAATCCCGAGACTTGGCAGTGTTGAAGCATATATGAAGATGCAGTCACTGAGCCAAAGATCTTACAATCTAACAAACGGACAAGAGCCAGTGGGGGCTACAAAACAGGCATCAATTGTGGGCCTCATTATTGTCAGCTGGGTGGAACCTTGTTATGGGCTGAGTTAAAACCTCTTTAAACTGATATGTGAATGAGTTCTGCACTGGAGTCTGTAAGACAGACCGAAGGGACCACACCTAAAACAGAACCTAACACAGAATGCCCAGAAACGAGTGCAAGGTGGGCAGAGGGTTTGACTGAGAATTGTGACCAGCTGGGTTGGGGAGGAGGAGAGAACACAGAGGTTACATCTACAAAGTAACTAGACACCTGCAGCTGGATTGTGCCAGCCACCTCGAGCTCAAGGGGCTGTTTCACTGCTACGTAGATATATGAGCTTGGGCTGAGGCCCAGGCTGTAGGACCCTGATAGGTGGGAGGATCCCAGAGCTTGGGCTCCAGCCCAAAGCCAAAAACCTACACAGCAATGAAGCAGTCTCGCAGCCCGAGCCCAAGTCAGCTGGCATGGGCCTGCTGTGGGTTTTTCTGTGCTATGTAGACCTACCCTCAGGAACTGAGAACAGACCAAGGGAGAGAGAGACATGCTGATGGAACAGCTGAAACTATGTATTGACCCTGGAAGAAATGTGCAAAGAGGGTTTTTGGGTTGAGGTGCAGGCTGAAAAGACTTTCTTCCAGCACTGAACAAGGAATTTGATTAGAACGAGGAAAAGAGGATTATCCCTAAATCGACTCTGATTCTCTCTGCTTCACTAAAGCTTCAGCAAGAATCTTCTCCAACTTCCCTCCTGCCTGGCTTCCTGCTGTGGATTTAAAGAATAGGTGCACACAGCCTTCTAGCACAAGCATCCCAGAAGGGATGGGGAGGAGGCAGAGTTATGGCCGGATCCCTGACTCTGCACCTAGCTGTCCAGGGAGACGAGGAACGCATGTCACACCTGGCTGTGGATAACACAGAAGGTAACTCCCCCAAGAGCTAAAAGGCTCTGGTGGGCATTGTGGTGCCTCCCAGACGTCCTGCTGCAATGTGTGGCTCCAGCTGTGTCCCCTACGCTATAAGGCAGAATGGGTACGTCTATGCGGCACACACAGCAGTGAACATCCCAGCCTGGGTCTCAGACTCAGGGATGCAGGGCTAACCCTGGCATTCTAAAAAGAGCTGTGCAGGCAGCACTTTGAAGCTCCGGCTCGGGCTGGAGGAAAGGCTGAGAAGCCCACCCCCCACTCTAGGCTTCAGAGCCTGAAGCACAACGTCAGAGCACTGTCTACAACACGGCTCTTTTAAGAGCGCTAGAGCGAGCACAAGACTGGGTGGTTTGTTGCCCCAGGTTATGTAGACATGGCCAGTGTGACCTAAAATGGGTGACTTTGCTTCAGACTGTTGCAGGCTGGTCTGTATAGAAAGGCTGTGGGAATTGAGCGGGGACTACAAAGGACCGCATGAATCCCTGGCTTAACTTTGTGACAGGGTCCTCCACTGCTTCCCACATCAACCTGTCAAATTATTGGCAGGAGCCAGACCCCCTGTTAACCCATTTTAGTTTTAGACACTTCTGAAAACGGCCGTTGTGGTCATGGGAGGTGTAAGGACATGCAGCCAATTCCTCCCACCACCTTTCTTCTAGGAAAGGCTGATGTTTTACCCATTTCTACCATTGTTTGCTTCTGTCTGTCAGCCCGTCTGTGGTGCTTATATGGGCTGGTCTACACTACCAAGTTCGGCTGGCTTAACTACATTGCTCAGGGCTGTGAAAAACATCATACCCCATCTGACGTAATTAATCCAACCTAAGCCCTGGACTAGACACCACTAGGTCCAGATTTCTTCTGTCAACCTGGCTACTGTCTCTTGGAGAGGTGAATTTAATACAGCAATCCACTTACATCCCATTAGTAAGAATCTACATTGCAGTGGTGCTGCTGTAGTGTTTCTAGTGTAGTTTTGGGGGTACACTATAGCTCTACTCACTGCAATACTTGAGCACCTCACAATCTTTAATATCTTTATCCTCACAACACCCATATGAGGTCAAGAAATGCTATTATCACCATTTTATGGGTGGAGAACTGAGGCCCAGGTCTTCAAAGGTATTTAAATGCTTAACTCCCATTGATTTCTATGGGAATTAGAAATCTAAATACGTTTGAGGATATGGGGCTAAGTGATTTGACCAAGGCCACACAGGAAGTCTTTGGCAGAGCAGGAAATTGAGCCCAGGTGTCCCAAGTGACAGATTAGCACTCTCACTATGAGACTGTACTTCAGGAGTTGGCCTAAGAGGCTGGTTGTTCCCTACATATACCACAGCTCACAAATCTGTGTGTTGCTCTCCTTTTGGGGGGGAACAGCTGTTTATCTCCATCCTTGCTGTGCCCTCAAACAACCACTTGCTCTCCCATTGCACAACATGCATAATAATCAGCGGCAAACACTCTTCATTGTTTTTAACGAGCTCTATCACTGGTCAAAAAACACTGAGATTTGAAAGTTTGTCAAAAATGTTCTTTGAAATGTGTAATCTTGAGTTAACAAAAAACAGGACAACAATAGTGTTCCTCCTGTTTCTTTATTAGGTCTATTGGAATGTGACCATTAGCTCACAGGGGTGTGTTGTAAGCCATAATACAGTCTGATCAGGTGTGATAAGACCCGTCAGAGCAGTCTCCACTATACCAAGCTCAGAGGCAGTGTGGCACAGGGTCAGGACATCTTAATTTGCATCCAATGTTTTATAGTTTCCTTTAGTTTAAAGCTGTAAACTGTGATCAGCCAGAATTGCTATTCACCAAAGAGACTGCAATTCACTATCAAAATTTATTGGCAAAACACCCCCAAAACTATTAATGTGATATACGTTTCTCTGAAAATGTATACATATGGACCCTGATGCTGAGCAATTCCTGTGACATATTAATCACCCTTTACTCCCATTGACTTGATGGGTCAGATCCCAGGGATTATATATTTAGGGGAAGAGCATACAGTCCTATAAGGAAGAGAGATGAGTTTAAAGCTTGATCTGTCGACAGAGAAATTCCATCTCTAAACACTCCAATACAGTCAGATTTATTTCAGCTGTTTCCCTGGCGTGCTGAGTGGTGAGAGTGGTAAGGCTGTCAGTGGTATCTGTGAACCTGTCATTCAGTGCAAGTGAAGAGAAAATTTTACTGCTAACATATGTCAGAAAACAGTCTGTTATAAGCCAGAAAATGCTGTGGTCATTGCTCAGCAGATCCCAGAACAATTATATTAGGGAAGGATCAATATCACAGCCATCCTGAACTAAAGCTTCTAAATCTGTGGGATGTGAAACCAAACTTTATAAAGACTAATATTTGTTTAGACAGAGGACTGTACCCCAGCAAATGTCTGAACTCAAGCAATCCTGTTGAGCTCAATGCTAAATGTGGAGCCAGAGGTAAAATTTGGCAGTCGATTTCAGCGTGCCTTGTCCCTTTGTGATGCAATAAGCAGCTCCGGCTGGATTTTCAAAAGCACTCAGTGTTGGCCTGTCTCTGCTTCCATTGAAGTTAATGGCAAAACTTCCACTGCACAATCCTGGTATCTGCAAGTCTGGGCCCTGATTTAAACATCTATTTCTTAAGGGCTTGATCCTGCATAGATGTGAAAGTGATTAGCAAGGATCACAAGTTAAAGAGCTGTCATGTATGCTGAGTCTGGTGCTTACTTGCTCCCTAGCTAATCAATTTGGCCAGCAAGACCATGGCTCTGCAATTCATGGCAATGACGTTAGAGTAATAGGAACCAAAATGCAGGGATTCTCTCACCAATGTGTAAGTCTGGGCTTCAGGCACTCTGTGGGAGGTGGGGGGTGTTGTCCAGTGACTCAGAAGGGCTTCTGCCTGTCAGAGATACTCCTGAGTAGGTAGATATTATCCACCACTCCTTGTTCAGCCCTTGTCTAGACTACAGCGGAAAGCCGATCTAAGCTACGCAATTTGAGTTATGTTAATAGCATAACTCAGGTTGACGTAGCTTAGATCTACTTATCGCGGGGTCCGTCTTCTTGATCCAGTGGAGTACAGGAGTCGATGGGAGAGCAACTGGTAGTCAATTTAGCAAGTCTTCCAAGGGGGAAGGGATAGCTCTGTGGCTCGAGCACTGGTCTGCTAAACCCAGGGTTGTGAATTCAATCCTTCAGGGGGCCATTGTAGGGATCTGGGGCAAAAATCTGTCTGGAGAGTGGTTCTGCTTTAAGCACAGGGGTTGGACTAGATGACCTCCAGAGATCTCTTCCAACCCTGATATTCTATGATTCAACAGCTGATGCATCAGTCACTGCCTGTTGATCCCCCAGTAAGTGTAGGTAAGCCCTTAGCTGTCTGCCTAAAGACACAGGTTCTCTTTGGTCACTTCCACTGGGAATCACAGGTTTCATATTTTATCCAAAAAAATGTGGAGGCAAAAACAGAAACGTTTTTTCCTTCTTTGCAAACCCAAAACAAGGATGTCTCTGTCAGGTTTTCCCCAGGTCAGAATGTTTTCCAAGAGCTTTCAACCAGATGCCATGCTAGATGTGGAGTGGCAGCCTTCCTCCTGAGCTCCCTGGCTTTTATTTGAACTCTTAGGACACCGTTCTGTGTTTCCTAGGCTGGACATAGTCTGAGGTATATCGGGATTGCCCCTGAAGAAATGAGAGACCTGTCACAGTCCAGCTGGTAAGCATTGCTTAAGCTTTATTTCCTGTGTCATCAAAGCGCGCTGAATCCAACATAAACAAGGGAGTTATCTTGAGCAAACATTATTCAATGTAGACTTTGTAAAACAATCATATATAAACAGAAAGTCAAGACGAAGCCAAAGGTAAGTGTGGCCCATGTTAGATGGCCCCTTCTTATGACAGCTTTGTTTTATAAGGCGCAGAGTTCAATTGAAAGTCATATTTAAGTGTCCTGTGGTGTTTTCATCCCCTAAGTGTGGATGCCAGGACAGCTGCAGAATTCAGCTGGAGGTGGAGAGAATAGTACCTCCAAAATATCAGCTCTCATTTACAAAGGGAAAATAAGGGCCTTATCCATGCAAAGACTCCCATTGGCTGCATCAGGCTTTGTTTGCACTCAGTCCTCGGTTTCTAGCTCTTTCTCATTATAAATCAGGCCCCCTCAAGGCTGTGAAAGCTACTGCTGATGATTCTTTTTTCCCCCTAGAGGCACTTGTGCTGTTATGGTTCCCCTCGGGAGGGGCTGGTGGGGCTCTTGGGATCCACTGGGGACTTGGGCCCCAATCCCACCAAGTATTTAAGTATATGCATACCATTAAGAATGTGAATTGTCCTATTGACTTCATTGGGATGACTCGTGCTTCACATTACGCATGTGCTTAAGTGCTTTGCTGGACCAGGGACCGTGGTGCTGGGGGTCTGGCTGGTGAACAACCAGCCGTCCGGAGTCTGCTAAGCAGAAAATTAACTACTCTTCCCTTCATCAACCCCTTCCCCTTGACCTCAGGCCCTCCAGTGTGAGGGAGCAGAGACATGCCTCTCTCCAAGCCAATAGGGGAGGAGACAAACATACCTGAAAAGGGCCGGATCTCAGACGTGACCTTTCTTGCTTGGGGAAGGCATGGGTGGAGAGGAGGGCTGCAGAGCCACATGGCAATCAGGAGCTGGCTGGAGGGACCGCATGGCAGGCTGGGAACAGAGCAGGGAATCAGGCTGCCGGGAAGCTGAGCAGCCACATTGGGAGCAGGCTGTGAGTGGCAGGCACTGCAGCAGGACACAGAGGTGTGCAGAACTTGTGGGAAGCAGCAGAGAATGAGCAGGGGCCCTGCCACCAGAGGGCTGAGCAGAGAGGGACCTGAGGGAAACTCTTCAGACAGAGAGCCAGTAGCTAACTTAGGCTCTTATGTGTTCTAGGGATGGGAGCTGGTGAAAGGCTAGGTACCAAGGGTCAGCCGGGGAAGTGGTCAGTGAGCTCTGGCCGGCGGTTGGACCCAAGAGAAGAGTCACTGTCCTTGTAACTGGACAATCAGAGACTGCAAGGGGCCTTTGAGCCTAATAGCCACTGCAGCTGGGGCAGCCTGTGAGCAGATGCCAGGTTGGAAATGCTGCCACAGCAGCCAAGGGACAATGCACCCAGTGGGACACACCAAGGACTGCTCCTCTCCAGGAGGCCTGCAAGTTACTGTGACATACCAGGGTACAGTCCAGACCAGTAGGTGCGGGGAGGGCTGTGTCATTCCACCCTGCAACCTTCGGCACCTTACAATGCCTTGCTGAAGTAGCTCCCATCTGGGCTCCTCACAAACACCCTTCCAGCATGCAAGCTGCACCCTGAGTATCTGTGTGTAACTGGAGCCTGCCAGATATAGGTGGGTTACGTTATGGCTCTCACCAGCCTGGGTTATTCTATAGGGTGACCGCAAAACACTCCTAGTCCCAGATATTCCCCCAGAAAAGTATGTACTGTATTGCCCAGCCCCCTCCTGGACAGGACAAATATTTTAAATCACTTATTCCTTTAAGGGAATAATATACCAGCTTTTTATCTCAAATAGTTACTCAGGCACTTCAGTTTAAACAAATTGGATTGTATAAAACAGTAAAACAAGTGTATTAACTACAACGAGATTTTAAGTGAGGCATAAAAGTCAGAAATGGTTTCAAGAAAAATAAAGATAAGATGTTCACTAATGCCAAACTTAACAAACTGGGTCAGACTCAAGCAAAGTTTCTCACCACAGCAGATTACTGACAAAATTCTCAGGTCAGGGCCCCTCCTCCTGAGTTCAATCCCTGCTTGCTTTGTTTCTTCAAGTGCAGTGAATGCGATGGGCAGGGACAGAGAGAGGGGTCCCTTGCGGTGTTTGTCCCTCCTTTTTATATTTTCACTCCCACTCTTGAAAAACATTTCCAGCTGAGAACTAAGAGCCAGAGTCTGTGTGGAAGGATGTTCCCTGCAGTTTTGCTTCACCTGTTTGAACATCCTTTGTCTTCCCTTCCTGCTTGATGATTCTGTTTCCTGCTTAAACGCAAATGAAGCAGAGCACACCTTCCTTTGTTTAGAACAGTCTTGTCTGACAACTTCTGGGGTTTGGAACATGTGTTAATAACGCCGTGCAGGGGAATCTTATAACTTCGCATACAAGATCGCCACACAGAGTTTACCAGGACAATGCTGACCAGAAAATTAGGAGTTTTCAAATGGCATACTTACAAGGCATACTTTGTACAAAGATTATTACAAATAGTGCTTAGGGTATGAATACAGGGGTGTATTCTGTCATAGTTACCCAATGGTCTCCAACAGAGGAGTGGACTGAAGAGGGCACCATAGGCATTAAGTGTGAGGGGCCCTAACTCCTATCTTGAACTGCCCATATTTTACCTGCATATGCTACTATACCTATTTGCAACCTCTCTCTTTCATGCCAGCTCTAGTATAACATCACTTTAGCCATATGAATGTTGACTGGGACCCATGGGGGCAGAAGCCTATAGGATATGGCAACTGACAACATTTACCTCTGAGCCATGATATACCTGGTGCACTATTGAGCACCTTACAAAGTTTGGAGTATCATGGCCCTGAGCAGCCGTGTTAATTACACAACCAACTCAGCAGAGAATTAGAAAATCAGAGTCACAAAATGTTCCTAGTCCTTTCATTAGCGAACCACATTTTTCATTTGAAATTTCTTTGGAAAATTGTAACACATTTCTTCAAGTTGCTTCTACTTAAAGGACATTTCAGAAACTCAAAATCAGGCAGTTTTTCAACACAACCAACCAAACAATCCATTTTGAATATTGTATCTCCCAGGCCCCATTGTGGCATTAAAGAGCAGCACGTGAGTGTTAGAAGGTTCTGTCTTTCACATTAGATGGAAAACTCAGACACTTCTGATCATGTAAGCCTCTTTGGAACTTTTTGCAAGATTAGGGATTTCAGCTCTGGGATCTTGACAAACTTCCCAGTTGTTTGTCATGTTCTCTCCACCTAAATTTCTCCTGCAGTTTCAGCCAGTTATGACAGTCTTCACTCTGGTCCTGAATTGCTTGCCTGCCGTGTTTCATCCCAGCTGCGTCTACCTATGCATAGTTGGCAAATCTGGTTTGTTAAGGGCTTCATTAAATAAATGTAAGTTCATCATCATTAGTGCTGTATCTTTCCTTTTTTCATTTCACTCTGCGTGAGGATATAGGCACCATTTCTTTAAATCTGTAGCAGGAAATTGGACAGGAGGGAGTTTGGGAAAGATTCTAGACCAAAGTTCTGAAGTGAAGCAGAGAGAGAGAATAAGTGTAGGAATCACATTGTTCCAACAAAGTTACTTGTTCAGTGTTAAAAGAGAGTAACTCTTTTTTTGACCCCTTGACACTGACATTCAGTTTGGACAGTTTAAATAGATTAGTCAGGGTCACAATGAGATTATTTAGTCTTTTAGCATGGCTAAGGAATGGTCAAGTAAGAAATTACATCCCTGTTTCCATTGACTCCTGTTTCATGAAAGACCTAAGAGCTGGATCCTCAGCTGCTGTAGATTGGCACAGAATTATTGTGGCTAGGGAAGGAATGCCAGCCGAAATAGGGAAATGTCAGGTTAAAGAATATTCAGGTAATTTAGATGTATTCAGGTCAGCAGGGCCTGATGAAATTCATCTTAGGATACTTAAGGAACTAGCTGAAGCAACCTCAGAACCGTTAGCAATTAGGGTGAGGTTCCAAATGACTGCAGAAGGGCAAACATAGCTCCTGTCTTTAAAAAGGGGAACAAAGAGGACCCAGAGAATTATAGACCAGTCAGCCTAACTTCAATACTTGGAAAGATACTGAAACAGATTATTAAACAATTAATTTATAAGCACCTGAAGGATAATAGGATTATAAGGAACAGCCGGCATGTATTTGTCAAGAACAAATCATGCCAAACTGACCTTGTATCTTTCTTTGACAGGGTGTCGGTAAGGCTTTTGACATAGTCCTGCATGACATTCTCATAGGCAAACTAAGGAAATGTGGTCTAGATGAAATTACTATAAGGTAGGTGCACAACTGGTTAAAAGACCCTACTCAAAGAGTATGTACCAATGGTTTGCTGTGAAACGGGGCGAGGGTATCTAATGGGGTCCTGGAAGGGTCAGTCCTGGGTCTGCTACTATTCAGTATTTTGATGAATGGATTTGGATAATGGAGTGGAGCATACGCTTATAAACCTTGCACATGAGACCATGCTGGGAGGGGTTGCAAGCACTCTGGAGGACAGGATTAGAATTCAAACTGAACTTGATGAATTGATCCGAAACCAAGAAGATGAAATTCAATAAAGAAAAATGCAAAGTACTTCACTTAGAAAGGAAAAATCAAATTCACAAACATAAAATGGAAATAAGGGGATAGTACTGCTGAAAGGGGGTACAGTGAGTCACAAACTGAATGTGAGCCCACAATGTGATGCAGTTGCAAAAAAAGGAAAATATCATTCTGGGTTGTATTAACAGGAGTGTCGTATATAAGGCATGGGAGTTAATTGTCCTGCTCTACTCAGCACTGGTGTGGCCTCAGCTAGGGCACTATGTCCAATTTTGTGTGCCGCACTTTAGGAGAAGATGTGGACAAACTGGCAAGCGTCCAGAGGACAGCAACAAAAATGCTAAAAGGCTTAGAAAATCTGACCTATGAGGAATGGTTAAAAAAAAAATTGGGCATGTTTAGTATTGAGAAAAGAAGACTGGGGGGAGCGGAAAAGTCTTCAAATATGTAAAGGGCTGTTATAAAGAGGACAGTGATTAGTTACTCCCCATGTCCACTGACGATAGGACAAGAAGCGATGGGCTTAATCTGCAGCAAGGGAGAGTTAGGTTAGATATTAGGAGAAACTTTCTAATTCTAAGAGGGTGGTTAAGTTCCAGACTAGGCTTCCAAGGAAGGTTGCGGAATCCCCACCACTGGAGGTTTTTAAAAACAGGTTCATCAAGGATGGTCTAGGTTACTTGGTCCTGCCACAGCGCAGGGGCGGGACTTGATGGCTGTCTGAGGCCTCTTCCAGCCCTGCATTTCTATGACTCTATGATTCTATTGACTTCAGTGGAGCTGCACTAACTAATGCCACCTGAGGCTCTTGCATCTAAATTACTGGGTTTGCACAAATGTAAGACAAATATTTTTGTTCTGTACTAAGAAAATCTCCTGCCACAGACGTAGTGGTGTGACCTTGAGAGGACAAAGCCTCAAAGATGATGGGGTGGAAGGCTGCTTGGATAGAGGGGTGAAGGAGGGTGGAGCTACGCCTTGGAGAGGTCTAACTGGGTAGATTTCTTATCTCTGTGCTTATTGTTTTGAGTTTCCTTCAATAGTTAAATAACTTTTTCCATAGTCACATGCTGACTGTATGCTTTTACGCTCATTATAACAGCACAAATCCCTACTCATGATTCACTAGGCAATGCTGTTCGCTCATGGATTTAAGTCAGTGTAAGCTTGATGCTCATTTCAACACCAGCACAAATATGCAGCAGGTTCTGCAATATGTAGTCTGGACCAGCGTGTCCATGAGGGAACATTAGCTTCTGGGGAGGCACTTGTTCTGTTAAGTAATTAGATTGTAGGGAGAAGTGTTGCCAACTTTCTTATTTTTATTGCAAATCAATATTTGGTGGTGGGTTTTGTTTAATGGCCCAGTTCTTGGAGTCATGGGATTATGTGAGAATCTCAGTTTTCATTTAAAAAAAAATTCTAGTCTTCATGATTGTGGAGAAAGGCTTCCAAACGTGACCCTTAACCTCTTGAGATCTCTTGTGTTTCCTCTTCTTGATCTGCAGGGTCATATATTGTGACTGTATCATTCTTAGCTTAGTAATAGAGGTGGATCAAAAAGCATTCCAGAGAGTAGCAAGCAAAAAGCAGATGGTGTCGGGGCACCATTATTTCCCAAGCAGCTGCTTTTTTCAAAGCAACATTTTGATTTTGACTTTTATTGCTGACAGAAGCAAAATCCATAGTGATTCTGACACAGGGTTGTTCCTGGGAATGCACACAAGGGTTCCTTTGAATACACCGAATAATACATTCAAGAATTCAGGCCAAAGTGCTGCCCCTTGTGCATTCTTGATTTAGACATAAATCCTACCATACTCAGTATGCATTTAGGCATGTGTACACAAATCCAATTTGCTGTAGTCATTTGGGAGATTAGGTGACCAAGCTATCCCCGCACCAGAGAAGCATACATGGGTAACAATGCCCTGCATCAGATTATCTACAGGGAGTGAACCCAAGATCTCTGTATCTAGAGGCATATGCCATGCTGTTGCGTGAACCTATGGATCAGGGCTTTTAGGTGGACAAAGCTGGAAGACTCCTAAAACCTCTTTGCAAACTCTAGCCACTATAGAGGAACAAAGTCTCCCATTGGAGTTGCACAAGCTTACAAATTTGGGCTGGAGTTTCTGTCTACCTTAGGTACTTTTTGGCCCTCATTACCATAGCATTTGAGTACCAGTCAATCTTTATGGGATTGTATTCCCAAAGCCCCCAGGAGGCAGGAGAGTGCTATTATATCTCCATTTTACAGATGGGGAATTGAAGCACAGAGGTCACAGAGGAAGTTTTTGACAGATAAGGGAATTAAATTCAGGTCTCCGGACTCCTAAGCTAAAATTCTAATGACTGCACCATCTTTTTTCTTTAAAAAAGCTCCTCACGGTACCTTCATGTCCAGAGCATGACTGTCTGAGCTTCCCAGTAGCTGACACAGAAGATTCACTTTGAGAGCTTTTCCTATTTAGGGAGCACAGGAGCAAATGGATGCCAGTTACAGTGAGGAGCCCTCTCTTCAACTACCTTCCATGGGGTTCTTTACACTGTTACGTGAGATCTGGGGGAAGTTCTGGCCACCCCTCAGTTTTCCAGCTGGTGGGAGTGATGTGGGAAGCCAAGGGAAGGCTCCAAAAACAGCAGACTCCTCAGAAAGGAGAGAGATTGCACAGTATGAGTGAAGAGATAAGGATCATCCAAACTTTTCTGTCAAAGGAATTTTTTAGTGTCTCCTATGCCATTTGGTGGGGGCTTAGTTCATGGCAACAGCAAATGTGCTGTGACCTCTCCTTTTCCTTATAAACAATGCAGACTCAAGAAAGAGGTTTAATTGAAGGGGTGGGAGGGAGAGAAGACTACAGTGCAGTCAGATAGACTGTAAGAAAACCTTTTGCATGGGCAGATAGCCATTTATCTTTAAATAATGACTGTGTTTCATAGTGCCATTTTAATTTCAAAATTATTACAGAGGTACATGCCATACTGGAGAATGACATTGCTATGGGGCTGGATTGAAAGAATAGCGTATCAATGAGATGTAGATGAAATACAGAGGAAATCCTTTGAAGCTGGTATGGTCTATTGTGTATCAATAGGGGGTCTTTAATTACATTCGCATTACAGAACAGATCATAGCTGGGACAGTCATAACGATAGATACTGACTGCCTTGGTTCAGAAATGAATTCATTGCAGACTCCTGTGTCTGGGCAGTGTCCCATTGACTTCAGTGGAACTCCACATGGGACACAGAATTCTGCCCATGCAGAGTTCATTGCAGGATCAGGGTGGAGATGTTACTATTATCTTCCAGGTGCCCACATGTAATTGCCATAAAAGTTTATGAAGCAGCAATATAGGTCTTTTGTTCTTTGTTTGTACAGGGCCTAGCGCAATGGAGTCTGGGGCCCATGACTGGGACTTCTCAGTGCTACTATAATATGAATAAATAATAAGCTAACCCTGAATACTGGAGCTCAGAAAAATGAAAACCTAATTTGGAGATAAATGTAAAATAACAAAAGTTGTTTTCATTTCCCAGTGTCCAAAATGGGCCCACTTTTTTACTTATTTTGTTTTTTTGAAAAAAAAACCTTTTGCAATTAAAAAAAATATTTTTCAAAAGTTTGATTGAAAGCATCAGAATGGTATCAACACTTTTTCTTTTGAGAACCATTTCAATGACGTCTTGCTATTTAAAAAAATTAGAAGAAATGAAAGTGTCTGCAATTGCCAACAATTTTTCAGGGGCTGGGGGTGGAGTGTGGATAGAGCCGCGGATGGAAGCGGTGGGACAGGGAGCTAGCCTCTCCCAAGGGAAGCTTAAACCACCGCCCATTCATCTAGTAACTCCTGTATTGAGCCCAATAATTGTTTGACTAAAGCAGATCTTCCAGAAAGAAACCTAGTCTTGTTTTTGAAGAGTTCAGGAGCTGGAGAAGCAAACTGCACCCTTTGGAAGGGGTTCTCTCTCTGGCATGCAGTCCTGGGAAGCTAAAACTTCTCTTGAGAGAATTCTTCCAGGTACAGCCCAGGCCCTGCTCACTGCCTGCAGCGTGCCAGAGGACGCAAGACTATCTCATCCCCCAAACACTTGCAGTATGGGGGTCAGCAGGGATAGCCTATCACCAAAAAAGAAAAGTAGGAAATGAATAGGTCTGCAAAGAAGGAGAAAGTTTATTTCAGCACCTCAGAACCAGCCCATATTGGAAATATTTCTTGCTATTGTTCAGAAGCCATCATTATTATCAATTACTATAGTATTTAGAAGTTCCAGCCAAGATTAGGGCCCCATTCTGCTGGGTGTTGTACATTCACACAGTAAGAGACAGTCCCTGTTCCAAAGAGTTTACAATCCAAATAGAAAAAACAGACAAAAGGAGGGAGAACAGGAGGATTACTATCCCCATTTTACAGATAGAGAAACTGAGGCACCGAGCGATTTATGTGCCTCGCTCAGGAAGTCTGTGGCAGAGCCAGGAATTGAATTCAGATCTTCTGAATCAGCCTTAGCCATAGATCTGTGATCTTATGCTTTCTGGAAAATGTTTCATTTCAAATAAATCCAGAAAAGAAAACCATACATTACTGCATG
The DNA here is from genome assembly GCF_007399415.2 of Gopherus evgoodei. Classification (NCBI taxonomy): domain Eukaryota; kingdom Metazoa; phylum Chordata; order Testudines; family Testudinidae; genus Gopherus; species Gopherus evgoodei. The sequence goes on along the minus strand of NC_044324.1, from coordinate 217,545,822 downwards.
TCACCTTGAGAAATGAAAGTTATTGGCTTTTCTTCTTTTTTTTTAGAAGAGCTCTTGACTCTTGAGTGTGTGCTGTACTCCATATGGGACAGAAAAAATATTTTGGTTTAGACAGTGTTTTCTTTGCCTAAGATGCATAGTTCTATTCTTCAAGCTGCTCTGCCGGAATTCACAGAAGTCAGATGAACTTCATTTTGTAAAGTCTATCTTCTGTTTACTCAAGGAAGCAGGGCTTCTCAACATTTCAATCACAGGAAGGCAGGAGCTATAAGTCACCAAAGGATCCTTCGGCAATGTTGTTTGTGGAAAGGTTAGACCCTCATGTCTGTTTTATTATTATGCTATTTGAAGTGCTCGCTATGGGACCCCAAGATGCTCTTTATATTTAAATAATATGAAGGACTAAATCTGTCCTGATTCTCCTTCGCCTGCCACCAGCTGCAAATTCAAGCTTAACATGCCAGACCTAGCAATGATAAGAAAAATATGCAACTGCAACTTCTAGGACCAAACTCAAGGCCACGTTTCTACACTGAAAGGAACGCGTAGTGAGAAATTGCTAAAAAACAATAAGAAAATATCAGGCAAGGCTTTGTTTGCTATTTTGAATTCAACCCAGGTCAGAAATGATGCTAAACCTTTACTATGTGATAGCTGTTTGGTGACCTATGTGCAATGTGTTGGTGGCCTCTCTCCATTTCTCCGTGGCCTAGTGTCCATGTAAGAAAACCACCTCCTTAGTAAGCACCCTGGGTGGTAGTCTCAGCAGAGAAGACAAAGTTTGAATGAGCATGGAAAGTGAGCCATCCTCTCAGCTAGCAGAAGTGTGTTGGCAGAGGAAAGGAGCGGGAAGTTTGCACTACTGCTGCCCATGCTGTGCCACAGAAGAGGTACCACTAAGAAAGGACTAAAGCCCAGCACCTTTAACAAGCACTGGAAAGTAAGCACCAAAGAGAATCAGTCAAGGTTTTGTTGCACTTGTTACATATTGCAGGCCAAATTCTGCCCTCAGTCTGCAGTTGAACCCCCAAGGGTGTGAAGGACAGTCGTCTTCTATCCTCACGCACAACTTTTTCACTCAATCTACGGAGCTATGAGTCTATGAGCTGTAGAAACCAGCCCCATGTCATTAATGCCAAGGGACATGACAATATCTGTGGTGAGTCCCCTGGCCCGTCTTCTCCATGTTTTCTCCAATCATTAGTCATTGATCTCGTCTCCAGTTCAGACAAAGCAAGAGCCAGTGTGAACCATCATCCAAAAGTCCAAGCGAATCTTTCATGTCCTGGAATGTTAATAGTTTTGCGTTTTCATGTTCCTCTGGATTCCATGGCCCTGAATGGGGCTCAACGCCAAAAGATAGACTTTTCTTATAGCACATCTTATAGACCCACCTTTATAGACCCAGGATTTCAGAGAGGAGTGATGATGTTAGGGTTAGAGCTGATCAAAAAGGAAGAAAACTAAAAAAAAGACAACCCAAAAACATGAAAATGTTTTCCCATTTTTTAAAAATTTGAAACTTTGAAATTTCAGATTTTGAAGCTGATAGGAAAATGGAATGGGATGGAAAAGGAATATTTTTTGAGTCAGGAGCAACTGAGAATAGGATTTTTGAAATAATGAAAAATCTCAATTTTTTTTTGTTTTGAATTTTGAAATTTCATGGCAAAATGGCAAAACTGCAAAAATGTCAATCACCCAGATGTTTGAATAAGCATCCAAACTTCTGTGAACTTAATGAAGGCCTGAATCTTTCAAGGGCCTCCACAATCTTTAATACAGTCTAAATTACCCAAACAGAAAATTATTTTAAAAGGTTTTGTGTAGGCCTGGCCTTATTTTGATTAATCACTTAGGGCCAGATTCAGATACCTTTATTCATGCTGAATAGCACCTTGCTTTGTGATTAGTCCCATTGAAGCCAGTGGCATAAGGGGTCTGCTGAATATAGACTCTGGCCCTTACTGGGCACTCATGCTATGCTCAGTGCTTTACAGATGAATAAAACGCTGTCTCTGGTCCAAGAGGCTCTAACGGAGTTCAGAGACAGGCAGAGGAAACAAATCTGACACAAATAGCAGACAGATGGTGTTTCGACAGGAGTTGGAGGTGGTGTCCGAATTTAGGACATGGTCCTGCTTAAAAGGCTTCACATAAGCATTGTCTTTTTAGGAAGACTTTGGAGGAGAAGAATGAAGCTGCTTGGCACATAGACAGAGGGAGACTTCCAAGTACAAGGGGCAGCACATGTCAGCAAAGGACCATGGGCTATTCCATTAATTGCCAGTAAGGTTGCTAGGATCCAATCCAAAGGCCACTGAAGTTAATGCACAGATTCCCACTGGTTTTGCATTGGCCCCACGATGAATTTAATATACTGTCATGAATAGATAACCTACTATGCAATCTGTCCCTGTCCATATCAAGTTCTTAATTAAATTAGTATTGTTAAAGCCTGTGTTATGTATTCTGGCAGGTACTGCTCTGATAAGTCTACTCAGAGAGTGCTAGAATCCACTGCCAAGGAGAAAGATGTGAGATGATCCATCTGTGTGCAAAGCATCCACTGCATGTGCAGATGTGTGGCCAGAGTCCAAAGACATCTCTTTCTCTCCCCCAGCCCCACCCCCAGTTTCTAACAAATTTAGCCCTGCTAGAGTCCGTCAACAATGGTTGCACAAGAAAATGTGCAGCTGTGTAAGGATGATGTGAAGGACATGGCTTTTCCTGAACTGTGGAGAGAGGGCCTGTTTGTACTGAACATGCTAAAGGCCAGGTTCAGTCCTGCAGGCGAGGATTGTAATATAGATTCCTTAACATGATTAGTTGGACAGTCCCCTCTACAATCTTGTTGTAAAGCAATTTACTAGCTGAGTTCCTTTGATACAATTATTGGAAGGCCCTGTGGATCTAAAACCCAGGCTTGTAGAATGATTAGGTAACTGTCATTTCCCAGCTGTAATGAGTTTGGACTCCACTTCCCATGATCTCCTGTGGACAGACATCAGAAGTTCCGCCTCAAGTGCCTGACAGACAGCAGCTTCATGGCTTCTGATTGGCTCCCTGCCCTATATAAGCCCAAGGGGCACTAGGAGGTGTCCAGGTAACAGTGTGGACCTTCTTTAGATGCCATGAGTGAGTCTGCTCTGGAATTTCTGGCTTCGATCTCGACTTGATCTGGAGTGTGCCTCATGTCTTGGACCCTGATACCTGACTTGGACTCTGAATCGACTCTGGCCTGGAACCTTGCTACAAACTCCTTGGCTACTCCTAGCCTCAGGTTTGCCCTGGCTCTGACCCTTGGCCCTGACTGCCCTTGTTGGGATCCTGGAAGTTGTGGAACCAGATTTTCAAAGTGCTCAGGACCCAAATAGGTACCTAAATGAAGTGACCAGACTTTCAGAATTGCCCGGCATCCACTGGTTTCTTCACCTGGGTGCCTGAATAAGAGCTAAACTCACTGAAAATAACTGCCCCAATTGTGAGTGCTGAATATCTTTGAAAATCTGATCCCACAGTTTAGACAAGCCCACAGGAAATCTCTGCTCCAGAAATGCCTTTAAATGGAATGGGTGTTGAAAGCTAAGCAGGCTATTGCTTCAGGTGGGTTTGTGGGGGAACACACTAGGCCATATTCTAGACCTGTGGTTCTCAAATGTATCTGATCACGCCCCCTTCTTTGTGTCTGTGGTAGTTTATGCTGCCACACAAATACATACACCGATATATGCGCTGGCAGTGCTTCACTTGAATCAGTTTCGCCTCTGTTTTTCATTTGAGTTGTGGTTCTTTTTTTTTCTTCTTTCTGTTGCATGAATGAGCCAACAACAATCCACTGTAAAAGAGCAAAAGCAAAATTGTGATTGTGGCCCATGCTTACAATTAAATGTGCACACCCTGTCATAGCAAACAAACTAATGTATGGCGGGCAGTGAGTTTGTACAATGCCATGCAAGCTTAAACAGAAGTCTGTCAAAATGCACAGCGCCATCTGAGAACCTGATATGTCTGGAGGAATCCGCTTTGCTAGTTATTCATGTGCCCTAAAGTCTTTTATTTTTTCTAAAGCTTCTCATGCCCTCCCCAGTTTGCGAACCTCTGTTCTAAAATGTGGCTCAGACCTTCCACTGGTGTAAAATCAGCACAACTCCAATTGACCTCAGTTGACATATATCACTTTACATCAGCTGCGTGGGCAGCATGTGACTCCCGCATTTGGGGAGGCTGTGTGGAAGTGCCAGAAGCCCCCTAGAAGTGGGGGGCCATGCCCCCTGCTCTGCCCAGAGGCCTGCCCGCACCTGGCCTCCTCCCCCTCAGGCACCACCCACACTCCACCCCAGCTTTGCCCTGAAGGCTCACTCCCACTCCACTCTCTCCCTCCAAGGCCCCCCGCCACTTGCCCCTCTTCGCTAGAGCCCTATGTGGATACAAAATTCATATCTGCAAATATAAATTGGTATCTGCGGAGGTGCAGGGTTCCACTGCGAACTGCAAGCAGTGAAAACAGCAGCATGTTGGGCCACTGCTCCCACGAACCAGCGCCATGTGCCAGGAGCTCCTCTGGTGTAGCTATACCCGCCCCCAGTTCCGCCCATAGGAGCAGGCACCAGGCTCATCGGCAGCTGTTCCTGGTCATGCTAGTGTGAGGCTTTCTAGATATAGTGTACTTGGACTTTCAGAAAGCCTTTGACAAGGTCCCTCTCCAAAGGTCATAAGCAGTCATAGGATAAGAGGGAAGGTTTTCTCATGGATTGGTAACTGGTTAAAAGACAGGAAATAAAGGGAATGTATATATGGTCAGTTTTCAGTGAAGAGAGGTAAATAGCAGGGGCCCCCAAGGATCTGTAGTGGGACTAGGGCTGTTCAACATATTCACAAATGATCTGGAAACGGGGAAACAGTGAGGTGGCAAAATTTTCAGATGATACAAAATGACGCAAGATAGTGAAATCCAAAGCTGAGTTACAAAGGGATCTCGCAAAACTGGGTGAGTAGGCAACAAAATGGCAGCTAAAATTCAATGTTAAATGCAAAGTACCACACGTTGGAAAACATAATCTCAGCTATACAGACACAATGATGGAATGTAAATTAGCTGATCTTAATGTGGTCATTATGGATAGTTTCTGAAAACATCTGCTCAATGTGCAGGAGTTGTCAAAAAAACTGACTATATTAGGAACCATTAGGAATGGGACAGAAAATAATACAGAAAATATCTTAATGCTCCTATATAAATCCATGGTTTGCCCACACCTTTAATGCTGCATGCAGGTCTGGCTACCCCATCTCAAGAAAGATATATTAAAAGTGGGAAAAGTACAGAGAAAATCCCTTTTGTTATCTAAGGGTATGGAACAGCTTCCATCTCAGGAGAGATTAAAAAGACTGGGACTGAACAGCACTCTGTCACTTCTTAGGTGAGATGTACTCTAAACATTGGGCTATGCGGTGGTCTGATTGGTCTTTCTCAGTCTCTCCTGTTGAAGCTGATTTCACTCTGGATAAATAATTAAGAAGTCATTGGAGCAGGAGCACTGGAGCCTGGGTCTCCTACATCCTGGTGCATCGTGCATGCTGTTATCACGAGGATACAGTCATTCTCGAGCTTGTGTGCGTTCTTTCTCTAACCCAAATGACTCTTTAAAATAGGGAGCTAACATGAGTGACTCTATCTAGAAGGTTCACAGCTGAGACTCCCAAGCAGAGAGAGGACATTTCCTTGCAGCCTGGACTTAGGGGCAGAGCTTAGCGCATACCCCTGTCCTTTGCGTCTCCCATTGGCTAGCTTAGGCAGTTCCCGGCCTAGCATGCTGGCTTTTGTGAATTGCAGTCTAAGGCGCCTATCTCTTCCCATGCATTGGATAGGAACTTAGGCACCAAACTCCTGCTTTGTGAGTTGCTCTGATTTCTCGAGACACACAACTGCTTTTGTGCATTGAGGCCCCAGGCCTTCATCCCTAACCTTAAAGAAAAGTTTTAAAAAATTAATCCAACTGCCAGGTCCATTGAAACATCTGCTGAGAGTTTCCACAGGAGCACTATTTTGGAAAAGGGTGGTGGTCATGCTGGCTCCCATTGTCAACCCACTGGCACCGCTCCCCACAGATGAAGTAAAATGTATTGTGACTGAGTCACCAGCTATTGTGTCGTTGCGTGGAGGGCTGAGGCAAGTGCTGCCTTGTGCAGTGGGATTTTGCAGGAAGCCAAGGAACTCTGTTACAATACATTATTTCCTGCAGGGAGGGACCCCGCAATGCAGGAAAACATCAGCATTTTTCAGTGTTCATCACTTGTATTTTGGATGGCCCCACCAGTGCTGGCTGCTATATTTCATACCCTTCTCTGCTGTGCAATGGAAGGCCTGAATGGTAATGACTCAACACTTTGCCTCCAACTTTACCTGGACTCCTGTGGTCTACAGGCTGCTCTGTAAGAGCTCAACTGCAACAGTTAGCTGGCACTACTCACGCTTCTACTGTGTCTGTGATGTTTGGAGGGGGCAGGCACAAAATGGGCAGCAGGAACCTCTTTCCTGGATTCCTGCTGCTAACTCTATAGTGAGTAGTAGGCTGCTATCTAGATAATGTCAGGACATCCGTGTGATGGTCTCTGACCTTCGTCGCATGGGCTCTATATAAAGAGGTGCTGAGACAATTAAAGTCCTGTGGTCAGATGGAGCCTGGAGAAAACCTGATGACCAGGAGGAGGCCAACCTCAGACATCCACGCCCAGTATTTCTGGGAGGAGCAATGAAGACTTATGTGGCATGGGAAGGAAAGGATCCTGCCTACTTAGGGCTTGATGAGCTATTTCAGACAGAGGTTGTGTCTACACTGCAATTAAAAATCTGCATCTGGCTCGGGGTGCGGAGCCATTTAATTGTGATGTAGACGCTGGGACTGGAGCCCAAGCTCTGGGATCCTGTGGCAGTTAAACAACCCTGCAGTCTGAGCCCTGTGAGCTCGAATCAGCCGCAGGTTTTCATTTGCAGTGTAGACGTGCCTAGGCTGGTCTGGTGGGTAAGACATTGAATTGGGCTGTCAGGAGGTCTGTTTTCAGTTCCTTCCTCTGCCAATAACCATTGGCAAATGACTCCATTTTTATTTCTCACTTTCCCCTCTGCAAAATGGGGTGATACTCCTTCCTTTATGTAGATTGCAAACTCTTTGGGACAGACTGTCTCTTATTGTACATGTACAACTCCTAGCGCAATGGGGCTCCTGATTTGGGTCAAGGCCTCTGGTCACAAACTCACAAATTCAGAGGTCACTACAAGCTGTAACACATATTACGAGTATCAATTGAGAAAGGATGGACTTCTTGCTTGATTTAGGCTATTGTAGTAATAATAGACTTATAATTCCTGGTTGAGATGAGGGCCTCATTTGGGCCAGGTGCTGTACATGTCTGCCACTTGCATTCTAAATAGACAAAGGGGTAGAGGGATAATGAGGCTTCTTTTCCCCATGTTATAGATTGAGGAGTAAGATATAGATTCATAGATTCATAGACTCTAGGACTGGTAGGGACCTCGAGAGGTCATCGAGTCCAGTCCCCTGCCCTCATGGCAGGAACAAATACTGTCTAGACCATCCCTGATAGACATTTATCTAACCTACTCTTAAATATCTCCAGAGATGGAGATTCCACAACCTCCCTAGGCAATTTATTCCAGTGTTTAACTACCCTGACAGTTAGGAACTTTTTCCTAATGTCCAACCTAAATCTCCCTTGCTGCAGTGTAAGCCCATTGCTTCTTGTTCTATCATTAGAGGCTAAGGTAAACAAGTTTTCTCCCTTCTCCTGATGACACCCTTTTAGATACCTGAAAACTGCTATCATGTCCCCTCTCAGTCTTCTCTTTTCCAAACTGAATAAACCCAATTCTTTCAGCCTTCCTTCATAGGTCATGTTCTCAAGACCTTTAATCATTCTTGTTGCTCTTCTCTGGACCCTCTCCAATTTCTCCACATCTTTCTTGAAATGCGGTGCCCAGAACTGGACACAATACTCCAGTTGAGGCCTAACCAGCAGAGAGTAGAGCAGAAGAATGACTTCTCGTGTCTTGTTTACAACACACCTGTTAATGCATCCCAGAATCACATTTGCTTTTTTTGCAACAGTATCACACTGTTGACTCATATTTAGCTTGTGGTCCACTATGACCCCTACATCTCTTTCTGCCATACTCCTTCCTAGACAGTCTCTTCCCATTCTGTATGTGTCTAACTGATTGTTCCTTTCTAAGTGGAGCACTTTGCATTTGTCTTTATTGAACTTCATCCGGTTTACCTCAGACCATTTCTCCAATTTGTCCAGATCATTTTGAATTTTGACCCTGTCCTCCAAAGCAGTTGCAATCCCTCCCAGTTTGGTATCGTCCGCAAACTTAATAAGCGTACTTTCTATGCCAACATCTAAGTTGTTGATGAAGATATTGAACAGAGCCGGTCCCAAAACACACCCCTGCGGAACCCCACTTATTATACCTTTCCAGCAGGATTGGGAGCCATTAATAACTACTCTCTGAGTACAGTTATACAGCCAGTTATGCACCCACCTTATAGTAGCCCCATCTAAATTGTATTTGCCTAGTTTATCGATAAGGATATCATGCGAGACCGTATCAAATGCCTTACTAAAGTCTAGGTATACCACATCCACCGCTTCTCCCTTATCCACAAGACTCGTCATCTTATCAAAGAAAGCTATCAGATTGGTTTGACACAATTTGTTCTTTACAAATCCATGCTGGCTATTCACTATCACCTTACCACCTTCCAAGTGTTTGCAGATGATTTCTTTAATTACCTGCTCCATTATCTTCCCTGGCACAGAAGTTAAACTAACTAGTCTGTAGTTTCCTGGGTTGTTTTTATTTCCCTTTTTATAGATGAGAGACTTTTTATGTAGAGAGACTGTGACTTGCCCATGGCCCTGCAATAAGTCTGGAGTCAAATCCAGATCTCCAGACTCACAGGCCAGTGGTTTAATCCATCCCCTTCCCCCTCCACACTGGAACCTACACTTTAGAACAGTTGTCGAGGGCATACTTTCTTCTTTTCCCATGTGAAGCAGTTAATACTTGTTATAAGTGAGTGAGCACAAGCAGTGTGCATAACCTCAAGGCTAAGCACTTTATAAATAAAAGGTCTGGATGTGGTGATTGTTCATAATATGGTCCCTAAAGATAAGAGTTTGAAAGGATACACGAAACACACTTGGCTCATTCTCACGGCTAATAAATCACGCACGTTCTTTGTCCTACATTTACATTTTTTGCCCCTTATCACCAAGAAGCAGTCACTCCATTTCTTGTCCTGGTTTCTCCACAAGCTCATGTGTTGGCTGATTACAGTGAGCCTTTGAACTCTCAAATACAGCAGACAAGATTTTTTTTTAAGTGACTAATTTTTGGTTGCTTACATTTTTAGTGGCCTAATTTGAGACACTTTAAAGGGGTTTGACTATGAGAAAGAGCTGATCACCCACCCTCAGAAAATCAAGCCCCTTTATGATGTCTCATATGGGACACTCGGAAATGGAGGTATCTAAGTCACTGGTTGCTTTGAGAAAATCTCCTGTTTGATTTTTGAAGAGGGGATCAACACTGCTGTGTTTAAGATCACAGAAAGAAAGGCACTTTCATGCAAAAGCCCTCTTCTGGTTTGCTCCTGATTCAAAAATATTTCTGTTGGGCTATAAAAGTCTCAACCAAAATCTTGGGTGAGTTTTGAACTTTTTAGGAATGCTTGAGCAAAACCCATTTAGGTTGTTTTGAGCTACGTGAGCAAGATTCTATTATGGCAATGCTAATGGTTCAGAGAACATGCACCTTTTAACACGAGTTACCCCAGGGACAGAAGTCTCCTGCTTGTTCCCAGTATGATTTAAAAACACATCTGACTTTTTTTACTTTTTCTAGCGTGATTTGTTTGGTTGTTTGTTTGGGGTTTTTTGGAGGGGGGAGGTTGCCACTTAATTATTTTAATACTTTTTTTGCTTGGATCACTCAAACATGGATAGAAATGGCTTGTGCCATGTTTGAAGGAAATTTCCTATAGAAATAGGAGAGAGATGAATATTGCATGCTGTCCATGCTCAGTATGGGCCTGATCCAAAGCACTTTAAAGTCAATGGATTTAAGGATTCCCACTGACTCCCAGGGCCTCTAGATCAGGCCTTAAATTATTTTCTAGGCTGAGTGAAATATTTATAACAAAGATGTATTGGTTGAAACCTGCCCCTTTCCAAGCTCATCCTATATTTACCCCCCCGCCCCACAATGACTGTGACACCCAAATACCTGCTGACTTGGGGAACAAACGTCAGTAGTTGGGGGTGGGGGAATTTGATTTATTTGGGGTCAACATAGACTCGTGGGTGATGGATTTCATGGGTCCCAAAGGGCTGCCGTAAGCAGCATGTGCCATAGGAGTCAGAACCTTTGGAGATATGGACCCCTCTGCTCTTCTCTCCTTGGTGCGCTGGCTAGGGATAAAGTCCTCATTTTGCCCCCAGCCTATCCGCTGCTTACCTTGAGTATTCTAAGCCTTGTGGCCCCTCCCATCACACTGAGCATGCTCACAATCGGAAGATATAGCCCCTCTTCTGCCCCCAGATCCTGCTGAGTGGACAACTCCTCCCTGTGCTGCTCCTGGGGAAACATGTCACCTTATCTGGCAAAGCCACAAACAGCCCTCAGATACTGAAGGTGGAAAAGACTCATTTAGGCCACCTGGTTTATCTCCCTGCTAAAGCAGGATTTTTCCGATCGGTGTGGGGGTGGGAGGGCGGAGGCTTGTCCAAATCTGATTCCAGATGGTTCAGCCAGTGTAGGCATGCAGCAATTCTCCAAAAAGGACCATATTTTTGGAGTTTAATGTATCCACTTCACATCAGTTGAAAGCTTATTTTATGTGTGTTTAGATGAGGTATGACGTGGAGCTGGCAAGTGGTGCCATATGCCTGGGGGAGAAGTGAAACAATGGCACCCAAAATAAAAGTGTCACTTTTTTGTTTTGTTTTGTTTTGTTTTTTACACAGTTCCAGAAACCCTGTAACATGACTGTAGTTTATATTGTTTGAGTTATAATCAACTTCAACATTTTAATGTGGTGGTTACTGGTCAAAGCTACCAAATGACTATGTATTAAATCATTTTTATTGGTTTCACGTGGACAAGTATTTTTTTCAGAAATGATGAAGCTGTTTAGCATGTGGCAAAAATGGGAAATATCAACATTTTGCAATAAAGTGATATGAAATGTTTTCACATCACATTCTCAATTGCCAACAGTATTGCACAAGTGATTATAATATTTTCAGTTGAAATTTGCTGACCAGATCAGTTTCACACAGAAGGGTGTGCACCTGTAGCAGTAGATCAGGTGCCCACAGTTAATACTGCATAGTGGGTAGATATAAATGTACATGAATTCCTAATGTAATGCTTCTCCTTTTGCCTGGCGGAAGTTTTCAATTTGTAATTGCCTATGCATGTAGTACTAGCCTTTGAAATTTTCTAGAAACTAGCTTTTTAATTCAGCCAAGAGTTCTGTGACACCTTATAGACTAACAGACGTATTGGAGCATGAGCTTTTGTGGGTGAATACCCACTTCGTCGGATGCAGTGACACTTAAGCAGAGGCCAGTGGTAGTGTTAGATATAACAATACATATAGCTTTTGCATATGCATAATGAGAGAAAGAAGTGGCCTCACAAGAAGTAGTGAAGACAAAGTCCACAAACAAGTCCTTGCTGCTGCACTGAAGAGGGATGAAAAGCAAGTTACAGCTCTTACCAACCATGCCATCAACAATATGGCAAACCCACTTGACCCTGAAACCCATCCAGAGGTGCTTCTCAACATATCTACTGGATTGTATGTATCATCAGCTGTACAAGAGTCTCTACTGAAAATACCAGATTTGGTGAAGAACAAATGGAGAGTCAGTTTTGGCATCAAAACATAGGCTGACATAGCCAACCGGGCCAAATGTAAGTCCGGCAAGGGAGGGACTATCACAGAAGCTATCAGTCCAGAAACTGTTTTCTGCAGAACCCTATCATTAGCAAGATTCAGAGATGTTTCAATGGCAATTGTTCTTGGTCACCAGTAGGACCTGGGCCTATGTCCTTCTTCCATGCTGATGGAACAATGAGAAGACCAGACAACCCTGAATTAGGGCATCTGCGAAGCTCAAGCTGGAAAAAATCCATGAGCTAAGAGCAGGCAACAAAGAAAACTCAGTGTACATCAGAGATGCCATGGCTGGAAACAAGTTCCACACATTCAATGAATTGGTGGCTGAGTACTTGATGCAGGCCCTGAAAGGATTTGACAAAGCTAATTCTGTAATCAGAATGGATAAGACAACAGTAACTCCGTGACAATTGCAGAAAGACAGCACCAGACAGGATCTAAGGCTGGATACAAGAAATACCCTCACTTCCCATCCAGACTTGGGTATGCCAGCCAGCCAACTGGGAGACAAATTCAGGGCTTTGCATCCTCCCCACCTCCTCCATCTGCTTGGGTAAGACTAATGGGTAGGCAGTGCCTGGTTATTCCTGCATGCAAGTAGTCCATGCAAGGGCATATGGAAGAGTGGGGATCTTATTCCTCATGCTCCTCCATGGTGCAGTCCAGGATACAATCTAGCCTTTCATATTCACTGGTAGAAGTTTACAGCCCCTGGGGCGAAAGGCATAAATTGCCGTTTGGCTGGCTGGCTGATCTCTACTGGTCAGTGAAAAGGGCTCAGGAAGGATCTGACCCAAAAGCCCACTGAAGTCAAGGAAAAGATTTCCACTGACTATTTAATGGGTTCCAGATCAGGCCTGAATTGCTTTTGGTTGGCCTCTGTGCTGACCTTCCACAAGAGAGAAAAAGAAAGTGAGGACTCGGGGATTTAGAACAAAGGGATCATATGTTTGAGTGCACTACTTGTTTGTTTCCCCCAGGACAGACTCCTCCTCTGTGCTGTGATAGACGGGTCTTGTAGGCATCCATTGTTTGATCCACTTACCATAGGACTAGCTGACTAAGGGATTCTTGAGCTGAGGTCAGTGGTATTTTCGCTCTGTTGAGACTATGTCTTCAGAACACTGGCACCAAGTGACTAATATAAACACTGTCTGAAGAGAAGCAAGTATGCTGTACTTGAGTAATGTTGTGGCTAGATTGTTTTAATTGTTTGTACTAAGTCACCTGTTTGTTGAACTTCTTCTTTTAAAGGATTCAGATGTTTATAAGGGCCAGAAATACTTGACTACCATTTTCTCAATGGATCTGTTTATAGTAATTCTCTATTTTTTAAATACACAGGGCAAATGCTCAGCAGGTTGATGTTATGGACCTATGAATATTTATACCAGCTGAGGTTCTGGCCCCATATGTCTGAGTATGATATCATTGTCCATCCATGTGTTTACTGCAGAGCCATTGAGCTGTGTTTAGCCAGAAACATTGCTTCTCAATTCCACTGGAAGCATCCACACAAAGTTCTGATCTTATCCAGCTCCCCGAAACTGCCCTCTTCCTGGAGGAAAAGTTACAGATTGAGGGTCACCTTCCAAGGAAGGATAACCCAGTGCTTGGGTATGTAGCCTCAGATTTGGGAGAGCCAGATTCAATTCCTTGCTCTGCCACAGATTTCTCACGTGACATTGGGAAAATCACTTTGGGCTTGTCTACATCCAGGAAAATTAATATGAATTCATTGAAGGGGTAAATTTGAAGTGGATTATTTAAACCACAGTGAATGGTGTTCACACAGTAATTTACACCAACTGGCCTTGAGAATTGGAATTGCACAGGGGACAAACTGACCACAGTGACTGGGGTGGAGCAAGAGGAGTTGTGGGATCTCCCCTTTCCCCCCAGTCAGAGAAGCCTCTCACAACAGGGATGGGCATGCTGTTGTCACTGACTGGAAGCAAAGCCCCATCCTTGCGCACCACCCGTCTAGCTACTTAGCTGTCTTTAGAGACATGCTGATTCCCTTCACCTCTTCCCTCCAGCAGTGTGGGTTTCTCTACCCCACAGCTATACTAGCGCTCATGAGAGAACCAGGGCGGGAATGTCTGAGTCACATGACCTCCTGAAGCTACTCCTGGATTGGTGTCGTTAACACATTACCCCCTGCTCAGGGCTGTTCCTAAAAGATGCGCTCTAGTCCTAAATTTGTTGATTAACTGGTGTGCATTACTCCCTCTGCCTGGCATTCTACTGCTGGATCTGAGTCTCTGATTGCTCTGAATCAGTGATGCCCTGCTCACATCCACGGGCTAAGGCACTGATAGCTTGTGCCTTGTTCCCAGCCCTGCTCCTCACTTACCTCATTCCAGCTAACCCAGTTCCGACCCGTGGCGCTGACTTCTGGCTACTAGCTCCCGCTCTAACTACTAGGCCTGACCATCTATATCCCAGTCAGAGTACACTGCTCTTCCCAGAAGTACAGGACATGGACGTCTCCGGAGCTTGGCCTTCTTGTGGCCATCAAGCTTTTTCCATGTAACCACAGCCACCTAGGGTGACCATATGTCCCGATTTTATAGGGACAATCCCAATATTTGGGGCTTTTTCTTATATAGGCTCCTATGACCCCCGCCCACCCCCGTCCTGATTTTTCACACTTGCTGTCTGGTTGCCCTACAGCCACCTGACCTCCCTGTCTGCAGGCCACTTCCTCTATTTGTCTTTCACTGGTGGAACAGATCCTGGGGAGCAGAGCTTTGAGTATGTAGTTTATCTGGTTATCTGTTGTCTTTAGCTTCTCGAAGTCTCTCTCCCTCTGGTCTCTGATAGACTGAATTGGGGGAGTGGGGGGATGGAGGTGGTTTGAAAACCTGGTACATGTTTTGAGGGAGGTTGATTGTTGAGTTATTTGATCTTGGGGTCAATATCACATCGGTTTATTTAACGTAGTTTTAAAACACTGTCCTCAGTTTGGAGGGAGCTCTCTTACTGGAGGGCAGTAAATAAATAAGCTAGTTACAGTAAAGCTCTAGGGCCAGTTTCTTGTTTACACTACGGCTCCTTTACACTTGGGGCCTTGCATTCTCATCGTCGTATTTCCATTATACTGCCACAGCAACATAAAGTATCTTGGGCCTGGCCTAGATGCAATCTGGGTATTAATTTAACTATTTAATTACAGGTGTGGCCATCTACCAAAAGTTAGATCAGTACAACCTGTAATGTGAATGCAGTTATAGTAGTATAAAGGGGTCATATTCTGACAGGGCATATTTCCCTTCACTTACAGGTTTAAGCTTGCCAGGTACAAGCACCTACATACAAGTGTAACTAAGTCCAAGCTAAGGGGATTGGGCTGATTTAGCTATCTTATATATAGGTAAAGTGGTACAAGTGTTGTGTGTAAACAAGTCATTAGTGTAAATGAGATTTTGGCCCCTAAAGTTTATAATGGAGTCTTAAGCCCTTTGAAAACTGAGGTTTAAAGCGGAGATTCATTGATTCATAGATTCTAGGACTGGAAGGGATCTCGAGAGGTCATCGAGTCCAGTCCCCTGCCCTCATGGCAGGAACAAATACTATCTAGATCATCCTGGATAGACATTTATCTAACCTACTCTTAAATATCTCTGGAGATGGAGATTCCACAACTTCCCTAGGCAATTTATTTGTGTTTAGCCACCCTGACAGGAAGTTTTTCATAATGTCCAACCTAAACCTCCCTTGCTGCAGTTTAAGCCCATTGCTTCTTGTTCTATCATTGGAGGCTAAGGTGAACAAGTTTTCTCCCTCCTCCTGATGACACCCTTTTAGATACCTGAAAACTGCCATCATGTCCCCTCTCAGTCTTCTCTTTTCCAAACTAAACAAACCCAGTTCTTTCAGCCTTCCTTCATGCTGACAGATCCTCGAGACCTGAGTGTTGCTGGATGCTGATGCCTTACAAAGGACCTGGATATAAATCATATTTCGGGATGTTTCCAGTAACTCATGGTTTTTTAAAAACAAAAACAAAAAACCCACCCTCAATAAGTGCACGAGCTGCTTCTGAGAATCCAGACGGATTTGAATGACAATGGGCACAGCAGGGACAAGGCAGCGGCTCCACAAGATGATTTCAAAGACATCAGGGCAGCTGCCAACCCTGGTCGCTGGAAGAACTCTGCAGATAAACATCTGGATCCTGCAATTGTTATCCAAAGAGGAGAAACAGGAGGAGTAACATGGGGAAGAATAAAAGCCACTCCCATGACCGACTCTCCCAGAATAATGACACTAGAAAGGCTTTAAATTCATTTCAACAAACTGTCTGATGGAGAGAGGGGAAAAAATACTTACTAGTGCTAATACATTTGTTGCTAAAAGCTCGGTAACAATCTCCTGATCACTTAACAGTGCTGCCAACTCTTGTGATTTCATCATGTTGTAGTTGGTGGCTTTATTTTTTTCTTAAAGCTGCAGAAGCTGAAAGCTAAGAGACTGCAAGAGTATCTCCACTTGTTTTTTGTTTTTGTGTTTGTTCATTTTTTAAAAGTAAGGTTCTCTGCTTTGCCTTCCAGAGATGCTTGAAAACATGAAGTGAGTACCCTAAAGGCACAAAACCCTGAAGGCAAATAAGAACCCCAGGTTTATTACTTAAAAAAAAAACCTTGTGATTTTTGGAGCCTGACTCAATATTTTTCGAACGTGTTGGGTTGGCCATGCTGTCACTAACAGCCTTCCATCATTTTAATGATTAAAGATCAGTCAAAAATGATGAGTGGGGGAGTGTAATGAGATCCTCTCTGAAGTTGGGAATTGGTGATGGGATGGATCACTTGATGATTCCCTGTTCTGTTCATTCCCTCTGGGGCACCTGGCATTGGCCACTGTCAGAAGACAAGATACTGAGCTAGATGGACCTTTGGTCTGATCCAGTAGGGCCCTTCTTATGTTCTTAAGTGCACAGGGTTGCAGAGGTCACTGGCATGCCAGCTGGGCCTATGACTTCCCACCTAAGCTACTCCGCAAGAGTGGCTTGCTTGGGTCCTTTATATTGAGGGTGGAATTCACCCCTGTTGAGAGAGCCAGAGCACTGCCTAAGAATTGTTGAAGTCTTGCTTATGATCTCAGAAATAAGGCTTAAGTGTGACGTCAGCCCTGTATAGGCCTTGTTCTGGCTTTCTGCCCAGGAATGAATTTCATTCATAGGTCTAGATTCTCATATGCTTCCTCATGTCCAGGAGCACCTTACTCCAAGAATGGTCCCATTGACTTCACAGGGACGGCTTGGGTAGCAGGGACGTGTTCAGTGAAGTCAGGTATCAGAATTTTGCCCTTTGTTAATTAAAGTTTAGCTCTCTGAGGGTATGACTATGCTGCACTAAAAAACCTGTGGCATGGTGCAGAGATGACGTGGGCCTCCAATAGTGGGGGGGCGGGCAGCAGAGTGAGGGAAGCCAGCTTCAGAAGTGTTACTGAGCATACTCAGTACAAGCCAAGCAGCATGACCACACCTGCCCCACCCATCACCTCAGGCGTGATGGCTCATGGCCCAGCTCAGTTGATTTGGGCTTGCAGAGGTCAGGCTGTGAGGCTAAATATAGCAGTGTAGATATGTAGGACGTCTGTGGCAGAGACAGTGAACACTGGTCTCCAAAGTCCACACGCTAACCCTGCTGGATCACACCTTCTTCTCTAGCTAATTTAACCAGAGATGTAACAGAAAGTGGATTTGGAAAGTACAGAATTGACTTTTTTTTTTTTTTCCAATGTGCCACAAAAGACTTCTTCATCTTTTCTTAGGCATGGTTCTGTCATTTTGTGTGCAAAACAGTGCTCTAGGGTGAAATGAAACTGCTACGAATAGTACCTGCTAATGCGTTTTGCCTTTTTGGAGGGAGTAGCCGTGGCAACGTGTATGTTTTTTGGATTGCAGAATGACCATATCCTGCACCTTCATGACTGTGCAACTTGTGATAACAAGTCTGCCCCTAGATACATCTTTAAAAGCCCAGGTGATTCACAGCCTTCTTGAAGACAAATCTTAGCGATAGCCCAACGCCGCTAGCTCCTCCCCACTGCCCACTTTCTTTGTCCTGGCCCCCTGCACTAGCCAAAGCCCTCTGAAGGCAATTGGAGCCTCTTGGGACTTCAGTTGCTGAGTGTTATTTCCCCCCATTTTATAGATTGAAGAATGGAGAGATTAAGTAATTTGCCAAAAATTTTCACAAAGCAGGTGTTAGAACCAGAAATAAACACCAAGAATTATTAAGTACCGTAAATTCAATCAGAATCTAGGGGCAAATGGGTAGCACTCATTTTAGTGGACTTAAGTTTTGCATGGGTCTGTATAACCAACTGTTGTTCGTTGTATTACAGCACTCCATCTTGATAGGCAGAGAGAAGGACCTATGACACATTCTCACCAGCAGGTTACATAGTAAGACCACCCCAGCCCCAACAAGCTTACGGATTAAATAGACAACTCAAACGAAGCATTAGCCTGATTATATAGATGGAGACCTGAGCCACTGAGCAGTTAAGTGACTTACCCAAGGTCATACTGCAAGTCTGTGGCAGAGCTGGGAATGAAATTGGGTCCCTGGAGTCCCAATCCAGTGCCTTCATTACAAGACGGAGAGCCCTTTTCTTTTCCATTTACAAAGAAGAAGGCTGCTGTGTTTGCCAGCTAGAGGACAGACACTAGACCAATCTTAAATAGTTAGCAGAGTCCCCTTCAGCAGGTAGCTGGGGATTTGGGGATGAACTAAACAGGCCTGTGAATGGACACACCTACAATGATTTTGGTGGTGTTACTTCTCATTACAGGCCTGATTCACAGCCCATTTAAGTCATTGGGTCTCTCCACTGATTTCAGAAGGCAGTGGATCAAGCCTTATGTCAGCAGTGGTTATTTTGCCCTGTGTTTGTCCTGCACATTATTGCACCCCAGATCTGAGCCTTGGGGTCCTTGGGGTAGCCAGATGAGCTGCGCAAAACTTACTTTAGCTCAAAGATATTGTTGGAGTAATTTAGAGCGTCCAATGGGAGAGGTGCTGATAGCACTAAGAAGAAATGCTACTTGATAACAGAAATGCTAACCCCAGTATAATTGCCGAATACTAATCCATGAGCCAAATAGCAAGAAAACTCTTTTTTTATGATAATAAATTTAGTCAGATGAAACTATAACTCCTTTACGGTGTGAGCCATGTGTTTAAAAATAAGAAGATTGATTGTATATCAGTATTTATTTATTTATTCTCTGCAAATTCCTGTCTTGGCTCAGAGAAGCGGATTCCCATCCTATTAAAAATGCATGGCCCAGCTGTTTTACATATAAAAGGCCATAAATCATGTGGTTTAGCAATGTTATACTCTCCAAGTATTTATCTCCCCATGGGGCAGTGAGCTATACCATTGGATAGCTGTCATTCCTAAATTGCATCCTGCCCTATGTGTAGTGTATAGAGAGAGAGATGAACCCTAACGTCTGGTGTTCGCGCATCTTCCTGTTCTGCGTGTCCGTTCTTATTCACGCTTCTGTTGCTTAACTCAGTGGCGTTCCTTGACACAAGGGAAGACAAGCAAATTGGATGAAATCGCTCCATTTCAATGCCACTTTGATGATGCAGCTGGACCCGAGCGGCCTTTTTCACACGCTTTTGGGACGTTCAGCAAAGCAACTGCTCTTTTGCACATGTTCATATGGGCCCAGAGCCAGGAAATGCTTAAGCATGTGTGAAAGTTTAAGCACACGAGCAGCCTCGTTGGCTGTGTCCCAGACGCAGATTGTGAAAGCAAAAGAGGGTTGGTTTACTTCTTCCCCATACTGTGCAGCCACCATCTAGCCCTACAACATAAATTGCTCAGATATCCTCTATCCTCTGTACAGCCATGAGGAAACAGACTCCTTTTAGATCAGTGCTGCCGTGACGAGAACCATTAGAATTCAGAGCTCAGGGCCAGACTCTAAAGTGATCAGCACCCACAAGCAGGGCCAGATTTTTCAAGTAAGCTCATCAGCCAGCTTTGGTGGGGGCACCCTTTGGGAATCTGGCCATGAACATCCCAATGGGGGCTGCTAGAGGTTGAGCACTTTTAAAAATCTAGCCCTTGTTTAGGTGCTTGAATGGGAGCTGAGTTCTTCTGTAAACCTGGTGAAAGATGCTCCTTTTTTGGTGTACCTATAACAATAGATCTGTGTTACATGGGGATGCATGTGTGGGCAAGTTCTAGCAAACTGGTATGTTGATGGTGAGGAAGCTCCCTGGACCTGGATCAGTTAAGATCCCAATCTAGGATACCACCAAACTGCCAAATTTCATTCCAGAATTAAGCATTTTTATTCTTTACTGGTATTGTGGTAGCTCCTACAGGTGCTGCTCAAGGATCAGTACTCCATGGTGGTAGGTGTTAAATACACGTAATGAAAAGACACTTCCTATCCCAAAGAATTTACAATCTAAACACCAAGCAGCTGCTAAAATCTGAAATCCTTATTCTTAGAAACAGTCCAGACTAGGCGCTATCTGCCCAAAGGTAACCTTCGGCCCTATCAGACAAGGTAGAAAGGTAGGTCACCACTTGTGTGTTTCATAGAAAGCAACTGTAGCACTTTGAGCTATTGTCTACTATCCAATCAGCAATAGCCATAGGCAACAAAACATGACTGGGTTTTCCTTCACTGGCTTTACAGTGCAGTGGTGCTCCTGGGAGATGCTAGATTGACAGCCACGGAGCCAGAAGCCCTCTGTTAATCCACAGAACAGGTTCAGCACAGGTGGCAGGACACCAGACTTCCCCAAACGGCTTCGCCTCAGTGTGCCTGAACCCTTTCCTAGTGGGAGCTCCTCCAGGGCTGGGGGCACAGGTCAGGTTCTACATTTCTCCTTACATTACCAGTGAGCACCAGCGGCGTGGGTAGCTTTTGTGAGCTGAACATCTCTTCACAAGAGATTGATGGGGACCATTGGCTCCTTTGCACAGGACACTGAAGAGCCATCCAACAGTAACTGCTTTTGATCACTGCTGATCTGGGCTAATGCCAAACCAAAGTACTCAACAACCCTCTGAGCCATTGAGGTTAGGGTGACCAGATGTCCTGATTTTATAAGGACAGTCCCAATATTTGGGCCTTTTTTTTAATATGGGCTCCTATTACCTCCCACCCCCTGCCCCGATTTTTCACACTTGCTGTCTGGTCACCCTAATTCAGGTCCACATGGGGTTAACTTGTTGCAGACTTCAGTACAAGAGGGCTTCCCTTGGCCTCACCAGTAATGTCCATTCTGTAGTTACAATGAACTGCTAGTTAAGTAGGTGGCCAACAAAAGTTCTGCAAAAATTGCCATTTCAGAGCTATTCAAGTGCAATGGGAACTGAGAGGTTTGAATAAGAACACCTAGCTCTCATATAGCAGCTTTCGTCCACTGATCACAGAGCTCTTTGCAAAGGAGGCACAAGTGGTGGCATCCTCATTTCACAGATGGGAAAACTGCAGTAAGGCAAGGTGAATGACCTGCCCAAGATGTCCCAGTGGGCCACCATAGGTCCAGTGTCCTAACCACTAAGCCACACTTTCTCCCTCATCACCTGCACTCCTGTAGCCCAGTATTTGTGCCCATGACCAAAGAAGGCTCCCACACTCTTCCTATGAGAGTTCTTTTACTAATTAGGGTGAGTTTCACTGTGAAAGGAGGGTGGCTTTGAGGTTTCTTGATAAATGGTTTGTTCCTCTAGCTGCAGTGCTGAAGCTGTTTTTGTTCTGAAGAGTTCAGTCACAAGCAGCATTGGGGACCATATAATATATTCCTGGAAAAAGAAATTGCTGGCAATTTCCCCTCTTTGTTGATGTTCAGGTTTTATACTCTTCTCATGAGCAGAACAGATGCATTCACTGTGCAGGTTGTTTCGTTTTAATCACATTAAAACCTGGGTCAGTTAACTCCCTACTGTGGTCTATTATTTCTACTGTGGGAGTGCCTACGAATCCTCACCGAGGATCAGGGCCCTATTGTGCTGGGTGCCATGTAGACAGGTAACAAAGCAGATGGACCTTGTCCCAGAAAGCTGATATAGAGGGTAACTTTTTGAAGCACTGTAAGATTTTAGTGATGCAACTCCTATATGTCAATGAGGACAAGTAGGTAAAACTCATGCACCAATTTGTACAGGGGCTGGCTCAATGGAACACTTTAAATGCATACACAGAGCCGGGTTGTGATAGCGTTGGTGATCACACATCAGGGCTAGACAATATTTTATTAACCTTTCCAACTGCTGAATCAGTCCAGAATCAGAACTATCCTGGAATCCTGACTCCGAGCCCTCTATCGCAATTATGTTTCACACCACATTTCCTCGAAAATATGCTGTCCCTACTAGAAGACGTCAAGGATGGCGCTGAGTTTCATTTTACTCTGAGTAGTCCACTTGAAGTAAATAGAGTAAGGTACTTTCCAATGTGATTAAAGTTTAGCAAAATCTAGTACTGAAAGAAGAGGGCCTGTATGCATTGGTCTTGTTGCCAAGGTTTTGTAGCCTGTAGCTCTAAGTCATATACAACTATTCTTTGAGAAATCAATGTAGGCAGACTGGATTATATGGGAATATAAACCGTGACAATTACATGCCACTGTAGAAATTATTTTTTTGTTAATTTTGTTTTCCTTAGTACTGGAGTGAATTAATTACTCAGGCTTCCACATCACTGTTCATTCTTTCAAAGACACTGTTAAGACAATGAAACTCTTTTTTAATAGCCTGTGCACATGCACCTTTTATAACCAGGAATACGAATGCAAATTGAACAAGTGTGTACATAAAATGGTTTGTGATGCAATTAAGAGGCCATTTGTACGCACAGTTACATGATCTGTGCACATAATTGTGGTAGTTCTGGATGTGCAACTGTATTTGCAGAGTGAAAAATCAGGTTCAGCATGACCAATACATATTCATCCTTTATGAAATCTCGTACAAAAACTTGACTATATCTGACAGAGTTGCCTGTGTCTTAGAGATTCATAGATTTCAAGGCCAGAAGGAACCATTATGATCTAGTGTGACTTCCTGAGTAACACAGGCCAGGGATTTCACTCATTGATTCCTGCAGCCAGCCCAGTAAAATGTTAGAACTAGAGCATACCTTCTAGAAAGACATTCAATCTTGATTTGAAGGTTTTAAGCAGTCCTTGATCAGTTGCTCCAACGACTAAACAACAATGGTTCCAATAAACAGGAGAAGAAGAATGCTTATTTTGTTCATGCATGGTGGATCCAGCGCTAAGCAGACAGCCTTTCTCAGCCTCTATTCCCAGGTGTTCCAGTTGCAGCACTTTATTCAGAACGCCAGCTCACACATCACGTGGGGATTTTCAGTGCTATACAACAATCTGAAGCTGACCCCCCTCTCTCAGTACTGGCACAACACATGATCTCATTTCACAGCGTGTGTCCAGCAGAAAGGGAGGAAGCAAAGTGGAAATAATTTTGTTATTCTGCACACATGACGTTTCTGGCCAAACAGAAAGGAATATGGACAATCCCTTGTGTTATTCCTGGAGAATTTAGATCAAAACATTGCAGTGAGTTTGAGAAAATCAGTTTCCAGGAGAAAGACTAGAAGAAAGTATCCTCTAGATACATGGTCATGAGGAAACTGAGGCATCCTGGGGTCCAGTTCTCTGCTCCTGGTATTACATTACCGCAGACTGGTTTGGATATAAAAAGCTCTGGTGATGTCTAGTTTAGATCTACATGGCCACAGATGCCAGGATTAGGCATGCACTGTCAGTGCTAAATAACATCTCCTAATTTCCAGCCTCATGTGCTGATTCCTGGGAGTGTGCTGTGTCCCACAGCGCCCTGGAGGTGAGAGCTGTCATTCAGAGAGCTCCAGTGACCCCTGAGCCTTTCCATTAATGAGAACTCAACCCTTGGGAGTTTTTCTTTTTTTTTTTTCTTTTTCTGCTTTGTATTGTTCAGCAAAAGCACGTTCTCCTCCACTGTCACTCGCTCACCTCCGTCAAACAGAAACACGGCATCTGTCGGAGACTTCCACCTGGATTCATCAGCATTCTAGGCTTCCCCCCTGTGGCCTCCCAAGAGGAATTACCAGACCAAGACACTTTTGGAGAAAGCAGATTCCCTCTCCAAAGGTCCCACAAATGTTCCGTCTCCACTACAGATTTAGCGCAAGTTATCTACACTTAGGCTAACCTGAGGGGACTTTACTCAACGTGGGGGGGAGTGGCCACATGGTGGAATAACACTGGAGCCGCCCAGAGTGATGGGATGAGTAGCACCGACTGGCTGCATCCCCTCTGCATTACTGGCTCAAGGGGCGACAGCACTCGGGCTTCAACCCACACCCCATTTAAAGCACCCCTGAACTCGAGCTAGAGATTGTTGTGTATGGACAAGAATCAAGTTATAGCTCAGGGGTAGGCAATCTATGGCACACGTGCCAAAGGCAGCACGCGAGCTGATTTTCAGTGGCATTCACATTGCCCGGGTCCTGGCCACTGGTCCGGGGGGCTCTGCATTGTAATTTAATTTTAAATGCAGCTTCTTAAACATTTTTAAGACCTTATTTACTTTACATACAACAACAGTTGAGTTATATGCTATGGACTTATAGAAAGAGACCTTCTAAAAATGTTAAAATGTATGACTGGCATGCAAAACCTTAAATTAGAGTGAATAAATGAAGACTCGGCACAGCACTTCTGAAAGGTTGCCGACCCCGGTTATAACTTGAGCTAACACTGCAGTGAAGACAAGCCCTAAAGTCTGGATGGGGAGGGAAAAGGTAGTCTTCAAACTGCCCTATTCAGTTCCAAGGGATAGGCGCTGTCCCTGGCAGGATCAGTCATATGAAAACACTACGGGCAGATCCGTTTGGGTTAGTCTATATGTAGCTGCACCTCCCCCAGCCTGGCCCTGAGAATGAACTGTGACTAGAAGTCCCCATTCCTCTCCTGCTCTCCCTTGATCTTGGGGAGGAATAAGATCTTTCATCCCTTTGTATGGAGTAGCTTCCACCCCCCATGTACCTGAATAGCCAGGGCTTCTCCCGCTCCTCAACTCCTCCCTGCCCCGACTTCTCTTCCCTGGCAGGAGTCACAATCTGAGCAGGGGAGTGGGGACGAGGGTACTTCCCTGCAATGTCTTGGGCTGCTAAAACACTGCAACAATCTAGCCCTTAGTAATCAAGGTCCAGGCTCTTTATATAATTGTAATGGCCATGTGTTTTCTTTCTGGAGAGGAATATTAGAAACCTAAAGCTAGAGAATGAAAAGAAACCCCAGAGGGAGACAGGAGAAAGCTGGCTCTGTAATGATTTGGGACACTATTTATGGTTAAAAGCTCTAGTTGTTCACACAGGTTAAGTACATCACAGCCATTGTTGGGGTACAGTGCAAGGATCAGCTGTACCATTTGGGGTCGCATAACTGCCTTAACTTTTCTTTGGAGTCCAAAGTCTTCGCTTAATACCTTAAATGCAAGTGGGGCCCAGGTCCTCCCCCAAGAATCTCTCCTTCCCTTTTTACTATAACTTTGGCATAGCTGGCATGTCTCCACTTATACAACACAAGGGAGGTGGAGGAAACGTATCTTCTCCCTGACAGAACTTTACTTTTGGAAATTTGTTTTTCATTGCTAAAACTTCTGCCAAACCAAACTGAAATAGTTCACAAAACTAATCCTGTGAATAGGGTTCTAGGAAAACTATGGTAGCACTTTATAAATTCATGTCAGGATAAATAGTAGCATTTTTTAAAATAAATTTAGGTTCGTAAAAGAATTTCATAGCAATCTGTAACACATGCAGTAATTTAAATCTGTCTGTCTTTTTATCTATAGTCCCCACCATGATCGATTGCATTTGCCAAATGCTGAGAGGGTGTATGTTCTCTTTCCCCATATAAATCATTCTGGATGTTTATAAAATCAAATAGAATTAATATTTAAAGTTTCATTGCTTTGTATTTCAAGTTGCAAATCATTTGTCTGACTCACAAAGGGCATATGTAGCATTAAGTAATCAGCATATGAACTTTTTAATATTCAACAGATAAGCAAAATGCCATTAGGTAATAACTGGAGATATACCAATCTAGAAGTGGTAGGGACCTTGAAAGGTCATTGAGTCTAGCCCCCTGCCTTTACTAGCAGGACCAATTTTTGCCCCAGATCCCTAAGTGGACCCCTCAAGGATTGAACTCACAATCCTGGGTTTAGCAGGCCAGTGCTCAAACCATTGAGCTATCCCTTCCTCCCTCCCATTGTTAGGAGTGATGTGAGAAAGTTACATTTTCAGTGTGCTTCCACTGCCCACCCCATAGTGGGTCCTAGATCCATGAACAATTTCTGTGGGATCTAGAGAGAGCAATCACTTACCAAGGATTTGTCCACATAGCGAAATTAACCAGCATAGCTATTCTGGAATAAGTATTCCGCTGTTGCTAATCCGGAATAACTTTCTCTAGATAAAATGTCCAGAGTAACTATCCCAGAATAAAATCACTTTAAGTCACCCCTGTCTTTTTGATGTGTTACTCAGTGCCGTTCATTGCCCTTGTTAGGAGTCGTCATTCAGTTTAAGGGTGCTAGAATTGGGTGGGGAAGACAATGTGCCCCCTTCCCTGGTGTGACTGGCTGCTCTGGCAGTCAGCCAGTTGCCCCCTCTTTTGGAGCTACAGCAGCCCCTGGCGGAAGAAAGGTGTAATTGCAATGCATCCCCAGCAGAATCTATTATTCCGTGTGGGGAGGAGGGTATGTGAAATCTGTGGGGGACATGAATTCTGTGCTTATGTTTCTTTTGCTAAAAAGCAGGGGGAGGCATGGCCCCTGGCCCCCCAGTTCTGGCATCAGGGCCATGAGTGCATCAGCATAGTGATCCTGGGTGAGCTTTAGAAACAGGGCCAGATCCTTGGGCCTTAACTCAAAATGAGAAGGGAGCCCTGGGGAGAAGAAGTTAGAGGAGAGGAGTCAGAATGCCATAGGAGTGGGGGAGGAGTAAGAAAAGGGGACATTGCAAAGGGGCAGCGACACCCGCAAGATACTAGAGGGGGAGCAGGCCTGCCATGCCAATCCACTCCCCCAACGATGCTTGAGGGGAGAGCACAGCTGTCCCCTCATTCCCTGCTGACAGATAACTAGCCACCACCAAAGCAAGGATAGGGGGGATTCAATGTCTGTTGGAGGGAGGGTTGTGGAAGCCTCTCTAGGACAGGAGAAGATTCAGAGACAAAGCCATGCCTCTGGATGCCAGGCCATCCCAGTGCTGAACTCCAGACCTTTTCAATTGCCACCCTTGCTGGTTCAGGGACATATCTTTGCTGTGTCGAGGCTGGTTTTACATAGGGTTTCCCCACACATTGCCTATTTTTTGAGGCTCCATCCTCTGTCCAGGAGGATTTTTCAAATAACAGGCAATGTCCAGGATTTTTGCAGGGCAGATATTGCAGCTCAGAAAGAGCCCCAATTGGTCTGCTTCCCAGTTGATCCCTCCCCTGCATCCATAGCTGATTGGTCCATTCCCCTGAAGCCACAGCTGCCAGATCCCGCCCTCCCGGCTCCCAGCCCTGGGGAGGGGGTCCCGCAGGGAGGTGCTGACTGACCACAGTCGCTGCCTCCTGGCTTTGCACCAGCCACTGTGCCACAGTGATAGGGAGTGACACTGCTCCCCACCTCTATTGAGTACCCCCACTGCAGGTACCCACTCCTCCCACTGTTCCCCCAGATTCCCCCCCAGCAGTGTCCTCTTTGGGGGAACCTGAAATAAGGTAAACCCTAGTTTTGTGGAGGGTCTTTCGAGGGCTTCCATAACATTCCATCATTGTGACATAACATCCTCCCACTCCAGTGCACTGGCACTGCACCCCACATACGCTGCTGGCTTCTTCTTGTTTTAATATTAAATAATTCTCTCCTTGCCCCCCACCCCCATCTAACTGAGAGGAGGAGGGGAAGAAGAAGTGAAGAGTTAAACGTTCTCCAAAACCATGCTCAGCCTCAATCTTCAGCCCCTGACTGGAACTTGGCAGATCTGCTTTGGAGCCATGAAAAAAGCAGCCATCTGCTCAAAAACACCATGGGGGTGGGATGGGACTCTCTGACCCAAAGCTATTTTATGTTGTGGATTTCTCAACTTTTCGGCTAGGAAAAGTAAACCTAGAATCAGCGGGTGGTTTCCTCCCTCAAATCTACACACATCATTAGCAGCTGTCAATCCACACCCTGTACGTCCATCCAGTCTTACTCCAGATGTCATCTGTTCAAATGGTTTAATTTTAAAGGGCCAGATTCACAACTGGTATGAATCAATTTTGCTGCATTGGAGTCGAGCTATTTTAATGCAGTCTTAGCTTTCAGTATTAAGACAAAAGTACAGTCAAATCATTTTGACTTGGGATCTGATCCAGCTCCCACTAAACTCCGAGGGCGAGCCAAGGAAGGAGGATAGGAAGAAAATTATACAATACCGAATGTTTTGCTGCTTTGTGATATTCCACAATTGCAACACAGACAAGAGGCTTCTTGCAATGTTCAGTTGATAGCCCTGATCCAGCTTAAGCATGTGCATAATTTTAACCATGTGATTAGTCTCACTAATGTCTGTGGAACCACTTGCATGCTTAAATGTATGCATGTGCTTAAGTGCCTTGCTGGATATAGCAATAAACTATACAAATAATACAATACAGCTTTATCTTTAAACAGGGCCTGATCCAAACCACTCAACTCAATGAGAGTCTTCCATTGACTTCAGGGGGCTTTAAAGCATGCCCATCTAAGGATCTTTACAAACCTAGGAGACAAGGTTGCACCTTTCCGGGGGAGGAGCATAGCAAACCCATCTCGAAAGGAACATGCAAGCTGCATCATTGCTTTGGATGATGCAGACTTACCCTTCTGGCTGGGGCAGGCCAGCTCATTGGCTGGGGCACGGACCTGGTTTCTGCATCTATTATTCTGTCCCTCCCAGCCTCTTTGGAGGTGGCTTGCCCTCCTTTGACCAGAAGGGATCAGTCCATGTTTATCACTGTGTGCAGGAATTGCAGCACAGAACTGGATTTGGAAGGGCTCTTTGGCCTTCCGCCACCACAAACCCATGTAGAGCCAGAGGAAGTCAAAAGTTAGGACATGGAGGATTTAAAGATTCCCATGCAACCTTAATTCTGCCCCCCTTGTGATGATGCATTATACAGTCTTTAATCTCATGGTAACATACCCACTCTGTCCCTCTGTGAGCAAAGATGGAAATGATATATAACGACTTAGGAAGAGGCTTGGCCTGGGAGAAGAGAAACATGCTATTTTCCAGAGCGATCGCACCACTCATGTAGCAAGAATGGCTTTTGTCAGTTCATCTGGCTTCGCACTCTTTTCTTTAAACATGATATTCTTGACTAGTTTAGGTAAGTGAGTGGCATTTTTACTCCTGGGGGAATTTTGTGCCAAAAAATTGAAAATTCTGCACAAAATATTTTAAAATTTTGCAAAATTCTGCATTTTTGGGGTCAAAATAATGCAATATAATCAAGCTGGTTTCAACTATTTTAGTAATTTATTCAAACTACAATACAATGGATGGAGAATGGGAATGGGGAGCATTGGAGGAAATCCCCCAAACCCCTCTTTCTAGCTAGTATCAACCTTTTTACTTCTAGTTATTAGTCAACAAATATATGCAGCCATATGCTCCGTGTTACGTCATAGGAAACTGAAGAGCAAGTGAGGGCTGGGCACTCAGAGTCACAATTTATACTGGCTACTGACCGTCTCCAGAAAGATCAGTAGCAAACAGTTCATGGAGCACATTTTGATAGGAAATTTTTTCAGTCTAAAAATTTATACCAGTTCTAATCACTAAAGCACCATAAGCATTTATAAGATCATACTGTCCTTTACAATAAGGCTCCTTTACACCACTCTGGCAATGTAAAGGAGCCTTAAAATTTTTACACCTGTTTTATGCTCCTAGGGGAATTCACTAAGAACAATGGGAACAATTCACTAAGCAGGCAAGCTGCTACATTCTGCTCTGTCTGAGGGAACAGAGCTTGCCCCACACCTAACTCTTGAGAAACATCCCAAAGCCCTGCCCGTTCACACCTAGCGTACTGCAATTGCAAGCGAGAGGGATCGAGTGTGTGTCTCTCTCTCACACTCATGACCACCCCGTCACACAAACACACCCCGTGGTGATTTACGTCTTTACCGGCTGCTCTGAGTGCCCAAACCAAACTGCCTGCGCTGCTGGAGAGGAGTACATGACTACTCTTGTGGCTTCCCTTTGCTTCCCCTTCAGAAGTCATTTTTGTGCAGGAAAGCAAAGAAATCAGCGGGGGCCATGAATTCTGCACAAGCACAGCAATGCAGAATTCCCCCAACAGTAAATCACTTTATGGTGCAATTCTTCCAGGCAGTACATTTTCACTGGAAAAGCATGAAAGAATAGTTTTTTAATGGTCAGATTTTGGAGAAGCCAGAAGGACGTAATTAATAACAACAAAAATCAATGTCAATGATCTAGGTAATTTTTGTGACATGGCTTTGCTTTTGGTGCATGTTCTGAACAAAAGCCAAAAGCTCCACATTTGGGTAGCTTTTTTTGCAGTGAAAAAGAAATGGATATCTACATGCTCATTGTATGCAGCAATGGCAATTAAATGTTATGGTTTACTCTTGCACAAATACATGTCTGCTGCATGGTCTGTAGGAAGGAGCTAATGCAGTGGCCCCAACGCAGTGCTCGCGGGCACCATGGCGCCTGCTGGGGCATCTATCTGCGCCCACGTACTGGCTGGCGGACAAGCATCCGCCGAAATGCTGGTGATAAGCAGTATCATCAAGAAGGGTTGCCACCGAAATGCCGCTGAAAAGCAGCATCACCAAGAGGCGTCGCCGCTGAAATGCCACTGATTTTTGGCGGTGACACCTCTTGACGTTGCCATTTCTCGGCGGCATTTCAGCGGATGCTTGTCCGTTGGCCACGATCCTTGGTGGCTCGTTGTCCAGCGCCTGCCACCCGGAAAAGGTTGGGGACCAATAAGCTAATGTGTATTGCATGGCTAGAGCTTCATGTGTCCGTCGTTGCTGGAAATGTAAGTTTTCCAAGAGCATTCCCTATTGGGCGACAGAACCCGGGCAGACACAGCAAATGATCTAATGCTTCATCTGCTGGAAGCACAATCACAAGATGTATGAGCAGGTTCCAGTTCAATCTCAGAATTCGTGACAGTGGGGTGAAATTTTGGAAAAGCTGTTGTCAAGGTTACTGCTGAACTGTTTGGTACATAGGGGTAGGGACTTTTCCTGACATTTCAAAGGCAATGTCGACATCAAATAACTAAGAATGGGGATATGACTAAGAGGGTGATCACGGACAAGATCTTGAGGGTTTAAACATCCAGGACAAAGAGATGGAACTAGGAATAGTCAGAGGAAACTGAGCAACCAAAAACCTAGACTGAATGTCTGGAAAATGTGTGGTTTAAATCAGTCTATTAGTAGTAGCACGGTAATATTTCAATAGCTCAGTTGAGCTCTGGACCCTATTGTGCTAGGTGGTGTACAGACACCATAAAAGCCAGTGCCTGCCCTGAAGGGATTACAATCTAAATAGACAAAACAGGTGAAAGGGGAAATGAAGGCACCAAGAGAGAAGTGACTTATCCAAGACCATGCAGCAGAGCTGCAACTAGAACCTAGCTCTTCTGAGTCCTAGTCTAGTGCCTTATTTGTTGGACACTGTTGTCTCTACTGGCCCACACTGATTTACAGCAGCTGGGGATCTGGCCCTACAAGTGACTTGGACTGCCTGAGCCTCAGGGCTGCCCAGAGGGCGGGGCAAGTGAGGCAATTTGCCCCAGGCCCCGGGCCCTGCAGATGTTCCCACGAGAATATAGTATTCTATAGTATTGCAACTTTTTTTTATGGAAGGGGCCCCCGAAATTGCTTTTCCCCAGGCTCCCTGAATCCTCTGGGTGGCCCTGCTGAGTCTCCAGAGTGTTATCTGGGGATGGTAATCTTGTTTCATTCCCTTTCCCCGATTTCTGTATTGACTGCTTTTACACTGCTTCTCTCCTATCTCTTTTTTGTGATTGTGTCTTCCATTCTCTTGGTCTGTTCTTGTACCATTCTCCCATCTGCTGGACTCTCTCTGTGCCTTTCCCTGCCTCCTCATGCCTGTGTTTCCCCTCCCCATTTCTCTCCTCACGTCCAGCCCTAGTCCCCCCTTGCCTTCATGAGCCTAGCCTGTGACTGGGACTACAGGCCATGCTGGGGAGAAAGAGGGCATAAGAACTAGCACCCTCCCACCCAAGCACGACCTACCCCTGGACATAGCAGGGGGGAGCAGGAAATGGCCAGTGCTGGCCTTCTCATTGGTGGAGGCCGGCAGCAAAGTACTGCACCCACGGAGCAGGGGAAACTGAAGGGCACTGTGCTTCAGAGGGAGGTCTCGGGGGCATAATGCCTCCTGAGGCTACTTTTGCAACACTGCTGCCCTTATTCAGGGCTGTGCACAGAGATGCAATCTAGTGCTTAGAGCAGAAGCGTGGTCCAGTGGTTAAAGCAGAGGATGAGAAATCATCATTTTTTCCCCATGATCCTGAGCATGTTGCTTACACCCGTCTCTATGCCGTATTTGCCCCAGCTGTAAAATACTAAACACCTCACAGGGAGGTTATGAGGCTTACTTGATAAGCGTTTTGAGATCCCTGGGCAAAATGTGCTATAAAAATACAAAGTATTGTTATTTGTCGTTTTCTTTTTTTATTCCCACTAGCCTGCACTCTGCATTTCACTGTGAATGACATAGTGGCTGCCATCCTAGTGGTATTTGCATTGAGAGGCAGATTTCGACACCAAACTGGCATTCTTATCGGATCCATTTTAAGAGGTTCTCTGGTTAAAAGCCTGGCTCTTGAAGTGAGCTGTTTTCTGCCCCTCCTTAGACAGGCGCCAACACTTCAAAGATCACTCCATAGAAAAAATGTCATTTTGCAGATTTAGGGGAAATGTATAAACTGGGAAACCAGCTAGAAAAATAATGACATGAGGGCATGCTCCAATACTGCTTCAGAGGGTCATAATCACAGCACTCGTCTAGGGAAGACACTTCAGTGTCTTTACCACTGGTAAGAAAAATCAAAATCACCATCACCATCTTTTGCCATGGATTTAAATATTCCAGGGCACCAGTCTGCAGCATGACTATTGATTAGTACAATTTCAAAAACAATAATAACTCTTGGGTTCTTGTTAACCAAAGGCAGAAGGCTGGTCCAGTGGTTAGGGTACTAGCCAGAGACCTAGGTTCAAATCCTTGCTCTGCCGCAGACTTTCCTGTGTGATCTTGGCCAAGTCTCTGAGGTCCAGATTTAGGCTCCGTAATCAGTTAGACATTACTAAGCTGAAATGTGTCCTAGTGGCAGTGCTACGGATCCATTCACAGACCAGGCATCAGTCTGTATGTCATAGGGGCCCATTCCTGAGTGTTAGCCAAAATGGAAGGGATTAAAAATGCAGCCAACATCCTTCAGGGAAAGCACATGAACTTAAAAACTCCTGCAAACACTTCAAATTCGGGACAGCTTGAAAGCATTATAGAAAATCAGCATGACGTTGAATATGAGTCCCACTTGGAACAGCAGGATTTCCTTGCTCTGTCAGAATCCATATGGTATCTTGGTCCTCCCCACTGGATTGATTTGCAAGTTACTAATGTATTTAACATGTCATACACTCACACTCTGCGTGAGTCCACATTTGTCATTGAGATGAGCCATCCTGCATGAATCTGTCATAAAGCTGTTTCTAAGTTGTTTAGTTGAGCTCCATAGCACATCAGCTTCTTCTTTCAAGACCTAAAGAAGAGCTCTGGGTGTAGCTTGAAAGCTTGTCTCTCTCACCAACAGTAGCTGGTCCAATAAAAGGTATCACTTCTCCCACCTTCTCTGTCTCTAATACCCTGGGGCCAACACAGCTACAGCAACACGACAAACATCTGTCAAGAGTGGCACTGCAGAATGGCAAAAAAGATCTGGGATCAAGTCGGAAATGGGCCCAGCGCAGATTGTTCTGTTGCATAGCCCAAGGTTCAATGGTATTTGGCTCAAATGTTTAGCTTCTGGCCCCTCTCTCTCATTTGATGAAGAACATATCAACACATATTTGACAATGGTAGCCTCAAGGGAATGAGGCCGACCATTTGCAAGATGACTTCCCAGAATCAGTGCTTGGCATGGTCTGAATTGCTGTATAGAATTAACCGTTAGTAGAGCTGTAGAGCTGATCTCTGGGGCATAACAATTCTGGTCTCCTATAAGGTCCCTGAAGTCACTGCACAAGTCAGCCCCCAAAATGGGCATCAGCTGTGTGTGCCTATGGCATCTCTTCACTGTCTAAAGTGTAGAGAGGCTAAATTAGCAGAGGACAAGATGGCCATTGGAGCAGCCTGGAAACAGCTATCAGCCCTGCATGCGGTGTCTCAGGATCTTCCTGTAGGTCTAAACATTCCAAATTCAGATGTTTAACCCGGACACTCCGCTGCGTCTTAATAAATCTTAGTATAATTTGGCTGCACTCGTAGGATGGAGCTGTGTTGCAATCAGACGACTCCTTAGACTCCTTATGAGCCTTATATTCCTGTACAGAGATGAGGTACCAAGAAGCTAAACAGGGAGAATGACAGCACCAGAAAGCTGACAAAAGAGTCTATTGAACAGATTGTCTCCCCTGCATTGGCGTGCAAAGAGGCAGCCACAAGTAGATGCCCAGGAGGTCCTGGCTGCAGGAGGAAACATGCACTTTCTGCTGATAATTTAGGTGCAAGTTATTATGGTTGTGATGACTGTTCATTAGAGTAGAAGCAGCAAGGTCCTGATTTAGCAATGCACTTAACTTGATCCCTGTGGTAGTTCCATTGAAAAGCTTCATTTACGTATCTTGCTGAACTGCAGCCCAAGAGAGGGGTTCCCTGCTGTGGACCTCTTAAGATGCACGAAGCAGGGAGTTCCAGAGGTGTGCACATTGAGCTTTTCCTGAAAATCTCCCACCATTGTCGCACCCGTGGAGCTGAAACAGGGCTAGGAACCATTGGGAATGTTTGCACAGACCACGTGCCAGTATTTTTACCACTGAGCTGTCTAGCCCTGATCTGAGCAGGGTGGTATTAACTCCTCTGTGAGCCTTTGTTAGCACTGATGGAGATGCAGTGGTGCCACAGGAGGGGTGGGAGGTGTCCAGAAGCTCTGTGTAGAATCAGCCTTACTTGCACATTATGGAAGTTTCCTTTTTTATCTTTAGTCTTTCAATAAAAAACTAAGCTGCAGAAAAATTGTGTGATACTTGACAGTAATTGGGGAAGAGTAGGTAATGGTAATGCTACTCTTGCTTACATTCACGGGTAGCTTCTCAAGTGTCTGTAAAAACCCATAGGTCTACAAACTAGGCCTGTAAAGCTACTAAGCAGCTTAAACCAATTTGTGCTCCACTTCCCATGACCCACCCACTGTGGTGGACACAGGCCATGGGAAGCTCTGCCTCAAGGGCTTGACAGACAGCAGCCCCCTGGCTCCTGGTTGGCTCCTGGCCCTATATAAACCCAAGTGTTGCTCCAGGAAGTGTCCTGGCAACAGTTTGGATGTTCTGTAGCTGCCAGGACCATTCCTGCTTCTTGCTCTTGAATTCCTGGCTTGACATCAGCTGATTTGGACTTTGCCTCCTGACGTGGACCCTGAAACTTGACTTGGACTCTGACCCTTGGTATCAACTCTGATCTGGACCTGACCACGAATTCCATGCCACTCCCAGCCTCAAGTTTGCCTCTGCTCTGACCCTTGCCCTTGACTGTCCTTGTTTGGATCCTGAGAGTAACCTCATTTAAACTAATTGGACTGCTTTCAGAGTAAGGAGCTTCTCAGCCAGAATCTGACCTCTTATGGTAATGCATATTCACAAGAAGACAGAGTTGAGATTCAGGGCTAGATCCTCAATTGGTGTGAATTGGTGTAGTGCCACTGAAGTCAACTTTGCCATGTCCTGACTTGCAAGTGATTAGCAGTGTTCTCCTAGGGTAGCTTTTGTTTGGGTGGTGGGTTAATATTTTGTCTGGAATAGAGAGTTATTCTATGTACACAGTTTAGTTCCATGTGCATATTGTACAGTTGAGAAATAAAATGACTGTGGCATTTGCCTGGTACTGGTCTGATGAGTTGATAAATCATTCAGATTTATTTTAAACCACATCTTGAGTCCTCAGAGAATAATTTCTTAAATGCAAATAATCTGCAGTGTTATAACATATTATGAAATTTTACTAATATTCATTTTAATTTAGACCTGGCCTACTCTTAAAAATTACATTGCCCAAGGCTGTGAAAAATTTCAGTGTAGAGGTGGCTAGGTCAGTGGAAGGGTTCTACCAGCTCTTGGACAAGTGGATTAACTACCTTGATGTAAAAACTCCTTCCATTGATGTAGGAAGTGTCTACACACTGTGGTGCCACAGCGGCACAGCTGCAGTGGCTATAATTAGAAATTAAGGATATGTCTAAATCTGAGCTAAATCCTCTCTGTTACAATGCTTGATGTTACCTACCACTAGACACATTTTTGAACTGAGAAGCATTGTCTGGAGTAGAGCTGTGTGAATAACTGAGTTTTTGGGTTGGTTAAGTTGAAAAAAAAATCACTTTGGATCACCCCAAAGTGAAAATGTTTTGAAATTTTAGGAGAAATGTTTTGTTTCATGTCAGCTAAAATGTTTCGGGCTGTCTGAAAACAAATGTTTCACTTAGATTTATGGGGCTTTGAAAGGGGCTTTAAATGGATATTTTTAAGTAAAATTGAGGGACATTCCAAAATTAAATACCTTTTTGAAATGAAAAGTCAAAATGTTTCATTTTGGAAATGCTGAAACTAACCATGTCAACACTTTTGAAATTATTTTCCAACCAAAACAATTTGCCGAAATTGACACAAACTCACAAATTGTTTTGATCAACTTGAATTTGCATTTTTTAGCAAAAACAGGTTTTGTGTGAAAATTTCACCCAGCTCTAGTTTGGAGGTTTCAGTTTTTAAAAAATGTGCAACACATACCATATTGTAGCTTCTCACAGTTCCAACACTGTAGATACATGTGGGTGGTATGATTCTTCTAGGAAAATGACTATATTGGCCTGGCAGTACACTAGTCTACATTACATACTGTAGAGTCTTGGGTTAATTACTGACCATATTTATCAGCGGTATGGATCTGGAAACACCACCCATAGCTAGCTTTGCACACAGTCCTGCCAAAATAAACAAGCAGGATTTTACATAGCTACCTTTAGATGATCAGGAAAAGGGAATTCCCATGATCACATTTGGAAATGTAATTGTTATGCTTCTGCCAGAACTTCATCCCCCATGCTAGCTCACAGCCTGTTTGACATCTGAAAGGCTGAACATTAAGAATTTACCTCCTCTGAGGGGCTGCTGTAAAGCTCTGCTGTACACACTGAGGCCCTATACCCTGTGAAACCATTGCAAAGGGGAAACTTACACACAGCCATCCAGGGTCAGATCATGGGCCTGACCAAAGTCAAGGGGAGTTTTGCTGTTGACTTCAATGGGACCAGGATTTCATCCCAGCATATCTTCATATCAACTCATATCTGATTGTTATTGTCCCTTCCTGGACTCATGATGGGGCAGAAGAAGGAATTGGTCATGGATTAAAGTGCAATTCATCTGCTGCTTACATGGTTAACCTGTGGAACTCATTGCCAGGGATTTTGTGATGGCCAAAAGTATAACTGCATTCAAAGAAGAACTAGATAAGTTCATCAATGGCTGTTAGTCAAGATGGTCAGGGATGCAACCCCATGCTCAAGATGACCCTAAATTTCTGCCAAAAGCCAGGAAGGGAAGACAGGTTTCTCTCTCCAAAATTGTTCTGTTCAGTACACTCCCCCTGAAGCTGTAGTAGAGGTCTCTGTCGGAGACAGGTTACTCGACTAGATGGACCATTGCTCTGACCCAGTATGGCCATTCTTATGTTCTATTCACACAAGTAAGTGTATCAGAATCTGACCCTAAGTTAGTTTAAACTAGTCAGAGTTTTATAAAATGCAAATAAGCAGCCTATATTGATCAGTTTAGGCACCACGTAAACATCACAGGGTCCAAACAAACCAGACTACAGAAGTTGTAGTCCCACATCCTGCTACGTGGAAGCATTTATTGGTGAGATATGAGATGAAGAGAAAGTACATGGTCTGAACAATCTATAGTATGGCCATTAGGAGTGGGTTTAAATAAATTATTTTATTTTCAATATAGTAAGAAAACCTGGACATTCACCGAAAACTCAAATTGGACTTTCTCCATTGTTTAAAATATGGTGGACAAACTTATTTTCATTTTCCTACATCTCTGCATTTGTTGACTCTGGCCAGGATTGGAAGAGAAACTGACGAAAGGCTGTTGCAGTGTGTGAGGGGGCTCGACTCACTGCTGTGGTACCTCCTGCAGGCTGTCCTGGGAATTAGCTCTGTATGCCAGTGTGCCCCCATCTAGTGACATCTCATCACTACCACATCTACTCCAGGAAGCGCGTTGTCACAACAAACACAGTGTCCTCTTCAGGACACAGTCCTCCGGCAATGTCACCCTATTTTCTCCTCCTTTTGGAGGCAACCATAGTCCATGCTCCATCCACTTCTTGGGGAGAACCAGGCCCATCCATTACTTCAGGTCCCGGACCAGGGATCCTGTAGATGGCAGCTACGTTCTGCATCCCCTCCAATCCCACAGTCTACTTCCCTGGGCCTTTTCCCCATAGCCCCAGCACCTTCTCCGCCCTTTGCTCAGGGCCCCAACATGTCAGCAGTTGACCAGGAGCTCGCCCTCACTCCCCTGATCCTGCCCAGCATGGCTCTATCCAAGGTGCTAGCTGCCCTCTGCCTGCAAGGCACTCAGTCCTCCTCCTCCCTCCCCAAGCTTCAGGGAGTGACTGACCTGCTTTGCCCTGTGGCTCTTCTTATATGGGCCTGCCCGGCCCTGACTGGCTGCTCCTCATAGCCCTCTCCAATTGGCTGTCTCCTGCACAGCCTCCCTAGGTCCTCTTTAATTGGCTGCTTGTTGCACAGCCTCCCTAGGGTTCTATTAACCCTTTATGGGCTGGTAACGGTGATCTGAAATGTCCAGAAACACAAAGTACCAGAAATTATTATTAATATTATAGGAATTCCTACAGACCTAGCCAAGATGGGAGCTCCACTGTACTAGGTGCTGTACAAAGATTTAATGACACATCCTCCTTGCCCCAAGGAGCTTATAGGTTAAATAGACCAGACAGACAAAGGGTGCAAGAAAGGAAGGATTATTATCCCCATGTCACAGACAGGGGAATGTGGCTTAGAAAGATTAAGTGAGTTGGCCATTTTAATGTTGTTATTTATAGTGCCTAGGAGTAGGGGTCCCACTGTGGTAGGCACTGTACAAATGTACAACAAAAGATGGTCCCTGCCCAAAATAGGCTATGACCTAGGTCAAGAGACAACAGGTGATAACACCAGATGTGGGAGCACAAGGTAATTATGCAAAGTGGGGGCCATTAATGGTGGTTTAGAATCTTGATGGCTCCCATTGACTAGGATAATTGGTTGTAAATGGTTTATTTATCTTCAAGTCTTCCTTTATATGTGCCAGCCACCCATGGAAGAATGAAGAATGAGGTCTTACAGTAACATGTGATCATGTCACCTGAACTGGAATCCATTTTAAACCTGGTGCTTCTCCATTTAGAAGGAGGGGTGGGGACACAGAGAAACCAAAGATTCCCACCTTGTGCCAAAGATATAAAAGGGACTGGAGCAGAACAAAAGGAGGCTTCCAGTCATGAGAAAACCCCTAGTTTCCACCTAAGATGTCTGTTGGAACTTATAAGGACTGTACCGGGGGATAGGACTGGGCCCAGACTAGGAAGGAGTCTAGTCTGTGAAAGAAGCTTATTGTAACATATCTGAGGGTGATATTTACCCATAATCAGTTTCTTAATGTATTAGGCTTAGACTTGTGTGTTTTGTTTTGCTTGGCTTGGTGACTTGCTTTGTACTGTCTGTTATTACTTGGAACCACTTAAATCCTACTTTTTATACTTAATAAAATCACTTTTGTTTTTTATAAATCCAGAGAAAGTGATTAATATCTGGGGGAGCAAACAGCTGTGCATCTCTCTCTATCAATGTTATAGAGGGCAAACAATTTATGAATTTACCCTGTGTAAGCTTTATACAGAGTAAAACGGATTTATTTGGGGTTTGGATCCCACTGAGAGCTGGGTGTCTGGGTGCTGTAGCTAGGTGACCTGCTGAGCAGTTTTTGGTTAAAGTCTGCAGATTTGGGGGCGTGGACCAGACCTGGGTCTGTGTTTGCAGCAGGCTAGTGTGCCTGGCTCAACAAGGCAGGGTTCTGGGAAAATGAGCTCAGAGGTAATCTCAGCACATCAGGGGACAGTCTCTGTGTCCAAACCTGTCACAACATTTTCCAGAGGAGAGAATTTCTCACCCTTAATTATAATGATTGATGGCAATTAGCAGCATGGCTGCCATGCGGCTTTATACATCTGTGCACCTTGTCCTAGTCCTTAATGTGCTCATGAGAATGAAAGAGAGCCAGAAAATGTTAGTTCTCTTTAAATAAGGGCATTTCCTAGCAGAGGCTTCTTAGCCTATTAATGGACATTGGTTATTCCCCAGCTCCAGATGGGTGTCTTGAACTCAAATCCTTTTAGTCTAAAAAAAAAAGGTGAAGCTAGTCAGTTGAGCTATAGTCACATGGATTCAGCTAGCTATAAACTTTTCCATTGCCTCTCTCTACCAATGCAGCTTCTTCTTCAATGGCTGTTTAAACAGCATGGTTCACATTTGCAGCATCTCCTAACAATACAGGGAGAAGAAATACTACATTATGTCCAGACACTGTACTTCCTTCTGGAGCTGTGAGTGGCACTGCCTCCTTTTTAAGTGCTCCACCCCCCCCCCCACCCCCCCCCCCGACTTCCAGCTGCAAAAGGCTTTATGTGGTTAGAGTGAATTTCACCAACAGGGAATAGAGCAGGGCCGATTCACCCCATGGTCCTTTCTGTACTTAACATATGAATGTTCCAGAGCAAAGGGGAATGTCACACTTGTGAGTCAGCTGTCTGAGGTTTTGTGCCTTCCCCAAATCATAGACACTGTATTCACTCGACTAGGCATCTGCTGCTCTCAATTTTTTCTGACCCTTCAAAGTTCTCCCCAACCTGCCTTTACATGGCTATGAGTCTCAGTATTGCAAGCCCCAGCTGTTCAAAAGTCAGGAGTCAGCCCCCCAAAAATCATGAGACTGGCTTAAAAATCATGAAATTTAAAAAAAAATAGGGTTCTCTGTCTTTTGCCTTCTGGTTTCTCAGCCTTTAAGAGAAGCTCAGGTCACATTTTCAAGGTTTTCTCCACCACTGCAAGGGCTAGAAACTTACAATTTTTTTTAAGTGAAAGCTGAGATTTCCACTCCAAGAGCTGGGACTTCCAGAAAAAAACCAACCACCAAATATCAGAAGATCACATAATTGTGAGAGTTGGCAACACTGCCATCTTAAGGACAGAATACCAGGCAGCTACACAAAACTTTGACCACCAAGGAGCTGTTATAAGCAAATGAAGCACCTGATCTTAGGTGCCTCAAGTAAGCAAACCTCCTATCTCAATGCAGCCTTCTCTGAAATCACACAGGAAGGCAGTAGCTAATAGATCCAGGATTGAAGCCAGATCTACTGAGTCCCCATCCTCTGCTATAACCAGGACACCAGCTTCTCTCTTATATTGTTGAGGTTTCTTTATTATTTAATATATTTACATTAAAACTGGCTATCGCTGATGTGCTCATCTGATCCTGCAACTTTTTCTTCACCCAGAGCTGCAATTAGATGTGAGCATGAGCAGCAGCATTAGGAGTTCAGGAACAGGAGCTGAGCTTTTCCAATGGCTTGAGGGGCAGAATCAGGAAGCAAATGAATTTCTAAGGAACAGACTGTTTTTTTTTAAACAATCAAACGTGAAGGAGGGGAAAAAATATGCACCAATGATATATGAGCAGAACAATTCTGTATTTATGGTTACATTTTCAAACAAAGGAGGTGCACAGTTATGTGTGCAACTGCACTCCTAGGACATTCAGTGACTGCAGTTGTGCATGCAAAATGGGCAAATGAATGCACAAATAGCCAGAATTGCATGTGCAGTTAGCCAGTTTGCACTTGCAAATACAGTATTTGAGCTCAGGAGCTGTACCATGTTATGATAGCAGAGAATGTGTGCATGTTACGCACCTAATTGGTTTGAAAAGCAGGACCCTGTATCAGTGTCCACATCGCACTCCCCATCAGTACCCAGCCTGGCCCAGGGAAGCTAATGATCCAACCAGCGGGCCAAATTTGGTGATGAATCCTGGTCACGTGCCACCTAAGGTACGTTGCACATGTGCTAAGAAGGAGGAACTTGAAGTGGGATATCAGACTGGCACTTTAACCACTGCATCACCCTTCCTCTCTCAGGTTTTGTCCGATGTAATGCCATCGTTTTTCCTCTGCATTGTTCTAGCCACCCTGAAATAACACTAGTGTCCCTGATTAAGCAAGGCCATCTGATGTCTGAACAAAAATCACTGTGGTCAGTGAAACAATGGAGGAAGTTCAAGAGTAGAGTCATCCAGCAACATTCCTATTTCCTTCATTATACACCCCACCTCGCCTGTCTGGGCAGGAGAATCATCTCTGCTCCCATTTCAATAAAGAAGTCCCCACAACTTATGATTCGCAGAGAACCTCTGCTGAATCAGCAGGAAGAGAGTGATAGGGGAAAGATTCTGGCTCACAGCAATGTGTATGTCTATGGTCATATCACCCTGAATAGTCCTAATTTTGGAAGCTAAGCAGGGTCAGGCGTGATTAGTACCTGGATGGGAAACTACCTGCTGGGAATACAACGTGTGACCACCTGCCCAGGCTCTCCATCTTCTCCAATGTTTTTTTTTTGCTTAAACCATCTATAAGAATTTGAAAAGGGCAGAGCTTACACTTACATTGCACAGAGTTACATTGGTCCCCAAGATGCTCCGTCATAGACCATTTACTTCCAGTTAGTTTTGACCTGCTATTATTTTCTCATGTGTAACACAGTAATACTTTCCACTTATGTAGCATCTTTCTTATGAGAACCCAATAATAATAATAATAAACAATAATAATAATAACAACAACAGTACCTACCTCTTATGTAGTGTTTTTTATCTGGAGAGCTCAAAAGCACTTTACAAAGGAGGGAAATATCATTATCTCCATTGCACAAATGAGGGAACTGTGGCACAGGAAGTGAAGTGGATTCCCCAAGGTTATCCAGCAGCAGAGCTAGGCAGACAAGCCATGTGTCAGTTCTGTGCTTAATTCACTAGACCATAAGCACTTTGCAAATATTAATTAAATCTCTCGTTGCTGTATGAATGCAGTACTATCCCACCCATTTCATGGATGGGTAGATGGAGGCCCAGTGAGATGTAATTTGCCCAAGAACACAGCATGTGAGAGCCAGAACTGAGAACAGAAACAGGTTTTGACTCCGCCTCCCTTGTTTAATTACAAAACCATGTGGCCTCCTGGCTATTCATTAACTGGAAAAAGT
This sequence comes from Gopherus evgoodei, assembly GCF_007399415.2. Classification (NCBI taxonomy): domain Eukaryota; kingdom Metazoa; phylum Chordata; order Testudines; family Testudinidae; genus Gopherus; species Gopherus evgoodei. The sequence continues at coordinate 217,502,123 of NC_044324.1, read as the reverse complement.
CAGCAGCCCCTCATCGTAGTAAATAAGAGTGGTCCATTTAGAGACACCAGGGTTTGAGAGGCAGCCCTGTGATGTATTTAAATTGAAGATTGCCAGTTAAAAGTCGTACCTTATCCTCAACAAGCAAAATGTGATTGGGGTTTTCATTAGTAGTTGTCTCATTTAAACAGATGGAGAAAGAGAGAAACTATGGCAGTGAAAGTGTAATCGGCTTGCTCATCTCTCGGCAGCTTACAAATCATACCACATCTGTCTTTGAGATAGTATAACTCACTGCTAAAGGACGTTATGTGTTATTTCAACTGGTAACAGCCCATAATTGCTTTCGATATGTGGAAAATTTGTGACACAACAGCATTTTTGCAGTTCAGTCACACAGGAAGGTGACTAAACTTCCTTTCTGTTCCGGGCAGTCAGGATTTTGAAAGGAATATCCCAGTTTGCCAAGGAGTGGGTTCCCCCCACCCCTTCCAAAAAAGAAGCACTACATCAGGCTGAAAAGTTATGGTTCAAAGCAGATACAGGTATATTTCTGTCTGTAAAGGAGGAATTTTTCCTCTCTACTGCCTGAAAGAGTAATTGTTGCAACATTGTATTTATAAAGAAGTTAGTCATGGATGTGAACATTGGTAAAATATGCTCTGTTTTACTATATATACTTACATGGCTGCTGTCATGGTCCTGGCTGAGTGAGCTCCCATTTGTGTATCTCACCAGGCAGCTGTGTTTGGACCCTCAAGCTGGATCCATGTTTTTCTAAGCTTGCTGGGTCTGTGCAGCTCCGGACACAGTCTCTGGTCTCACAGGTACACTTCCCAAACACGGAGTGTTTGTCTGGTACCAGTTCTAGGAAATAGGAGCCAGCTGCCCTGGGCCTCCAGGACATGTGCTGACTCCCCCGACTCCCCAGTTGCTCAAGCCCACCCTCCCCAGAGCTCCACCCTTGTGGGTACTCTGGTTTATAGTTTAACCCTTCAGGGACGTGTGATAGTTGAAACAAATACCCCACAGACTTTGTAGAGGACTTTCTAAACAAATCACACTTTACTCATAGACAAAGCACAAGAAAGGCACAAATCTAGGCAAAATAATGAACTCTTAATCTTGTATGCCATTCCCTCCCTTAGAGTAATGACTACTCTTGAGCATTCTTTGGGTTTGGGACACTGGTCTCAGGGGTCTCGGGTCCTCCCTTCTGCACCCCATTCCTCCACTTCAGTCTTCTCTTCCTGGTTCCGGACTCTCCTCTCCTGCAACAATCTTCCCTTCATTTGTTCAAGTCCAGCAGTACAAAGTTTCCCCCTCTTAGCTCAGCAAGCATGTCCCTTTTTAACAGCAGTTTCTAGCTTTTGTCTTTGTCCTTCTTTTCTGATGGCGATTTTCCATTGCTCCCACCCCCTGCAGACAACCGGGGGACATCTTTTTTCCCCTAGGCTGTAGCCTTCCTATTGTTCAGGTTAGTGATTCTTCATTGTTCCTGTCGCACCTGCCTAGCCCACATCTGCAAGGTGCATGGCACAAGCCCTGATAGCAAAGGGCTGACTCACTACACACTGAGGCGTTCAAAGATACACTTGTTGCATAAAATTAACCAGAATTCATAAGCTTTACATAAGCACGTTCCCCAAACCATCACAGCTGCCATTATAATAGTATCAGAGCACCACACAGTCCGTAATGTATTTGGTCAGCCAGCACCCCTATGAAGTATTATCATCATCCTCATTTTACAGGTGGAGAACTGAAACACAAACCATAAGTAGCTCACCTGAGGTCTCACAAGAGGTCTGTGGCAGAGCAGGGAATTAATCCTGGGCCTCCTAAATCCTAGGCTAGCACCCAACCATTGGAGCACCCTTCCTCAAAAACTACCTCTAGCCCAGGGGTGGGCAAACTTTTTGGCCTGAGGGCCATATCAGGTTTCAGAAATTGTATGGAGGGCTGGTTAGGGAAGGTTGTGCCACCCCAGACAGGCAGGCATGGCCCAGCTCCCACCCCCTATCTGACCCCCCCTGCTTCTCGCCCCTGATGGCCCCCCAGGACTCCTGCCCCATCCAACCTCCCCATTCCTTGATGGCCCCCCCCGGACCCTGCCCCATCCACCCCTCCTGCTCTCTGTCCCCTGACCGCCTCCAGATCCCCCACCCCTAAATGCCCCCTGTCACCCCATCCAACCACCCCTCTCCTTCCTGACTGCCCTCCAGGACCCCTGCCCCATCCAACCATCCCTTCTCCCTGACCCCCCCCGGACCCCTGCCCCTAGCTTCCCCCCACCCCAACTGCCCCCCACCGCCCTATCCAACACACCCTCTCCTTCCTGACTGCCCACCCGGGACCCCTGCAGCATCCAACCACTCCTTCTCCCTGTCCCCTGAGCGCCCCAGAATCCCCATTCCTGACTAGCCCCAGCCACCCTATCCAACCCCTCCTCTCGTTCCTGACGGCCCCCTGCAGGACCCCTGCCCTATCCACCACCCCCTCCCGCTTCCTGACCACCCCCAGAACCCCTGCCCCTGACTGCCTCTCGCTGCCCCATCCAACCCCTCCTCTCGTTCCTGACTGCCCCCTGCAGGACCCCTGCCCTATCCACCCCCCCCCACACACTTCCTAACCACCCCCAGAACCCCTGCCCCTGACTGCCTCCCGCTGCCCCATCCAACCCCTCCTCTCGTTCCTGACGGCCCCCTGCAGGACCCCTGCCCTATCCACCCCCCCCTACACACTTCCTAACCACCCCCAGAACCGCTGCCCCTGACTGCCTCCCGCTGCCCCATCCAACCCCTCCTCTCGTTCCTGACGGCCCCCTGCAGGACCCCTGCCCTATCCACCCCCCCCACACACTTCCTAACCACCCCCAGAACCCCTGCCCCTGACTGCTTCCCGCTGCCCCATCCAACCCCTCCTCTCGTTCCTGACGGCCCCCTGCAGGACCCCTGCCCTATCCACCCCCCCCACACACTTCCTAACCACCCCCAGAACCCCTGCCCCTGACTGCCTCCCGCTGCCCCATCCAACCCCTCCTCTCGTTCCTGACGGCCCCCTGCAGGACCCCTGCCCTATCCACCCCCCCACACACTTCCTGACCACCCCCAGAACCCCTGCCCCTGACTGCCTCTCGCTGCCCCATCCAACCCCTCCTCTCGTTCCTGACGGCCCTCCCCAGGGCTGAGTCAATAGTTCAATAGCAGCCCAGGCCCTGGGTCAGGGCGGGGCAGCAATCAAACAGTCAGGGACTCAGGCCTTTCAGCAGGGGCTGAGTCAATAGTCAAATTGTGCCAGCCTCTCCAGGCCAGGAAAAGGAAAAGGGGGAGCCTGTCACCCAAGGAGTGGGTGGCAGGGGGGGACGCAGGCCCTCCCTCTCCACTGCGTCCCAGCCCAGGGCCCTAGCAGCGGCAGAGACTCACTGTTTAGTCAGTGGGGATCCTGGCCGCAACACACCGACCTAGGTTCAGGCAGTGCTGCAGCCAGACTGGGGTCAGCTGCCCTAGGGCTACTTCCACACTCCCCCTCGTAGGGTACCTGGGTCGTGCTAGCGTCCTCGGTGGTCTCAAACACCATCGGTTCCTTGGGGTATGCAGCGAAGGGCAGGCTCGGCTGTTCCTTGGGGTACGCAGCCAAGGGCAGGCTCGGCTGTTCCTTGGGCTACGCAGCCAAGGGCAGGCTCGGCTGTTCCTTGGGCTACGCAGCGAAGGGCAGGCTCGGCTGTTCCTTGGGGTATGCAGCGAAGGGCAGGCTCGGCTGTTCCTTGGGGCATGCAGCGAAGGGCAGGCTCGGCTGTTCCTTGGGGCATGCAGCGAAGGGCAGGCTCGGCTGTTCCTTGGGGTACGCAGCGAAGGGCAGGCTCGGCTGTTCCTTGGGGTACGCAGCGAAGGGCAGGCTCGGCTATTCCTTGGGGTACGCAGCGAAGGGCAGGCTCGGCTGTTCCTTGGGCTACGCAGCGAAGGGCAGGCTCGGCTGTTCCTTGGGCTACGCAGCGAAGGGCAGGCTCGGCTGTTCCTTGGGGTATGCAGCGAAGGGCAGGCTCGGCTGTTCCTCGGGGTAGCTGGGAAGGGGCAGGCTCGGCTCCTCCTCGGGGTAGTTGGGAAGGGGCAGGCTCGGCTCCTTCTCGGGGTACCGAGCGAGGGGTAGGCTCGGCTGGCTCGGTGCGACGTCCGGCCAGTCGGGGCCTGCTGCTGTGTCCCAAGAGGGAGCTCGGTTGCAGACGTCTGGTCTCTCCGGCGGCTGGTTCTCCACTGAGCTCTGCTGGTGAGCTTTTATACATCCGGGTCGGCACCGTGAGCTCTGAGGGGTGGGCGCAGGATCCAGTGGCTCCGCCCACCTTGGTATTAGGACCAGTTCGTCCCTCAGCAGGGCTGTGGGGTATCCCACCACCTCGCTACAGACCTGCTGCGAAATTGCTTCTGACGCTTCATTCATTCTTTGGCGGCAATTTGGCTGCAAGTCCTTCTCTCCAAGAGGGACTCAGGGACCTGCCTCTGAGTTGCTGCCGAAGAATGAATGAAGCGGCAGCAGCAATTCGGCAGCAGGTCCTTCCCTTCAACAGGGACTCAAGGACCCACCGCCGAAGAGCCTGGAGGTGGCCCTTGCCTCAGGTGCAAAAATTCCTTGTTACGGCTCTGCCCAGTGTGGTTGGGCAGAATTTTCCTACTCTTGCGTCCTCAACTTAAAAGTCTTTTGCTCTGAATAAATACAGGCTATCCTAAAATAAGAACCTCTCAGCCATGAATGGAGGCTGATCTTCTGTCATATAGAGATGATGGTGGTATTGTTTTCTACCCCTCCGTTATCCTCACCACAGCAGCCTAAAGTTTCAGGCATACAGGGCCAGATCCTCTGCTGGTGTAAATCAGCATAGCTCCATTAATGTCAGTGGAGTTATACTACACCTCTACCCCAATATAATGCTGTCCTCGGGAGCCAAAAAATCTTACTGCGTTATAGGTGAAACCATGTTATATTGAATTTGCTTTGATCCGCCAGAGCGTGCACCCCTCACTCACCCCCCGGAGCATTGCTTTACCATGTTATATCCGAATTCGTGTTATACTGGGTCGCGTTATATCAGGGTAGAGGTGTATTTTCTACCAGCTGAGGATATAGTCAACAATTTCTGGACAAGAAAAAAATCTACATTTCAACCAGCCATTATCTCACTTTTTATCACTGTTGTCCAAGGATTACTTTCCAGATGAAGAACTAACTTTTTTCCCCCATATACAAGTGTCTTCTATCAGGCATGTGTTCTGCAGAAAGCCATTGTAAAGCATCTTTCTTTTCTATCCACAGCCATTTTACTATATCATCCAACTTCTTTAGTGGTCCAAATTCTTGCATTTCTTACAGCTATGAAACAGTGAGATACTTGCCCGCCCTGAGGCTGTGTGACAATGAAAGAAGCAGCCTTTTAAAAGATGACTGGATTGTTTACAAAGCCAACCATCTTAACGGTTGATTGCTTAGATGACTATAACATTAAGGCCACGGTTAGTTGTTTTAAAAACAAACACCGTCATCAGAATCATCTGTACTTTCCCCAGCACTAAATGAACTAACAGCAGGAAGCCTAAAGTCGCCCTGTGACAATGCACAGCTGGTTCTGTTCAAGAATGACATAACTGGTTAGTGGTAGAACCAGTGCTTAATTTGAAATGAAAGAGGTGCTGGCACTCAAGCACCTTTTTTTGCATTCATAACTGATGCAGCCAACCCAGAGGTCCCAGGGCTATGAACTGCCAAGCTCAGCCCTGGCAAGCCCTGACACAAATTAAGCACTGTGTATAACATAAAACGTGATTGCTATATGGATTGGGTTAGATATACATGTTATGAATCCAAATATACTTTATGGGCTTGGCTTGCTCCTCATTATGCTGAAGTCAATTGTTTTGCCATCATTTTCAGTGGGACTGGCTCCTTTATGTGCACAGAATCAATCTGCTTTAAAAACTGGCTTCTCTACAACTTGATGCCTAATCATGCAGGGACCCTGAACATTTTGGGCCGGGTTCTCTGCTGCACTACGAGGTGAAATGCAAATTGAGAGGTGGGGTGGCACGAAGGAGCTGGTTGCAGCTCTTGAATTGAGGGCCCAAATATCAGCATATTTTAGAGTAGCATTGAGTAGGTAGACTATGGTAGGTAGTAGAGGACCATTTGCCAGCTGAGAATTGCAAATTCTCAGTACAATTTTGCTACACTGCCTCTCCTTCCTGCCACTTCCCTTGAGCCATGGCTGCTTGAGGGGTGACGTAGAAGCCAGCTGCGATGGCTCCAGAGTCCAGACCAGTTGGGGACTACTCCACTGAGGGGGAATAGTCAGCTGGGGAGATCCATCCAGTTGACCGTCCATTTGCATCAGCAGAGCAACAGAAAGGGGCCATGGTGCAGGGAGAGAAACTGATTCATTCATTTTCTTGTAGCATTTCACGTAGCTCTATGTATACACACACTCAGAAGTGTAATTTCACTGCCATCCAGAACCCCTTTGGCCACCACTTTGGGTCCATGCAGAAGACTCAAGTTCAACATCCCTAAGTCTGCTGCTGGCCAGCTCAGTGCAATCTTGAAAGCAAGGTCTGCTGACTTGCATAATCACCTCCACCTTCCTCTGCTTTATATGCAATGATTTTTTAAGAAAAGAAACTGAATTAAACGTATTTATACTTTTTCTAATGGAAGTGAAACCACCCGACACATAAAATAAATAAAATAGATGGGAAAGCAATTGTAACATCCAAGGTTTTTTCTCTTGTATATTAAGAAAATAAGCAGTGCCATGTGATCATGAACTGAGTGCAGAACCCAGGGGAAATAAAAGAAATAGCTTGTTGAAGCATATTTTAATTATTGGCTGATTGCAGATTGGATACAGCTTTTTGTTTTCATTTACTGAGCCTGATCCTCAGCTGCTGTGAACTGGTGTCGCTCCATTGGAGCTCAGAATTAGCCTAGATGAGCCCAATTCCTTGCTCATTTATACTTGTGTAAATCCAGAGTAATCCCCTTATAGTCAATCAATTTCCAGTGCTCTCAAATCATTATGAGATCAGAATCAGGGGCCAGATTTTCAAGCTGGTGTCCATCAGTGAGGCTCCATAGGTTTCAGTTGATCTATGCCAGTTTATACAAGGTGAGGATCTGGCCCCAGGTCTTTGAATTTTCAAGCACTTTCTTAAGATTCCCTATGAGCATATGTAGCATGTTAGTTAAAGAAGGCAGATACCAAAATGAGTAGACAAATCCCCATGGTTTTAGATAATAAATGAGGGCGTTAGTTTGATTCATTATATAGCTTAGTTTCTGGCAAGGTTTTTTCTTTTTAATTTTTAAAAGCAACATAGAGAAATGGAATAACACACAGCCACGAATGTGCATAAAACTACTTTGCCTTTCAAAAAAGGGAGTTCTTCCCACCAGGCCTGATATTATATAAGGAATCTCCCCCCCATGAAATCCATCATCTTTGTGGGAATAGTTCCATCCTGATATTTTCTGTGTATCTAGCATGAATCATACGCTCTCACTCTGCCTTTACACTAATGTTTTGAAACAAGTTGTCCTAATGCCTCAACACACCCAGAAAGTCTGATCTGTATTTTGAGTTGAAGTTACAGCATGTTTCCCCAGCATCATTTTCCAGGATTTAGAATAGGCTGCAATGCTAACTAGCATCACTGGCTCATGTACAGCTGTCATATTCTGGTACCCAACAGGTAACATCAGGCTTCTGTGCATTTATTCTGAATGTGACCTCTTCATGTCATTCCAAGGAGAAGCTTCCCCTGGAGGAGACACATCCCTAGCTGTCATCATTCACAGGGTTACAGGAACACGGGCCTCTCATTCTTGCCCTGTTTACAGAACATTTCCTCAAAGGCCAGCAGCTCCGTGCAAGCGAAACAAAATAGTCTTCCAAGGAATTGTTTGATATTTATTAGAAAAACTTATTTGCCAGCCACAAACCGCAACATGGAAACAACCCACCCCAAAACACTTGCATACATTTACACTTTCCTTCTAGAATATAGATTATTATTCAGATGAGTTCACTGACGAATGAAGGCTGTGGCCACAAATTATTTCATTTTGCATTAGTCATCTTGGGTTCTGTTCCATTTTCCAGCTTTATGCACAATAAATAGGCTTCTGGGTGGCTTTTTTTTAAATATAAATGAAAGAGCTCTGGTACCTCACAATTATCAGAGCCAACTCCTCAACTGGTGTGCATCAGCTTAGCTCCACTGAGTTGACTAACACCAACTGAAGAGGTGGCCCACCAGCGTTTTGCTTTTATCTCTCGAAAAGCCGTTGGATCCCAGTTCAGTGATCGCGATAGGCACAGGGCATTTTTCGGCTTGAATAGGTAGCTGGGCCTAGGAGGTGTTCGTCCTCTCTGCTGTGTGACCTCTTATGCTCTGTAAGTGGGTGTGTGCATCATACAGAAAACTGGTAGCAGAGATGGAGCCAGATTGTGATCTAATGGGCAAAGCCTGCCCAAATTCAAGGATTTTGTGATCCGGGACTTTTGGCTCTGCCCCGTATAGAAATAAAGGCAAACAGTAAAACTGAAGTGCAGATCGAGGTTCAGATTCCAGCTCTCCCATCACGAAAGCTGTGAGGTTTCGGTTCAGGCCCATCTTTGGCCAACAGAGTTCACTAGCTGGATGAGTCCAGGCAGGTAATACAACGTGCACAGCCAAAGGAATAGCAAGATGAAGAATGTATTATAAGATACTCATTATTAGTAGCATAATTACCCCATACATATTGTCCTGGAACTATCTGTTGAGCAATCGGAAAGAATTTCTGTATTAAGAAGGTAAATGTTTCTTAAAGGAATAACTGATTTCCACTTATCACCGTGATTGCTGCCATTCTTTGTTCACTCAGTGGCACATGTACACACACACACACACGTGTGTGCACATGCACACACAGAAAAAAGTTACTAGCTTAATTCATTTAATAAAAATTCAACTGGCACTAGGGTGACCAGATGTCCTAATATTGGGGGCTTTGTCCTATATATACAACTATTCCTCTCCCCCTCCAACCCCCTGCAAAAAAAAAAAAGTGTCGTAATTTTTCACACTTGCTATCTGGTCACTCTAGTTGTAAGGTTTTTAAGAGCCAACAACTGTTTTTGTTCTTCAGCTTTTTTGCTTTTAAAGCGGTGGCAAAAGTAATTTTGTAGGCATTTATGTACTTGGGGATCTTGTAGAGGGACCCTGAATGGGCCCAAACAATATAGAATGTGGGCAGGGCTGTCTGGTGAAGGGGGCAGCCAGGGCACCAAGGAGAGGTGCCAATTTGGGGCCAGAGTCCAACATCCTTACTCACCTTAAATAGTATCTTACTCAATCAGGGGTACAAAGTCAATGGCACCATTTGTAGAGAAAGATGTTACTCTTTCGCAGATGGGGTATCAGACTTTGGCCAAGAGCCCATCTCCTGGGCTTTGGCAGCAGTGCACATGCCCAGTCACAATTCAAGGGCCAGACTGTAACTTTACACAATGCCTTGAACAAACGGTGGTGCACAAGCTGGCCTGTCCCAGGAGTAGCTCTGGGACATAATGTACTTCCAGGCCGCCCTGATGAGTCACAATTCCTCCCTGCTTCCTCCTTGCTTCAAGGGAGTAGTCATTTGCTGCTGCCCTATACCAGCTGCAAACGACAACACTTCCCGTGCCAGCTCAGCTATTCTGCCCAGCATGGGGGGGTATGGACCCAAAGTTCTACCCATTCCCCACCCACTTCCCTATCACCTGCTCGAGGATCCCAAGCTGTCAGTCCCCTCTTACTTCTGCACACCCAGGCCCAATGTCCCACACTGAGACACCTTAAAGTGGCCTGATTTTCAGAGAGTGCTGAGCATCTGCCCTTTGAAAATCAGGTACCTTTAAGATGTCTCATACTGCTGAGAGACCCAAAATCACAAGTCACTTTTGAAGATCTTGGCTGTAGCCCTCAGAACTCAGAGCATCCAGTGCATCAAACCAAACTCATACATAGAAGGCCAAATCCTCAGCATGAAGCAATATGGATTTACACCAGCTAAAAATCCGACCTTTACCTTTATCATTGGGGAGTCTACGCATCTGTTGAATGTTTTGTATTTTCCTTTTTCAATCCATGATTTTGACATTTCTGAAGTTGTTATGACATAAGCATATCCTTGTTGATGGATGATGGGCAGCTACACAAGGGCAAAGTTAATATAAAGCAAATTCTTGGCAAAACTAGTGCCATTTGCTGACTTGTAAGATAAGCTGTTTTCCAGCCAAGCATATGAGCTGTAACAACAATGGGAAAAGTGGCAAAATAAAAGCAGGACTTTGTACAGCCAAACAATTAAAGTTCCTTTGGTAACATACTCTTTTAACCCTAGAGTTGACATAATTTTTTCTGGGTTACAAAGAGGTGCACCATTTGCAAGTTACAGATGGAAAATCCTGGTCAAAATTGTTATTCTTTCATTGTTAGCAAGTGTTTCAGTAGTATAACTGTATCAGAGTTCAGGTTCTGGCAACAAATAGCTGCTATCAAATTTGTAAAAAGGTCCAAATTTGGCCCAAAACGCAGCTTGGTTTGGAATTTTTAAAGTATATAATATCTCTTGGTTGCAATTTTCAGACTCCCATTAATTTCAGTGGTTCAGTGCTCAAATCTCCTAGCTGGCTTGGAATATCTCAACTGATATAAACAGAAACATTCTCTTAATTATTATTATTATTATTATTATTATTATTATTATTATTATTTTATATGAAAGTAGTTCTTTATTGGGTCTAAACATTTATCCACTCCAATGAAGTGCTGAGCATTGTCAGTTCCTTCATTGAGAATGGTCAGCACCTTGCAGGAACTGTAACATTATTAGGAATAGTCATGTAGGGTTGTTATAAAATGTTGCTTGTTCTGTTTATCTAAATGTATAAGATCTTGGGGAAATGCATATTGTCAGCTGTGATATAATTCTTTTCAGTTGCTGATCATATCCTTAGTAAAGTCCATTCTGCCTGAACATATGTTTGATTCATTTACTGGTTACACATAACCTTGCTGCGCATATATTATATCCACACAAGCAAACCAAAATGTTGCAGTGTGCCAAACCATTACCGAATTGAGCCCGGACACTGCAACATTCTACTTTGCAGACAAGATGGAAAATTAAACTGACTAGAAAGAAACCATTCTATCATCACCATGTTGATGGCCTCCCTGTCTGAACTACATTTTCCATTAGGCACTGTGGCAGTGGTGGGCAGCCAATAGCTAGATCTGTCTCACCCCAAGTTTGAGTCCTCTAATGTTCTTGTTTCTTTTCTTTTTCTCTTTAACTTGACTAAACAAGTTGATTCACTTAGTAAGAATTCATTATTTGCTATCCAAATGTGGAGTCTTTAGAATACGTTTTCTAAAAGAAAACAATAGAAACATCATTCCAAGAATACCCAGTTTGGTGATTTTTAGCAGAAAACTCATTTCCTTAATTTCTGGATTTAACGAATGGGCACACTAGAAACAAATCTTGACTGTTAAACAATTATTAATCCTGTCTTTGATGATCTTGCACATTCCAAGTGCACAAGATCAAATGCATGCTTTGGACTAAACAGAGATTAGAATGATCTTGCACATTTCCCATAGCTATTACAAATATACATTCCTCTGTAGTGATTTGTGATCGTTGAACAGCACAGCTGGATTGGAGCGATTGCCAACAGAAATTGAATTTCCGCTCACTCCTGAGGAAAGTTAGCAGAGCTCAATCAAATTCACAGAGTAGAAACAACTGGCCAAGAACCTAAATGTCACTGTATTTATGGTGGTGAAAGGAAAAATTAGTTTGAAACAGGAAAAATAAATAAAGCAAAGACCCATTTTTAAAAATTGCTGGAGAAAATAATCACAGAGAGGAAGAATTGTCTTGCAGTTAAGGTACCTCAGAAGACCTTGATTTAGTTTTTGGCTCTCTCATGGACTCCCTGTTTGACTTGCGGTAAGATCCCTTAAAAGGGAATTGTACCACTGACTTCAGTGGGAGCAGAGTTAAGCTAACACTAAGCACTTTTCAAAGTCCCACTGGGTTGGGGTGAGTTGCCCTTTAAGATTTTGGGAGGTCTGAGGTGTATAAGGACCTAGGGCCAGATCCACAAAGGGATTTCAGTGCCTAAACCTCATATTTAGGTGCCAAAGTCCCAGTTTTAGGCACCGCTGTGATCCACAAAACCTCTGCTTGTCTGCCACCAAACCCTGCAGGCACCTAAATGCACTCAGTGCCTATGTTTCTGCTTCTAACCATGTGCATTGCTGCCTCAGGCAGGTGCCCACATGCTTAGCTCACCCCTAAGCCCCAGCACAATCCACACACTGGGGGAAGATAGATGTTCCTCCACCCAAGGGGACCTATCGGGTAGGCATGATCTCGCACTCAGGCTGTGACAGACCTGGTTCAACTCCCCCTTCTGCCTGACAAGGAGAAGGGGGCTCCCTACCCCTCAGGTGAGTCCCAAAGCTACTGGCCAATGGGATATTCGGATGTGGGTCTCTCTTGTTGCAGTTACTTTAGTTCCTTCATAGTCCAGTGGTGAGACCAGTCACCTAAGAGGTAGGGGAGCCCTGTTCACATCCCTTCTCATCAGGTAGAGGGGGGAACTGAACCAGGGAGGGTCTCCCACATCCCCGGTGAGTGCTGTAATCACAAGGCTAAAGATTATAAGGGAGGCTGTTACCACCTCTCGCTCTTTTCTGTGGGGTTAGACAAGTTCCAGAGTCCTCTGACTCCAGGAGAGGAGTCCCCAGTTGGGATCACTGGTAGAGCTAGGTGTCTCACTCCTGAGGGGTGGGGCTTAGGACACACACCTCTCAGTGGCATCTCCCATGGGCTAGCTTAGGCAGCTCCTGGCTAGCATGCTGGCTTGTGGTGATCCCATTCAGAGGTGCCTTGTGCATTGCACAGGGAGCCTAAACAACTAACTCAGGCTTTATGGATCCCGTTGTTGTTCCAGCGATTTCTTTGGTGCCTAAAAGTTAAGCATGGGCACAGCAACACCTGGTACATCCCTTTGTGGGTCTGAGCCTGAGGAAATACCAGAAGAGAGGAAGCAATCTTGGGAATAAGTAGTCTTCTTTGGGAAGAAAACCCATTACAGTCTCTTTTAAGGGCCCTGGACCAGGAGCCTTGGAAAGTCTACCCTTTCTCCCAGCCAACTGGGATGAGCTCTGGGAAGGGGACCAGCCTATCTGCCACCTCCTCTGTCTTAGCAGGGAGACACCATCAGGAGAAGATCTGCCTGCTGAAACTCTAAGCTGGAGGCTCAGTTGGGGAAGAGGGCCCAGCTGAAGGAGAAGCCGGCTAACGTACAACCCTAGCTCCAGGAGCAGGGCTGGGGGGACTCCTGTCCTAGGGATAGAGAGTGTTGACTGACTGTCTAAAGTATGACCCAACGGCACTCAGAGATGCTGGGAGGGCCTTGAGGAAGCTCCTCAGTAGCCAGATGGGAGGGAGGGAATAGCAGAGGACACCGAGGAGCAGGAAAATGTCGGAGCAGCCCAGGGAAGTGACGAGGGATTGGAAGGAATGGTTCCTAGCTGCCTAACACAGGGTCTGTGGGCTGGAACCAGAGGAGAGCGTGGGCCTGGGTTCCCCTCCTCTTCCCCAACAAGAGGGGAAGTACGAAACTCTGGACATAAAGAGGCAGAGACAGATAAGTCTCACAGGTGGCTGAAGGCCTAGCATAAAGGCTGTTAGATTCTGGGTTTTCTAACTGTACCTTTTCTGTTACCTCAGAAGGGGTCAGTCTCCTTTTGAATTCATGAAAAGCTGACAAAACTGGAGCAGTTATATGACAATTCAACATTGTCCTGTGAATCTCTTTAGAGATTTGCAAATGCACTGCCTTTCAGACACATTGTGAGACTCACTAACAAATGGAAAGTAATCAGAACACTTACATCTGGGTATGATCAGACACAGAACTGTGAGCCTCAGCCAATGTCAATTAAATATAACTGAGGCATTATTGAAGACTCACGGAGCAATGGCTGGGAACATACCTCATAATCTGAGGCTTTGACTGTCTCTCTAAACTCCAGATGTGACCTGAGACCTTCTTACTCAGGGGTTCTCAAACTTGGGGTTGGGACCCCTCAGGGGGTCACAAGGTTATTACTGGGGGTCGCAAGCTGTCAGCCTCCACACCAAACCCCGCTTTGCCTCCAGCATTTATAATGGTGTTAAATATATAAAAAAGTGTTTTTAATTTATAAAGGGGGTTGCATGCAGAGGATTGCTATGTGAAAGGGGTCACTAGTACAAAAGTTTAAGAACCACTGTTCTAAATGAATTCATTACTCAGATCTGCTTTAGTATAGAGAGGACTGCATTTCTGGTGCAAAGGCCAGCACGGATGCCTGAACTTTACAGAGGATCCAGAAGCTGAGGGGGAGAAATATGCACTTACCATCAGGAAGTTTCTGCCTGGAGTAAATCTTCTGAAGTAGATTTTCATTTCAACGAGGCACTGGAGCTATACCAAATATTCCTACACTCCCATTTTGTATCTTTCTATCATCTAATAATCCTACTTCACGCATAAAGCTATTGTTATGTAAATAGCCTAAATGAGTTTCAGTGGCTACTCTTGTCTTTTCTGTTTGGTAGCTGTTAGATAATTATGCCCCAAGAAGCAGTGTGTATTCCTGGTGTTGTCAGAGTGGAATGCAAATCACCAAAGCCATCAAGTCACTGGACAAATTTTGAGCTTTAGATTCAATGTATAGTTGAAAACGTTAAAAAACAAATGTCTGGAAACCTGTTAACTGAAAATGTTTTGTTTGTGTGACTCATACGTACTTAAATGACATGCTTACTTTCAAAGCGTGTGCTGGTGAAAATTACATGTTTCGTGAACAGCCACCGTAACAATTGCTGTAGGCAATCCCTGTTTTCTTCTCTGCAGGCTGACAGCTACTTTCTCTGAAGTGAGAGTCAGTGCCATGGTTTACAATGGGGGGGATCGATCTAAGTTACGCAACCTCAGCTACGTGAATAATGTAGCTGAAGTCGATGCACTTAGATCGACTTACCGTGGTGTCTTCACCGCGGTGAATCGACTGCCACCGCTCCCCCGTCGACTCTGCTTGAGCATCTCAAGGCACTAGACTACAGGAGTCGATGGGAGAGGGCTCGGGGGTCGATATATCGCATCTAGACTAGACATGATAAATAAACCCCCGCTGGATCGATCTCTGCCCACCGATCCAGCGAGTAGTGTAGACATACCCAGTGTTAGGACTGAATTCACTGGAAGCTCACAGTGAGAGCTAGCCTCTAACTGGCAGCATACATTTCTGATCTCCAAAGTCAGGTGTGAGGCCACAGGTTTACCTCACTCTATGAACATCTGTCTCTAAAAATCAGAGCAGGCCTGATTTCCAGATTCTGGATTCCACTGGTAGCAGTGCAACTATGACCCACTGATCAGTGTGATTTAGAATTCCCTTGCTTTAAGCCTGGCACGTCAGCTCAAGCTATCAAGCAAGGCTCATCTTTTTAACTCCGGTGGTCTCCAGTCCCCAGTACCAGTCAAAATTGTGGCTGCCGCACAACTTCATGCACATTGGCATATATGTCCTTTTGAAGCACCAGCACCCAATTGTTTTTAGGGCCCATGTGCAAATTCTATTGAATTAAATTGGATTACTGGCCGCTCTCATCTGTGTGCAGGTATTAGTGTCCCAACAATATGTGTGAACGTGGTGGCCTGTATGAGGGCCTATTGAAAATCAGACCTGATGCTTACTGCTTGCAACACATGGCATAGCTGCATCAAAGAACTTGATTAGGATTCTCAGGGTGACTCCGGGTACAAGTAACCTATGGTTATGGCCTTGAGAAATTCTTTTTATTTTTGTTTTATTTTTCAGGGACTTGCACATGATGTTTCTTCTGATCCACCTCTTGAATACAATTGAAACAATTGTAGACAAATCTACAATTACTTTCTATCATTCACGCTACTTCCTTTTTGCAGTTCAGCAAGCTTGGAACAGACCATTTAACATTAGGAAAAATAAAGAGGAGTCCTTGTGGCACTTTAGAGACTAACACATTTATTTGGGCATAAGCTTTTGTGGGCTAGAACCCACTTCATCAGATGCATGAAGTGAAAAATACAGCAGCAGGTATAAATACATAAAATTGCTTTTCCAGGTGCATCTGATGAAGTGGGTTCTAGCCCATGAAAGCTTATGCCCAAATAAATTTGTTTGTCTCTAAGGTGCCACAAGGACTCCTCGTTGTTTTTGCTGATACAGACTAATATGGCTACCACTCTGAAAGCTGTTAACATTAGGAAACACCCAAAAGCCCTTTCTTATCTTAATCACCTGTTAATCACTCTGATTATAAACAAAATTCTGACTCCCTGCCTCACAGGGAGAAAATACCAGGTATTAAAAGGCTCTTTAATCTTGCAGAGGAAGGCAGAACAACCCCCAAGGACTGGAAGTTAAAGCCAGACACATTCAAATTAGAAATAAGGTGCAGTGTTGTTGTTTTGTAACAGTGAGGGTGATTACCCACTGGTAAGGTTCTCCATCCCTTGGACCTTCAGATCAAGATTGGACTCAACACATGAGTAACTGGATGAAACTTTATGGCCACTGTAGTACGGGAGGTCCATTCTGGCCCCCAAATCTATAACTATGTGGGCAGTGTAAGATTTGTAACATCCTTAGCTATTGATTCCTTGCATCTAAGGGTTTGGGTTTTGTACATGATGGGTTTGGTAGCTGCAGTGTTGCCACTTAGCAAACTGAACTGGGTCTGGAACCAAGCTTTTTGGAGTATAGAATAGATTGTACAGCCAGCCAGGGTCACTGTGGGCATCGCAGGGAGGAAAATTTGGGTGCATGAAAGGTGCTACCACAGCTTTCTGACAGTGATCCTGCTAAGGAAGGGCTGGTTGTGAGGAAGTGGTGAGGAAAGCTCAATACCTGCCCCTTGTTCTATTGAAATAATAATTTTGATATTTATATGTGGATTTTGAATTAGGGTCTGATCCAAAGCCCATTGAAGTCAATGGAAAGGCTCCCACTGACTTTTAGAATGAACTTGTATCAATTACAGACATTACCTGATAGGCTTCGGGCGGTAGAGGGCATGGAGCATTGTCTCTAATCCGTGTGAGTTACTGACACAGCTCAGCATTTTCCCATACCATTTTCCTTTTGAGATCATTCCTTTCTGACACTAAATATCCCCAAAGCTGTAGAGATAGCATTGCGCTTGACTTAATTCACTACAATCTTGACACCAGTTTGATAAGTGGGGTGGAACGTGGATGGAAAATGAAATGTGACAAATGCATTAGGGGTGATTTCCTTTTCAGCTTCTGCAAGCTGTTGTTTATTGTACATATTACACTGTTGTCGTGTTGTAAACTTCTGTTTCTCTCTGTATTTTAGAGTAGCAAAATCTTTTAACCCTTACCAGGCCATGCATGAAAATCGTTAGTCAGCTTTGAAAATGGAGGCCTGAATGCTTTCTATCATATGCTGTGAAGTGCTTGAGGTTACAATATTGTTTCTGATATGTGAAGCACATTTTCCCTTTCTGCGCAAATGTCTCTTTTTCCACCAGGGAAACACTGGCTGCCGAGAACAATGTCATAAAGAGAACTGAAAGTTTTAACAAAAAAAGTAAACAGTTTTAGATATGCCAAGAACATAATGTTTGTTGAGACACCTGGGTCCTAAAGCAACGTTTGAATATATTTGAACAGGCATCATTTTTTGAATGGTTGCCAAAAAGGACAGCAAATTTTTTTTTCAAAGAGCTTCACCCACTGCAATAATAAATGATATCGCAGAAGGCAGGCTGGATTGTTCATTTTGGACGTTGCTTTATTTTAAATTGAGTGATGCTACGGGGGAAAAAAAAGTCAGGCTGAGTCAGATCACAGCTGGATGTATCTTTGGCTAATCACTTTTAATTTTAATGGATTATTAGAAAGTCATGAATTCAGCTGATTTCAAAACTTCTAGAGCTGCATGGGCAGCTATATGTATTAATACCTAGATCTTACACAGTAGATTTCACAGCATTTTACAAAGGAGAACAGCACCATTATCTCCATTTTACAGAAGGGGAAATAGAGACACAGAGGCGGTGAAGTGACTTGCCGAAGGTCACTCCACAGGGTGCTGGCAGAGCAAGAAATAGAAACCAGGTCTTCTAATGCCCAGTCCAGTGCTCTATCCACTAGGAAACCCTGCCTCCAATAGCAGAAAGAACACACTGTATTCTATAACTCAGGAAAATTGCCAAACTGTGATAATTATTGAAATTCAGGTCATAGGGCACGTTGGCACATAGTGATACCCTCTTGGTGTGCATGTTAGATTGACACTAATGGAAGTTTTGTATAGATAGCAATTCCAGAATTCATTCCTTGCAAACTGCAAGGAGAAGCCATTCCAGGTCTGATTTCTACCATTCAGGCAGCTTGGGCCCCATTCTTACTGCAGCACCGAGGCCATAATTAAAGATGAGGGGAGGGGGCAAGGTGGCAAAAAACCAGTCACATATTCAGGGATCTAAATAAGATTCTGGGAGTCTTACTTTAGGCTTCCCTTTGTGAAAGCCTCACCTGGCATTTTCAAAGGAACTTATGACAGTTTGGCACCGAAATCCCGTTAAGTTTCATTAGGCATGTGGGTGCCTAACTCTCCTGGGTTCCTTTGAAAATCTCAGCCTCAGCTTTAAAGTCTACATTCCCTCAAGGGTTGGTGTCCTCACTTTATGTAGTAGAATGGAGCAAGCTAGTTGTCATTTATATGTTCAGTTAGGCCTTGATCCAGCAAAGCACTTGAGCATGGTCTTAACTTTAAGCATATGAGCAAACCCACAGAATGCCCTGGGGCACCTGTTGATTACATTTAAGCACATGCTTACATGCTGTGCTGGATCAGGGCATTGCTGAGGGATGGAGAGGTCTTTATTTCTATTTTAAACATTTTGCGGGGAGGGAAGGGTTATTTAAGGTTTGACAGCCGGATAGCACTGAAACCGAAGGTCTCCATTTATCATCATGGTTGGCACGTGTTCCTTGTAGGAAATGATGCCTTTCCTGCTTGTTTATACTTGCTAAAATAAATGTAATGCAATCAGGAGTGAAAAAGGTTTTTTCCCCCCTTTCTTGTATATATAAAGCCAAATCAGCTGCAAAGAACAAATTAACGTTAGCACATCATCTCAGCCAAAAGAAATAAGACAAAAATCATAGCTATTCTTAACAAAAGTGGAAATCCAATTGCCTGCCAATTGTACAACTCTGGCCTATATTACTAGTAAGAATCACAGCTACGTAGGGCAGGAAGGGATCTTGAGAGGTCTTCTAATCCCATCCCCCCCGTGCTAAGGTAAAACCAAGTCTACCTAGTCCATCCCTGACAGGTAGATGTCTAATCTGTTCTTAACGGCCAGTGATGGGGATTCTTTAGTTTTGGGTAAGAAATTGGTTAAAACAACCAATCATTTGGGGACAGTGGTGCCAGATCTGCTCTACCTGAGCCCAGCTGTTGTCTAAAGGAAACAGATTTAAAAAGACAGGCTAAATCATTAAGGCACTTTGTGATTTAGGCTCAGACCCTGGAAACCATTACTCACTTGGGTACCCCTTTAATGGGGTAATGAGCACCACTGGCTTCACTGGGACCGCCCACATGAGGAAGGATTGCTCGCACAAGTCTCTGGCTATGTCTACACTGCGACTAAAAACCATGCCTGGCTGACCCATGCCAACTGTCTCGGGCTTGCAGGTTTTGGGCTAATGGACTGCTTAACTGCAGTGTAGATGTGAAGACTCAGGCTGATGCCCTGGCTCTAGGATCCTGCAAGGTAAGAGGGTGCCAGAGCCCAGGCTGCAGCCCAAGCCCGAATGTCTATACTGCAGTTCAACAGCCCCTTAGCCTGAGCCCTGTGAGCCTGAGTCAGCTGGCACGGGCCATCTGTGGGTTTCCAGTTGCAGTGTAGACGTGCCCGCCAGCTCTAAATGCATTAGACTGCAGACTGTGATTACAGGGACGGCTGAACTTTCTGTGGATACCTAGAAGGTGGCACTGTACTACATAATCCAAAACCCATTGAAATTCAAGGAAAGTCTCCTGTTGAGTTTGTTGGGGTTTGGATGGATCCTGAATGAGAAGTCAGCACTTACAATGGGCCTGTACTGTCCCCTCATGCAGATCCTTCTGCCATGGTTCCATTGCAGGGTCTACGCTGGCTCTCCTGTGGAGACAGTTGCATATCTCCAAGGATATGTGTGGATCTTTGGGAGAGGACAAGACCAAACATATGGAGACACTGGGCCTCCACACAAGATCTGGCTTTCATATGAACAGTGCTTTCATATGAACCCTGCTACCGTTGGTTTCCCGTGTCTGCAGCAGCTCCCAGAACCTCCAGTGGGAGTCACTGTGGAAAAGATAATACAGCCTGGGACTATAAAATCGACTGGGGAATCTTCACAGGGCCAGATGTGTAGGGGACAGTGTGTTTTCCGCCGGCCCACTACACCTTCACCATTCCTTCCATTCATGGACCCTGGGCCTGGGGAGCACCTTCCACAGACAAGGAGGAGTAATAAACACACACAGGGACCACTCCATGCATAGATCTAAGAACCACGATCCAGGCCAAGGTTCAACTTTAAATCCGATCTGAGTATACGACTCATTACTACAATTCCAGTAACTTGGCAAAGGTTAGTAGCTTTTTTCTTGAGCAAAAGGAGGATGTCTATTTCCAGGGTGAGTAGATACTGCTGCTTTCTTTGCTGTTCAGTGGTAAAATATAATACACATTACCGGACAGCTGCATCTCCAATTGGATCAGTCCAACAAACTGAAAGGTCCCAGGTGAGGCAGCACAGGGTGAAATATATACTTTAATTACGATTTTAATTACCATTGATATTTCTGATCCTCCTATGGGGGTGCAAAGATACTCTGAACCTGAATTTTTTAGCTGGAACCCATAACCCCTGACTCTTCCCCACTAGAGGCGTAGCGAGCGCCCTCCGTACCCTCCGACCAGAGGGGTCCCGCAAGGAAGGGGGCCCCTAAAAGTGGCAAAAAAAAATGTAAGGTATAACTAGGTAAGTGACATTTATTGACGCTATTGCACAATCCATGTTGGTTTTACTGACAAAACCGTGAAGTCATTATGATACATCATAATGCTATTGGCTACATCAGTTGTCTGTCGGTCAGTTTCGAATTTTAGTTGGACCCATTCAAAGAATGTGTATTTGCGTTCATAATGGCGGTCGGCGGATAAATGTTATTAATTTAGTTGTTTAGTTTTTTATCGTTTCCAACACAGAAGCGTGCTTTGTGATGTCTAGGAGAATGTATAAGAGCGGAGCTAGTAAACAAAAGGCAGCAAAAGATGCCGAGAAGGAACTTGAGAAAATTCCAAAGTTGTCAATGTATTTTGTACTGCAATCCAACATACAGGTACAGGCACATGAAACGGACAGCGCTAGCAGTGACGAATCGTATTCAGAAGTATCCAGAAGTGCTTCAAGTGAGGTTGAAGGTGAAGCCAGTTGTTCTACCAAACAAACTGTGACAGATATTCCAGCTGCTGCCGGGAAAGAAGTATCTGAATCTGAACCACTGACTGATGATCCAGGAGACTGGCCGTCTATAATATCGGACAGGCAAGTGTGTGACATTGTTGCACGTGGCCCACCGCAGCAGAATGAAAGTTACGAATTTCCATTTAACGAGGAAAGACGGAGGTTCACAAGTACTCATTTCTATCGAACTATGGCAAATGGCGAGAAAATAAGACGTTCATGGTTAATGTACTCAGTTCAGAGAGATGCCATTTTTTGTTTTTGTTGTAAATTATTTGGCACTGGCGACATACCGCTACGTCGTGGAACATCTACTTGGAAAGTACTGTCAAAAAGACTTCAGCAGCATGAAACAGGCAAAGGTCATCAAGACTGTATGGTGAAATGGTTTGACCTTTGGTCAGGCATAGTAAACCGTACATCTATTAACCAAATCAAATTGCAGGCTTTTCTGAAAGAAAGAGATTTCTGGAGAAATGTTGTCAAATGCATGGTTGATGTCATTATTTTCTTGTCCGAAAGAAACTTGGCATTTCGAGGAAGTAATGAAAAGCTCGGCGATCCTTCGAATGGCAACTTTTTGGGACTGTTTGAATTGCTTGCAAAGTATGATACTGTCGTCAGCGAACTTTTACAGAGGATTAAGAAGGCAGAGACACATCTTCAGTACCTCAGTCCACAGATCCAAAACGAGCTGATTCAACTTGTTGCCAGTAACATTCAAGAGGCCAACATAGCGCAGCTTAAAAAAGCAAAATATTATTCAGTTATTTTGGACTGTACTCCCGACGTGTCACATGAAGAACAGATGTCTGTGGTGTTACGCTTTGTTGAATGCAACGGTGAAGATGGTGTCAATATTCGTGAAGCGTTTGTTGGTTTTCTTAATGTTCATGATACAACTGGCAAGGGCTTATTGGAAGCGTTTCTTGAAAAGGCAAACAATTTAGGAATAGACATTGCTGATACGAGAGGCCAAGCTTATGATAATGGTGCAAATATGAGAGGAAAGAATAAAGGAGTACAAGCCCGCATGCTAGAAATAAATAACCGTGCCTTGTATGTACCATGTGGAGCTCACACTTGGAATCTTGTGATCTCAGACGCAGCAAAGTCATCGAAATATGCCGTTTACTTTTTCGGTCTGATTCACAGAATATACGTTATCTTTTCTTCTTCACCTTCACGTTGGGATATACTTCAAGAACATATGCCAATATCTGTTAAAGGGTTATCGGACACTCGTTGGGAATTGAGAATTGATGCTGTGAAGCCATTGCGTTATCACCTTGAAGAATTGTGCAATGCTTTGTCATCTTTGCAAGAATATGCGCTTGAAAAGAAATATGGCAATACAGCAACAGAAGCCGGCGAGCTTTTAGACCATGTTACTACGTGGCCTTTTGTTCTGACTGTGTACATGTGGTACGATATTCTATTTCACGTCAATAAAACCAGCAAATTAATTCAGTCACCAGATGTGTCAATTGACGTACTGCAGGCAGAAGTCGGTGCTACAATGAAGTTTTGGGAAGACTATTGAAATACAGAATATAACTCTGTGGTCACAAATGCACGCGAAATAGCAGAGCATATGGGTATTGAGCAGGTGTTTCCAGAAACCAGGGTGCGACGTAAGAAGAGAATGTTTGATTATGAATGTGCTGATGATTCGAGTCGTCTTTCTGCCGAAGAAAAATTCAAATCGCAGTTCTTTCTTGTTCTCACTGATCAGGCCATATCTTCTGTTTCGTTGCGATTTGACCAACTCGTGGAGTGGTATAAGTTGTTTGGACTTCTGTACAACGCTAACAGCCTGAAGCAGTGTCACAGAGAAAATGAACTGGAGAATCACAGCAAAAATTTTGAAAGAAAAATGGGAGACATTGATGCCAACGAACTCATAATGGAATTGAATCGTTTTATTTATGTCATTGAGAAAGAGAGAGAACTTGTCACGGCAAACAATTTTTTAACGTACACATACAAGAACAGCCTTCAGGAGATATATCCGAATCTTTGCATTTGCATCAGAATTCTTCTGACCACACCAGTTACTGTTGCTGGTGCTGAAAAGAGCTTCAGCGGAATTAAACTGATCAAGAATATCCTGCGCTCAACCATGACAGATGACAGGCTTTCTGTGCTTGCAGTTATCTCAGTTGAAAACAAGATTGCCAGATCTCTGGACTATGAAGCATTGATTAACTAGTTTGCGGAGAACAAGGCTCGAAAGAAGCGCTTTGCGTAAATACGGAATCCATGTACACTGTAGGCCTAAGTATACATAATATGAACCCTGTATATTGTATAAAATAAATACCGCATTCCAGTTTCTCCATTGTAAGGGGCCCCGGACATATGTTCGGAGGGGGCCATGTTCTTTGTTGCTACGGCCCTGTTCCCCACAGCTCATTAAACCTAATTCTAGTGACAGATACCACTTCCTTAAATACATTATAATGCTGAGGACTGGGCTAGTGAGACTTTGGTCATTGCAGCAGCTCTGAATGAGTGCTTGTGCAATGTGGTAGAAGATCTCTTCTTTAAGTTATCTAGGTTGAAAGGAGCCATTTTGTTTCTCCCAACTGCTGTCTCTCTAGCACTTTGTATTGGTAAACATGTTAACTGGAGCTGAAAACATGGTTTTTTTTTCCTTCTAGTTTTTGGCACAAAAGTCAAAATATTTTGGACTGAAATATTTCAATTCAGAAATGCCACCACAGTGTCTCATAGAAATTGCAGTTCATTTCTATTTCATGGGCAGTAACGTGAGATTACTCCAGGTTTCTAAACCTAAACTGATGCTGCAACTGCAGTTAGCATTCCAGCCCTGTGTAAACAGACTGATTTCACAGTGCTCCTCCAAACTCTTCCTTCCTGCAACCAGTGCTCTTCCCTCTAAGGGTTTGTCTCCACTTACAATGCTACAGTGGTTGTAGTGCTTCAGTGTAGACATTACCTATGCTGACAGAAGGGATTCTCCCATTGGTGTAGGGAATCCACCTCCTCAAAAGGTGGGTAGCTAGTCAATGGAAGAATTCTTCTGTTGACTTACAGCTGTCTCCATGGGAACTGAGGTCAGCTTAACTATGCTGCACGGGACTGTGGATTTTTCATATCCCTGAACGACATCGTTAACTGGACCTAATTTTCAAGTGTAGTGTAGACCAGGCCTAAATTCCATGCAGGCTGCTACAATCTCCCATGATGCACTGCCTCCCCTCACTGTTGATATGGGGAGGTGGTGCTTCCTGGGAGCTGAAGTCCAACAGGCAAGCCTAGCCCATTGAAGAGAATGGGAGAATGAGGTGCCCAAACTACAACTTTCATGAGGCACCACAGTGGCCTTTCAGAATTGAAATATTTCAGTTTTGGGCTGGAAAATTTTCCAAACCACTAGGTCTGAATAACTGGAGGTTGGGGGAATATGGATCAGAATCCAAATCTGGATCCAGAATCTGCAGCTGGTCTCTCTATATATAAATGATCAACTCTAAATCCTGGATTCAAATATCCTTGAGCTGTAGGTAAATTGGGATCTGGATCCAAACTTTGTGTCTTGGGCTCATCTTTACCTCCAGCAGCACTTGCCCAGATTTAATGTATTCCGAGAAAATGCCCTCACATCACCAAAAGTCTTGTATGTGACATAAATAAATATACAAAAGCAGCTGCCTTTAGACGTAAACACCTGGCAAAATATTTTCGAAAGTTGGTCATTAATCAATGTCTGTGTGTTTTATGAGGGTCACATCCCAGCTGTTTAATTATTATTATGGAGAGTATTTCTGGAGCTACATCTTTATTCAACAATTCTTATTTAGAAACTTGCCTTTATTTTTCCCATGTATGGAGTCTGGCTTAATCAAATCCCTTGGTTGAATCATGTGGCCAAAGCCTCAGAGGACAACTCAGGATAGGCTGCACTCTGGTTAGATCTGACTGAATAACTACATCAGTTTGAACACGTGTGTGAAAATGTTTTCTATGGCTTGCAGCACACTCAGCTGTTGAACGCTTTAAGGCTTGATCCTGTAAGGTGCTGAGCACTCTGGCTTGATCCAGCAAAGCACTCAAGCATGTGCTTAATATTAAATAGATAAGTAGTCCCTTTGGCTTCAATTTCCCTACTCCTGTGCTTAAAGTTAAGCATATGCTTCAACACTTTGCTGAACAAGCCAGGGTGTCCAACACCTGGCAGAACTGAGCCCTCAAGGCTGACAAATATTTGAATCATGATGTGAAGAGATCAGGGAACTGTTATAGGCCAGGACCTGCTCCCACTGAAACCGATGGCAAAACCCCCATTGACTACAGTCGTGCAGAATTCTGGCTCCACCACCCAGTGTGTATCTCTGAAGTCAATGGAATTTTACCAGCACAAGTGAGATAAATATCAAAGCTCGGACCCTGTTGATTGGTTGTGCTGTGTGATCCTCAGCCCACATCTTATGCAGCTCTTGAAATGATCTTTAAATTACCTTTCTAAAGGTACCATTGTTTTTAGAGTCTCTGGGCCAGATCTTCAGCTGGTGCAAATAAGCACAGCTCCACTGACTTCCGGCCATTTACACTAGCTGAGGATCTGGTAAGTGAAGGGTGGCTGATAGATATGACAACCTGTATTTGTTATTACACCCTAACTCTAAGACAAAACTACATCACAAAGCCCCAAAATAAGGACCCATGAAAGGCTTTAAATGAATGTCAGATTTATTTCTTGAGCATATAGAACATCTGCATTTCTAATGTGAATCACTCCCAGTACTAAATAATATGAGATGCCGGGTTTATATGGCACAGGGGGCAGAGGGTGGGTAACTGTGAGTCTAACACAAGGCAAGGCGAAGGCCAGTTGTGCTGAGTGTCAGACAGCTGAGATAATTCCTCACCTAATAAATATTCACATGAGCAAGCAGGTAAAGTCCCTGTATCAGAAAAGATCCCAACTGACTTGAGAGTTGTTGTAGTAAATGCCCCAACAAAGATTGGTGCCCCATTGTAGTAGGTGCTGTACAAATGCAAGGTGAAAGAAGTTCCCTGTTCCAAAGAGTGTTCAGTCTAAATAGACAAGAAAGACAAAAGGTGGGAGAAATTGATGGTTATTATCCCCATTTCACAGATAGGAAACCGAGGCACAAAGTGACTTGTCTCAGTCACACAGGAAGCCTGTGGCAGAGTGAACTCAGCTGGGACTTGAAGGCCAATACCTTGAGTTCGAATCCACTGCTTTAAGCACAAGACCATTCTTCTTCTTTGGCCCCAAGGGCATGGTCCTGGAAATATACCAGCTATATGTGCAATCAAAATGCACAGGCATTTTAGGAACAGAGACGCTGAGGTGTGTATAGACTAGGGTAGGGAATTTCAAAGGGGTCTAGGAGAGTTAGGCACTGAAATCCCTTGCCATTCCAATGGGATTTGGGTGTCTAACTCCCTTAGGGTCCTTTGACTCATATTAGGATCCTATTGTCGCCAACTCTCACCTCAATAGGACAGTTCTTTGTGCTGGGTTAAAATCAGCACAAACAGCTGCATGTGGTACACTGGGATTTTGTTCAAGAGACCTGACATATATGCTTCGAAATAAACAATCTGGCATGCAAATAGATAGCCGGGAACATTAAAGAAGGTTAAACATGAGAAAGGGAAGAAAAGTCAGAGGGAAAGATATAAGGGAGAAAGAGATGATAGAAGAGGGACAAAGTGCTATTTCATAGTGCAATATGAAAAAAGGAAAGGCATCTCATTTCAATGTGAGAAAAGGGTTGGCATTGTAATACCCCACTTCTCAATTAGTTCCACTGTAATCAAGGAAAAATCAAAGAGTCTGCTCAACGTCCCTTGTACCATTCATTGTTACCATTCATTGATACCTCCACCATGTCCCTCTTTATCTCCTCTCTAAACACAATGGGCTGGACTGAGAGACACTGCACAGTACCTCACTCCTGAGCACTTGCTATTTCATTTGAGCTAAGGCTCTTCCAGGACGTTCTTCCCTAAGAGGTATATGACCAGTAAAATACCTGACACGTTTGGTGTTTGTTAAACCTGCAGCAGTTCCTGACCTTAAACTAGATCCTAAAGCTATAGCAGTACTCTGCAAACAGTCAGTGCCTAGCAGTGGACAGCAAATTATTGTATGCATGCCTTACCTACCAAACACCTATACCTATAGGTAGGGTGACCAGATGTCCCGATTTTATAGGGACAGTTCCAATTTTGGGGTCTTTTTCTTATATAGGCTCCAATTACCCACCACCCGCTGTCCCGATTTTTCACATTTGCTGTCTAGTCACCCTACCTATAAGCCATAGGTGGAGATCATAGGTGGAGTTTGCAGAGGACAAAAGGGGCATTGCCCCCCCAAACTGTAAGCCACAGGCAGGCATCCTGAGTGTGCAATGCAATGAGTTCTGCAGAGGAGATAGGAGATGTGCTGTTCCCAGCTTTATACCACTTAAAGAAAACATTAACAGATTGAGCCAGATCTTCAGCTGGTATAAATCAGCAAAGGTCCAGAGAATTCAAGGGGGCATTACTAATTTACACCAGCTGGTGATGTGGCTTATTATCAAGTATAAAGAAACAGATGTTTCATCTCAACATAATATTGTAACCCTAACTTTGACACTTGGACTGATGAAGTCTGTTAGCGTACGTTTGTTATCTTGACATTGGTATCTTCGTATCTTCTTTTAAGGAATGCTGTTAACATTTCTCTTTTATTAGTTAATATATTTACCAAATGGCAGCTGACTTGTTTTATTTTGTTTATTTTTTAGCCAAAATATATGTAACTGCTTTTTTTCTGAGAATAATGTGTATGTTGCATGATGCGAAAAGGATAGAGCATTGTTGATGTATGGTAAAATTATACATACTTGTACGTGTTATGTAGACTTGCATTTCAGGCAGATCAATATATAGTTAAATAATATTATTGTGTTCATTTCACTGGGGTTTTGTGTTGAATATATATTTTAAGACAGCTGCTGAAAGAGTATTATTTTGGGGTCAGAGATAAGGTTGCTCTATTGTCATTCCAGCCCTGGTTCTGGGAAGCACCCCTGTTCAGGAGAGCATTTAAGCACATGCTGAACTTTAAGCACATGCTTAAATCCCATCAATTCCAATTCCTTGAAAAATGCATTTTAAAGCCCTTTACTACTCAAAGGCACTACAAATGCATAGGGTCACATTCCTCCATGGTGTAATGTCAGTAGCTTCAGCGGAGTTAAACCAGGGATAAATTTAGTCCATAAGGATACTATTACAACTGACTCTCTATTTCTTTTCTGGGATATTTCAACCCTTGGCTGCTTAACCATTTAATTAATCTACTGCCTTAGAATCCTCCCTTACTTGACTAGCCTCACACACTGCATCCCGCCTGAGAATTGGACAGTGGAGGATAAATTCTTACTGATCTCCTCCATTCTCCTCGCTACACTGTGAATTTGGCACTCTCTCTTTCCTGCCTGTCTAAGAGTCTAGCAAGCCACGAGAGCACCTGTGTGTCAGCGAGCTGCCAACAAAGATAAAAGTCCCAACTCACTGGGAAATATATGGTGTCTGAAAATTCTCTGTGAAACCAAAGAGAGAAATTCCCTGCCATACAGCACAGTCTAGAGCAAGTATCCTTTCATCTCTTATATATTTCTGTCTCATGTGTGAGGAGTCTATACTGTGCAGTAGAGAAACCTGCTTATAACCCCAAAATGATTATATATAAGACAGCACAACTACATTACACTGCTCTACTAGAGTAATGATCATTGGCTGTTTCCAAAGTCTACAGCTCCCACTTGTGGAGGATCAAGGAAGTGCTTACTGATTAAAGAGACCCGCACAAATATTTACAGTGATTATAAGTGCAAGGTTTGGAAAGATTTAGAAAAGAGAGTATGTTTGTCCAAAACTTATCCAGACTTCACTGAGCTGGAATCTGAGCTGAAAGACTTTTGCGGGCAAACCTTATTTATGAGATTTTCAGAATATACTGATTATTGTCCAGCAGGGAGTACATCAGAATAGCATTTCAGTGCCCTATCGTCCTCTCAGAGATGAAGGCCTAGATTCTGGAAAGATTGAAGAATGTTCTTAACTTGACAGGATTACTCACAGAGCATAGGCTTCAGAGAGTGAGCATGGTCTGATGGTTACGGTGCTAGTCTGAGATTTGGGATACCGGGATTCATTTCCCTGCTCTGCCACAGACTTCCTGTGTAACCTTGGGCAACTCACTTGGTCTCTGTGTACCTCCATTCCCCATTTGTAAAATGGAGAGAATACCTCTGCCCTACCCCACAGGGTGTTAGCAGGCTCTCACATGCAAAAGTGATGTACCCTTAGAGAGATAAAACAGGGCTGCCCACAGTGTGTAAAGTGAAGTGTGTGCTTAAGTCTTTGCCTGAATCAGAAACTGAAAGTAACAAACAAAACTCTTCCAACTTCAGAAATGGCCAGATTCAGTTTGAGATTCAGACCACCAGTTCAAATCAGTTTTCAAACCCCTGCTAATTTCCTCCCTTATATAAACGTTAGGGGTTTTTTCTGCCATCTTTTAAATGTTTATAGACTTAGTATTAAAACAGATAACAGAAATATATTTTGAGTATTGACTGTAAATAACATTTTACATGAACTGGTTTATAAAAGTGATCAACATTATTTATACTACATTGTTACTTTTTATAGGCGCTGCTTGGTCTCTGCATTGAAACAGTATTGAGTGTGTGGTAATTCTAAATGAAATTTGATAAGCACCTGCAGCTTCAGATAGCAGCTCTTTAAACCTAAATACATACATTTAGGCCAGTGTCGCTCCACTGATGTCAGACTTCAGTGGAACCGTGTTGATTTACAGCAGCTGAGGATCCGTCCCATTTTTGGCTCACTGCTATTCAACTGGAATCAGAACTAACAACTAACCTCTTCATTGATATCAAGGGCGCTTTAGCTGAGAACCTGGCCTGCTGTCTTGAACCTGTACATCTCAAATCAGTTGAGTTTCGTTGAGGGGTGTTGGGGAGGTTGCATGATAATTGTCTCTGGGATATATAGCATTGCTCAGACTTTTCTGGGACTAGCCTGGAGGCCTCATACTTTGCATTCCTATTCGGGACACATGGGTTTAGTTTATAGCTCTTGCTTTAAGCCGGAGCTGACAGCACGCTGAGTCCCTAAAGGGAAATGAAGAGCTTCATATTGCTCAACACAGATCATTCCAGCCAAGTGAGGAGCAGAGCCACTGAGCTACAAGCTCTTGTCTCGGCCTCCATCCTTGAGCAAGGCAGAGGTGACTGTTACCTAGGGTAACCAGAGGGCAGTGTGAAAAATCAGGAGAGGGGGTGGGGGTAATAGAAGCCTATATAAGAAAAAGCCCTCAAAATCGGGACTGTCCCTATAAAATCAGAACATCTGATAACCCTAATGTTACCAGCCAGGCAGGGGATGGACGATGGGGATGGGGAGAGAATGAAGGTAAGTAACCATTTCTGTCCCAGTGAGTAAAGCTGTCATTTAAACATTCACGTTGTAAGCTGTCATTTATTATGTAAAGTGAGTTTAAAAAGTGTATTGAGGCTATAAAGTATTACATGGCTGTCAAATATACACATACACAAGTTTATCCAGACTTAAAGAAACAATCACCGGTAAATCCCTACTTTCCGTGCATAGTGAAAATCTCATTTTGCAGTCAACCTTTGTATAATGCAAGGGGCTAGTGATACTCATTCATCATTATTAATACCAGCAGGGTACATCACTTTTGCATGTGCGCCACTCTGCCATGTACATTGGCCAAACTGGACAGTCTCTACATAAAAGAATAAATGGACACAAATCATATATCAGGAATGATAACATACAAAAGCCAGTAGGAGAACACTTCAATCTCCCTGGACATTCTATAACAGATTTAAAAGTAACCATGCTTCAACAAAAAAAACCCTTCAAAAACAGACTTCAAAGAGAAACTTCAGATCTACAATTCATTTTCAAATTTAACACCATTAATTTGGGCTTGAATAGGGACTGGGAGTGGCTGGCTCACTACAAAAGCAACTTTCCCTCTCTTGGTATTGATACCTCCTCATCAATTATTGGGAGTGGACCACATCCACCTTGAGTGAATTGGCCTTGTCAACACTGGTTCTCCACTTGTAAGGTAACTCCCTTCTTTTCATGTGCCAGTATAGTTACGCCTGTATCTGTAATTTTCATTCCATGCATCTGAAGAAGTGAGGGTCTTTACCCATGAAAGCTTATGCTCAAATAAATCTGTTAGTCTTTAAGGTGCCACTGGACTCCTTGTTGTTTTTTTAATGTACAGGTACTGTCAAAACCCCTGCAGATGCATCACCTGTGCACATCAGAGTTTCTCCTGCTGTGGAGCTCTTAGACACTTTTAGCCTCTGCACTGCTGGAGTGAAGGCTCTGCTGTGAGGGGTTGATGAAAAGCAAGATCTTCCTCCTGCTGCTTGCAGTTTTACTCCAGTTGGGTTAACTAGGGCAGTGGCGGAATCTTCACCCTTAGAGGTTTTTATGGCCCGGTTTGACAAAGCCCTGGCTGGGATGATTTAGTTGGGGTTGGTCCTGCTTTGAGCAGGGGGTTGGATGACCTCCTGAGGTCTCTTCCAACCCTAATTTTCTATTGTTCTAATTCAACAGCTTTTTAAATACATGCTAGAAGTCAATATCTGCTGTTGCTACATGCCTCTAGCCCAGAAAAACAAAGCAGCCTCCGTTAGGAGATGAAAGCATGTGGGTTTCAATCAGGTGAGTAAGCAGAATAAAAGATGCTTCTTTTTTGTAAGCAAGTGCTTTCTGTACTCACTTGCACTATATGTGACTTCATCTAAGCTTTCCTAGGAGGTTTCATCACATGACATAATCTTTAATTAAAGATTAATCTTTAATTCCTGGAGAATCCAGGGCAATCCTGGAGGGTTGTCAGCCCTAGTCAGATACTCCTAACAGCACAGAGAGACAACGTGGGTGAAGTATTGCACAGACAGGGGTTACACGTTTTCATTTTGTAAAGGCGCAGAGTCAGTGACGATAGGCACGAAAGAATAATCCTTCCTAAGGACACAAGTAAGTTATCCCTCAGCTGGCAGAAAGTGATGATGCTATGAGGCCATTGGGTTGGAGCCTGAGATTCTTTGTAAAAATGTAAGGTCATGTATTCCTGTCGATCCCACTAACATCAATAAAGGGCCTATGCGAGCACTGGTCACCATGCTGCATTGCAACAAGAGCCTGCATGGGAGAAGGTGCAGAAGGCGGTTGGCTGGGCACCTCTTTGCCCAGGAGTCGGGGGAGATGAGGGGCCCCGGCCCAGGGGCCGTGAGGAGGAGCAGGTTTCCGGGTGCTGATGCTGAATGGGGCTGTCTGTAAGTCACCAAATGCACTGGGGGGAGGAAGGTGGGGGTGGGGCTTAATTCTGTTTTGTTTCGGTGTCACCGGGGGCAGGCGGGCCGCGAACACCACCAAGCTGTGGGGGCTAGTTTACGTCCAGCCCCACGGGCTGCAGCCCCACAGACGGGACTCCCGGCCCGGAGCCTTGTGTGGATGCTGTGGGGCAGCTGGGGGAAGAGGAGGGGTTAAGCCATCCTCATGCTGGGGGGGCTCCTGACCCAATGCAGGGAGGGCACTGCTGGGGGGGGTGTCCCCATGGCAGGGAGGGGTGGAGGGGCCGAGGCTCGGGACTGGAGGGGCTCCTGGCAATTGCAGCCTTTTGCGGCCCACCCCTAGCCCAGATAGGGACTGCAGTTCTGTGCCCTCATCCAAGATGGCCGACTCGTTAGGTCCTTCTGAGGGAAAGCGGTCTAGCTGCCCATACGCAAGATGGCCGACAAGTAGGGCCCGGCAGCTCCCTGAGGGCATAGCTTTGCTGCCCAAACCCAAGATGGCCGTGGAGGGCGGGGTGACGCTTACAATGTGCACTTGGCGGCCATCTTGCATTTGGGCGGCAGGCCCGCGGCAGCGTCGGTGGAGCGGCCCCCGCGGCGCAGCTATGGTGGCCGTGGCGGGAGGCGGAGCGCTCGGCGCGCAGTCCTCCGGGCTGTACCATCGCGCGGGGAGAGGGGGAGAGACCTGCGCTGCTGAGTCCGGGGGTGCGGAGAGCAGCGCAGCGCAGGCAGGAGCCGAGCCCCATGAGACTGCGCGAGAGCAGCGCGCTCCGCCTGGCAGGGTAAGGCTGGGCTGCCCTATGGCTACCCCTGTAGCCTATAGCTACACCCTCCCCGCCCCTATAGCTACACCCTGTCCTCCCCTATAGCACTATGGCCCCTATAGTACTACAGCCCCTATAACTACACCCTCCCCACCCCTATAGCACTACGGCTCCTATAGCTATGCCCTGTCCTCCCCTATAGCACTACAGCCCCTATAGCTACACCCTCCCCATCCCATAGCACTACGGCCCATATAACTACACCCTGCCCATCCCTGCAGCCCCTATAGCTACACCCTGTCCTCCCCTATAGCACTACAGCCCATATAACTACACCCTCCCCACCCCATGGCACTATGGCCCCTATAACTACACCCTGCCCATCCCTACAGCCCCTATAGCTACACCCTGCCAACCCCTATAGCACTACAGCCCATATAACTACACCCTGCCCATCCCTACAGCCCCTATAGGTACACCCTCCCTGCCCCGATAGCACTACGGCCCCTATAGCTACACCCTGTCCTCCCCTATAGCACTACAGCCCCTATAGCTACACCTTGTCCGCCCCATAGTACTACAGCCCCTATAACTACACCTTCCCCACTCCTATAGCACTACGGGTCCTATAGCTACACCCTGTCCTCCCCTATAGTACTACAGCCCCTATAACTACACCCTGCCACCCCTATAGCACTGTGGCCCCTATAGCTACACACTGCCCTCCCTGATAGCACTACGGCTCCTATAGCTACACCCTCCCTGCCCCATAGCACTACGGCCCCTATAGCTACATCCTGTCTGCCCCTATAGCTACTTCCAGCCAACTCCTATAGCACTACAGCCCTTATAACTACACCCTCCCCACCCCTATAGCACTACAGCCCCTATAACTACACCCTCCTCACCCCATAGCACTACAGTCCCTATAGCTACACTCTGCCTGCCCCATAGCACTACAGCCCCCATTGCACTATAGCCCCTGTAGCTACACTCTGCTTGCCCCATAGTCCCTATAGCTACACTCTGCCTGCTCCATAGCAGTACAGCCCCCATAGTGCTACAGACCCTATAACTACACCTTGCCTGCCTCTATAGCACTACAGCCCCTGTAGCTATACCCTGCCCACCCTATAGCAGTACAACCCCTATAGCTACATCCTGTCCACTCCCGTAGCACTACAGCCCCTATAGCTACACCCTGCCCATCCCATAGCACTACAGCCCCTATAACTACACCCTCCCCACCCCATAGCACTACAGCCTCTATAGTTATGCTCTTCCTACCCCATAGCAGCACAGCCCCCTATAGCTATGCTCTGCCTGCCTCATAGCTCTGCAGCCCCTATAGTTATCCCCTGCTTGCCCCTATAGCTGTATAGCCTATCTAGTTAAATCCTGCCTATCCCATAGCTTTGCGGACCTTTATAGGTATACACTGCCCAACTCCTGAAGGCAGAAACTGTGCTGATTAGTAAAGGCTGGGGGATGCGCCTATAACTGTACCCTGCCCAACTCCATAGCTATATTCTGACCAGCCATGATAGACAGCCACTGTGCCATTGGATAATATGGCTGGAGTTGCTCCTATAGCTATATATTCTGCCTGGCTCCTATAGACAGACACTGGGCTGATGGATAATTTGGCTGGGGCTACCCTTGTAGCTATACCTGGCCTGCCCCTTACCTGTGCTAATGAGTAAGGTTGGGGGCTGCTCCTATAGCTGTATATCCTGCCTGCTCCTCCTGTAGACAGACCCTGGGCTGATGGGTAAGGCTAAGGGGCTTGCTCAGGGACCCTATCCCCTACAGCTAATCCCTGTGCGGAAGGATAAGACTTGGGTAACACTGGCTGCTACCGTCCTGCCTGCCACAACTGAATCCTGTGCTGAAGGGTTTGCATGGTAGCTCCCTGGCCCCTTCTAACTAAGCTCTGCTCTGATGACTGCCCCTGCCATTGCCGCTCAAATTGCTGCTGTACTGGACACATTTCATCGCCGGCACCTGCCCTCAGCTACACATCTTTGCTCAGTTAAAACTAGTACAGCTAGCAACCTGAGGTTGAGCATTCTGTGGTGTTGAATAGTGTTAGGGTTGCTGTCCCAGTCCCTGCCATGCCAAGCCACTCCTCACACTGTACTGGCTTGTGCCCCGATCCTGCAAGCACGTGATTCATGTGATGCGTGTGAATAGTCCCATTGACTTCAGTGGCAATGGTCACGTACTGAAAATTAAGCACATGCTTAATAATTTGCAGGATCGGGAACTAATTTTTAAAATTCCTGTCTGTGTTACACCAGCACCTTTAAACAATGGAGAGTAAGAGTATTTCAGTACAGTATCTTCTATTTTAAAGCCTAACATTGACTGACTGCAGGGTAAACAGGGAAACAGCCTGACTAAACTGCTGTAGTGTGCAAATTAAGCAGACTGAGAAAAGGGAGGCAAATAACGTTTGTCTCTAATCTCTTTTGATTAGTCATTTTAGGATGTGACTTGTAACTAGAATGGGCACAAAACTTTCAGATACAACTGTGATTTATTTGTTTTGCCAGAGGACAGTGTCCCTTTATAATGCTGCTGTCATCAGTTAGATGTGCAGGCCTGCCACGTTTCATACTTTTGGAGGGAGTCACCCCCATATGGGATACATTTTAAAGCATTTTATTTTAACTGCCTCTACTTTTGCTCTTAAAGTTGTCTTTTAACAAGACCCAGACAAATCAACCATTTTTCAGTAAAATACAGTGTCCCTAAATGGTCCAAGTTTTACAGTCCAAAACTGTGATGGTCCAAAAATTATGGAAGGGAGGTGCATTTGTTGTGTTTTTTTTCTTTTTAAAGTTTGTGTGAAAGATCATGCATTTGTTTTTATTCTACTAATCAGAGCCCCAATTCTGCATGCACTTACACATGTGCCCAATTTTACACAGGTAAACTCAGTCAGACCCTTCAGGCAAATATACTT
Organism: Gopherus evgoodei; assembly: GCF_007399415.2. Lineage (NCBI taxonomy): Eukaryota > Metazoa > Chordata > Testudines > Testudinidae > Gopherus > Gopherus evgoodei. Next base: position 217,465,310 of record NC_044324.1, on the reverse strand, counting down.
AATCAATTGCTTAAGTGTCTGTAGGATCAAGGCCTTCTAGCTGTACTTTAATGGTCCTTTTCAGCAGGGCCGGCTCCAGGTTTTCTGCCGCCACAAGTGGGAAAAAAAAACCAAAACCAAATACCCCAAAACTGCAGCAGAACGATCGCGCAGCTCCACTCTTTGGTGGCGATTCAGCGGTGGGTCCTTCACTCTGAGAGGGACTGAGGGGCCCACTGCCGAATTGCCGCAGAAGACCCAGACCTGCTGCCCCAATAGCACCCGGAAGGTCGCCCCTTGGTATTGGCTTTTCAGCATAGTACTAATGCAAATTCTCTTTATCCAAAAGTCCTAGTCATCCAAGTCTAGAATGTGTCCCCCCCATGTTAGTTAATCCTCTGTTTATAACTTCTCCATTAGCCTCTTAGTGCTAAGATAATTTATGGCAATACATCTGTTGCACTGCTGAAGGGTGAGTTAATGTATACACTCACAATGTGGTTCTGTGGCTGCAACACTCTGTTCAGTTCAGAGTGCAGCATGTGTAATTATTGTGGTTGTATCTACAGCAGCATCTCTGCTCAGCGCTCCCCTCCTATCTCGGAGCCCCGCAGCTGAAACATGGCCCCTCCCAGTGATCAGTGGCGCAATCATCACTGAGAGACTGTGGTCAGGCAGCCTGAGCACTGGGACAGACACAAGGTAGGCAAGGTGTGCAGGGGAGAGGTTGGTGCATACAGCACCACCATTCATTGGCTCATAGTCTGGAATGGCAAGAGCAGCAGCCAATTGAGTAAAGCAGCATCCCTGAGTGACTCTTCAGCCTGCCACATCCAGCTGTTCTCGGACCTATCGGTATGTCTGCGTGGCGGCTGGGAGCAAACCTCCCAGGCCAGGTAGCTGCTAGCAGGGCTTGAGCTAATGTGGATGTTTTGGCTCAGGCTGGAGGTCGGGCTCTCCAGCCTACGGTTTGAGAGCCCGAGCAACAGTGTCCACACGGCTATTTTTAGTGTTAGCTTGCGCCTTTTGCTGTGTTGTTTACTGTACATTTCTAGAAATCTGTGTATGAACAATCCTGTGCTGGTAGAACTAAGATTAAGCAATCAAATGGGTCAATGTCTGCCTTCAGTGACATATTCCAATATACACGCACATCTTTTTACTCTTCTGAAAAGTACTTTCCTTTAACAAAGGTATTTTGCTTCCCTCTTTTCAAAATAAACCTTCTTTAAAATTCACTGGTAGGGAGGAGCATATTTTTTCTGTTTCAAATTAGGTTGATGAATAAGGATCTAGTCCTACAGACATGCACAGCTTATAGCTTTCCCAGCAGCTGTAATTCCATTGATTTTGATGGGACTGTTCACATGAGTAAAGTTACTCGTACATAAGTGCTGGCAGGCTTGAGCCCTCAATTAAATCAAAATTAATGGCATGGAGTGTTCAGAAGTATTCCAGGTTGCTTATTATCATTGTCTTTTTCTAACAGAAATCCCGAATAAAATCCTATCCCATCCTTAAAAATGCGTTCACTGGAAAAATATAGTTGGGCACAAGTTGCTAAGAAATCCTGGAATACATAGAAGCCAGGAAATAGTTACAGTGCCTTAGCATTATTTTAGAAGTCACAAATCATGAATTATTTATACCTTGCAGATTAAAATGTGTTTTAATTACTGCTGTTTTTATTGGATTAGCTTTGAGAATATTGCTACTGCAACAAGTGAGCTTTTAAGCTTGTTATTCAAACCCATTCGTTGTGGTGTATATCGATGTTTATGCATCACGGGACAGTATGTTGAAGGCAAGTTTGCCCTCTTATTTGCACATTTTATATACAGTAGTAACGGACTTCATGTCATGTCAAATATGTAATTCACATAAGGAACAAAAGTAAAACTTGATGTAATTTAATGCCGATTGTTACTACTGGGCTGAGAAGGAAACACTCCAACATCAAGGCTAAAGTAACTGCACCACTTAGCTTTTGCATCCTGTAAAACGGAGCTAACAAACAAGAGAGAGACACTCAAGCTATTTGCTTTGGCCTAGTGCTCCTCTCTCGGTTCTGAAATTTATTTGTAAAGAAGTTATACGATTTAGGTAAACACACATTAAATAATAAGACTTTTAAATCTTCTACTAGACCAGGAGTGTCAAACTCATTTTTGGAGTGGGCCAAATACCTTTTTAGTTATGGTTGGGGCATTCATTTAGGATTCCATACTGTCCTCAATCTAGAGTGGATCTCCCAGTGCTGTCAGTGGAAGATCCCCACAAAGATCAAGGGTGGAATCAGGTCTTGATTTAGTAACTAAATTTTTAGTTTATTGTTCTTATTAAAGCCACGTTCATCAATCACTCAGTTTGAAAACGAACTTACTCTTAGGACAGCCACTGTATCTGCCTTGCTTCTTTTCCTTCTCTATCTTTCTTTCTGTTTCTCAACTTTTCCCTCTTGTTTTTCCCTCCTGTCTTTTCTCTGCATATCCTTCCCATTGGCTTTCACTTCCACCCTTTTCCCCATATCATATAATGAAATTATCAGTGCTTATGTACCATTAGTTATTTAATGTGTCACTGTTATGCTCTCAAGTTAACATCACTGTGAGATGAATTGGAGAAAAGGAGTTCACACCTCCAAGTCATTGTTTCAGGCTGTCTGCAGACTCAGGAAGACAGCAGTGCATCACTGATTTCTAATTGTTTTGCATTTGGAAGGCTAATTTTGTATCCAGGAGTGCTAGAAACTTACTCTAAAGCCACATAAATACATCCGATAGGTTAGATCCAGCCCTCTGGCTGGGTGTTTAACATCACCGTACTACATTATACTACTAAGACCCCCTGTACTAACTAAAAGGTACCCAGGTAAAGAATTTGGAGTCTACCTACTCTGTATGGATAGGACTTGTAGCAAGGGAAGACCTACCTTTCACGAGACAGCAGCCTAAAGCTATTGTTTTCCTAGCACTATAAGGGAACATATGCCAAACAAACTGGAGCAGTTTAGTTTACTCCATGAATTATATACCATAGTAGGCTAAAGGTTATGAGGAATAGTAACTACCCACTGTATAGACATTTTGGTTCATACACAAAGGTTTGCCAGTTCAGGAGTAGATTCTGAAACCTTGGAGATACTAAATGGATAATATAGTCATCAAAATCAGTTCCTAGCTACGAATCCCTTACTAATGTCCTAGGTAATGTAGTGACTGTTTTAGCATTTTCATCACTTAGTTTTGAAATGACTTGGCATGAGCTGTTTGAACCTATATCTAAATCTGCTTCAAAGATCGGAGAACCCTGTCTTATCTCAGCTCTCAGACTGGGCACCAGTAGGGGGGCGTCTGTAACTTCCTATGAATAAAACTTTTCAGGGTGAGGAGTACTAATCGGGTCTCATAGGGCTAGTGGAATTGACATAACCTATTAGATCAATAATTTATTCCAGAGTAATAATGATACCCAGTACTATAATTGATGCATTTGTGTGATATTAGTAAACATTTATGGTGTCTTCCAAAGGCCCAAGTCAGTATCATGACACTGTTGTGCTGGGACCTGTACAAACACACACAAAAAGACTGTCTTTGCCCCTCAGGGTTCATAGTTTAAGATGCAGTGTTAGTGTCTTGTGCGGCTAAAGGCAGAAAAGCCACAGAGCCATCAAGCTTCTGTCTTATTGTAATATTTAGAGATGCCTAGAGATAGTTGGCAAAATGCAGAATTTTTTTTGTGAAAAACGTTTGAAATTTTTCATCACAAAATTTCAGTCTCTGTAGGCTGAATGAAAACCAACAAGAAGTTCTCAATATTTTTTTTGGTCAAAATACTGTCAGCATTTCCAAAATTTTAAACCAGATCTGTGTCTCTATTTCCTTCCATGTCCTATATATTTCTGTAAGTAATATCCATACAATTTAAGTTTTGCAAACAGTAGAACTCACAAACTTGTACCATTAATCTACAAGCCTGGGTATGCTCATTAAAAACCTGCTAGACTCTCTGCTCAACAAAGATTTAACCATCTGTTGCTATCATGCAGGTAGTGTGGCCTACTGGGTAGAACACTGGATTGGGACTCAGTTCCCAACCTGCCACTGGCCTGCTGGGTGACTTTTGGCAAATTACTTCTTGCTGTGCCTCAGTTTGTCCATCTGTAAAATGGGGGTAATGCCAATGAGTCTCTCAGTCACTCGTGTGAGTAAGTGTGATGGCCTACTTTGCAGTTAAGATGAATGTGAAGATGATTGGTGCAGGTGGATGAGATGTGCTCTAATGGACTCTCTTGGTGTTTTTTCTGGCAGGATGGAGAAGAAGAAAATTCTAATGAAATCCAAAGTTGCTGCTTCAAACCTTCTGAGTGCGCTGCATTCGCTCTATCAGTTTGGTCACTTCTGTGATGTGACAGTTCATACTGAGCACCTAGGGATCCAGGAGGAGTTTCTGGTTCATAAGGCTGTCTTGGCTGCTTCCAGCAATTACTTCAAAGGGCTTTTTCTTCACGGTGAGATGTTGGATGCTAAGAATTGCACCGTGACACTACAGGACATTTACTCAGAAGAATTCACCTCCTTTCTGGAATTTGTCTACACTGCAGAAGTAGAGATTGACGCAGAAAAGTTGCATCGGATGAAGGAGGTAGCTGAGAGACTCGAGTGCAAGGATTTGCTTGACATTTGTGAAGAAATGAAGGCAGAGGGTAGAAACGCTTTAGATTTGAGTGTCCATTTGAAAGGTCAGATATGTGAAAATGGTGGGTCCCAGTGGGCTCGTGTCCAGCAAGCAGAAGACAATGAAATGAATGATTCTTCCCAAATTGGGGTGACGTCCATGAAGAGAAAATTTTGGGACAGCCAGGAATGCAGAAAATTGCTACCAGACTACGAGATTGTTGATGAACAATGTGCAAATCCCAATAAAGGTGGGACAGATCTTCTGGAGTCGAAAGCTGGGATGGTAAAGTCAGACAAACGGAACAAAATAGAGACAGGTGAGATGATTAGCATGGATACAGTCAACCCAGAGGAAAATAAGACAAGCCATTGTGCCCTAAACCAGTCAGACTCAAAGGAAACCTGCATAGTGATTAGAAGTGTGCTACCTGGCCAGGAGGAGGATGAAAATAGTTTAATTTCTGAGCTCCCCAGTAAAACTGAACGTAGGAAATCACCTCGCAACGTATCAGAAGTCTTGCCACAAATGTACACGTGTGAGAAGTGTAACCAGTCATTCCATTTCATCAAACATTATCAGTCACACATGGAGCTGGAGCACGACATCAACATAGTCCTCAAACACAGCTGCAATATGTGCGACCAGCTCTTCTCGAATCGCCAGAACCTCAGGCAGCACCGCCTCACGGTTCACAATGACGAGCGACGCTTCCCCTGCGTGTTTTGTGAGAAGAGATTCAAGCGCCGGAAGGATATAAATGACCATATCCGGAGGGTGCATGAAAAGAAAAGGAATCCTCAGGCGTGTCCGTACTGCAACAAGGTTATCAGCTCCAAATGCGGCCTGACAGTTCACATTCGAACCCACACTGGAGAGAAACCTTATAAGTGTGAACGCTGCCCAGCCAGCTTTGCTCAGAGGTCTGCTTACAATACCCATGTAAGGTACAGCATTTTGTGTGAGTGTGTGTGTCTGAGCATTGAGAGAGGGGTATTTTCAAGATCCTGATCGCTTCAGAGCTAGGTTCTTTGGGCTCTTGGAAGATTGCAGCAGTGCTGGGCTGGTGTTTTCAAAGCCATGCAGGGGATTTAAATGCGTTGAAATTATTGGGGGTTGTGCAGCTAAATCCCCATTAATGGCTTTGAATGTCTCAGCCTTTGAGTTTTAAACATGAGTCTGGGATAACTGTGATGTGTTAAAAATGAACAAGACCCGGCTAACAGGGTGAGCACAAATCTATTTTTATTTGATCCTGTGCCCTGCCGGCTGTGTCTGGGTAGTGTGGGCATTCGCACAGGCCTTTTCCGCACTGACTGACTAGAAACGAATCAGTAAAATTTCACAGGAGTCTCCAGATCTGCAAACAGGGACGGAATTTGATTTTTATGACAGCATAAATATAGAATTCCCATTGGCCCAGGACAAAATTCCTGATTTTCAGCTGTTACAGCCCTCCTGAGTCCTGAACTGATTCCAAGACCCTCTTCTGACTTTTTCAGCGATTCAGTCCTCCTATTATGACCCTCATACGTTTGTCCTCTTTTCTGACTCCCTCTGGAGTCCTCTGCTTCCCCAGCCGTGGAAAAAGCCAAGTCAAATAAGTGATGTACATGTTTTGGAAGGCCCTGAGATATTGGCACTATTAAATATGGAGAAGAAATGTTAGGTCATATGAGAGATATTTAAATATATAAGTTTTTACTTTTCTCTCCTTCTGAGTCCTGTATAGTTGAAATCATGGGCCCAGATCTGCTGTGTTGGAGTCAACTCAAAGCAGCCCTAAAACTGTAGTAGTTGCCAATAAGAGGATGGCTCCAGTATGGAGGAATCCTTTGTTGAGACCATGCCATTGTAATGGCTCCTACTTCACTGTGCCCCCTGTGGATGTATAGGAAGTATATCCCTATACTCCCATTATCTGACTGCCATAACCCATATTGGAGCCACAGGCAGCTGGCATAGAGTAGCCTCCAGGTAGGAAACTGGTCTGATGATTAGCCTGTTGAATTGGAAATAGTTCACCTCCCCATGACTTCATAAATATCTGCTTCAATTACCTTTGGTAAATGAAATAACCAAACATTCATTTTCTGATATAGCTGTAAAACTTATCTGAAATTTTTTCAAAATAAATCACTTTAAAAATGAGTAGTGTGTACCTTCTAAAAATGAAACCTACATCTGTCTCTGAGTTGTGAAGAATACGTATTAAGATTATAAAAACCAACAAGAATGCACTTTTATGTAGACAACCATGATTAAATTGAGTCTTCCTGACTAGTGATTTAAATCAAATCCACCCTGCTGTATTATTTTCCCTACAGGGAACTAGGGCACAGAGAAATTGCCCATGATGACACGGGAAGCCTGTAGCAGATCTAGGAATTGAACCCAGATCTTCTGAGTCCAATCCAGCACCTTCACCACAAGACCATGCTTCCACTCAAGCATGAGGATTATTGGCCCCTTTAACTTTCTCCTAGCTAATGCAACTACAGAGAATAGTTTTATCTCTCTCTATATATGTAATTCTTTCTTGAATTTTATTAATGCATTTAATAAATCGATAACATTGATGCTTTAAAGAATCCCTCAGGAGATTACATATATAAAAAGATACTATCCATCTGTTTCTAAAGAAAATCTGCATTCAAAGACTTTTGTGTGACACTGATGTGTATAGTGAGAAAGAAACGAGGTACTCAGGGAGAGAAGTGTGATTGACAAAAGTGATTAGGTTCTGTATATTATAGACAGTGAGCTCAAAGAGGAGGGTTGAGTGAGGCTAAATTTTAGGAAAATGCAGACTGAACAGATAGGAGTAGAAAAATAAATGAAGTAGTACGGTAGGAGGGAAATCCACAATAGCAGGATGAGCAGATAATTCCAGACTTTTAAAGCATTTGCAGTTACCCAGTATCAGTCTTTTGTGTGCCCAGCACACAAACTGTAATCTTTCAAAACAATGCAGTGTGGCTCTCTGTTTCATTTTCTTTGTTATCTTATTGTCACATGCAGAGGGAAAGCAGATCGATCCCATGCAGAAATCTCCCAGACAATTTGTTTTAAATTTGTGGTTATTAACAGTTCAAACATAGATTGTGCAGGATTACCTATTTCTTTGAGACGGATGTTGATACGCTTATCTCAGTGTTCATAAGGATATCTTTATCTGGCCCTAAATTAATAAGAAAACTGTTGGTGTTGCAGTTTATACAAATAGAGGTGATGCAACCTGTTAGTATTTTTTATAAGAAAATGTTTGTGTTATGGTCTTGTTTGTTTGTATTATGATAGTGCCTAAGGGTTCTAGTTAAATATTGGGATTATCTTATGCTAAGTACTGTAGTAACTCTAGTAAAAAGACAGATTACCGTAATCGACTATCTGCATAAACAGTCAGCAGATTTGCTTTGTCTAATTGCATGCACAAAGCAGGCATGTCGTTGCATAAATTTTGCCCATTCAATGACATTTCTAACTTGTTTAAAAACCAAACACTGCATATCTTTCCATAGTCACTATATTGTAACAGGGAACTCAAGATTACAGTTGAAGGGTTGAATCCCAGGTCTGCCTTCTTATCCACCTACCCATGTGCATGTCCCGTGTGAAAACACTGGGAATTTCTTCCATGCATCTTAGAGCTGAATAGTGCCTTTGCGTTATGGGGAAATCATATATGGCCTGCAATGAAATTCTTAACCTGTCAATTAAAGCAAAACATCAGTTTTGTTGTTTAAGAATCACACAGTGTTACAGGGTCAAATATGGCAAATATAATGTGCTTCTTTAAGGAAGTGCTAAGGGTAAGATGCAGTAGATATTTAAAAGTATGCCATTTTGTATTTATTGTTCTTAATTTAATTAAAAGTAAAGCAAGAGGATCTCAAGTTGTATTTGTAAGAACCTATTTGTTAGACTGCATTTACAGTCTCTCATTATATTAATTAGGTAACACACAAGTTCACTGTAGAGGGGGTCCTTTCCTGAGGACCTACTGGTTTTAAACTTCTGCCAGGCCGTCAGTGTAATAGCCATTGCTAGCTGTGAAAGCAAGGATATCCAACAGTTTAAGTAATGCTTCTACAGAATAACTTGCATAAGACACTTCAGTTATCGTTGTTTATCTGGTCTCACCTTTCTGCAATATTTCGTTGCTCTCTTGTTCTAGATGTTCTACTAGTTTGTCAAAGGCAACATTAAAATGAATATGAGAAACCTGATTCCTTCAGTGTGCATGCATTTAAAACCAGGTGTTTAACTCTACTATGGTTGTGTTCTGTTTTTAACAGAAAAATACATGACTCTGGGCAAGACAGGAAGCTTATGCCAGTCTACTGGATGGTAGTTCCACCTGCAGATAGACCAGATGCAACATACTGTGAAACAGATATTAGCAAAGACAGATGGGATGGGGCATCAGATCCTGGGTTGCGAAAAGCTGCCAGGAGCAAAGACGCCATGGACTACGAGGAAGAACCAGGGAGCTCATCTGATGCACAAGTGGATTGCAGCAAAGCAGGGGAAGAAAGGAAGGGGCAATATGATGAATCTGAAGCTAACAGAGAAGATGAAAATGAAGACAGGGATGAGGATGAAGAAGAAACAAATGTGAAGGGGGAAGAGGAGGGAGATTACGATGCAGTTTATTCTGAAGCAGATGGTGGTAAAGATAATGAGGATGTTAGTACAGATGACGACGATGATTCCTCTAATGATAAAGATGCTGAAGAAAATGAATCGGGTGAAGACTTTAAAATAAAGAAGGTAAATAAGGCCCGGGTAACTAAGAAGTCTGCCTATGTTATAACATGCGATAAATGTGATGAGCAGTTTGTATCTCGAAAAAAATATGTGGATCACTGCAAAGATGTCCATCAGTCCTTGCCTGGTAAAGTCTATCAGTGTGATATCTGTAGCAAGTCATTTGCTAGCTACAACAGCTGGAAAGAGCACAGAGCGTGTGTCCATACTGAAGAAAGGCAATTTGCCTGCACCCTCTGCAATGCTACGTTTAAAAGAAAGAGAGACGTGAGGACGCATTATATGCGGAAGCATGAAGGGAGAGTGAAGCGCCCACTCTGTTCGGTCTGTGGGAAGATTCTGAGCTCCCGAACTGCATTGGTGTTTCACATGCGGACACATACAGGGGAAAAACCCTACGAATGTAGCGTTTGTCATTCAAAATTTGCACAGCCATCACAGCTTAAGATCCACACCAGGTCAGCCTACAGTCTTGCTTCTCCCGTTACTGAGCCCTGCATGCACCCTGCCTCAGCACTCCTTCCCTTGAACAACCTACTGTCTCCCAGTCATTTTTCTGCAGTATCCATGTAATAGAGGAATGCTGGGATTTATGTTGGCCTGTAATATCAATGATTAACGAAGTTTAGTTTCTTTTATTTATGTAAAGTTGTTTGTCTACTCCAGGGTCATTACCTTACCTTTGGGAAAGACTTAAAACATAGCAGTACCATTCATACATAGGCACGCAAATGGTGATTACTTCCAAATAAGATTGATCCAGATCCTCAGCTAATGTAAAAAATGGCAGGAGAGGAAGGATTACCCAGTGGTTAGGCTGGTCTCAGATGTAGGAGACCCAGGTTCAATCCCCTTCTCTGTCGCAGACTTTGTGTGTGACCTTGGGCATGTCATTTAATCTCTCTGTGCCTCAGTTCCCTACCTGTAAAATGGGGACAATAGCACTGCCCTACCTCACAGCTGGTGCAAATCAGTTTGTGTGATTTACACAGGTTGAGAATGGTAGCCCAGGACACACTGTAGAAGCCTGGAGAGATCTGCTGCTAGCCTAAGGAAAGAAAACACATCCACATTGTCATCACCACCACCAAAGCAGCAGCCGCCAGTCTTTTGTGAGTTCTGGCTCTTCTCTGCTGTTTGGAAATAGCAGACCCATCAATGAGGCCCAAGATAACTAAAACTACAGTAGAATTTTTTAAAAGCCAGTATTTAAATTGAGATCGATGGGACTAAATCTTCATTCAGTGGAGTGGTGCCAGTTTACACCAGCGGAGTATCTGTCCCAGTATGTTTGTCACACTTATAAATAGTGAGGTCATCGATACCCGCTACACTTGAGGTTTTTTTCCCTTCCAAAGACAAATACAATCTTGATGATAAAGTAAAGTAATATATTTGTGTAAATGTCTAGGAACCACGTGTTGTATGTAGTGTAATTGTAGACATGTTGGCCTCAGGATATTAGAAAGTCAGATAATATGAGGCAATATTTTACTGGACCAACTTCTGTGGGGGTGAGAGACAAGCTTTCAAGCCACACAGAGCTCTTCGTAAGGTCACCTCCTCTTGTCTGTCTGCACTCACTCCTTTGCCTCATTCACCTGCTAAGATAGGCAAGCAGCCCTTTTATTTGACATAACCCCAGGCTTTATCAGTTCCTGGCTGGATCACAGCAAGAGCATACATATATTCACACAAGGAGTTTATCAGTATCAGGAGCTTCTCAGAGGAGTAGGATGAACATATACCTATCTCATAGAACTGGAAGGGACCCTGAAGGGTCATCAAGTCCAGCCCCCTGCCTTCACTAGCAGGACCAAGTACTGATTTTTTGCCCTAAATCCTTAAATGGTCCCCTCAGGGATTGAGCTCGCAACCCTGGGTTTAGCAGGCCAATGCTCAAACCACTAAGCTACCCCTTCCCCCCTAAATGGGAGGTAATGGGACTGGAAGTAACCTGAGTATTATTGTGATTTTTGGTGTAAGGGACTGTACTGTAATGGCAAGCTTATCTGGGTAGCAAGACAGAATGGAGTTCTCATGCGGACTGAGGTGGTTGTAATGCCTGAGGAGTTCACATTTGGTTGGTGAATCTAAGTATAGAACTTAAAGCCAACTTAGGGCTTGTGCCCTGCTTCTTAATAGTCTGCCCTGAGGTTGGTATTCATGCTCGTGAGCCACTCCAGACAGCTTGACACATCTCATGCATGAATGTGTGAGGGGCGCTCATAGCTGGGGTGAGCCACAGAGTCCCCCCTGTAAGTGGGTGAGGGCACTCACAGCTGTGGGGGCAGTCACAGGGTCTTTCTCATCCATGTGAGAAGGATGCTCACAGGTGGGGTTGGGAAGGGGGAGTCACAGGGATCATTGTTTGTTTTTCCCTGCTTCCTTTCTCCCTTTGAATTCTGGTCCCGTCTCCTGTTTTTCTTGGGAAACTCTACGGGTGACTGGAGAGCTGCTCTGTTTAACGTTGTGCCCACAAAGTGCTGTAGTATAAGTAGAACTGGGGAAGGAAGTATAGGTAGTCTTGCTGGCCTGTTCCATGCTACCAAATTTCACAGGGCCTGAGTGTGGCTAGGATCAGTTATGCTTTACAGAACATTGGGTTCATCACTCTGGTGTATCGTCTAGCAGCCAATATAGGACAATATAGTTGGACTGTCCTTTTGGCCACAGAGTTTTAGGGCTGATCCTGCTGTTGAGGCACGAAGGAAGAAAAAGAAAGGAACAGCCAGAGGAAAATTTTGCATGCTCCTCTTTAAGGCATTGCAAGGGAATGATCCTGAGCCAGTGTGAATCAGCCGAGCTCCGTCAGATTAATGAAGCTACACTGACTTACTCGATCTGAGGAGTATGAATGTCTTTGCCAAGGGTTCTTTAGGCTCTCCTCTCCCTCCTCCCCCATCTATTCATGCAAAATCCAAAGCATCAGATAGGGTCATTCATTGCAACAGTACACCTTGGGGTCTGCATGCACCTTTGATGTAATATGCATGCAAACCTTTAATTTCCTTGCTGAGCTGAACACATTTATGCCAACTCCCACATAGAAAATCTAGGCAAAGTCTCCAGGACCGTAACATCTACAGTACAGGAAATTAATTTCAAGAGGAAATGCTATTTTAAACCCCCTGACTATAGTGCTTAATTTGTGCTGGGGCTTGCCAGGACTGAGCCCTGCCACATCTAAGCTTGGTGGTTCATAGCCCTGGCACCTCTGGGCTTGCTGCCTCTGTTATGAAAGGGGAAAAAATTACTTGTGCCCTGACACCTCTTTCATTACAAATTAGGCACTGCCTGTCTAGCTGTGTTTTCTCAATATCTCTGTGTTTCACTTCCTGTAGGTCTCATACAGGAGAAAAGCCATATGTTTGTGAGGACTGTGGAGCTTGCTTTGCCGACAAAGGCAAACTAAATGGTCACAAGAGGACACATACAGGTAGGAATTAAACACCGTGGGCTTCGCCCTGTACTGTTCTCACCCCTTTATTTGGTCAGATTGAATACAAGTTGTCTGCAGGACATCTCTGTAGAAAAGAAATCATCCAAATTCCTAAGCTTCTCGGCAGCAGGGAATAGGTGAGGGCAGAGAAGTGCACAGTATATTTGTAACTCGCAGGAGGTACTCAGATGATGAGGGCCATTTGGGTACGTGGATAGGTAGACATCAGAAAGCCTGTCTGAGATGCAAGACCAAAGAAAGAGCTTGGGAGAGAGAGATGGATTTTGGGAGTCATCTACATAGAAATGGCAGCAGAGGCCAGGTGAGTAAATAGTTAAGTCCAAAGCACACCGTGAAGAGTTGCAAAGGGATCTCGCAAAACTGTGTGACTGGGCAACAAAATTGCATTTATCAACATTGAATTTCATCTGCCAAGTAATGCACACTAGAAAACATAATGCCAACTATACAGTAGAGCCTCAGAGTTACGAACAGACCAGTCAACCACACACCTCATTTGGAACCAGAAGTACAGCAGCAGCAGCAGCAGACACAGATAAACAAATACAATACAGTACTGTGATAAATGTAAACTAAAAAAAAGGAAAATTAAAAAAAAGATTTGGCAAGGTAAGGAAACTGTTTCTATGCTTGTTTCGTTTAAATTAAGATGGTTAAAAGCATTTTTCTTCTGCATAATAAAGTTTCAAAGCTTCATTAAGTCAATGTTCAGTTATAAACTTTTGAAAGAACCATAACATTTTGTTCAGAGTTATGAACAAATTCCATTCCCAAGGTGTTCATAACTGTGGGGTTCTGCTGTACATACAAAATGATGGGATCTAAATTAGCTGTTACCTCTCAAGAAAGAGATCTTGGAGTCATTGTGGATAGTTCTCTGAAAATATTCGCTCAATGTGCAATGGCAGTCAAAAAAGCAAACAGAATGTTAGGAACTATTAGAAAAGCAATAGAGGATAAGACAGAAAATATCTATATAAATCCATGGTACGCCCACACGTTGAATACTGCATGCAGATCTGGTCGCCCCATCTCGAAAAAGATATATTAGAATTGGAAAAGGTACAGAGAAGGACAGCAAAAATGATTAGGGGTATGGAACAACTTCCATATGAGAAGAGATTGAAAAGAGACAACTAAGGGGGATGTGGCAGAGGCCTATGAAATCTTGACTGATGTGGAAAAAGTGAATAAGGAAATATTACTTTCTCTTTTGCATAACACAAGACCTAGGGGACTCCCAATGAAATTAATAGGCAGCAGGTTTAAAACAAACAAAGGGAAGAATTCCTTCACACAACACTCAGTCAACCTGTGGAATTCTTTGTCAGGGGATGTTATGAAAGCCAAAATCATAACAGGGTCAAAAAAGATTTAGATAAATTCATGGAGGATAGGTCCATCAAGGGCTATGAGACAGAATGGGTAGGAATGGTGTCCCTCGCCTCTGTTTGCCAGAAGCTGGGAATGGGTGACAGGGGATGGATCACTTGATGATTCCCTGTTCTGGTCATTCCCTCTGAAGCACCTGGCATTGGCCACTGTCGGAAGACAGGATAATGGGTTAGATGGACCATTGGTCTGACCCAGTAGGGCCATTCTTATTTTCTTAATGAGGTCATATAGGGATATGGTGAAGAGGGAAAAAAGGAGTCAGAGCCCTGAGACATGCCAGCAAAGCATGGTGGACGGGAAGCCAGTTGAAAACCAAGAGAGCACAGACTTATGGAAATCAAAAGGTTAATGATAGTCCAGGAGAAGGGACTGATCAAAATGTGTCAAAGGGAGCAGGAGTTTAAGCATGGGCAAAAAACAACAAAACATTGGACTTGGCCGGGAAGAGATTGTGGAAGTAACTGGTAAGAGAATTCAGAATCTCTTTTGTTTTTTTACAGGAGAGCGTCTCTTTAAATGTGATGTGTGTGGAAAACATTTTGCCACCAATGAATACTTAAAATGCCATAAGCGATGCCACATGGGAGCTAAGCCCTATAAATGCGATGTTTGTGGGAAAACGTTTGGATTGAGAGCCTCCCTAGCCCAACACAGTAATGTTCATGCAGGTAACAAAGCAAACAGATGCTGTTTTTGCCAGTAGGTGAGTAGATACTGGTGGAAATTTGGATCTGAAATTGTATGCAAAAGGGACGTTAGCCTTTAACTCAACAATCTTTTTGATGGGCTACATATGTATAGTGAGGGGGGAGTGATTTGGAACCAGAGTTCATACTTACTCATATTTTTTGTAACGGAAAAAAAATTCATACAGTATTTAAAAAATTAAAAATATACCCTGCATTGCCTCCTTGATACAATGTACGGTAGTTAGTTACATTGGGCCAAATGCAGTTTGACTCATTGTTTGGAAATTTATTTCTCGAAGACCTTTATCCTGCAAACACTTACACACATTCTTAACTTTGATTATTTGCAGAGACTGATAAAGCAATCCAGAGCCCAGGACACCCCTCCGCCCGCCAAATGCCCATCCTCCGTGGCCATCACCCTAGCAGAGGCTGAACTGGTGGCAGGAGCCAGTAGCAGGGTAGCATTCCCCAGAAGAAGGGCCTGATCTGCTTTAGTAGGGAGGATTGGGCCCGGTAGCTACCTTCCTGGTTCTATTGGATGTTGCACCTCCCTTTAGAGACTCAGGCAGACCCTGCTGGATCAGTTTCACTTGGGTCACATTTTCAAGCTTTTCTTCACAACCAGCAGGGCTAGAAATATTCATCACGTGATTGTGGGAGCCAGGGCTGTTGTGCAAGTGCTTTAACCCAGCATTGCTCACATAAATAGTCCTGTTACTCACATAAGAAAAGTCAAGCATGTACTGATGCGCCTGCAAGATCAGGCCTGAAAGGACTGATCTTCAGCGGTTGTGGGTTTTATTCATTTGCAGAGACACGTCCATATTTTTGCGAACAGTGCGGAAAAACATTTACTCAGCAAGGAGCTCTCAGGCGTCACCAGCGTATTCACACCGGTGAAAAACCATACAAGTGCAGGGCTTGTGAAAGAACCTTCACAGACATGTCCACCTTACGGAGACACGTATCGGTACGTTGCCTCTCTTTTGCCTTTGTAGCGATTAAACTGCGGTACAGAGGTTTAATTAGGGGTGAAGGGACGGGAAGGTACATTTCTGCAGCTGATTTTTTTTTTTTAATTTATTAGGGATTAGAGTTGATGCTTCAGTTTTGATTCCTTAAGAAAAATAAATTCTGTTAGGATGAGGGGGAGGATTAGGGTGCTGATTTACAATTACATTAGGCTTTTAATATTATTAGGGTTGCAAACAATTACAAAAAGTAATCACAATTAATTGCAAAATTTGAAAAAAAGTTGAGATTTATTGCAGTTTTAATTGCATTGTTAAATAATAATTCAATACCAATTTAATGTATTATAAATATTTTTGGATGTTCTACATTTTCAAATATATTGATTTCAACTACAACACACAATACAAAGTGTACAGTGCTCACTTTATATTATTTTGATTACAAATATTTGCACTGTAAAAAAGATAAAAGAAATAGTATTTCTTGTAACTTACAAATAGAGATTTTTTTTGTTACATAGCTACACTCAAAAACAAAACAATGTAAAGCTTTAGCGCCTACAAGTCCATTCAGTGCTACTTCTTGTTCAGCCAGTTGCTAAGACGAACAAGTTTGTTTACATTTACGGGAGATAATGCTGCCCGTTTCTTATTTACAATGGCACCTGAAAGTGAGAACAGTTGTTTGCATGGCACTCCTGCAGCTGGCATTGCAAGGTATTTACATGCCAGATATGCTAAACGTTCGTATGCCCCTTCATGCTTCGACCACCATTCCAGAGGAAATTATTTGCGTTAATTGCTTGAGTTAACTGCGATTAATTGACAGATCTATTATTTATAGAGTTGTAGCACGTAGTGCCACAGTCATGCACCAGAACTTGTTCTGATAGGTACTGTACAAAGTCCCTGCCCCAAAGAGTGTGCAATATAAAGATGTATTTCTGGAGCTGTTAGATTGAGGAAGAGAAACGCTAATTCCCAGATAATGTACCAATTCCCAGGCCTGACAGCCAAACTGGTCTTAAAATTCAGTTATATCCAGTTATTTTTAAACAGCAAAATCTGATCATACAGGAAATGAAACATGAGGAAAGACAAGAACGTAGCTAATGTAAAGAGGATGCTGCTATAGCTGGGTTGTTTTTGTTTTTTTAAAATCATAATTAGAGGTCTGCTCGGGCCTAAGTTTTAGGCCCAACCTGGACCTGAACCAGACCCAAGCCCACCCAACCCGAGCCTGAGACCCAAACTGACCCCAATCCTTCCTGCGAACCTGAGTCAGCGTCTCCGTTGCCTCCTGCCTGTGGGGCTGGCACAGTGGCAGCTGCGTATGCTGCATGGCTGCTTCCCTCCACGGTGCTGTGTGCGCTATGGAATGAGAGTCACTGCCACTCTGGCACGCTCATGCTGTGACTCTAGCACACGCAGCGCAGCGAAGTGGCAGTGGCCGGCAGGAGCAGGGGGCACAGCTGCCACAGGCCAGAGGAGGAGAGCCCACCCTAGCCATAGACCGTCCGATTGCTGTCCCACCTGATTCAGACCCAGCCCTTGTAATCAGGTTCCGTTGGGATTAGGTCAGGTTGCAGGGCTCTGATCACAAATGCTGTGGAAAGTGGCTTAGTGCACTTAGTAACTGCATACTGTAGTTACAAGATACAGTGTCTTACCATTTCTTGAAACTTCAGACGCATTCTCAGAGTTTTGATAGGACACACAGCTCTAGGTGATAAATTGGACTGCGAGCAAGATCGCTAGAATGCCATTTGGGTCCTTGAAGTGACCTCTTTGGGGAGGAAATCAGGACTTTCCCAGTTTCCCTTGGTCAAGTCTAGTTCCAGGTCCACTGTGTCATGGCAGTGGACCTGGAACAGAGTTAGTAATGTAGAATCATTCTCACATTTCAGAGCCCAGCTAATCCCTTCGCCCATCCTAGTGCAGCACTGGAATGTTAAAATCAACCCTATTCCGTTTCGAACATGGTTAATGAAAGTAAAATCTTCAATTGTTTTAAATTATTATTCAGAAACTTTTCTTTCCTCTATAATCTTTGGTTTTTCTCCCCCCCCCCCCAGATCCATGACCGGAATGCTCACTGGAGAAGTTTCTTAATAGATCTTACTACCAAAAAAGACCATAATTGGTCCAAAATAGAAACCTTATCAGATGTCTGTATGGGTGAGGACTCAGCACCTGAAATTTGGTCAGTTGACCAAGGTAAACTTTATAAACCAGAAAGTATTAGCGTAAAAAAAGCAGAACAGAGGCCATCTAGTGTTAACATGCGAGACGCTGATCACTCCCTTTTATACTTGTAACTTTTATTGCTCTAACCAGAAAATTATAAAATCTCTTGATACACTATGAACGAAAACATTTCAAATCTTTTTTCAGTATAGCTGCTTCATTTTTAAGCTATGTGAGATACTCTTATCTTTATGCAATCAATATAAGATGTTACATTGAAGTCTTTTATCTTGTTATGGTAAACTATTTATGCCAATTAGGTGTTCGACCTGTGCACAGAGTTTTAGTTTTAAAAAATATCTTGAATATATCACACAGTAAAATAACCATTTAATTAAAATATATGTTTGTTTTTGTGTGTATATTTATATATACATGCATAATAGTGTTATTGTAAATTGTCTTTATAATAAAGATATTATGTTTAGAGCAATCCACATAAAATGATAATCTATGCTGTATCTAATTTATTTGTACATATTTTATTGTAAAATATTTTTAACTTTCTTGATCAATACAAAAATGTTCAAATATTTGCTGTGTAATGTTATAAACCAACTAGAATGTAGCTGGTTAATAATAGAAGTCAGTGATATATGCTGTTTCCCAGCTTTCGATGGTTCGTTTTGTCTTAATACTGTGATATTTGCTTTTAACCCCTATATATAATTTCTTTGTATACTGTAAAAATAAACTTCAAAATTATTTCTTAAAGAGTGATGGGACACCTCTTAGGCCCATATGTAAAATAAATAATGAGCTGTGAATTATGGGCTCAATTTTGTAATTCAAAGGTTTGACTGCACAACCCTAGATTAAAATAAATCGGCTTTTGCATGGGATGTAGTTTTATTGGCCTCCTGAGAGTTTGAGCATTCAAATCCCCAATGGCTTTCATAAGAGTTGTAGATTCTAAACACCTCTGAAGATTACAATCCTTTTATTATTCAAAAAACTGCATATAATATTATTATTGAGATCTTAGATGTGCCGAAGTCAGGACATTCAGAATTTTGTTTCCGAGACCAATTGTAACACCGAGCACCGTTGCACATATTTAGTATTTTGCATTACTGAGAATGGTGTTAAATGCATGTCTTATTACACGGTGTGTTCAGTGTGGGGGGTTGAAGGTTGTGATGGAAACAGTACTTCTGAATTGCCTGATTATGGGCCAGATTCATTGCTGATGTAATTCCAAAACCAATGGAATTACACCACGGATTAAATTGGTCATATGTTCTAAAATCTCATATTGCATTAATACGATTTTTTAGAAAATGTGTGTGTAGGTGTTGGGGAGGGGCATGATTGAATTTTCTTGATTTTGGGATAGGAGCAACTTGATTGGTCAAACTGCTCCTGTGCTGCAGAACAACCCTCTCCCTGCTTCTCTGCCTTCTGTCCCCCCTACTCACACATACGGTGTCTCCTGAGGAGAGATGTGTCCCCTTTCTCTTGGTCTAAGATGAGCTGCAGAAATTGTAATGCTACAGCTCTCTCTGTGCCCTAGGATAGCTCCTGGATCTATCATGATCTTCCCCAAGAGCCCACTGAATTAATAGGATGGACTGATCTGACCCTCTCAACTCCTGCTGTTCAGTGGAGCCATCTACCTGGTAAGTGATGGGACTTGCTGCGGGAGGCATCAGCCTGCTCCTGTGATCTTTTTGTTTTGTGTCTGCAGCTCTGAGAGGTCTTATCTGTCACCCTCTCCCCTTCTCTTTTACACACTGTTCTTAACATGAGCAAGTACCCATTGTGTGAATGCAGGGAGCATCCACCTCTTTGGCAGATGGGAGTCTCTGCCCCATGCTCTTGCAGAGGGTGCTGCATTGTCTGAATGGCAGGATAGCAATAAATTCTGATCTCATTGTTCTCTGATGATTAAATGTTTTCTGCTCGCTTGGGAGTGAATAACTTAATTTGTGGGTGAATTGGCAGCTGTGTTCTTAAAGCTGAGAGAAATGCTATGCAGAGTCCTGGTCATGACTGAAGGTTTCCTGGACAAAATAGCTAATGTTTTGTGAAGTAGGACTCCTAAATAAAAGTAGCCTGATAATCAGGTGTACTGCGTACCCATAATCTCCACTGCAAGCACTTTAAGCACTTATTAGCTCTGGAAAAAATGAGGCCAATTTTTATTTAGATCCCTAAATTATAGGTGATACAGGTAGCAATCCCTACAGCTAAGATGCTGTTTTTTCAGTTATGTATAATGATTTAAGCTGAAATTTTCCTTGATGAGTATTTGCCTCGCACATGGCTTTTTGGTAAACTTCAGCAAAAACAGTTCAGCCATTTCTCAGAACGAGACTAGGGAAAAATGTTACTTTTGCCCATGTTAAAAAAGATCTTATAACCATTGTCTTAAGAAGCTCAAGCATCTTTATGCTTTGGAGCAGGGACTTGACATTTGGCAGGAGGAATCGTGATGTCAGGGTTTAACTTTTGCCATGCAATTAAAAATCCGCCCAAATTTGGCCAAGTTGTGAGTTGCTGGGAATCTCAGTTTGCACACGTTCAATAGAGATTCATTAGAGTTCAGTAGCTACATTCTCCAAAATTTCAGTCTGCCCTGAGCCTGCTCTAGGTTAGGGATGCAAGGGCTAAGCAGGACTTTTCCTCCCATTGTTCCTTGCAGCAGCCAGGGGCATCTCTGGCATGGCATGCAGGAACTGAGAGCAGGCTGACTGTCTCTCCAGTGCTCTAAATGCTCCCCCTGCTTACACCCACTCAGTGAGGAGGAGGAAGAAGCCTGGCTCAGATCAACAGAGGTGAGGAGCTGGGGCTGGGATATGGAGCCAGAAAGAGGGTGGACACTGGAACTGGACTGAGGAGTTGAGTGGGAGCTGGGAGTTGTACAGTAACTCCTTGCTTAACATTGTAGTTCTGTTCCTGAAAAATGCTACTTTAAGCAAAATGATGTTAAGCGAATCCAATGTCCCCATAAGAATTAATGTAAATGGGGGGAGGGGTTAAGTTCCAAGGCCATTTTTTTTTGCCAGACAAAAGACTATATAGATACATGCACATACACAGTGTAAGTTTTAAACAATTTAATACTATACACAGCAATGATGATTGTGAAGCTTGGTTGAGGTGGCGAAGTCAGAGGGTGAAAGAGGGTGAGATATTTCCCAGGGAATGCTTTATTGCTAAATGATGAACTAGCATTCGGCTGAGCCCTCAAGGGTTAACACGTTGTTAATGTAGCCTCACACGAATAGAGAGAGGGGAGACAGCATGACAGACAGAGACACACACTATGTGAGAGAGAGACGTGCATTCTCCCTTTAAGTATGCTGACCCCACTCTAAGTACATTGCCTTTTTCAGTAGATTAGCAAGCTAAGGCAGCAGCTGCTGCCAACCAGCTCCCTCTGTCCTGAACCATATTCTGCCCACCCCTGCTCTATGGAGATGGCTCAATGGGGTAAAAGAGCAGGGGGAGAGGGAGTCAATAGGGTTCCAAATGCTGGAACGTCTGGGTTTTTTTCAGTTTGCTCTTTTAAAAATATAGGAAATTATATATACACAGAGCTGCGAAGTCAACCACTCAAAAGTCAGGAAATGCCAGAACCAAGGTTGCCAGTTCAACTGTAATTTGGCCCTTTTGTTTTCATTCATTATAATAGTCTTTGCATGATCACACCCACAGGACCCCTGCCTCATTGCACAGTGTGGTCAGTGTTCAGGGAACGAATCAGGGTTGTGTGGAGAATGAAGATGTCTGTTAGGACCCCTGCCTTATTTGTTGCAGTCGTTGGAAGATGCGTGGTGGACGAGGGAGGGGACTTCAGGAAGAGAAAGGATGGTCTTGTGATTTAGGCAGTTGAGTGTCACTCCTGATTCTATCCCTGCATCTGCTACAGTTCCTATGTGATGCTAAGCAAGGTATTTAAACCAAACTCCTGGGATGGTTCCTCATTTTCCTGGGATGGCTCAGCATGAGACTCGGGGGTCCGATTTTCAGAAGTGCTCAGGCTTCACAGTTGCAACAGAAGTTCACAGGAGTTGTGCTTGGAACAAAGTGCTAAACTCTGAAAAATCAGGCCATGGACATTTTGATCAAATTAGCGTATACTTTTGACACTAATCTCACTGTGTCTCAGTTCCCCGTGTGGAAGGAAGGAGGATAATCCCACCGTTATCTCACCGAAGTTGGGGAATCTTATCTCGCTGTGGTTAATTTATGTTTGTGAAGCACTCCTGTGAAGTTTGATGATGTCCTTCAAGCCACCACTCCCAAGTTCATAGGATGCCTGAGAATCTTGGCTTTCATTTAAGAACAGACAGAAAAGGCTCTAGCCCATAGGCCTGAGATGTGGCCTGAATGCACCGAATGGGCTCATGGCCCAGAGCCAACATGCTTGTTTTCCTAACAGTTCCTGAGTTTTAAGCCAATCTTGGGATTTTGGGGGCCTGGCTCCTGGTGTCTGAGCATGTGGGGCAGACCCATGGGGGAGGGTGGGGTATGGGTAGGATTACCAGCTTTGAAACGCAAAAAATCTGTAACTCTCTCCCCCCCATAACGCAAGCCTGCCACAACCCCAACCAAAGGCAACTCTGCAACCCCTCCCCCTTCAACAGCCACTTATAGTATGTAGAGAGAGAACACATAGAGATAAGATTGATAACATCACCTCCTCACTCTCACATGAATCAAATCCTCTCCTTAGGTATGGGTCACATAGGCTGAGAACCATGGGGATGCAGGCCTCATGGGGAGAGGGGTATGGGATGCACATCAAGGGGTAGGTTGTGTGTATAAGAATGGCCATACGGGCTCAGACCAATGGTCCATCTAGCCCAGTATCCTGTCTTCCAGTAGCGGCCAGTGACTGGTGCTTCAGAGGAAATGAATGGAACAGGGCAATTAGCAAGTGATTCATCCTGTCATCCAGGCCCAGCTTCTTGCAATCAGAGACTTAGGGATACCTAGAGCATAGGGTTGCATCATTGACCATCTTGGCTAACAGCCAACATGGTCCATGAACATATCTAATTCTTGTTTGAACCCCGTTAAACGTTTAGCCTTCACAACATCCCCTGACAATGGCTTCTGCAGGTTGACGGTGTGTTGTATGAAGAAATACTTTCCTTTTGTTTGTTTTAAACCTGCTGCCCATTGATTTCTGTGGGTGACCCATGTTTTTTGTGTTATGTGAAAGAGTAAGTAACACTTTCTCCACACTGTTTACGATTTTGTAGACCTCTATCATATCCCCCCAGTTGACTCTTTTCCAAGCTGAAAAATCCCAGTGTTTTTAATCTTTTCCTCATATTTAAGCTGTTCCATCCCCCTATTCATTTTTGTTGCCCTTCTCTGGACTTATATCAGAATTGGAAAATCTTTTTTGAGCTATGTGACCAGAACTGCACACAGTATTCAGTGTGTGGGTGTACCGTGGATTTATATAGTGGCATTATGGTAATTACTGTCTTATTAACTATCCATATCCTATGGGTTCCTAAGATTGTTAGCTTTTTTGACTGTCACTGCACATTGAGTAGATTTTTTCAGAGAACTATCCACGATGATTCCAAGATCGCTTTCTTGAGTGGTAACAGCTAATTTAGACCCCATCATTTTGTATGTACAGTTGGGTTTATGTTTTCTAACGTGCATTACTTTGCATTTACCAACACTGATTTTTTACCAACATTGAATTTTGTTCCAATCTGGGAAAGTTCCTCAGATTTGTCACCAAAAAAGAATGGCTCAGGTATGGTAATCTTGGTCACATCCCCTGCAGTGAAGACTGATGCAAAGAATTCATTTAGTTTCTCTGCAACGGCTGTGTCTTCCTTCAGTGCTTCGTTAGCACCTCAATTGCTCAGTGACCCTACTGATTTTTTTGGCAGGCTGTTTATTTCGGATGTACTGTTTTTTTTTAATTGCTGCTGTTTTTTGTGTCTATCACTAGTTGCTCTTCACATTTGTTTTTGTCCTGCCTAATTATACTTTTACATATAGGGTGACCAGATGTCCCGATTTTATAGGGACAGTCCCAGTATTTGGGGATTTTTCCTATATAGGTGCCTATTAACCCCCACCCTATCCTGATTTTTCACACTTTCTATCTGGTCTCCCTATTTTCGTATGAGTTGCCAGAGTTTATGCTCCTTTCTATTTTCCTAGGTAGTATTAGACTTCCAGGTTTTTAAAAAATCCTCTTTGGCTCTAGCCCCTTCTTTTACTGTGTTGTTTAGCCACAGTGGCTTTTTAAATCTTTGTTCTGGTGTTTGGGGGTGGGGGGGGCTAGTACCTATAGTTTGAGGCTCGATGGGGGTGGTTTTGAACAGTTTCCATGCAGCTTGCAGGCATTTCACTCTTGTGATTGTGTCTTTTAATTTCCCGTGAATTAGCTTCCTCCTATTTGTGTAGTTCCCCGTGTTCCTGGGGTGTTTCTGCCCCCACCCCATGTTAAACTGAATTACGTGGCAGGGCCACCTGGCAAGGGGGCGAAGACCGTTTGGAGGCCGGGTCGGGGGGTGCAGGGTGAGCACACACGGGGGGGGGTCACAGGCCTCCTAGGGATGGGATGCGGCCCCACCCCTGAAGGGGGGGAACGTTGCCAGGCAACCCCGCGACGCGTGGAGGAACCGCCTGGTGGTGACGTCACATCCGCCCCACCCGCTGTCCGTTTGCGTCATGTCTCTGCGCCGCCGTCGTCCTGTGGCTCGAGCCGGGAGGGCGGCGCCGCTTGGTCTCGTGACGCCGATGGCGGCGGCTGCGCCGCGGCTCCGCCCGTGGCAGTTGCCGGAACTGGCTGGGCGGGGGGAGCGCCCGTGAGCGGCCAGCGCTTCCGGCCGCCGCGCGGAGCCCGGGGCTGCCCGGTGAGTGAGCGGGGCCCGGCTGGGTGTGAGCCCTACAGACCCCCCCCCCCGGCGCGAGGAGCCCCGGGTGTGGGGATGAGGGGCCGCCCCACAGACCCCTCCCCCCGCTGCCCCCTGGGCGCCCGCCGACCCCCTCCCCCACCGACCCCCGCTGCCCCCTGGGCGCCCATCGACCCCCTCCCCCCACAGACCCCAGCCGCCCCCTGGGCACCTGCCGATCCCCTCCCCCCACTTGGGCGCCCACCGACCCTCTTCCCCCCACAGACTCTTGGGCGCCTGCTGATCCCCTCCCCCACTTGGGCGCCCATCGACCCCCTCCCCCCACAGACCCCTGGGCGCCCACCAACCCCCCTCCCCCCACAGACCCCAGCCTTCCCCTGGGCATCCATCGACCCCCTACCCCACAGACGCCTGGGCGCCCGCCGACCCCCCTCCCCCCCCGGACCCCAGCCGTCCCCTGGACGCCCATCGACCCCCTCCCCACACAGACCCCTGGGCACCTGCCGATCCCCTCCCCCCACTTGGGCGCCCACCGACCTTCTTCCCCCCACAGAACCCTGGGAGCCTGCTGATCCCCTCCCCCACCTGGGCATCCTCTGATCCCCTCCTCCCACAGACCCCCACCACCCCCATGGTGCCCACAGACCCCCTCCCCCAACAGATAGCTGTCACTCTCTGGGAGCCCCCCGGCCCCCTCACAGACCCCTGCTGCTCCCTGAGTGCCCTCCGACGTCCTCCCCGCACCGACCCCCACTGCCCCATGGGTGCCCCCTGACCCCAGGGCACCCACAGATCCCTTCCCCCCATAGCATCTCTCACACACACACATATCCAGGTTCAAGGGGAGCACCACAGAGCCCCACCTCCCCCTGCACTCCCACAGACCCCTGCTGCCCCCTGGGCGCCCACCACCCCCTCCCCCCACAGACCTCTGCCACTCCCTGGGCGCCCACAGATTCCTTTCCTCACAGAGCCCCACCTCCCCTTGCACTCCCACAGACCCCTGCTGCCCCCTAGGCACCCACCACCCCTGCCCCCACAGACCCCTGCCACTCCCTGGGCGCCCACAGATTCCTTTCCTCACAGAGCCCCACCTCCCCTTGCACTCCCACAGACCCCTGCTGCCCCCTAGGCACCCACCACTCCCTCCCCTACAGACCCCTGCCACTCCCTGGGCGCCCACAGATTCCTTTCCTCACAGAGCCCTGCCGCCCCCGGGTGCCCACCAACCCCCTTCCCCCCAGACTACTTGCTGTCCCCTGGGCGCCCACTGACGCCCTCTTGCCACAGATCCCCTCCCCCCCCCGGGTTCAGGGGGAGCACCACAGAGTCCCACCGCCTCCTTCCCCCCCACCCCCTGGGCGCCCACTGACCGCCTCCCCCTCAGACCCCTGTCACCCCCTGGGCACCCATCAGTCCCTTCCGCCACAGATCCCTGGGTGCCCACTGACCCTCCCCTCCCCTCTCCTCTCCAGACCTCTGCTGCTCCCAGGCACCCACCAATCCCTTCCCCCGCCACCCCCTGGGTGCCCACTGACCCCTGCTGCCCCCTGATTTCCCCCCCCAGACTCCTCTTCCACCCCCGTGCCCACAGACCCCTTTCCCCCCACAGACCTCCGCCACCCCCTGGGTGCCCACAAACCCACTTTCCCCCACAGCCTGCCTCTTCTCCATGGGTGTAGAGGAAGCCCCACAGACTGTGGTTGCCCCCTGTGCACAGGGGGAGTTCCACAGATCACCACTCCTCACAGACCCCTGCAGCCCCCTGAGCACAGGGGAAGCTTCCCAAGTGTTTTTCTCCCCAGGAATCTGGGGATGAGGTGCTTCCCTATGGACAACTCCCCCTGAGATTGTGAGGACCGAGACATTTCCTCGCCAAGGAATGGGGCTGAGGGTTAACCCTACAAACACTCCGAACACAACGTGAGGGTGGTGGCACTGGATCCCAGAGACAGGGGTCCCTTTACAGAAGTGCGAAGTGCTCCACTTAGAAAGGAACAATCAGTTGCACGCATACAGAATGGGAAATGACTGCCTAGGAAGGAGTACTGTGGAAAGCGGTGGGGGGGTGATAGTGGATCACAAGCTAAATATGAGTCAACAATGTAACACTGTTGCAAAACAGGCAAACATCATTCTGGGATGTATTCGCAGCAGTATTGTAAGCAAGACATTGTAAGCAAGATGAAGTAATTCTTCCGCTCTACTCTGCACTGATTAGGCCTCAACTGGAGTATTGTGTCCAGTTCTGGGCACGGCATTTCAAGAAAGATGTGGAGAAATTGGAGAGGGTCCAGAGAAGAGCAACAAGAATGATTAAAGGTCTAGAAAACATGACCTATGAGGGAAGATTGAAAAAATTGGGTTTGTTTAGTCTAGAGAAGAGAAGACTGAGAGGAGACATAACAGTTTTCAAGTACATAAAAGGTTGTTACAAGGAGGAGGGAGAATAATTATTGTTCTTAACCTCTGAGGCTAGGACAAGAAGTAGTGAGCTTAAATTGCAGCAAGGGCAATTTAGGTTGGACATTAGGAAAAACTTCCTGTCAGAGTGGTTAAACGCTGGAATAAATTGCCTAGGGAAGTTGGACAAACACCTGTCAGGGTTGGTCTAGATCAGTGGTGGGCAAACTTTTTGACCTGAGGGCCACGTGTCATGCAGGAGTCTGGCCTGTTGGTCAAGCTTCCATGAGTGTCAGCCTGATAACTTCAGTGTTTTCCTGACCCCATTCTTCCAGCACTGTTAGCTGGGCTTCACATGCTCGCTTTATCTGTTGTCTAAACTTGGTGCCAGTCTTCTGTTCCAGTGGCCGTTCTACTGTGCGCCTCAGATTATAATAGTCACTTTAGCCATACTGGATTATGCCTGACAGAACTGGCTTTCTATCTTTTTTTTTGTCAGGCAGTTCTGCCTCTAGACCAGGGGTTCTCAGACTGGGGAGCGTGGAATGTATTATGGGTGGAGGGCATGAGAAGCTTTTGGGGGGGAGGGGGCGGTTGGGAAGGGAGACTTCTTGTGCACATTTTACCCACAGCAATGCGTAACTAGCAAAACGGATTCCTCCAGATATTGCAGGTCCTCAGTTGGTGCTGTGCTTTTTGACGGATTTCTGTTTAAGCTTGCATAGCATTATACAAAGTCGTTGCCGTCTGTGTGTTCATCTGTTTGCTATGACGCAGTGTGCACATTTAATTGTACATGTGAACCACAATCACACTTTTGCTTTTTCTCTTATTACAATGGGTCGTTGGCTCAAAAATTAACCAACGCAGGTGAAAAACAGAAGCCAAAACTGATTGAAGTGAAGCACCGCCACTGCATATGTTGGTATATATACTTGTGTGACAGGGTCAGGGCGTAAACTACTACAGACACAAAGAAGGGGGGGGCGTGATCAAATACGTTTGAAAACGACTGCTTTAGACAGTGGCACTTTAGTATGGCATGTGACTTGGATAACAGATAGCTGGCTGTACATAAGCACATGGTCTACAGTCCTACAAGCTGTTCCATGTGGGCAGACTCCCTGTGCCCACACAGCAGTTTGCAGGCTTCAGTGACATAACATCTTTTTTAGGAGAAATATATATGGATGTTTCTTTTGGCGGAGATATGTGCTTGAAGCAGAGAATGCTGCTAGCACTTTGAAGAAGAGTTTGTCACCCACTGGAAGTGAAAGCCTTTCATTGCACTATGTACCTTATTGAATATGTTAAATTGCTGTTTCCTTTTTGAACAAATTCCAGTAGAGTGGAAGACCAGTGTTACAAGAATGAGTGCATTCTGCATCTTGATGGTAGTTCTTAGTTCTATTATTACAGCTTTATGGAGAGTGTGGCTTATATGTTTTATAATGTTAGTATAATACACTGGTTTAATGATTTGGATAGTCTCTCTCGGGGCTGACTCTTGGAAACTAATAGCTTGGGTATGCAGTTTAAGGCATTCTGTAGCTCAAATAGAAGAGGGTGGTGACTTTGATGCTGAAGGTTCTGGGTTTACTCTCTGCTGATGACCATTGGTGTCCGTACACAGACAGTTTGTAATAATCACTTTTTCAGCTTTTGGTAGTTTGTTCAATGAGTAAACAAGTGGCTAATTATAAAGTAATACAGGAAGTATTGTAACATGTAAAGTGGTTAAAGGGTTGTACCTCTACTGAAAAACATTAACTTCCAACCTATGCTGATATCGAATGCTTTATCAATTAATGGATCTTTGCTTAATTAACCCTAAAACGTATAGTCTGAGAGGGAAAAGAAAATGTGTCTGGGATAAAGAGAAATGGAAGTTGTGTTTAGCCATCCAAGCTCCATCATTCATGCTTGGTAAAAAATGTCAATCTGCAGTAGGCCTTGCAAGAGGCAGGCCCATCATAAGAACATAAGAGCTGGCATAGTGGGTCAGACCATGGTCCATAACCCATGAACAGTTTTTCCAACTTGTGGAGATTATAAAACAGTGGGACTAATTATTTATCTCGTTGACTTTTGTGTTTTGAGAACTCATATTTTCACTTCATCCAACTTTTTTTTTAAAATACCTTTTTGTTTACCCCAAAAGCCTATTCTCAGGAATTATTCTATTTGGCATTGTAAGTGTGCTTTTATTATGCACCTTGCATTTCTTTTGATCCTTCTTTTGTTCACTTAGTCTTATTACATTTTAGAATCCTATTAGGCTGAACTCTAAACTTTTCTAGCATCTTAGTTCTGATTTCTCAAGGAGTGAATCTGCCAAAATGATGACTGAGACTTGAAATAGAAGTTAACTTTTGAAAAATCTAATTACTTTCTATGAATGGCTGCTAGCTTATTTCTAAATAGAACTGAGATACAGCTAATCTAGGCCAGATTTTCTGAAAATCTTTATTAAGGTGCCAGAATGGGAGTTGGGCTTTTAAATTTTTTTGGTTTGTCCATGATAGGCAACTAACGTGTGATGTTGTTAACAGCTGTTTGCAGAAAGAAGAAAGATGGAAAGTAATGCAGTTTTGCTAGAATCAAAGTCCTCACCGATAAATCTTCTGAACGAAATGCATCAGTTGCGTCTTCTGGGCCACCTTTGTGATGTGACGGTTAGTGTGGAGTATCAAGGTGTTAGGGGAGAGTTTGTTGCTCACAAAGCTGTATTGGCAGCAACAAGCAAGTTCTTCAAGGAGGTGTTTCTTAATGAGAAGAGCATGGATAGCTCAAGGACAAACGTGTTCTTGAACGAGGTCCAGGTAGCTGATTTTGCTTCATTTCTTGAGTTTGTCTATACTGCCAAGGTAGAAGTGGAGGAAGACCGAGTGCAACGTATGCTGGAAATAGCTGAAAAGCTTAAGTGCTTGGACCTGTCTGAAACCTGTTTTCAGCTGAAGAAGCAGATGCTTGAATCCGTGTTGTTGGAGTTGCAAAATTTCTCTGAATCGCAGGATGCTGAGGAGGACAGTGGTACCCAATCAAATGCTTTACTTGAGTTGAAGACAACTGTTGTGGCAGAAGGTGACCATACAGACTGTCTTCCTGATTCTCCCAGTTCCCCCATGGAAAGACCCAGCAATGGAGTGTCCCCTGAGAGGCCAACTGCCAAATCAAAAGAGAAGGTTGACAAGAAAAAAGAAACCATGAAGCCTCCCTATGCCAAAATCAGAAGGGCCAGCGGGAGGCTGGCTGGGAGGAAAGTATTCGTAGAAATCCCCAAAAAGAAGTACACAAGGCGATTGAGAGAGCAACAGAAGAATGCCGAGGATGCTACTGAAGAGAACAAGTTCCCAAAAGACCAAATCATGCATGATGTGGAGAAGGAAGAGGGGCAAGCGGAGAACAGTGTGAAGCCTGAGAATGAAGAGTGCAATGGCAACTTTGAATTAGAAGACAACTTTAAAAAATCAGAGGAGGAGAAGAAGAAACGAGGCGGCAACTTCAAATGCAGCACGTGCAAGAAGGAATTCCTGTACGAGAGGAGCTTCCTCAAGCACATAAAGCACAGTCATGGCATTGCGGCTGAAATCATTTACCGGTGCGAAACCTGCGGTCAGACCTTTGCCAACCGGTGCAATTTAAAAAGCCACCAACGCCACGTCCACACCAGTGAGCGCCACTTCCCTTGTGAACTCTGTGGTAAGAAGTTCAAGAGGAAGAAGGACGTCAAGAGGCACATTCTTCAGGTTCATGAGGGTGGTGGGGAGCGTCATCAGTGCCAACAGTGTGGAAAGGGTTTGAGCTCCAAAACTGCTTTGAGGCTTCATGAAAGGACGCATACAGGCGACAAGCCTTATGGGTGCACAGAGTGTGAGGCTAAATTTTCTCAGCCTTCTGCACTTAAAACACACATGAGGTATGAACAGACTTAAGTGGACTTTTTAGATTCTGGTGGGAAAGATAAAATCCACTGAAAGACATCCTGAACCCTCAAGTAGAGCAAGGATTTAAAAGGAGACTGACTGGAGGGTTCAGTATATCCCCTTTCAAAGTGTTTTCTTTCTAATTAGGGAAGCACTGTCATTTAATCTAAGCCCAAAGTATAGTGTTAGGCCCCGATCCAGCAAACACTTAAGCACAGAAGTTTACTCATGGGGGTGGTTCCATTGAAATCTGTTGGACTGCTCTCAAAAGTAAAACTACACACATGCTAGGGTGTTTGCAGGTTTGGGGCCTTATATTTTTTTGAACTGAATTAAGAAACACTAAAATTAATAGTAAAATGTTATGCAGTGGGAATGAAAATCTTGTAAAAAATGTAAATATCCCCAGTGGTGTGTGTAACCCAAATAAAACAAGCACCAGGATGCTGCAAAAATACCCAGGGAAGTGAAATTGACTAGAAACAGACCAATCTGGTGTCGCTGTCAGCAAATTAAGTGCACAAAAGTAGACAGACAGCAAGGAATGATGGGTAATAAAGCTTAATATTTATATGGCACTTAGAAAATGAGAACATTGTGCCTTTTCACATGGGACCCATGAAGTCCATGTGAGTTGCGTGATTGTGAAGGTAATTTGGTTCACTTGGGGCTTGAGACTGCAAGGTAGTGAGCGACTGTGGCCGATGCTGCAAAGCACTTAAGCATGTGTTTAAAGTTAAGTACATGTGTAAGTGTTTTGTAGTATCGGGGCTAATGCCTTGCAGAATCAACCCCTCGCTAACCCTCAGAGCACACTCTGAGGTAGGGTAAGTGTGGGGAAACTGAGGTAGATAGTGCATTCCCCAAAATGTCACTTCCAGAGCTGGAATAGAACTCTGGAATGTTCTGACATCACTAGGCCACTCTCTCCTCTGAGGTATGAAGTTCATTAGATCTTAGTCTCTTAATCTAAAAGTACTCCTCTACCCCGATATAACGCTGTCCTCAAGAGCCAAAAACTCTTACCGCGTTATAGGTAAAACCGTGTTATATCGAACTTGCTTCAGTCTGCTAGAGCGTACATCCCCGCTCCCCCGGAGCGCTGGTTTACTGTGTTACATCCGAATCCGTGCTATATCGGGGTAGAGGTGTACTACATACAGACAGGATGCGTTCTGTCATTATAGTCTCATTGAAATCAACGAGATTTCACATGATAGTAAACACTATGCCCCACAGTAAGCATTTGCAGGAGTGGGTCCTAAAATGTTGTTACCAACACAGAGAGAGATTTTTTAGCATCACTCTCTAAAGTGTTGTGACTGCTTGACACTGAAAAGCATTCACTAGTCAGGAAAATGAATGAGATTCCCCCTCTACCTGGTACCAGTATGAAGGGACAATAAGGATGCTATCTATGATGATTTTATTGTTTGTTAAGCATTGAGAAGGTGCTCAGCATTGTACGTGTCATGCATATCAAGACAGTCTCTGTCCCGAGAGCTTATGCTCTAGAGGACAGACCTAGAAAGACAAGATGTTTGGGAGGTCCAGAGGAAGGTGCCGCTTCAGATAATTACCTAATTTTTTCATTTTAATCTTTACGTATAATCTCCCCTGCTAATATTTAACTGTGAGAACTGATCATCTGGTATTTTTGTTCCTGCAGAACTATTCAAAGGAGTCAAGTAAATCAAGTGTGAAGTTCATGTGTAGGCAGGAAGTTAAAGGTAGATGCAACTGAAGTGCAATTATAGACCCTGATCCTGCAAGCTGCTCTGCATGGACACTGGACTTCACCCATGCAGATCTCTTTGCAGGACTGAAGCTATAATAAGGAAAATGCAAATGCAGTGTAGTTGTAGCCATGTCGGTCCCAGGATATAGAGAGACAAGGTGGGTGAGGTAATGTTTTTTATTGGACCAACTTCTGTTGGTGAGAGAGACAAGCTTATATCAAAATGTCATTTTCCTGTTCTGCTCCCTGTGTCTCTTCAGTTTGAGCCGTAGCCACTTACTTTACTTTGTAGGCCTGATAACCCTGCAGAGCCAGCACAGGGAACGGCAAGCCAAACTGTGGTCTGGCTCGGTAATCATTTAAAAAGAATTGTTAGCCAAGTTCTCATTGCAGAAAATGATGATGATGATAGCAGAGCCATAAAGATTACTGCTTGATTTTCAGATTCCAGCTGGAATTTAAAAGAACAGTTTATATTTTTATTACAGTTAGGTAACCCTCTATATCTTCCCCTCTCCATTTTTGTATTTGAAGTGTAAAAATTCAGTAGAGATTTTTAGGCTTACCAAAAACGTCTTTGGCTCAAATATTTCTGGATCCTGATCCCAAATCCTGGAATGTGATAGTCAGGGACAGCACTCTGCTTGTGTGGATCAGCTCAGAATCTCAGATCGATTAGGAAATCTTAGAAAGATAATTAGCACTGAATTCCACAATGCCAGTTTTTTTAGTCACATTTCAGAGGATAACCATACAGTAAAAGTGACTAGTAATGTACTGTAGAGAAGAGAGAACCTTTTAGCTTAATGGTATTTTTTTCATTTCAGAATCCACACTGGTGAAAAACCATTTGTCTGTGATGAATGTGGTGCAAGATTCACACAGAATCACATGCTTATATATCATAAAAGGTGTCACACAGGCAAGTTTCTTCTTTTGTCACCCTCTCCATGTAAAGGAACGTCAGGTGCAAAACGTATGTTATTTAGAACCTAACTGCTGTTGCAGTTTGTGACATTATGTGACATATGTTTGTGATATTTAAAGGAGGGGAGGGGCAGGGAGAGAGATCATGGTTTTGTGAATAGTTGTCTTTACTCGGGTTGCTAGGTTTAAGGAAATGTACAAAAAAAGGGTTAATTTTAATTAGCATTTCCTAAAGAAAAAGCCAACACAAGACTTCAATAAAACACCAGCTGTATAAATAATTGCAGCCATCTGGATACTGAGTAGATCAGGAGCTCCAGTGTGGAGCACAAGTATATTTTTGTTGCATATTGTGCTTTTCTGTATTGGTGTCAGAGCATTTTTGAGAGAGACGGGAGAATATTGTCAAAGCTTCACCCGTAGCATTTTCAGAATTTACTGCTGTAAAAACAAGTTTTTAAATGTGCCCTTATCAGAAATGTTGCAGAATTCCACACTTTTCCTTCATCACAGCTTTACTGCCATTTAGTTTAATGAACTAATACTGGTCTCAAAATGGTTTAAAAAGGAACTCTGAAGCCCATGATAAACCCAGGTATTTGCTGTGAATGTCAGTAGAAGGGGCTTTTTTGTTTTTGTTTGCAAAGGAGTCATTCATAGACACCTTTGCACAGTCTGCATTTTGCTCCCTTACTTCCCTGCATGGTCTTTGCTTGTGGGCAGGCAGTGGATAGAAGTGGGCAAAAACCTAGTCAAGGGAATGGAAGTTTCCCATTGGCTTCAATGGACTTTGGATCATGAGTAGCTGGAGACTGCTTTGGAAATTCAGTCCCATTGATAGTAAGGCTTTATCCTAATTATTAAAGCTAAATATGAACTCGCATTCTGGGCAAACATGCAGCAATTAACCTAAGAAACATAATTTTAAAAGTGGCTTATTTTAACCTCTAATTACCTGCTTCATGCACTTGCAATTAAAATCACATATGCTGGATTGACATTGTACTGCTAGGCTTGTGTCATGTGTGGGGAATTCCTTCTTTTCCTTTCGCATTTCTTACCCAGACATGTTAGAAATCTCTCTTTCCCCCCTGCTCATGGACGCTTCTCCCTTGAACAAATGTAAGCTGGCAGAAAATGTAAAACTAGTGACATGTTAACCCAGGAAAACTTGCCTTAAGCAACAACTGAACATCGGGTACTAAACAGAGTAGCCTTCTTATAAGAGTGAGCAGGACTCTGTTCAGTATGAGCCTGAGCCAAGGGCCACTAAGTTAGTGGAATGACTCCAGCTAACTGAAGAGTTCAGTGGCCCTACATTTGGGGATATTTTGGTATGCTCTGAGATGGGAGGTTGCCTTCTGAGAGTGGTGCCTCGCACAGCTTTCTCAAACAGGCATATTCCGTACCTGATAATGCAGCTTTTACTCCTCTGAGCTAGGCTCACTGAATCCTTTTTGACATTGACCCATGTTTAGTTTGTATATAATAGCTCTGTGTTTGCATGTAATGCCTAATGACATTCTAAAACACTCCTTTGTTTTTCCTTCTCCAATTCACCCTTGCTGTAGGGGAAAGGCCTTTTATGTGTGAAACATGTGGGAAGAGCTTTGCCTCTAAGGAGTACTTGAAACACCATAATAGAATACATACCGGATCCAAGCCGTTTAAATGTGAAGTTTGCTTCAGAACATTTGCACAGAGGAATTCGCTTTACCAGCATATTAAAGTTCACACGGGTAGGAAACATTTGTTTGGAAAGTAAAGTGTATAGGATAGTAACGTGTATCTATAGGTCTAAGTCTTAGGACTGTTTAATGTTGAGGGACTCCTTTAACCAAGAACTTTTATTACTTTTAAACGTACTAACCCTTTGTAGAACTCTTAAAACTGTTTTCAACCAATGGTGGGGTTTCCTCCATTCCTTTCCTCTTACCCCATCCTCCAAAAATGTGTTCTCTCTGCTGACTGAATAGCAGCAATTAACTGGCAAGCACTTCACAGAGCTGTGCTGATACCTCCTTACTGATGCTGATGCCACATGACACACAGAAAAGTTTATTAGTAAATAAAGAGCATCCATTTTAGCTCCATTCAAAACACTGCAAAGAGCAATGTTGTCTTTGCAGACTTGTCCTCCCACCCACCTTTACTGCTGGCTTCCTCTTCCTAGTTTGTGTTCATCTCTACCTGTACCTTGTTCTCTGTCAGTAGAAGCAAAATGGCCATGGGCACAATTGCATCTCTGCTCCGATGCAGCCTTGCGCTCCTACTGGTTCCACCTGAACCATGCAACTCTAGTCAGTGTCAGGTTGCTGCTGCCAGCGGCTCCAAGCAAACACTCTACTGCCTTTGCTGATTGTGTCCTTGACATTGTCTTTGACTCTACACTCTCCTTCACCCATCTCTTTTATAGCAATTGGGCTATCTCTATGGCTTCCTCCATAACTTCACCTGCATCTATATCAGCCTCAGTCCTACCCCTGCTGAAATCTTCATCCATGTCTTTGATCTCCTCTTTTGGCTGGTGGAGTGCGCCTTAGGTTTCAACACCACGGCATGGGGCGAATGTTTCTGTCTAGCTTTGCTGATGTACAAAGTGCAGCCTACACTATAACCATCTAGTTGCTCTCCGTTGCAAAGCCAGCTTAATATTGTCCATAGTTATAAAATTCTCCCTAGACTATCTTCAGCCAGCTCGAAGACACTCAGTGTACTTTCCTCTCCTCAGCTTGTCTAGCACTGGG
Organism: Gopherus evgoodei; assembly: GCF_007399415.2. NCBI lineage: Eukaryota > Metazoa > Chordata > Testudines > Testudinidae > Gopherus > Gopherus evgoodei. The sequence continues at coordinate 217,428,527 of NC_044324.1, read as the reverse complement.
CTCTTCTCTGTCCCTGCACACAATCCTACCACGATGCTGGAGCCTTCTCCCCTATATTGCCTGCCATCTGCAATACCAACCTGACATCTCTCTGCCTCATCACATTTGCATCTATTTTCAAATCATCTGAAACCCCTACTTACTTTCTCTGTGCTGTTATTTAACCCCGTGGCTGTATCACAAAATGCTTTACTGGGGTAAATAATAAATCGTGGGTGAAAGATGCTTTAGACTAAAGTGCAGTTTATATACTGAATGGTATTGTGATCTGCTTTGGTAGATTTAAAGAGAGAAACCAGAGGGTGTGATAAATCCCAGTATTTCTGCCTTAGTAAAATATTGATATAGGTAAATATGAAAACTCATGTATTTCAGGCCAGAAGCTTACCGATGTAAGTGCTCTGTTGGCTTCAACAGAGCTAAACCGATTTACACTAGCAGAGGATCTGCCCTGAAACTATAGAAATGATCTGTTTACCTTGGATGCATCAGTATAATTTTATGCAAATCTGAAATTCCCACAAATATGTTTGCATGCTTTGCGAACATGCCTGTACTTGCCTAGTCAAATAACTGTGATACGAGGGCATGTTATGAGATTACCAAAGGAGCAGCACTCCGGGTACAGCTCAGAGGTCACTCTAACCCTGTGTTCTGATTTCAGGTGAACGGCCCTATTGTTGTGATCAGTGTGGTAAGCAGTTCACACAGCTCAACGCATTGCAGCGCCATCATCGGATACACACGGGGGAGAAACCGTTCATGTGCAATGCGTGCGGGCGAACATTCACGGATAAATCCACCTTGCGGCGGCACACTTCAGTAAGGACCGAGTCTTGCTACAGACGCCACTGCTCGTTCCAGTGGGTCTTATGTTGCATCTCAGACATGCCCATGTAAAATGGGCCTGTTGGCTGTAGAATACTTGAGTAAATGCATTGTCCCATTGAGGCCGACAGCTTTTCTGGGTTACAGTCAAATTAATCTCACTACTGGCAGCTTAGCGCGCGCACACAGCAGGAAGGACAGTTATTTTTCTCACTCTTTTGCTGACTCACTATATGACCCTGGGGCTGCCATTTCCCTGCGAAATGGGAGTGATAATACAGGGAGGCTGTGTGCGACTTCACTCATTGGGAGAGATACTTTGCTTTGCCAAGTTCACACTTGATGAAATGGAGCAAGGGAGCCCTTCAGAGACCTGATTGGAGCTCCCTGATTTTCTACCTGGCCCTGGGACAAGCTAGCGCAGCATTGGGGCTGCTCTTTTCTGCGTCAGCTTACAATAGCTCAGGCCTCTTCTCCCTGTCTCCAGAGGGCTGCCATACAAGTCCACTTGGCCGACTGTGTGCCTGCTTCAGAATCCCCAGGTAGAAGGATATAGCAAGTCACCCTCCTTTTGACACTGCCTGAGCCGTATAAAAGCTGAGGAGCAGCACGGAATCTGCCCCACTATTTGTAAACAGATTTTTGGATCCTTGGCTGGAAGATTCTGTAGAAAGGCAAACAGCAAGTGCTGAAACTGTATTGTGTTTGTTTTTAGATACATGATAAGAATACACCCTGGAAGTCTTTCCTGGTTATTGTTGAAGGAGTGTCTAAGAACGACGAAGGTCACAAGACAGAGCTTCCTGATGAAGAGTATCATGTGTCACCTAAAATAACAGAGAAGTTGCTGTCTTTTTCTGAAAATGGCCACTATCAAAACTTGACTGCTGTCCCAGGGAGTGTGACTGCACTGCATGACAACAGTTCTTCTATCGGGACAGACTGCAAATCGGATGGGACTGTGGGACCCCAAGAAGCCCTCCTAGCTACCACCTTAAGTGAACTTACGGTACTACATACACAGACAGATGCTATTCAGCCACAGCTCCATGCTCTGGTGAATATGGAATAATTTGGTATTGTTCACCAACCCAGCCTAGGCCATACCTCTAATAACTTCTGACTTTGCCAGGAACCTAGTGATGTAATTAGGAGAAAGCATAGCCCCTAAAGGAAGAGGGACTAGTCGTGGATGACATTCATGTCCTCCTCACCCTTAAAACACCACCAAACTGTAATCTTCAATTTGCATAGTCTAGCGGTAGCTCCTTTTCCCGGCTGATAGTTGTTGTTCTACTTTATTCATTTCTTGATTTTTCTGTACCCTCTGTTATGAACGTGGGAAATAATACAGTCACTTCAGAGAGCAGTTAACCTCAAGCAGAGCATATGAAGACCTGCCATTGTTTTAATCTCTGGAAATCTGACTATGCAGTCTCCTCTTCGCTACCCTTCCTGCAAAGGTGTGGTAAGCCCTTCTTCCTTTTGTTCGGATGGCTTGAGTGCAGCTCCCTTAGAAAGGAAGGGATGTGGGTTTTTTGTGTTGTTTCTTTTCCAATTCGATTCCACAGGAGTGAACAAAACAGAAATATTGTGTTACTTGTGGGCCTAACAGTTAATCGAATAAATACTTTCCTAGTAAAAGTTTGTAAGTAGAAAATAAAATTCTGTTAAATTTCATTTCAGGAAGTGTTTTAATCTTGGCTTTACCAAAGATTCAAGCAGAATCATTTTAGTATTTGGAAAAACCAATGGGAACAAGAGTGGGAAATGCATGGAGTTACATTCCAATAGTGCTTATTTTTCCATAGCAAAAATGTGGAACTTGTAACCTGTGGGTTGGAACCAGATTGTGCTGTTATGGAACTCACTCCAATAAGAAGTGTCAATTGTGAATTAGCAGGATCACTAATCTATTGTTTAGTGAGTTATTTTAATAACTAAAGGTAAATTACTGCTTCATTGTCACCAACTTTTACACTAAATTTGAACTCAAGCTCTGATCTTGCAACTGGCTCTGCTGGTGCAGATCTGTATTGACTAATGTGGTTCCATTTAAGCACAAAGGGGTCTCTCCTGATAGATTCATTTGTGGGATAGGGGCTGTGGGGTACAGGTGATAAGTGGGATACATTAAGGCCATTCAAGTAGTTTCAGACTCCAAACTTTACTGTTGAAAACTTTTTATAGAACTTGTAAAGAAAAACATCTTTGTGGTTATTTCAAGAAGCCTTTTCTAAGTCAGTGTTGGAAATGCAACCACTGCAGCTTTGGGCTAGTGCCAAAAATAAATGACATCAGTGCAGTTGTTTATATTTTTTAAGCTTTTGTTTTCCTGATTAGAATGGTATTTAGTATCTGAGGTGAAAAATTTAACAGGAAGATATTGACAATGTGCCTTTTTTAAATGTCAAGGAAGGTAGTGCTTGCTCCAATATCTATTAAGGCATTAGGAGTCTTCCCATTGACTTCACTAGGCATTTGGAGCAGCCTTTATGGGTTGAATTCTGCAAGCTATGCTCCCATGAATGATCTGATGGTTAATGGCACTTCTCATGGGTGTTGAGTGTTAACCTAGTAAGAGACTGCAGGATCAAACATTTCTGTGGAACCCCCCTTCCCCATACCTTCTACAAAAATCTGGTCAAGTTCAGGGTGTTAGTCTCATTGTAAAATAAGCAGTAGGACAAAAACTATCTTACAAGCAGTAAAGGGAACACAAGTGGGATGTCTCAGTACAACCAGTTTCTTTCCATTGCAAGGGGTTTCACTTTCCAAGTTAAGATATACATTTTCCCTCACTAAGAATAAACTAATGTTCAGTTAACCTATCATTTATAGTGTTTTCTTTGTTCTGTGAGCAAATTACATGTGTTGGTGTGTGTAACTGAGCAGAGGCTGACTGGGTCAGTGAAGAAGGCCTGAGCCTGTTCCTACTGATTTTAAGTAGAGCAGAATTAGCCCTATAGTTAAGAGTATTTTAAGATGAAGCTTTCAACAATTAAACATCTTAATCCCACTTGCCTTTTTTCAAAAGATCACTACAATTTTCTGCTTTTGAAAGCATTGGTCAAGTAGTTTGCTACTAACAGAGCGATTAACTGTTCCATATCGGGCCAAATCTTCTGCTGTGTCAGTTTATAGCAGCTGAGGATCTGCCCTTCTGATTTTTGCAGATATTAAATTTTTTGGTGACGGTTTCTTAATGTGGGTGTTGTTTAAGTAGCAGTTTGAGAAAAACTTGCTGAAAGTTAAGCACATGCATCACTATCGCCCACTCCTAAAAGACTTACTGGTAGGCAAAGCAATAAAAATAACCAAACGATGGACCAGAGTTTGGGGGGTTTTTTGAACCTTAAAGGAGCTTCTGATGTTACCTTTGACCCCTAGCTTAATCCAGGAAAAGGGTTAAAAAAACAGCTTTCCAGGAGGTTATATTTGACATATTTATTCAAAAATTGTGTTCTGAGTGTTGAAGTTCAAATGATTCCTAATGACCAATGTACAGTGTTTGTAGATATATTTAAATCCTGAGTATTAGTACCTGTAGACAGGGGAAGTTTTTGTATTCCATGAGTGTATGGAAGTGAGTAACCTGTACAAACTATTAAATCCTATTAAAATATTGAACTAGTACTGCCCTTTCTGTAAGTGACTTGCTTGGAGTACCAGATGGGCCTCTTCCCTGAGAACTATGCATTGTATATTGCAGAGATCTGATGATTTTATGTGATTACAGTAGCAGGCCCCTGGGTACTTTTGCAGTAATTCTACAGAAGTTGCTACTGACCAACTGGTGCCTTAGGCCTAATCATTCCATTGTTTGTTACTCTGTTTTGCTTCCATAGTGCTGATAAACAGTTCTGCAACAATGTTAAACGTGCATCAGAAAACTCTAAAGGACTCATCACTTTTCACAAGTGAACAAAATCACACTGTAAACCTACGAACTTCAATTGTACAGGCTTATCTGTACAGGTGTTAGGTGCAAGGTGAAATTCAGTGCACAGCATTCTGAAGAGTTACACATTAAATATGCAGAATCTGGAACCACTTGCTGCAGAGCACTCTTTGAAGGAAAGGGGCTTTACTGTTAAAAATACTACTCCTATCAAACCAGGGAGTTTAAGTACGTAGCAGTAGCCATTCACCAGAAAAGAATGCATCACAATTACTTAATTTTTATTTTATTACTGTACTGCTTCACACAAAACAATCTGTTCCTGCTAAGGCCATTTCATTATTAGTTTTCATAGTAGATTCTTGACCCGAGGGAAGGAAAAAGAACACCCTGACAGATTTGCTTTATGATTTACATAAACTGGTATATCACAGTTTACAGATGACATGCTGCTATACAAAATCACCAAGGTTTGCATTTAGACAAAACTACTACATTATAGAGCGCATTAATAACAGATCACAGATTAGTACATAGAGTTCTGGTACATCATCAGCAATTTATGCATACTATCATAATTGTGCAAAAATACTGGTTTTTTGGGTTCTGGAAAAATAAATTAACCACACAAAGTAAAATGTAACCAGTGCCAAGTTGTGCTTAAAAAAATTCCACAATTTCTGTATTAACAAAATGTGCCTATCATGTGGTGATACCTGTGTAGGATTTTCACTAAAGTTGGCTGAACTGTGTTTTATCTGATCTCAAATTATATGTACTATGGCAAGACTATATGTAATCAAGAACTATGTTCCTTTCTGAATAAGGAAAGTTATGCAACTTGAAAAAAGTAATGCTCCTCTACTAAACAAAGCTTGACACCTCATTTCTTCTTATACAAGTGCTTTTTCAAATATTTAGGACTACTGTAGCCTAAACATAAGCATGCATATATTTTCCTCTCTGGGTTGTCTGTGTAGAGAATCAGCTGAAGCTGAGTCAATACAGATATAGCACTCAGGTGTGACAAATTCACCCCTGAGCAACAGCTCTGGTGCCTTAACCCTCTTGTAGATGCAGTTAGATCAACAGGAGAATGCTTTTATGTGCTAGTGCTCAGGGCCATGGTTTTCTTACAGTGACAGAAAAACCCCTTCCATAGCTGTAGCCACACGATAGGATTATGTTAGCATATATCCGTTTAAAGAAGAGTCAGATTTGTTCAGGCATGGTTCCCTAGAGGGAGATCCAAGTCAGTCATTTCTAATGGGACCAGCCCCTGTAAGCAAGTGTTAATTGTGCAAGTTGCAGCTTTAACATTTCCTAACACATCTGAGTCTCTTGCTCATCAGAGCCAGCCCCTCCCAGTCCCCTTTTGGCCACACATCTCCATCCGACAAGGAGGGAGAAAAGGCTTTTGTACAATTTCAATGATAACTCACTAGTGCTATTCATTCCAACTACAAGAAAAGTCACACTCCCTACATAGCACAAAGCCCTTCCTGGTTTAGTTTATAAATACACATCTAGAAAACAATCAAGTAGAAGAAAGATTAAATTGATTGTTGATGAGAGTTGAGTTGATATAACACATTCCAGGAAAGATGTTTTTTATCATTTGGTCTCCTATCAGTGTGCTGGCTTGCTAGGGTTACTATGTCGGTCAATAGTCATTCAATCCCAAAGCCAGCAGCACAAACAAAAAACAGATATTCGTAAAGACAACAAAAATGAAAGCCAGCTAGTACCCTGTCTGGAATGTGGGTAGGTCCATGCATATTTGTGGCAGGTCTTTCCTCCAAAAGAAATCAAAGACCAACCTAGGCCATAGATAGTAGCAGTACAGGTACTAACTATGGGATACTAGAGTTTTCTTATGTTAAAGTATCCAATATTTAAAGGTCAAATGACTAGTAGCATTTATGCAAAATAAAACTAGTACTCTTTCATTATGTAAGCAGCACTGGTGACATAAGAATGAAATAATTTCTACAGCTTATTGGAACTGCACTGAAATATTAAGCCATAACACTGAAACTGCATATGGTCATGAGTCTATCTTACTGTCATACATATATTGAATTATAGGTAGCTTGTCTACTTATCTCCATTGAAACTAGGATCTACACACACACAAACTGGGATTCACACACATTCTTCAAGATAATTAATTTCTACATAGTTTTAAAACAAGCCTGGGCAAGCTGTTGTCCAGCAATGCTGAAGGAGGGTATCTTAGCTAAGATAAAGCCTAATTCAATAACTATTGACACAGCTTTGCCAACAGCACAAAGGGAAAGTAGTAGTGTTCTGGAATATACAAAAAAACGGCAGCAAAGACAATAGCAGGAACTTAAGTAAATGAAAAGTTAGAAAAATATATTATTACCTGTTAAAGTCCTCTTGGAGAGATGGTATGCACCAAAAAACAACATAAGTGGAAAAATATATCCAAGAAAAAAATAGAAGAAACTTACATTTCATATATAGTTCTTAAATAGAAAATACATGATAAGCTAGGTCCTATTTAACGAATGGTTTGGGAGAAGGTAATTGATAATATATTATATACAGACCCCTCACCTATGAAGATTAGTGTTTTTAAACCCAAGCCATTATGTATTTATTCTTGCACATCTGTATGTGTATAGTATATACACATCCACACTGTATCTAAAAATCACAGGCATTTCACTGGCATTAAAATAGCTCTGTCGATTTTAAAAACAAAAATCTACATGTCTCACTAAGGTCCGTTAAAAACACAGAACTTTAGCAATACATTAGCATTAGATCAGAAAATATTGTGTGTACTGTATGTTATGGACAGATATTTACAAGCATGGATCCAAAATGTTGAAGACGATGAGCTAGTAGAGAAATGGCGGCCAAAAAAAAATTTTAAATGGAAGACTTTTGGCTCATCAGCTACTAAAAATAAAGATTTTTGCCCCAAGCATTTCTTTCACTGATCTCAAAAGTCTTGTGAATCCCTCTATTGCTCTCACATACGGAAGAGCTGTCAGCAACACCTAGGAGTATTATTTCTTATCCATCCATGTCATCAAAAAGACACCAGGATACTAACAATACAGGTCATTTGGTTCATAAGCAACAAAATTAAGCCAGGTGTAGTGTCAAGTATCCCATAATGGTCCCTGGCCATTACACAAAAACAGATTACTTAGGAGTTAGGCAACATGCCACATATACCACAAATAATTCACTTTAGGTCTCCATCACCATCTGCTTGAAGTGATTTTTTGATGCGAAGCAACATAGTCGTAAGCCACTGATCCAAGCGAGATATGGAATCAAATTCCTTAACCTAATTGGAAGGAAGTTGAACACAGTTTAACAGAGGGCAAACGGGAATATGGCTATCACTACTCCTAGGAGTAAACTGTGCTACGTTTCATTTGCGATTCATTTGTTAAATTTCTGTTAGTTAAATAGTCCTTAAACCACTGATACATGTAGTAAGGGCTGAGCCAAAGCTCATTAAAGCCTGTGGGAATTTCAAATATCAAGCACAAAGAAGCCAGGATTACTGGAAAAAGACCAGAAGAGGAAGGAACTAGAGTGGAGAGTAAAGAGTCCTCAAAATGCAGTGATCACCAGTAGGGGAGCCCTGGTAATTTCGAAGACCCTCACCCAAGGTTTTTTTTTATATATATATATATATATATATATATATATATATATATATATATATATATATACACACACACACACACACACACATACACACATACTTCAATGGGACTTAAGCGTGTGCTTCAGTGCTTTGCTGATGGGGATGGTTTGCTGAACAGGGTCCTTTAGACATTTTCAGCTGCTTCGTATTGCTGCAGTAGCCCAAGGCAGCCCACGCCCACTCGTGAATATGGCCCAGAGATGTTGAAAAACTCTTGGAACCTGATCTGCTACTGCACTGATTTCAGCAGCGTTACACTATAAAACTGGAGTAACAGTAGTGAATCAGGCCCTTCAATTGCAAACTCTTTCCATCAGTTCTTCAGGACAGAGACTTTAGCCTGAATTTTCATTCACACGCAGGCCTCTTTGCATTGCTCTGTTTACCCCTCCAGAGCAGCGTGAAGTGGCTTCATTGTAGGTGGCAATCAGCCTATGTGTTTCATACAGCACAGAAGATGCTGCCAGTGCTCAAAGAACAACCGTGCCCAGGAACGTTTGTGCAAGTAACTGAGCATGCAAAATTCACATGCAAAAATGAAGACATAGAGGGGGGCTCCTTTGAACTCTGGTCCTAGAATTATCTGCCACAAATGGATCAGTGTACAGCTTGACTACTTACTGCCTCAGTGTACGCCTCACAGTTTTGGTCCTCATGGGCTTCCAGCAGTTTCTAACAGAATTACAGTCAAGGGTTATACATTAATATTGAAAATTTATCACTTCAATTTACAGCAGACTCGGCACCCATTGTCTGGGTATTCTGTAACCCTGTGGTCTACAAATTACATGTAACGCTTTTCTCCATTAAGAAACCAAAAGAGATAATAAATATCCAGTGCTTGCACTTCACGCAGAACAACGACCTCCTGAACCTGTTTAATCCAGCAATATACAGACAGTGTCTGATACTATCCAACAGGCCCTTTGGATCTACTGTTATAATATTAGCTTACCCATAAATATCTACTTTCATTAAGATTATAATTTGTCTCATTTAATTGCCTCCCCAGTTACACAAGTTCTGTACAATTCATGTGGGTGTTCTCTAATATATACAAATAATATGAAACAGATCAACATAGGATATGGTGAGGGAAAGATAGTACCAGGGCAATTTTTTTATTTCCAGCCAATAACTCAACTTTCAGGGCATCTGTATTTAACATCAGTTCTACTTACTTTTACTAGCTTGCACTCTCTCGAATCTGTGAATGCTGGGAACATTTCTTCATACTTCTCCAGAGCAAGCTGAAACAGAGAAGCTAGCCTTTCCATTAAAACTACTAGAAAAAGCAACCACTGGGTTTCATCTTAATACAAGAGTTATTCTCATAGTTATTGTCTTTGTTGCAGTGTATTAGGCTTAGGTTACATAAACAGTCTAACATAACAGAGTCCAATAAAATCCCAAGAACACAAGGAAATTCAGATTGAAGGTCCAAACTGGTCTTTGCCTAACTGGGAATGTGTCTAAAGTATTGTAAGGGTGGAAGCAACATAATTAAGTGTCAAACCCTGTCATTGCAACAAGTGATGCTCCTGCCCCAGCTAGTCTCACAGCCTCTAAATGGGCTGTCCCCTTTCCACCTGAATTAACTTACATTTATTGGGGGGGAGGGGAGGGAAAGGGGGACGTAGCTGTTTGAGGGAGGATGCAGGAAAGGAAAGTTTGGATCTACCTTGAGAGAACTCCAAAAAAAGAAGCCGTTTCCCTTTCTTCCCTGCAGATTTTAGGCGAAACGAGACACAACGGAGACTGCAGAGTTAAAGGATGCCTTCCGCCATCCATGGGAGAAAGTATATGCTTTCTCTTAAGCAGAAACCAGACATGCTGTGGTCTGTTATTTTTTCAGCTTGAGCTGTGACTTTAAAAGGCTCTGTTAATTTCAATGTGTGTTGGACCAGGCCATGCAGGTGCAAGTCAGGTCGTACAACCCTGGCCTGATCCAACACGCACTGGAATCAACAGAACTATCCTGACTGACTTCAGCAGGTGCTGCACCAGAATGTTAACTACCTGACTGGGCCAGCAAGTCGGGGCATTATTTAGGTGCCTACAAAACAAAAAGAGCAACTCAATTACAGGCAGGATGGAAGTCAGCCCCTGATCAAAATGGGGACCAGAAACAGGCTCCCTTTTGGAGATGCTTAAATCGTGCCCTTTTTATGGGACTGCGCCCGCATGACAATTGTTTTATTTTGAACAGTACTGCGTGAGACAGAGTTCATGGGCCTGATTTTAATACCCGCTTCCTTTTCTTTTGCAAATAATTGCTGGCGCTATTTTGTGGATATGAATGTAGACATCTGTGTCTGCTTGAACTGTGGTAGTCACATCTCTACATGCTTTTGTCTGCACCCAAAACTACGGGCACCTCCTAATGTTGGCAAGCATAAAAAGGAAATCTGGCTTTGAAAAACAGGGCCCGCCTCAGCAATGATTCCCATACAAAAATAAAAATCAATTGTTCTTTTCTAATAGGAACGCACTTCCGCAGCTCAGATCCTACTGCGAATGTTTAATAGTAATCACTGCGTATCGAGAGAGAATGTATATTTCACCCCCAAACTGTGGAAATAGGAGATAGTTCAATCACATTAATTAATGTTGCAAAATTTCATTTAAGTGATGCTGCACATCCTAGGAGAATGTCACTAACCTTAGCATTCAACTCATCCACAATGAAGTGGCAGAGAGCAGCTTTAAAGAAATACTCTTTTGCACTGTACTTGAGCAAAGGATTATCCATGGTATTTGTTCCAACCTAGATATAAAAAGTTATAGTGACAGTCAGGTTATATGGTATCTTTTCTTTGTAAGACAAGAACAAAACCCCAAGATGATCAAAATTACATGCAAGAGCTCACACACGTTTAACAGACTGGATTAAAAACATGCAACAAATACCAGATCCTAAGAAAAAGCAACAGCTCAACAGGTTTCATCTAATACAACAAAATTCCAAAGTGAAACAAATCAGTCACAAATATTTGTATATATATAATAATAAAGTGATTTAGGCATTAAAGTTCCCACCTATAGTGATTGTAAAGACATATGTGTGCGCACACCCCCATCTACCCTCTCTAAGGGTTCAAACAGCACATATCCATGCAGCACTTCAGTGCTGTACAATGCTGTAATACCACCCAGAACAGAAAGGTGGTTCTCTCGGGTTCCTCCCGGGCTCAATCCTGCATGTTGCTGAGCGCTCTCTCCCTGATCCAGCAAAGCACTTAAGCACATGCTTAGCTTTAAGCACAAACAGTCCCCACAGAAGAGGCGTGAGACTGCACGTGTGTGCGCACGTTCAGGATTTTAAAAGAGCGCTGATTCTGGGGAAAACCACACGCTCGCCCTCTAACTAAGTGGTGTTTTGTACGCTGTGCTCCAGTCATCAGGGATGCACTCTGTCTAAGCTTTTCTGGCAGCCAATTGGAACCTAGCTCCTCTTATAAAGCAGAAAGCTGCTGGCAAAGGGAATCCACTCTAGCACCTTCACCAGGTTTGTCTGGCATTACAGACAGGTTCTGGAGCATGTTACATAGCACTATACAGACACATAGAGGCCAAACCACAGCTGCCCTGCACAGGGTCAGTAGAAGAGGAAGGAGAGTGAAAGGAATTGGTTTCCCACCACTGCACGCCCATGCAGGAGGCAGACATCATTTGGATGGCTGCAGTCCTAGAATGCAGGAGGTTCTTGTCAGCAATATTCCAGACCCCAAAAGGACCATATATGGACTGGGAAGAGCATAGCTGTGGCTTCATGTCCCTGCGCACTAGCTCTTGGCTGCTGAGTACTGGGGAGAGCAAAACTGCAGAGCAGATGCAGTAACTGTCATCCGTCAGCATCCCTGGAGGCATGATGTCGGCAAGCATAAGACTCCAGCTACCCCTACATTACAGTAGTTTGCTTCCCCACATCTTAATGCTTTTGGCCTGATTCAGCAAGGTGCAGGGAACCCTCAGCTCCTGTGGAAGTCAGCAGGAGTGGAGGATGCTCAGTAATTCTAGCTCAGATGCCCACAGAGCTCTATTTATTGTGCACTGCTTCACAAGTACAGCCTCTCTCTCAGTGCCTCTATTTGCCATTTGATGCAGACTAGGGAACAGTGACTTGATTCTGTGATATCCTGTACAAGTACTGGGTCCCTAAAGGGTTCAAAAGCAAAGAGCTGATTTAAAATACTCCCAGCCAAAAATCTTCATTACAACACAATAGCTAAGTTTGCAAATAGGTATCAATGAAAACAAAACAGGACATTCTTATAAAAGGTAAAAAATACATAAAAATAAAAATTTTGAAAGCCAGGAAGTTAACAGATTAAGTCCCACAAACAACCTTAGCTGATCTCATGCCATTGGTCATCCTCTAGCTACCTACCAACCCTCATGTCTGGAAATTCTGAACACAAAGAGTAATATGGTGGCAGCAAAATCTCTACTAAAATGATCCACTCAAGTGCATCGGCTGCCAGCTGGTCCGCCAGAGATTAGTTCTAGCCATGCAGTATAATTCCTAATTATTTCACAGATTCTCTTGATTATTAGTGCTATGCACTAGATATCATTAGGACACAAGCACTAACATTTGAGATTCCAGCCATAAGACTATTCTGCAGTGGGGGAGAGGTGGGAGGAAGAGAGGAGAGACTTGGAAACACAAGGCATAATTAGCTTTTGGAACAAAGTTTTCTAACTCTGCAATCACATGTCTGATCGCCCTCAAAAGTCTTTCCCCAAAATTATACCAGACAGGGAACCCCCAACCCAAGAAGTTATAGGCGTTCAAAACTAAGCTTAGAAAGTAAGTTAGAATTTAACCCTGGAACAACTCATAGAAGCAGTATCTGCCTTTTTAAGAAAAACAGCTATGCACTAGATCTCAAAGGAGTCTGGAACCAACTAAGTTTGAAGTGTCTAGGCCAAGCCAATTCCTAGATACAGTTTGACACACACACACAAATCACTCACTTTTTCAAAAAGTAAAATATATTTTTGATAAATTACATCTCTCAAAAATTTTAGAGACAAGGTGGGTGAAGTACAGTAATGTCTTTTATTGGACCAACTTCTGTTTGGTGAGAGAGACCAGTTTTTGAGCTAACACAAAGCTCTGGTTCAGGTAAGAACATATGCAATAACTATCACCAGGTAAGAAATGCTCTGTGTAAGCTCAAAAGCTTGTCTCTCTCACCTACAGAAGTTGGTCCAATAAAAGATATTGCCTCAGCCACCTTGTCTTTCTAATATCCTGGTACCAACATGGCTACAGCAACACAGCATATATCTACCAGTAATGGCTCATCTGATTCACAGCACAGTTTGACAAAAAGAACTCTACACCTGACAAAGTCCACATGTGAAATTTCACATCCAGTTCAGTTGAATGGAATGGGCAAACTCTCTCTTACAACGGGAAACTAGTTGCAGCCTCAACTACTGAGAGAATGCTGATTCTTTCCACAATTAGCGCAGGAAATGATCTCTTTAGTCCACATTCCTGAGACCAATGCAAGATTTAGGGCTTGTCTACACTGTCCTGCCGTTTGGACTACGGGGTAGAAATAACAGTGCATTAACGCATTAATGAAGTCCTGTTTGAAGAGGACTATGTTAAAATGAACTAGGAACACTTTAGTTCATGCCTGCAGTGTCCATGAGGGAGATTCACAGTGCAGCACTTTAGTGCTCGTTGCTATTCACAACCCCCTAGTCCAAACTGTGGGGCAGTGTAGACAAGCCCATAGGGTTCCAGTTTTAGTGACCACAGGTCCTGACTCAGACATCAGGAGCAGCATACAATATGACCGTTCTGTGACTTCAACTACGTTGTCCATTTTATAAAAAGAGTATATGTACTAACCTGCTCGTAGATTTCAATTGCCTTCTGGTACTGCTCTAACTGAGCAGCATATGCAGCCACCTTCAGCAGACACCTGTTAGCTGAACTACAATCAAGGACTTCAGTTAAAATAAGTAATGGTACATGTGTCAATTTCCCTACTTCTCTAATAGACACATCCCTAGTTAATGCATGTGAAAACATACCCCAGCAGTTACCTGTTAGAAAAAGGAGTATATTAAAAATACCAAAATTATTAGCACACTAAGGCCATATGTTGACTCTGAAAGCTTTCTGCAAATCTACAGAAAGTTCTCTTCCCAGTGACCTGTGGTATGATATTCAGCCCCAAGGAGACTAGAAAGCATGAGCATTAAACGGTATATGAAAGTCAAGCATTAAAATCTAAACAAAGGCAGAAATCAGTTTTTACATGCAAGCACCTTAATAGGTCTCCAAAGATCTGTTTGAATACTCATACTGACAGACAGATAAGTGAATGACAATTTCATGTACCTAAGTGACAATCTCAGCATCTTAATGCAGGATTTGGACATCTTATTAAAGAATTCACAAATTAGGAGAGGCATATAATACTTGCACATCTTATTATAGGAAAGAAAAAAAGGATAAATCCAGACTGTAAACTTCCCTTGTTTAAAATAACTATTCTATGAAGAAGACTTGCCTGTTGGATTCTTCTCCTTTGTAGTAATCTGCAGCTTGTTCATAATGTGCAATTGCCTAAAAGACAGACACAAACATTTTTCTCTCAACATGTTACTTTTGAGATGAGATTTTTGGGGAAGACCGTATTTACAAAGATTAGAATTTTTCAGAATTCCTCAGGTGGTTTTAGAGGAATACCATGACATCCTATTTTTATTGTCCCACAGGATTATACCAATATTGAAACACTGCAACCATCCCGAATGAACTCTGATTAAGAGCTCGATTTTGCAAAACTGGACTACTGACTATAGCTCTTACCACTGTATGTAATCCCACTGAAATCAAAGCTTTGCAGACAACCTACAGAAGAAAAGAACGAAGAGCAGAAAGGCCAGCAGGAAAAGGAAAGGGAGATGCCCCAGGACTAATGGGGCTTCTCCACAGCAAACACAGATGCTGCAGACTCTTGTGGACCTACAGGTTCAACAATCCCAGGCTCACCTCCCTTTGCAGTCCATGCAGAACTCCATTGCAGCATCCACCCTCAACATTCCACATGGCATCAAGGGCCACCGCCCTACCCCTCTACCACTTCATCCCAGGAGACATTACGGAAAACCACAGCTTCACATACACTGACCTGTGACCACCACAGTAGCTGTATGTGTAGCTAAAATGGTCATAAATGTTCTTTCATCTTGAAAAGTGCTATTCTACTAATTCATGACGTTTTTAATGTCTTTGCTTTTAAATTGCACAGATTTTTCTTTTCACTGGTTTTGTTACTGAATAAAATTTTATTATTTGGAAAATAATTCATCTTTATTAGTTCACAGCATATGTGGCAGAGCGCCTATCAGTTCTGAAATCACCTACTTAATTGTTACTGCACAGTGTGACAACTCACAGGATCAGTGACCTACATGGTCTAATAATGATAAATGTACAGCAAGTGCTGCAAAATTAACAGGTGTACTGACAATGTTATAGTTCAACATGTACCCCCAGCACCACACAATTCCTAATAGGCCACAAAACAGCAGGGCCACATATAGAGCACAGTACACCACAATGCGTTCCTGCAGCTCATTGTAAAAGTGCTACTTCAAAGCCTCTCTGAGTCATACAGCTACGATAAGCTCTTCTAACAATCCTAGTATCTGGCTGTTTGAACTCCGCAGACAGCCTCTCCACCTCTGCCCTCCATCCCAGTGGCAACCTTCCCCCCTTTGCTTCACAGATATAATGTAGGACACAGCAGGCAGCTATAACCATTCTGATATTTTTCTTACTGAGATCCAGTCTTGTGAGTAAACAATGCCGGTGTCCCTTCAGTCTGCCAAATGCACATTCAACTTCATTCTGCACTTCTGCACCTGCTGATCGGGTAGTTGAATCTTTTCTTGCTCCTGTCGACGTAGCTGGGGTATGGCTTCATGAGTAAGGCTCAGATTTTGGTCAGGGATATTTTTAGTAAAAATCACAGACGGGTCATGGGCAATAAAGCCTGTGACCTATCCGTGATTTTTACTAAAAATATCCCTGACACAATGGGGATAGAGGAGGGTCCAGCACCCGCAGTGACTGGGGGCTCTGGGGTCCCTGCTCGGCCCGCCATGGCAGGGCAGAGGCAGGGAGGCTCCAGAAGCCTGCAGGAGCTCTGGGGAACCCCACCATCCACGGGAGCTGGGAGCTCAAGGGCCCCTTGCTGCCCAGGGCTAGGAGCTGCTGAGGGCCCGCTGCCAGCACCGGCTGAGAGCTGCGGGGCTACCTGCTGTCCTTGGGGCACAAAACGTCATATCGGTCTCTGGAAGTCATGGATTCTGTGACTTCCATGACCTCTGTGACATAATCGTAGCGTTATTCGTGAGCCACCTGAGCAAGGGGTAGGCTAGGTCCCCGAGGATCACTATTGGCATTTCAACGTTGCCAACGGTTATCTGCCGGTCAGGAAAATAAAAGTCCTTCCTTATAGCTTTCTAAAAAGTCCTGTGTTCTTAAAGATGTGAGTGTCATGCACCTTCCCTGACCAGCTCACACTGATGTCAGTCAAGCATCCCCAGTGATCCACCAATGTTTGCATAACCACACAAAAGTAGCCTCTCTGTTGATGCGCTCTATGGCAAGGTGGTCTGGTGCCAAAAGAGGGATATGAGGGCTGTTTATTGCTCCACCACAGTTCAGGAACCCCATTGTTGCAAATCCATGCACTATGCCCTGCACATCACCAAGAGTCACAGTCCTGCGCAGCAGGAGGAGATTAATGGCCCTGAACTGAGGCTTGCATTACAGTCACTTGCATGACAGTGACCCCTGCAGTGGGTTTTCCCAGTCCAAACTGATTTCCCACTGTTTCCATGGTGCGATCACTCATTTGCTCACTGTCAGTGCCGCTCTCGTTTTGGAGTCCCTGCACTGGAGGTCTGGGGCGAGCTTGGCTCACAGATCTGGGAATGTGGCCTTGCACATCCAAAAGTTCTGCAGCCACTGTTCGTCATTCCAAGCCTGCATTACAATGCGATCTCCACCAGTAAGTTCTCGTGTCCAGAAGCAGCACGCCATCATCTCCAGCTGCTCCATGAATGCCAACAACCTTGCGTTGGTGCTTGCTATATCTCATAGCAGTCTATCGTCCAAGGAATCGTCACATTCCTCATTGATTTGGTTATTCTTGCAGCTCTGGATTGTGTGTCCTGTGCTTACAATGCTTACAGCAACAGTGCAGAGCTGGGCAGGCTTCCATGTTTCAGTCAGACATGGTGGATAGCAAGGAGAGCCATGTAGGTTCGTGGGATTTTGAAAAAAGGAGCAAAAATTATGGGATATAAATGACATTACGGGATGGAGACAGTTGCACACTGGGAAGCTGACCTCTTGATCCCAGTCACCCCAGAACAACTCGTTTAGGCCACATCATGCATTGCCAAAACTTCCCAAAAGACAGTGGTGGGTTACACACTGGGACTTCTACCCATGGTGCACAACATTGTGCATCGACAAAAGCACTCCTGGTGAGTACATGCATCACCGACACAAGGAGCCAAGTATGCACACGCACAAGCAATATTCTAACGAGCAGCTTAATGCCAACATAACTTGGGTCAACCAAAGTTGGCAGTGCACATATGGCCTTAGAGGAAAGACAGATATTGAGCGGACTCACTAAAAATATCACTTCTCATGACAAACCGCACTTTCCTTGTAGGGTAAAGGGAAAGAGTCTCTCATCCAAGTCTGTTAGCTCTGACATGCTTAGCATGCAAGGCTGCAGGCACCACAGACATCCTATCACACTTCTGCAATGATTTGTCAAATTATATTAAATGTGTGTAGCTTGATTGTCTCCCCTCCCTCCCCGAAAAGAGCTGTACCATAAAAACAACTTCTGTGCAATTCACACTTTCCTGTCAGTCTTTCACAAACACTTTTAAACTGACCGACAGTGCATTATCCTCATCAGGTCTGAAATATTTCAAGAGCACTTGCATAAATCTAGAATCACAGAATATCGGGGTTGGAACGGACCTCAAGAGGTCATCTAGTCCATGCCCCTGCTCAAAGCAGGACCAAGTCCCAACTAAATCCCCGAATCCCTAAATGATCCTCTCAAGGATTGAGCTCACAACCCTGGGTTTAGCAGGCCAATGCTCAAACCACTGAGCTATCCCTTCCCTAAAAGTGACTTGCTCAGTACATCTGCTTCAGGCCTCCATATGAGAATCAACCTTCCACTGATGATCATAAGAAAAGAAAGAGGTAACCTAAAAACATGGAAGAGAGAGGCACATCAAAGGCAAAGACCAAACAACTCATCACTGAGGCTTGATCCTGGTATCACTCACACCAAGTTTAACTACGCTAACTTCACACACGTTACTCCTGACATATACCCACATCAGCAAGATCAGAAACAAGCCGAGGGACTTCGAGTTCCTGGAAGAGCCTGATTCATGAAGTTCCTTAGGCCAGCAGAGTGAAGTTTCATAATCATATGCAATCCTGATAGCACATTCAAATGTACAGTTTCAATGAAAAGTTCTAATGGTTTAATCAGCTTACCTTTTCAATATCTACCAGCTCAGTCTCATAAATCTCTGCAATGGTGATGTGATGCTTGGCAGCAATAGTAAACCGGCCCTAGGATGGACAATTAAAAAAAAAGGTATACGGGTTTTTTTCCCCCTCTCTCCTTCAAGTACCTGTGGCATTTATTACTTTTAATAGAACAATGATTTAATACAACTTTTTTTAAATAAAGAGGCATCAATCTAAGTTGCCACACATTGGGATACCAACCCCAACTCCTCAAGGCAATACAATTTCTTACCAGGTCTGTGTAAATATCGATGGCTGCATTTAAGCAGTTCATAGCCTCTGCAGTGGAAGCATTCAGGAAAAACAATGAAAAATAAAATCAGCTGAGACATCCAGACATTGTTCAACAGATCAGCTTTCACCAAGGCAAAGCAGTATTTCTGCTGTGTGTCTGTTCTGACCAGAAACCTAAATAGCCAGCTCCTCAAACAACCAGCTATCCAGGTTCTGAAACTGCAGACATACATTTTAATGCCCCAAGTGCTGCATATACAAAAACCTTTGAGATGTGTGAACTAAAAGTGCATTTGTATTGGCAAATCTAGTAAACATACAATACCAAATTCCATGGAGAAATGCATATCCTATGTACAAACTGATTTTTCCCAGAGCAAAATTTTGGCTTTGAAAAAGTTACAAATTCAAAAACTAGCATGTGCAAAAAACTGGATGCCCACTCTCTTAGTTTGCTTTTGAAAATGTTGTCCAGAAGAAGCAAGCTTTTAGTATTCTCAAATACCTAGTGAATACATGGGAACTCTGTCAATACTCATAAGAACATAAGCATGGCCATATTGGATCAGACCAACAGTCAAACTAGACCAGTATCCAGTATTCCGACAGTGGCTAGATGCTTCTGAGGGAATGAAAAGAACAGGGCAATTAGCAAGTGATCCATCCTGTTGTCCACTCCCAGCTTCCACAGTCAGAGCCACTGATGGACCTATCCTCCATGAATTTTTCTAATTGTTTTATGAACCCCATTATAGTTTTGGTCTTCACAACATCCCCTAGCAATGAGTTCCACAGGTTGACTGCACATTGTGTGAAGAAGTCCTTCCTTATCTTTGTTTTAAACCTGCTGCCCATTAATTATATTGGGTGACGCCGGTATTTGTGTTATGTGAGGGAGTAAATAACACTTTCAGATTCACAATTGTCATACCCGTCATGATTTTATAGACCTCTGTCATATCCCCCCTTACTTGACTCCTTTTTTTAGATGAACAGTCTCAGTCTTGATAATCTCGTCAGATGAAAGCTGTTCCATTCTCCTACTCATTTTTGTTGCCCTTCTCTGGACCTTTTCCAATTCTAATATATCATTTTAGAGATGGGGTGACCAGAACTGCACGCAGTATTCAAGGTGTGGGTGTTAACGAATACTTATTTGAAATCCAATTGTGTCCATGTGGTTTCCCCATATTCTTAAGGCTGTGAGAGACAAAGGACACAACATGAACACATCTTTGCCCATGAGCCGGTGTCTTTTCTATCTCTAAGAGAGTTTTGCGATCTTTCCCCTTTCATTCGCCCTCCCTTCACTGGAAAGTCCAGATGAAAAGCTGAACAAGTCTCCTTACTTGAATCTGTCAATGATGTTTCCATAGGAAGTCAGAGGGGTCATTGTTACTTAATATGAAGCATCTTTCATGCTGTCTACTACAATTCTAAATCCTACTGGCTGAGAAACAGACAAAGGTCCAAATTCTGCTCTCAGTTACACCAGGGTAAATCCAGAGTAATTCTGTTGAAGCTACTGGATTCACTCCAGATGTATACAGGTATAAACAGAACACAATCTGGTTCACAACTGACATCGACAGAGACAAAGAACTACTTCTTTAGACCGGTAAATCTCAAAACACACAAATGGGTAAAACCAGACCTATTAAGACCAATCTTATTTCAATAGGCTCATGAAAAAATTGAGTAAGATTGCTTCAACCCAGTACAGACATGATAAATGTAGCATTAGTTGCAGAACATGAATGAGGAAACAGGCCTTAAGCAAACTATTTCTTGCCTCTCTAAGTACGGTCTTGGAGTGTGAGCATTTCATAAAGTACTTTATAGAAAAATACACTGAAGATCTTAAACCAAATACCTGGCTTACAAAAGGAAGCCAGCCAGCCTGCCAGTTGCTACACAACTAACAGGATTTGTGTATTCTTGTACAGTATTTCATTTGCCTTACCTTGTGGATCTGCCTTTTTGTAAGCATTCCCAGCATCCACAAAACCGATGGCTGCATCATGTTTACTCTGTAGTTGCATATGGAGCTTGGCTGCCTGACAAAATGCATTTCCTGCAGCTAGGAAAGAAATAAATCGAAAAAGATTAATATTTCCAGTATCATTTAATAAGCACGAATTTATGGACATGCCAACAGTAAAAAGATGAGCATGTATTTGCTTCCTGCTACCTGAAGAACTTTAATTGATATGGCAACTATGCAAGTGGAAGAAAAGGCATATGAATTCCAGTGACCAAATCATGCTCTCAGATACACATGCTTGTGATTTGTGGAGAACTGCTATCCTTAAGTCGGCAAAATCATGGTGTTAAGAACACATATGGCCAAATTTCAATGGACCTACAAAATTATAATTTTTGACTGTGCACCCTGATGTGCAAACAAAAAAAACTGTATTTGTAAGCAAAAATCAGGTCACCATCCATAAAACTACCCCAAATGTTTTCTTCCATGCACAGAAAGAGGAACATTCAGCGTTGGAGGCCCACTGAAAATTTAAGGTCACATTTTCAAAGAGACAGCTTTCCTTCTGCAGCTTCAATTTGCATATGCAAAATCTGTACCCTCACTTTTATGTCTGAAATTGGATGGTGTACTCAACTCTGAATACTCCTCCTCTAACGGATTTGTAAGTGCAATTAGGTAGTCAGAGGTGGGATCATATAGATGTACTTTGACTTGCTACTGCAATTAATTCTGTGGGTGTCAAACTGCAAATGGAAATGGCACCTGAGAAAAGGGAGGCTGAGACCTATCCCTTTTTGAAATTTTTAGTTCCTGCAACTTGATGGCAAATGAAGTAATAAAATCACTGCTTCTTACTCCTGACGGCATTCTGCATCAAAAAATTAAAAATTCTGTATAAAAAATATACAAATTCTTCACACGGTATTTTAAAAATTCTGCAAAATTCTGCAAATTGTATTTGTCAAATAAATGTGGAGGCTCCAGCATGGCATTGGGGAGTACAGGCCACTGGCTGCACAGATGTGGGAGATCACTGTGCAGTTCCCCCCTTGGGACACAGACTCAGTGGTGAGGCTGCACCCAACTCTGACACAGCGCAAGGACTGGGCCTGCCCAGAAACACCCCAGGCCCCTGTCCCTCCATGCCAGGTGCAAGAGATGCGGGCAGACAAGCTCAGCAAGGCAGGATCCAAGTGTGGATGGATCCAGGTGTGGGTTGAGAGGGTTCTGTGTGGGGCAATCTGGGTGTTGGGGGCTCAGTGGGGGATCCGGGGGGGGTTGGGGCCTGGATGCACAGGGGTAATGGTAATGGGACTTTGCAGGGGGGTCCAGGTGAAGGTGGTTGGGGCTTAGCAGGGCAGGTCTGGGTGTGTGTGGGGGGGGCGGGGAATAGAGCTCAGCAGGGGGTCTAGATGTTGGGGGCTCAGTAGAGGGTCCAGATGCTGGGGGAGTGGGGCTCAGTGGGGAGGGGATCCAGGTGCAGCTGGTTGGGCCTCACTGGAGTGGGGATGCAGGGGCGGGTGGCTTGTCAAGGCGATCCAGATGCAGGGGAAGTGGAGGGGTTCTGAGTGCAAGGGGGTAAGGGTTGGGGGAGGAGGGGTCTGGATGCATGGGGGTTGGGCGGATGGGGGAGCAGCTCCCTGTACAGGGATCCCTCCCCCTGCAGCTGAGGAGCAATGGGTGCAAGAAGTGGGAGCGGGCTGGAGAGGGCTGGAGTTCACAGAGCTTCCTGCAGCTGGCAGGGAAATTTGGGGGTGGGTCTGACCTGGCCCCAGATGCCATGCAAGGGAAGAGGAAGTCCCATCCTACCCAGCCCAGCTGGGATTAGCAGCTGAGCCTGGCACAGGGTAGAAGCCACCAGCCGGGTCTTCCCTAGTTCCGCCCCCTGCCCCACAGTGATTTATCTCTCTGCCAGCTGCCCAGGGCACCTGAAACATACTGCTGGGAAGGGTCGCATGACCACTCTTGTGGCTTCCCTTTGCTTCCCTGTAAGAAAGTCATATTTCTGTGAGGAAGCAAGGAAATCTGCAGGGGACATAAATTCTTCACATGTGCAGTGGCACAGAATTCCCCCAGGACTATGTTTCTGTTACTATTTCTACCCTATCCTAATATTGACCAATTCACACGTTCAGACTGTGCTACTCAGTAGCGTATGTGCATTTAGCAGGAGATTGTCAAAAACACAAGGCACAGCTAGGCGCCCTGCTCCCACTGACTTTCACTGGGATTTGGGCACCTCATATTTGTTTTGAAAGTCTCCCTCTTGCTGTGCTGATGGCACATCCAAGCATGATTTACAGAGACACAGATAAAAAGTTCGGGAAGAGGTAAACAATTTTTTCAGTTCCTCATCTCCCATTTGTTAAAGAAAAACTGGTAATATTTTGCCCCTTGTGAACAGAGTTTTCATTCCTTTTTTGCAAAAGCCTGAAGAGATACCAATGTCTCAAATCCCATGATTATGCCGTGCACAGGACGTTCACATTTATCTTGGGAAATTTATATTTGCATCAACATTTCCCACAGCCACCAAATATGGCACAGCATTTCCAACACAGAGCTAGCAATAACTATTCCACTTTTCCAGTGCTACTATTTCCCCCACAGCATAGCAGGGAACAGCTCTTCTCCTTGTATGCCTCTGATTTATAGCTCATCCAGAATATTAGATAATTTTAAAGTTTCTGGCCTCAGGAAGAGTGTATTCTACAAGACTTAAAAGCAAATCAAAGAGCCCAGGGAAGCATCTCTTGAGCAACTTCTTTGTAGGCAACTAGCTTTAATTATTTTAAAATCCTAATGTGAACTTGGACACAAGCTAGTTAACTCGACAGTCACCTCCCTTTCCTCGCTCCTGACATTTAATTAATTCCAAAGAGAACTATGGGGGCTTGGTGGTGTACAGAAATTAGATTGCCATAGTCACTATTCTCCTGGAAATACCCTACCAAATGGAACTGTACTTTGATAATTTGCAACAGGACACTTGAGCGTTCACAGGTCACTAAGCTGTTAGAAATGTTCTCAATCAATTATGCAAGCATTCAGCTGGGTATAAAGGTTTCCGTTCTTAAATTTTTGCTAATTTTGCTGGTTCTAGGTAACTTATGACATTTCTCCCTCCCCACCCAAAATATGGAAGATAAAAAGCACGAGTGGAAGTGTAAAACAGAAAGGTTGCCCCCTCGCTCTCCCTGAATACAGATTTTTTTCCCCTACCAAGGCTTTAATGTGTTTGCTTGCATGTAGAATCATAAAACCAGAGGGTTAGAAGAGACCACAAGGGTTATCTAGTCTAACCCCCAGTCAAGACGCAGCATCTAAATTATCCAAGACAGATAGCGATCCAGACTCCTTTTGAAAACCTCTGTGAAGGAGCTTTCACAACCTTCCGAGGCATCTGTCCCATTGTCCTACTGTTCTTATAGTTAAGAATGTATCTGTATAGATGGTGTATGGGCTTTATCTCCAAGATGAATCTCAAGCTTTAAGCCTTTCCTACAATTAACCTTATAAATTAAACAAGCTACTTACCATTCCAGTTTTTGGCGATCTTGAACAAGTTTGCAGCCCTGGTGTACATTTCACAGGCTTCTTCTACCTTTGAATTTCCTCTAGAGAAATAAAGAAAGTGCAAGTCGCTCAATTACTATTTGCACTGCAAAGAAATATAGTTATTTGGGGGTGGGCTAAAACACAAGAATAGAGTTTTGAATTTTGTGTTCTCGTTTGTTCTGGTGACTTGGTCCTTCCAAACTTTGTTGCATAAATGGGCAGCTCATCCCATTGGTTATACGCAGAGTCTGGTCAGATCCTTGTTTTGTTCATTTAATTGCCACTGCCCTAGTTGGAATCAACAACATACTGGAAGTTTTCACTCCAAAGAGAAAACAGCATGAGGTCAGAGTCACAACTGTTTTATCAATCTTGTTCATCAACAATATACAGTAAAACCTCACAGTTACAAACCCCTTGGGAAAGGAGGTTGGTTGTAACTTTGAACAAAACGTACTGGTGGTTCTTTCAAAAGTTTACACTCGAACATTGGCTTAATACAACTTTGAAACTTTACTGTGCAGAAGAAAAAAAATGCTTTTTTTTTTTTTAGTAGTTTACATTTAACACTGTACTGTATTTGCTTTTGAGGTGTCTGCTGCTGACTGATTACATACTTCTGGTTCCAAATGAGGTGTGTGGTTGACCGATCAATTTGTAACTCTGAGGTTCCACTGTACAAGGAATAAGGACAAGAATTAAAAGCCGCAGTGCTGGGACTGGTTGAAGAGCTGACCCTGAGCCCAGAGCGTGTGGCCACGGCTGAAGGGGTTGCTGGGCCCAGTGGTAAAGGGCTGGCTGAAGGCTGGAACCAGCAGCTGGTTCCTGCTGGAGTCTCACACTGAAAGTGCTGCTCTGTTAGGAACACAGGGGAAGCTGCGCTGTTTGTAGCTGTACTGAACACTACTGCCAGAGGAGCTGAGGTAGCCAAGTGGATGCCTTTGTCCGGGGGGGGGGGGGGGGGGGGGGGGGGGAAGAGAGAGAGAGAGAGAGACTATCCTTGGAACAGAAGCAGCAAAATTTCCTCTCTAAGCAGGACTGGGGAGAAATTGAACAGAGGAAGCATCTTCTGGCTTTAACCTTCCTTTAGGGCTGTCTGCCATCTTAAGGCCTTGGACAGGAAGGGAGCTGCTGCATGTGGTGAACCCTGGCATCCTTGTAAGGCCTGACGTTTCCAAGATAAAGGCCTTAAAACAAGGGACAAGGGAAAAGATAAAATAATTTTGGTGTAAACCCCCAAAATTTAAAGATTTGCCTATGCTCTGTAATTCAGGACAGCAGGATGTCTTGAGAACACTGGCCAGATTCTCCAGGGCCTTACATGTTGGGTAGTCATTGACACCAGCGCAAGAGGCATGGCGTGTGTGGGTAGGGTGACCAGATGTCCGGATTTTATAGGGACAGTCCCGATTTTGGGGTCTTTTTCTTATATAGGCTCCTATTACCCCCGATCCCCGTCCTGATTTTTCACATTTGCTGTCTGGTCACCCTATGTGCGGGGCAGAGGAGGGACAGCATCAGATCAAACTTAAAGTATTTAATACCTACTTTGCCCAGGTGAAAGTGACTATCTAACTGGCAAGGTTGGGAAGATTCACAGGCTGAAACTGGCATGAGGCAAACTAACTAGGGTTTTCCTATAAGAGGGGAAATAAATCTCATCTGGTCAGGGGCGCTGGAACAATTTCTATAATGTTTTTTATAGAACATTCAGTGGCTGAGAGCCACTGAACCAAACTATAAGCCCTGTATATAATGGAAACCACTTTAAGGCAGGGGGTGCTGCAGAACCCCCCACACTCCTAGTTCCAGCACCAATGCATCTGGTCCTGCTTCATGGTACTATATAATAGATGAAAATCCATTTCTGAAAAGGCGAGTCAAGATGTGTTCTTCTTGCACCCTTACCTGAAAAATTTGTGCAGCCTTGAGCAAGCCATTTAATCTAGTCTGCCCCTGCATTCCCTGATTTGTAAAAACTGAATAATGCTTTCCTACCTCACAGGGGAGTTGTGAGAATAAAATCCAGATACGATAATGATAAAGACCACAAAAGTATGTAGAGAGACAGTCTACACTATAATGACCAGAGAACCACTTAAATGGAGTAATTTTGATGTCCATTCATTGAGAATCAACTTAAGACACTAATAAACAGAAAATGCAACAGCCTACCTTTGCAAGATGCCAGAATCTCAAAGAGTATTGCGTGCCTAAGGCATTTAATATTGGACATTCACACCCTTTCATAAAGAAGCGGCTACGGTTACTTGTCTGCATACAATGCAATTCATCTGCTCTCCCGCTGTAAAGTCCTAGGTGAATGACTGTCTGGGGAGCTGCAGGACTGTAATTTAGGGAATAGCTACACTGCAGCTGAGAGTGAGCCCCCAGACCAGGGGGTTAGGCTTGGAATAGTGGGGCTCGAGCTAGCACACTAAAAAAGTCATAGAATGGCTGTTGCAGCTCAGGTTTCAGAGCAGCAGCTGTGTTAGTCTGTATCCGCAAAAAGAACAGGAGTACTTGTGGCACCTTAGAGACTAACACATTTATTTCAGCATGAGCTTTCGTGAGCTACAACAGCTCACTTCTTCGGATGCATAGAATGGAACACACATTAGTGTAATGACCCAACCATTCCCAGTCTCTGTTTAAGCCTGAGTTAATTGTATCTAATTTGCATATTAATTCGAGTTCAGCAGTCTTTCTTTGGAGTCTGTTTTTGAAGTCTGTCACTGAGTGGTTAGAGAGGTTGAAGTGTTCTCTCACTGGTTTTTGAATGTTATGATTCCTGACGTCAGATTTGTGTCCATTTATTCTTTTGCGTAGAGACTGTCCGGCTCTCTTACCGCTCAGTGACAGACTTGAAGGTGGCAATTTTGCAACAAAAAAACTTCAAAAACAGACTGCAAAGAGAGACTGCTGAACTCAAATTCATATGCAAATTAGATACAATTAACTCAGGCTTAAACAGAGACTGGGAATGGTTGTGTCATTACACCAACTGAATCTATTTCCCTATGTTAAAGTTCTCCTCACACCTTCTATGGGTCATGTTAATTATCACTTCAAAAGTTTTTCTTCTCCTGCTGATGATAGCTCATCTCAATTGATTAGACTCTTCCTGTTGGTTTGGCTACTTCCACCTTTTCACGTTCTCTGTCTGTATAAATATCTCCTGTCTGTGTGTTCCATTCTATGCATCCGAAGAAGTGAGCTGTTGTAGCTCACGAAAGCTCATGCTGAAATAAATTTGTTAGTCTCTAAGGTGCCACAAGTACTCCTGTTCTTGTTGCAGCTCAGGGTCTCAAGCCCAGCCGAACCCTTCAGCTTGAGAGCCCAAACTCCAGCTCTCAGCCACAACATCCACACTGCTACTTTTAAGCATGCTAACTCGAGCTCTGCAAATGCAAGTCTGTCTACCCAGGCTGGGCAGATACAACTTTAGTGGCCTTTCCGAGGCTGATCCTGCAGGCTGATGAGCACTGCAGGCGGCACAAAAAAACAGAAGTGTTAACCTCCAGCTTCACCATCAGCACCTGTGCAGAAAGGCTGCTTTCAGTATGCCTTGCATTGCACATAGCCCAGCTGACTAGAAGAGAGGGGAGCAGGTGTGATGGGATAGGGACTGGGGGGGGTGGGAAGGAAAGTCAGAGGTAAAGCCAGGATTCAGCCTTTAAAGCATAATCCAGTGACTGCAAATGTTCTTGTCAGCTCACCAGACTGCAGACGCCCCACCCCACTCCCCCCCGCCTACTTTCTCTTACTGGAGTGATTAACAAAGCGCTCTGATCAGCAGCACTACCTACAGCTCAGCACCGATCTCTCACAACCTTCTTCTATATCCTTATAAGCTGTAGTGGGCACTTTTTGGCCTGAGGGCTACATTGGGGTTGCAAAACTGCATGGGGGGCCGGGTAGGGAAGACTGTGCCTCCCCAAACAGCCTGGCTCCCGCCCCCTCCCACTTCCCAGCCCCAGACTGCCCGCCTCAGAACCCCTGAGCCATCCAACCACCCCCACTCCTTGTCCCCTAACCGTCCCCTCCCGGGACCCCACCCCATATCCAACTCCCCTGCTCCCAGTCCCCTGACTGCTCTGACCCCATCCACACCCCAGCCCTTTGACAGGTCCCCCAGGACCCCACGCCTATCCAACCCCCGCTGTTCCCCATCCCCTGACCCCCTATCCACACCCCCACCCCCTGACAGCCCCCCAGGACTCCCACATTTATCCAATGCCCCCACTCCCCATTCCCAGACAACCCCCCCCCAGAATCTCCACCCAATCCAACCCTCCCACTCCCTGTCCCCTGACTGCCCCCGATGCCCCCCGCCCCTTATCTAACCCCCAAGCCCCGGCCCACTTAGCATGCCGCTCAGAACAGCATGTCTTACAGTCGTGCCGCCTTGCCAGAGCCAGACACACTGCCGTTCTACTTGGCAGGAGAGCGCAACGCCGCTGCCCACAGCGCTGCCCACGCAGTGGCATGGCTGCAGGGGAGGGGGGACAACGGAGGCTAGCCTCCCCGGCCGAGAACTCAAGGGCCAGGCAGGATGGTCCCACGGGCCAGATGTGGCCCACCTCTGTTATAAGCACTAAAGTTACAAAGAGTTTCCCAAAGCCTCCAAGAACTGCTACAGCCTCATTTAGAATCATGTTTTAAAACTGACTGGTCATGGTCACTACATTTTATAGAGAATCTTGTCAGACGTTTTATGGATAATTCTAGTCTTTTTCTCAGTGTGTTAAGGACATTCGCCTGTTCTAACTTTGGGTGTGGGAGGGGAATAAGAGGGAAAGAAAAAAATCCCAAACAGAAGAGGAAGTTCTGCACCTGCACAGAAGACCAAGCACTGAAATATAAACTCTAAAAGTGAAACTCAGTCTAACTCCCACTCAAACTGGCAACTGTGAAATGCACAAGATATTCCCCAAGGAAAGAATCCAAGCAAGCCAGACAAAGGACTAATGGATGTTCCAAACTGTGAAATCAATGTTCCAGTAGCGTTTATCATAAGTGTTTTATGCCGTGAAGCTTGCTAATTATTAATGCAGATCTGGTTCTGAAACCTACACGCAGCTATCTGACACTGAATGCTTAAAATGCCCATATAACCTGGCCTCCTGTGAACTCAAAAATTAAGAGTAAGCAAATAGAAAATAAAGACAAGTCTGAAGTACACTTCACTGGTGTAGCTATTGTAGCACAAGCTATAATTAAATCAAGTGTTAGATTTCCAGTATCATTACGCCAATTGTTTTCAATATTATCTTTTACTTTGCTAACACTAAAGACCAGACCCGTCAAACACCAATGTGAGCTTTGTGTAAAGACTGGAAGTAGATTATGGTTCCCTAAATTCTAAGGACAATTTAAGGGACATCGGTTTACTTTAGAGGACTGCGAGCCAAGACTTCAGGCCCCAAATTAAGCTTCAACGGGGCAACTCACACACTTAAAGCTAGGTATGGTCTTATGTACCTTGTGGAACTGTGACCTCTATCTGCAGCTATGCCATTGGCTCAGTGTCATCTCCTGGATGAAGTCATGCAAGTGACTTTGTCTCAGTTTACCCATTTGTAAAATGCATATGACACTTCAGTAAGTTGGGTATGAAGGTGCTGGAAAGTTAAATTATTTGGTGTTCAAAAAGCACTCTGAGACCCTTAGATGAAGAAAACGTACACATGCTTACCCTTAAGAAAAGTATCTTCAAGGTAGCCCCCTGGATCTTCATGCATTCCCTCATAAGATACTTCAGAAATTATGTGCAAGCCTCTCCGGGCACTGTTTCAGGAGGATAACTTTGCAAGCTACAGTGATTTAGTAAATCAGGAAGTAGTAATGTATAACCATTTCAATCTCAGTTATATGTTAGACTAAATCGTTTTCACTCCCTACCTATCTGCAGGATTTTACTATGCTGGAGAAAAGGAAAATTGTGTGTCTGAATTCTTCCCCTAAAGCTACAGGAAGGCTGAAGCCTCATTAGCAGATATGTGAACCTTACTATCTCAAAGAATAAAAGCTCTTTGTAAGTGCATACTATTATTAAACAGACATGTCCAACTAGTTAACAAACACTCAATTTCTGATAAGCCATATCTTTGGCATTCCCTTTTCTACTCCATGATTAGTTTGTGGTATTTTTATTACAATGGCAGCATCTAAATATGAATTGTCATCTCTGTGTAGACAAGACTGATATGTTGAAAAGGTTTAACAGAAAGAAACACAAAGGATCATATTCTTTTCTCAACTGCACCAGTGCAAATCCAGGAAACCTAAATATAGAGGTGGCTACCCATTCCCTCTGTAATAAGTCTTGTGAAGTCAAATGATGATTGTGCGAATACAACGTATGTGAATCTGGAATAAAGAAAATAATTTGGACCAAAATGTCTATTCCGGGGGAACATTTCCTATTTAATATGGGCCACGTTCTTCCTTAACTCAATGGGGTTGTAGGAGAAAAGTGATGGAAAAAAATTAGCCCTGCTTGGACAAATACCTGTACGCATTGAGCAACACAAGCAGAAAGATGCAGCAAAATAACTACCAAAACTAAAAAATAATAAAAATAATAATTAAACCATTTAAGTTTCTAAGTGACAACACTGTAATTACCTACTACATTATTTACGAAACTTAAGCACTTAAAAACAGGGAAATGAATACAGATATCATCATTCTTACACTGCCCACATAATACACACATGCATATTATTCTCATCAAGTATAAATAATGCATATTTCATCACAATACTGACTGTGACTCATGGACTTTTTAAATCTTAATTTCTGTATCTCAATATTTTCTTTTAAGGGATAGTATCAAATGAAAATAATCATCAGTAAATCCATTTTTTTAACTGGCAGTGCAAGTTTCATGTAAAATATATAGAACTGTGCTTTTTAAAGAATAACTGTTTAACAGAAAAAGAGTTTTACATAGATTTACGCTAACTTTATATATAAATGTGTACATAGACACCAGCTTACTCAGATCCCGGGGGGTGCTCGACCCCTACTCTGCCCCGGGCCCTGCCTCCACTCCACCCTCACCCTGCCTCTTCCCGCCCTCACTCTGCCCCAGGCCCTGCCCCCACCCCACCCCTTCCCCCAAGCCTCAACCCCGCCCCTTCCCAGCCCCACCCCACCACTTTTTGCCTCCTTCCCTTGCCTCTTCCTGCCTCCGTTCCTCCCCCTCCCCCCAGTATGCTGTGGAACAGCTGATTGTGGCAGGCAGGAGGCTCTTGGAGGGAAGGGAAGAGCCGAGTGGCAGGGCCGTGGCCAGGCAGGATGTGCTGGGGGAAGGGGGCGGCACTGACTCGCAGGGCTGCCAGTGGATGCTGAGCACCCACTACTTGTTCCCCATGGGTGCTCCAGCCCTGGAGCATCCATGGAGTCAACACCTCTGTATGTGTAGCAAGCTGTGTCATCTTCACTAGTATAGGACTGTAACTATGACTGCATCTACACTTGGAACTGGAGGTATGGTTCCCAGCTCAAGCAGACACACTCACACTAGCACACAATAAATAGTACTGTAGCTGCAGTAGCACAGGCAGCAGAAAATGGTAGCCCAGATTAGCTGCCGCGATTACACACCCACGCAGACTCCACGGGCATGTAATCGGGGGCAGCTAGGCCATGCCACCACTCTCCATTGCCCGTGTTAGTTACACTGTTGTTTTTGGCATGCAAGCTCAATGAGAAAATAGATGATGAAAGGCAACCATCTTGAATGAAAATGTCATGCCACTAGTTAATACTAATTCCTATCTATATGCTTTGTTCACTCTAGCTAGATTCTTGATTTGAATAATACAAATATAAATTAGTGCTTCTATGGCCCCATAAGCTACTGTGGACTATTTCCCTCTTTATAAGCCTTAAACACACTGGGCTTAAAACTGCCATTGACTTAATTTCATCATCAAGTCTTTTGCTTCTTAAACAATTACTGGCTGACTTAGAACAACGCTTCCTCAGCTCTCGTCCCCTAATGCCCCTACTCCACTTGCGCTACATTGATGACATCTTCATCATCTGGACCCATGGAAAAGAAGCCCTTGAGGAATTCCACCATGATTTCAACAATTTTCATCCCACTATCAACCTCAGCCTGGACCAGTCCACACAAGAGATCCACTTTCTGGACACTACAGTGCTCATAAGCGATGGTCACATAAACACCACCCTATACCAAAAACCTACTGACCGCTATACTTACCTACATGCCTCCAGCTTTCACCCAGACCACATCATACAATCCATTGTCTACAGCAAAGCTCTAAGATACAACTGCATTTGCTCCAACCCCTCAGACAGACAAACACCTACAAGATCTCTATCAACCATTCTCAAAACTACAATAGTCACCTGCTGAAGTGAAGAAACAGACTGACAGAGCCAGAAGAATACCCAGAAGTCACCTACTCCAGAACAGACCCAACAAAGAAAGTGAGAGAACGCCACTAGCCATCACCTTCAGCCCACAACTAAAACCTCTCCGGCGCATAATCAAGGATCTATAACCTATCCTGAAGGACGATCCCTCACTCTTGGAGATAGGCCAATCCTCGCTTACAGAGAGCACCCCCAACCTGAAGCAAATACTCACCAGCAACCACACAACAAAACACACTAACCCAGGAACCTAGCCTTGCAACAATACCAATTGCCAACTCTGTCCACATATCTATTCAAGGGACACCATCATAGGACCTAATTATATCAGCCACACCATCAGAGGCTCGTTCACCTGCACATCTACCAGTGTGATATATGCCATCGTGTGCCAGCAATGCTCCTCTGCCATGTACACTGGCCAAACCAGACAGACTATACGCAAAAGAATTAAAGGACACAAATCAGACGTCAAGAATTATAACATTCAAAAACCAGTCAGAGAACACTTCAACCTCCCTGGTCACTCGATTACAGACCTAAAAGTCGCAATACTCCAACAAAAAAAAAAAACTTCAAAAACAGACTCCAAAGAGAGACTGCTGAATTGGAATTAATTTGCAAACTGGACACCATTAAATTAGGCTTGAACAAAGATTGGGAGTGGATGGGTCATTACACAAACTAAAACTATTTCCCCATGCTAATATTTTCCCCTCTGTTACTCACACCTTCTTGTCAACTGTTGGAAATGGGCCATCCTGACTATCACTACAAAAGTTTTTTTTCCTCCTGCTGATAATAGCCTTAATTGATTAGTCTCATTATAATTGGTATGGCAACAACAATTTTTTCATGTTCTCTGCATATACATCTTCCTACTTTATTTTCCACACCATGCATCCGATGAAGTGGGTTTTAGCCCACGAAAGCTTATGCCCAAATAAATGTATTAGTCTCCAAGGTGCCACAAGTACTCCTCCTCCTTTTTTCTCATACAGACTAACACGGCTACCACTCTGAAACCTGTAGAAGGATTAAAAGTGAAAAATAAACTTGACGTAAAGCGGTTGTGGTTCACTAGAGACACGTAGTGAAGCAAGACCCAAGGAAAAGGGTTGAAGGCCAAAATATTTACACAGCTCAGAGAAAGACAGTCATTAAGATTTTTCTTATGACTTGTAGTGCTCTTCAGAAAGGCCTTTGTTTAACTGTCACCAGTGACATACGGCCAAAGGAATGGGTTCAGACCCTGCAACTGAATCCACACACAGATCCTTAACCCCACAAGGATCCAATTACAGGACTGGGGCCCCAGTCAACTGGAAAAGAAGATTTCTCAACACAATTCGTATCTTGAATAAATAAGACCCTCTTATATTATCTCTTGCTGAAATAAATCGACCCTTTCACAGAATAAGGCTTCATACAAAAAATGTTGCTATTTTGACAGTCTGTTCTTGGTACGTAAAAATATTTTCCAGACTCTGGGACTGATCCAATCCTTATTGAACTCAACCCCCACACCCCACTGTACCACAGCCCGCCAACTTCAGTGGGCTTTGGATCAGGCCCTACGGTTTAGTTTTGAGAAAAGACAATTGAAGGGGGAGCCGACACATCTTCCAATATGTTAAGGGTTATTATAAAGAGGATGGTGATCAGTTGTTCACTCCACATCCACTGAAGGTAGGACAAGAAGTAATGTGCTTAATCTAATGCAAGGGAGATTTAGATTAGATATGAGGAAAAACTTTCTAACTATGCGGGCTGTTATGTTTTGGAATAGGCTTCCAAGGAAGGCTGTGGAATCCCCATCATTGGAGATTTTTAAGACCAGGCTGAACAGACATCTGTCAGGGACAGTTCAGGACTAGGTTTACGTGATCCTACCTCAGCGCAAAGGGCTGTACTTGATGACTTCTCAATGCCCCTTCCAGCTCCACATTTCTAGGATTCCTTTACTTATACACGTAGTTCCAATTACCTTTAGCAGGCCTACTTGTGTGCATAAGGGAAGGCAAGATCAGGCCCTAAAATGGCAACTGCACTGGAGAAAGAATGTTGCTCCATAAAGACTTCCACTTTTCCTTTAACTTTTCTTTTTAGAAACCCTCTCTTGCAGTTTATAAATAACTGAAATGTAATAACATTTGGGGCGGCAGGGAGCAGAGTGAGAGGAAAGGAGAAAGAAAGGACAGAAAAACAGCGATATTGCTGCAGACAGTATAAGGGACAGGTAAATGCCTTCTCTTCAAGGAGCACAAAAGTAAAAAAACAAACAAACAAAAAAAACCTTACTTGCTGATGCACACAGTATACAGAGTCATTTAAAAAAAATTAAAATACAGACAAAGTTTTAAGCCAAGGTATCTCGTAAGATCAACAAGCACAGATTCAACAAGGCCAGAAGGTATCAATGTGATTATCTAGTCTGGCCTCCTGTATAACACAGAACACAGAACTTCCCCAGAATAATTCCTAGAGCAGATCTTTTAGAAAAAATATCCAGTCTCGATTTTAAAATTGTCCACGATAGAGAATTCACCATGACCCTTGCTCCGTTGTCCCAATGGTTAATTCCTCTGACTGTTAAAAATGTATGCCTTATTTCTATTCTGACTTTGTCTAGTTTCAACTTCCCACCATTGGATCATGTTGTACCTTTCTCTGCTAGACTGAAGAACCAAATATCAGATATCTGTTCCCCATATAGGTATTTATAGACTATGACCAAGTCATCCCTTCACCTTCTTAAAATAAACAGATTGAGCTCCTTAGGTCTATCACTATGCGGCAGGTTTTCTAATCTTTTAATCATTCTCGTGGCTCTTCTCTGACTCCTCTCCAATTTATCACCTTCCTACTTGAATTGTGGTCACCAGAACTGGACACAGTATTCCAGCAGCAGTCACATCAGAGCCAAATGCAGAGGCAAAATAACTTCTTAACGCCAATCAAGATTTGTCGTTTGTGCATCAAACGACCACATTAGCCCTTTTGGCCACAGCATTGCATTGGGAGCTCGTGGTCAGCAGTTTATCCACTATGATTCCCAAAATCTTTTTCAGAATCACCACTTCCAAGAATTACTCTGAGCAGATTTCTACACCAAAATTGTTTTTAAAATTCTGCAAAAATCTGCTGTTTTATTTGTCAAAATAAATAATATAATCACAACAGTTTCAATTATTTTGGTAATTTATTTCAAAATATCTGTCAGCAAATATGTCTGTAACATTACAGACAACAAAAAATATTCAGGAACTGTTTTTTGACAAATAGATTCCTTACAAGGTAAATTAATATAGAACTCTGAGTAATAATTCATTTAAACTATGATACAGGAAAGCATTTTCTGAACCCCTTCAGAAGTACAAAGGCTTGGTGGAGTCAGGAGTAATGGAGGTTCTAAGGGAGAGGGAACTAACTGCTAGGAAGAAACCTGGGTATGAACCTGAAGGGTTGATAGGAGTGGGCGGAAAAAGTGTAGAACAGGTTTTTTGTGTGGGTGGGGAAGGATTGTTAGGGAACCTCTCCCATGCAGACCCATTTATTCAGGAATATCTACCCCTGTCCCCATGTGTCCCTCCTTCCCCACTCATAAAACCACTCCCCCCCATCCTCATGTGGCCGTACACCCCCACTCAGCCACCCCCACGTGGCCCTGCATCCCCTTCTCCTGTCCCCATGTGGCCCTGCACCCTGTCAGGCAGCCTCCTCCCCCCTTCCCATGTCTCTCTGTGCTCCCACTCAGCCATCCTCTCCCATCATATCTCCCAGCACTCCCTCTCCCATCCCAATGTGGCCCTGTGCCTCCACTCCCATTCAGCCCTTGCCCATCTGTCCTCCCCACTAGCCCTTATGAACCCCAGTATGTGGCCCCCTAGCAGCTCCATGTGCCCCACACTGTCTGTCTTTTCATATCCTTTGTCTCCTGACCTGGCCCCACCCACGCTGTGAAGAAGGTAGCCTCAGCTGGGGCTCGCCCTGGAGCCTCTGCTCTGTTCTAGTGCCACAGTAGTCCCTGGTGGCCAAAAAGCATAACTGTAGCAACTTTCCCACAGAAGTTATTTTCTGCGGGGGAAAAAATTATGTGCGGCACATTAATTATGCACGCACATGGTGCAGAATTCCCCCAGGAATAAAAGCTAGAATCCCCATCCTCTGTGTATGTCTCTGTTCATAGATCTATATACATTTACATGTAGTTGTATTCAAATGCATATTGTTTGCTTGCGCCCAGTTTAGCAAGTAACCCAGATTGCTCTGTATCAGGGACCTGTCCCCTTGACTATTTACCACTCCCCCAATTTGTGTGTCACCTGCAAACTTTATCAATGATGATGCTATGCTTTCTTCTAGGTCATTGATAAAAAAGTTAAATAGCATAAGGCCAAGTACCGATCCCTCCCAGGACCCTCCTAGAAAGTGACCCATTCAATGATTCCCCACTTATAATTAAATTTTGAGATTTATCACTTAGCCAGCATTTAATCCCTTTAATGTGTGCCGTGTTAATTTTATATCATTCTAGTTTATTTTTTAATCAAAATGTCATTTGGTATCAAGTCAAACACCTTACAGAAGTCTAAGTACATTACATTAACACTATTACATTTATTAACCAAATCTTTAATCTCATCAAAAAACATATCAAGTTAGCATGACAGGATCTATTTTTCATACATCAGTGTCTATTGGCATTAATTATATCACCTTTATTTAATTTTGTATTAGCTGAATCCCATATCAGCCACTCTATTATCTTCCCCAGCATCGGTGTCAGACTAATAGGCCTAATTACCTGTCATCCCACTCACCCTTTTTAAATATCAGCGCAATATTAGCTTTCTCTCAGTCTTGTAGAACTTCCTTAGTGTTCCAAGACATAGTGAAAAATCAAAATTAATAGTCCAGCAAGCTCTTTTAAAACTCTTGGATGCAAGTTATCTGGACCTGCTGATTTTAAAATGTTGGAGTTTAGTAGTTGCTGTTTAACACCCTCCGGAGATACTAGAGGAATGGAAAGACTGTTATCAACATCATATGATATGACTTCATTATTTATTTTACTCCCCAAATACAGAACAGAAATATTTATTGAACTTTTACCATTTCTGCTTTATTATTTATATTTCTACCATTTCCAACTAGTACCATTTCCAACCACTACCAGTGTTAGGATTTGGTTTGTTCCTAACAGTTTAAAAAACCTCCTCCTTATTGTCCTTAACTCTGATGCCACAGATTCCTTCCTGAATCCCTTTGTTTCCTTTACCAATTTTCTACAATTCCTAGGTTCAGATTTATATTATCATCAACTTCCCCTTTCTTCCATTTGCTATATACTGCGGCCTTCACTTACCCTCTAAACCAGATCAGTTTTTTAACCAATACAACTTTCTTCCTCAGTTGTGGGTTTTGAGGCATCTAGTTACGCGTTCTTGAACAATTACCATTCATATTTTTCAGATTAAATTCTTCCTCCCAGCTGATATGGTCATAACTATTGTAAGCTTTGTGAGACTGGCCCTTTTAAAGCACAAAATAGATATGTTACTGGTAAGGACTTTACTCTGTTAGTCTGTAGACTGATGAAAA
This sequence comes from Gopherus evgoodei, assembly GCF_007399415.2. Lineage (NCBI taxonomy): Eukaryota > Metazoa > Chordata > Testudines > Testudinidae > Gopherus > Gopherus evgoodei. The sequence goes on along the minus strand of NC_044324.1, from coordinate 217,389,682 downwards.
ATAGACACACAATATTTAAACTCCAAACCTTGAGTAAAATTCCTCACATGGTATTTGCTTTATTGAGAGGCCAAATAAACAAATACTTAGGCCGTGTCTACCTTGTCTACATACAAGGTTTCAGTGTTTTAGCTGATTTAGTAAAATGGTGCAAACCCCTGTTTGGACATTCTTATTTTGATTTAAGAGTTACTTATTTCAGTTCAGCTTCAACCCGTTCCTAACGGAATTAAGCTAAACCAAAATAAGCTCTTTTTGCACCAGGTTAATAAAAATCCATATAGAAATCACACCTCAGGTTTAACCAGTGAAACTCTGCATACAAACTAGTCCTTACAATGGCAAGACTCAAGCTGTTGGAATCAATGTACATGTTAATTTTAAAGTAGGTTACTGCATTTGACTAATACAGCCCATAAAATAATTTATTAAAGCAAAGAGGCAAAAAAACTCACTAAAGGCCTTGCCTTGTACCATGATCTCAGACTAAACACATTAAGAGTTAAATCTTGCTCAGTGCAGAAGAAATTATATTTAATTTAGGGGATTAACATTCTATAAGGATATGCTAAAATGAAGCATTATTTTTGTTCCAACCTACTAGAGCAGGCCTTCAGCACTGCTCTCAGCAGAGAATATTTTTCCTCCATGAAAAAGAGAAATTAACTTTCAACTCCTTGTTTCTTAAATAACAGACTCATTTCATAACATTAAAGAGACCTCCATCACAGCAGTAGCAGCAATCTGGCTCCAATCCCCTTAGCTTTCTGTAGGAGGGATACCAGAATCATACATTTGAACTAATAGCCTAATGGGATTAGATTCTTGCTAGGTAATTAACTGATCTTGGATCAATATTGTTTACAAACCATGCCAACTTTTATTCTAGAAATATGACAATTTCAGCATCAGATTATGTCTCTCCAGAAAGGAGAGACATTAGAAAATTGACAGACACACATAAAATATCTTTAAAGTACTGGCTAAAAATCAGGAGTTATTATTATGAATGTAATGATGCATTAGCTGCTGCGTAGCAGATTAAATGGTGATATTAGAAGGGCAGAAGAGGAGAAATCATCATTCTCCATTGTAAAGCCCCAATAACGCAGAGCAGCTGCCTCCACTGCCACTAGAGGATTATCAAAAGCGAGTCTCCTCATTGTACAGAAGATGGATTACGGGCTAAAAATGCTACTTCCTTCAGAAGCAACTAATCACTATGGTGGTTTCTTACATAAATGATGTCTGTTAAGAAACAACTTGGACAGAAAGAGAAAGAGGGGTAAATGCAGGATGTTTCCCCACAACCCCATCTCACCCATCAAAAGCTTTAATCACTGCAGAGTGCTCAGTGATCCGATTCCATGCCCGGCTTTGAAACATACTGTCATCATTTAGAGAGCACTGGAACTTTTGCATCCGTACAAGGCAGAACAACATACAGGCGATGAGGGGAAATTATACAGATACAGCCAGGGAACCAGGAACTAAAGGCAACGTTTTGTTCTCCTCTCTTCCCTCCCAGCAGCAACACAGCAGAGAGAAGGAAGCTTTTTCCTGATGGCAGGCCTGGGAGGGAAGTTAGAGGGATTTTCCTGTGTACCATCTGCGTAAGAACACCATGGGCATCCTTATGTTATAGATCAATACTTCTAGGGTGGCAGGAATACAGCCAACTGTGAATTACAAGAGTGCACCCAGAAACAGGGCACAATTGGAGAGGCACCTTTATGGTAGTAGGAATACAGTCGACTGTGAATTACCAGGGTACACCCAGGAACAGGGGACAACTGGAGAGGCACCGCCAGGGTGGCAGGAATACAGCCGACTGTGAATTACCAGAGTGTACCCAGGAACAGGGCACAATTGGAGAGGCACCTCTAGAGTGGCAGGAATACAGTCGACTGTGAATTACCACGCTGCACCCAGGAACAGGGCACAATTGGAGAGGCACCGCCAGGGTGGCAGGAATACAGTCGATTGTGAATTACCACGCTGCACCCAGGAACAGGGCACAATTGGAGAGGCACCGCCAGGGTGGCAGGAATACAGTCGACTGTGAATTACCAGGTGGCACCCAGGAACAGGGCACAATTGGAGAGGCACTGCCAGGTGGCAGGAATACAGCCGACTGTGGATTACCAGGCTGCACCCAGGAACAGGGCACAATTGGAGAGGCACTGCTAGGTGGCAGGAATACAGCCGACTGTGGATTACCAGGCTGCACCCAGGAACAGGGCACAATTGGAGAGGCACTGCTAGGTGGCAGGAATACAGCTGACTGTGGATTACCAGGCTGCACCCAGGAACAGGGCACAACTGGAGAGGCACCGCCAGGGTGGCAGGAATACAGCCGACTGTGAATTACCAGGCTGCACCCAGGAACAGGGCACAACTGGAGAGGCACCGCCAGGGTGGCAGGAATACAGCCGACTGTGAATTACCAGGCTGCACCCAGGAACAGGGCACATCTGGAGAGGCACCGCCAGGGTGGCAGGAATACAGCCGACTGTGAATTACCAGGGTGCACCCAGGAACAGGGCACAATTGGAGAGGCACCTGTAGGGTGGCAGGAATACAGCCGACTGTGAATTACCAGGCTGCACCCAGGAACAGGGCACAACTGGAGAGGCACCGCCAGGGTGGCAGGAATACAGCCGACTGTGAATTACCAGGGTGCACCCAGGAACAGGGCACAATTGGAGAGGCACCGCCAGGGTGGCAGGAATACAGCCGACTGTGAATTACCAGGCTGCACCCAGGAACAGGGCACAACTGGAGAGGCACTGCCAGGGTGGCAGGAATACAGCCGACTGTGGATTACCAGGCTGCACCGAGGAACAAGGTACACAAGTATTAGAGAGGCAGCTCTAGGAGGGCACCAATACAGACGATTGTGAATGAGGCGTGTGGGTGTGCACGTAAATATTGTACCACACACACACACACGAGCCATACGCCTCTCTCATGTCTGTGCACGAGCCGCCCGAGCCCAGCGATCACACCTGTCACCACACGGCCCTCCCACGCACGTCCCACCGCCCCCTCAGCCACACGCGCGGGACAGAGAGAGACCCCCGGGCCCCGGCCTGCAGACCCGCCGGCCCCGCTCACCCGAAGAGCCCCCTGAGGAAGGAGTGCGAGGACTTGACCCGCTTCTCGGCCTCGGCCATGAGCTGCACGGCCTCGCGCTCCTTGCCGCTGCTGTCCATGGCGGCGGCTCTGAGGGGATGCGCGCGCCCGGCCTGCCGCCGCCCCGCTCCGCACGGCGGGGGAGGGGAGAGCCGAGCCGAGCCGAGCCGAGCGGTGTCGGGAGATGTAGTCGGGGGGGGGGGGCGCGGGACCAGCGGCTAAGGGGGATGGGTGTGTGTGTGTGTGTGTGTGTGTGAGAGAGACTGTCATTGAGCATATGACTGTGTGTGATGGTGCCAGTGTAGTGTGAGTGCACGTGTAACAACGTGCGTGTATGACTGTGTGCATTTGTGACGGTCTGTGTGTGATGGTGTTAGGGGGAGGGGTGTATAATCGTGTCAGCCTGTGATTGTCTCAGAGTGTGTGTGTGTGATTATGTCTGTGCGTGATACTGCGCGTCTCTGTGTGTGTAACTGTGTCTGTGTGATGATGTCAGTGTGTGCGCACACACAATGGGGTCAGTGTGATTGTGTCAATGTGTGTGATTATATCTGTGCGTGATACTGCCCGTCTCTGTGTGTGTAACTGTGTCTGTGTGATGATGTCAGTGTGTGCGCACACACAATGGGGTCAGTGTGATTGTGTCAATGTGTGTGATTATGTCTGTGTGATACTGTCAGCATGTGTGAGCGCAAAGGTGCCTGTGTGTGCTGGGGTCAGTCTGTGTGTGCATGCACAATGGTTTTAGTGTGGCATGTGAGAAATGGTGTCAGTGTGACACTGTCATGGTGTGTGTGATATTTAATATTATATTTATTATAATATTTTGGCACTATCAGAATGAAATGTTTTTATTTTATCAAAGTGAAACAATTTAACAATATTGAAACAAAGATTTTCAGTGTTTCTGAATCAAAAAAATTGGAATTTCCATTTTGTGGAAAATTTTGACATTTTGAACAAAAACAAACTTCAGAATTTCCCACAGAACAGAAATTCCATTTTCCAACCAGATCTAGTTTTAGGCTTTCACCCTTGAATGTCCTGTTGTCCCGCAATACATGCAATCAACACTTAGTAAAGTTATACAGTAAAGGTATTAAGAAACATATCTATGGAAGAACATGGTTTTACACGAAAAATAAATTGGGATTAGCTGGCTGTACTGTATTTTTCCATAACCATTTTCAAATGTCTTCACATGCCTACTTTCTATAATTTATGATAATCCTAAATGCAATTGAATGCACATCTCTAATGAATGAAATCATTCTGAAAAACATAGTTCAGGTGGAAGTACACAGCAATACAAATATTGGCCCTAACCCTTAATTGTTGCATTAAGGATATGTCTGAACTGAAATTAGATACTGGTTGTTGGTCTGTTCCAGCTGACTTGAGCTCAAGGGATGTAGGCTAAGGGGCTGTTTAATTACAGTGTAAAGTTCCTGACTGCAGCCTTAGCTCTGGGACCTACCCACCTCTCAGGGTCTTAGAGTCGAGGGTCCAGCCTGAGCTCAAACATCCACATCGCAATTAAACAGCCCCTTAGCCCAAGCCCTGCAAGACCAAGTCACCTGGCATGGGTCAGTCACAGGTTTTTAATAGCAGTATAGACATACCTTGTGTAGATGATGAGTAAAACATCATGCACAGGCACAAGGGAATAGTATTCAAAATATATTCCATGAAACTGGAGGTTTATTATTTTGCTCAACATGCACTGTACAGTAGATTAATCGTAAAGCAAGTTTACAGAGACAGCATCCCACAAGCAAAGGGCAGAGACCTTGAAATCTAAATAGGGAAGAGAACAAAAAGTGCAGAAAACTCTGTTGGAGAAGCTGGACAACAGATGAGCAACTTCAGAGATGGACGGAGCTTTTCAAGCTTACTGAGGCTTTCTGTGGAGTAAATCTTCCAGTAAAATCCATTGACAATGTAACCCTGAAGGAGTATTTAGAATGCAATCTGAAAAATGTTGGAATCATACCAAGTTCAAGACATCTACAGCAATTCTACTTGCCAACAGTAGTTGAAAATCATGTAAATTAAATTAAAGAAAAGCTGAAGACATGTGATAGATAGAATATTTGAACTCCACTAGGCTCATTCGGCTATGTCCTATAGCTGAAAAATTAGTTAAAATAAAATACTTTTTAATATAGCCACATACAAGTTCAGACATTTAAGTAAGGATAATAGATGTCATACCAACAGAATGAGGGTCTATATCCTGGAAAGGAGTGATTCTGCAAAGGATTTAGGAGTTATAGTGGACCACCAATGAAACATGCGGTCCCTGTCATGTATTTCTTGTACACAGTAGGTTACAGGGCTGCTACTAGCAGATCAGGCTTTTGTACAGATATGAACTGGCTACAGAGCTTCCTTCTCAGAGAAATACACACCAGAAATTTCAAAATAAGATCCTTGAATGTTCTGCCAGGTGTGGTCGAGGTTAGCTTAAATAAGGAGTGTTTCACGCAGTGCCAACTAATGGCTGAACTGCATATTATAGTTTAACAGTCCATTACATCTCCCCTTTTAAGTTCTACATTCCTACCATATGCAAAATGTACACTATCATGATATCTTTGAAGTTCAGTATGCATCAGTCTGTTAAGTGTCCCTGAATCATACTGGCTTTCTAATTACATGACCTGAACACATAACAACTTGGGCATCTGGCTGTCCATTAGTTGCAATCACCGGCTGGGGTTGGTTTGGAATCTTTGAGTCTTCTTTTTGTTCTACACCTGCCATCTGTAGAGTTTGCTCTGTAAATTGTTCCTTTTGAGGAACAAACTGTAGATGTTGATGGTTTCTGTTGAACTCTCCACTGTTGGTCTTGATCACACATGATTTGAGCAATTAATTTTTTTTCTTTGCAACAGCTGGACCTGTCCATCCTTTTTCTCCATCCAGCTTGACACAAACAAGGTCACTAGGTTCTGAACATGACAGTTTTCTGAGTGTTGTCTGTTGCAAATGTGTTTGTAAGCTTTTTTGCCTTTTGATTTGCTCTGGTTACACTCTTCATGTCTGGCCACTTTGGATTTTTTTCTAAAGTCAGAGCAGCAGTCCTGACTTGTCTTCCCATCAGGAGTTGTGCTGGACCACATCCAGTAGCTGCTATTGGTGTTGATCTGTAACTCAGTTGAGCAAGGAATGGATCTTCCTGCTGCAGGATTTTCTTGGCTGTCTGTACAACTCTCTCAGCTTCTCCATTCACTTGTTGGTAATATAGGCTGCTGGTAATACGATCAAATTCATAGTTCATTCAGAATGACTTAAATTCTGCTGCAGTAACTGCCTGGCACCAAAGCCGACTCCAGGGAAAACTGCATCTTGGAATTGCGGGAACGATGAGTATGGAGACAACTCCACACAGGAATGGCTGGGAGAAGCAAAGTTCAAAGCAATTGTTACTCAGGCCTGAGCCATTGCACAGCATCCAGTGACTGCTGCCGTAACTACATATTTTAGTGACCAGGGTGAGCTCCTGGTCCTGGCTCTACTGTAGCTCTTCAGCCCAGAGATGACATGTGGGGTGATCACATAACCACCACCAGTTGCCCCCTCCCCCCCCGCCCGCTATCAAGATTTATGCATCACCTCCGGGCTGAGGAGTAGCAGCAGAGCCAGAAGTGCCAGGACAACAGCGAGTGAGCGCCTCGGGGAACATCTCAGGGCAGTTGGGCTCTGCAGCCAGGGGGCGGTGCTGGCCGACACCAGCCTTCTTTGCAGGAGAGGCAAGAGCACATCGGGGCGCAGCCTGGAGCTGTGCCACCCGCCCTGCCTGGGGAGCGCCTGGCCATGTAGAGGCAGCCTGGGTTGGGAAGCAGGGCAGGCAGCCAGGGGCTCAAGCAGGCCAGGCAGCTCCCACCAGCTTCTGATCCGCCAGCTCCTGGCAGGAGGCGATGGTTTTCAAACTGTGAGGCGAGCCCCACAGTTTGAAAACCTCTGTGCTAAATGGAAGGCAGAAATCGCCCCCTTTTTCTATCCCCATGGCATTGCACACTGGACAGTTGCTCTGCTCACCCCACCATGGTTACAGCCGTGGGAAGATCATCATGTCTAGGTTATTTTAGTCCAATAATTTCTTTATAGGATATTATTATTTCTGTTTGTACAGTGTAAGGAGCCTCCACTCTTAAGCCTCTGACTCCACTGTTTCCAGTTCCCCCTTCCCATGCACTCCATCACTTATAAATGGCCTGAAAATTCCTGGGGATATTTTATTTTCATTTAAACTCAGATAGACTCATAGACTTTAAGGCCAAAAGGAACCATCATGATCATCTAGTCTTACCTCCTGCACCTTTCAGGCCACAATCCCTCATCCACCCACTCCTGTAATAGACCCCTAACCTCTGGCTGAGCAATGTGGGTTCAATTCCCTGGTCTGCAACAGACTTTGTGTGTGACATTGGGCAAATCACGTATCCTCTCTATGCCTCAGCTCCCCATCTGTGGGACATGAACAGTAGCTCTTCCCTGCCTTGCAGAGCTGTTGTGAGAATAAATATATTAGTGATTGTGAAGCCCATTGAGCTCTGCTGATGCAAAGTGCTATATTAGAGATAGGTTTTATTAGCAAGCTGCAAATCTCCAAGTACTTCATGAGCCCATTTGTTCCTCAATAGACAACATTACCACATTTCCAAAACTGCCACTCTTCAAACCACTTACGCTGAAAAAGACATATCATTTACATTTCAGACACCACACCATTTAAATACAAAAGAATGATGCATATTGGACCAAATGTCTCTGTGTAAGTGAACTGACTTAAATCTATTTTACACCAAGATTGGTTTGGGCCTAATCTGTATTTTTGATCATCAGTGTTTAAAAATCATAATCCAACATGCTGGTATTACTGTAATATATAGTCCCATTAAGAAGTTATAATTGTGTTAAAATAGTTGGGGATAACTCCTCACAATCCCCTGGAAGGTAAGTAAGTGTCTTTACCCTCATTCTGCCTCTGTAGCAAGGCAGAGGCGTTTAGAGCCCAATTCAGTGTTGCCAGGTCTTACAATTTTATCACAAGCCTTACAGTATTCAAAGATTCATATTAATAAAGTCTTTGAAGATGAAAACTCTCAATATGATTAATACATGCAATCTCTTCTCCTGGTCATGTCATGTCAAAGGACCATTGATTTCAAGGGGAACAGAGCCAAGCCCATTGTTATTACAGTGAATTTTCTGTCTCTGCTTTGTGCTGTGTTTATTGATTCCTAATTTTTGTTTTTACAAATTTTTTTTTTAAAAATGATGTGGAAATTCTGTAAGAATTAAAATTTCTCAAAAGCCAAAAAGAAGAGAGATTTGTAAAAAACACCATTACAGGATGCAAAGGAATTTATGTCCTTTGCTTTGATTAAATCTACTGCATAAGAGAAGATTAGGAGGAATACTGCAGCAGAAGAATGAGAGAGAGAGAGAGATTATTTTTAGTGTAAAATTGACAGAGCTGGAATCATTTTTTGCTTGCTTGTTTTTAAAAACAGCCTTAAAAAAACCAGCAAGTGAACTTGCAGGTAGAACTCATTAGAATTCTTAACGAACAGAGAAAAATTCTTTACAAAGCAATCGACATTATGGGCCCAGAAGGGAATCCTGGCGAGAGGACACCTATCCATGCCAGAATAGCACAGTGGGCAGGTACTTGGGTTATGGGAGACCCAGGTGCAAGCTCCTACTCTACTTGATTGAGACCACAGACTTGAACCTGGGTGTTTTCAGATACTTAGAGAAAAGGAATGGCAAGTGTAAACCACGAGAGTCGTGAATTTACCTAAGGATAGGCCATACCAATAATGCCAGCTGTCATTGATGATTTCACAGGAAGTGCTACTTAAAATTCAGTGGCACTGTATGGCTCTCACAATAATTTACATCCATGTTTCTGTTATTTTAGTGACCACAAAACACAGATTTTATGAGGAAAAACTATTTGAGAGCAATCACTATCTCCCAGATGAGTATAAGTACGGCCATCAACAACCATAGCTGTGCTTCTTGACCTTGTGTCTTGAGGTCGCAATATGATACGACTATTAATACTGCTATGTCCCCAGCGACACTGACTTGTTGGTGTTCCATTATCCTTTCTGGATATACAGCCTTCCAGAGAGATACGCCCATATGTTTGTTCTTTCCAGGGATCTCCATTGCTTTCCACTTGGAATCAGTACAACTGAGATGGACTCAAGGAGGAGCTGACATAGCCAGTGAGTTTATTTTTTGATCTACTTATTTTATTCAAACTCAGTTTAAGTAAATGAGCTTGGCCTGGAATTCTGTGTAAGGAAAGTGATTAAACTACTGCCCTAATGCAGGCTGGCAATGACAGGCACTTTTTCAAAAGGAGCAATCAGGCTTCAGGTTGGCGCAGGTAGCCCGGCTTTTTGTCTCTCTCTGTACAGCGTACCCCGAACTCCCCGCCACGCTGAGGAGAATTGATATGGCAATTGAGCTACGCCTGTTGCCTGTTCAGTTCCCTTGGGAAATGTTGTTAGTGCTTTAAGGTGAAAAGGGAAGAGGGTGTCACAGGGAGAGGGGGCAGCAGCAGGGTGAGGAGGTGAGGGCCAAGCCAGCTGCACAGCAGGTGGTGGTGGTCTTGTGGCGCCCAGGGAAAGGGTCGGGCGGAGGGGCGAGGAGGCGAGCAGCAGGTGGGGGAGTGGGAGGCAGGTGGGGGAGGAGGGGAGCAGAGGGAGGGTTTGGGGGGGGTAACGAGGTGAGTGACGAGTAAGTGGTGGGTGGGGTGGAGTGTGGGTGGGGCTATGGGCAGAAGAGGCAGGACAAGGAGCTCGCCTCCCCCAGGGGAAGTTTCACCCACCGCCCATGGCCGCTCCCCAGCAGAACTCCCAGGAAGGGCGGTAGAGCATTTCCCCCTTTCTGTGACTGACAGCAGGAGGCACCAGATGGCAGTAATGTTCTGCATTAAAATATGAGCTACAATCAACTCAGAAACACAATTATTGTGCATTTACCAATGGAAACGGCCTATATGGAAGCCAGAGGCTGCACCGGGGTCAGAGAGTCTTGGGAACCAAGGAGCTCTATGCAGCTTTGTGGGAGTCATTCGGGACACCAGATTGGCTGGCTGGACCTCAGTGCAGATGCTTTCAATGGCACAAGAGTGTGGATCTAGAGTTCCAAAACCGAGGCTTAGGCCTGGTCTACACTACGCGTTTAAACCGATTTTAGCAGCGTTAAATCAATTTAACGCTGTACCCGTCCACACTACGAGGCCCTTTATATCGATATAAAGAGCTCTTTAAATCAGTTTCTGTACTCCTCCCGGACAAGCGGAGTAGTGCTAAAATCAGTATTACCATATCGGATTAGGGTTAGTGTGTCTGCAAATCAAATTGGCCTCCGGGCAGTATCCCACAATGCACCACTGTGGCTGCTCTGGACAGCAATCTCAACTCGGATGCAGTGGCCAGGTAAACAGGAAAAGCCCTGCAAAATTTTGATTTTCATTTCCTGTTTGCCCAGCGTGAGCTCTGATCAGCACGGGTGGCGATGCAGTCCCAAATCCAAAAAGAGCTCCAGCCTGGACCATACGGGAGATACTGGATCTGATCGCTGTATGGGGAAACAAATCTGTTCTATCAGAGCTCCGTTACAGAAGACGAAATGCCAAAGCGTTTGAAAAAAAATCTACAGGCTACACAGTGCTGCTTGACAAGTGTAACGGGAAGTCAGAGACTCAAATGGACGCTCATAGAGGGAGGGAGGAGGTACTGAGGACTCCAGCTATCCCACAGTCCCCGCAGTCTCTGAAAAGCATTTGCATTCTTGGCTGAGCTCCCAATGCCTGTAGGTTCAAACACATTGTTCGGCGTGGTTCAGGGAATAGCTTGTCAATGTACCCCCTCCCCCACACCACGTGAAAGAAAAGGGAAAAAAATCGTTTCTTGACTTTTTTTAATGTCACCCTATGTCTACTGAATGCTGCTTGTAGACACGATGCTGCAGCAGTAAAGAGCAGTATCCGCTCCTCTTCCCTCCCCGGTGGCAGACGGTACATGCTTGATAACTGCTGAATACCCCTGACTGGCCTCAGGGGTGCCTGTGTAAAAATAGGAATGATTCCTGGTCATTCCCAGTAGATGGGACAGAACGGCTGGTAACCGTCTTCATCATAGCCACTGGGGGCTGAGCTCCATCAGCCCCCTCCCTTTCCTGTGTAAAGAAAAGATTCTGTCCTGCCTGGACTATCATAGCAGCAGAATGCTGGGCTCCTCTCCCCCGCACCACTTAATGTCCTGCCTGGACTGTCATAGCACGGGGAGACTGCCTCCTCCTCATTTTATCTTACTAACAAGTCACTGTTTCTTATTCCTGCATTCTTTATAACTTCATGACACAAATGGGAGGGACACTGCCACAGTAGCCCAGGAAGGTTGGGGGAGGAGGGAAGCAATGGGTGGGGTTGTTGCAGGGGCACCCCCCGTGAATGGCAAGTAGCTCATCATTTCTGCGGGATCGGACATGGAGCAGCTGTGCTCTCTGATACACTGCTTCTCTAGTACATTTGCCCCATAAAAAAAACTGAACGGGCTCCATAGTTGCCATGATATGGCATCTGCCAGGGTAATCCAGGGAAAAAGGGCGCGAAATGATTGTCTGCCGTTGCTTTCCCGGAGGAAGGAATGACGACATTTACCCAGAATCACCCATGACAATGATTTTTGCCCCATCAGCCACTGGGCTCTCAACCCAGAATTCCAATGGGCTGGGGTGACTGCGGGAACTATGGAATAGCTACCCACAGTGCAACGCTCCGGAAATCGACGCTAGCCTCGGACCATGGACGGACACTGCCAAATTAATGTGCTTAGTGTGGCCGTGTGCACTCGACTTTATACAATCTGTTTTACAAAACCGGTTTATGTAAAATCGGAATTATCCCGTAGTGTAGACGTACCCTTAGTGAAACAAGCTGAAGTGATTGTAAGAAGCCCTGTCTGCCAGATTCCTTAGGCCCTCAATCTTCTCTCTCTGGCCTTGAATCTGCAAGGCTTGGAAGAGGTGCTGTAATTGTCAGCTTCAGTGCAATGCGTAACAGACACCCTTTCAGTGCCGCACCCTGCCCCCTCCCACCCCCCGGTGGTGGCTGGGTCACAGAGAGAGGTTGATGAGCCTGCTTCAGGCTTGGCTGACAGAAGGGGGATTTTTTAGCTCAAGCAGTAGAGGATTGTGCTTTTCAATCCCAAAGTCCAAGGTTCAAACCTCCACCCATGACCACGCTTCGTGCAGGGCCATCTAGGCATCCTGATCTTGGTGTAACGGGAGCCAGGTCAATGATACACAGTGCCAGAGCGTAGCCTTCCTCCCAATAAGATGCTCTTCCACAGTCACAGAGCCACCCCAGTTGCCTTCCCCTGAGCCCCGATCCAGTGAAGTAGTTAAGCTCATGTATAACTCTGAGCATGTGAGGAATCCCATTGGCTTTTACTCACATGCCTGAAGGGAAGCACCCATCTAAGGGCTTTGCTCAAGCAGGACCCTCATGTGACATTCAGTTTAAAGAGGGATGGATGAAAGAGCTCCATCTAATTTCAAATCCACCCTACCAGCATGGGTGGGGAAGTTGGGGCAGTAGTATTATTAATGTTGTGTTCTACTTAGGAGAGACTGCGAAAAAGGCATCAGAAAGAAGAATTCTAATCAACAACAGAGTAAAAGCCTTGGGTCCCATTCCCAGCTCCACCACAGCCTGCTGAGTGTCCTTGGGCAAGTCATGTGACTGCTCAGTGCCTTGGTTTCCCCTCCCCATTGGGTGCTGCCTCTATTTAGACTGTAAGCTCTTTGGGGTAGAGACCATCTCTAACGATATGATTGTACACTGCCCAGACCCACTGATCTCTGTTGCGTGCTGCTGCATTACAAACAATACACACATAGACCTTTCCAAGGAACTCTTGCCCCTAAAGGGAGGAGAGAAGGGGAAGACAGCAGCTGTTCCCTCTCCAAAGCCAGGAATGGGGTTTCTCCCCCCAAAAAAGAGCCAAACCACCAGTATATCAGAGATTCAAAATGTCAGAGGAAGTCAATTTCTATAATATTTTAAAATATATCATGTCTCCCTCATCTTTCCTTTCCTATCCTTCACTTTTCTTAGAAGGCAGAAACCCTCCATATATTTGAGACTTTCCCAAGTTTCCCCTTTGACTAACTTCTCTCTACTTTCCCTTCTTTTCACATGTATAGTACCCCCCCTCTCCTGCTGACCCCTCCCTTTCTTCTGGATCGTTCTCTTTTCTGATTAGTCTCTTCTGCGCCTGTTTTGAATGTGAAAATTTTCAGGCTGGAATTTTCCAACAGGCCTGTCACAGGAAGGGCTTCCTTGCCTTGAATTCCTCTTTGCAAGCAGTCCTCTACACACTCGTCCTGTAGCTTCAACACTGCATGCTTCCTTTACGACGTCCTACTCAAGAGTTAGGATGTCTTTCCCCAAGCGCCTGGCTATTCCCTAGGCACAGGGCAAGTGGAGGTGGGAGAAATCTGATCTCTTTGAGATCCTGGGGCATCTTTGCTCTCCCTTCCAGCCCTCCCCTCTTGCTGCCTGTCTCCCTTTTAAGGTCCCCAGCTGACTTGTTAACTGGTTAGTCAGCCAATCCTTAACCAGTTCTCTCCCCAGTATGGCCCTGAGCAGAAGGTTAGAGTGCAGAGTGGTGAGTCACTCCAGTTCTGTCACAGGTCCTAAGGGAGTAAGGCACCCAACTCACATTGACTTCCAGTGGGATTTGGGCACTTATTCTTATAGGCCTTTTTAAAACCTCAGCCTCAGAATTTTCTCCCACTAGCATTCTCTCTCTGTCCTCTCAGTCCTTTAGTTCTCTCTCTCCTTCATCTGTTCCCCATTGTGATTCATGTAGGATGGGTCCTGAGTGCGAGTTCTGCTTTCTGTCCCAGTTGGGAGTGTCTTAGAGGCTAAACAGCTGACAGATTGTATTTGCAGGAGTTGCCTACCCAGTGCAAGTGGGATGATAGCTTGGTGCATGACATGAGCTTAGGTTGCTGCATATTATGTGACTGTGCTAACAGGGAACAAAACCAGCTGGCTGATCTAATAAAGATGAAGGTTTCCTTGTGATCCTTCCAAGGGTGCTCTATTAACCAAGCACATCAAAGCTTTTCTTGTGCAGAAAAAGACTTTCTAGGAATTGCCAGACTGAATTACAGCCAAAGTCCATCTAGTTCTGTATCCTGTCTCTGCAATATCCTGTGACCAGATGCTTCCATGGCAGGTGCAAGAAACTCTTCCATGCACAATTATGGGACAAACTGGCCCCAGGAAAGTTTCCTCCTGACCTCATCAGTTAGAGGTTCAACTGTGCCCTGAAGCATGAGGGTTTATCTCCCTTCTAAACTCTTCTGGGATTTAATCCTTACTTTTGTAACTCTGGTTATTCTTGTTTTCCATATAAATATCCATTCCTTTTATGAATGCTGCTAAGCTCCTGGTTTCAGTGGCATCTTATAGCAATGATTTCTAGAGTCTAGTCATGCAGCATGTGAAAAAAGATTACCTTGTATCCATTTCAAATGTGCCACCTTTCCATTGTATAGAATGCTCCCTGGCCTCCTTACTATGAGACAGAGTGAATAGACGTTCCCAAGCTACCTTCTCTGTACCGTCCATTATTCTCTCCACCTCTGTTGTGGCCCCTCCCTAACATAAACAGCCCCATTGTTTCCAATCTTTTATAAAATAGCATCACTCATTATTCTCATTGTCCATCTCTGAACCTCCTAAAACGTGAAATGGGGTGAGGAGTACTGCATGTGCTATCCCAGGTGATGGGTATTAGTGGTTTAGATCATCCCACTGTAATTCCATTAAGGAATGGGTTGGAAGCTAATAATCATCCTAATGTTTTGTTTGACTGCTGCTTCATTGAGCTTCACACCGTGATACCCAGACCTTTCCCTGAGTTGGCAGAGTTAGTTTAAGGCCCAGTAAGATGTATAAACAGATCAGATTATTTCCCTCTATCTGAATTCCTTTGCATTTTGTACCACCAACTCTCATCCATGCTTTCTCTCCTCTGATCTGAGCTTCTCTTTCTAGTTCAGATCCCCAGAGTGTTACTTGTTGTTTTTCTATCCTTTTGCACCTCTTCCCAAAGTGGCATAATATTTAGCTCCCCAGGTAAATTCAGATCCGAATAGCGGGCAGACTGCTGTACATTGTTAATTACCCTTTGTTACCACTTGATGGCAGCATCACATCGGTCACTTTCAAGAAAGCCACTATGCTGTAGAAGAGTCTCACAGGCCAGTTTAAGGGTGCCCCAGCTTCAGGAGTAGGTGTGGGAACAGTGGCAGGGTTTGGAGAGATGGCCAGGCTCACATCCATCCTTCCCCATCCTGACACGTAATGATGTCCTGCCGTGACTAGCCCTTGTTTAAATGCAAACAGAAGGAACGCCCATGCGTTTCACTGCTGCCTGGCGCATGTCCCAGATCTCAGTCCCTGATTACATTTCCTTCCTGAAGGCTAGAGATTAAAACCAAACCAAGTCATGAAGACGCCTTCATCTGCAGCCTTTGTTTTTCAGTGATCAAGGCAGCACCAGAAAAAGCAGAGCTGCGTCACTGCCTACGTTCCGGAGTCCTCTTTCTCACTATTCATGTATTAGGCGTTCCTTGCTGGTAACAGTCACGTATTCCAACTTCATGGAATGATGCAAAAGAAGAACGGCTCAGTAATATACTCTTGAAGGCCCTGATTTAGCCCAGTACTTACGCATATGCCTAAATTGAAGTACCTGAGTAATCTCAGCAATATCCGTGAGTTTACTCACTCGTTTAGAGCTAGGCACATGCGTCAGTACCTTGCTGCCTGATGACCCAATTCTTCATAATCATAAAGTGCCATAAATTCTAAATGGCCCCATGGACACGAGGCCTACGAGATCAGGGCTTTAGGGCTTGTTGACACAGGAATGTTTATTGCCATAACTGTACCATGATGGTTATGATGGTTTAGCTCCCTGTTTTGACATGCTTATACTGTTATACCTCCCCAGAATAATTGTACCAGTATAGTTATGCTGGTAAACTTTCCCACCTAAAACAAATCCTTTGTGTAGAATTCCTCAGCACTGCATAGAAAAAAAATAATATTCCCTAATAGTTATGTCCGATTGTTTTTGCTTTCCATTCAGCCTTAAGGCTGCAATTTTCAAAGCTGTTGGCTGCCCAATGCCCCATCATATTAATATTAATACAAATGTCTGCTATAGCAAGTCTCTTCTATAGGGAACTGAGGGTTTTATTGACTGGAATTTCAACAGCATTGTTTGTGGAGGGGAAGAGGACTCAATTCCCTTCTCTCATCAGCATGAGAACAAATGTTCCTGTGCAAAGTATAAACAGTTAGTTCCTATGACAAAGCTTCTTTTCAACTGTGTTACAGAACAGGAATCGCTCCACAGAGAACACCTTGGTAAATGTGGTGACTGCTATGGCTCAAACTGAGTGGGAAACATCTGCTTTAAAATCTAAGGATAAAAATAGAGTTCACGGAGTTGCACAAAATCTGCTCTTGCAGTCATAATCTGTAAAGGGACTTTGCATTTCTATAGCCCTTTCTTATTATTATCCTTCGTCTTACAGATTAGTAGTGTCTAAGGATTCGTGTTTAGATCAGTGCCCCACTGTGCTAGGGGCACGGTGCAACCACATAGGAAATATCTGGCCAGGAGAACTGACCATTTGAATACACAAGACAGCCAAAGAAAGGGTGGGGTGGAGGGGAAGGAAACTGACATCTGCCACAGACAGAGACTACCTGGGCAAGTCAGCCAATCTGCAATGGGACAGTCCAGCCAGAACACGCCAGAACTCCCTTTGGGTACTTTTGGAAAGAGTGCGCTGCACAGAGGATGCCATTGTGCGGAGCACACTGCTCTGCCCGCGCTGGCATGACCTTGCACAGCTAATCTTATTTTGCCTCAATTCTCCATCTGTAAAAGGGAGGTAATGGCACTTCCTGCCTCCCATTCTCTGTCTCCCTTGCGTATTTAGATTGTAATCTCTTCGGAGCAGGGCTTGCCTCTTACCATGTGTCTGCACAGCACTCTGGAGGAGTCACTCCTTGGCCAGTGCGCCTCCTCCTGGCCCATTGCTCCCCTTCCCAGCTGGGCATGCTGCAGCAGCATCTCCAACTCTGGCATCTCCCATCGACAGCCCGTCCGAGCCTGCAGTGCTTGGTCCTTCTCACAGCTCAGCCCTGCAGCCAGGTCACTCATAGTCCCCACTGATGGAGAATCTAATGACCTTATATGGCAGGTCTGGGCTCTGTGGTCCTTGCCCCCTTGCACCAGGAGGGCTCTTACATCCTTTTCCTGATGGCAGACAGGGGAGCCCAGGGCCTCCCTCTCCTCTGGGTTCCAGCCCAGGCGCTCCGTGCCAAACAGCTCAGGGCTGCTCCCTCAGCCTCACGGCTGCTTCCCAGGGCCACTTCCCACCTTCATCTGCCTCCAAGCCCCTTTCTCAGAGCCGCTATTTCTCGTGCTTCCTCCCTGCAGGGTCCAGCTCCTCGAGCTACTTCTTGCCAGCTTGCGGCAGATGCTACATCCCCTCCACTCCTTAGCAGCCTCCTCCTCTCTGCAACCCTTATCCCAGGCAGCTGTTGATGGTCTGCCTATCAGCCACAGCTGAGGGGGTATCTACTCTGTCTCTTAACCCCTTACTGGCTGTGGCAGGATGGGGTTTATACACCCCATCACAAGCACCTAACAAAATGGAGCCCTGGTCTCAGATAAGGCCTCTAGGAACTATCATAAATGTAAACGATAACAGAAGATGATGCCTGTGCTAGTCTCTTGGCTTCTCGACTTCCAGCAGGCATAAGTTTCACTATTCTATTTGCATCCCGTCCTAGGGTTTTTTTGTTTTCAGTAAAAGTTGCCATTTCTTTTGCCCCCCTGTTTGCAGCTGCGGGGAGTGTGTGCGAAGCCATCATCAGCCTCTGCAAATGCAGCATCTCTTGCCAGGTCCAAGTGCTGAGGCAGGCTTGCAAATAGACAATCATCCAAGTGATGAAGAACCAACTTCTCGCCATCACCACCCAGACAGAAGAGTTTCTAAATGTCTTTTAAAAAACCAAGCGGAAGGAAACTGCTCGGCCCACAGGGACATAGAACTCTCCACACCTTGTTCTAGACACAGGCGGATGGGGGTGCTCTGGGGCGGCAGTGAAGGATTGCGAGCTGACAGTCAGACAAAGCTCGCCCGGCATGATTTCTGATTACTGTGGTCAGCTGATGTAGAACAGGAGGTGAGACATCAACCACAGCAAATAGTGGCTAATAGCTTCTTCCAAGTCACTGTAATGGAAGTTGGGTCGAGCCCTATATGTTAATTTCTTCTCTGGGTTTTTTGCAACATCCTTTGTTATCATGAGGTTTCCAGTCCCATGTTGCTAAGACTTTTTGCCACTTTAGCCCTCTGGATAATCTGCTTTGAGTTGATCTCTGATATCTAGCTAGTCAGACACTTCACTAATGAAAGCACCTGGGCCCAGATTCTTTCAAGCTTTTTTCATTTGTGGACCCCTAAAAAAATTCGAATGGAAGTGCAGACACCTTTGGAAATCTTACATGCAGTCTGCGGACCCCCAGAGGTCTGGGGACCACAGGTTGAAAATCACTGACCTACATAGACAAGTAACTTAGCTATATATTCACTGCAGTGTCTGAAATACTCTGCTCCAAAATCCATCTGGCTGCTTCACTGTCTAGTCTCAGTGAAATTCAGACAAGTATCCTGCCTCTTTCCCATGCTCTTGCCTAATGCTTCATTCTCCTGCATTGCATTCGTATTATGCTAGAGACTTGTTTGGGGTTGGTCTTTTAGGGTACGATTTTTCAGCTCCCATTGAAATTAAAGGGAGTCTTTCCATGGACTTCAATGGGCTGCAGATCAGACTCTAATAAAAAGAACACTTTTCACTACCTGTCTATAGGACCTTGCTGCATTTTACAAAACACACGTGAATTTTCTGCTAACAATGGGAACCTCATTCCTGCTCCCTTGACACGGCCTGTCAATTTGCTTTGGGCGACATGGCCCAGCAACCACCACGCACCTGATTTACTGAGAAAGAAAGCACAGGGCTGTGTCCTCACTGTTACGAGATGGGCAGGCAGCCGCTCTTTACCAGTCCGTGGACCGGGAAAGTAGTGAAACAGACTGACACATTTTAGGCAAGCAGTTCATAGTCTCAGCTCTCTCCATTTTCAGAGGCATTTTCACTGGCGAGCAGCTGCTTTTATTTAGCTGCACAGTTTCTTCGGGGAATGACTTGGCCAGAAGCCAAGTTTATCCTTTTTAGCAACTGAAAAAATGGGTCAGTATTCATGCCACATGTACACTACTGACAGTTCTGACATTGCTATGTGACTAGAGCACGTGCACGTTTGGCTGCTTTTGCTGGTGCTGCACATTCTCCCAGGAGAGGTTTTGTTAGCAAAAGACATAGTGCACCATGGGTAGGCATCCCAATGTCTTCTGCACTGGTGCAATGCCTTGTGGGATATTTTTGCCATGGATAATGGGATACCACCACTTTGCTCAGGGAATCATGGGATCTTGGGGTCAGGGTCCCACAATTCCTTTTCCTCCATCCCATAATTTTCCCTTAAAAAATTCCCAGAGTTCATCATGCTGTTTATTGTTCTTTCTGCCATCCCACCATGAGAACCATGGACCCAGCACAGATCAGCATCCTTGTGTCTGTTTTAGAGATAGAGCACACAATTCTTCTATTTTGCAGAACTTCGGTCACTATCACTCCCACAGTGGGTGGCAATGTGGCGAAAAATGAGACAGCCCATTTGGAGAAGAATGAATGAATGTTGCAGACAGCACATAAAAATCGCAGGATGCTGCAGACATTCATTGACTAGCTACATGTGGTGGAAAACCCCTTCTGGACCTGAGAGATGAGCACTGACTAGGAGGATTGCAGCGAGAAGCTGATCTGGGGTGATCAGCAGAAGCTGCAGGACTTTCAGATGTGCAAGGCCACGTTCCCAGATCTGTGTGCGGAGCTTGCCCCAGCCCTCCAGCACAGATAAACCAGAATGAGAGTTTCTTTGACAGGTGGTGATCACACTCTGAGAACTTACAATCCCAGACTACTATCGGTCTGCTGGCAAACAGTTCAAGGTTGGAAAGTCCACAGAGGGGGTAATTATCATCCAGGTGTGCAGGGCCATTAAGTTATTGACTACAGGTTCTCCGGGTGCTAGTGGGTGACTGGGAATATTTTACTCATACGACCGTTGGCTGGTCAGAGAAGGTGCACGATGTGCACATCTTTAGGAATACTGGACTATTCCAACAGATGCAACCAGGGACATTCTTCCTGGACTGGCACATTCACACAGGTGGGGTTGAAATATCAACAGTGATTCTGGGGAGCCCAGCCTACCTTTTGCTTCCCTGGCTCAAGAAACTGGATGTGTAGATTTTCTTTGGTGCAATGGTTAATTTCAGAAAAAGTGGGAGAAGGATTGAGGGAGGGAGGAAGATAACAACACAACATTGTGATACAACAACTAAAAACACCCTACAAATAGTGACCCTCTGTGAATCATAAGTGATACTTGCACTGGCCTCAGTACCACAAAGATGCTGACCCATGGCAGAAGTAACTCCCACTGAGATATATTAATAGGATACTAGGCAGCCTTGATCCTACATTAACACGTAGTCACTGTCATCTCTCCCAGGATTCACAGTTGCCTGGAGATTGATTTCTTCTCTCTGTGAGGAGACAACTATTTTAATAATGCATCACACACAGCATGGGTTCTTTATGCTTTGCTCTTGGGCTAACTTCTCCCGGCGGTCATTGTACCGCTCACTCACCAGCTCTCTGAAAAGCGACGAAGTACGTATCAAAACAAAGCTGGGAAATTAATTCGCTAATTTCAACCCAGATACTGCAGTCCTAATAAATTTTATGCTTAATTAAGACAGGTTGGAATTTTATTCCAGGCCTTTTCCTTTGCAGTCACAATATTTTCCCCTCTGAACAGTCTGTGGGGATATTCGCTTTGAGAAATAAGTAACATTTGTACCAGAAGTGTATATATGTGTGTGTGCATAAACACACACAGAAAATATCAGATTCTCAGGGAAAACATACAGAAGGGCAATGGGCCATAGATCTTCAACTTAAAGCCAGTTTATACCACCTGGAGCTCTAGCTCATAACAGAAGTGTTATAGAGTAAGAGAGCCAGAAGCCTGATTCAAGTCAATGGGAGAATTCACTGGGTTTTGCATCAGACCCCAGATCCTCAGCTCGTCTAACCTGGGGTAGCTCTATTGAAGTCAGCTGAAGCTATGCTAATTTATACCAGTTGAGGACATGGCCCAAATTATTCAATGCATTGAGATAACTAAACCAACTCTAGTTTGTAATGTCTAACAACCACAACAAGACACTTGGTTGCCAAAAAAGTGTCTAAATGCTGAACAGCTTCTCTGTCATACCCATGAAATACATACAAGGAAATAGAAATACTCCCTGCTTATAAATAGGAATTTGTTCTCTTGCAACTGAGTTAATGGATCAGATCCTCAGCTGGTGTAAACTAGAACAACTCCACTGATTTATGCCACCCCAACACATGACCCAATATTTGTAATTTGAGCTCCGTGGCTAAAAGACCATATAAAAAGGGAAAATTATTTATTAATGATTATTATGATAATAGTCATCATCTTCTCAGAGCAGCCTCAGCACTGAAGGTTTATTTAAGCTGAGGGCACTGAAGTTCCATGTTTGCCTCATTGTAATGAAGGAGAAAATAGTACTTTCCCTTTTCTGCCCAGATGGGAAGCCCTTTTATTCATGCAATTCATGTCATGTGGACTATGCTTGCTCACATCCTCTTACTGTTCTCTTCAGCCCACAACTAACTCCAGGCTACTTTAGCTCAGTGTATATGAATGGATACAGGACCCTATCTGTACTCTGTGGTCCTGATTCCCCACATCTTTACACCAGCTGGTGGAATGTTGGTGTCACAAGTGCATACCTGTGTTGGATGAGGGCCGTAGGCTTTGCGGAAGGAGTGTCATTTACACTAGGGGACGAATCTCTTTAACACAACTCAGTGCTGGCTATGCCGCAGAATTCATTAGCCGTGTTCCCAGGGGAGGCTGCTCACTTAACCCCTGAACAGATGTAAGGCGCCAGATCTTCAGCACGTCCTAAGGTCTCTCTGCACTGCTGGAAGGGTGAAAGGGGAGCATAACCCTGCCTGGGGCTGGCCAGGATTATACTACACCTGCCTCACTCTGACTGAGGGGGCATGCTGGGGAAGGAGATGATGTGGGACAGAGGGCACAGCCCTTTGGATGATCCTTGGTTGCAATACAGTCTCTATGGGATTTCTCCAGCCAGCATGACTCAGGGCTTGTCTAGACGAAGAGTTAATATATGGCAAGTGGGAGTGTAAATCTACCTCGCACTAATGTACCATGCTCAGGTCCCTTTGAGTCGCTGCATTCTGTGAATGCCCAATCAAGAATGCTTAATAGTGCACCGCTCAAGGACAGCAGTTCTCAAAGTTACATATTCGAGTATCCAAGATGGAGGTTCTTCTGCAGTCATCCAGTCAAGGACCAGAAGGAATACTATGTGACTCAGCTAACCAATCCCAACTAAGCAACACAACTCAACATCCAAATTCTGAGTATCAAATACTCGCAATGAATTTCTTGCAATCAGCCCTTAGAGTAAAATATTTGACAAATAAATGGGTGCCAGTAGAACAAACATCCTAGAGGAAAGGCAGAAAAACAGGCTAGGTTCTGTCACAACACTTCGTCATTGCATATTATTGGCTCAGCTCTAATTATTTGATACATCTTCCACGGGGCTCTAGAGGTGCCATTTGCACGGAGATGGATATGATGATCTAACTGGCCCCTTCCATCCCTGACTTTTATGATTTATAAGCAAACCCCCAGCTGACCAAAGAGGCATAGGAACAACCCACGCCAGAGATCATCATTTATCAGTGCCATCCCTGGAGCTGGCTAGGTGAGTAGCTAGATTGTGTCCCCAGGCTGCTGTAGCATTACCACCTCTGGTAGCAGTGCTGGCCCAGAGCCCAGAGATGGGCTCCCACTCGACCACCAGGTCAGTCTTTTATCATCCCACTTAAAACTCAGCTAACGGGAGCAGGAGAGGAAAATCCTGATGAACAGGGATTGAGGCTTCACCTTTTTATGTGCTCCCCATTCTGAAGAGAGGGTGAGATCCTCACCTAGGGTAAACAAGGGTAGCTCCATTGAACTCAGGAGAACGACGTTGATTTATGCCTGCGGAGGATGCACTGAAAAAAACAAAACAACACATAACATTGCAGAATATGCAGCAAGGAAGAGATCCACTGAGCAGTGATAAGAATGCAAAAGAATCTTCTATTCCCTCCAGTGGGTTGGTTTTGCCACATTCCAGCAGCTGAGCTGATTAAAAAAACACATGCAGCCAGGATGGCGGAAACTCCCAGAGCTGCTAACATGGGTCCTCCGAACAGATTCCTCTACACCCGCATTGCTAACAACCGCCAACACAATTCACAGCAGATAGCCTTTCCTTTTCATGGTTTGCTCAAGACCAGAGGCACTTTGGGGGACCAATGATTTGTATTAACAGGCTGTTAATTGTCTTAGCTAGAATTGCAAAGAATATACAATGCTTTTGTGCAGAGCAAGAAATAAAATCTGAGCCAGCTCCCTCAAAGAATATCAGAACAAAGCAACACTATAATAATACCTGGTTGGAAATATATATGCATATTCTGAGAGCTAATTTTAGCTAAATCTACCGCGGGTGCTTCAATTTGTCATAACTATGCCAGGCTTCCTCACTGTACGCCACTAGCTAATCACTTTTAATGAAAACTCAGTGGAGGGAAAAAATATAATAAATAAAGTGAATTGAGCAATGCTAGGATAAATGCCTATGGCTTTAGATAGATAGATAAATAGATAGACAGATATTACTGGCAGAGCGATTGTGCTCAAGAAGTACAAAAGACAAAATGCATTATTAGATTGTAACTATTGCTATTAATATTACAGCAGCACCTACTACCTCAACCAAAACGAGGGCCCCACTGTGCTAGGTGCTGTACAAAAGTCCCTGTCCCAGAGAGTTTACAGTGTAAATCGACATGACAGACAAACGGTGGGAGACAGGAGTATTATTATCCCCATTTTACAGATGATGAAACAAGGCCCAGAGAAATTAGGATGAAGGTTTCCCAAAGTGCGTCAGGATATGGGCCTGAGAGGTACTTAGGTGCTAAACTCCCATTCATTTCAAAGACTTAGTACAAGACCCACTGATTTTCAGCTCTCAATGACATGCTCGTTAGTCACTCAGGTGCTTTTGAAAAACCCATGGGAGCAATAGGGAGCTGCAGGGTGCTCAGCAGTTTTGAAAAATCAGGCCATTTAGGTGTTTAAATATAGAGTTGGAAGGATCCCATTGAAAAAAAGTCTTGACACTTGGTCACATAGGGATAGGGTGACCTGATTTTATAGGGACAGTCCCAATTTTGGGGTATTTTTTTATACAGGCTCCTATTACCCTCCACTCCCGTCCTGATTTTTCACATTTGCCATCTGGTCACTCTACACATGGAGTCGGTTGCTGAATGGGAATAAAACCCAGATCTCTGTAGTCCCCTTTCTGTGTCTTAACCACACTCCACTGTCGTTAGTGCGATTTATTATTTGTGTCACAGCAGTGATCACTGTTATTCAATTGTTGAAATATACATCCCAGACCAAACCTCCTAGCTCAAGAATGTCGCTTGCCTGGACTTTGATACCAAGTGGGGATGTGTAGTACTAGGAAGCAGACAGCTGTGTTGTCATCAGCGGAAATATTGAGGCTACTTCAGAATAAATGTCATTTGTAAACCGATCACAAAACATTAACAGAAACTGCATACAGACACCCTGTGTTTTGTCTGTGTACAATGAACATGAGAACACACACACTGCATCCACAATGCACGTGCAAGGCTTAGGCACAGTGGCTGTTCTTGGAGTAGTTTCAGTAGGATAAGCAGGGGGTTTAAATGCAAAGAAAGAATGGAGAGAAATGACACTACACAAGGTTTGTGGACAAGCTGGGTGTTGTTTGTTATCCCAAAGCTCTGGGTGACATTCCAAGTCTCCTATCACAAATACACGTGTACCCATCTGCCAGGTGCAGTCAGCAGCAACAAGGGCTGGGTTCAATATCTAGGGGTCACTCTTAACAATACGAAACAGAACCGCCTCAACCCCCCCCCCCCCCGCAGTAATCTGGGAAAACTGAACACTACCTCGGGCACCTTTTAGAGGCAATTCTTCCCTGCTCTATTAAAAGGGAAAGAGAACCAGGCATCAGTTTGGGAAAACACCATAACCACATTCAAAAGCATCTGACCATAAGCAAAACTCCACAGTTCACTGGGCAGTGTCTTTTGCCTCAGTTTCCCATCTTGCAGTGGAAATTGCAATGAATGAACGTCCTCTTAATACACCACTCCCTCCTCCTTCCCCACTCACAGTTGCCTGTACTTGGTTAGCAATGACCCAGAGTTCAGAGGTGTGTTCTATAGGGTTCATCTCCCACCCCAGAAAAGGGAGATGGGGGTGTTGAGCAATCTCTGTGGTTGCTGCATGCCTCTGCAATGGGCTGTTTGCTGCTGCCGCTGGCTGCATGCTGCCGCTGTCAGATACCACTGCCATTTCTGCTCCCCCCCAAGTCTGAGGTTCCACCACTTAACCCCTCTTTAGTGATGTCAGCTCTTAGTCCTTTCACTGGGTGGCAGGAGATCTCACTGCCAGTACAGCCTTTGCATTGTCTTTCCTTGCACCGCTGTCCCTGCACCAGGTCTAAAGCATAGCCCCTACACCTGCTTATCAGCAATTCCGCTCTAGTAATCACCAGACAGAAACACTAACCAGGGCCATTCGGGGAGGAGGGTGAAGTGGGGCAATTTGCCACGGGCCCCACAGGGCCCCATGAGTCCTGGCCTGGCGGTGATCCGGTCTTTGGTGGCATTTCAGGGGCAGGGGGCCCTTCAGTGCTGCCAAAGACACGGAGCGACTGAAGGGTCCCCCATTGCCAAAATGCCACCAAAGACCCGGACCATCGCTGGGTGAGTATAAGTGCCGCAGCTCCCCTGCTTTGCCCGAGGCCCCCTGAATCCTCTGGGTGGCCCTGACTCTAACTCTTGATTGGCTCTAATCAGCTCTGTCTTTAGCCACTAGAGAGCAGAAGGTCAAATGATGTCCAGGACTCCTTAGGCAAAGCCTACACCGCTAAGTAAGAACCCCTGTCTTCCCCCTCCCCACTAGGCTTTGGCATCCCTACTCCCTGCTTAGTGAGGTTCCGTTTAGGGTGACCTCCCCAATCAGGGCAGCTACATCCAGTTCTGCTGCCCTTTCCTCACACAATCAGAATAACGACATTCTGTCACCCCCACACTAAAGTGATTCATAACCCAACACAAGCCAAAAGTGATCATTTCGACAGAGCAGTTCCATCACAGTGCACACCTAGGCAGAGGAGGCATGTCTATGCAAACATGGTCTGTTCCTGAAGTTGTTTGTCCCCATTCATCACTAGATGTCAGAGGACAGCTCATGCAGACTCTGCTCACACATGTCAATATGGTACCAGGTAAATTATCATTCTATTCCTGGGCCAAATCTATCCCTGTATAACTCCACTGATTTCAGTAGGGTGGTGCCAGGATGAATTCTGGCCTAGGTGTTAATGCCTGCGTGAGTCAGCTGGCTAATGCCACAATCTGATCATCTCACTCTCCAGGGGAGGCTTTTTGTTTTCTTTTCTGCATCGCTGGAGCAACAGAATGAGGGATAGTTTGCTTTGGACAGAAGCCACCTGAGAAGGCAGCTGCCCGGCCTCAGATTTAGGTTGTGCTTTCCTGAGCTCTAATGCACCTCCCCTCCCCATCCCCTGACACATACCATTACACATACCCCTGCCCTGCCCTGCCCTGCTCTGTCTTACCAGCAGGAGCTATTCGGTCCTCAGGGAATGATGGTCTGTGCATAGCCCTTTCCTCTGCAACGACTGATGGAGTGCCAACCCCAAGCATTAAAATAGGAGAGTCAGGCCCCCAAAAATCTTGAGGTAAAGGGGAAGGGTAGAGTCCAGTGGTTGAAGCACTAGCCTTAGACTTGGGAAATGTGAGTTCATGTCCCTGTCTTACCATAGATTTCCTGTGTGACCTTTGGCAAGTCACTGAGGGGTAGACACACCGGCTGGCCTGTGCCAACTGACTGGGCTCAGACTAAGGGATTGTTTAATACTACAGTGTAGCCTGAGCTCTGGGACCCTCCCTAGAGCCTGGACTCCAGCCTGAGCGTCGACACCGCAGTAAAACAGACCCTTAGCCTGAGCTCTACAAGCCCAAGTCAGCTGGCACGGGCCAGATGCGAGTATCTAATTGCAGTGTAGACATGCCATTAGTCTCGCTGTGCCTCAGTTCCCCATCTGTACAATGGGGATAATGGCACAGCCCTGTCTCTCAGCAGTGTTGTGAGGAGAAAGGCCTAAAAAATTATGAGATGTTATGGTAATAGGGGTATATAAATACCTAAGATGGACAGATAAAATACAAAACGAATTGAAATATATCATGCACACTCTGATCGTTTGCAAGTTGAAGCTAAGGTAAAGCAATAGAGGATGAGTGGATAGTACAGGAATAGGAGTGAAAGAGCAGAAAGCCGGGTCAGAGGAATGGGACTGAAATTGCTTGTGATAAACTACATCAGTTGAGGATCTGGTTCATTTAACTGAGTGGAGAGAAACAGAGAAATGAAATCACATTGAGCGGGCATTAACTCCCAGACAGCTGCTAGACCAAAAGTCTCTAGTTAAGAAACATTTAAATGTATCATTGTTAACTAACATCTGTACTGCTTTTCCTTAGATGCTTCATGCAATTATGAACACTCTGGGCTGATTCTCAGCTGATTTCCAGCAGCTCAGCATCACCATTGTCAATGAAGCTAGGTTGATTTGTACTAGCTGGTCCTGAATTTCACATCATCTTCTTTAAGGAAACTCTAGTTCCTATGCCAGTAAACCAGTTACCATCTATGATACAACCACAAACCTGTGTACATGTTCTCACAAGCATGGCTGTGTCGCCTCGAGAATGGAGACATTCAAAGACCCCGCAGAACTGCTAGCCTTTGATCCACGGGCGGTTTAGCATTCTTGAGTGTTAATTTCAATGAGTTAAGAGTTCACCTTATTAAAACCAGGCTGATTGCTCAGGGTATCTGTATTTCCTTGGGGTGAAATGAGGACACGCATGCACTGTAAAGATGTTTCAACCCCCCGAACTCATGAGAGGGGCTGGCCCAGTACAGGTTGCTAAGACAGGGATGGACTTTAGCACAGCTAAGAGGGCAGGTGATAGCTGGGTGGATGCAGATGCTGTCTCTGAGGTTAGGGTTGGATCTGAATCTGCAGGAGCTGCCTCACTCAGCCCTACTTATCCATCTAAGCCAATTTAAATCTTCCATCGTCTTTGTTCTCACAGTGGCTTCACTTTGTATCTGACTGAAATCCAGTGTAGGTACGTACAGGGCCTCCGTTACTGTAATATCTGAGCAGCTCTCATTTTTTAATGTCTTTATCCTCACAACACCTCTGAGAGGGAGGGGAGTGCTAGCATCCCCATGATGCTGATGGAGAACTGAGTCGCAGAGTGACTAAAGGCTAGATTTTTAAAAGGTATTTATGTACTTGGTAGGATTTTCAAAAGCACCCACACCTCTAACACCTATTGAAATCACCTACGTCCTTCTGAAAATTCCACAAGGTGCCTAAATACTGATGAGGTTCAGGGCTAAGTGACTTGACCAAGGTACATAGGCAGGGCCGGTGCTACCATTTAGACAGACTAGGCGGTTGCCCAGGGCACCAAGATTCGGGGCGCAACAAAGCGGTGCCCCCCAATTCTTTTTTAAGCATTTCAGCTGCCGCTGAGGAGAGGGAGTCTGAGCTGCCGCCAGCAGCCCAGGGGTTCTACTGCACAGTCGCTGCTTCACTTCTCCCGCCTCCCAGGCTCGCAGCGCCAATCAGCTGTTTGGTGCCGCAAGCCTAGGAGGATAAGAGCAGGACAGCGTGCTCGGAGAGGACGCAGAGCAGAGGTGAGCTGGGGTGGGGAAATACCGCAGGGATCCCCGGGCCAGGGGGGGGAGCTGCCAAGGGCCGGGTGGGCACACCTCAGGGCTGAGGGGGCGCAATGTGGAAGTTTCGCCTAGGGCGGGAAACTTCCTTGCACCGGCCCCGTACACAGGAACTCTGTGGCAGAGCAAGAAACTAAACCCTGGGATCCACCTGGACACTCAAAAGAGAGGCTCCAGCTTCCCCTCAGACAACTCCTACTGTTCAGTTATGTGTATTCGCAGCAAAATCCCACAACACAGTTAATTTTGGGTCCAGTGTAAAATCAATGGAATTTAATACCAAATTCACTAATGGGAGATTTTAATAATTACATGAATCATTTTCAGATTTAATTAAATACATATGTTCAATGGAAGGTTTTTATCTGCAGCTGCCACATTATTTCCAGTAGTGGGGTAGGTTTAAAGGATTTTGCCCAGAATAGAGGTCAAGTTTGTCAGAGAACACGACTTCGGATACCAGGCCAAATCCAAACATGCTGAAGTTTTGGAAGATTTGGATCTGGATTGCGAAACTCTCCAGTCTGAGCATGTTCCAATCCAGATTTGTTATTCGACCCATTATAGAAATATAAAGTATGGTTCTAAGGTTTCAATTTGGGCCCAATGCTAGTATAAAGAGGATCATTCTAACTATAGAACATTGGCCAGACATGTGTGATGGAACATACGGCACAATCT
This sequence comes from Gopherus evgoodei, assembly GCF_007399415.2. Classification (NCBI taxonomy): domain Eukaryota; kingdom Metazoa; phylum Chordata; order Testudines; family Testudinidae; genus Gopherus; species Gopherus evgoodei. Next base: position 217,359,563 of record NC_044324.1, on the reverse strand, counting down.
TCTTACCTTTGGTAAGTGAGCTTTGGAAAAATGTTTAATTAATCTCACTGCTCTACATAGGGAGGACTGGGCCCATCTCAACCAGCCCAGTGCTTGGCAAATTCTCAGAAGCTAGGAGAGAAATTCCATCAGGCTTAGCCACCAGTGCAGAGACTTTCTAAATCATTCCTTTGAGGTCTTTTGGCTTTCGCAAAGGAAACTCCAGGCTTGATTAAAGCAAATAAACAAAGCTGCAGGTGGCAGGGCCATACTCACTCAGAACCCGCAGACTTAAAGGAATAATTAAGGCTTAAAAACAGCCTCTCTCACCCCCTGGCCTTTCCTGCTTTTCGTTCGCCGCTGCCAAATGCTGCAGAGTGCTCATCTCTGCAGTGATGCTGGGGGCTGCGTGTCTTGTGTTCCCAGTAGGGTGGCCAACTTTCTAATTGTACAAAAGTGAGCACCCTAACCCTGCACCTTTGCCAAGGCCCTGCCCCCCTGCTCACTACATTCCCCTTCCCTCAGTGGCTTGCCCCCCCCCCCCACTGTCAGTGGGCTGGGAAAGGGGGTCAGGGTGTGGGAGGGGGTGAGTGCTCTGGCAGGGGGTGCAGGCTCTGAGGTGGGGCTGGGGATGAGGTTTGGAGTACAGGAAGGGGGTCTAGGTTGTGAGAGGGGTGAAGGGCTGGGCCAGGAACTTGGAGCACAAAGCTTACCTCA